>NW_027203381.1:7650000-9026250 GCF_024711535.1 Dipodomys merriami
TGTCTATTTGTACATATAAGTATATTTGTATATGTGTATATATATACATGAATATAAATACAAGTGTACATCTTTATGAAAATATACATCTATATACACATATGAACCCATATATACAAATATGCTTACATATGCAGAACACACACATATATACAAATATGCACATAGGTATGGATGTCATATTTTGGAAACTTTTAAAAGTAAATTGCAAAGATCATTTCTTCTAAATAGGTGAACGTTTCAGTATTATCTGGAGAAAAACAAACATGCTTGTAATTTGATCAAATTTGTAAAATTCAACATTACTAGGATAGAACACTTGTTTTCTATTGTCCAATATGCAATCTAGATGTCAAGTTCGACAACTGCCTCCACAGTATTTATAACCATGTCCTCTCTACTTGTCTGCTTTGAGACCCAATTTTCCTTTAACCTGGACAAGTCCTATAACCTTCTTCACCTCTATTGACAGTTTTGAAGAATGTGGACTGGTGGTTCTTTAAAACGTCTCTCAAATTGAGTTTGTGTCATGTGTCCTCATTATCACATTTGAGTCACGGTATTTTGTAGGCATACTTATTGGTGACATCTTTTATTTCAGTGCATCACATTGAAGGGCATACCACTGCCCTATTTCAATATGGATTTAAATAGCCTTCAATTCTCTGTGTTCAACAAAACCTGTTCTACATTGTGAGTTCTGAATAGCATTGAGGAGATATTGTGGAATAAAACGAATATTTTGTTGCTTAACCAAAGAGTATTCAATAATTTTAGCATTCATTCAAGATCGTTGTCAGAAATTGTTATTTCTGTGATAAATGTCTTCGTATATTGTTTCTTTTATCTATTTAATGGTAAGTTTGTTTAGGTTTAATTGCTTGTTTCTTTGTGCTGATATCATTTTGGAGTTACAGCATTTTATTTTATTCAGTGACTTACTACAAATACTATTATTGTAGTATTCATTTATGTTCACTTTTGTCCCACAGATTGGGCTACTTGAACACTTTTACCCTGGTTTCTTTGCCTGTAGAGATTACTTCATTCCTATTTTCAGTATTTCCTTTCCATCATACCTTGTTTCTGTGCTTATCATTAACGATATCACATAGGAATCCTGTTTATCTTTGTGGTAGGATAATATTTGGCAATTATTTTAAGCTACTAAAGTATTTGTGCTACTATACCAAAATAACATAGTCTAGATACTTACAGACCATGAAAATTTATTTCTTACAGTTCTGGAGTCTGAGGAGGCAAAAATTAAATTGGCAAGCATATTTGATGTCTGGCGTGGGCCTCCTCGTAGTGGATGGAAAACCAAAATAATGAGCAGAAGGCACAACTAAAGCCAGAAACCCATGGTCAATATATATTAAATGATCTTTAAAGCATGAAAACCTATTCAATTTTGATGGTAAGTTTACACTTACTAATGCCTACTTATGTATCACGTGGACATATGTAAAACTTTGTTGTATTTTCCTGGTAGTTTTAAAGAAACAGTCTCATAACTTGACGATGCACATGAAAATGACATAAACCCTATCATGAAGAAATTTGAAGTTATCAGAACTGTATCTTCATTCACTTCATGATTTACAGGTATTTAGCATGACGACACAAAATAAAAACTGCAGATACCTAAGACTATTCATTAAAGCTCTCTTTGTCTACCCTAAATATTATAACTAAATAGCCACAAAGAGAAAAGAGCTTGAATAGTCAGTAGTATATCTGTCCACACCATGGCACAATTGCCATAATGTGTGTGTGTGTGTGTGTGTGTGTGTGTGTGTGTGTGTGTGTGTTTTGTGTGTGTGTGTGTGTGTGTGTTTACAATATGGGTAATTGAACCGGGTTGCAATGTAAACCAATGAGTATCAACCCAACAATTACTAACTATGCCTCAGTCTCCTAAACTAAACACTGGACATTGTAGCTGTGCACATCTCACAGCCTGGCTTAGCTATACTGTTCGATAGGGACAAAGAAGCCCAATGGTTCCATTCACCTGAAATCCAGGCAGTTACTCAGGACCCCATCACAAAAGAACTTTAAGCCTGGTTAAATGATTTTCTTTCATTATTGAAGTTCTTACACCTATCTTCTTTTAATGTGTATTGTGTCATTGATGTCCAGGAAAGCCATGGAGCGCATGTCTGAGCAGAGGACGTTGACATGCCAGGCATAAGGGCAGCTTGAGTCTGCCATGCCTCATGCTTCCAGAGCCTCCTGTGTAATGTGTGAGCATCCAGGAAAGCTCACTACATACAAACAAGCATGCCACGTCCACAAACACATACAAGTGTGAGAAGTTCAACTTCTGGTGGCTTCTATTAAAATCTGACCTTGTTTATAACAAATCCAAAAGTCAAGGTGGGGGCTGGGAAGGTGGCTCAGCGGTAGAGCACTTGCCTTGCATGCATGAGGCCCTGGGGTTCATTCCTCAGCACCACATAAGCACAGAAAACTGGAAGTGGCGTTGTGGCTCAAGCAGTAGAGCACTAGCCTTGAGCTGAAGGGCTGAGAGACAGCGCCCAGGCCCAGAGTTCAGGCCCCATAACCAGCCCCCCGCCCCCCCAAAAAAGGTCAACGTGATGAAGCACTTTGTAAAGCCTTTCCACTCTTGTTGTTTAGGTTGGAAATGATGCTCCTTCTCTTCCAGTTCTTCCTCAGTCTTCAGTCAGCCAAAAATACCATCATCAGAATGTGCACACAAGAAGAGAAATAGGAAGTAGAGTGTATCTGCACTGTTTCCATTGTCATGATAGAAAGAGTGGTAGGACAGACATGGAGCAGCAAAACACAGACCACGCAACTGGAATTATCAAATGATTTTGTGTCTGCATTGAAAACTGTCACCACACAATACAAAGATGACAGACAAAGCTCACTAACACTTTGTTCTTTAAGAGAATGGCATTAAATATCATTAAAAATCATAATTGTAGTGAGACTGAAGAAGAAAAGTAAACTTTATTTTAGTCCTTTTTTTCTTGAAACAGTTCTAGGCTGGCCTAGAACTCATAATTCAACTTAAGCCAAAATATAATTTGTGACCAACCAGTCTCTGTACCCACCCATCTCATTTTAGTATTTCAATGATTTTCTCCATTTTTATACAAAGTTACCTTTGTTTTTACTTTGTAAAGGTCCTACAATTTATATAATTAGCCCTGAAATGAAATAAGGTTAAAAAATTAAAAAGTAAAATAAAAAGAAATAATATTGCATAGTATTTGATGTAGTAATCAATGAGTAGTCAATACTTAACAATAAGCTACTGTCATCCTTACATTATATATCACGAGTCTTACATAAACTATTCAGTTGGTGTTTATATTATTTTCCCACTACCTAACTTTGAAACTGAGATGTAAAAAGACTCACGATTTCCTTTTAAACACACATTGGTATTCATCGACCTTCAGAGCTTTAAACAAAACACTAGTATTAGCTTTGCACCAGAAAACGTTCAGCCACTTAATCTCTAACTCTGGGAAGTGCAGAATCTTTTCTTCTTGGTTTTGTTTTCAGAGCTCTCAACTATAATCTTTCCTACTTAGGATTAATCACACTGTCTTGTCAAATGCACACAACACAAAATTGTCTCACCTACTTTTCTCATTCAAGAAAGCTGATAGGTTTGCATCCCCTGAATCCTTGGGTAAAGAAGCTGAAAATGGAAAATGCAATCCACTTCCCCCTTGGAAAAATCCAAACTACTAGAGGAAGCACAACTCTATGATGCCTAACATATACTATCTGACTGCTTAAAAACCCTTTATTTGTCATTGCATGTTTTTGGATTTCTTGTGATTTATTAACACCCCTCTTTTACAGACAAGAAAATAAAGACTCAAAACGGTACTTAATTTTCCCTGAGTAAAGTGGTAGAACATAGGTTTCATTGTTAATTAAGTGGAAATGGTAGAATAAACCATGGTGCTCACGCCCCATTAGGTTCCAGTGATTGCTTATAGGTTGTGTTCTCTCTCCCACAATTGTATGGTTTGTTTGCAACACAGGTATTACAGGAGAGGATTTCTGAGAAGGAGAATATCATACTAGCTAAATGAACCTTGCTCTCATTTGTGGTATCTTATTTATTGGTTGTATCTTATTTAATGTTGGGAATTAAACTATCTGTGTTTTATATATTCTCCAGCACAAAAAAGAATATTCATTTGTTTCTTAATAATTGCTAGATCCTGTAGGATCATTCTTTTCTTTAAGACCAAAGGCATCATTCACACCGTCAAGTGTTTTATGATTAAGTGGCAATACTTACACACAAAATTCAAATACGCTAGGATATTATTGTCCAGCCTTCCAATTGCATCAAAACAACCATCAAGTTCGAGAAAACAAAGGTGGTTGGATCCAAGTTCCAGAGCTTCTATTTCCATAAGTTGGAGAAGCTCACTTTTTTTTCAGATTAAGATATGTCCACCAATGCCAATCCTGCAGTTCTGAGGACCACTCGGTGAAAGTCATTGCTCGAAAACCATTATTGTAATGAGTATCTGAAATAGACAAAGAAAGAAAGCTTCCAAATCCTCAGGATACAACCAGGAAAACACTCACAAAGGCAGAGCAGACTTGAAGCATCTGAAGAAGCTGACAAAGTGAGGGAATGGGAGAAATAGGCGAGCAGTAGGAGGAAGTCATCACAAGAACATGGATTCTGATGCCCTTCCAGAAGCTTCTGTGATCAAACACCAAGTTATACTGTTATATTGTTGATACTATATCAAGTTTGCTTTATTTCCCCAGAAATTTCTGTACAGTCAGAAGTTGTAAGCACTATACCAGAAAATACTTCGCCCTATAATCATTCTTATACATTACATGGACTTTCCACTATGATTCCTACTTGCTACCTTGTTGACAATCCCTTCCACCTCCCACCCACCCAAGACCAAATATATTTTTAGTTGGTTTTGTTTTTAGGGGTTTCGTGTGTGTGTGTGTGTGTGTGTGTGTGTGTGTGTGTGTGTGTGTGTGTGTGTGTGTGTGTGTGTACACGCATGCGCGCATGTACCAGTCCTGGAGCTTGTACTCAAGGTCTGGGTGCTGTCTATGAGCTTTCTTTGTTCAAGTCTAGCTCTCTGCCACCTGAGCCACAGCCCCACTTCTGGCTTTTCTGATGCTTCATTGGAGCTAAGAGTCTCACCAACTTTCTTGCCTCATCTGGTTTTGAATCAGGATCTTCATGTCTCAGCTTTCCAAGTAGCTAGGATTTCAAGTATAAGCCACCATGATCCAGCCACCAAATGTATCTGGAAAGTACTGCAACCATCTTGTGCCCCCAGATACCTAACATATTATTCACATAACAGGTTAACAAATGTCTTTGTTGAGTAACTGAATGAGGTAATCTAAAATGTAGACTCCACATGACATGCAAAGTTTATCTCAGAATGAAGCAACACAATAAAACTTCTGAGGGGGTCTTGTTCCAATCCATAAATCATAGATCCTCTTTCCTCTAGCTTTAATAACTGTTAGGAAATAATAAAGATATAAATCAATTTAATAACTCACAATGTACTCTCACAGTGTAACAGCCTCTCCACTATTAATGCAATTTAAGATATGAAGACAGTGAGTGGAATTAGTAAAAAAAAAAAAAAAAAGGAATATAAACAGCTTGAGACAAGATTCAAGGCAGCACGCTGTGCAATTACCATCAACATCAACGCTGATGGTCCTGATGCAAACCAGCTCCAAGTTAGACTGTCACAATCTGCCTGCAGTAGCACAGACCCACAGGCTTTACTGTCTCCACATGCCTATGCGTGACATGAATGCCGCTTGCAGGACTCTTCTTCAGCTTCTTGGATTTTGTTTTAGAACAATCTATTCTACAAGATTCTGACAGAAGTATTGAAAACTCCCACTTATATTAGAGAGGACAGTCCACCCAATATCGACCCTAGGATTACACAATGATAATTTCTTCAAACTTCAGCTGTTTCACTCTGCAGCAATTCACATATTTTTCACACACAAATTTTGTCTCTTATGGTGTGAATGACATTGGAACGCTTTGGCACACATAGCCTTGGAATAAAAGTGCTTTTAACTTTTAATATCAGAACTCTGCAATGGGTCTGGAGGAAAGGCCAGGTTTTTCCCCACATATTACAGAGGAAGCAGTGAGAATTAGTAACTTGGAGCAAAACAGATTGAAGGTACATTTCCAAGAGCCTCCTCTGAACTGAAAAACATCTTCATATTCCAGACAAACATCTTTCTTGCTTGTTTAATTCCAAATCAGACAGGGCATGCTTGCAATTGTGGCAACTTTAATGCCTATAATCACAATACATGTATCTTAACACTTAGAGTATCTTGAAAATATGTTCTCCTTCATTTCCCCCATTGGTTGAAAATGATGAGACTGTTTAGAGAGGATGGATTGACCCTCTAGAAGAAACAGGTTTTGGTGCTGAAAGAGGAAGTAACAATTTGCTATCCATCTCTTCCACAAGACAGGTCATATCGCAGAAATGTATGTTACTATTCTAACTGTCCCCTTTAGATATTGGATGTTTTGCCTTCCACCTTCCTCTGAACATAACACCATTTTGCTAAAAATTATAGTACCCCAGCTGTTACTTGAGTAAAATTAGTATCCCAAGCTCCAGTGAATTCAGTAAAGTCCATTTCATAGAGGGTTTACTACTATAAACAAGCAGTAGTCAATAATTCTTAAAATAGAATGCTTCTTGTGACCACTCAAAGCAGAAAATTCAAAACATGTTCCAATCGATTCTAATAATAATAGGAATTGTTATTTAATCTAATAATGATTTTAAGGGTAACACTGAATTTTGTGGAAGATAAACTCTATTAATCACTAACCTAACTTTAATTGATTTAGTCTTTATTTTAAAAAATCCCCAATCAGTTATTAAAGCACTTATTTAAAAACTAATTAAGCTCACAATGGAATAGAATCAAAGACCTACTAATGAACCACAGACCTATAGTCACCTGATCTTTGATAAGAGAGCCAAAAATACAGGATGAAAGCAAGACAGCCTTTTTAACAAATGGTGCTGGCAGAACTAGCTATATACAGAGAGAAAACTGAAGTTAGACCCTTATATAACACCTTAAACCAGAATCAATTCTAAATGGATCAAAGACTTCAATTTAAGACTAGATAACCTGAAAATATTACAGGAAGGGACAAGGGAAACACTAGGGCTTCTGGGCAGAGATAGAAACTTCCTAAGAGCCAGAAACACAAGTCAAAGAAAGGCTGGATACATCAGACTGCATCAAACTGAAGAGCTTCTGCATGACAAAGAGCACAGCTAGCAAGATAAATAGAAAGCCCACAGAATGGGAGATGTTTACTACCTGAACATCAGACAAGGACCTCATATCTAAACTTAGAGCTCAAAAAAATTAAACTCCTCAAAAACAAATTCTCAAAGAAGCAACAACCCCATTAATAAGTGGGCTAAAGACTTAAAGGGAGTCTTCTCTGAAGAAGAAATAGGAAAGGCCATAGACACATGAAGAAATGGTCAACATTGCTGACCATAAAAAAAATGTAAATCAAAACAACACTGAAATTCCACCTCACCCAAGTTAGAATGGCCATTATCAAGAAAACTAAAAACAACATGCTGGTAGAGAACTCTACTATACTGTTGGTGGAAAAGTAAACTGGTGAGGCCACTCTGGGGAGCAGTATGGAGGTTCCTCAAGAGACTAAACATAGAGCTTCCCTATGACCCAGCAATCCCACTCCTGAGTATTTACCTAAACAAACCGACCTGCACTAAAGTCACCAGCACAACCATGTTCATTGCAACATTATTTATCATAGCTAAGATATGGAACCAATCCAGATCCCTCACAGTGGATTAATGGATCAAGAAAATGTGGTATATATACAAAATGGAATTCTACTCTTACATCAGAAAGAAGGGCATTGGGGCTGGGAAGGTGGCTCAGTGGTAGAGTGCTTGCCTTGCATTCATGAGGCCCTGGGTTCGATTCCTCAGCACCACATAAGCAAAAAGAAAAAAGCCAAAAGTTGTGCTGTGGCTCAAGCGGTAGAGCACTAGCCTTGAGCTGAAGAGTTAAGGGACAGTACTCAGGCCCAGAGTTCAGGCCCCTGGACCAGACCCCTACTCCCCAACAAAAGAAAGAAAGAAAGAAGGGCATTGCCCCATTCATAAGGAAATTGAAAGACTTAGAAAAAAAATTTAATAAGCAAAGTAATTGAGGCCCAGCAAAACAAGCTGCATGGTTTCCTTCATTTGTAATAACTAAAATATGTTTATAATCTACAATTTAATCTAGTGGATAGTAAAAGACAAATAATTATACTTGGACATGATTAATTAAACAACATTCTAAGCATTTGCACAATGAGAACAAAGGAGGATATTCTTAGGAGAGGATCACAATGGCTATGTGCATATGACCACATAAAATTATGCCTACTGAAATAAACTCCAATAAGCTAAAACGAGTGTTTTATTATGAATATGTTTTTTTAGCGAAAATACCATACAGAGGGGTTACAATTACATGAGCAAGGTAATGAGTACATTTCTTTTCAAGCATCATTCCTTCTCCTTTGTTTTTCCCTACTATCCCTGCCCTCCCATCTCCATGACTACACTCCTCACCCACACCAAAGTTGTAAAGTTGGTTTTTCAACATAGCATTTTGTACATCTCATTGTTGCAATGGGTCCACCTGTATCCCTATTTAAACAATTTGTTTTTTTTCCCTTCCCCTCCCCAAATTATACCAATATCAAATACAATGAAAACAAGGGTTATACCATGGGGGAGGAACATAAAAAGCAACAAAGAAATCATCTTATAAATACGTTAGTTTCTTATAGTACTATTTACAGTTATTTCTTTTTTCTTTCTTGTTTTCCTTTGGTTTATTCCCCTTTGTCACTGTTTTTGATTTATTTACCCTCTGTCTTGTACATAAGTTATATGATTTGGGGAAGGGAAGAGAAAGCACAGAAATGGTAGGACAAAGGGTAAACCAATTCAACAGTGATACTCACTAGAAACTATATTGGAAATGAACTTTACATCTTGGGAGGAAGTGGATTGGGAGGGGAAAAACTGGGAGAAAATGAGGGACTCATTACCTCACTTATGTAACTGCAACCCCTCTGTACATCACCTTTACAATAAAATTTAAATTAAAAAATAAATAAATAATGGAGCCGAGGCCAAAGACATTAAGGTATTTGGAGTGCTATACCATCTTCCATTCCCCAATCATCTGAGCAATCAACATATGTATAAACACACTCTATACATATTTTAACTAAGAATGCAGTTGATGGGAATGGTGGGGAAAAAAGTGCCATTATCTATGATATTATAGTGTCATCAGGTGTCCACTTCATGGTGAAACTACAGGATCGCTTCAGTATCCTGTCATTCTGAAAACCCCTAGGTGCACTGGGTAAGAAAACAGATTTGTCATTTTCCTTCTGATTTCATTTTATTTTAACATAAAAATAAAGGCTAAGGGACAATCCTAGCTATTCAAGAGGCTAGATCTGAGGATGGCAGTTCCAAGCCAACCAGACAGGAAAGTCTGAGACACTTTTCTCCAGTTAACAACCAAAAAGTCATAAATGGAGCTGTGGCTCAAGTGGTAAGGGACTAGCTTTGCTTCAAGCCCAAGGTTGGCATAAAAAATTAAAAATAACAGTAATATTTGCACAAAAGCATATATTTGTGAGAGTCTAGACTCCTACAACCAGAACCAACGGGAACATTCTTCCAACTCCACTCCACCAGACTGTACTTGTCCCAGTGAGTCACCCTACTTTCCTCCTGATCTTTGCCTCCCTTTTCCCTTTTCAAGTTAAATTTATTTTAAATGGATATTAAAATACAAGATATTGATGGAATACTCTGTGATGTTTTGATCCATGGACACATTGCATAGTATTCAAATCAGGCTGAACATATCAGTCTCCCCAAACACTTATCATTTCCTTTTTGAGAAAACATTGAAACACCTTTCTTCCTTTTTTAAAATTCAAAGCGCATCCCTGTAATGTAAATCAATCTGCTGTTTAATAGCACACCAGAACTTTCACTCCTAACCTAACACCCACTCTCTACCCTCCACTCTCAATTTCCAGTGAACATGTTCTATTCCCCACTTTCATGAAGTCAGCTATGTCAGACTCCACCTGTGATAGATCATGCAGAATTGTCAGAGATCAGTGGGAGGGGAAAATGGGAGGAGCAAAAGGTAACAAAGATAAATACAATCACAGTTCCTTATATATGTGTGTGAAAATATCATAATGAAACCAACTGGGGTGAGGTGGAATCTCAATGTTGATTTGATTTGCATTTCTTTTATGGCTAGAGAGGTTGAGCATTTCTTCATCTGTCTATTGGCCATTCTTCTTTCCTCTTCAGAGAAGTTTCTCCTGAAGTCTTTAGCCCACTTATTTATTGGGCAGTTGTTACTTTGAGGATTTGTTGATGGGGGATTTAATTTTTTGAGTTACAGGTATATTTTAGCTATGAGACCCTTCTCTGTTGTATGGCTAGTGAAGACCTTCTCCCAATCTGTCAGCTTTCTATTGATCTTGCTAGCTATGTCCTTTGCCATACAGAAGCTCTGCAATTTCATGCAATCCCATTTGTCCAACCTCTCTTTGATTTGTTGTGTTTCTTAAGAAAATTTTGGTTATTAAGTGAAGTAAGCCTGGCCCAAAGAAACATAGGTCCCATGGTTTCCCTTATTTGCAATAAATAGTGTATGTCTGGACAAGCAGTAAAGGTCAGATAAGATGATATTAAGCGAAATCAACCCCAAGATAGGGACACAAGTGTTTTTTTTCTTTCTTGTAACATATTTATAAGGTACCATGTGATTTTTTTTATTGCTTTGTATGTCCTTTACCCATGGTATAACTCCTGTTTTCACTCTATTTTATGTTGGTATAATTTGGGGAGGGGAAGGAAAAAACAAATTGTTTAAATAGGGATACAGCTTGACCCATTGCAACAGTGAGATGTACAAGACACTATGTTGAAAAGCAAACTACAATTTAGGCAGGGGTTGGGGAAGTATAGTTGAGGAGGTGGGAAAGAAGGGATGGTAGGGGAAAAACAAAGGAGGAGGCAACAATGCTGGGTAAGAAATGTACTCATTACCTTGCTCATGTAACTGTAACTCCTTTGTACAGTATTTTCCCAATAAAAAGCTTATTAAAAATAATAATAAAATAAAATAACCCAACTGTTTTGATCAAGTAATGCACTCTAAGAAAGATGTCAACAGACAATATCGAAATTGATGAACTGAAAAGCAATAAAGTAAGTGTATCATTGAGATGTAGGGACATAGAACATATCCCAAAGGAATTGAAACCATTATGCTAAGGAGACATCTGCTCCCATGTTCATTGCAGCTCAATAGCAATAGCCAAGAGATAAAACAGAGCCTCTATGTTCATACTAATGTAAGGAAGTAAAGTGTCTGTGGCACACACACACACACACACACACACACACACACACACACACACACACACACACACACACACACACACACTAGGATACTATCCAGGCATTTAAAAGGATTAAGTCATTGTATTTGCAACAACATGGATACAACTGGAATTCACTGAGTAAAATTCATGTTTAATGAAAAAGTCTCCACTATGAATACTGATAGAAAATTAAAACAAAACATAGGACTTTGGGACATGGATTTTTATTTTTAGCTGGAAAATCCAATCTAATAGATGAACAGCAGAGGAGCTAGGTTACACAAATGACCCAGACCCGAAGGCTTGGGTTTAATCCCTGGTTCCACCATTTATTCTTTTTTGAACTTGATTAACTTCCCTAAAACCTGGTTCAATTTTCTTCACAGGTAAGTTAGTAACTATGTCTACCTCACAGGTCTGCTGTGAGTGATTGGGATTTTAATTACTTAGATAGATAAATTAGGTAGATGATAGACTGACAGACAAGATAGGGAGATTGATTGATATAGATATACAATAAATATGCATGTATACATATGGATAGGTATGCATAGATCCGCAAATATTTTGATCAATGTCACCTCCTCCATGTTTCTTCTCATTGGTACCAATTCCAACTATCTCCTCAATTTTCCTGATTTCATTTTCACATGTATACATTGAACATTTTTACCATTTTTGCCCACTGCAAAATTAATTCTTAAAAATTTTCCCATTCATGAGGATTTATCTAATGCCCCTATCAAAGCTGTTGCCAAGCTGTTTATACCACTACTTTGGGTATTAGCATTTCTATATCTACTTTGGCCCTGAGCAATCCCTGGATAGCGATTGTGCTCCTTTCAGAGCCCAGAGATGCCGGTCATGTTTCTTGTAGCAAATGCAATATGTAACAGTTGTTCTTTCGTTGTAGACAGTACCTCATTCACATATACCTGACACCCAAACACCTACAACTTATTTATTATTTTCCTTTTACTGTCTGCAAAGGAAGTGTCTTAGCAATATTTGCAGCACTTTGGGCAATCCTGTTTATCCCATCCAATCAACGTGACCTTTTCACTGTAACTCACCAGCACAGGGCAGGGGGACCGCACAGCACTTTGGGAAGGCGTGGATATTAACAAAGCCCTGAGACAAAATTTTAAACAAATATTGTTGGTTGTCTCCTCTGAATGCAGACTGTGTCTGCAATCCTTTTATATTTTGTGTTTCGTTTGGAATAATAAAGAACAGGTCTCTCACATCCGTGGGCACTTACCACATACCTAAGGCCTTTTTAATCTTCTCTAGCAAGAATGCTGCTTGTAGAAATGCAAGTGTGAACCTAAATTCTGGATGGTTAAGACTGCACTCCAACAATTACTCTCTAGCACCTAGTTTCTCTAGGGAGGGGTCAGAAACACAAGGGACAGGAGAACATAAGAACAAAACTCCCTGCATCACTGAGGGCTTTAGCTGTGGCCAGTCCCCATGGGTATGGCGCTCATGCATATGTACTGTCTTGGCTCAGTGGGAAGGCAATGAAAATTGTTGTTAAGGAAATTTCACATGGTTGGATTTTCTGTTCTAATAATATATATAGCAGGAGAAGGTACCAATGTCCTGGCTACAGCAGATAGTAAGCATATAAATTCCACTTACCCTCTCTGTAACGGGGAAATTACAATGAAGGAGATTCACAGACATTGCAGAGCCCACTACTGCTGAACTTTAATCCTATTTCCACACATCTCCTCTCACTGAAACACAGTCATGATGCTGATAGGGACTCCAGGGCCCATCCTCCAAACCAGGTTTTCTATCTCACAATCATCAAAATGCCCACAATGCTTCCTTTCCTCAGGAATAGTTGTCTCAGTAAATGTTTTTGAAATAGAAATTAAATAATCATAATTTTAGAGGTTATCTTCCTGGGGACGAGATTACTATTGTTACATTGGTCTCTAACTCATAAAATTAAATCAGGCCTTAAGATTTGAAGAATGGATTATAAAATTTTTATTTTGGGGGCTGGGAAGGTGGCTCAGTGGTAGAGTGCGTACCTTGCATGCATGAGGCCCTGGGTTTGATTCCTCAGCACCACATAAGCAAAAAGAAAAGCCGGTAGTGGTGCTGTGGCTCAAGTGGTAGAGTGCTAGCCTCGAGCTGAAGAGCTGAGGGACAGCGCCCAGGCCCAGAGCTCAGGCCCCACAACCAGACCCCCCCCCAAAAAAAAATATTTTCTAATTGAGATGAACAGCCTCAGACTCATTTTTGTTGTGTTAAAGAAATTAATCAATGTGCACAATAACCAACAAGTGGATAGAGAAAATCACACACGCGTGTGTGCATACACATACCCCACAGAGTATTATTTAGCCATGGAGAAAAGTGAAATTATGATGTTGGGATGGAAACACATTAATCTAGAAATCATGATGTTGTTGAGTAAGATAAACTAAGCCCCAAAAGCTAAATATCTCATCTTCTTTCATTGGTGGAATCAAGACTGAAAATGATGGTGATGATGATGATGATGATGATGATGATGATGATGATGATGATGATGATGATGTAAATATAAAGGGGAATTATCTAGGGGAACCAGTGTAGGAAGGTAGAAAATGTTGAGAGGCAAAGATGACACAAACACACATATGAATATATTAATATATGAAAAAATTGTAAGGAAAGACATGCAGCACTATTTGGGGAAAATGGGAATGGTATGGGAATGTAATCAGAAGGAAGAATTTATTCAAAGTACCTTATATGAACCTATAAATTAGCCCAATAAAAACTCCCTATACTATTTGTATATGCTAATTAAAAGTAAAACTATTTTAAATGGCTATCTGCAAAAAAGTAAGAATAAGAAGTACCCTTGGTGATTCATAATCTATATTTTTATCTAAAAGGACACCATAATCTAGTGGCTATTTCAGCATCTCTCTGCAGGTCAGTTCTGCATACTGCTCCTATTTCTTTAACTGACAGGAATCCTGGCATCTGGTTTATAACTGCTTCCCTACAATTTCAATTACTTTATGTGGAGCACATGAAGTCTTGCACTGTGACTGTCTACTCTCATGCTATATCTGTGACCATTGGAAGAATGCCAGCACTGAACTTACAGATCTGTTTTACCTCTTCTGTGAATTATAATATTACATTCAGATCTGCAAAGCTCATTCTCATGCCAACCCATTTCCACCATCCTTGTCGACCTAGACAACCTAGCCTTCTCTTCACACTCTTAGTATTGGTACATCCTATACATTTGAAATATAAACATGAAGACTCTATTAAGTCGGCAAATGTATATATCTCTATCTTCATTTTCTTTTATGATGATATTGGTAAATTGTCCATTTGAATTAAGTAAGGATGTGATGGATTAAAGTAGAAAGAACTACATATTGAAAAGTCTGAATGAAAATTAAAGAAATGTAAAGGACCACATAAAAGACTAGAAATGTGGACACATACATGAATAGAAGTGTAAAACAAAACAGCAAAGGCAATTTTTTTTTAAAAAAAAGCAAAATAAAGCAGGAAGCTGAGATCTTAGGATTGTGGTTCTGTGCCAGCCTGGGCAGGAAAGCCCATGAGACTCATCTCCAATTAACCACCAGAAAACTGGAAGTGGTACAGTGGCTAAAAGTGGTAGAGTGCTACCCTTGAACAAAAAACTCCAGGACATTGCCCAAGCCCTATAACTGAAAAAAAAAATACAAAATAGGTGGATTAAGAAAAATATGGGTATACTAAGAGAAGACAGAATGTTCCAAAGATTGTTTTTGATATAAAAGAAGTTGAAACCAGCAATAAAGTTTGAAGGATAGGACCAGGGTAATATAATACTGAAATCTATGCTGATTAAAAGTTAATGTTATGTTAATTATAATAGTGTAAGTCCTCTGAAGAAAGCAAAGATTCCAAAACCAAAGTTTTAAGCTAAAATTAATTCATGAATATTTCACAAAAATGACATGTTCTGGGATCACATTTATTAAAGTCATTTGGGTAAAAATTATGAGCGACCTACACTTTTCCAGTGCCTTAAAAGCTCATGGTAATTATCCAGAGATCTTGAAGGCTAGTAATTGTAAATTATTTTTCATAGAATGCCTTCAAACTTCAAATCAGCTCTTTTTAAATTTAAGAGTTAGCATGTGTTATTCAACCCAGATGTTAAGAATATTCTTCTCCTAAAACTTATTTTTGTTTGTTTAACCATGTCACAGGCACTGATCTAAAGTGAGTATTTGCTGTGGTGCATACCTAGTCTTCACAGGTCAAAGAAAAAAATCACACCTTATGATTTGTGGGCTCTCATATACCCATCACGTTTGTATTGGGGATTAAACTTTCAGCTTTACTGTCGGCACTGAGATTTATAAATATTCAAGACCACATCAATACATATGCAAAATCCTTAGGTCAACCTTGACTACTCTTTTTTTTTTTTTTTTTGCCACATCCCACATCTGATCCATTAGCAATCACAATTACCTCCACCTTCAAAATAAATCCTGACTTAACTACTTTCCACTTCCTCAACACTAATATTATAATCCATGTAGCCATTAGCTCTTATCCAATACATAATGTCTTCCTAATGAGAGTTGTTCTTGCTTTCCAACCAGTCACCCACCCCATGGTCTATTTAAATAGAGTAGTGTCAGATCCAGCCAGTTACCACAATTTCATGGATTTCCCACCTCAATAAAAAATAAAATACAATAAAACTGAAGGGGCTACATGGACTCCATAACAAAGTGTGTGCACAACCTGAGCAAGACCTTGAGTTCAATCTCAGAATAAACTCAAAGCATTACTCTGACGCTCTTTGGCTGGGAGAGATGCACACCTGGTGTGGAAGCTAATCACAGTGCCCGCTTGGCGTTTGGGAGGGCGTTGGGCGTATGGGACATCGCTATATCCTCAATTCAATTTTGTTTAGAGCTTAAAATTGGTCAAAGGATAAAATCTATTTTTACAACTCCCTTCTGAGATTTAAAATATCTATGTACATGATCTACTTTGTGGGAAGTGCTTTTATTTTATTTTGCACAACTCTGCCCTTGCTCATTCTACTCAGTCTCACTGGATCCTTGCTGTTCCTCAGACACAACAAACTGGCCTCTTCAAAATGTGTTTGTACTCTTCCTAAATGCTTCAATTATTCTTTTCCAGGTGTGCCTACTTCTTTTTCCTTTATCAAGCCTCTAGCCTCTATGTAAGTGGAGAAGAGTTAAGCAACATCTTGCTGACTATCCTATTTAGAAACTCCACTTCCCCACTCCATTATTCTTTACTTCATTATTTTTTGTTTGTTTGTCTTGCTAGCAGAACACTCTTTGGTTATATAGTCATAAATTTTCATGCCTAGTTTCTCTACTCCTAGAAAAAAATGCTATCCATGTATATGTCTGCTAACATATCCCTCACGCTTCCCAGAAGAGTAGGCATTTAATAAAGGAAGGAAGAACTGAAAAACTGAAAAGAGAAAAAAGCAAACAATATGGCAAATTTCAAGAGTTCACTCCTTTGACTGAGAATCAGAAGAGTCAGCTGGCAAAACAGAGACTAAATTCTGAAGACAGAAGTCAAGGAAGAACATCAAAACTCACAAAAAAGGTTTCAAGATAGAAGACAAACAGACACAGTTGTCACAACAGAGAAAAGCAGCAAGCAGTTCAAAGTCCACAGTTCCTTAAGAAGAAGGAGACAAAGCTAAAAATACAATCACAAGGTAAGCCAGACAGACCAGGCCCCACACAAGGTAAGCCAGACAGACCAGGTCCCACACTGGTAGCACAGCTGCAGGGTAATTGCACACTTCCTGCAAACCTTAAACCTTACAGTGCAGGACTTGATGCGATAGTGACTGCTCAAATATGGAAGGTTTGCCTTGGTTTAAAAAAAAAACGCACAAAAAACAGATATTCAGATTTTCCCCTCATCTCTGAGAAATATAAGCAGACATACTCTTAACATGGAGACTATTGTGTGAAAATGAGCTCCTCTTGGGACTTGAGAACAAAGTACAATCACCGCAAAGGAGTTTTGAGCCATCCAGACAGAGAGTCTGGAGAGAGGAAGAAGAGCTGGTGCAGAACTGCAGAGCAGTTCAAGCTCTGGAAAGATCCAGCAGGAAAGGGTGTAAATTGTTGAGGGACCACCCCAAGCTCTTCCCCCCAGGGCAACCCCCATCTCCTGAGGGTTACAGCAGACCAGCGTTTGGTGTGAGATTCGGCCTCCAGGGTCTGTCTTCTCACTGCTTCTACTTACTGTCCAGGAAAGATGGAAGACTCTTCAAGCGCTTTCTACCTTCTCCTTTGCGCACAGGAGGAGGCGGTGATAAACAGCTTTGGACCCAGCTCTCCCTGGAGACATAAACTGGTGTGGGTTGAGGGTTGGTTAGCACTAGTTTAAGGTTCATGACCAGCATTAGTTATTGTTTGTTTATCATGAAAGTTATTTATTTTACCTTCAGTAAAGTCTCAGAGCTACACTTAACTAGCAACAAAAGGCAGAAATGGAGCTATGAATCCAGTGGTAGAGCATTAACCTTGAACTAAAAAGAAGCTTAGGGACAGTGCTTAAGCCCTGAGTTCAAGCCCCAGGACTGTTGCAAAAACCAAACAAAACAAGTTTTTCTTGGCACAACAATCTAGGTTGGCTGTTATGTCCATTCAGGGTTTGACGTATTATTCCTTGTCCTGCTTGCTTTTAAAGTTTCTCTTGAGAAATCTTTTGTCATCCTATGCTTTGCATTGATAGATGACTTGGTGATGCTTTCTTATCATTCCAATACTCTTTCCTAATACTCGATGCTTAATATTTAATCTCTAATACTTTGTGTGGAGGTTATTTTCGTGTGTTTGGACTCCTAATAATATCATAATATCCCTTTGCTCTCAAAGATTTGGTCATCGGTATACTGACTATCTGATGGGCAGCAGATTTTTGGCTTTCTTCATCATGCTTGTACTTCTCCCTGTTTCTTTTTCTCTGGATCCAGTATTCTTGAAAAAGACTAATTGTAATATTTTATTACAATTTAATATAAATCAATTAAAATATGTAATGATTAAGAGAGGTCATGTGAACTGCATATCATTTCTCAATGTTTATTAACTGACATGAGGCACTCCATTCATTGAGCAAAATCCATTGGAGTGTGAAGTATTCTATTTAGTGTACATGTTTACTCATGGAATTCAGAAAGATTTGAGGGTCTGTGACAACAGATAGAGGACAATTATTTAAGCTTCCAAGGAAGAAAGACTTAGGTTTCATTTCCTTTACTATCTCCTCAGAGATTCTAGCTCTTCATCCTCTTCCAGATAGCCAAGATTTCTAGACCAGCACTGTTTAAACCTCCATCACTATGGTCACAGGTGAAAGATGGTGAGCTAGGTTATAATGCATGGCTTTCTCCCAGTAGATGGTGAAGCTCGGTCTTTTCCTTGTGTTATAGTCACTACTGAACTCACAGCCTACTCCATATTTGAATGAGTGAACTGGAATGGATTAAATGGATGGCCCAGTTCTTAAACCATATAAACTACTGAAAGTTCAGTGAAATTCCCCCATCCCCAATACTTAAGAACCCGCTGCGCCAATATTAATAAATTAGACAATTAAAATTAAAAGTGCTGGATAAAACTGAGTGCCATTGATTTCTTCATTGTGTGTCTTCTCAGAGGCTTCCGTACTAATGTGCGCTATGAATCTTCAGGAGACAGATACAAAATACATGATAAGGCAATTCTTTATCTGGTGAAGCATGAAACTGGAGAACTCAGAACATACATCAAGACCTAAAGCTTAACTTTTCTTTTTCTGTTTTCCTCTCTCCAGCACAATCTGGGTCAGTGACTAGGATGTTTCCTTTGTTTCATTAGACTTCTTCGTTCTGAAAAGATAGAAAAAATTATATTATTGTTCCCCTGTACCCTAAACCCACTTTCTGCTATTGCTAGTGGGGAAAATTCACTGTGATTCGTGAACCAAGAACAAGACATATTTTATTCAGATTTCCTTAGTTTTACTTAATGTCCTACCCCGGACTCATTGTTTCTAGTTCTATAACGTTAGACTACACTTATTCCTCAAACTATATCAGACTATATTCCTCTGCTTTTGGTGCCTTCGATAGCTGTAGGTGGCACCTAACTGAGTGATTTGAAACAGCAGGAATTTGTTGAATCAGAGTTGTCCACACACGTTTCCACCATGCCTGTGTTCTCTCTGAAGCCCTAGGACAATTACTCTTTGTCTCCTTAAATTTCCAGTGGCTTCTTGCCCATGGATGATATTTCATGGCTTGCAAATATGTTATTTCAGTTCTCTGATTTCACAGGGCATTTTTGTCTGTCCATGATCATCTTCTCACCTATTAGTTACACTAGTTTGGAGGCTCGGAGTAAATCATCGCTGTAACTTCTTCTTAGATAATTCCCTCAGCAATGGTCCCATTTCCAAATAATAGCACATTCTCAATGTACTGGGTTTCAAACCTCCACATTTGCTTTACTGAGATGACACAATTCAGCTTCTCTCAATACACTTCTCTCCATACAAGGAAACACCTTTCAATTTTTTAATACTACTAGATTGTTTCATCATATTCTGCTTTGCATCTTGTGATGGTAATTACTTTAAAGTTTTCTGTACATTTGGGTTCATTCATTATGATGTATAAGTCTATGTTTATCAGCAAATATATAGGATCAAATGTGACTATTAATCATAACATATTATTTCATTATGACAGAGATATCATACAGGTAAAATACCATTTTATCACTATCAAGAGTAAGTAATATCAGCATAACTTATGGCTCCTTCAATGTAGAATCCTAATATAAAGTATTTATAATTCATATACATGAGAAATGTTCTGCTTTCTCTACTTATTTTATCCATTTACTATTTCCATTCATATAATGTGGATATATAGATACTTATTTTATACATCAATACCACTTTCTTTTACTGTTCTAGTAATTCCAGTTTTAGCTATTACAAACACTTTCACCTGGGATATTATATCTTTATAATAATGATACATGTTTGACCCATTGTAACAATGAGATGTACAAGACACTATATTACAAATGAACTTTACAATTTGTGGGGAGCGGGGAGTTGAGAAGATGAGGAGGGAAGGGATGGTAGGGGAAAAACAAAGGAGGGGATAACAATGCTTGATAGGAAATGCACTCATTACCTTACTCATGTAACTGTAACTGCTCTATACAGTACCTTTACAATAAAAATATATTAAAAATAACATACTTGAAACATTAAAATTAAATTTGTGAACAATTTCTACTCTCTACAGCTAAGGAAAAAATATGCTCCAGAATTATCTTATGTATTTTCTACCCAAATCTTGGAATTACCCATTTCTTTCCTTTTTGGCATCATTGGTGAAAATTCTTATTAAATGGTGGTTACTTTGCATTGAATAAAAAAAATAAAGTAGGTGGACCTTGAGTGTGAGGACTTAAATCTTTCTCTCTAGAACTCTATGTTTAATGTTTCTGTCAGTATAAGCGTCAGCCATTTTTAATACCTGTAATATAAGGTTCTATCTTTTTGCTTGGTTTTGGCTTTCCTCCTATAATCTACAACAACAGTGTCTTTCATTAATCAGGATTAATCACTCCTATATCTGCTTGCCTGTACTGCTATGAAAGATGTCTGTTTAATCATTTAAGATCAGTTTTTAGTGAGCATGGTTCTCATACCCATGCGAGAGTTGACCCAATCATGTAGGTTATTTCCTGCTCTCGGGGGCAGGGAGAAAAGCTGGAAAATGCCTTCTGCCTTGGCAGTAGGCTGCAGAAAGCCTCCCACCTATAAGCAAACTAAGCCTTGGACATGGAGAACACTGATGCATTTTACAATCTCTTCCATTCTTCCTATCAGGTCCACGAGGAGATACATTCTTGTGACCTTCACCATTAAAGTCTGGCAAGGTTCATGGAGATAAAGTCTATAAAAGTGGGTACTTAAAGCCTTAGACCCTCCTCAGCCATTTCTCACCTTCACGATAATACATTCAATTTCTAATACTTCCCTGGATTTATCATTTCACTTTTCCTGCCATTGCTAGTTGATCCAGAAACCTCTGCTTTAGTAAAGCAGACTTGGCTTTAATCTTAAACGTTAACTTGATGCGTTACCTTCAATGCTTTTATTTTACCTATCTTTACAGTTTGAAGTAGTACCTTGCCTTAACAGCTGTGATTTTTCCAATGGACCGAGGAAAATCTCTGACTTATCAATTTGTTTAACTTTTACTGGTTGTAAGTATAGAGAGGATTTCCAAAATTTTTGCATGTCTAAACTGAAATTGGAAATCCACGAGGTTTTTTTTTTAAATATAATATGCCATTTTTCCTGGCAAAGTCCTTATGAACCAAAAGAAAATTAGAGTATAAGCTGGGCACTGGTGGCTGATGCCTGTATTCCTAGCTACTCAGGAGGCTGAGATCTGAAGATCACAGTTCAAAGCCAGCCCAGGCAGGAACATCCTTGAGACTCTTATCTCCAATAAACCACCAGAAAACCAGAAGTGGCTCTGTGGCTCAGATCCAGAGTTCAAGCCCAAAGACTGACAAAAAAGAAAAAGAAAAAAGAAAATTAGAGTAGATTACTTTGTATAATATGAATCATTTAATTTAAAGAACTTAGAGACATATATGTTGGTAATACAGAAAAGTAACAGAATTATGTTTATATTCCATTTGTGGCATAGTTTCATTGCATTCTTCCCTCTCAAAATAAAAATGAATAATTCAAGAAATTATTCTATCATTTGTTACTTCATGTTTTGAAGGACCTAGTATGAGGTGAACATTATATAACATCTTGCATGTATTATGAAAAATAAGATTTTATGGAAGTCCTGAAAGACCTTCAAATCAAATAGGTGGGTAGAAACCTAAATATGTGATGTAAATCCTTGGAGATAAATGACAAAATATACATTTGTATATGGCAGAATCAGAAGTTAATGAGGGAGAAGTTTGATAAAACATCAAAATTGCTCCCCACATAATTCATACCCCTGCCTCCCAGAAATAGTACCTAAGATATATTGTCCTTCATATTTTTTAAGACAGTAAATATTTTCTTTAGCACACACAAAGAAAGCGGTCTGTATCTTAGGTTGTTTCTGGAAGTACCATTTTTCACTAACAATTTAGTGTCCCCCAAGTAATCATTTTACTCTTAACTCTAAGGTCTTTCTTATTTGGGAAGCAGATTATTGTGCTTTCAAAGCATTTTCAGTGGTCTGGGAACACTGACACTAAAATTTGTAATGACTCCATCCAAATATATGTGTTCCAGTTACCTTGTACCCATTGCCATAATGAAGACCTAGTATATTATTTCCATAATTCTTCCTTTGTTCAAAACATTATTATTCTCTTACAATGGCTTTACGAATCTTTGGTACATTACTCTATGTATTGACAAGGTAGAAAATCTTCATCTTCTATGATGAACCTAACAGATTATAAATGAGCAAAACAAATTAAAGCCAAATGAAATTCCACTGGAAAAAAATAAAAATTTAATAGGAATAGGCAGAAGAAAAAGGAAGACAAGAAGCAGCAGCAATTACTATTAATGAGATAGGTAAAGACTACACATAAAAGTTATGACCTAGTATTATTTTAGAGGACTGTTTGCTTCTAGATAGTATTATAGGAATTCTAACAGAATCTTGAAACTTTCTAAAGTACTATTACCTCTGATACATTAAATATAATCTTATAACAAAATCAAAACTATAATGTACTTGTTGAACAGACTGAGCAAGTTGCATTCATCCTACCACACCTTCAAAATTATAGGCTTCAATCAAAACTGACGGCAATCCTGGAAATGCAACGAAGATATTATTTTTCTCAAAATGCTTGGTTAACATCAGAATGGATAATCTTTCTTTAAATATTTGCAATATTTGAATTTGGATAATTTATTTAAAGAACAACAGAAGAAAAAATGTATCATATATTAACTGAAAAATACATGGTGGGCAAACCAAAAGAAAAGGAGATAGAGATGTGAGCCAATAATATGTTCTTGTGTTCATGGACCTGATTTGTTCCACATGGAATAAAATTTCATTAGGAAAATTCCATGCTTAATACATATTGCTATGAAATGCTATCTTAGATGTGTCTCTATACTCAAAGCCATTAAGCATGATAAATGTCTTGTCTTTATTTCTCTAAGTAGGATAAATTTAGCAAACAATTATGATGTAATTAGAATCAATACTAGGTTTTGAATAAAGTATTTCATGGAATGGAAAAAAATCTAGGGGAAATGAGGACTAACCACAAGTTTTTTTGTCTCTTGTTTCTTTCTCACCTTCCCATAATAGATGGAATAATGAAGGTTGTAACTCTTTCTGTTAGCAAGAGTTGTCTGTCTATATTATGATCTCATAACCCTTAGTAACTTGGATGAGTTAGATTTTAACACTTGTATATTATTTAGTGTGAAATTTGAATTTGAATTGTGTTTCTTTTGATCATAAAGTAAGTGTTGTACAACGTGGCTACAAATTATTAAGTAACAAAGCCACTTGTGAAGAAAATCATGGTGGCTGCACAATGTGATAAGTAGCAACATTTGCTGAAAATGTGCAATGTAAAAGAAACTCCACACTTCACTATCTTTTAAATTTGGCCTTAATCTTTCTAACCTCTTATTTTATTAAACTCTTTTAAAAAGTAAATTGTAGCACAGAGTTCATTAACATTGCTGAACTCCACTAGGTAGAGAAATTAGAAGTCAAATGGAGGCAGATAGACATAGAGCGGAGTGTTGAATAATAAGGCTCTGTCATCCACATTGCATGCAGTTGGTAGAAACCACAAGAGCTGTCATTTTGACTCTTTCAATGCCAGAAAGTATTTTAAGCTGTGCCAGTGTGTTTATAGGTATAAGACTGAGTTGCTTGCGTTAATCATGTTCAGACTACATCCAGCTTTCTTTTTTGTAAGATTGGTGAAAATTCAAGCAGCTTAGTTATTAGCTTCACAATTACAAGGAATGCAGCTCATCCTCACGTCGTAAGTTGCTCAGTTCAAAGATCAGAGATGTAACGGCGGCGCCTTCAAAGGAGCCAGTGCTGTATATTGTGGTCTGTCCTCCGCTTCCCCTCCTTTCCTGAGTTCTCTTTGATGTCAAGCTAAACATCAGAATTTGGCTTTTAAAAAGACCCGAATGCCTTTTATTTTCTCTCAGCTGCCTGAGGAGTAACAACTTCTGCATCTTGCATGGGAAAATAATATATATATATACATATATATATATGTATACAAATGTATACATATATATATATTCCCCCTAAAAATAACTTCAGCTTCAACTGCCCCCTGCAAAGAGGTTGAAATCATTTTTCCTGAACTCTGAGAAGACAAAAGATGGTAATTGCATGGGTGAGCCATTACCTGCAGCTAGGAAGGCAGTGCTGGAGTCATTACTGAGCTGCCAAGGCAGGCAGAGCATTTCCTGCTCACAGCTTTACAGAAGAGGTCAGGGCGCCTGCAGTCTATGAGGCGCTGTCCACACCCTTCCCATCCTTTCCAGGGCTGTGAGCACTCACCGCATCACTGTACTCTCCTGGATGTGGTCTGGCGTTGCCCCTTCCTGAGGTTCTCCTTCCTCTCACTAATGCAGTGTGAAGAGTGGAAAATGCTTAGCAATTAATTTCCTTACTCATTGCCTAAGAAGAAGATCCTTCAAAGGAAAGCACTGTGAAGCTTAACTTCGTGGCAAATGTGATATACAAGGGGGTGACAGTTACATAGGTCAGTTAATAAGTATATTTCTTTTTGAACAGCATCACCTCTTTCCAATTTTCTCTCAGTTCTTTTTCCCTTCTGAACCCCCTTGCCCCAAGTTGTGTAGCTCATTTTCAACATAGTGTCTAGTGAGTATCACTGCTAAATTGGTTCACAAGTTGCCCACCATTTCTGTGCTTCCCCCTCGCCTCCCCCAAACTGATAAACATACGTACAAGACAAAAAGTACAGAAATCAAAAACAGCAACCGAGGGGGAAAACAAAGAACAAAACAAAAACAAGAAAAGATAAAATAAAAATACCCTTGCTTCCATTTCTTGGAGTTCATTATGTTAAACATTATTTTATATGATCATATGCAAACAGCCATTGAGCTTTTGTGATCCTCTCCTATGAATATAGTCCTTTGGTCTCACTGTGTAAAGGTTCAAATCCTTGTTTAATTTATAATGTCCAAGTATAATGTTTTTGTCTTTTACCATCCATTGTGTTTACTTGTATATTTACGGACACATTCTAGTTACCACAAATGAGGAACACTATGCAATCTATGTTTCCGTGGGTCTAGCTTATTTCACTTAATACAGTTTTTTTTCAAGTTTTTCCATTTCCTTATGAAAGGTGCAATATCATTCTCTCTGATGAAAGCATAGAATTCCCTTGAGTACATACCATATTTTCTTGATCCACTTGTCCATTGAGGGACAATGGCTATGGTGAACAATTCTGTGGTGAACACAGTTGTGCTGGTAGCTTTCATGTGGCCTGGTTGGTGTTCAATTGTATAAATGTCCAGGAGTGGAATTTCTGGGTCATAGGATAGCACTATGTTTAGTCTTGTGAGGAACCTCCATACTATCCAGAGTGGTTGAACAAGTTCACATTCCCACCAATAGTGTAATGCTCCCTTTTGGCCACATCCCAGCCAGCATCTGTTCTTGTTAGTTTTCTAGATAATGGCCATTCTACCTTGAGTGAGATGGAATCTCAACGTTGTTTCAATTTGCATTTCTTTTGTGGCCAGAGATTTTTAACATCTCTTCATGTGTCTACTGTCCTTTCTTACATCTTCTTCTGAGAAGTCTAAGTCTTTAGCCCATTTATTACTTGGGTTGTTGTTTCTTTGAGGATTTGTTTTTGAGGAATTCAGTTTTTTGAGTTGTAAATGATGTTTTAAAATTAAAAGAAAAATATGAAACCAGACTGTTAGCCAACTGTGGTTTTTAAACTCAAACCCACTTTCGGTAGAATTTACTTATTATTCTGGGAATCCACTATGCATTTATTCATAATATATTATGACATGCTTCTTGCTTTTCCTCTTATTTATCTACTCATTGTTTAAGGGGCTTCCAACGAAGAACTCAAGGTGTTACTCAGAAGGGCTCACTGCCAACACTGTGAAAATGTTTTTGTGCAGGAGGAGCTATGTGTGAGGTCTAATAGAAAGAACAAAGCTAAAGCTCAGAGCTGTGTCCTAAGCATTTATAGGAGGGTCCTGGGAGGGGCTCCTTCATGATTGGATGTCCGGAAAGTTCTTAGCCTTGTTTTCTACAGCCATAGACAGTCATCATGCTTGTTCAGAAGTCCAATATTTCTTTACTGAAGAAGTTCTGTTCTGTGTAGGGGATTCTGGGCTAGTAAGATTAAAAAATCATTGATGGGATGAGCTATCTTCTTCTGAAAGATTCAGCCTTCAAAAACTGTTTACCAGCTGACTTGGAATGGTTTCTAAAAGCAATGACTGAAAAATAACTTTAGCATTGTTATTTAAGGGAGTTTAAGTATGTATGTGTAAGGCCTTAGCAGCTTCAGGAAGGAGTAGAAACAAATATATTTCTTTCCCCAACAAATTCAAAGGCACTACCTTTGAATAAGCTCTGATTCAACTTCAGTTTAAAAAAAATGATTTTATAATTTGATTTAGACATACATTCACTCTTGCTCCACAAAACAATCTAGAATACTCACAACAATTCCATGTCTGAAAACGACATCTGTTGCCATTGTTGATGGCTCTACCACAAGCACTGTAACATTTCTGGCCTCTTGTTCTCTAATTCATGTATTCAGTCATTGAGAAAGCAGCAGCATGCTTGATACTGAAGGCTATGGTTAGTACGTAAGTCATATTTTAAAATTTCTTAGCAGAGTAAACTCATTCGAAGAATGAATGACGTTCCCAAACCTCCTGTTTTGGTTCTCACATTCCATTGTCCTCCTGCCTTGTCTCCTGGACTCTCTAGATCCCTTTAAAGGTGGGTGTAGTGAGTTTTCTACTTCTTACCACATGCTTTCCTGAGAAAGTAATGGTATAAACAATTGTTATGTTCCCACACAAACCCACAGGACCCCACTATAAACCTGAAATATTACCTATTTGCAATAGTAATTTTTCTTGCTGTTGTTGATTGCAAGTCATCTAGGCAAGTCATTTAACCTCTGTGGGCCTTCATTTCCTCTTCTATAAAATCGTGGGCGGGGGGCACTTGAAACTGTGATATTAATGCTTGCAACCTCTACTGTCTGTGGTGATACTGCAACCACATTGCGTGTTACGGGGTGGAATACGTTGAAAGTCCACTTTACAATCACCTCGAAAATGGCATCAGATCTCATTATGGAAAATTATGATTTATTTCACATTGGAAAAGGAGCTAACATAAATTTGGCATTTACTTCAATTGGATCTTTGTAAAGTTGTCTCTGTCCATATAAGCCTAGTGTGCATGAGGTATTGGAAGATCAGAAGACCAGTAAATATTCTTTGGAAGACTCAGAATTAAGTCAGGTAAAAAGAGAGCAATATTCTGTGTGCTTGGCCTGTGAGTTCAACCTAAGTTCAAAGTCCTTCACGACCACTTACAGGCTCTATGATCTTGAGCAAGTTGGTTAGTCTCTCAATGCTTTGACTATAAAAGGGAATAATGACAGCACTTACCTCAGAAGGATTTTATTAAGATAAAATAGGGAAATGAATTTAAAGTACCCAGAGAGAATGCAATAAACTACAGCTATTATTGTCAGGAAAGACAGGAATCTTCTTAAGAATTTATCTTCTGCCTTCCTCAGAAAACACAAATGTACCCTGGCCTAAAGTTTTTTTTTAATGTTTTTTTTTTATTGTAGAAATATCATACAGAGGGTTACAGTTACATGGGTAAGGTAATGACTCCATTTCCTATTGAGCATTGTTACCTCCTCTTTGTTTTGACTTTTCCTTTGGGTCTATGTGTTATAATTATTTTTTAATACAAACAATCTCATCTTGTCTTAAATTCTAATTTAAGAACAATCAGTGAATAGACAGAAGGTATTTATCCCTATCACCAAGTTTGTATTTCTTTTGGTTAAGTACATTTAATGTGCACAAGTATTATTTTCTGTCTGACCTTAGTGTGTTTCCAGGTAAAATAAAATGGTATCTTGTCAAAAGAAGAACACAATCTTAAATGTTTTCATTTCCTAAACATAAATGTTCAAAACTTGAACATAAATGAATGCATATTTTAATAAATGTTTTTGTTCTCAGGTTATTGCCTCTTTCTCTCTTTCCCTGCCCCCCAAAAACAAGCTAGAGGCAAAAAGGAAGGAATTCTGCAGTTCCCAAAATCAGGATGCTGCAGGGAGAAAGAAGACTCAAGACTTGCTTGTGTTCTGCCCAGTGTCCACACATAACACCATCGTTGAGCAGTGTGACCACTGATGAAAACATTTGTCAAGATCCATGCTCTGGAAGGAGGCCTTCCTCCAATGCCTTTGAAAAAATGAGAGTAATTCCTGGAACCAAAATGTTAAAGATGAAATTTTAAAATGAAACATAGGAAATAGTCAGAAAACCAGGAGTTCTGACTAGGAGAATATCAGGAAGCCCACAAGAGAGAGAATGGGTCAGTGATGTAGAGTTAGTACGAAATAAATCAGGGAGGCAGAAGAGAAGGAAACTGGAGGCTATAGAGTATGATATATGGATGAGACCTTGTAAGAGAGACCACGTGCCATTTCATTTATTCTTCAGAACAATCAAATTTTACCTTTCAGGTGAAGAAATCATCTCTCATAGAAGTCAAATAATTTAGATCCTATCAGTAGCTGTTAAATTATGCAAGTCCAATGCAAAAGCACTTGCACTTTGTGCCCCCTGCTACATGTGCTTGAGTAGACACTGAGCAAGGGAAGGCTGTCCATTTCAATTTAATAAAGGAAAAAGATCATTCACGTTTCCTGGATGAATGTATATTTCCTTAGCACTAACAATCAGATAAGTCTTTATAAAAAAGTATAAGAAGTTTTAAATCACAGGATCATTTCTTTTACACAGTTATTAGTTTCTACTGATTATCCAGTATCTACTTCAGCTCTTCTTTATGTTCTTGATGGAAAAATGAGAACTGAATGGTCTTTAAATTTTGGTTGGGCTTTCATTCTAACTTTGGAAACAAAATGATAACAAGACATTGCTGAATTTTTGAGAATCTATGTACAAATCACTACAGAGCCATGATGGGAAATCAAAGGTGATTTAGTGAGAAGGTGACATGTGGCACAGATCAAAGAATGACTGACGATTCCTAGAGTCCCAGAAAAACCACCAAAATGGAAAAAAATACGATAAGAACTTAATCAAAAGCAATCTGGATACATTCCAAGGAAAGGTTAATAGTTAGTTCTAGAGAGAGGTAGGTAGAAGGTGATCAGGAGGAAAAAAGAAAAAAGAAAAATAGAGTTAGAGATAAATGCAAGATGCAAAATGGGGTCACATCTGTGAAACTTGAAGAAAAAGCAGAAAGGATATATTTACAGATGGAGTAAATAGGGGTTTTTTATTACAATGAAATTCTTAGCTATGTAAATGATCCTGAAAAGTGAGGGAAAGGGGCAGAGAAAATGTAAAAATAAAATTATCCAGGTTTAGCAGCAGTTTAAATGTTGCATTAAGGAAGAGAAAAATAACTCAGAAAGTTTTGTTCAATGGGAAGAGTGGTATTGTGGAGCTGAGAAATCAGAACCTATGGCTGGCATGAGTTGAATCTAGAGCACGGGGCTGCACATGCTCACAGAGAGTCTGGGGTAGAGTAGAGTATCAGACATGGGCTGAGGATACACAGACAAGGAACTATGGAACCTAGATGGGACCTGAGGGCAGCAGTCGAGTCCCATTCAGATCCCTAGTCAGCATGGAAGAATCAGCATTGGCCATCAGCATGGAGGAGCTATATGCTCATGCAGGAAACAAGAAGGATTGCATTTTGAAAAGGGCAAGGGGGACAAGGCTGGTAAGGAAAGAGGAAGGCAAAGCAGAAACACACAAATTAGTGCTTAAAAATAAACAGGGATGTTGAAAAAAACTTTGTTGGGATGGGGCAGGTAGGGGAGGGAAGTGGGAGGGAAGGGATGGTGGGGGAAAAACAAAGGAGGGTGTAACAATGGTCGATAGGAAATGTACTCATTACCTTGCTCATGTAAGTGTAACCCCCCTGTACAGTATCTTTTATATATATATATATAACAGGGATGCTCACGTCATAAATAGCATAAGGAAAATAAGAGAAAACCAATGATGAGGAGGATGATAAGTATAAGGATGAGGATGATGATAGATGATAGATAATTGGTAAGAGAATAGATGGATTAATGTATGTATGGATGCATATATAGGTAGATGGACGGCAGGTGATAGGTAGATAGGTAGGTAGGTAGGTAGATACATACATGTATGTATACATAGATACATACACACATAGGTAGATATATAGATAGATACATAGTTATTCACATATATACATTTACACATTTATACACATTTATATTCACATATATTCATTTACACACACACATGCATGCACACATAGATACAGCTGATTTTCTGAATTTCACAATGACAGGGAATTGGGATCATTATCCTCATATTTGACTGGGAAGCAGATTAAAGTTAGAAAACTGAAGATCTATTAAGGGACAAAAGTATTAAAATAAATTCCTTAACAATTGTACAACACACATAAAGAAACAAAACAAACTCTGAATTTAAAATGTGCACCAAATCTCAGGGTTTTTTTTCTTTTAACTGGTGATGACTTTGGGCAAGAGATTTAACTTCTCTGAACTGAATCACAGCATCTATAAAATAGGTGTCATAAACCATTCACAACCTAGAGTTATGAGAAGGAATGTCAGAATATTCAGAATGTAATTCAAAATGCCTGACAAATAATCAATAATGAGTAGACATTATCTCGATGATGGCAATGTTCATACTGTGTAACATTCTTATGTCTTCTCTGTTTTTACTCAGTACTTTCCTAAACCCTGAGGGAATCAAGATGACGGAGAAGAAATAACTCTGGCCATTTTGTTATTGTTATAATTACTGAGTGGCGCGAAGCTCAATTTACTTTATAAAGTATGACTAGAAGCACACTTCCAAAGATTTACTGCAGTGGGGGGAGCAGAACACCGAAAGCAAAGGGCAGGAAAGCACAGGGCCATGAGATAGGCAGGCAGAGCAAAGGCTATGAGGGTGATAGTGAGGATGTCAGAACACCCCCCGCCCCGTTCACCATGGTTCTGTCCCTGCTGCTCTTTGTTAGTCAGCGGTGCTCATGGGCAGAACAGAAGAAGAGAACTTTGTGCCACTGCCTAATGAAGCTCACACTTTGTTTTTAGCATGCAATCATCAAATCCATTTTTAAAAATAAATATACTAATTTAAATCAAGCACTCATTTATACTCAGCATGGTCTCATGTGCCAGGTACAAAATCATCACTACCTAATAAAATAAATGTATAACTTTTGATGAGATGTAGCTGCAGATGAAAGAAATCAGGCTTAAAAGTATAAGTGTGCTTGTCCTGCATATGTACTAGTAATTGCAAATACAAGCAGAAAAGGCCAAAAGCTATGTATGTATGACCAGGTAAGATGATGTTAAGTGAAATGAACCCCAAGATAAGGACACAAATATCTTTTTATCTTGTTTGCTATTGTTTCTAATGTATTTGTATGTTCCTCTCCCACGATATAACCACTGTTTTCACTGTATTTGATGTTGGTGCCCTGCATCTTGTATACATACTTCTCGAATTCAGGGAAGGGAAGGGATAAAACAAAATGCTTAAATAAGGATACAGGTTGACCTATTGTTACAATGAGATGTACAAAACACTATGTTGAAATGAACTTTACAACTTCGGTGGGGGGGGGTAGTTGTGGAGGTGGGAGGGAAAGGATGGTGGGGGAAAACAAAGAAGGAGACAACAATGCTCAATAGGAAATGTACTCATTACCTTGCTCATATAACTAACCCCTCTGTGCAGCATTTTTACAATAAAAACATACAAAAATGTAGTGTGAACAGGCAAATATTAATACAGAACACAGTAATACTTATCATTACCATGAACGTATTTGACTGCAATATCTGGGTTCCAAGGACCAGCGGACATTTTTATATGCAAATATATTTAATTTTCACAATACAAACAAGTCAGAAATAATCACCTTGAAGTAAAGGATGGATGATAATTACTAAAAGCAGAGCACATAGAACTTAGATTCACAGTAGTATTTTTCAAGTAACTGGCCAAGAAAGAGTTTACAATCAAATAGCACAGGGAAGAAATATTATTTTGAATAAATGTACACAATTGCTTTCCAGTGCAGTTCAAAAATATACAAGCATAGAAGAGTACTAGTTTTAATAACCCTTGGAATAAGGGATTTATGTTTTTATGTGCACATAAAAACATGTTTATACCACCAGTAATTTAAAATAATGATGGTACATGCAACAGCTATTACTCTAATACATAATTTCAGTCTCCCAATAATTAAATAACACTTCAAGCTATTTTAACACCTCTGTCATATATTCCTAAAATGAATTGCATTATATCACCAAACCCTCACTTTCTTCAAGTTTTTTGACACATTCTCTGAAAAGAGGATTTTCAACAAGCATGCCACAGGCAGAGTATAGCATGTCCTTCCCCCATTCCTTTTCTTTATGTCCCAAGTATTAAGCAAACACTCGTAACAGATAAAAAACAAGGTTCTTTTCTCAAGATCTAGTTCTGACAGAGATTAGAAAGTGTTCTGCTCATCAGGTTCTGTTGAAGATAGTTACTTTGGGTAATATTTTTATCAGGAACCAGTTGATGCATGAAAATGAATATAATAGCAAGACTGCCCATAGCATTATCATTAAATGAGAGCTAATGCTTTCATGACCACCTTATAAATATTAATATTCTCATTACTTTCCTTGGCCAATGGTTACTTTTCCAACCTGTGTCATATCCAACCAAGGTAAAAAGAAAGCAAATGTCAATTGGCTAGTGTAGGTTGGGATGGACTGTATGCTGAGAGATTCACCTACATTTAGGGAAAAGTTTATTGAAAGAGATAAATGTAAAAGAAGCACTTTGTATATTAAGTGTGAGCATTTTTGTACCCTAAGCAAATAATACAGTCCTTTAGACTTTGAAACTTGGTGCCCAAGTAGTTGCAAAACAAGGTTAAAATTTTGTGAAATAGATAATATGTATTGTAAAATTTTAACCTACTAAATTTTGTTCTTCAAGCAGAGCAAATGACAGGTGACTAGAGACAATGGGGGAAGTAGTAGGGAGAAAAGAAGAAATAATGAATCAAAGCAACATGAAGAAGACCATAGTGACATCACAGGCAATTAGTTTTTGCACTTTATCCATTTGTACCTCTTTGCATTTATCCTATAGGGTGTTACTTGCCACAAGTTAGACCTCTGTTACATGGTGGGAAATGTATATACAGGAAATTTTCCTTATATTTAAGTAGCTGCACAAAATAGTTGCCATTCAATAAAAGTAGAATCTTTTCATAATTAAAATTAACATCTGACAAAGAAGAAGTTAATTATTTTGCTGAGTTGCTATTTGCTTTCTTATTCTTTCTAGGGAGGCGGAATATTATAGAAATTAAAATTGGTACCTGTTTAATCTTTGACCCCAAAGCATCCATCCAGGGGACATTCAAAGAGTACTTTGCAGCTGGGCACAGGTGGCTCACGCCTGTAATCCTAGCTACTCAGGAGGCTGAGATCTGAGGATCGCAATTCAAAGCCAGCCCAAGCAGGAAAGTCTGTGAGACTCTTATCTCCAATTAACTACCAGAAAACCAGAAGTGGTAGAGTGCTCACCTTGAGCTGAAGAGCTGAGGAATAGCACTCAGAGTTCAAGCCCCACAACTGGGGGGGAGGGGGAGGGGCTGTACAAGGCCCACCCCTCTCCCCTGTAGACTCCTCCAATGATTTTTGTCTTTGTTCTTCAATTCCTGCCTGTGTTTTTGCTAGCTATTTTATAATTCACCATTCCTATCTCTCATTATTTATTGAATTTTATAAATATGGTCTTAGTGAATTCCCTAGGGATTATAATGAGCATAAATTTTTGAAGGATGAATTTGAACAAATATTTAGTTTCCGTAACATTAGCAAAGAGTCTGTCCTTTTGCAGCCACACACCCCTAATCTATACTTTTGGTGATTATCACAAAACAGGTGGTAAAAGCAGTGCTTAGAAAAGTTGAACACTAGGTTAGTTGTTTACCATATGAATCTACTCTATTACACATACAGATACACAGAGGAGCAAAATGTGAGTCTTGCCCTAAGCGACAGTAGTGCCTGGGTAGATGTACAGAATGTCGTGAGTTCCAAATTTCTTTTAACAGGCCATTCATATGCTCATTCTCCTCTACAACCTTTTTATGCTGCGGTAAACACTTCTACAGCTAAGCAATGCAAGGAAGGCCAAGTTGTTTCCTTAGAGTTGCACAACATACAAAAGTATTGGGACAAAACAAAACAAAACAATGAAGTCACATTTCTGAAGGGTTGCACAGACTACTGGCCATCTGTGACAATTACAGAAGAGATTTATTCTAAGGATGATGAATTGGTTGTATTTTGCATACTACCTAATATCTAATAAGTTGATTGTAGTGACTTGGAACCTTCTTTCAAAGGAATGAGGTTTTAGATTAATAATAGCTGCTAAAGATTGGGTTGAATCCAGGAGAAAGAAAAAAGATACACAGGACATTTGCCAAATGACATTTTTCAGTTTTAAATTAAAAATAAAAAGATTCATAAGTACATAATCTACAGTTTCCAGATATTGCCAGTATTTAGACTTCACTAGACCCATTAGAATGATGACCATTTTTGAGCTTAGTTTTTCTCTTAAGGATATAGTATATATCTTGGCTCAGTATGGTTATTTTTATTGTAATTATAGGAATTATAGTCATACTTCATGTCTTTTCAGTTCCTGAGAGTTATTTTATAGCTAGAAAATATAATGGTTTAAAATGTTCCTACCAGAAAAGAAATCTTTCCCTAAACAAAATGGTTATAATGCACAGAAGGAAAAAAAAAGTAGTAAGAATACAGATATTAGACATTTCTGCACAAATTCTCGCTGCCCCTCCTCCTGCTGGAATGGGAAACGCAGATACTGTGAAATGTAAGTTAAATGGAGAGCAGAAATCAAACGTAGCAAAATCCCTAAGAATGCTGAAAACATAATAATAATAAAAACTCTGCTAGCAATAAATTGTGTTAATAAGGGAGAACCAGTGTTTGGCTTTAATGGAAGCATCTGAAGCTGTTGTGAACTCTTTCTGTAACCAAAATAGAGATGATTTCTGACTTGAAGGCAGCCCATTAAAAAATTCCTTGTAAGTGAAAGTGTTCAGGCATGTTGATGGCTTTTGGAAGCACTAACCATTTATTTTCTCTTTGTGAGCTCAGCCATGGTGGCCATATACGCAGTGGGATCTTTTGCCCCTGTTGGGATGGGACTCAGGCGGGAAGCAGTGATTTCAAAGAGAAGACTCTGGACTGGCGGAACCAGCATCACCAGAAACCTTGTTAGAACTTCAATTCCAGACAATCTGACTCAGATTGTAGGTGAGCAGCCCAGAGCTAGGTCTTTGAACAAACCTCCTAGCTCATTCTGATGCATGCCACCGTGTGAGTGTCCACTTGTGTAGTATCAGTAAATCCTAAAACTCACTTACTTGGATTTAGACACATGATTCCACACGACCAAATTTCTACCTGCCAATAATTATGCATAAGCTTAAGGTCATATGCCAATTATCCAAGAACCATTTAATGCATGGGAAAAACTGGGAGAGAGCAAGGAAGGAGTGACATTGTCCAAAAGGAAATGCATATGATAAACAGATTGTACCACTGAGTCTTGTCCCCAGCCCTTTCTTCTACTGTGTTTGTTTTGCTGGGTTTTTTGTTTGTTTGTTTGTTTGTTTTGCTGGTCCTGGGCCTGGCTGCTGTCCTAGAGCCTCTTTGTGGCCAAGGCTAGCAACTCTACCACTAGCCACAGTGTCACTTCCAGCTCTTTCTGAGTAGATTTTATTGGAGATAAGAGCCTCACAGGCTTTCCTGCCTGGACTAGCTTCAGACTGTGATCCTCAGATCTCAGTGTCTTGAGTAGCTAGCAGTATAAGCATGAGCCACTAGCACCCATCTCCACTGGTTATTTTTTGAAATAAAGTCTCAACTACCTGCCAAGAGTGTTTCTGATCATATCCACCTATGTTAGGCTTCCAGTGGTGGTTGGTATACAAAGCACTCCACCACCACCACCACCCAGCTTCTGTCGAGGTACACTTGCACAGAATTTTCTGCCCAGGCTGGCCTGAAAGCCTGATCTTTCTATCTTCATCCTCACATAAAGCCAGGATGACAAATAGGACCCAGTGGACCCAGGTATGGGTTGAAAAAGAGTCTCACAAACTATAATCCCCCCTTTCTCATTCTCCCAAACAGTTAGGGTTGCAGGAATGAGCCACTCATACCCAGCTCACTTAATTCCACTCTAATCAAACCTCCTTATTATTTAGCATGCATTAAAACTTCATTGTGAATCATGAAAGCCAGGGCAGCTCTGCATTTGGCGTAGAGATCGCAGACCCAGCATCCTTCAGCAATATAGATGTCCTTCCTTCAGAGGTCTGTGCTTCTACCAATGCCATTTTCCAGTTGTCAGTGTGACTCACCCTTCTACTACCTGGAACAAGCAGTCTAAAACCACTAACAGTCAACTGGGTAGGACTGGAAGAATCAACACTGGGTCCTTTTTCCCTTTTGATTTGTGTGTGTGTGTGTGTGTGTGTGTGTGTGTGTGTGTGTGCGTGTGTGTGTGTGTGTGTGTGTGTGTGTGTGTGTGTGTGTGTGAAAATACCATACAAAGGGGTTACAATTACATGGGCAAGATAATGAGTACATTTCTTATCAAGCATTGTTGCCTCCTCCTCCTCCTTTGTTTCCCCTTCCCATCCCTTCCCATCCTCCCACCACCCCCGCAGCCAAATCCTCTCCCCCTTCCCCCTCCACCAAAGTTGTAAAGTTCGTTTTTCGACATAACAACTTGTACATCTCATTGTTGCAATGGGTCCACCTGTATCCCTATTTAAACGATTCGTTTTTCCCCTTCCCCTCCACAAATTATACCAACATCAAATACAGTGAAAGCAGGGGTTATACCGTGGGGGAGGGGCATACAAAGCAACAAAGAAATCATCTTATAAATATGTTAGAAACAATTGCATGAAAGAAAAAGCATTTGAATACTTATCTTGGGGTTCATGGAAAGACTTGGAAAAAATTATATTAAGTGAAGTAAGCCAGGCCCAAAGAAACATAGGTCCTATGGTTTCCCTTATTTGCAATAACTAGTATATGTCTGAGACAAGCAGAAAAGGTCAGATAAGTTGATGTTAAGTGAAATGAATCCCTTTTGATTTTTAATTTTCAATCATGTATGTTCCACAATTTTTAAAATAAAGCCTAAAACAGGCAGCATTTTTTTTAATGTTCCAGGGCATTGTGGCCTACAGTGTGGACACAGCCAGTCTTCCATTACAAGATAGTATTTACTAATGCACAAAGCAAGTAAATAGGCCAGGAGAATGATTGAGCCCAAGTCTTTTTGACTTTGATGCATTCCATTTTGTAACCTTTATAACCTCCCACATATGATGGATGAGTATAAGTGCATGCATAATTAATACACATTTGAAGTTGGGCAAAGAAATGGTTAACATGTATGGTAGCAACACAACACAGCCCTGCGGCTTGATGGTATTTGTGCTGCTTGCCTGATAATTATGCTCCACTCAGAAGAGCACAGCGATTTTGTAATTAACGCTTGATACATATTACCTTTAATTACTTGAGGCAGAGTAGGTTGGAGGAGAGTGTGTGTGTGTGTGTGTGTGTGTGTTGTGTGTGTGTGTGTGTGTGTGTGGTATGCGAATGCCTGGGTGTTTCTGTGCAGTGATATTTTGGCCTTTGAGAAAGTTTTCCTCCCCCTGATAAAATAACTTGGTTGACCTACTTGAAATTTCCTGCTTGATGAGAAGGCAGCCAGAGTAAGGGAGAAAAGCCAAATGCAAGGGAGATCAATTAAAACATGAGGCATTTCTAGATATGCTTAAAGGAGACACCGTTTCTCTCCATAATGGACAAGAGAAGTCACGTGTTGATCCTCGGCTAGAGAAGTGATCTGCTCATTGGCAAACAAATGCTGTGACCTATGGCGTTCACTGAGGTGGACATACACAGACGAGTGGTCACTAACTCTCACTCTCAGATCACAACTGCTCTTCAAAAGCCTGTGGATGGCTAGGAAGGATTGACTTTCATGGTTTATTTAGTTTATTTATACAATAAGCTATAGCCATCTGGACTGTATGAAAACAAATCTAAAGCTAAATTGGGCAGGGGCAGTGTTCAGTTTCATCGTCTGTGCGTTATTGTCCAAATATCCCACCAGGCTGTGTCCGCCCTGGTTTCCTCTGACCATGAATGAGCCACCCCCAGCTCAAGTGCATCTGCTTCAGTCCCCAGAGCACACACTGGTGCATGGGAAGAGGAGTGCGACTCACAGAAGCTCTGGCCCTAGTTCTTCTCTTCTTTACTTTTGCCTTTCCCTTTCAAAGATCCCATCCACTCCCCATAAGTGACCTTTGATGCTTCACACCAAACATCTAGATTTGTATCCTCACCTGACAAGTCTGAATTTCCAGCCACGCGAGACCACTGTTCCCACATAGGATCCCTCTGCCAGAAGCAGTGGCAACTTTCTCTAGAGAAGAAGAGCTGCAAACTTGGGCAGCCACACATCAACTCCTGCGGCTCCTTCCCCGAGGAGGCTGACCTGATTCATTCCCTCACTTACAATACCCACTGGCCTCTGTAAGCATTTCAGTTTTTAAACATGTGCTGTAAGTATTTCTTTGCCTGTCAATTCGGTGGGCCCCCTAATCCTCATAGAGAGCTGGTGAAAGTCCAGCATCATGGCAACCCCAATATATTTTGTAACAAAATATGTACAACGAAGTCTACAACTTTCTGCCCTCATCTTTGCCTACAACATGCAGATAAAATTTATGTAATGGTTGCAGCAATAAATTCCGTCCCATTTGGAAAGTGTCAAGGAATTGGCAGATTGTCCTGAACAGGGCAGGTGGCTGGTGTTTCCACTTCAGGCCTACAGCATGACTATCTCCAAAGGTAGCTACTATAAATGCCTGGTGGAATGGCTCAAGTGAGTAAATCTGAACTCCTGCTGAGTAAATCTGAGTTCAAACCCCAGTGCCTCAAAATTAAAAGGACAAAAGGAAAGAAAGTATATTGATTATTAATCAGAATGCTGGAAAGGAAACCTGTCCAGGTAGGGACTCCTGTGAATAAAGTCTATCACATAGATGAGCCCAGATAGACTTTCTGAAGAATACTATACAGGAAATTGCATGTGACATAATATATGTAAATGCACCAGCATGCTATAGTTTAAGGGTGAAGATATGTACACTTGTGTGTCTATATGCATACAGTTGACATTTCTTGCAAATAAGCCTCTGCATAGCATTGTTCTTATTCTGGGCACCACACAGTCACAGTCACACAAATCCTTGGTGACTGGCACAAATGGAGAAGATAAATAAATTGCTGAAAGGAGTAATAACCCTCTAAGGACCCGTTTATCAAGAAACGAGTTCATTGCAGATCTGCCACCTGTCCTTAATGGGGAACACAAGGACTCAATCCTGATCCCTCTCTTCATAAACTTTCATATCTGATTAGAGAGAATAGCCTGAACATTAAAAAAAAAAAAGGAGAGCTAACATTCCTGCCTTTCACCATCTCTAAACACCAATGGATCCCTCAAGAGGTGACATCAATCCATCCTTCCTGCTGCTTGTAATGTTCTACCTCACCCCAGCCCATCCTCCTCAGGAGCAGAGGACCTCACCCTTGTGAAAGACTGACTAGCTCTTGGGCCCCTGGGTGTGCTTCTATGTATAGGGACCAGCCCAAGGTATTAAATCCAGGAGTTATGCGTCATGTCTGAGGGAGCACTTAGAGGCTCTAACTTAGACTTGGGGTCTCCTGCACAAAGAAGGGCATCTTCCAACTTAGGGTTCTTCAGCAGAGCTCTTCCTCTAGACTTTAGTAGGTGGGGCGGGGGGGGGGGGGGGAGAGGGAAGGGAGCTGAGGCCATTAGCTTCCTGCCTTTCACACTCCCCTCTCCCTGCTGCATTAGTGTCTCTGCACCTGACTTCTACAGCTCCCACTGTCCCCAGGATCACATCCTCAAAACGCTTATGTCCTTGGAGACTAATTAACCTGAGGTTCCTTAGGGTAAAAACAGCAGCCATAACCTTTACATCATCACAGATAAATCAAACAAACCGATGGAAATCCAGGAGAGCCAGGAAGCAAATACCCAGCTTTTCTGAATTAAACTGAGACTCTTCCTTGACATGTGAGGTTTGATATCTTTCAGTAGAGATGACAGCACTGAAACTGAGTTCCCAGTGACAAGCAGAATGAACATTAAAAAAAAAAAGATTCGGGGCATAATTTACATATCACACAAACACTTCAAGTGGCAAGCTTGTTGCTTAGGAAAGAAAATACAAATAAAGTGGAGCTTTGGGACAGGCCCTGGGCCACTAAGTTAGTGTGGTAGGTGCGAGTTGGTTAATTAAGCAGTGCTGAGCCTTAGAAGGGTTAAGGGAAGGAGCAGAATTTAGTAAGGAGCTGTTTTCTTTCTCGCCATTCTCCATTTATCACCTCTCACCAGGAGACAAAGCTCTGAGCAACCAGAAGCCATGATTGTGCAAATTAATTTCTTTCAAACGCTGAAGTAGTGTTGAGTTGAAGGGAGGAGGTGGTAAGAATAGAATCAAGATCAAAATACAGAGAACTGTTTTGTGATACAATGGAAAAATAAATACCCAGCTTTTATGACAACTCTCAGTCAGATGTTACCAATAACAGGTTATTCTAACTGCTAAATCTTACGTATTTCTGCCATTGATTTTTATTTGGTTTGGTTTTCTTTTCTTTCTCCTACTATGTCCTGTATCTTTTGTCTTCCTTAGTCTCAGTATTCCTTATCCTTACATAATGACTCTTTACACAGTAGCTATTCAATAAGTAAAATATAAATCAATTAATTCAACATGCAGTAGTCTGGTTATTAAATGAGCTTTTTTATTTGTTAACATAGAGAAAGAGCAACAAAATTCGGGATAGGTCCCATGGTTTCCCTTAGCTGCAATAACTAGTATATGTCTGAGACAAGCAGAAAAGGTCAGATAACTTGATGTTAGATGAAATGAACCCCAAGATAAGTATTCAAATGTTTTTGCTTTCATGCAATTGTTTCTAACATATTTATAAGATGATTTCTTTGTTGCTTTGTATGCTCCTTCCCCATGGTATAACCTCTGCTTTCACTGTATTTGATGTTGGTATAATTTGTGGAGGAGAAAGGAAAAAACAAATCGTTTAAATAAGGATAAAGGTGGACCCATGGCAACAATAATATGTACAAATTGTTATGTAGAAAAATGAAATTTGCAACTTTGGCGGGGGGGGGGGTGGCAGGGGGGGGTAAGGGGGCTGGGGGAGGGGGGGAGATGGGAAGGGATGGGAAGGTGAAAGAAAGGAGGAGGCAACAATGCTTGATAAGAAATGTACTCATTATCTTGCCCATGTAATTGTAACCCCTCTGTATGGTATTTTCACAATAAAAAAAAATTCGGGATAGTTTTTTCCTATATAGTTTAATATAAGACTATTCTGTCCATCAAAAACTACATAATCTTCATCAAATCACATCATTTTGCTTTAAGTTCCTCAGTAGCAAAAGGGAAGGAAAGAAGGAAGGCAGGAAGGCAGGAAGGCAGGAAGGAAGGCAGGAAGGCAGGAAGGAAGGAAGGCAGGCAGGAAGGCAGGAAGGAAGGCAGGAAGGCAGGAAGGCAGGAAGGCAGGAAGGAAGGAAGGAAGGAAGGAAGGAAGGAAGGAAGGAAGGAAGGAAGGAAGGAAGCAAGGAAGCAAGGAAGCAAGGAAGCAAGGAAGGAAGGAAGGAAGGAAGGAAGGCAGGAAGGCAGGCAGGCAGGAAGGAAGGGAGGGAGGAAGGCAGGAAGGCAGGCAGGCAGGAAGGAAGGGAGGGAGGAAGGAAGGCAGGAAGGCAGGCAGGCAGGAAGGAAGGGAGGGAGGAAGGCAGGAAGGCAGGCAGGCAGGAAGGAAGGGAGGGAGGAAGGGAGGGAGGGAGGGAGGGAGGGAGGGAGGGAAGGCAGAATTCATAATGAATAATTTTAATGACTATGCATCATCTCTACTCCCCTGCCCCCAGTTCCTTGTCTATGTAGCTCATATCTAATCCTCAATAGCTGAAGATGTCATGTGATATCGTTCTCTGCCTTTCATCATTGTCATTTCTTTATTTTACTTACATGGGAGAATTAGTTCACGTCTACAATTTCAATTTTGTAGGGCAAGGATTTGGGCTGAATGTATGGAACCCAGAAATTTAAGCCTGTAATAGCAACAACTTTGTTTTTCTTTCCTCTTTTTTTCTGGGCGTACATTGAACTTCATGGTTTCTTCTATAACACACTTACCCCATCACCTCTGTCTTCTTACTATTCACAATGTAGCACACACACACATATATAAATATATATGCATAGATACACGCACATAGACATGTACATAATTAGATTTAAATTAAGTGTCCAAAGACAAGGCAAATTCTCACCTACACAAGTTAAAATCGGCAAAGTCAATTTTTAACAAATGTTATCATCCTTCCTCCAGCGCCGAGGGCTCCTCTGATCCATGCTCTTCTTTCCCGCGACTCCCTCAGGTAATTCTCCCAGCAATCCTGAGCTCTTTCCGGTCTCCTGTCTCCCCTCCATCTAGTCTCTGTTGAGACCAAGAGGCTCCTGTGCTCAATAAAATAATGTAATTAAGGGAGTTAAATCTTACCCCAGGTACTTCAATTTTAAAATCAAACAATATCAGACTTTAAAAAAAAGACTTCAAAGGTAATTTTCCTGAATTTTCTAGAACAATTTTCTCTACTTTATTCCTTCCCTATAATCACAATAAAGTGCCTACTTGAACCCATCTATAAATAAAATAAATGCCCGCTCTACTACAAAAAACAAAAGCATTTCTTATTGTCAGATTGCCTCACTCATTAGAAAGAACACTGAGATTACTCATGTTTATCAAATGTCTTTGTATCTGCCACTTCAGTTCACTGGTTTCTGAATTTTTCACATCCTCCTCAGATGGTTATGAACATAGTAAGAGTCATAGCACATATGCCAGGAACTAAGGCAGGAGCTTTAAATTGATTGCTATGCTGTTAGTACTGACAACAACGATAATGATCATAATGATGCAACATTATTTATCACTGAGAGGATAATTATTTCAAGTAGTAAAAGAAAGGAGCCATAGAGAGTTATGTGAATGGTCCAAAGTCCTACTTTCTATTTCTTGGTCCCCAAAGCCTTTGATAATTTTTTCATTGAAATGAATTCCTTCTCACTCTTTCACATATTCAAAAAATATTCATTGAAATTCCTGAATATTCCTCTTCCAGTTTAACCTTGACTTGTGCATTTCTAAATCTAACATCAGTGTCCATGATCTCATGACTCCTCTCCCCTACCCCCTCCCGTGACTGTCTCCTCCCATTTCTCTTACCAGAATATTTTGCATCTGCTTTAGGGCCCACCTAGAAGATACAAGCTAATGTCATTTCAAATAACTACAGTTGTGAAAATTCATTGGGGAGTTATTTTCATACTCAGAGTCTCTGAAACTGATTCTGTCTTTTAGAGGGACACAATTAAATTCAATAGAGAGACTGTTTCTCAAGTCTTAATCTTTTCCTTGCTTTGGCAAAGATTCAGAACTTGACAGTACTTTTATCACTAGAGGTCAGGAACTCAACATACAGACCTCTGATTTTCAGCCTTTGACACAATGGTTAACCTATAAAGTGCTCAATAAATGCTAAATAAATACATTTGAAACTGAAAGAGTGATTCTACTTCCTCTGGAAGGTGCAGGGCTATGTGCAGTATTTATGAATATATAAGAGTTTAAGAATTCAGTCCTTTTTATTTTATTAAATTTTAGAACAGATACCACTGCAACTTTGGGTGAAATGAGAATAATAACATTTGATTATGAAACAGCAATGTTGTCTTGGAAAGAATAAAATCCAAAGCTTATAAAAGATACTTTGTTTTAATTAATATTTGCTGAATAATACACTAAAATCTCTCAACACAAGTAGTGATATTGATCAAGATGCATTCTACTCATAATTTAACATGTTGAATGAGAAGGCCCTTTGTACAACTTCTTAAAGATAATAAAAAGTATTTTTAAAAAGAGAAAAAACTCAAGAACAATGACACCCATAGGACTTTACAAAGAAAAAATAGACACAGTGTGTCTGAAAGGATACACTGAGCAATTAATATATTTTGAATGGAATCCTAGATCAGTTCTCTGAGAAGAAAAATACTTAATTTGCAAAAATTAAACTATTAATTGGTACTGCTTATTTCGAGAGGGTTCATGTAAATATTCACATTTCTCCATCATACACAATTTCCAGGTATCACAGCCTTTTTGCTTATTCTCTCATGCTGCATTCTTCCACCTTCCATGAATGCATACAGAGAAACAATGTGTATTTACGTCTCCAAACTGTATCAACTTAATAAGAACTAAGAAATCATAATAAATAATAAATCTGGCATTTTAATGATTTATTTTGATTTACTCCTCTTGGAAATAATGATCTCAATGAAAATGTAAGCTTCAAATGACTTAAATATGTGTGTGTGTGTGTGTGTGTGTGTGTGTGTGTGCATTAACCTTGACATTTCAAAATACATGTTATTATTATGTCAATAATACCATTTGTTCTTTGTTATATTTGCTTACCAACAAATAGATTCATCTGACCCCTCACCAAGGACACAAAGAATTATGTATTTATGTTTTCAATTATTCTTCAAAAATGAAATATTGAGTTAGAAGCCCAATTTCCCCACTCAAATCATCATGAAGTTGTCACTATCCAAAAGACCAGGATGTTCATCTGGAGAGAAACCCATTGGAGTCACCAACTGGATTGCTGTCTTCTACTCACCATATTGTCTATGCATCTTGGGTGCTATATACAAGTCACTCCTCGATTTGGAGGATGGCATCTTGTTAGTGGACTGGGAAGGAACTTCCCTAACATCCCCTTCCACTTCATGTTCTGTACCCTCTAACTTGCTGTCAGTATGAGTATCTCTGCATTACTTCTCTTATCAGGAAACTGTGCTGATATGTCAGCCTACTTCTGGCTCCAGATTCTTCCTACAACACATGACAAACACAAAACAGGCGATCGTGATCCAGAATGCAATCTTTGACTTTTGAGCAGAATGAGGCTAATTGCCTGGCATGAAAATAGATCAATGATCTTGTTAGCATAGTACTTCAGGCATACATCTATATACAACAAGTTCAAATTCTGTGTATATACAAACACATGCATCGTAAAATGTGAAACTTGTGACATCCAAAAGGAATCTAAAATAAATCAAGACTACTTTTCATTAATGGTCTTTACTATAATTGCATATGTTAATTAGCAAGATTTGTTAAGTATAATTGTATATTTGGATTAACACAAATAAGTATCACCATGGTAACAGAATCATATTAAGCCTTTGCACTATGGTATTTTTCTGTCTTGGACAGTACAGTAGTCAAGACACAGAATGTATTCAGATAAGACTGTGTTTATATATATATATATATATATATATATATATATATATATGTATAAATGTGTGTGTGAACTTAATAGAATGTACATACTCACTAGTTAGTTCTATTTGAATAATTCCATTCAGCCAAGAACTCATCTGTGATCAATAGTATTTTCTTAACAGTGGATCTGTGACCTTCTAGTCTGGCAGAAGGCGGACAAATGAGGTGTAACTATATGTTCATTAATTTTCTGATGCCTGCATTAAAGATCCAGTGTGCTTTCTGGTAAAGTTCAAAAGTGACATTCCAATTTTCAAAAAGGCTGGCAAATTTATTGCCCACTAAATCTCAATCTTCTATCCAAGTCCAGAGGCTTCTCTGAGCTCAGTAATCCAAACATGTCATTCCTAGAGGGCCAGAAATATTGCTATTTGAACACAAAACAATCTGGGCCTTTGTGCTATGATATGTAATAAACCACAGGAACTGCTGTTGACAATCTCAGGTGCAAAAGAACATTGGCAACCCAGAATGAGATATTGTGTGGCCTGGGGACCCATCTCAAGCTGGACATTTTTTTTTTTTCTAGAGGTGAGTATTAACTGAAATACGGTAAGATTCAAGGGTGAACTCAAATAGTGTAATTCCTTACAAAGTCTCAAAGTCCCACAACATAAACTCCAGGAGATGGGTACTGGAAAGGGGTGAGGTAGGGCCAAGAGGGAAGAGGTTGACAAATGAAGAGAAGAAGAGGGGGAGAACGCCATCAAGAATCCAATGTGTATCCTGCAAAATTAAGAAGAGTGAAGGAAGGGGTGGGTAAGGGAGGTGTTGAAAGGGGTGACATTGATCAAGATCTATTGTATTCATAAAATGCTGTGTTAAATGACCATTCTTTGCACAAATACTTAAAGATAATAAAAATAAGAAGGGTGTGAATAGGTAGATAACCAAATACATAAAGCATGAAAAAATAAAAGCTGGGTTGCAAGTAGTTTCAGAGAGTTTCACCAGATGAAATGTATGACGTAGCTTGTATCTCTCTGAAAAAGTTAAACTCACTCTAAGCAAGCTCATTTCAGCCATGCATTTCACATTTTTCCTCATATTTGGTATGTATCCTAAGTACGAGGATATTCAGGAAGTATCTTGCTTGCACATAATTCTGTGTTGTCTAGTACAGTTGCAGGTTTTTTGACATTATTTAAATCTCTACTGTTTCTGTTTTGATTTGAATTAATTTCTGATCTTGATGATGTATTATTAGGTAAAAAGAGCTTGCAGGTAACAAAAGTGAATTAAAGGAGGAGAAATAATAATTCATTCACACAGTAATAGTGTGTGTGTGTGTGTGTGTGTGTGTGTGTGTGTGTGTGTGTGTGTGAGCACGCGCACATGCACGCGCACGCCAGTTCTGGTGCTTGAACTCAGGACCTGAGAGCTGTCCCTGAGTTTTTTGGCTCAGGGCTAGTGCTCTACCACTTGAGCCACAGCTCTGTTTCTGGCTTGTTTGTTGTCCTTGCTGTTAATTGGAGATGAGAGTCTCACAAGCTGTCCTAGCTGCCTTTCAACCATGATCCTCAGATCTTATCCTCCTGTGTTACCCGACGTTAGCTACCAGTGCCTGGGTAAGAAACAGTACGATTTTTGTTTGGTTGGTTGGTTAGTTGTTTGTTTTGTTGTTGTTCAGTTGGATTATAAAACTATCATTTTGTAAAATTTCTGCTCTATTATCTCAGTGCTGGTTAGTAAGCTTTCTATGGGGAAAGTGAGCTAACTTTTAATACTAACTTTTGGTCTATAAATAATAGGCCAATTCATTCACAGTATATTATGAAATGTACTATGGTATGCTTCTGAGATTTAAAAGTTATTTTTCCATTGCATATGTTTATGTGTGTGCCTGCATGTATGTGTTCATGCATAAACAGGCTATTGTTGTTAAATATCAAAATCTGTTCTTATTTTTCCTCTGCAGTCTAATTGTGATAGTTAAAATTCTTAAATTACAATGAGATGAACACCAGTTTCTTCAGATGTGGCCATTTCAAAAGACAGAACACTTTATAGCACCTTTTCATTTAAAGCATGTCATCCTCAGAATTTTCTGAAATCCTCACATTAATGAAGTGAGACAAAAGTTTTATCTTCAATTGCACAGGCTAAGCCAGAGATTCAAGATAAAATCCAGGCACGTAAAGTAGTACCCAAGTCTAGTACAGGAACTTTCATAAAGCTAGAAAAGGTATCCAAAATTGGACAGGATCTGTTTACTTCTTTTCCTTTTCTGTCTTCTAACTTCTTCTCAATGTAATACATAGTAATTTCTCACTGCTCCTGTGGTTCCTCTCAGAATAAAGAAGTAGAGTTGAAAGACACAATTGAATAATATTTTTACCCATCCACAGAAAATAATTTCAATGAGAAATACTTAGTAATTTTGCAATGTTTTTCTGTTACTGAGATGTTTATAATTCACATAGGAAATGAACCAGCATGCAAATATTTGCTGGGATCCATTACAAGCAGCATGCATTTATTCTGAAGATGGAATTTTAGCTAAGGTTTCTCCAATGCATCCAGTTGAATCATGTTTTATTGCTATCATCGGGTGAGAGTACCCTTTTTTACTCCATCTTCTACTTAATTTATTGCCATTTAGTGCCTGAGAATACAAGATAATGAGCTTAAATTTCCCAAATATCTGTCAATTCCATTTCACTCTTACTTTTCCCATCCAATTTCTAAGCCTCCCTCCATAAATTTTACAAAAATGACAGTTCTCACCCTGGCATAATATCCGATGGAGACTAATAAACAATTACATACCACAATAAAACCAAGGAACAGAAGCTTAATTGGTACGTGTACTCTTGACTCTTCCCTATTTATAAAGTTGAAACGATATGGAATCATATTTATACAACAGGGAAATTATTTGCATACTTTCCTAAGTAGGCATGAGATGAATTTCATTAGTATTATAAAATAGTTTGAGGGCCTCTCTAGAAGAGCTGTTTTGAGAATTAATTGTTGACTCGAAAGTGCTTATAACATAAATGCTAACTAATAACTCAACAAAGAAACCCAGGAGTAGAAAAAAATGATGACTTGACATTTCTAGCTCTGTGTTTTTGTTTTTTTGTGTTTTGTTTTGTTTTTGTCAGTCATGGGGCTTGATCTCTGGGCCTGGACTCTGTCCTTCAGTTCTTCAGCTCAAGGTGAGTGCTCTACCACTTGAGCTACAGCACCACTTCCAATTTCCTAGGGGTTTTATTAGAGTTAAGAGTTTCATGGCCTTTCCTGCCCAGGCTGGCTTTGAACCACGATCCTCAGATCTCAGCCTCCTGACTAGCTAGGACTTACAGGCATAAGCCACAGGCATCTGACTCTAGCTCTGCGGTTTAAGGACAGAAGATTGTATAACTTCAAGATCAAGAAAATAATAGTTATGGACACCTGAAAATGCAGATAAGAATCCAATGTACACTACAGAATTACAAAGACTGAGGGAAGGATTGGGTATGGGGACAAATGGGAGAGAATGTTGAAAGGGGTGACATTGATCAAGATGCAGTGTATTAACAAACCACCTTGTTAAATGGAAACTCCTTCATACAACCTGTGAGCTAAATAAGCCATTTTCTTCTTAAAGTAATCTAGCTTCAGATACTCCATTATAATAAAGAAAAATGGACTAATAAAGTGATTGTGTCTAATTAAATATAACACTTCATTAACTAAGGTTTCAGAATTGTTATATAGTATGATAAAATACATTCCTTGAATTTTTTATTTGATCTAGATTTACTGCATGGTATTTTCTTACTGTCTACTTCATTTTCAGTTGATTTATGCCAGTTTTCATCTCCAATATTTCCTATGTAGGTCTTTCCATTTTTTAAATTTAAAATTATGCTAGATAGGTGGGTACTAGCTGGAGGGAGCTTGACTAACAAGGATATTGAACATAGATAAAATGTTTATTTACAACTGAAAATAAGATGCTGAAGTCGGCTGGGGAAAGGGGAAGAAGGAAAGAGAACATGAGAGAGGTGAGGAGATTGGAGTATATTGTGATCAAATGCAGAAAAGCAAAACATGAAATCCCATTACAACTACATTGTTTTGAAAATTGTATGAGTATTGCCTCAAAGGTCCAACTTTTATATAATTAGCCTGCTTTTGATTGTATTCATTTTACTAAACTTAATGCTTATTTCATGTCATTTGAATGCATTCTATTATTTATTTCTTAACTGTTTGCACTCCTTTATTCCTCTCTTTTTAATTTCTAAGAGTAGTCTAAGCTATGTCTTTTTTGCTAATTATCATAATCCTACAACTTTGAGATAATAAATTATTATAAATATACAACTATTTTCATTTCCCATTTATTTCCTCTTTGGCCTTTAAATCAAGTACAATCATACATAACAGCTGAGCACTCTAAGCAAGAAAATTGTACAGCAGGAAAAAAAAACCTATCTCACAAGGATCTAACATTTGACAATCTTATTTTCATCAGCATCTTTGGTTTCTTTTATTTATTGCTCATGGATTACCATATGGAGCAACCATATAACTAAGAACAATTTGTTGAAACTCTGGATTTCCAACACACCAGTTTGAAAGAAAAATTCAGGAAACAAAACCATGCATTTGGCATCTTATTTCACCAGGCTCCTTGGGATACTGATATTTGCTTCACCTCTTAGCTATTGAAACAATGAGGAAATGTCCATGAGAGATTTGCAAACCTCTCTAGAATAATGAATCCCATGTTAAATGTCAGACTTTTGTAAACTCAATCAGTGCTTACTACATATAGATCCAAGTCTGAGTACTGGGTCTCCAGGTGTCAAATCATTACAAATTCTGTTTTCTCTAACTAAAGTTCCTTGAAGGAAATTGAAACTCTTCCTTGTTATTGTTTTTCAAGGAATTTAAGTGTGAAATTAAAGAATGAATATACTGAAAGTAATTTTCTTTTTCTATATTTTGCCTATATTAAAGCCCTACTTCATTTAATAAGCTAATACTAAGTACACATTACCATTAGCACCAGGTACTGGCACAAGTTTAACAATGAGAGACTGGAAATTTGAATTGACAGAGCTTACATTCTAATGACAAGAAAAGAAACAATAACTATATGTAAATGACTCATTGTAATTAGTGTTAAAAGGGGGAAAATATAGTTGAGTGTCAGACAAGGAAGGGCCTCATATCTAAAATATACTTAGAGCTCAAAAAAATTAACCGCTCCAAAAAACAAATCCTCAAAGAAACAACAATTCCATTAATAAGTAAGCTAAAGACTTAAAGAGAGAATTTTCTGAAGAGAAAATAAGAATGGACAATAGACACATGAAGAAATGCTCAACTTCTATGGCCATAAAAGAAATGCAAGTCAAAACAACATTGAGATTCCACTTCACCCCAGTTAGAATGTCCATTATCAAGAAATCTAATAACAACAGATGCTGATGGGGATGTGACCAAAAGAGAACCCTTCTGCATTTTTGGTGGGAGTGTAAACTTGTTCAACCACTTTGGAAAGCAGTATGGAGTTTGTTCAAAAGATTAAACATAGAGCTTAACTATGACCCAGCATTCCCGCTCTTGGGCATTTACCCAAATGACCACAAACCAGCTGCACTAAAACTACCTGCACAACCAGGTTCATTTCAGCATTATTTATCATAGCCAAGAAGTCCCTCAGTAGATGAATGGATCAACAAAATGTCACACACACACACACACACACACACACACACACACACACACACACACACACACACACACACACAGTTGAATTCTATGCCTCCATCAGAAAGAATGACATCACCCCTTTCATACAGAAATAGAAGGAGTTGGAAAAAATTATATTAAGTGAAGCTAGCCTGACCCAAAGAAACATAGGGTTCATGGGTTCCCTCATTTGTAGTAACTATATTATATCTAGGATATTCTTAGGAAAGGACTTCAATAGTTCAATAGCTATGTTCATATGACCCTATGAAATGATGCTTACTGAAATGAACTCAAAGAAATGGAAACAGGAGTTGTTTTTTTCACTGTACTGTTTGTAGTTATTTCTTTTTTCCTTTTTTCCCCTTTGGTTTACTCCCTTGTGTTACTGTTTGGGCTTTTGTTTTTGTTTTTATTTCTGTTCCCTTTGTCTTGTAGATAAGGGTATCTGATTTCCAGTAGGGAGGGGAAAGCACAGAAACTGTGTAACAACATGTGACCCAATTCAACAATGATACGCAGTAGATACTATGTTAGAAATGAACCTAACAATGTGGGGATGCGGGGGTTATGAAGGGAAAAAGTAGGAGAAAATGAGGGAGAAAAAGTCACTCAAAAAGAAATGTACTCATGACCTGACTGTAACCCCTCTGTACATCAACTTTACAATAAAATTTAAACTAAAAAATAGAACGTCTGATTCACAATAAAAAATAGAACAATAAAAATAAAAATAAAAAATAGAATATCTGAGAGATTACATTGGAATGTGGGTCATAAAACTTGCCAGGCCCAAAGAAACATAGGTCCCACGGTTTCCCTTATTTTCAGTAACTAGTATATGCAGAAAAGGTCAAAAGCTATGTACATATGACCAGATAAGATGATGTTAAGTAAAATGAACCCCAAGATAGAGACACAGTGGTTTTTTCTTTCTTGTTATTGTTTCTAATGTATTTATAATCTACTATGTGATTTTTTGCTTCTTTGTATGTTTCTCCCCCACAGTATAACCCCTGTTTTCACTCTATTTGATGTCGGTGTCCTGCATCTTGTATATACACTTCTCTAACTTGGGTAGGGGACGGGAAAAGAGAAATTGCTTAAATAGGGATACAGGTTAACCCATTGTAACAATGAGATGCATAAGATGCTATGTTGAAAACTAACTTTACAATTTAGGCTGGGGAGGGAGGGGGTAGTGTAATTGTGAAGGTCGGAGGGAAGGGATGGTAGGGGAAAAACAAAAGAGGAGGCAACAATGCTTGATAGGAAATGTACTCATGACATTGCTCATGTAACTGTAACCCCTCTGTACAGTAATTTTACAATAAAAAACATTAAAAAATAAACTTCTCAAGGTAATGAGACACATACAGTGTGACATGGAAGAGCAAATCAAAACAACACTTTATGGAAAGATCACTTCAGTAAAGCTAGGGCAAATTCCATGAGAAAGGACTGTAGTGAGGAAGGATAGTAAGAAACGAGTATACCTAGAAGCTGATAAAAGAGAAAGACGTGATTCAAGAGACGGTATAAGACAGCAACTTGGTCAGGAGCCTGTAGAGCCCCAAGGCTGGACTGTGGAATATGAATGAATTCCATGGATGGATTCCCAGCAAGGGGATACCATTTAGTCACATCCCCCCGCAATATTCCTCCAGCCTCATGGTGTGGAAGATGCTTGGTCTATAAGTCACCACAACAGTACCGCCCTGTCCTTAGATTAGGACCATATAATGTCTGATTCCCAAGGTATAATTTGTAAACTAAATGATCTTATTCTCACAGTGTGACCTGGGGAGCTGTATCCCTGTATCAATTTCAAGTGTGTGGGTATGATAAGAAAATATAATGTTCTCTCCCTGGAAAGATTACAGTGCCACTTGTAAATATTTCTCCAGTGTATCATTCCCCACTGGGATAAATAAGATTTTACCTTACATCAAACTCTAGTCCACCATGAAAGCCAAAGGAAAATGGAATGCAAATTATGAATTCGTTGAAAAAATAAAGGGGAAATGATATTCCACAATAAATTCAGAAGTCTGTGCTTGATCATCGCTCTTGCATCCAGAGAGCACTGTGGAATGGCAGCTTTGCTAACAGGGCATTTCTTGGTAAAGGCCATGGTCTGCTGAAAGAGAGCTATTAGGAAAACAAATGATTCTCTTTAGCATCTCTGCACTAGCATAAGTTTAATGTAGCTATTATGTTGTAACCTCCACCATTGATATACAGGGATTCCTGTGAAATGTGCAGAAGACCCACCAGCAGCAACTCATCAAGCTTTGCAGTATTAAAAATCAACTACAGTCATAAAAGGCATAAAATAGCATCTATGCTGGACTCTCCTCTTATTTTCCAGGATCAATAACTGATATTGTGATGTATCCCCTTGTAGTCAGTAAAATATTTAGCTGATTAAGTTTACTCTGTCATTATTATTAATAGCAGGATATACTAAAATGCTTAGCTTTCTGTATATCTATAAATCCTTAAATTCTATGTTTTTTTGCTTATTGGTGTAGCACTCTAACAGAGGTAAAAGTAAGCTCTTAAAGTCAAGTGCAAATCTAATGTGATTTTATGTCTATGGGTATCATTAAATAAAGAAGCACTCCAGATGATCTATTTTTATAATTGAGGGTTTTTAGAGAAAACAAGATGGAAAATCATTATGGTAGAGGCCACAGTTGCTGAAACAATTCAGAAACAATGCTGGAAATGAGGGAAACACCATAGCCATTAACAAAACACATGTTCTTAATTCATACCTCCAACAGGCATTATTTCCATACAATAATAGAGATAGGTCAAGCTACTTCTAGATGGCTGTGCAAAGAATGGTACGTTGACACCTGAGAAGCTCCTCCTGGGATTTTGGCACAAATTACATGGACATAGCTGGTGCTTGTGCTGAAAAGCAATTAAAAAATAATACAGAAGTCCAAACTCCAAATATTTCAGGATGGATCTCAGATGTGTATGTTTCAGAGTGCATTACCTAGATAATTTTTCCTTTCTCCATCCATACCTGAATTGATTTCTTCTTTGAAAACCCACGTGTGTCCAAGCGTGTCACAATATCCATATTCTCCTGTTCCACATACTTTTTGCCATGTATGTTCTGCCCCCAGACCCAGAACTTTCAGTTTTGTCCAAATGTCACTATAGATTTTCTGTACCTGTTCACAAAAAAATAAATAAATATTTCTTTTTATTCCAAATTCCCACTGATGATTTCTCTTAGAAAACAAAGGAAATTTAGTGGTGCAGGAGGGTGAAGAAAAGAAAAAAGGGAAACAAAGTGATAGACCCTCAGCTGAGAAATGTGGTTCTCTTGCTTGCTGCTTTTTTCTTTATGTGACTTACAATTTGAATCCAGAAGTAAAAAAAAAATACCATTTCATAATCTAAGCCCTGAAATTAACCATAATACACATGTTTTTCGGTCCAAGGCTTCTGCTCAAAACAATAGTGAATGCTAAATTCAGCCTGCTGGCTACAGAGGCCTGTGCAGAAGCTTCAAAAGGATGCTCAGGTGGTACTCATGGCAGTTCTTCTGGTACCAGGCTCACATGGTGAGATGATGATTCAGAAGCTTCCAGTCGAGTTGACTCCAACCAAAGCAATGAGGGCCAACTGTACAAACCTATTTCCACTTGACAGCCAGAAACGCATACAATTTCACACACTTAATTTTAGAACGTAATTCATGGAGCTCTTTCCCAGAATCTTCGGCACAGCATCTGTTCAGAGCCGGTCCATATGACATCGTCTGACAGTTTGCATTGCTTTCCCAAGAGAATCTCTTAATGATATCAACTTCTCGGTTGTCTTTTGAACAGTAAGTGCTGGCTCTGATGTTAAGCTTGGGGATTTCTGAATTTGAATACTGTTTAGCAAATACCCATCATAGCACTGATATGTAATGTGTCCATTCAACAGATATTTTTACTAAGGGTCTACCATTGCTTTGCACCAAGTCTGTGACTAGAAATTTTTTTAAAAAATGAATAAAAACTAAAATAAAATCTCTCCCTCCCCCAAGGACATCTAGGTTTAGATATCAGAATTTAAAATGAGGTAATATGGAAATGGTCAGTATTGTACACTTTCTCTAGCTTTGGTTTAACACAATAGAATTTCAGATTCCCATAGATTTGCTATTTTCTTAAAGACACACAGCCATCCAAATTCAGAAAGGTTAGAGACTGTAGGCTCCTATATTCACATTGGTGCAATTTCTGCTAGGTAAGTGACAATCAAATTTATTTGATTCTCATTTAAAAGCATTTCTCCTTTCATTCTTATTTCAGATATATCTCAGACCCAGAGACAAAATATTTGCAAATAAATAAAAATACTGGCTGTGTGTAAGGAGATAGACACTTTTGTTTATGAGCCAGAAAGCTTAGTAACACAGAAGAAAACTGCAATAGTGCCTTTTCTCTGAGGACCTCACCATATTTTACAGACAGCATTCAATTATTCCTTGCAATATGTCTACCATGCATCATTATGGGATTACTTGTATTATGGACAGCACCTTTCCGCCTTGGACCTGGAAGGTGCCTTTTACAGAATCAGACCTAAAAAGAAGGTAATTCTCATGGTGCTCCAGGGAGAGAGAAAAAAATATATTAAAAACCATGGAAAGACCAAATTACTACTGGGAACTGGGGAAATGGAGTCACTGAGAGTTAAGGGTGTGCACAACAACTATAAGGGAAAAATCATCTTTTCCTACTTTTAAAGCAACAGACTCTCCTGTGCAGCATACACAAATATGCTTGTATTCAAGGAACCACAGGGGCAATTATGGGAAAAGTAAAGCCCACATTAATTTAAGGCCCTTGGGAATCTACAGGAGAGCAGAGGTGTCACACATACTCATTTTCACCCTTTTGTTTGTTCATTTATTTGTTCATGGAGTTTTCAATGTTTTATACATGACATGGTAGGAAGAGATGCTAGGATGAAATCTGATAGTTCCGGAATGCAATTCCTGACAGTTCCCATCCTTCTGTAACATGTGTTCTGTGACCTGTACATAGTCTGAGCTTGCTCCACCACCTACACACACACACACACACACACACACACACACACACACACACACACACACACACACACACACACACACACGAAGCTGCATGTGTTGAACCATCCAGGAATTTAAAAGTGAAGGAGGAAACAATCCAGCCCTGTTGTGTAGAGGTGTGTGGCAAATTCATAAGAGTCACAGCACCATGAGTGAACCTGGATGGTTTCATAAGAAAAGGGACAGAAATCAGACAGACAAACACATCTATGCTCCCAGATTTTTGCCATGTGGGACCCTGTTCTACCTTGGGAGTCTCAGTAAGATGACCATTCTCATCAGATGGAAGCCTGAGAAACTTCAGAAATAGGAGATCAATGAACTCCTTCCTAATGCCCCCATTCTGTGATATTTCAATGTTTGCAACAGAAGATAGAATTATATCAAGGATAATAATGAAGATTTTATGAAATTCATGTTCAAGACTGTGATGTTCAACATCATATACTCTATGCCACACATAGTATGGGAAACTCAGGAAACATTTTGGGAAAAAAATAGATGATCTCCCTGAAAGAGGGTCAAAGGACCAAAAAGTAAAGCTAGGTTGCAAAAACCTGTATTGAATATTTCCATTGCTAACATGATTCTGGTAGGTTTCACTCTATGGAGGTTACTTTACATCTGATTAAATACGCGTGCGTGTGCGTGTGTGCACACATACACGCACTATTCTATACCTCTAGATTTACTCATATTCACACAGGAAGCAGAAAGGAGACTTATCTGTCTTTTTTCTCATATTTCTATCACCCCAACTTCAAAGATTTCTATACTAAATGAGATTATTGCAAAAGATGCACTGTATTTATCAAATGCTTCGTTGAGTGTGAATGCCTTTATACAATTACTTAAAGATAATAAAAAATATTTTAAACTCCTGAAAAATGAATTTCATGCAAAAAAAAAGTCTTGCTTAAATTTGTCTTCAGTACGCTTGGTTCATTCTCCAAACGTTCCATACAGAATGTTCCTCAGTTCTCCAGAGCCACAGAAAGTTGCTGTGTGGGGTTGTTGATCATGTAGCCCTGCTCTTCTGTGAATCTTTGTATTTTCCATTCCTACAGAGATGGAATGAAGCACCGCATTCATCTTCTACTCAGCCAGCCCAGCTCATGTCTGGTAAATCTTGGTGATTTATGCCTGAAGCACCAAGATTTTCCATTGATTTTCAAATCTGCAATTGCTTTTATTTTAACAGAGATTAGCTAGACACTAGCCCCTCTCTCATTTTTCCCCATGGAGTATTTTCACAGCAATTACCTATCCTCTCTCAGTAAACCATGCCTTCCTCAAGCAAAGATAGACATTAACCCTTTAATTCTTGACAAAATAGCATATGACCATAGTATCTATAAAATTTGCAGATGTTCCTATTTCTAAGCATAATAGAAAATATTCTTAGTCTCATGAAGATATGTAGAGAGATATATAGATATTTTATGATATATTAAAAATTTATTCAACAGAGATTTGGGTTTAAAGAAGTGTTCATGATTTATGTTTTAACTATTGATCTCATTAATTTCCTTCACTTTTTAAAAAGTGAACATAAAAATACAATTTTCTAAAAGACAAAAACAAAAAATAGCCATGAAAGTAATAGAAAATGATGTATCACTGAGACTAACTTAAAAGCTAAGGCAATAAATATTCTCAATGGATTATTCTCCTTTATAAACATCATTGGTAAATTTTGTAAAGATAGCTTTATTGCAGTGAATGATATGTAAAAGATAAATTCTGTAATATAACTTGAGCTGCAGAATAAATCTTTTCTAATTTATTTAAAACATATTATCTGAGTAAAACATGAGACTAGCTAATATTATGGTAATAACCTGAAAAATAAGAAACTACATATGTATCAAAAATAAGTAATTAGAGTGGTCAATGACAAGGTCCAATTTTACTTGTCATTAAACAAGATGCAGAACGCCAGTTATAATGTCACTGATGCTTTAAATATGAAATGATCATGGCCAGGGTACTCTGGAACAAACTACTGAAGAATGTTTTAAAAATTGACAAAATAAGAGTTATTTAAATATAAAATGATCCTGGCAGGGATACTCTGATTGAAGTATTGAAGAACATAAAAAAAAATGACAAAGAAGGAAATATCTGTTTACCACTATATTATCCCATTTCACACAATATGCTTATAGAAGTGTTGATTGTGCCAAAATACATTTTTTAGTGTACACATGATATTTTTTCAGCAGATCATAAAAATTACAAATTATAAATATAACACAGACTTTTGAACATTGTCATGAAAAATAAACACAAAACATATATTGGGACCGACAAACTCATGTTTCCAAATGTTACTTTTGAGAAAAAAAACTTACCAAGAGCCTCAAGTGCAACAACAGAAAACTAGATATTTTGAGACAGGAAACTTAGAAAAGGAGATTTAAACAGGGTATGGAGGGATGTGGTATGGGGAGGGAGGCGGGGGACAAAAGGAGAAAACTTTAAGTCATGAAAATCAGCAGGGAGACTAAAGAATTGGAAGAGAAAAAGAATAAAGTATTAAAAATAAATGGTAACTTCTTTCCATAAACTAAAGACAAATTAGGATTAGGAGAGTTCATTGTCTAAAATGGAATCTAGAAACATAACCAGTAGAAATTAAACAGAGCAATGTCAATCTGGTTAGTGAACGGTTTTCCCAATGGGACTCTTAGGTGAAGAGGGAGTGAAAGTCCCCTTGTGTGGGAGATCAGAGGCCTCCTGCTGAGATTTATGACTTTACCCAGAAGACCCCTAGCATGCTTGTGATTCCTCCCTTTCTTTCCCACTTAGGACATGTATCAGAAGGAAAAGCCACAGAAAAGCCAGGAAAAGCCACATCTTTCAACTGGACCACTTCCACGACAGATTGCACATGTTCTCACCCATGAGACCATCGTGGCAGCCAGATGTTAAAGTCCACCATCCTGTGGACGGTATCTGCCTGGAAGAGCAGTGGAGCACAGGGGCAGGGGTCACTGCCTTGGTCCTTCGGAGAACTCTGTGCCCTTCAGAGTTCAGTTGCTCCATCGTTACACATTACCTGATTTCGATCTTGTTTCATTGTCACAGAACACCATGAATAAACATACATGGCAAAGAGTTATTATTTAAAAACCTAAAGCTATACATTCTTTTGTTTCCTTAATCTAGAATGCTTCAATATCTTTGTTCATAATTGTGTAACCTCTAATCATTAACCATTAAGGAAAGATGTGAAGGCAAACCTTATTACCAAAAGAAACAAAGTATACTGACCTCGAAGAGTATGCTCCAATTAGGCTATTTTTAAAGTGTTTTGTTAGTGTAGAATAGCTATATAAGAGGATCCATTTGCCAGGTGCTAGTGGCTCGTGCTTATAATCCTAGCTACTCAGGAGGCTGAGATCTGAGGATCTCGGTTCACAGCCAGCCCAGGCAGAAAAGTCCGTGAGACTCTTATCTCCAATAACCATTAGAAAACCGGAAGTGGCGCTGTGGCTCAAGTGGTAGAGCACTCGCCTTGAGCTGAAGAGCGGAGGGATAGCGCCCAAACCCAGAGTTCAAGCCCCACGACCGCCAACAAAAAAAAAAAGAGGTTCCTTATGACATTACCATATATATTTACAATGTATCATATCAAACTTATCCCCCTTTCCTTCATTCTCCCTTTCCCTTTCTTTAAACAATTTTGATTGGTTTCATTGTTGTTATATATGTGCATGTAAAGTACTTTGACTGCATCTTCTCTGCTCACCTCAACCGGGAAAGAACAATGGAGAACTAAAACTATCGAAATACATTGTGTTCCTGTGTGAAGATGCATAAGGTAACACTGAAGGCTGTAGAACAATTCTGCTTAGAGAGGATCGGAAAGGGAGAGCAAGAGAGGGGTGAAACCTGACTAAAATATAATATATGCACTGGTGAAAGCTCATAATGAAATACCTTTGCACCATTAATACATACAAAGGAAAAGAAAGGCAGGAAAATAAAGTGGGCTCTGTTGGGGAAGGGTAACAGGGGGAGAGGACCAATGGAGGGCGAAAAAATAAAAACAAAGGACAATATGAGTATCTTTTGAAGCTAATGGAATATCCTGAACCTACAAAGTGGATATTGAATATTCTGGGTGGGGTGGGCAGGGAGAAAATAAAAGAGAAATGAAGTGTGTGTCACTGTGAAAGAAGTTGCTACAGCAAAAGAACACAGAGTTGTTCCACAAGGACTGCATCCAGCAGATTCAATTCCACCATGTTGAAAGCAAACACGTCTTCCTTGTATCCTTTGACATGGAAGTTGGAATTTCAGACAATGGAGAGGCTGAAGAAACAGAAGGCAATCATAAAAACCTGGTCATTGAGAATGTAAGCTCCTCACTAGGAAAAGAGCAGTGGTAGAAAAGTATTTATGGACTTCTAACTTGAAAACTGGAGCATGTATTGCCAGTACCTGGTGATGATAGTGTCTGAATTATCCTCAGAATGTACAAGGACTCCTAAAAAGTCTTAGAGATATGATTGAAAGGTTTCTAGTCTATATTAGTTGAGCAAAGGAAAATATTCAATATTAATCCATCATTAACATTTCCTTAGTAGATTAAAATTATTACAAAGGCCCATAAAAGTTAAGCTTTGGATAAATAGAGGAAATTACCCATGGAAATGTGGGAAAATCATGAAACTTATTCCTTAGGATAAATTCTACTCTTTTTTTTTTTTTTTACTGAGTTTAGAAATCAAATCCATACAAATACTGAGAATGGTTAAGCAGAGGATTTTCTCCTAAATTAATTAAAACATTTACATTTATCTTCTTATGAAAACCCACTTTTGTTCCTAACATGAGTCCTCTTTTTTGCCAACTACAAGAGAAAAAAAAAAGAGCTTAGAATCACATTTGAAAGACTTTCACCTCCATACATTGTATCATTCTGTACAAATTTTCTTCCCATAAAATGACTTTTGTTAATGCTCTGATTCTATATGGCTTAAAAAGCCAGAGGGCAATATTCAATTGTCTTTTTGTGCCAGTCACCTGCTTTGAAGTCCTGGTTCAAACGTTAAGTTGTTTTAACTTATTTTGAAGGATTCATTATATGCTACCTTCCCAAGATGACACATAAATTATAAATGATAACCAGGTGCTAAGGGAGAAAACCACAAAGTTTCATAATTGCAAAGGCTCCCACAAGGTAAGTATCATTAACAGCAGTGGGAGGTACATCACTAGCGCAAGAGAATAGGTGCTACATCACATTCCATTTTTCCCAATCAAGATGAGAACTTTATGAGTTCTATTCTCCTCTTCAGCACTGTGATTTAGTGTTGTGTGGGAAATCAGCAAGATCCCTATTGTTTGGTGCTGGAGACAGAATTTCATAGCTTTAGAAAACGCAATAACTCAAGCAGGCCGAAGGAGGCGTCTGAAAAGCTTTGAGGGATCGTCTCTCAGTGTATTGTTGGAGAAAACGGCAGTGCAGGGAATGGCACAGCAACAAGCCTTGTTAGAAACTTCCAGATCTGATCCTTCAAAGGTTTTTGTTTTGTTTTATCTCCAATCATATTCATTCCATTTTCCAGTGTGACTTGGCCTTCACTCTGCATGACCTAGGGTCAGGTCGCCTCAGTGACTGGGAATGAACACAATTTAGAGTGATTCTGGGGTTCAGTGTCTTTCAGTCCTCAGTGGGAAAACCTAGAAACCGGTATGGAGTTATGCATACCATCAATCTGTCCTTTGAGCTTGGAGAAAATAGGCCTTGGGGTGATTTGTGTTTGTTAAAGGTTTAAAATTCAGGGTGACAGGCAGAGAAGTCAAGATGGATTAGCAAACTTCTGGAGTGTTTGTGGAGCTTCTCCTGTGAGCAAACCAGTTTTGTATCATATAGTGTTTGCTCTTTCTCATTGCTTTCCCATCCTTAAATCTACTCCACTGCTGTCTCCTACCTTCAATAAAGGTAAGAGGTTACTTTGGACAAGTATGCTCTGTTCTGTTATATGTGTACATAGAATTATGTATCCAAATGACATCCTATTCAGTCTAACATGCTGAGTGTCGTGACTTTGGGGATCATAACCTATGAGATGAAACAAAGATTTCTCCTGATAGGTTTCATTGGCCAAGAAGCATGGTATTGTAACCCCTTTGTGCAACTACTTAATAATAACAATAACAAAAAAAAGAAAGAAAGAAAGAAAAAGAAAGAAAAAGAAAGCAGAGCTAAACATCAACTTTGGGTTCCTCTAACAGTTACCAGTCATATATATATATATATATATATATATATATATACATATACCTATGTGTATATATATATATATATATATATATATGTATGTATATATATAAACAACCTACATGGTCACCAGGACTTGCTTCTTCTCATCCATGGGGTTGTGAAAGAAACTTGCCTTCATAGTGTAAGTTATATGAGTTTCAACCCATTTTTTTTCCTGGAACATCAAAGATTTTTTTAAGTATGTGCTTAGATTTTTCTCAAATTTTAATATGCATGATTATTCCTTTGTCTGGCTAAATCATTGTATTTGCAAACATATCATGTTAGACGCAAATATTGGTTGTTCTTGGCCTGAAATTGTCTCACAGTCTAGAATAGAAGCTACAGGATGACATGGGCTTAAGGAATTCTAACGAAGTGTGGAACATGGTAGTGGCAACAGCAAATGTTATTTTGAAGTTAAAATCATGTTAGCTTAGAGAATGAAAGAGCATGCATACAAAATTTCCAGACGGTCCAGAGAGAAGGAATTTGTTACTTGAGCTAAGAGGCTAGTTCTGAATCCTACTTCACTCTTAAGATTATATTCAGACCCCAACCCAGAGACTCTGATTGATTTGTGCTTAATATGTACCAATTCACTAATATATGAAAGGTGTGAAATGCAGCTCTTCTTTTCCTTTTCAAATACAACAAAGTTCTCATGATAGAGTTTCATATTCCACTCCAAATTTAAAGCATCTGTTCTATTTCTTGAATTACTGGCTAAAAGTTCATTTTTTTTACCCTTCCCTGTGTTTAAGGAACTATGAAGTGATTTCTATTGATACAAATCAAATGGATCTGATGCACATCTACCAAACACTAGGTTTGGGTATTTTGATATTTTGATTTAGCTGTTACAAAAATATACATCTAGAACACAGAGCAATCTACCAATCAGGGAGGTAACAGATCATTGTCATGTTAATCTACTGTAATTCTTAACCTTACCCTGGACCATTGGATCACATTTTTACCAATAAACAATAATATGATAAGGTACCATGTGATTTATTTGTTGCTTTTTATGTCCCCACGGTATTACCCCTGTTTTCACTGTATTTGATGTTGGTATAATTTGGGGAGGGGAAATAACAAAATGTTTAAATAGGGATACAAGTTGACCCATTGCAGCAATGAGATGTACAAGACACTATGTTGAAAACGAACTTTACAATTTAGGTGGGGCGGGGCGGGGGAGTAGTGTAGTTGTTCAGATTGGAGGGAAGGGATGGTAGGGGTCAAACAAAGGAGAAGACAACAATGCTTGATAAGAAATGTACTCATTACCTTGCTCATGTAACTGTAACCCCTCTGTACAATATTTTCACAATAAAACCTTATTTTAAAAAACAATAATATGACAAAAGAACCATTTAAAGGCTCATGAGTTCTAGGAACTTGAAACAATGGGAAGTATGATGTGATTTTCAGGGTTGGGTCAATAAGAGAGCTGGCAGTGGGTGGTTGTATGAGCTGCTGCTAAGTAGCATTCTTGCATTTTCTGTCTGTCCTCAGCTGGGGATCTGTGGATATTCACTCCCTATGGAGAAGCGTTCCAATCTCCCAGTCTGCTCATTCATTGAGAGGGAAGTGGGGAGATATTCTTTTTTATCTCAGCAAACTGTCCCTGAGAAGCCCTGGCATATTAACCCACACCACCCACAGTCAGAGCCATGCTACAAGTGGGGCCGTGGTCACAGGATCCCATGAACAGAAAGAGTCAGAAGACACCTTAGTTCTAGGCGCTGTGTTTCCCTGTGACAGAGTCCTGCTGCTCCTAATCAATTTCACACCAGGGAGATGCACACAGTGGAAACACATGCAGAAGCCGCTGAGAAAACATCTAAAAACCAGAGCTTTCCAGCATCACTTCCCTGTGCCAAAGCCACCAAACATATGCTTTCTCCGCCCCCCCCCCCCCCGCCTTTTCTGTAAGTGGAGAAATTAGCTTCTGTCAGGTTGTTATATTCACATAGATCTATGTCACTGGGTAATGATAGAGAGTTTGGCATTTCAGAGGATAAGAGAAGATACATCAGTGGGTGATTCATTCCCCCCTACCCCCCCACAGCTCCAAAACAAACAAGAAACCCTTTTTTCCTGCTGCTTTTCTAAAATAAGGTTTTAAAACTGAAGAATCCGTTTTCTGAATCATTTTCATTACTGAAATGTACTTAGGTTCCTAATGTTCGGCTTTTCATAAAACAATAAATAAATACGAGAAGTAAACTGGGTGCTTGCAGCCAGGTAGGAAGGCTAAATCTGCAAAATCGTTGAACTAATTTGCTATAAATTTCAGCATGGAGGAGTGAGTTCTTCTATCGGTTTCATTTATACAGACCTTCACTAAAAGCCTCTCAAACCTATTAGTTAGAATTAAAATACGGTATAGGGGTATGAGTTTAATATTTTAGATAACTGATAAATGAGAAATCTAGAGAATGAGATGTGTTGTTGTTTTCTTCAGTTGATGTTTTAGTGGCTTGGAGGAGAGTGTGATCAGATCAGCTTCTGTGCATAACAGCTGTCTGAAAACTCATTTGCCGGGGAAGGAAATGTGTGGCGGTTACCTAGCAGGTAAAACTGACACTAATGCCAAACGGAGCCTCCACTGCACTAAGATGAGAGATTGAAATCGCCACATGTGCCAATATTTTTTTATCAGTTTGCAACAGTAAAACAGGATATAGTGTATTCCAATATAAATTATAATCGTTTTAAAAGTACTGGTGTCAGCCAGGGTGAAGCTCCATGGAAAAGCATGTGCCTCGTAAGCTGGAGGCACTGGTTTCCAACCCCAGCAACCAAGCCGGAAAAAAAAGGAAAAACGAAATCATAAGCAAATCTCAGTTCTTAGTCTTACCCTGTTTGATTTTCAGCTAAATAAATCAACAACAGTTATGCGATACGATTAAGCAAGGGAAAAATCTCTTTCTACTTATCCAGGAAATGCAAGGGAGTTACTATATTCCCTGATAAAAAGGAAATAAATCTTTCTCCACCATACATTAAAGTGTACATGGGAGTAGCTACATTTGATTTAAAATGGCACAAAGAACAAGTAGGCTTGGGTATAATGTACAAGGAATAAACAGGAGGAAAATTATCGTCTCTCTTTCATGGAATTCATCATGAAGCTGCAGTCAGCATGAATGCAGTGAAGAGTACACTGACTACTTTGACAACCAAACCAGAGCACATCATCCCCTAATACTCAGAAGCTCACATCTGGAGCTATCCAAATTTCTGACATTTTTCTGTATATTTTAACCGTTGTTCATTTGTGATGCTTTAGCCTGGCCTTCTGGTCAGTGGTATGATCTCGAGGCCATCGCTAGGAAACATTTTTCTTTGACGTTGATTGGGAAAGTATTTCTCACATCATGAATACCTTTAGTCTTTCTGTAATATTAGTAAATACTGATCTAAGTAACTGAGTCTGATTTAAAGTAACTGTTCATTTCTTTACTTTCCATCAGTTTGCAGGTATATATGTATCCATAAGGCCAACAATGATCCTGACACATAGATGGACAATTGCTTTGAGGAAAACATAAAGCATATTCTAAATTCTACGTAAATAGAATTCAGAAAGCAATGCACCACCAATTATTTTTACTGAACTACAACGACTGTTGAGATTTATTTCATGGATTTCATAAATACACAAGATGTCTCCAATATGTGAAGACACACGGGAAAGGGAGTCAGCCCTGGATTGCTAACAGTTTACAAGTTATCTGTGAAAAACATTCATCATCAAGTCAAAGGAAATCCTTTTGCTCATGAAAGAGGAGTTCCTATAGTGCTGTTCCAGAAGGTAGATAGTTAAAACAGAGACATGATCTTGGTTTATTCTCTCTTTGTTTGAATAAGTGGGTGAAAGAGATGCTCAGTTGGTAGGCTATGTGATTGAGATGTGTTTAGTTCAACAACTTGGTTCTTGGTGTGGAAGGATGAATTCCATAATTGCCTTAAGGATCAAAGGTAGCTCCTTATCTGTGTGAGTCCACTCTAGGAATCAGGTTGTTTGTTTTGGCAGTTCTGAGGATAGAACTCAGGGTCCTGTGCTGGCTAGGCCGGCTCTAGACCACTTGAACCACATTTCCATCCCCTTTGGGCATTGCTTATTTCTTAAGTAAAGCCTCACTTCATGCCTAGGCCAGTCATGGCTGGAATCCTCCAACTTGTGTTTGCACGTGTCACTGGGGATGACACATGTTCCTGTATATCCTAGGAAGCTGGGATAAAAGGCAGGTGTTACTATGCCCAACCATTGATTGAGATGGAGATTGGTAGACTTTTTTTGCCAGTCTGGGAGCTTGAACTCAGTGGTGCAATCCCTGAGCTTCTTTTGCTCAAGACCAGTGCTCTACCACTTAAACTACAGCACCACTTCTGGCTTTTTGCTTTTGATAGTTTATTGGAGACAAGAACCTCACAGATTTTTCCTGCCTGGGCTGGCTTCAAACCATATCTGACAGATCTCAACCTCCTGAGTACCTAGGATTACAGTGTAAGCCACTGGCTTTTGGCCAAGTCTGGTGAGCTTTCATATCTGGACTGGGCTAGGCTGGAACTGTGATCCCCATCTCTCACATATTTTGCCTCTCAAGTCACTAGGATTACAAGCTTGATTCACTGTGCCCAACATTTTTATTTTGTTTTATTTTATTTTGTGTTATTTCATTTAATCAAGGACTGGGGAAGAATTAATCATCCTCGCCTACTTGCACAAGATTTCCAATAACTGGTATGAATGTTAAATAACTTTCATCCAAAACTGTGGTATAGAACATTTGAAATAAATACTTTGTGGTTTTACCATGTTAAAACACACACAAGTAACTATTGGGATACTCAGGACAATGTTCTTCACTAGTACTAATGGAAGCGTCTAAACCTCATTGAGGAAATGAAATTTTCCAGCTATGAAACCCGTGAATCTCCTGTCACTTTGATACAGAGGTTAGACAACAAAATGGATTGTCTTGTCCATCAAAATGTGCCGGAGCAGAGCATCCTCATCAGAATGACCCTGAAACATGGCGGACAGGTCAGAAGGACTTGTGGGCATTCTGATCCTTATGAAGCAATGGGGATAAGAGGAATCTGATAGGAAAGCATTTCTAGCATTCTAAAGAGAAAACACAAGGTTGAGCCCTAAACTACTTAACTCAGTCAAGACTCCAACCACCCAGAGACCACGGAAGGAGATCTCTGCCATCTTCATCATCTTTGAGCTTCGCCTTGGGTGAGGATTGGATGGCTTTCTGACTGGGAATAGGAGGGAAGTGGTGATCTCCTTATAAGGTTATGGTGACAGAGACATAGTGCCTGGTCCTTATCACTTCATTCTGTTCTTAATTCCTCATTTGTTTGTCGCCTACCTCTACCATTCATTTACTCATTAGGCAGATTTTGGTTTATCAGTTTATCCTGCCATTTGCAAGATGTGAAGGCTGCAGTTCCCAGGTTGGATACTCTGTAATGATTTGTTGGAAGAGGAACCCATTCACCTAAGATTGTACCTATTTTATTTATTTGTTTATTCATTCATTCATTCATTTATTTATTTTTGTCAGTCAAGGGGCTTGAACTCTGGGCCTGGGTGTTGTCCCTCAGCTCTTCAGCTCAAGGCTAGCGCTCTACCACTTGACCACAGTGCCACTTTTGGTTTTCTGAGTGATTTATTTGAGATAAGAGTCTGACAGACTTTCCTGCCCTGGCTGGCTTTGAGCCTCCATCCTCAGATTTCAGCCTCCTGAGTAGCTAGGATTACAGTCATAAGCCACTGGCACCCAGATGTACCTATTTTAAAGTAGTGCAAGGAAAACTAAACTAAAAGATAAGTATCTTCTCTGACAAAGTGGAAGAATCACACTTAAGTTACATGTTTGTTTTTGCCCTTAGATATAATCAATACAAGCTACTTCTTCATCTTATTCTATAAATGTGAATGTAGTTGTTGAATTTTTCCATTAGGTGGGCTGGATCCTTCTGTGGATCATCTGTGTTCTCCATTTTCCCATCTCCTCAATACTGCCATGCTTTCCTTGTCCAGAAACCCTTTGGCGTTCACAGACCAAAAGAAGTCAATCTTCTCCCTTTAGCTATCTGACTTAGAAGAGAAGAGTTGGCTGTATTCATCTACTCCTGCTTTGGCTACTCCCACCTCTCCTTTTCTGCTGTGGAAGCCTGGATATTGGTCCCCTGTGGAGTGTGAGCCAGCTTCTGGTGCCTGTACCACAGGCCATTAGCACTGTTCCATAAGGAACAGGGGCCTTTCTGTTATTCACGATACCCACTCAGTGCTTCCTCTGTCACACATGGGCTACCATTTGTTATGCTGTGACTGGTTGAATGACACCCATCCTGTCACGACATTTTCTATGCTCACACAGTGCTTGGAAGGTTTCATACCTTTACAATAGCTTTTGTGCCAAAAAAGAAAAGTGAATATGAATATTGTACTGGATATATTAAAAATGGAGCTATTAAAATATTTCTAAACATTTCCTTTAATATTAAGAAAGGCTGGCACAAAATGTACGTATTTGAAACATGAGACAAGAACTAAGTGCAGGACAGGAATACAACTGTAAGGAAGTCCTGGCAACTGATGCTAGTTAAAAACTCCATGAGTCAATAGACGTGATGAAAAATAGTCCCCTCCACCAAAAAAAGAGAGAAAGAAAACCATTGATGCTCATATTCATCTTCGTTCTTTAGCTCAGTGTCTCCTTCCTTTTTTAATAAGTTTTCATCTCTGGTCCCTGGCATTCTTTATTTTCCAAATGTCACAAGTATTATAAGAATGATGATCTAGAGGCTGCTCAAACACTTTCATCAGGTTAGTATTTATAAGTCAAATCTGAGTGTTTTATAGCAAATGTAGAGAAATAAAGACATCTGAGGAAGGATGTACTGGCTAGGCACAGGTGTGCGGTCAGTCCACAGATGCTTTAGCCTTGGCTCCTTTGGGAATCTGCCTTGTCTGCAGAAAGCCATCTGGTGATAGCTGCTCAAAGTAAATGACCACACAATGTGTGTGTGTGTGTGTGCGTGTGTGTGTGTGCATGTGTGTGTGTAGATGTATGTATGTATATACATATATATACATATATGTGTATATATGTATGTATGTACATATATATGTATATATACATACACACAGAGAGAAATGTATGCATGTACATCTATACACACTCACACAAATGGATAGGGAAATTGTTGATAACACAATGGAGAATATGGAGTCTAGAATGCATTTCAAGCACTATTCCACTGTTCAGCTGGATATTCATATTGTGCCTCTCCCTGTCTTTTAAATATCTCCTATTTCAATTCTACCTCCACCTCTGATTTTAGAAATTTGACTTTGTGCCAGCTTTCATTCTTCAGTCCAGAAAAAGAGCACCTTATAGATACCAGTGCCTCTGCTTTCCAGAACTGTCCGTGGAGACCACTGGGCTGTGGGGCCTACCTCACACACCACAGAGGGAGGCGGCCCAGCCTTCCCTCTGGGAATTATGAGCTGTTGTTATGAACAAACATGGGAATGACTGTCTTTTGAATATAATATGTTCAGTTATATCTGAGTACGCAGAGAAGTAACTGTCATCATTTCATTATTTACTTCATAATTCCATCTTAAGTTTCATAATTTCATTTCATTCCACAACATCAAGTAGACAGCCAAATGTAAGGTGAAGGTGATGTGTGCATGTGTCATCCACACGAAAGCATGTAATCACTGAAAACCATTTCCAAAGTATAAACTCTTTTAATATAGTCTTTAAGCCAGATGTTAATCAAAGATAACAGTATTACAAGGGTGAACCAGGAGACAAATACATTACTCATTGATGATGTCTATGAACCCTACAAAGATCAAGGCATTTGTTCAGAATTATTTAGTTATTGAATCCAAGATTTATTTTTGCTAAATGTCCTAAAATTGCATTATTGAATGGAGGGAAGATCCTTTTAGAATATCAGTCTAATGTATTCCAGAGGAAACTTTCCTCAAAGACAAGTTGTTTGCCTTGAGTTAGAGAATGTCAGAGTGGGCAGATGGGGAGCTTGATTTACATTTACTTTTTTCACTGATTTATCAACTATTCCATTGACAAATAGAGGTGTAACTTCGAAGAGTGAGAAGATGCTATTTTCTGCTCATAGTTACATTAAAAAAATCAAACCACAGCTTGTTCCAAGTTAGTGTTTGACAAATCATTTTAATCTTAGTTGTCTATCTTCTGTGCAACTCTTGCCCTCAGTTCTAGCAATTCACCAAGACTGAGTTATATTTCTAATTTATAACATACACATCTGGGTACGAGAAAACAACCAGCAGAAGCAAAGGGAGTGAAGCGTACCCTGTGATGTATGCTTAAATCTATATAATATTTTTTCAACTTCTAAACTGTTTTCCTTCCTTTACCATATTTCCCAAAATGGAGCAGGTACAAACAAATAAATTGTAACACAGAAAAATGTAAGAAAAATAACTATGTTTGAAGTAAGCAAAGCAAATTATTAAGGGTTTACAACTTACTACAAGGTAATTATAAGAGAAGATTCTACATGTTGTAGAAAAGAACTAGTTTATTAACACATACTTAATTATACAGACATAAATATACTTTAGTATATCTCACAAGAAATTAATTATTTCCAGGCTTAAATCTTTTGGCTACATTTGGTAGAGTAAGAATATTATATCCAGTCACTGGTTTCGGAGTCCAGACCTTTTCTATATATTCTCTCAGTGAAAGTTTTGTCTCATCTAATCAAATCATATAAAAGCCATCTGAATCATCAGGTTTTACAGCAGATTTACATTAGGTCTATCCAAAGTGTATTCACAGAATATATTCAATGACATAATTTCCTAGATTGATTCTGACTTATTTGCATATGCAATAAATATTTGAGCTATGATTTTTTTCTGTTGTTGTTGGTTGTGGGCTTGAACTCTGGGCCTGGGCATTGTCCCTCAGCTCTTCAACTCAAGGCTAGCACTCTACCACTTGAGCTGCAGTGCCACTTCTGGTTTTCTGGTGGTTTATTGGAGATTAGAGTCTCACAGACTTTCCTGCCTGGGCTGGCTTTGAACCACGATCCTCTGATCTCAGCCTCCTGAATAGCTAGGATTTCAGGAGTAAGCCACCAGCACCCAACAGTAAGCTATAATCTTTATTCCACCGGTATGAGTGAGAAGACAGCATGTGTATGTGTCCAGGATTTGAAAAACTGAATTTTTAATAAGTTTTTATTGTGAAAATACTGTACAGAGGGGTTACAATCACATGAGCAAGGTAATGAGTACATTGCTTATCAAGCATTGTTGCGTCCTCCTTTGTTTTTCCCCTACCTTGCCTTCCCTCCCACCTCCACAGCTACACTCCCTCTACCCTTGCCTAAATTGTAAAGTTCATTTTTCAACATAGCGTCTTGTACATCTCATTGTTGCAATGGGTCAACCTGTATCCCTATTTAAACATTTTGTTTGAAAAACTGAATTTTATTGAAATTCTTGACCTATAAACACACAAAGCCTAGTTCATAAACCCCCATAAACAAAGAAAGAATAAAGAAAACTAGCTAGCATCCCACTAGCCAAACATCCCACCAGCATTGCATTAAAAGTGGGTACAAAGATATCCCTAAATACCTCAAGAGACAAAGGGTTAGGGAAAAACCACCACTGGGCTATGTAAAGCCACATCTGGATTAAGGGAAACAAGCAGCAAGAAAACAGACAGACCACAGAAAAGAAAAAAGAACACCTGGCTTGACAATAAATGGTACTGGAAAACAGACGACAGGGCAGTCGGAAAAGAGTAGAACAGAACAAGGAGGGACTTGTACTTGAGATGGTGAGTAAATGAAAGTTCGGGGGGGGGGGTATGAAGGGATATAACACCAGATCTAATATATTCTGGAATATATGTTGGCAGAACTTACTCTCAGGACAGAAATCTACAGTAAGAGAAACCACTGGAAACATATTTTGAAGCAGAATAAGAAAAACAGAAGTTAAGGGAAAGAAAACTGAAGTGAAAGAGGATCTGGAAATATCAGGGGGGAAAGTTCATATTAAAACAATTCTGTCATTCTTTCTGTCTCCCAAAATTAGGATTTTCTATCTGGAAATGCATATATAATACAAAAGAAAGTCAGTAGCAACCTTGTGTGTTTTAATTGGAAATCGCAGGATTGAATCACAAGCATTTTTACGATGTCCAGTTTTTGTATACTGAGCATGCTTAGCAGTATACCCAGTAGTAATTCGCATCTCTAGTTAGGTTCATTGTTGCAATCACAAAATACTATATCCCCCCAAAACAGCTTCTTAAAGAAATGACTAATTTTAGACAATCAAAAAAGAAACATGCAAAAATTCTGTCCCAGGAGATAACAGGAAAAACAAAGCTCAGGTCAAAATTTGGGAATGCGAAAGGCTGCGAATGTTTACCTGTGTAGATCCTTGGCCTAGTATACACAAGACTCTGTGTTTATCCCCAGCAGTACAAGAGAAAGGTTACCCAATCTGACCTTCAACAAGAATGAGCATTACAACAAGTCGAAGTATATCAAATATATCTAAATACTTGATAAATAAAGGAAAACATGAAGCATGTATTTTTCCTTTTTCTAAGTGATCTATACACCTGGATAACTAATACTAGATATCAAGTGTTTCCTTTTAAAATTATTTGAGTCCATAAGTGAAAAAGAGATGATGAAGTTTTCCATTTCCATCCTTTTCCACTTCCAGTGACTTAATAATAGAGGCATTGAGCATGAATAGATACGGGAAAGAAAATGTGTAAAACCTACACATTAAATGCTATGTGCTTCCTGGTGGAGATAAAGCAAAAGCACCCTCTCCCACTAAAATACATTCCAAGGGATCAAATCCAAATCTGATCAAGCTTCCAGATTCAGAGATCAGCTGACAGGAAATGAGGTTCAGAGCCATGGCTTTCCAGGTACTTGGTATATGCAACCACAGCATCTGGACTACTGGCAACTCTGCAGAGGAAACGACTTCAGCTTTTCAGCAGGTGAACTATAATAAGAGGGAAGGGATTAAAAAAATAAAGAAGAAGAAGAAAAATAAAATAAAATAAAGGGAAGGGGGTTCTGTATGCAAAACAGGACATGTGCTTTAAAAAGGTAAAAACTAAGCAACAATCAAGGGCTGATCACTTGGCAATAAAATCATATAAAAACACAAACAAGTTCCGTATTTTCAGGCTCAGAGTAATGCTTCCTTTTGAAGTGCGAGAGGATGGTTCTCCAGCTATGGAACACTTACATTTTTTGACCTGGGTGGTCTTCACAGCATTGTTCCCCTTATCTAAATCTAATTAGCCATCATTTCTGTATGTATATTTGCCTGTAACTCTGATGGGGTTTTTAAATCATAATTGGGTTTGTAAAAGACAGAGAGAGCAACATTTACAACATCAAATGAATCTGAATTCATACTCCAGCCCAATGTTGGTTATCTTCAAGGGTGGCAAGCTCATGCCTCAATGAAAATGGGAATAAAGTGAGATTACCCAATCCTTGCAGTTATTCTAAGCACAAAATGCAGCATTTGAACTGAGCCTGAACCAGGGGAGGCACAGGACTGATACTTCTTTTCTCTTCTAACTTTCTTTCTTTCTTTCTTTCTTTCTTTCTTTCTTTCTTTCTTTCTTTCTTTCTTTCTTTCTTTCTTTCTCTCTTTCTTTCTTTCTTTCTTTCTTTCTCTCTTTCTTTCTTTCCTTCCTTCCTTTCTTTCCTTCCTTCCTTTCTTTCCTTTCTTTCTTTTTCTCTTTCTCTCTCTCTGTCTCTCTCTCTCTTTCTTCCTAAGTAGTCTCCCTTTTCTTTGACATTGTATCACCTCTACCATATACCACTGATCATTTTCAACAGGATAATCATCTCAGATATTGAAATAAGCTGCATTTTTCCTAAGGCCTATTCTAAATAGCTAGAATGTGTCCTTCCATTTCGTAGCTAACTCTCGACAGCAGTGCCTAACACTCTCGCCAGTGGGGCTGATCCCACCCACATCTCAATCCCCAACACTCATTACAGAGCAGGACTCCTTGGTCTGGGCTAAAAACAATAACCATGATTAATATTTAGTAGGGAAATAGGTAATAATTAAGCCTTTAGCGTGGGCATGTCATTTGTCATGTGAAGCAGAGTCCTTTGGTTTAACCAAGTACTCAATATATTTTTTAAATGATGAATTAGGTAAACTGGACTTTAATAGACTCTTAGTAATGTTGGAAATATTTGGTGGGGAAAGCACTATCAACACGCATGACAAACCTTGCTGCATTGGAATACTTTCAGAAGGGAATGCAAGGAGGAGGGCAAAGGTACTGAAGAGACACGCACTCCACATTCCAGAGCTGCAACTGCAGTCTTACTTCTCATATCAGCTAAGTGTCTGTCATGAACTGAATGAAGACTTTCCATTTATTAACTTATTTAATCCTTACAGTGTCAGAGAGGGAGAGAGAGAGAGAGAGAGAGAGAGAGAGAGAGAGAGAGAGAGAGAGAGAGAGAGAGAGAGAGAGAGAGAGAGAGAGAGAGAGAGAGAGAAAGAGAGAGAGAGAGAGAGAGAGAGAGAGAGGGCATACCCCTTCCTATATTTGGAGGAGAAGCTATCTCACAGAAACGAGGATGAACAAAATATAGGACATGTACTTGACTGGTAGAGGAGAGGGGAAATCAAATCACTTGACTTTAAAACTCATACCTAGGTTATCTCTAAGATTCCTTCCAGGGATAATGTTGTATGATTTATGACATCTCTTCTCCAAATGAATTTGTAGTGATCTCTGAACCCAGAGGTTTCCTGCAGTGAGCCACACCTCCTTCGTTTAGATCGTGTCCTTCACTTGTGTCATTACCCACAAACCTCACTGTTCCAGGAGCACAAAATCCGGGACAGGGTGCTCACCCACGACCCCAGTGTGCCGCCAAGGCTATGATGAGAACGCGGAGATCAAATTTGCTTTATACCTAGCAACCTTTCCAAACCTTTGGCTGTTTCCAGGCACCAGGCTGCTAATATTGAAGTTGACTGCTTCGCCTTACGTTGCTTACTTAAAGGAAATGAAAGGCAAACTATGTCACAGGAACATAGAACAACAATTACATTTTAAATTAGTCACAACCTTATCAGCTTCTGCAACTTCTTGTCATGGAAAATAACCCAGCGGACACTGTCATGTCATATTAGGATAACAGCCTTTGAGAGAGTGGCATGTTTACATTGCATGACAGAGCTGTTTGGATTCCCTCATTATTTTCTGCATAGCATTGTGTAAACTTACCTGGAATTATTCCATCCTGCTTACCAGAAGGTCTCCTGCATCTGCCTTATTCCTTCTAAGGAAACCTTTGTTTTCTAAGGTCAGGTCCTCATTACACTTGTGTGAGCAAATTCAGTCTCCGAGCTGATAAGCTTCCCTTCCGGCCTTTCTCCCTGATCTATCCAACTCGTTATCACCAGATTAATCTTCCCCAGGGACTGAACTAATTGTCATCAAGCCAAGGGAAAAAAAACAACATAAAATGGATCTTCTCTTATGGAACAAAAATATAAACTGTGAATTGGAGCTTCACATTAATCTGGTGTGGAATCAATTTTTTTTCCCCACTGCGCTTCCTTCCGTCCTCTTCACAAAGCCCAGGCCAACCTCACCTCATCTCCAGTAGAACAGCCTAGGCAGTGCAGCTGCTCCCTTCCCCAGCATGACCGTTTCTCCACATCCCCACATAGCCAAACTTGGCACCTCTCTATAGAGACTTGTTTGGGATTCAGCTAGCTGTACATACATAAGACCTCTCTAGATCTTTAGGGAAAGCTTTGGTTTCTTGACCCACTGCAGTGTTTTGGAATTCACTGATCCTCTGGGTCTCTGACACTGATGAATGCTGATACTGGAGTTTTGATCCTAATCTAGACCATACACAGGAGTCACATAAAGGGCAGTGGACTTTATAAAGTAAGATAGCATCGTGGTTTTTACTTTGTTTTCTTATCCTAAAAAGAAGAAAAAAAGATTAAAAATTAGAGCAGTAACACATCATTAATTGAATACATCTCTTTAAAGAAAGTACACAAAAGAGCCATAGATTCATGACATTCAAACTTTATAGGTCTAAGATTCTCATACAAGTGATTCCTTGGAAAATAATTTTAAAGAAAGCCACTCCTCATGATCTCAAGTCCTCTAGTTCATATATATTGCTTTCCCCAAATTGCAAGCATAGAAGGAATTTGAGAAAGAAACATATTTATCTGCAAAGCTTTAATTAAAAAGAAACAAAACTTACCAGCCAGGCACTGATGCCTCATGTGTATAATTGTAGGTCCTCTGGAGTCTCAGATCTGAAGATCAAGTTTAGATGGCAGCCAAGAAAGTAAAATCCATGATACTTGTATGACCAATTCACCAGAAAAATGGTGGATGTAAAGGCATGGCTCAAGTGGTAGAGCACCAGGCTTGAAAAAAAATACAACCCAAGTGTGGAGCACAGAGCTCTGAGTTCAAGCCCAAGTACTGGCACCCAGAAAAGTACAAAAGCAAACAATTACAAAAGGCTTACCAAGTAAGTTGTGTGGAAAACACTGTAGAAGAGAACTAGAAACCATCTGAGCATGTTTTCAAGGCAGAAGGTAAAATGACACTGGTGAAACCCAGAACACACTGTCTCTGGAACCTGACATGGCTTTAATAATGGATTACAAAAACACGGTGTCAGGCTTGGAGGAGCAATGGGGGGGGCATTTTATTAAGTGAGAAAAGAAGATTGATAGATAAATCAGTAAAGAAGAGTAATAGTGAATCCTGCCTTTGCTAACAAAAGGTGTGGAGGGCAACATATTTTTCTCTGTTTTGTCAACATCTAATGCTCATTTATCTCTGCTATGCTACTCATGCATAGTCACGATCAGGCCATAAATACATCATCACGGGTTATAAAGCTGAAGACAAGGTCAAGAAGCTTATGAAAAGAGTCAGTAATCTGACGAATGGGGATAGCCTGCTCCCAGGAGGACCGGGCTTCCATTACCAAAGTGACTTGCTATCGGTCTTCATCCCAGTGGGCCCCCCTGAAAAAAAAAATTCCAGGGGCATAAGGGAGTCAGCAAAACACTCAGACAGATCAAAGCAGCCAGGAAGAAGCAGCTGCCTCTGAAATGTCACAATAGAACTCTGGCCAGCAAGAGCTAACTGGGAAAAAAACCTGGAGACCCAAGAGGGCAGAGACACCAGAAGAGCCTTCTGTCAGCAGCTGGCTGCGTGTATATCATGCAACACGCGAAAAAGGTGCAGCTTCTGTCTTTGTTTCCTGTGTTGGGTGTTATGACCTCAAACCTGAGCTCCCTGATCTGTGATTCACTCACCTTGTTAGCAGCAGCGTGGTGTAACGATCCTCTAGCCTTCCCTTTACGTCATCCTGCAAGTTCAACAGCAACTGCTTCAACACAAGGCATTCCACCTACTCCGTCCTCTCCTGCTTTGCTCCTCTGTCTTTCTTCTAGACAGAGGGAAGGCAGGGCTTGCCATGATTTGTATTTGTGTCAGTAACAAAGCCTTACTGATGGCTGAGACCAGAGAGTCAGGGAAGGGAGAAAGTGACTGAAGATGCTGAATCTAATTCAGCATCAGGCAGAGGGCATACCACCTCCACTGTCCCTGAAGGTCATCTCTCATTGGGTATTTGTGAGCATCCCTTGAATGCCACCTTCCCTCTGGAATCTGTGGTCTTGATCCTTTCAACCTAGTCCTTTGGAACAAGACTGATTTCTTCATCTCCACTTTCCCTATCAATTAAATTCAAGGGCACCCAAAGGCCAGTTTCCAGGACGTAGTCAATTAAAATACTGTAGTTTAGCAGTAAAAAATTCTGCATGTCCCAAGAAGAAAGTGTTCACATCCATTTTCAGAAGTTTTAATACGACCTTATTCCAAACCTATGTTCTTTTTCCCCCTTACTTCTCACTTGAGCCTATTTGTGCATTTTCCTTAATCTCAAGATCTATAAAGAGAAATACATTCATAATTTTAAGTACTTTTCTTTTCACACATTGCAAATAACAGAATCTTTCAAACAGATTATTTCATACATCCAATTACTTCACATAAGTTCAAGAGTTACTAGGGGTCTGATCAAGGTCAATATGCTACCCTTATTGGCCATTGTCTGAAAGATAATCTGAAAAAATAACGTAGACCAATTATTGCCTGTTGGCTGCATCGAGTCTTCCCATGGAACCATGGTTTATATTCAAGGCCCAGCCTTGAGAATTAGTTTCACCAAGAGTCTATGTCTTTATTCACTCAGCATTATTTAGGCTCACCTGTTCTATAGGACAGAGATTGTGGAATCATAGACAAACATGGGGGTCAATTGATACAGTACAGACTTTGATCTGTATCCTAAAGAATATGTGAATCTATTGAATAATGACAACACCAGGGTTGGGAGAAAACAAAAAATAAGACATCTGAATTATATAGTTTTTAGAAAAGATCCTAGAATATTATGGCTGGTGAAAGCCACATGACTTGACAAAGCTGAGAATAAAATAATTTACAACCAGTGCTTTAAAACTACCTGTGTACTTTAATTATTTTTCTAATTCCCTCTACTAATGAAAACAATAGACAAAAATCCACTCTCAATCTATAAGCATACAAGGAAAAATTCATCCCTGTGGACACTTGACTTGTGTTTTATCTTTACAACAAAAAAAGATGTAAAACATTCAGTAAAAGAATATGGAAATATTTTTCTTGATCCGTGTAAAGAGAACAGTATGGGAGGTGATCACACAGCCTTGAAGTACACTGTCAAAATTTCTATCCCAACAACATTAAACTGCTGGAAACCTGGCAAAGACATATTCTCCACTTCATAAAAATCTTGGTAATATATGACAGTGTGTCGCTTGTCTTGATGACCCTTGACAGCGTATCATAATCTAAACTTGTTTAGCAGATGAGGCACCATCTGTACCAGGCTCAAGTACCATCAACTGACGTGTTGTAATAAATTACACAATCACACACTTTTGCTCCATGTGTTTTTGTTAAAAAGGAATCCCACTGGAGGATGTTACAGGATTAACTTTGGTAGTCCTGTCCATACACCAGCATCAAATAATCCCAACCCTAAAACTAAGTGGAAGGTCTGCACAGAAAAGCAAATCAAAGCCCAGTCAACCTATTTAACCTAAGCAAATAGACAGAAACACAAACATTCTTTATGTTCTTGTTTCAACTCAAGTTAATATCCAAGACCATATTCCACATTGGCAAGCCAAGAACTACTGCACAACGTGACGATGCTCATTTGTTTCATTAGCTCTGTCACTCCTAGATTCCAATAGGGCCAAGTACGCATTTCAACCAGTCGCAGCATCGTTCTTTTTCTAGATGCTGGCACATTTCTAAACTATAGCTTAGAGAAGGCTCTATTGTGTATAGCATCATGGTCTTGATGAAGTTCTGTCCTCAACTCCTCACCGGCCTTCATGGTACTTTTCCTGGGTAGTATTAGTATTCAAGGGATCAGGTTTTCAGTCTGGGTCTGTACTCATGGCATTAATAATCTTTTCCCTCCCTCCTTCCCACCCTTCCTCCCTCCCATCCTTCCTTCCTTCCTTCCTTCCTCCCATCCTTCCTTCCTTCCTTCCTTCCTTCCTTCCTTCCTTCCTTCCTTCCTTCCTTCCTTCCTTCCTTCCTTCCTTCCTTCCTTCCTTCCAACTAGGGCTTGAACTAAAGGCCTGGGTGCTGTCCCTGAGCATTTTTATTCAAGGCAAAAGCCTCTACCACTTGAACCACAGCTCTACTTGTGTTTTATTTTTTGGGTTAGGGGAAGGGAATAGTTAATTGGAGATAGGAGTCTCAAGGACTTTCCTTTCTGGGCCAGATTCCATGATCCTCAGATCTCAGCTTCCTGAGTTGCTAGACTTCCAGGCATGAGTCACTCTCGTTGCTTACCTTTACTGATACCTTTATTGCTGGTCTTGGAAATGTAGTAATCCCTCCTCACCCCACCCAAGACAGACACTGAACCCAGGTATTGACCTAGTCATACTATGCTGTCTCTCCCTGGCATGGCTCATCTAAGGATTCACTGTGCAACCAGGAGCTATCCAATCCATGACCTCTGATGTGGCTTTTCCCCTTATAAAAGTGTCCCTAAGACAACAGACACATCCAATCTCACTCACACTCTTGGGTTCTCTTGTTGTGAGTTTACCTATGCTCCCCTGTGCATGTGTGTATTCAGGTGCTCAGCGTACTCTCCTTTATCTGCTTCTATTTCTCTTGTGTGCTGTCTTGTTATGCCTGTTACTCATATGTGAATCTGAAATTATCATCTATATTCTTTATCTTGCTGCACATCTAGGAAGAGGACAAAGGATCAAGAGTCAAAAGGCAAATGATCCAGAGAGGAGATATATTTGTAAATCTTGCCATGGTGACGAGACTAAGAAATGCACGATCAGAGTGGTACTGTGAAAAGCTTCTTCTGCCTGAGTGTGTGATGCTTGCCTTTGTGTTCTGCAATAGCTGTCGTATTGTGTGAAAGAGGACTTATGGAAAATTCTCTCTTCCCAAGAGAGCCTCAGAAATCACTTAAATGACTTAGTTTCATATTTTTCAGCACTCCTTGAAAAGTATGACCTGCAGAGGCCCTCGGTACGGCCAATAATGGGAGATGAAAAACACATAAAGGAGCAACCATATTTTATAGTTTACAATGAAATGATGGCATAGTCTTTTGCAAATGATAGCTAACATTGCTTCTGTTATTATCCTCATTATCATACTCATGGTGTAATTCTCACCCGCCTCCTTCTTGGGGGGAGAGTTGTGAGGAAGTTCCCAGACACGATAATGCAAACGTCTTAGGACCAGAGGATAAGGAACGACTGGAGTTCATATCTACCCTCTGCCCCATGACACCTCAAGTGGAAAGAGTCGGGACATTTAGTGCCACAGAGAGGGAGAAAGATAATGCCATTGTAGGCATGACTTAAAATAGTAATACTGGACTTACCTGCAAGTGACATTTTGAACCTAGATAAAATAGAAGAAAAGATGTGCGCATATGTGAAAAAAATAACTATTGTAGAATCTGTGAATTTCCTCCCAAGATGAATTGAAGTCTACCACCAAACAAAGGGAATTTTAAGCTATCACAACCCAATGTCTCTTATCTCCTAATATAATTTGCTCAAGGTTACAGAGGACAGTGACACACTGGACTATATATTTATCATTTGTAACCGTAGCTTCCAACAGAGCAGCTGGAATGCAGTAGGTATTTACTAAATTCTTTTGCTTAGATTTTAATTGGAATGAATTAAAACCTAGCTGATAGAAACTGATAAAGTGAGCATTAAAAACATAAAGGAAAGCAGGAAAATCATTAACAGTAAATACTTTCTCCAAGGACTTTTATTATTTGGAAAACAAAGATCTCCATGAATGATAACCACCATATTACAAGATTACCCAATAAATTGTGTAAAAACAGTAATTCTGAGTAACACAGAAAAGACAATTGCGATAAAACTCTAAAAAGGCAGTGAACTATGACACATTTTTGAAAAGTTACTGGTTTTTGGTTTTTTTTGGTTGGTCATGAGGCTTGAACTCTGGGGTTGGGCTCTGTCCCTGAGCTCTTCTGCTCTTGGAGAGTGCTCCACCGCTTAAGCCACAGTGCCACTTCTGGTTTTCTAGTGGTTTATTGGAGATAAGAGTCTCACAGACTGGCCTTGAACCATGATCCTCAGACCTCAGCCTCCTGAGTAGCTAGGATGACAGACATGAGCCACCGGCACCTGGTTTGGATTTTTATTTTTAAATATACACTGGATCAAAATTTAAAAGTTTCTAAAAAGTGTTCTTTAACTAGAAATTGCATTTATTAGAGTAATAAATAGCTTATAGGATATCCTAGTGTGATTACTTACCAGGGAAACAATGCTAACAGAAGTGATATATATGTATATATATATATATATATATATATATATATATATATATATGCATGTGTATATATATATATATATATGTTCCTCATTTGTAAGAATTCAGATTACAGTAGTTTCCAACGCATAATGTGCTGATGGCTGATTTCAAGAATACATGTGTTAAAATGCAAACCCTCAGAGACATTAGTAAAAAGCGTTTCTTTTGGGAGGTATTTAGGTCAGAAGAGTACAGGTCCCATTAATAGGAACAGTGCCTTTATCAAGGGGACATAGCAAGCCGTCTTGACCTGTTTCCAGGTTAGGGGAATTTAACAATAGAGTATGCAAACTAAGAGAACCCTCACTAGAATCCAGAATTGTACCATACATCATTTTGATTTCAATACTTTATTGTCCCAAATTGTGAGAACTAAACCTCTGCTGATAAGCCTTTTTTATAGTACTCTGATTTCAAACATATGGTATTTATAAATCAACTACTTTCAAGAAGCAATATGTCATCATTTGTTCCTAATGAAATAAAATTGTAGTTGTGCACTCAGAAAAGAAAATATTCTTTCAATGTAACCTCATTTAGAAAATATACTGGACCTCCTCTTACGATAAAGGAGAGGAGAATTAGAAAGTTAAGTTGTGCTTTTCACAGATAAGTATGTGGGTCCGTTTCAACAGGAAACACAAAGGATCTACAACACAAACCATTCAAAAATTTTATTAAATAATGCTACATTGATCAACAGGATCAGAAATCACCCACAACTCAACTGTGATCAAGAAAAATATTTACCAAATGATAGGGATATTTTTTAATTGAAAGTTTTTTTCCCCAATTACATTAGTACAAGTCAGCTTTATTTTCATGTTCATTATTTTATGGATACCCCTGGGTGAATCCATTTATGGAACACATTTTTAACTGTCTCCAAGATAATCCAGCTACTAGACACACTAATATATGATATGCAATACTCAGCCACTCTATGAAAACCATTTTACAAATTCCCAAACCAAGATGCACAAGAACATTCCAGAAAAGGTGTTTGGGTTTCTCATCAAGTATCCAATAAACTGAACTGTCATCAAAATAGAAAGAAGTGATTGATATCATGAGTCAGCAGTAGCCAAACCAGCCATCCCCAAACCAACTCATCCTTCAAGGCTTAAGTCAATAGCCATATTTTCTCTGAATGTCTCCCAGAAATATTATTAAGCAGAAATAATTATAACATCATTATACCTTCCTAGAGCATCCATATACTCTCCAGTGAAAGCCTTTGGAAAGTTACAGCAGTTGGTCATTAAGTTGTGTTTCTTATGATTTCATTTTTAAAAAGTAGAGGTCTTCCAGATGACAAAAGATTCTTAATAATGTTAACATATGAGAATATATCCTAAACTAGAAGAACATAAAATCTACTCAACTAGCTGTGCTTTGGTGGATCACGCCTGTAATCCTAGCTACTCAGGAGGTTGAGATTTGAGGATCATTGTTCAAAGCCAGCCCAGGTAGGAAAGTCTGTGAGACTCTTATCTCCAAAAAACCACTAGAAAACTGGAAGTAGGGCTGTGGCTCAAGCAGTAGAACTCTTGCCTTGAGCTGAAGAGCCCAAGGACAGCACCCAGGCCCAGAGTTTAAGCCCCACGACAGATCCCCCCCCAAAAAAAGACCTACTCAACTGAGGCAATTCAAATTTCTTTCCCAATAGAGCTCCTTGAAAAAGCTGAAGAACAGTGATGTCTCACCAAAGAACTGAGCTGAGATCTAATACTGAGGAGGCCATTAAAAGGGACTCAGAGTCTAGAGCAAGGCTGTTTAGGCCATGATATGCCAATTCAGAAAGGAGGAGAATAACAGCAAACCTCAGTATGCTGTGGATGCGATTCTGAGGGTGGCAGGAGCAGATAGCAACTATCCAGGCAGAGTTACCGAGAAATCCTCAGCCTTGGAAGCTATAACATCATCACCAGCAACACATGGCAGAATGGGAAACCTGGCTGAGAAGAGAGACGGTGGCCAGATGCCACTTGGCCAGATGGGAGTGAAGGGGACGGGGAAATCGATGCTACCTTTAATAGTATTTTGTTGTAATTCTCAAATGTTTGTTGCCTATATATATATATATATATATATATATATATATATATATATATGCATATATGTACATGTATATATACAATTATTTTAGAAACAGTAGACACTTTACTTTATAAAACATATCCTTTGCCCCTAAAAGTATCAATGGTCTGAAACAGTATCTGTGAGGATTAAATTACGTGATGTATAGGAATAATCTTGGCTCCTATATGCAGTAGGGACCCAATCACTGTTGGATGGACCAGTAGAAATTTGTAGAGTTAGACATCCTTCCATTCTTTCTTTCTTCTTTCCTTCCTTCCTTCCTTCCTTTCTTCCTTCCTTCCTTCCTTCCTTTCTTTTTCTTTCTTTCTTTCTTTCTTTCTTTCTTTCTTTCTTTCTTTCTTTCTTTCTTTCTTCCTTCTTTCCTTCCTTCCTTCCTTCCTTCCTTCCTTCCTTCCTTCCTTCCTTTCTTCCTTTCTTTGTTGTTGGTCATGGGCCTTGTTGTTGGCCTGGGCACTGTCCCTCAGCTCTTCAGCTCAAGGCTAGCACTCTAACACTTGAGTCACAGCACCACTTCTGGCTTTTTCTGCTTATGTGGTACTGAGGACTCAAACCCAGGGCCTTACGCATGCAAGGCAAGCGCTCTACCACTGAGCCACCTTCCCAGCCCCTAGAAATTCTTTCTTAATAGCATTGTATAGATACTTGTTAGATGGGTGGGATGCAGAGGTAGCTGGGAATTCGAGTTGCTCGCAGCAATTTTGAAGGAAGCTCCCAGGAGTCACCTAGCAAGTTAATGTCTCATCCAAGTCAGTTCTCACTACAGTGGAACGAAAGACAGAGCTGAAGCAATCTAGAAGATGGTGTGTCCCTGATTGCCTGACACCAACCAATCCTTTAAATTTGGTGCAATTAAGTAAGTATTTAATGAGAGCTTTGCAGCTCTCCGCAAAGAAGAGTCTCACCACTTGACAATAAGACTCCCTAGCCAGGCCTCTCTCTTCCTCTTTTGCTCCTGGAAACTGTACCAAAACATATCACTCCCCATTTCTGGCTCAGCAGAAGCTGTCCAACAAATATAATTGAATCTTTCTATGATGAGTGAGCATCGTGGCCTGCCTTGAGGGGACCATTTACAGTTCCCAGGATTGTAGTACAGTGCTGTAAATATAAAAAATAAACCAGATTGGTCTGTGTCTATTTGACCCCAGGACAGACCTTGAAAGTCACTCTTTTGGAAAAAGAAATCCCTTGTATAACTTTTTTTCTCAGACTTCTACTTTATTAAACAAAACCTGGTTCATTGAGGCTTGGTAACATTCTCATTAACCAGTCATAATGAACCTTGTTCTGGAATAGGAGATTTGATAGAAAAATGTGGAAATGGTCATCAAAGACATCCCTGGACTCTTTATTATAGGGAACAATTTCAAGTAAATTATTTTCTACTCACAGTTAAAGGGATAAAAACAGGGAATTACTGGAGAGCTTTGAGGAGCAGTGTGTGTGTGTGTGTGTGTGTGTGTGTGTGTGTGTGTGTGTGTGTGCACACTCACGCACGCACACACACACACATGCACACATGTGTGTCTCACCTAAGGTTTGTCTGAAAATCTTTGATTTGGAATATAAAACTGTCGAGCTCTGCTTCATTCATCTCATCTTATTGTCTACTAAGTGTGACTTGATAATTGGAAAGCCCTTGATCTTTAATGATTACTCTAATGCCTTCATGTGCTACTCACAGCCCCTCTGAGCCACACAGCAGTCTACAAAGCATTAAATATAAGCAGCAGGGCTATTTTAATAGAAGTTCTTTGCTACAGTGGTTTTGTAATGTGAACACATTTTTACTTTAAAAACGAGGCAGTTCAATAGGACTGCATTTTCCTCAAAATGAATCCAGCACATGCATTGTCTTTATTGTCTTCATGACTACAGGAGCTGACATTAGTAAGCAAAAGTCTGAAACCTCTGCCATAGCAGTAGGTATTCATCAACAGCTAGCTGTCTATCTATCATCCACCATCAATCAATCAATCTATCATCTATCTATCTACTTATCTGCCTACCATCTATATACATCCCTAACCACCAAGTGAAAGTGGCTATTTAGGTGAATAGATTTTAAAACCTGTCTGAGGGCTGGCTCCAGGCCCCCATGCCTGAAATCTTAGCTATTCAGTAGGCAGAGATTTGAGGATCATGGATCAAAGCCAGATTAAGCAAGAAATTCTGTGAGACTCTTAGCTCAATTAATCACCAAAATAAAAGAAAAAATCCTCAAAGACAGCACCTTGACTCTAAGTTCAAGCGTCCTAACTGGTATTTAAAAAAAAACAAAACAAAAAAACAAAATGAAAAAACCCTACCTACTCTTACTGTCTCATAACCTCTATAAAACATTTAGTTTAATGATGGGTACACAATTTACTTTATTATTCACTTGAGTAGAGGATATTCTCCATGTATAAATATTTTGATATGGGCATATCAAACTTTCCAGAACACTTTACGAAACACAAAAAAGACTGTGATCTCAGCGAGACATCACCTACAAATAATACAATGGGTACTAGTTCGATATCACTCCCAGGCCCCAGACAGGGTCTGCCTATACCATACTTGAAATCCTACAGAGTTAGACCCTGCTTTCTACTTCCATTTCACCCATACCATAACTCTTATTCCTGGAACAAGGGCTGTTTTACTGAATTCTTGATTTCCCCCAAGATAGATCTGGCCTAATTTTTTCCCAACTGGCTCATAGTGAGCTTATGTAAGAGGTAGATTGTATCCGTCCTGCATTCAGTTCTTCACAGGCATTAAACTCAAGGATGACACTCTAGTTCAAGCAGTGGAAATCCACCCCTTTTTTCAGTCACCTTGGGTACCCAAGTGAACTTGAAGGATCTGGTTTAACACACTTTGGCCCCAAATCACCTTCCTTCTGTCACAAGAGGTATGTCAAGGTGGGGGACTTCCACATTCCCAGAGCAATCCCAGTAGTTAGGAGCTCCTCTGTGCTATTGAAATTCTTGGTTTTCCTACTATTCTCCACCTTGTAAAACAGACACCGTGGAGAGAAGTGGCATTCTTTCCGGTTTTTAGGCCATTATCTCTTCTAAAATACAGAGTCAACAGTTACAGGAAAACAACTTGTGCCTGTCTCAACAAAGGGACCATGCATATATTTCAAAGTTAAAGTCACTAGGACAGGAAAGGACCTTTTCTTTGGTCAGGTTTAACTTATTCTAGATCCTGAGCTGGGAAAAAAAATGCTCTGTGAGGTGTCTCAGAACAACCTCAAAAATTTACAAGAAAATAGAAATGAAGGTAATTTGCAGTTTAAGTTAGCAATGCAAACTTGACCAGGAGGATACTGGTCCTCAGAATTGCCTTCAAGCACATAGTGCTGAACAAGAATCAGGTCCTGGACCTATTTTCTGCTCCATTCAGGCTGCTACAACAAAACCCCAGACTCAATGACTTGTAAACAACAATCATCTAGAGGACAGGAAGGTCAAGATCAATGGTCTGGTCTTGAGTTTACAAAGGGCTTCTTAATTATGTCCTTCTATGGAGCAAGGGAAGGGCAATCTCTTGGGTCTCTTATAGGAGCATACATTTCCTGTGTGAGTTTTGGGACCTCATATCCTAACTTCCACTGGAGATCCCACTTTTGCTCATGCAATCACCTGGAAAGGTTAGACTTGCAAATATGATTCGAGGAAAAGACAATCGTCTATAGCATCAATGGATTTTGAAATGTGCTGGGTAAGCCATGTGTTTTTTAATCCCTCCAAGGGGATTTTGAAGGACTAAAGTTACAGACCTTTGTGAAAATACTTTGCACCATCATGGAGAAGAGAAGCTCTTCTTCTAAGAACTTTCAGCGTCCTTCAAGGGGCGATGCAAAGAGCCAGCCCCTCCTCACAGGTCAGCCGCTTGCAGTTATCATCTTGAAGGGATTGGGCTGAGCATGAGGAATGAAGTTCCATGTTTGCAAGTAGGAGTAACTAACAAACGTATTCTTGCATCGGAGAGATTTTGTCTTTTCTGAACGGTAAACTAAGATATCACAACTTAAAATGAAATTGGATACATCGTTTTACACTTGGTGTTAACTGCAACTATATATTATTGCTTCCAATGGAGAAAGTTCGAGAAATTGGGAGCCAGGTGATAAGAGTTTCTCTTTGAAATGTCCTTGCTGTGAATTTTACCCTGTAGGGTGAGCCAGAAATGATTTTCATGTCATTTTATCCAGCTCAGCAGTCTCTTCAGTGGAGAATGTGCTGGATTTAGTCAAAAGCCAGGGAGCTAAGAAGTTATTTGAAATCTTAGAATTCCCTCTCTCCCTTCAGTGCAGTTCACCTGGTCATTATCTGTCATTATCTGTCACAAAATACTCTTCAATAGTTTCAGATGACATCTAAAGACTGTGAAGCTTTCGGGGATGGGGAGAAGCAGATACTATTAAATCTGCAAATTCCTTTAAAATTAAAATCCTCAAGATTTACTCTTGGGTAGAAAGTTTGTAATATTTGCATATTGGAGAGGGGAAAGCGATAAAGCCTAAATTGTTTGTGAATAATTAAACAGATATTTATTGGCAACTCATAAAATTTGGGTAAGTGAACTTAGAAATGCAGCACGGAACCAAACATAAAAATTGCCTAACATCAAGAAATCTCATTCTATAAAGGAGAAAGACACAACAAATAAGTACACAGTGATGCATCAGAGAATAATTAAATAATAAAGGAACACAAAGGGGGATGTTAAGGTTTGGATTAAGGAGAATGGGAACAGGATAGCATAGGCGGGTCTTAATGAAGATTTGAAGGAATATTCTAGCAAGTATCAAGCCCCTGACATGCAGGTAAGAGGTGTTGTTTCCACAAATTGGCTGTTGTGAACACAGCTGAAATGAGCATGCCTGTGAACCTATCTTTCTTGTGTATTGAACCACAATTTTTCAGATAAGCGTTAATTCTTATTCCAAAACTTATATCAAACTTTGAGTCTAACTTTGAGGGGGAGTTATTTTCCACCTATATCCAGGTGATGATTCAGTTACGCTAAATTTTGGTGACTGTAGACACAGATGTTTTTTCTACCGCATAGAAAACCTAGCATCACTGAACCTATAGCATCACATCTATTTTCTTCTCCTTCCAGTAGTATGCCAGGGGCTAGGTCCTTGGAATCATTAAGAGTGCACACCAATCTTATGGACAGATCTGAAAACAGACCTCAAAGAATCATCTATACAACCTGGAAAGGGACTTAGCACAATTTCATGACCTCATTGCCCTTCCGTGTATTAGGATCTGAGTGATATGTTTGGGCGCCATCTCCAAAGTGCTGTAATGTGGAACCTTTCCCTCAGTTCTGGGTTCCCATAGCTACTTCCACCAGCTGCATTCGTCATTGCTCATGTCAGAAGGGTTTGCTCCACATCTCTTCTCTGCATTCTGTTGCATGACTCTTAGTCAAGTCATTGTGGATTAGCTCCATAGTCTTTGTCCAGCAAGTCCCAGCAGACAGTAGTTACTCAGTCTATACCACCTGCAATGTATTAAAGCAAATTGAATTAAACTAAAAAGATGTGCTTGCCTTTTCACAAAACATTTTTTAGCTTTCCTTTTTTACCTTCTTTCTCAAAATGCAAAGTTGATAGCAATTGATCTGAATTGGCTGGAGTGTCTGAAATAGTTTCTCCAAATCTTAACTGTGACAGGAGTAAAAATAGATCTATACCGCCAAGTGCAAATGGTCCCCTGGTTTTTATAGTGCTCTGACTTGGCGTTCTCCAGCTTCTCTGTTACCAGCACATATTTTCAAGGAGCTTTCATTTAAAAGATGGGCTAGACTATTTACACAATGGATATGTTCCAATCTGATGAAGAACCAATTTTTAACCACTGGAGTAGAGCAGATGGCAGTGTATAAGAGGAGAAATGAAAACCAAAACAAAAGATAGCACATGACAGTCATCCAATTTCATAACCAGACCATAGAGGGGAAAGGCTACTCTAACTTTACCCTCTGGGGGAATAACCTCACATACCATTTTTTTTTAATCTCAGACCTCATGCTGCTTTCCCAAAAATTGAACATAGAAAAAAATCAATCTGGGTACAATATGACATTCCTTCTAGAAACCAATGCAGTTTAGAAACGAAAGTGACAGAGGTGACTGCCTTCCACAAGCACTTCGACATTCTCAGGTTACAAGGGGCTGGCAATAGTCAGCATGCACCGCCACATTACACACACATGGAGATCAGGAGACATTGAGTCCCACGATTTGTGGTATGAGCAGCTGCGAGGAGAAAAAAACCTACCCTGAATGCAATTATAAGGCCTGCATTTCACTTGCTTGAAGGATGCTTGGCATCCAGAGACACAGAGATTTCATTTAGCTCTAGGAGGTAATGGTGTATCAATACATGTACTTTTCTACTGAGTAAAGAATATAATTGACAGAGGAGCTCTGTTATTGTCATTTAAGGGTGACTGTTTGGTTTGTGCTAGAAAGATATCATGGATAGTTCACACTGTTAGCATCACCTTAAGGTTGATATCTAACAGGGATGCATTTTAAATACATCAAACCCACCATTGTATTTGTGATATCTCTGATATGTGATGAACATCCTAAGGAGATACAAATCTGCCTCTCAGAAACTAGAAAGCTACTGATACAAAGAATGATCATATGCCTATTTGCCTGCTTATCTCATTTAGGGTGAATAGTGAGCAGCTAGCACAGGAAGCCTGAGGCCACCTGAGCCAGTGGGCAGCAGTACATGTTGAAATGGTCCTTGTTCTATCTTGCCAATTTCCACAAAGCCTGTACTAAGGACTTAATCCAAAAAAGATTGTTTAATTAATTAGTTAATTAATTAATCTCCTGGCAACTGAGAACTTGTCACTATTTCCAGCAAAGCATAATTTGTGTGCATTCTTTGCATTCTGGTACACTGAATTATCTCTCCCTAAAATACGCAAAGTGAAGAGCTCTAATCCCCAATAGTTGGAAGTAGGACTTTTGAAGAGATAACTAAACTTAAATGTCATTATATGGAAAAAATATTCCCTTGTCCAATAGAATGGATGTGCTTACAAGTGATAGAAGCCAGATATAGTTGTGCTTACCTATAATCCCAGAACTTGAGACGGTGAAGTAAATGGATCATGAACTTCAGCCCAGCCAGAGTGAAAGCAATTTCAAGGCTAGCCTGAACTACATCGTGACATCCCACCATTACTGACAAAAAGGAATAGGAAGAGCATTCAGGAGAGGACCAGCAGATGACAGTCATATACAAGCAGATGAGAAGAAGAACCAAATCTGTTCAAAGCTTGACCAGAGACACTAGGCTCCACACTGCAGGAAGATAATTTAAGCAGCCCAGTGTGTGGATGATTGATTACATGCCATGTAAATTCCATAATGCTACTCTGGGAACTATCCCACAGCCTGATTATTCTTTCTCTACCTACCCTCCACTCAGTAAACTTCCATGCCTACCTTTCTAGCCTTGTTTACCAGGTTCAGTCTATAGATAAACATCAGCAAGGCCCTAAGTAGCACTCAGAGAAGGACTGGCTTTCCTCAGAGCCCCAAACCTCCTCAGATAGTGATGTCTCATACCTAAATGACCATCTATCTTGTGATGACTGTGTCTTCATCATGTGATGCACTGGGTAATCTTCTAGTAAGAATAGTAAATATGAGTGGAAATATCTATCTCTGTATTCGAGTATTTTTCAGGGCTGTGTGTGTACATTCTTCCTAAAGAGTTGATAATCTTTCCACCAGATACATGTTTAATAAATATGAAAACTAAGACCCAAGGATGATAAGTATCATGGCCAAGATTAGTTAGTTAGGAAGTGATCTGACCCTCCAAAAACTGTTTGTAAATTAAAACTTGCCTGAAAAAGTCTACTCAAAAGTCTAAATCTGGATTTCAGTCACAATTCTTCTTAGGGAATAATATTTGTGACATTCCAGGAAGGATAATAAATTTTGAAATCAAAAGATTTAACTTTGAGTGATAGCCTGATCCCTTATTTTTTGTATAATCTTTTGGAAAACACCCAACTTCAGTCGCTGCATCTTTATCAAGAAACTATTCCCACCCTGATAACATTAGCCAGAGGATTATTTCATTTGAGATAACATGTGGGAAAGACTTTGTGAATAATAAATTAAAACAAATCTGAATGATTATACCAAAACACTCTGTTGAAGTTAAAAGGTCATGCCACTTAGAATGCAAAGACTTTGCCATTCTTCATCTACTGAGTGGAAATTATTGCAGTAGAGTTTCTAATCCTAAAATCTAACCTAACACTATCCTTGAAATAAATTAGTGATTTATCTATCCATGCCAGTTGGATAAAGTGATATGGAGAATTTAACCTCCAGCAATGTTATGAATATTAAGTGACAAGTATACTTAATGTATTTTAGAAAATATAAGGAAGATTATAAGTATTATTCAAATTTTGAAGGCTGATCATACAGCATTTTAAGCAGGAAAGATTATTACTTTGTAATTCCCTAATCTTCAAGAAGACAGAAGGAAATCTGATGCATAAGAAAAGTGCCTATGGTATTGTCATTTTATTCATCGTTTGAATGAAAGAAATATTCCTGCCACTTCTTTTTGATTCCTTGAAACAATACTCTGTGGGTCATCCTTCAGGATAGGAAGAAAATTTTTATGAATATTGAACCTTTTTGTAACAAATGGGCCAGAATCCATTATCGTGAATGGAAGCCCAAAGGTGCTTCTCCAAAATCAAGATGGTTCTTGATTGGTATGATATTTAATAGGGTGGCCACTAATGCATCAGACCTCCACTGCTGTGTGACAAACTACACAGCACAACTATTGCCTTAAAAGAATCAACGTCAGCTATTATTACTGGTCCAAGAATCAAAAACACAGCTAGCTCAGCAAGGAAGATGGTTGGAGATGTAAATGGTGCATCAGGGCAGCTGGTACTAAAGGATCCCCGTCCAGTGAAGGTTCGTGACTCATGCAACAAACACCAGTTTCCCTGGCCTGTCTGCACCTGCAGTCTCCTTCTTCAAGAGCCTCTCTGTGTGGCTTGAACGTCTCACAGCATGGTAGTATACAAGCAGTTGAGTGTGTGCATGGCAGAAGCTAAGGCTGGTGAAATATTTCTTTGGAACTGGCACAACTATGGCTTCTACCATCATCTCTTAGTGAAAGAGGGCTGCCCCTGTTTCAGGAAAGAAGACAGTCCTTCCTTATGGTCTATGTTCCTGTTGGACTGAGAGCTGCTTCAGGCCGAAACTGAAGCCCTTCTGATTTTTATGCTGAGAAACACAACCAATGAGGGCCACACAGTAGGAATATAATGAGTATTTGATGGATAAATGCATGCACAAATACTAAAGCCATCGTATTTTGTTACACATTTGCAATTTTAAACAGAAGTCATCTATTCACACAATGAAGAGTTAAACAAGTACAGGCCGTAAAAGGCTGCAAAAGGAGTCATCCGTGGAATGGAGTTGCTGTTTTTGTGAAGCTGTTCATGACATTGTGTCAGGCCTTATGATCCAAAGATGGCCTCAGAAACGAGGGAAAAGAAAAACCCTCCTCATAGGATCTTTAGCCAGGTCTCCTTACCGTAGCCCTGTTGCATGGTTGATTTATTTGTAAATCGATGTATGTAAAATTTCCCAGTTATTTGCTGAACTAAAACAATAACATTGTTGAAGAATAAAAATAAGTCCTCCACAAAATCTATTTTTAACCCATACTGTTCTCTTCTAGGCTACTCTTTTTATTAGGGTTTATTCATCGCACAAAAGAGTCTTACTGTGATATTTCCACACATGGACCTTGATCATATTTACTCTCATAGTTATCCTATCTTGCTTATAATCTGATAGCTTCATTATTCTGTTTTCATAGATGCATATAATGTGCTACTGAAATCAGCACAGTTGAATTTAACTACTTCAAAGTATTTATGTGTTTCAGTTATATATCCAGTTAATATAAATGTATTGATGTCAAATATTTAGGCCTGGGTTGCTCTAGAATAATTTGACAGCTTATATAAATTATAATCAGCAGCTATTCACTATTATTTCATACTCAACAAGTTGGCACCCATTTACTCAATGCTGGGTAAAAACAAAATCTGATATTTATAACATCATTTCCTTTTTTTTACTTCAACAAACCACAGCAAAGGTCACAGCAATGACAGTTCAGCACAGAAAAGTTGTACCAAGTCACACAGGCAAAAAAAAATAATAATAAGAGAAAGAACGACAAAGGAAAAGAAAAAAAAAGTTTTCAAAAACCTTCCTAGCATAAAACATACCCTCCAGAGGAAAAACAACCTCATTTTTATGTTTCAGAGCCAAAATTCAAAGACAAAACAAAATACACACATAAAGTGTTTCCACATATACAACTGGCATTCCAAAACCAATTTAACAGCAGATTTTCCAGAAGTAAAAAACCCTATTTTCAAGCAAATCCCATCTGTATCTATAGATGGTAAATAGACTGATCATTATTAGAGAAAACACTTGACAGAGACGGCGGAAAAGTTGAAAACGGTTGTCAGTTACAGCCATTCATCATTTTCATAGATACAGTACTGTGAGTATGAAGCAGGATAATGGGTTTAATTGCATATTAATGTATTTTTATTGTAAATTTATTCCCTTCTCTTTTGCAAACTACCAAAACAATAAACTTCTTGTCTAGACAAAGCATAGTTAGTAAAAGCTATTATGGGTAGGGGATATGTGAGAGGAAAAGAGTGAATTGTCTCCCAATAGGCTTTGTTTCCTATCAAACATTGAATGTAAATTTATAGAGAAACAAGGTGATATTTACATTTCTACACAATGCAACTATTTACATAGCTTATTTAAATATGTTTGATGATTTCATCATATTTCCTACCGGTTTATATTCTCTCTGCCTAGGGAGTATGGAACAATAAAGCTAAGCCATGCCAACAGAACCATACCAATGTTTCAGAATTAACTTTTTCTGTTTTTGTTTTTTGTTTTTTGTTTTTTGGGGTTTTTTTTTGATAATTTAATCAGTCATGGAGCTAGAACTCAGGTCCTAGGCACTGTTCCTGTGCTTTTTTTCTCAAGGCTAGTGATCCACATTTAAACCAGAGCTCCGCATTCTGCTTTCTGGTGATTAATTGGAGATAAGAATCTCACAGACTTTCCTGCCAGAGCTGGCTTTGATGGGCGACTTCAGATCTCACCTCCTGAGTAGCTAGGATTGCAGGCGTGGCCACCCGAGTTTGGCTTCCTTTTCTTTTGCATTAGGAGAATGACCACATCATGGGGCAGTATGTTCATATTATACTTACCTGTTCAAGTTCACAAATCATATCTTGGAAATATTTCAGTCACATACAAAAATACTAATTTCAAATCAAAGCAAAAGTATCATCCTATTAATTGTGCTTTGCCAATCTACATATAGACTGACCAGCACATATGTATCTGTGTAAACAAAGCAATTCTCAATTAGAGAATCTAGCCTTTACATCCATTCCACTCACCTAAATTACCAGTGTACGGTTAAGAAGAGAATACTCTACCTTTTTGAATATATACTTTTTATTGTAAAGATACTGTACAGATGGGTTACAGTTAAATGAGCAAGGTAATGAGTCCATTTCCTATTGAGCATTGTTACACCCTCCTTTATATTTCCCCTACAATCCCTTTCCTCCCTCCCTCCCCAATCCCTCCCTCCCATCTCTTACCCACCCCCCCCCCACATAGAATTCTCTACTTTTAATATGGAGAAAACATTGCTACTGCTGAAAGCAAAAGTTGTGGTTATTTGAAATGTAATCATTAGGTGTGCTCCAGGTATTCACAAAATCTGCCTGCATTTCCAATCTAGCCACTGCCATGCTGCCGTGCATGGTTCTTCCTGTGAGCCCCTTTAAACAACATTGACTTTACAGCTACCTTATCTACTATTTCTCCATGTACAAATTGTCTAAAATAAAGAACTTCTCCCCTTTGCTATAATTTCTCTGGCATTAGCAGTAAGAGTTTTCTGCATAACAGCATACAAAGGGGAGGCACACAGGTCCACACAAGCAGGTCTTCTTTTCCTATTTTTATGGTCCTCTTGCAATATGAAATATATCCTTTCCATGATCTCTGTAATAATAAGCTGTTTTTAACCCCTAAAATCAAACAAGCAAATACTGTCTACCAGCCACTGTTATAGCTTAGAACTGATTTATACAGTTTGATATTATAAATTTAATTATCAATCCCAAAATAAAATGAAATGCAAAATGATTTAGGATTAATGTAACTTAAAATGGGTTTCATGTGGGGATATGTCTCAGTGGTACAGTGCCGGCTTAGCATGTGTCCAGCCCTAGGTTCAAACACTAGTAGCACAAATCTACTTATTATTTATTTAAGTAAGATAAATATGATTTGTTTTCACGGCATTGTGTGTTAAATTAAATATGTTTATATTTTGGGAAAGAATAGGACTTTGAGAATTGTTCAAGGACAGAATGTCAGTGGAAATGTGGATGTTTATTTGTAAATTGTGTATTTTCTATGCATGTGAAAACTCATCAACATGAGCACACCTTTGTAAACAAACTGACACTCAATTACTGAATCTATGATGAGTTCATGATGATGCATTCATCTGCATTTTATGCCTTATATCTGTCACTACTTCAGAATCTCCTTAGTTACAGGTTCTATCTGATTAGGACAATCACTTTGGGAACTTGACCTACAACTATGTTTGCTTAGCAAGCAGACACCTGCACATGATTTTGGAAAGCTACAAGGGTTGAATGGAAACAATAGCTGGGCAGTGCAGTCCCTGATAGCATGTCCTGTGGGTGATGTTTCATTCTTTGAATGAACAATTCAACATATCAATGTGGAATAAACATTCTTTGAGTGTGTATAACTTAAATTGATCTTCCTGCTTTCTTTTTCTTCTCCCTCTCTCTCTGTCACAAGTCTCCCTGATATAGGGAGATCAAATGCTTGTTTTTGTTATTTCACTCGCTAGCACAAAGCAGAGAGATAAGTTCTCCACACTTCCTTCTACACTTCCTTCCCAGTGTCTCATCATCAGTGTCTCAGACTCAGAAAATGAGATCATCAGAATCTCCAGCAGCATCTCAAACAAACAAACAAACAAACAAAAGACTTGGTACCCACAGATATCACAAAACAATGGGTGTATTTGAACAGGTCAGAAGGTGAATGAGACCTCAGTCTGCCATTAGACAGGCTTATTTCTGGGGCTTCTTGTCTTTTTTCACAGCCAATGCTAGTGTCCTCAACTTCTGATACACTGCTGAAAGCCACCAGGTTCTAGAGCTCCATTCCAGGTGCACTTCTCCTCTGAGATAACCATTCCTTGGTGATTTTTGAGGAAGGAACCCAAGAGGAAATTCCAAATGACCAGGTGTGTATTTACCTCAAAGAAAACAGTCAATAAACATCACCTATTATGTTCTGTTGTTTTTCTTCCCCCATGGACATCATAAATGGATAAATGTATTATGTTTGTACATACCCAGTGAAATACTGTTCAGCCTTTTAAAAATGGGAGAACGGTGCCATTTGCAACAGCACAGATAAATCTGCAGGCTATTGTGCCGAAATATTCCAGACCCAGAACTGATCCACTGCATGACCTCATTTGTGTGTATGTGTTTTGTGTGTGTGTGTGTGTGTGTGTGTGTGTGTGTGTGTGTGTGTGCTAGTTTTTCACAGCTCTGAAAAATACCTGAAAGAATTTAAAGGAAGCAAGATTTGCTCTTGTTCCCAGTTTCAGAACTTTCAGCTGATGGTCTACAGACTTTCTTCCTGTGGACCTGTGGTGAGGTTGAATCAACACGATAGAAGAGCATGAAAATGAAAAGTTGCTCATCTCAAAGCAACCAGGAAGCAGAGAGACAGAATGGGGCAAGGGACAAGAATTGCCCTACAAGGGTATGTTTCCAGTTACCTACTTTCTCCATCCTGGACCAGCCTCCTAATTTCTATCACCCTGTAATCCATCAACGTAAGAATCCATCACCAGCTAGGTACCATGTTTTCAATACATGAGACTCTCTGGGAACTCCTATCCAAACCATAACAACGTGTTATCTCAAGTTTGGATTATAGTAAAAGTAGGAAAATGGGCTAGGTGCCAGTAGATCACGCCTGTAATCCTAGCTATCCAGGAGGCTGAGATCTGAAAATCAAAACCAGCCCTGGCTGGGAAGTCCATGAGACTCTTATCTCCAATTAACCACCAGAAAACAGAAGTGGTACTGTGGTTCCAGATCCCAGAGTGCTAGCCTTCAGTTACAAAGCTCACAGACAGTGCCCAAGCCCTGAGTTTAATCCCCACAATAGACAGAAAGAAAAAGAAAAAAGAAGAAAATGGTAGTTACCCAGGGCTTGAGAGAGGTGTTTGATCAAAAATATGAAGACTCAGACAGGATAGGTTTAAGAGGCTTATTTTCACTGCAGGATGACTAGAGCCAATGATGATGTATATTTCAAAATAAGGGGATAACCTCAGATGTCTCACTATAAAATGTTTGACTGGAAAAGTGATAGATAAGATGTTTAATTGGATTTAGTCATTTCACACTCACTTATATCAAACAACACATTGTATCCTATAGAAGCATACAAATGATAATTTGTTAGTCAACAATAACATCAAGAAGATTCTAAAATACCATTGAGTTACAGGTGGTGGTATTCAAATTAGTGCCACCTGGCAAATCAATTCTTCAAACCCTGTGATGATAAGGAAGTGATCAGGGATGGGAGTCAGACCTCCCTCCAGTCTCCTGCTCCTCTTGCCTAATTCTCTCCTTCTGGTATGTTGTATCATCTCTTCCTCTTTGCTCTTATTTTTTCTTTCTTTCTTTCTTTCAACAAGTCATTGTTCAGTTATGGAAACAACCCTCTTAGAGACTTAAGAGTTCCTTGGTAGATTTCAGAGCTGCAGATAACACAGTATGAGCAAGGTCTTGATTGTATGCACAGGTTTTACCCTCTAGCTGAAAGGAAACAAAGACCTTGCAAATCATACAGCCTTGGGGTCCAAGAGACTCCAGTTCAAATTCTCACTGCCACCTACACATTGTATTACTTTGGCAATGCTTCTGAATTATTTTTCTGGGTCCAATTGCATTCATGTGAAAAATTAAGGCAAAACTTTCAGCTTTAAATCATTATTCAAGATGTACAATACATGCACGAAACTTTCTATGTAGCAGAAATGAGCCAAAACTACTGTAATAAGTATAACTTTATTGCTTTCAATTTGTCTTCTTTCTTTGTGCTCTCCTATCACTATTATTGTCTGAATAAAATACAAAAAGGTCAACAACAAAATTCTGTCTGCATTTATTTATGCTTTGATATAGTAAAAGATACTTCTCAAGAAGACTTCTCAGATCAGAAAGACCTTCACCTTTGCCAAGAAAGACAAAGATTAAATTATGGCATAAAGAGAGCTTTTATCCTAAACTTAGTTGGGAAGAAAAGAACTTTTCTGCCTCAAAAGGCTACTGTCTTTTCTCTTCTTTCAGAGCAAGTGACAACAGCACTTAATCTCTACAATGTGCCAAGTGCATTGTTAAGGACTCTATAAGAAAGAACTTACTTTGTATCCATAAAAAATGTTCTGTTGCTCTAATTCTTCCATTTTTAGAGCCTCCTTTCCAGGTAGGACAGGTCCTCATGCATACTCACACGTGAAACCTCTTTATGGAACCACAGGCTCTAGGTTTAACATTTTTGTTCCTTCGCTGAAACCGAAGATTCTTACGTTTCAAATATGAAAACAGAAACCTACAAGGGAAATAAATTACAAGTCTTGCAGCATTTTCATAACTGTAAAATAACTTCCTTTACTATTTACCACTCCTTTCATGGAAATGCACATAATTCTATTCTATTTAAAGTTCTGTCCACATAAATCATGGTGGGGAGGAAGAAGGAAGAAATTACTAACTCAGGAATTATTTGGTTGGACTCTAGTTTTTTGTTATTATTGTTCATCAATAGAAATGAGAACCTTAAGAACTAAAGACAGTCAAGACTTGAAACTATAATGCATCTGCTGACAGCTCCCTACTTTGTGTTAAAAAGGAAGCCCATCAAGGAACGTATTATTAATTTATCTTTATGCACAGAGAATTAGTATGTAGATGGGCCAGTAAGACTTTGTGTTCAAGTCTCAGTTTGGAATGAAATACTTACTATTGTAAGAATATACTATTGTAATTATATGTGGCCATATCCCAGCCTGCGTAATGGACACTTAACACAAGGATACATATTCACAGATATCCAAAGACAATGAGCAATAATAGATGGTTTAAAATCTTGGCAATTTCTTCCCAGGATTGCCTGTTACCTGGAGAACTTATATCAGGTCAACATCAGTCACTTCAGTGAAACTTTGGGGAAGTTGAGGTATGTCAACAAAAAGGGAGAAATTCCAGGCTCAAGTCTTGACTTCTTTAGTGCATTTCACAGAGGTAGAGCATTTCTGAATCTCTTGACAAGCTTCCTTACTTAATATAGGCCTGAAATATATTCTTCTGCATAGAAATTGAAGGCCCTGACAGAATAAAGGCCAATAAAATACATAAATTTATTATTTAAGCAGTTTTCACCAAGGCAGAAAAGTTCTTTCCTTATTATGAAATCAAATTCCTCACAGTAGCAGAGAAAGCTCTAGCCACTGCTAAATGTGGAGGTGTCTTCTCTCTTTACATTCTTATTTGGAAAGTCCTTAGTGGGCTGTCTGCCTACTGCTGCCTATCAGTGAATGTGCTAATACAGAGGGGAGGGGATGAGTTGAAAACTAGAAAATATGGCATGGTTTAATTCTCCCTGTATTATGAAATGAGAAGTTTCAGCTGATGACAACTGTTAACAGAGTTTTAAAAGAGTTTCTGGCTCTTTTCCAAGTTAAATATTAGTGAAAATATATTCTGAGAAATGGTGGCCAGATGCATCTTCTCAATGCAATGTTTGTCAAATGGGTCCAGGCCAAGAGTCCATGGCCCTGAACTTGGAATAGCTGAAGCTTATAACACTGTCAGTCAAAGTAGGTCCCAGTTCTTCTCAGAATACAGCCACATTCACCACTTCCAATCCCAGAACTGTTAGCCTGAAAGGGGGTGAGTGACAGCAGCCTCATCTTCCATTTTGCTGTCCAGGAGTAAAGAATGCTACTAAATGCACAAACAGCTCATGCACATGCAATTCATGCGAGATGAGACAAAAGAGATGAATCCCTGTGGAGTGGTACCATTCTGTTTGACTCTAGTGTTAACTCTGTTGCATTTCTGGTAGACTAAATACTTAGCTTCAAATGACCCCAAGTCCCATAGTTCTCTATCAGTTTTCTGTAGTTTGAGCTGCTAAACAGGGCAATTGCTACTAGAACATCCATCCCAAAAGGAAATTCTAAAACAAACAAATTGATAAATAAACAAATAAATAAATCTACTCATTGTAAATGGTAAGAATTAACAATCTGTTGAAAGTAATGTTTTTGGTAGCAAGATGTGGACAAAAGGGAACTCTACCACACTGTTGGAGGAAATGTAAACTTGTTCAACCACTCTGGAAAGCAGTATAGTATGGAGGTTTCTGAAAAGATTAAACATAGAGCTTCCCTCTGACACAGAAATTCTACCCCTAGGCATTTATCTAATGGATCTCAAACAATGTCACACTAAAGCTACCAGCACAACTATGCTCATTGCTGTATTGTTTAAGATAGCCAAGATATGGAATCAACCCAGATGCTCCTCAATGGACAAGTGGATCAAGAATATGTGTTATATATACATAGTAGAATTCCACTCTTGCCTCAGAAAGAATAATATTGTACCATTCATAAGAAAATGGAAAGATCTGGAAAAATATATATTAAGAAAAGTAAGCCAGACCCCCCAGAAATGTAGGTTTCATGGTTTTCCTCATTTGTGCTAACTAGAATGTGCTTATAATGTCTACAAGTAAACACAGTGGATGGTGAAAGACAAAACATAACTGAAACATGAGAAATTATTCACATAGAGTGAGACCAAGGGATTATAGAGGTGCAACAGCTATATGCATATGACCATGTAAAATACTACATCAAAATGAACACAAAGAAATGGAAACAAAAGGGTTTTTTCTCTTTGCTGCTGTTTTTGTTTTTATTTCCTTTTTTGTTCATTTATCTGTCTTTAGGAGGGCAAGGAGGGACACATAAATTGTGGGACAAAGGGTGAACAAATGCAGCAGTGATACTCACTAGATACTATGTTAATGATGAACTATACAACTTTTGATTGTAGGCAGGAGGGAAAAATAGAGACAACAAGGGAAGAGGTCACCTTGCCCAAAAAGAAATGTACTCTTTTTCTGACTTACATAACTGTAACCCCTCAGTACATCACCTTTACTGTAACAATACTTTTTTAAAAAATACTTTTGTGTTGTATATATGATTGAATTCTCAGTTCCCAGGAAGCAGAGTGTTGTATTTCACAAGGGTAAATATTCTTACTTCTCACAAAGTTTAGTACAGAGCTCTGGGCATACAGATGTTTGACACACAAATCCATATTATGCCTACCTGCTTAACCTCTAACTATTAGCAAACTCTCGCTCAATCTGCCAAAACAAACCTGCGGTGAAATGTAGTATTAATCAATAATGTAAGGGAACTAGATTACTATTCTGAATAATTTGGGGAAACCAATTAATTTTCCAAATAAAAGCCAATAGTCATATGGAAATGTAAGCAAATCAAAGATCAAGACTCAGATCTGATGCACACCTCTGGAGCAATCATACAGCAAGGCAATCCATAATTTATTCATACCCTAACAACCTTTCAGAGTTCATTGCCACACCACACTTTTAAGCCAGACTTCATCCATTCTTATAAATGTACAACTCCTAACTTTTCCAACCAACCAGTTGGAAGTGGAGGTTTTTGTCCTTAAACAAACAAGAACTCAGTCAGTTTTGCATTTTACACCAAGCCAAGAGAAAGGTGGCATGATACAGAGCAAACTAGACACATTATATGCTCCTTCTCATATAATAAAGAAAATGGACATGGTTATGTTCTGTAACCCTAGAACATGCCCTTCAGAGTGAAAGAAGAAACATTGAATTGCTTGGTCTTTCAAGCTCGTGTTGTTTATTTGCACAGGAAAATGTTTTTGAATGCATCAACAGTGATTGGCAAAGAATCATCATATTGTTCCCAAATAGTTTTGAAAGACTAAAAGGTAGATTAAGAAATAATTTAAAGGTAATAGCCTACATAGTTATTTTTCTTCAATTTGTATAAATGATCAGTAACCAAAATGGAAAAGAAAAAAGAAGCTCTCTTTGATAATACACACTGTTATGCAGAGTGTCTGTCATCTCAGCATAATCAGATGAATTTTTGTTTGCAAATTATAAATTATTCAGAAAGCTTCTTATTACAGTTATGTAGCTGTTTACTGTGGGAGGGAGAGGGAGCTCATTTTCCCGATGTACGCTCTAAAAATGGAGACAAAAAGAAAGCATTTGGCACATTTAGTGGGAGTGTCTGTTCTAAGCTAAATACAAAAGAAAGACAAATGCAATAATTGGGCTGCATTTTATGAAGCCAAAATGTAATATTCTCAAGGATTTTTTTGGCTGTTTTTACATGTGTAACTGCCTTTGTCTAACTGACTCCTGGACAGTTTACCCACGGCCTCTGCACTTGGTGGCAGGGTCATCGTCCTGACTGAAGGTCACAATAGAGATCTGACAGGAACGAGTACAATGTCCAAAAGCAAACTGCCACTTTGAGAAGCAATCAAGCAGTTCCTACAGGGCTGATTGCCTCCAACTCCACCTCAAGGCATTTAGCAAAGTGGCAACCAGGTCTTGATTAATCAGCAGAGGCACTAATGAACCAGCCTTGCCGGAGGTTTCCTGAGCTCTCTGGATTCCTAACTGCCTCTTTAGTGAGTAACTGGAGGCTTCGAGTGAGCCTCATGCAGACAGCCCCATTTCTGCATGAGCACACACAGCTGATGACAGAAGAGAAAGTTCTGCTAAGTTGTGCAGTCAGGTTGTTTGCTGTTGATCAAAAATGCACCTTATATAAATATTTAACTTGAGAGATTGACAAAGAGAGATTAAGTTAGGATTTGAGCTGAGAACTTAGCTTGGAAACTGGCTCTGTCCCATGACAGAGGAGTTACTCAGATCAGAGACATTCTCTGTGCAGCTCCACACAATCCAGACACATAGCAAGCTCCCAAGGCACAGAAGAGCACACTATGTCAGTGCAAGGTTAATTAGCTTTATGAATCTGGTAAGGCAAAAGAATGGAAGAGATGACTGCTGTCTGATAATGGGCTTCCTGGACACATATCCTAAGATAAGCATTCAAATGCAAGTGACAGTGGGAAGGTAATTCCAGGATGCTCAGGGAAATCTGTGTAGAGAAAGGAGATTGATCAAGGAAGAGAAGCAAACAAAAAATTAGTACTGACGTTGAACACACTAGAGAGCTCAGAGCACCAATGGTGGCATGCACTGATTGCAGAAACAAGATCACCCAGCTCCTGTTAGCCATTCTCTGAAGTTGCCATGGTGAAATTGTCAGGTGCCTCTTTTTGCACACTGATCTGCCCAAGCCCAGCAAGGACAGACTGTCTCCAGAGCAATCTGATGCTGGGAGCTGGGTGGTCCATGGGGATATGTCAGGCACTCACAGTCCTGGCATCAGTTGTAACATACCCTAAGCCTGTGTTCCAAAACGTTTATCATCCTGATGTCTCTGTACCCCTGGAGTAAAATCCCTACTTGTTTGTAGACATGAAAGCTCTTTAAGTGACAGCTGAGAGTGAAATCTAATATCCTATCAAGTGATAAGATGAAGTTGTATAGAGATTTTTTTTTTGCTCTCTAATTTCCACAACTAACTCCTGAAGTAGACACATAACTCCTTGATATACTCTACTGGCATTAGTATTGCTATCTTGGCCAAGTGAAAATAAGCAAATAGAAGTTCACGTCTAGGCTAGAACTTCTTGGATCTCATCTTCGATCGAACAGAATTTAAACTCACACCAACAACCACAGTGGAGAATACTAACCCACAGGCACAGCCATGATTGATTAGTGTAAATACCATGATACAAGCATGAGGGGAAAGTTGGGGAAGGGACTTTTAGCTAGATAAAGATAGAAAATAATGTATATAACACATGGCAACAGCCATGGTCCCTCAAGCACTTCTTGCTCCCATAGTACCTAGGACTCCTGCTCCGAGCACTTTTTTCTCATAAGCTCTGGGTTCCCATTCAAAATCTATGTCACTAGTGAGACAATGACTCTTACACAATTAGAGGTGACTAAATCTATTTCTATAGTTATGCACTATCCCAAAAGACCATTCAGATTTACTTCCATGCTTGTACCTGGAGACAAGTGAACCAACAGAAAAAGCCAAGGTACTGAGCCCACTGGCCACCAGGCAATCAAAGCAAAGCTCATGAAAGGAAGGAAACCCATGGGAGGAGATATGGGAAGTTATACTCCCCCATCCCCCTAATATAATCACCACCCTCCAAGAAGACTGAAAAGGATTCAGTACTCCAAGGATCCTCTCCCTAGAGTCTGTTCTCTACTTTTGCTTTCAATAAACTTGATGCTTTAGTACTTCACTACTACTCTTAATTCTTCAACTGGTAGACAAACAGGCTCATACCCCTAGACTGCATCAGGCTCACTATGCAAACCAATGTCTCAAGTATCAGGTATAGAGAGTCAGCAAAAATTCTTCATCTATATCCTATGTGTTCATCATTAATAGTTTTCCAAGTATATTATTTTCATTTAATTCTATAAAATGTTTCATAGTAAAAGATGATAAGCCCATCACCCTTGCTTTTTTACTATGTAAAATTTTATGCTGCTGAAAATATGCACTTAGCATGCCAGAGGTGTATGTCGACATAAAGAAGTACACAATGAATATCCCACAGATGTCAGTCATCAAAAGCAAAAGAGATCACATAAGCACAGCCTCTCAGTTCTCCTTAATTATTGCCTTTGCAGGTAGAATGGGACTCCAGCGCATTTCACTTCCTGCTCTTAATTGTTGTTTAGAGGTGCCGAGGGCAATTCAACTGCTCTTGCTTTTCCAGGTAGAAAGGGCTAGATTTGGTGGCAGTTAAAATGCTAGATCCTTAAACAAATGGCTTCCTGTTTGTGCCCCATCAGGAGACAAGTGCAAGTTTGAATCTATAAAGATCTTGGTGGTGGGTCGCCTGACTGCCTAATTGACTCTCTCTCTCTCCATATGCTGCCAGCAAATAATTAGAACAAACAAAACATGCAACATTCTTACCTTCAAAACACCTGCTTCCCGAGCCCCCTAGTCTCTCTTCAGCAGTTGGAGAAAATAAACACTGAGAAATGGAAGGACGTCCACAATCAAATGGGTCAAAAAATCCTTACCCCACAGGCTACAAGGAAAAGCAGACTATTCTGAAAACAATTTGAGCACCCCTGCCTCTGCCTAAAGGGCCTGTGTAAATTACTTGCAAAACGTGATCACTTTAAACTTGCCTTGCAATTATTTAGATAAAAGGCGGAGTTCTCCCAAAAGTTTAGTCTTCCAAAGATTCTTCATTTCACCACCTAAAGAACTGATGAGCATAAATATAGTCATACATTCTCCAACACCCTCAGTTTTGATGCTTAGCAATCCCATCTGCCTCACTCACTTGAAGTTCATCTTATGCTACATTTTCTATTTCCAAATGTTTCTGTGGATTCCCAATGAAGAGAATCAACAAGGATGGGGTCCAGATGACCCAGTGAATGTTCTGCTCTATGCGGTGGTCACACACAACAGGGACTGCCATTCTCAGGTGCAGACGCCCTGCATCTTCACACATTCCTGTAGGTGGCAGTAGTGCTATGGTGTCAGAGGTAGCCTTTTTGGATTGGTAGTGGGATGCCAGTAACTATTCAATGGCCTCTACATGTATTAAAATGCTTATTTGCAGAGCATTTTGGCTGGATTCTAGGTCTAAATTCTTAACACACTACCCTTAAGCATCGTGAACCTTGTTTCCTCAAACTTCATATCAAGCCAGAAACTCAAAATATGAGCTTATTTGGAAATAGGTTCTTCACAGATGTAATTACTTACAAAGTAGATGAGATTACTGAATGAGGTAAGCCTTTATTCCAATGACTGGTGCTATGTTTAACAAGAGAAGACATAGATGGAAGAAGGCTGTTGAATGATGAGAAAGGCAGGGATTGGAGTGCTTTTGTTTGGATAGAACATGTCCCCTGAAAAATCTTGATTCCTACCTTATCCACCAATGAAATATTCAGAAGTGGAGCTTTTGTAGGTAATTGGTTCAGGGAGGTGATTTGGGATGGCTCTGTCCTTAATCTTTGATTAACTATTGAGGATTTGTAATTTGTAATTATGGGTAGATGGTAAAAAATGATAAATAACAACAAAAACCCCCACCTTTGTACTGGGGCCTCGTTGAGCAAGCAGGCAGTTGAGGGGATGAATTTGGGAGAGGTTCCTTGCTCTTTGTAACTCCCACCTACCATCCTACCATAAGGTTAGCGTGTAGTTTTCCCTTTGCCACACCCTTCCTCCATGATGTTTTCTTTCTTGCTACTAGCCTAAAACTAGCCTGAAAGTAATGAGCCAAATGACCATGGAATGAAACCTGCAAAAGTGTAAGCCAAAAGAAATACGTCCTATCTCTCGTAGATTTTTTTTTCAGGTATTTTTCTACAGTAATGAAAGATTAACACATTGGCGCTAAGACTATGAGCCATAGAATTCCAGGATCACTGGATACTAAGAGAGACAAAGAAACTTCGGAGAGAACAGTGCCTGCCATCCTCATTTCCTATGCTCTACAACCACAGAAGATATTTCTACTGAATTCAATGTGCTTTGTTATTGGCGATTGTAAGAAAACAAGGGAGCCATTCCAATGTCAACCAATGTCAAGAGCTTCTCAAAGATGGCTATCACATGTTCTCTAAACCTACCATTACAATCCAGTGACAATCGAGAGCGTTCACTAGTAAACCTAATATCAACCTATTCCGTTCCACCAAAAATAGAATCCCAAGTCTTTAATAGCTTGAGGACAGGGCTCCTCGAGGAGAGCTTTCCTCACTTTCCAGTCTACATTGACAATCAAAGCTCATCTACCTGGTCAACAGGTCAATACCCATTAGAGATGATGGTACCACAGTCTTCTAAACTGCATTAAAAAATGTGCTGATGACCTTACTCATAGGTGAGATGTATTTCAGAATAATGTATCAGATAAGGGCTTTTAAAATATATTTTTCTAATCTTTAAGTACTTGTACTAAGGAGTTGTCATTCAACAAAGTGTTTTATTAATATGCTGCATCTTGATCAATGTTACCCCCTCATCATTTTCCTCCATCCCTCCCAACCCCACCTGCTCAATTAATTTTGTTTGATATGCCTTGAATCTTGGGACTGAATTCCCCACCTCCATCATATTCGCCTACCAGAAAAGTTTTTGTGCTGTTGAATCCTTCTATGACATGTAGATGGAACTAGAATAGGCTACTTCTGATCGTTCCACTTTGTAAAATGAATGTAATGTGGTTGTGGTTTTTATCATCAAAGATTCCCTACTGTGAGATTTTCTTCACAAATGTTGCCGTGGATTCCCCAGAAGATCACGTAGCAAGGAAAAGCCCCCCTCTAGGCAGCAACGCTGGGCCTCAGAGATGGAAAACTCCATCTTCTTGCTTCTCCCTGCTTCTAGATTTCTGATCATCCTTAGGTGATCAGATATTTTTCTTCTTCATCCTCAAGGGATGGGATAACGAGGCCAAAAGAGTCTATCATAAAGAATCCTATCATTTATTATTATACAGATATTAATTTGCAAACTTAAGGAAAAGGTACAGATATTTTGACACATTTTAAAGCATAAAAGTTTTAAATTCTACTTCAATAGGAGACAAATGTTGATAGTTACTAGGTAATATTTGTAGAAAATTATAACTGAAAATGTGTATTTATTTTCTGGTTTTAAAGAGTTAACCCACTGTCTCTTCTGCCCAATGACCTTTCTGGTTACAACTTCTGTGCGTCTTTGGTCCTTCATTAGAAGAAATTAGCAGCCCTTTCACATTTTTGAAGGAAGCATCAGCTAAGGGCCATAGAGGAAGCAATGGCTTAGAAACCTTGATGAATGCCATTTCTCCCAGGGCACATCAACTCTAAGTGTGCTGTGTACGCATGGGGGAAATGGCAGATTTGAATAAACATCCCGAAATATTTTGATAGTGATCCAACATCTGCTGCCTATCTGCCTTTATGGTGTGCTTTGTCTGTGATCTTCTAACAATGAAGTTAACTTCCCTCTAAATGCAGAAGGAAAAAAATGTCCATGTGACAAAGAGTCCCATTTTCTTCGTTTAAAGATGACTTATCCTGTCCCTCGCATCTGCAGTATGTGATTTTTTTACATCCTGAAGTAGATGAAAAGATTATATTGTGCTCTGAAGGACCTTCATCAGGATTAAAGAACTATGGCACATAAATAATAAATCATAACTGAGTAGTAAAACAAGTCATAAAGCAATATTCAACAAATGGAAGTAGTGGCAAGGGTTTGGCATAGTGTGTGGGCTAATTAATATGTTTTTTGCCCCCACTTTAGCAATCTCAACACCAGTTCGCTCAAGAGCTGAAGGTAAGAAAGGTATGATGGATGTCCCATGGATGGTAAGAGATGGTTTACCTGACTAGACATCAGACAGCCTCATGGGTGTTCCGGAAATGGAAAGGATGCATTTCCAAAGGGCTGGAAATGCTGAAATTGCAATGGGACTAGAATCATCTATCCTGATTTTTGGCACTCTTACTGGAAGTAAGGTAGGCTCTACACACTATAAAGTAATAATCCAGGAAATAGGTATCTGTAATGGAGAAGGAATTAGGTATCCAATATAAGCTATTTTTAGTGTAGTTGTGTTTAAACAGTCAACATTAAAATGAAGTATCAAATCATGAATCTCTATTTTTTAACATATTTAGTTTATGGTATTAAATAAAATATTAAAATGAGTAAATATTTTGATCACTTTAAAATAACATGCTACCATTTTACTATTCAAATCAAAGATAATTTTAATATTATTTTGTTTTAAGACTGAATATGTAAATACATGAACTTCAACAACATTTATTTTACTTCAACAACATTTATTTTTTAAAGCAAACCAAATCAACACAAAATATGTTGATTGCACATAGCAATGTGTGCAGAATAGTTCAGTACCATCTAAACCAATGTGTGCGTATTGTAGCTCTCCATGAATTCTGCCACTAGATAGCTTGTCTCTTAAATACTACAAAGATAAGCAGAGAAAAGAATGAATATACTATGGGATAATCTTTGTACTCTACTCTTGCATGTGCATGTAATAACTTTTTCTTATAACATTCTGTGTCTAATGCAAAGCAAAGTGTACGCTATTAAAATTTTCTTTAAACACAAATGATAATGGTTATTTAATACCCCATTATACGAATGTCTCATAATTTATGTAAATATTCCCTGTGGAAGGTATTTAGGTTGTGACTCGCTCTGGCTGACAACCCTATTCATTATCTTTATCAGTTCTCTAACTTGGTGTCTTTTGTATCACCTCCACTAGGATCACATTAAGTCTCCAATGTCATAAATTGCTAGGCTAAGTTCAACTTAAGCCAGGAACACTTGCTACTTAAGGAATTAACATCTAATGAATACAAAATCCCAGTATAGACCCTAAGGGCACTATTAAAAGATAGGGCTTAAATAACAACTTTAGTAAGTCTGAGTTATATAAAGATCAAGTTGGACTAATGTACATGAATAAGAAAGAGCATTAATTTGGGTCTCATCAGGACTTATGACAAAAGATAACTATAGGATAAAACTGAGATTGCAAGCAACTTCTCTACATGAACATGTTAAACATGAAAATAGTTATGAAAAGTTAATTAGTTTTGCATAAATTTGAAAGCCTGCATTTAGCATTTCATTACCCTAAGCACTAAACTTAGAGCTGGAGACTAAGGAACAAATTAACAAGACATATTCTTCAGTTTTAGCATACTACTCTTCCAGGATCAAAGATAGTCAATTAAACTATCTGAGCTATAAGCCAAATTACATCACTGAATACTTAGTACATTTAAAACATTCTGTGGGCTCAAAAGGTAGACATGTGGTCACTTTCACATAAGTACTATCCTCAGTGAAGTTTAAAGGATGCAGATCTATAGCAACAACATGCTGTGGATTCCCCCGGTGTGATGTGATAAGAAGAACCCTTCACTCTGCTTTTCTTACCAAAAATCGAATGAACTCACACACACACACACACACACACACACACACACACACACACACACACACACACACACAGAGAGAGACACAGACACACACACAGACACACACACACACACAGACACACACACACAGACACACACACACTACAAACCCAGAAATGGAGTAGTATCTACAAAATGTCTGGAAATAGATCACCTGAGCCTGAGTCTGAAGAGCTGAAATGGAAGTTGTTCATGAGGTCTCTAGACTAAAATTTGGCATGCCTGATAGTCAAAAATGAGGTTCCAGTTCAAATATGAAAAAGGAAAAAGGAAGAGAAAAGAGTAATACCCTAGCTGAAGAAATTCGTCTTGGGAGCTTTCCTCTCAATCAGTCTTTTCATTCTATCCAGTCCTTCATTGGGTTGGCTGTGGGTCATTCACATTAGGAAAGAATATTTACTTCATATGTTCTGTTGATTCAATGAATTCATCTTTACATACCTCACTCTTAACCAGATATTTGAGCACACTATGGCCATAAAGCTAACATAAAATGGACCATAGATCTAAATGTGTGGATAAGGGACTGAATGGGGGAAAAATCTATTTTTGCTTGTTGTCAAGGTAAAACCTTTCTAAACACCAGACTGCAAGGAGGAAAGAAGCCAGGTCAAGTAGCTCATTACCTGTCATCCCAGGTACACAGAAAGTAGCAATCAGGAGGATCAAAGATCCAAGCCAGACTGGGCAAAAAGTTAGCCTGATCTCAGATCAACAAATAAGCCAAATTTGCCAAGGCAATTTAGAGTGGCAACTCTAGCTTCACAGGGGGCTCTTAGTCCAGAACAGCCCGACGCAAAATATTCAGATTTTATCTAAGAATATCCTAAAGCAAAGTGGTCTCAAGTGGTAGAGCACCTGATTAATCCTGAGATCAAACACTAGTACATTAGCCAAGAAAAGGTGGGTAAAATGACATGAAATAAAATAAAATAACTAAAAGGAAGAACTGTAATAAGTAATGAGATACGGGCTTTTACAAAAAGAGTTTTCTTCAACTCTGAAGCACTATACAAAGTGCAAAGGGAACATCTAGGCTGTATTTAATACCACCTAGGAAGTCTCAGATAAAAATATTTCACCAAGGAGATAAATTTTGAGTGAAGTATCCAAAGCAAAGACTTTGCCACCCACTGAGGAAGATACAAGGTTTCAAAAGCAGAAAATACAGATTAGGGAACGAATCCTATGTTTAAGAGACCTAGCAAAATCTCACAGTGCCATAGCTGTAAGAATTAAGTTGTTCAGGACAAAACTTAGCAAGGGGTCCTGGGTTACAATGCCGAGACCACGTACTACTTTCAGGGGCCACGAATGTCCTAATTATCTTTGAAAGCCAGAAAGGATAAAAGGAGCATTATGTCTATGAAAAATGTTTTACCATATAACATTAACATAGTTTTCTTTATACCAATGCAATCGTAAATTTTTGAAACTATTTTACCAGTCTTCATTTTATTTATTCTCTTTCCAATTTATTCTCTTTCCAATCTATTACATCACCTGGAAAAATAGGGAGGGAGTTAAGGATTTGTAATTATATGAATATGTGAGCAATTTTCTTGATTTAGACTAACTCAAAGTGCAATTTATTCATCAGTAAACACTAACATGCTAAATGTGCATAAGTTAAGAGATGAATCTAAATCAGTTTATTTAATTCAATCATTCAACTTGTATGGAATCTGATATTTTGCACATGTGGATAATGTGCAGAAATCTGATATTATTCAAGTTTGTGTAACTTTCTTCTCTAATGCAAGTTAGGATCATACTTGGTGTTAATCACTTATGACTCTGAATGTCTGAAAGCATCTACAGCTCCAAATGAATGTGTGAAGAGCAGAATTTTGCCATATCATTACTGGTTTCTATTAATTACAAACCACTTTGCTCACTCCAATATGGCTTAGAAGTTCTAGAACTTTCAACAACTAACCCACCTATCACCTCAGAGCTGGTCCTAACAGCTGGATAGGAATGTATCTATTTGGAATTTTTCATATTTTCCTCCAGTATTTCTAAAATTGTATGCAGTCACACCTCAGAGCATTAAATTACAGCGCTTCATTCCTTTTGGCTAAGATATTATTTCCAATTGACATGAAAATGCTATTCTCAGGGGAAAATATTCAGTCTCGAATTTAGCACACAGCCCCTTCCTGAGGGTAGACACTGACAACTGAAGGAGTTCATGTGAGAAAGAACAGGTTGAAAATATAAAGGCATAATAGGAAACCTTCGTCTCCGTGTTTCTTTATGATTGAGTCTAAGACAGTGTTAAATCTCTTAGTCTGTTCAAGCGATGCTGACAAATTTCTACAAATCAGGTAGCTTATACCAACTTAGTGTTCATAGCTCTGAAGACTGTGAGTTGATGATCAGACACTGGCGTGTTTGGTGTCTGATGAGGACCTGCTTTCTGGTTCCCACAGACTGCCTTGGCCTGCGTCCTCACCAGAAGGCAAGAGTAGTATATAAGCACCTCCAGCCTCTTTTGCAAGACCACTGATTTTATTCTGGAGGGTTCCATCCTTTTGGCCTCATGACATCATACAAGTCTCACTTCTTCATGCTATGACACAGAGCACTGTCAATATACTAATTGGGGGTGAACAAAAATTTCACGGCCTATTTTATATACACATAACTATATGGGTACAAATTAGATAGACATACATACATACATACATACAGACAGACAGACAGACAGACAGACAGATAGATAGATAGATAGATACATACATACATACATACATACATACATACATAGGTACATAGATACATAGATAATACATAGATACATAGATAATACATAGAGAGATGATAGATACTTAGATACATAGACAGATAATGGACATTTATAATGCATTAGATACCATATAGAAAAAAAACTGGTCTATTCACATAATCACCACCCAGGGAGTGGCTACCCCTATTATTAAATTGGAAATATAAGCAAAAGAGAGGGAAAGAGCGAAAGAGAGAGAGAGAGATTCTTGGAACAAATAGAGGGTTGAGCTTTGTGCAGGCCCCTGCTGATTCCCTACTGTGAGTGGTCACAGCGCTTTTCACTGCTCATTAACACTCCAGTCCAGAGGAGAGGCAGATTGCTTCCAAGGCCTGCAGTAAAGTCATTATCTCCTAATTGTTTGCATCCTTTCCTTTTTGGTAGAGTTCAAAAAGTCTATTTCTCCCTGAGAACTCTGTTTTGGCAAAGAACCCTAGTATCTCAAAGTCTAGTTTTCAAAGCTGGAATGTCAGCATTAACTCTTTTAGTGAGGTGGAAAATTGGGATTCCGTGAAAAGTCCAACAAGAGCAAAAAAATAAATAAACATAAAACAATACAAAAGGATTACTTGTGAACAAATTCCACAGCAAGAACCTCTATACTTCCCGACCATCTGTGAGTCCATGCACACATGGGAGTCTATGGTTACTGCACCTTACTTTTCACTCAGTCGCTCATGCAAGTCTTAATATCTCTAGTGAATAAATGATGAGTTCAAATTTATCTAGACTTGGAAGGAAGCTTCTACATTTTTAAAAATTGGACTATCATTGTCTGTATGGTCGCATACCTTTAAAGTGATTTGGGGCACAGAAGTGTAGACTGGCAGGATGAGCAGATGGGCAAATGAGATGAGTTTTCACAGTGACATGGCTCCCGCATTCTTACCTAGCACCTCTCACACATGCCAGCTCAGGTGTGTCATCTACAACTTTCGCCAACTTCACCACCACCACTCTATCACCAAACCAGCCCCAAACCCACGAACTATAACCCGTGGAGAATGCTGCTGCACTTCTTCATTTTGTGCGTCTTTCCTTCCATTTCGTATGTTGACCCTTACAAACAACCCAGATCTCCTGGATGTGATGTTTTCATAAGGGCTAATTGGGGAACCTGCCCTATCACGTGCAATAAGCAATTTTAAAGGTTAAAATACATATATTTAACTACCCTCAGCTCACAAACACAGTTCTCATTACAGTTCTAGTGATATGGGTCAGGGTTTGGAGAAAAAGACAGAACTGGAGATCCTAAGCTGTATGGCTTAGAGACATTCGTGGGATCTCCTTCTGATAACAAAGTTACTCAGGGAGTGAAGAAGTGAGCTAGGACAAGCATGATGCTTTTGGAAAAGTACCTTTGCAGAAAACATGAGGTCATGCCGTGCCTGTGCTGAGCTGAAGACACAGGTAAGGCAAGTAAAGAATGCTGTGCTATCAAACTCAGTGCTAGGCGGGCTCACACACTGGGGGAAACTGAAGGAATTTTTCTTGAGAGATGGAAATACTGACATGCTGAGAAGTCATTTATCTTTATAAAGGAAAGAAGTGCCCTCTCTGAACACTGATCTCATGTTGCCAGAAGGTTTATGGAAAGAGGCAGTCCTGGATGAAGAGCAGATTTGCCACACGTCTTCACTAGAAATTTCCTGGAGCTGTCGCCATAATGAACACAGCCAATAGAAGCCACAGACAATAGAAATGAGAAGCAATGCTACTTGGAGCCCCCTGAGACATTGAGCAAGTGCCAAGCGCCAAGGGAAGGTTCTAGTATGTTGTACTGCTGAGTATTGGCAAGAACCCCTGTAGAATGGAAAAGGCCCCAAAGCTTGATATTAACTGCTTGTCATTCTCTGGTATCTGCTATAAAATCCCAAGTAATTCTGATCATCCTGGGGAAAATTGAAAGCTCAATATACCCTATATTTTATACCTATATATTTATACGCTGTATTTCCATCCACTCAACTATACATCATTCTTCGCTTATCAAATATTCATAGACCCCCCAGACATTGCTGGAATATTTGGAGGGAGGTGCTGGAAATGGAGTAGCATGAAGTAATTGAATAAGTGCATTTTGTTTTCATCAAAATTGAAACTTTTCCAGAGAAGAACAGGAGAGGGATTGCTGGTGTAGACTACATGCCCCACAGGAAATAAGTAAGAAAGATGAATCCTCAGTGTGAAAAATGAGAAAGACTATGTTTAAGGCCCAATAACGTGCTGTTCTTGTAGAATGAGGGGATTACATGGAGTTGAATGGATAGAAGGTGGCACTCAGCAAGTACAATCCCTCGTGTCAAGATCTGGCTGTGAATTTGTCTCATAGATGAATGGCATGACCACACTCAAGACTATGTGCTGAGGGAAAAGGGATGTGTAATGGGCAAACCAGGAAATAAAGGGAACAAGATATGTGATATGGATACCTTTACATCCATATGCCTTAGTTAGGCCTATTGAGTAAGTGTGAAGGTTCTAGCACTGTTGTTGACAACCTTGAACCTGGTTTCCAATAGCTGATTTGCTACTAACAGGTTTGGAAGTAATCCTATGCCTGGGAACTATGAGCAACAACCTAGACCATAAAAAAAACGTTATTGGCAAGCTGATAGCTGTGTAGTAATGGAGACATGGCGGCCTCTTGAGCAATGAGAGCTTGTCTAATGGAGCTCCTGGGATTTTCATCACTAACTTTCTTCTGACCTTTGTGCTGTGGATATAAGTGAATGTATTACCTACCACAGGAAGCAATGGGGTTGCCATTCTGGTTTAGGACCCCAGCCTCTATAGGACGTTAACTCATGACTACTTAGTAAAATATCTGCTATTTTTTAATAAGTTTTTTATTGTGAAAATACTGTATAGAGGGGTTACAATCGCATGAGCAAGGTAATGAGTACATTTCTTATCAAGCATTGTTGCCTCCTCCTTTGTTTTTCCCCTACCAGCCCTTCCCTCCCATCTCCACAACTGCATCCGACCCCACACAATTTGTAAAGTTCGTTGTTCAGCATAACATCTTGTTCATCTCATTGTTGCAATAGGCCAAACTATATCCCTATTTAAACAATTTGTTATTCCCTTCCCCTCCCCAAATTATACCAACATCAAATACAGTGAAAACAGGGGTTATACCGTGGGGGAGGGACATAAAAAGCAACAAAAAAATGGTACCTTATAAATATGTTAGAAACAATAGCAAGAAAGAAAAATCCACTTGTCTTATCTAGAAAAATATTCAAGAAAATGACCTTATACATAAGGGTTAGAGCTGAAAATTTCAATCAATACACCTTTGAGATTTATGCATTCTATTATGTAAAAATCATAAGAAAAAATCACAAAGCAACATTTAGAGATGCACATACTAAAGAAACTAGGAGGAAACGAACATGGACAATTTACTTTGAAATTCATCTAACATGATAAATGATAAATGATCAAAAGGGCTGAAAACTACCATGATAAACATTCTGGGAGAAATCTTGGTCGTGGGTATGCAGACCTACTGTAAAATGTCAACTTGCATGTACACTTGAACATTTCCTAAAACACATTGGAAAGAATAAGATATTCTCTGGCTTGTCCTTTGCTGGTTTGTATTTCAATTCTCTTGATGAACTCCTAGGTATTCCTTCTTTACCGTCTTTCCAATCAGGAACATTTTAGACTTGACACAGTCTATGGATTGAAACCGATGCCTTTTCATCAATAGAGAAGCATGTGTTCAGCCCTTAGGTAGTGCATGTGAAAAAAACACTTAATATTGTCCCTTCCCACAGCTGTCATCCTGCCAGCCCCACGCCACAGGTGCTCAGCAACCTGTCATTTCCACAGCTCTCTGACTGAGGGCGAGAAGACCTACACAGCTGACCTCACCTAAAGATTTTAGAAACGTGCTTTCCATGGAAAGCAAAACCCCAAAAGACCTAAAATGACCAATTGTAAGGTTGCCTCAAATGCATTCATTTTTAGCTGTAAGGAATCCCTTCCTTTAAAATCCACAATCCAGTTTGTTGGCTAGGATGTTGACATTTTCCAATACTCAAAATACCTCCCAAAGATGTGTTTAATAGAAACACTTGAATTTTTATTAATTACTTTCTAATTCACATATGTATTCAAGAACATACAATGTGTGGATAAATGTATATACTTGGTAATTATTCACTTAAAGAGTGATGTTTGGCCCCAGTGTGGAATTCATCAATGCTGTTTTGTATCCTGATAGCACTATCTACAGTATCTTTTTCTAATAGCTTCCTTCTCTCTCCTGTACCTTTACTTCTGGAATGCTCTAGAAGACTTGAGTGTGGGTGTGTCTTACCTTTCCTATTCACATTCAATGTGATCACATAGAATTTTAGGACATCTGAAATATTACCCATGTGATGAGGACACAAATGTATATTTTTCATTCTCCTCTGGCAAAGCTCCTTTCCACTCTTTCACAGTCCATTTCTTCTAAGGTCCCTTTTCAATCGCTCTGCCCAGCAATTGCACATGCTCAGGCAGAAGTATTGGGCCTATTTTTCAGCATTGTTCATTCTTCCACATTCCATGAATAAACTGTCAACCCATCCTGACAATTCCACCCTCTGTATTCAGCTTGACCCCTTTGCACAGTGAATATTGCTACTACATTGGTCTGAGCTGTCATCATCTCCCATTTGAGTTATTGATATTTCTCAGAAAGATCTCCCTGCTTTCACTGTGGCCCTATTCCTGATGCTCTTTCTCCTCAGACACAAGGTTTACCCTCTCCCTCCTTCAGATCATTGCTCAAATGTTAGTATAGCAGTGAGTTCTTCTCTGATTTAATTCTTCTCTACTTCTCCCCCAATAATCCCTACCCTAATTATGCTTTCTTTTTCTCTGTGGTATTAATCACAGTCCAACTGCTTGTGTATACTGTCAGGTATGTCTTACCTTCACTGACATATTCCTGAGGAAAAGCATTTTTGTCTATTTTCCCACTTCTGAACTCTATAATTTAGAAAAGTGACACAGGTATACATTTTTAAAATAAAGAAATAGATTGTGAGCCTAACTTTGCAAATACTATAGAATTTAATCAATAATAATGGCAATAATAATAAAGGGTAGCATTAAAGAACATAAATAGGTCTCTATTTCAGCCAGGTTGAACATATTTCAAGGACTTGCTTCAGCTCTAACCTACTGTGGTTAAGAAAAAAAGTCAAGAAAGAGAAGAGTATTCACACGTATACCTTAAGTTTATATATCACTGTCTCTTTTGTCTGTTGAATAGTGAGAGAAACAGAGAGATGGTGATGGAGAGAGTAACAATCAAGATGCATTGTACTGAGAACCTGGCTTATGCAGCTGTAAACTTTTGGTACAACTATTTAATAAAAATTTCAAAGTGGGCACTGGCACGTTCTTAGGAAAGATGAGTAAGCATCGTAGTTGGAGAGAAACTGAGGGTCCTGTTCAATGACACAGCTCATTCTAGACCCCAATGGCTCTGTTGTCAGAGCAGAAGAATCGCTGCACTTGCTGCATTTTCTACAGTATTTGTTCCCAAACAGTATGTCTGTCCATCTCATAATGTGTCATTCCTTCTGTCATCAAATTCCACTAACTGTGAGTCAAAACATAAGTGACAAGATTATATTGATAAGATTACAGCTGGCCTGTTTTTTCATACATTTACATATCATTCTACTTAACTAGAATATTCTAGATAAATCATCTCAAATGCAAGGTAACATTACAATAGACACATGACAAGATTTAATAGAGCCTGAGGAAGTATAACCTTTTAAACTATCTCTTTTACATTTTGAAGCCCCACAATGTAAGTCATACCAAAGCCACCTAGAAAAGTTTTATAAATTATTAGGAACTAAAGTCAAATTACAGATAGATGAAGGTTTTTAAAGAAATTTACAGACTTTATCTTATCTAGACAGTTCTAATTATATGTGAGGAGACCAAAGATGCTAAGAAACTTTTTAAAACACAAAGTAATAGAAAAAATGAAAAAATGTATCACCTAGGACTCTGGTTCTCATTGTTTCGCACCCTAATATTGTAGGGGAAGGTGATGTGTTTTTAGAAATGGAAAGTGGGAAAAATTCTCAGTCAGGCAGTACATCAACTCACCCATTCCTCCTCTGAAGACTTGAAAACAATGAGGAAAGAATATCAACATTTAGATTTCCCATCCATGTCAAGAGACAGTCAGTGGTATTCAGAAAGCGACTGTACTGAAAATGAAGGACAGAATACAAGCTCTGAAGAGGGACCCACTACTCGATTCCCTGAGAGTGTCCTGGCCAGCCTAGCCAGTGTATAAGTTGACCTGTGCATAATGGATGGTCAATTGTATAGTTTAAAAAAAAACAGCCTGCAGACTGGGTTTGGCCCACAGAAATTATTTTTGTTGGTCCAGTACATGGTCACAAAGATGTAAAAAAAAAAAAAAAAGTGAATGCAAAGAACTCTACTAGCCATTGGAATTTACCTGCCTGCATTACATATAGATCTTACTGGACTGCCTGCCTGCCTGCCTGCCTGCCTGAATGAATGAATGAATGAATGAATGAATGAATGAATGAATGAATGAATGACTTACACAATGCCTTGTGAGCCGCTGCTGTGCATAGCCCAGTCGGTTGGAGTATGGATGGAGAACTGTGGGTTAGAATCTCAGACCCTCTGAGGGGTATGACCTTGGATGTGTTCTTAACTTCTCTCTAGCTCAGTTTCCTTACTCAAAACCTGAGGAAGATAATGTGGTAAGATGACAGGAGGTAAAGCCAACAGAGTTCTTTGGGGCTTGTTAGGACTTAGTGAGATTTATAATGAGCTATGAATATCATTCACAAATTTGTACGCATTATCTTATTTTTAACATATGTACTATTATCATCTCTATTACACACATAAGGAAACTAAACCTTAAAATGTGTATCACTCTTGAACCTGGGCATGCAGTACAGTTGTAACCACACTTGATCTCCAGCACTACAAACCCTTTGTGATGCACTTTCAGGTATTTCACCATGACTAGTGGAGTCAAGAACTGATACAAAGCAATCTAATATCCCAGATCCCATTCTAATTAGTGACATATGCTAAATAGTTAATTTCACTTAAAATACGCCTCTATGACATTATTATTCAATCCCTCTAATATCTCTCAGATATTTAGGGTTGATTTTCTAATGTGTCTCCAGGATCCACAAATGTTTCCATTAGTCATCTTGCAAAACTATTATTATTTTTCTCTTACCCTTTACTCCATCTACAACAGTCGATAACCAAAAATAGCTGTCATCATTTTTTCTGCTTGATTTCCCTCCTTAGGAACTATCCAGGTGATGGAGAAGCATGTGCATTTAGGTGTAAAGGAACACATTGAAGCACAATATTTTCATTACTATCTCCAGATATATAAAGTTTTCTTCCAGGTATCAACTAGCTTTCCTTCTATGCACGTAAATAAACAACTGAGAAAGCCATCCTGCTTAGCTATACATCTTTGAGCTCAATCTCAGCTCCCTGCTTGTGAAGGAAAACAGTCTGGGATATTTTTTTCAGTAGTGGCAGAGCTGAGATTATAAAGAAAATTTTGAAGTAGAATGAATTCCCTAACATAAATAAGCCTTGAAATTGATCATGAAACTCTGATTTACAAATTATCTGCTAGCTCTGCAAATGTATGGTCTCATGAGGTAAAGAATTAAGTCTTCTTTGTTAGGTCCAGATTTTTTTTTTAATCTTATATTTATAGAAATTAAAGAAATCATTTAACAGAGTTCGTGTACGCGTAATAACTTTCTCCTGGAAGGACAAAATTTACATAGTTTGCTCCTAGAAATAATCATTTATTATCATTTATGAAATAATGACTATATAGCTGGCCTCACAGAGCATCTTCAACATTCTGGTGTCACTTTAGAGATGTCCATGAGATTTATTGCAAAATCTCCCCTGCCTATAGGTTTCAGACTAGAATGTTGTAAACTCAGGCTGGCAATAAAAATTTCTACTGCATTTCAACATAGCTTCTCACATACCTTTCCCCCAGCATCGGCATCCCTGGACGATGTCTGGAAACGAAAAAGATGGTCAAGGGCTCTCTTCTTCTATATGGAGAATATGTCAGACTTGGCTGGTCTAAGATATGTCAGATAACCCAAGGGGAAAATGAGGGTGAGTGTAGAGCAAGAGTTCCACGTTCTCAGAAGTAGGAAATCTCTAATGCTTTAGGCCAAGAAACTAGAGTAATAGGTGGATTTCAGAGCAGAAAAACAAAGGACTTTGGAAGAACCTCTGGTACATTGCTTTTTAGATAATTGACATGGTTTCTTTTAAACTCAAGACATTAGCAGCCTATTTTTAAGATTATATGGGCAGTTAGCAATCCAGGAATACTTGATGCACTTCTTTTAACATAGAACACTTCTCACCATCCACACCACCCTATAAGAAAGATTTTACATAGCTTTAGTATTACTGTCTTTCCAATGTGACACAAACTATTTATACTGTCTGGCTCTATGTCAAATACCATTATATCCTTGATTCTATAATAAAGTAAAAGTATCTATTCTGTCTTTAACTAGTACTGAGTTCCAAACATTTATAGACACTTAGAAAATGTTTTCCTTGCTACTTCACAATATGGCATAGATTTAAGATATGTTTATTGACTTAAAAATAGTTAAGCTGTTAACATTTTAAAACTAGTTCTATGCTATTTAAAAGTCAAACCCCAGGACCCACATGGAATAACTTTTAATAACTAAGAAATTCTGAAAGTAGCTCTGAGACCACTTATTATTCATATTTTATTTGTAATCCTGGAGATGTATTTGTTTCTTCACTTTAGCCAGATTACTGCTAATAATATGCTAATAAAATCCTACAAACCAAATGAATTAATATCTACTTCCATAGGGTAAAGTATCTGAAATGGACAATTATAAAACATTTCGAAATTGGGCGCTGGTGGCTCATGCCTGAAATCCTAGCTACTCAGGAGGTTGAGATCTGATGATTTCAGTTCAAAGCCAGCCCGGGCAGGAAAGTCCGTGAGACTCTTCCCACTAGAAAACCGGAAGTGGAGCTGTGGCTCAAGCGGTAGAGCGCTCGCTTTGAGCTTAAGAGCTGAAGGACAGTGCCCAAGCCCAGATTTCAAGCCCCACGACTAAACAAAACAAAAAACAAAAAAACAAAACACATTTGAACATATAGTTTCATTTTCACCAAGGTGTTTGATGATGGTGGTGGTGTGGATGATGATGGTGGTGGTAACGCAAATGATTATAATGGTGGTATTGGCGATGATGTGGCGATGGTAACGATGGTAATAGTGATGATAATGATGATAGTGACCGTGCTGTTAATAATGATGATGGTGATGTCAATGATAATGACGATGACAGTGATGATGGTGCGTGGGATGATGGATGATGTTTGGAAACAAATTATACATACTAACTTGAAAACTAGAAGTATGAAAAGGTATGTTTTTAAATGATTTCATTCTGTTAGGCAAAGTGTTTCAGATACCTTTATATATTTATAATCTTGTTCTTGACAGTTCTGAGCATTACTTATGTTTATAATTTTTATTATCTGTAAGTAGTTGCACAAAGAAGTTGCCATTCAACAAAACAGATTAAAAGAATCCAATGCATCTTGATCAATTTCATCTTTTCCAACATTATCCCCATCCTTCCATACCTCACCTCTTCCCTCAACTTTCTTAATTTTGTAAGATTTGCATAGACCTTTATTGCTTATTTTTATTGATTTTTAAAGTCTGTCAGCTATAAAAATATTTCTGTTTTTGCTTGTTTTCTATTGAATATCTAAAACCTTTGCCATCCACTTTAATTTTGTACATGGAAGACATATCCATGAAAAAAGTTGTCTGTACTTCATTTGTTCCTTTAGACATTTCTCCCTTTTATCATCGTTTTGATGTATTGTTAACATTTCATTCCGATTACTTGGTATTCTTTTTTTGACCCTGCTTTTTATGAGGTGAAACAAATACTAGTCTCTCTTTACAAGTGTGTTTTCCAGTGTAGAGAATAAAATGCATTTGCAATGACAGAATTATTGAACTATCTTTCTGGGCACATCTTGACAAATTTGGACAAGTACATATTAAAAACATACCAGTTTATATCTAATCATAGCCTTCCATATTTCATAAGTAAACAAAACACTGGAGTCACAGTCAAGAAGCTGGTGGTCCAACCCAATTATTTAACAACATTGTCATGGATTTTTTTAACTTCCAAACCACTTTTGATTTGTTTCCTTATGTATTGATGTTCTTGATAATACTTTCCCTAAAAATAATTTACTCAGCACTTCCTATATTCCTGATCTGCCCTCGAACTTCCTTTAGAATCATTCAAATAAATGTTCCTTAGAAGTAGGTTGTCTTGCTTCTGGATCCTAAAAGGAAGATAGAGGATTGTGAAGTTAATCTTACTAAAACCTAACAGAAATACAATTACTTCCAATGTATAATGGAATGTCCTAATCCAGTGCTTAATGAGTTGATAGGGAAAGGAATAAAACATTTATTTGTCATTTTTATTCGGCTTTATCTTTCTTAGTCTAACATGTCTATTACCAAAAGATGTGTCCTACACAATGTTAAGAATTTTCCAAAAGTATTTCTTATTCATTGAAATACATCAACTCATATTTTAATATCAGATTGCGGTTCTTATAATAGAGCTTTGATGTTTTACATAGTTTGAAAGGATTGAGTTTGTTAATACATTCTGTTGATTACTTAGAATCACAAAGAAATAACTAGTGTATCAGTGTTTTTTGTACCAATATTCATATAATCCATGGAACAAACTTAACCCCAGTGTTCATAGATACATGAATAGATGATGAAACTGTGGAATATATACATACATATGTACATAGATACATAGAAACATACATACATGCATATATACATACATACAAAGGAATACTGTTGTGCCTTTTAAAAGAAGTGGTGAAATATGAGGCAACACAGATCAACTATGGGAATACTGTGGTAAACTATGTCAGTCACATGATACATCCTGGAGGATTTTAGCAATAAAAAAATACTTTGAACAATCAAATTCATTGAATTACTAGTTAAATTCACTGGTAGTTGCCAGTGGTGAGGGATAAAATTAGAAGTTACTGATTCATGAAAAGAAAAGTTTCAGTTAAGCAAGATAGATAAGCTCTAAAGGTCCAATGTAGAATATTATAGTTATCAATACTGTGTGGTGTACTCAAAAATTGTCTCTAGAGGTTAAATCTCAAGTAATTTTTTAACCACAATAAAATGAAATTGCAAAAGACAGCAAAAATACAATGAAATATCTGCCTCTTCAAAAAAAAAAGAAGAAGAAAAATTCTAGCAGAAAACAACATGGGTGCAGCAACCTGCAGGTCTCAAAGATTGCTCTTCTGCATCCTTTCACTATTCACTAAGAATTTACTTAATATATAGTATTGTACAGCATTCTCATTACTAAAAGTATGGTCATCAAATTTAAAATTAGGAAATTGGAGTATTCTTTAAGTATCATATATATATATATATATATATATATATATATATATATATAATTGTAAAGATACTGTATAGAGGGGTTACAGTTACATGAGTAAGGTAATGAGTACATTTCCTATGGAGCATTGTTTCCCATTCCTTTGTTTCTCCCCTACCAACCCTTCCCACACACCTCCCCAACTCTTCCCTCTCCTCTCCTCCCTCCTGAAGTTGTAAAGTTCGTTTTCAACATAGTAGCTTGTATATCTCATTGTTACAATGGGTCAACCTGTATCCTGTCTCAGCATTTTGTTATTTCCCTTCCCCTCCCCAAATTAGAAAAATAGATAAGATGCAGGGCATCAGAATCAAATTCAGTAAAAACAGGGGTTATACCATGGAGGAAGAACATACAAAGTAATAAAAAATCACATAGTACATTAAATTTATTTATTTTCTATTAAATTCCACTTCCACTATATTTAGTACTTAAATTTCATTCTCTCCATTTCCTTAAAATGTAAGCTTGAATTGTTATATTTATTAGATACACTCTTATTCAGGAAATGGGGTGTTCCGGAATAATTAAGTGATTTGTTGAAATTTGAAACTTCCATTACTGGCTAAGCTCAGATTACATCAAATTTTCTTGCTTCTATTTAATATCTTACCTATTCATGGAATTTTCTCTTCATTCCCCTTGATTTTCACCCAATCTCAAATCTTTCTTTTTAAAATAAATGTTATTAAAGTCTATGTTTTTATTTTGTCCTTATTATTGACCTTGATTGATTTTTCTCAAAAAGAAAAAATAACCATGGCTGCCACATATAAATGTATTTTATTTAACTAGTCATTAATAGTTAAATAAATCGCTAAATTTCTTAGAAGGTGTTCTAGGAGGCCAATTATTTATGGGATGGTAAGATTTCCAGGTTAGATACAAAACTGATGGTTAGCCCATGTGCCATAAACATTGGGGTTGATCTATTATATCAGAGAGAATTTACTTGTATCTCCTTTTGACAATATGTTATGAGTCAACTTGTATCCACACTAAGTCTATGAATTAGACAATGGTTTGAACTACCTAGATAATTCTCAGGTAGTCTTTACCTCTACCTGAGTAAATAATTTTCATATTAATTTTCATCTTTTTTTCCTCCAGTGGTCATTTTCAAAGTCTTTAGCTGCCCTCAACATTAAGGATCAAATTTTCACATACGGTCAAAAATGTGCAGTGTTCTGCCTCAAACCTGCTATGTATTCTCCTTGGTATTTTCGTCCTTTATTTTTTTCCTCAATGGTAATAATAATGTTGACTGAAAGCTTGTCACATATAAGACATTATTCCAAACATTTTAGGGTTTATAATAATATACTAACTCAGCTTCCACAACAGCCTTAGTTTTATTTTATTATCTTTAAATGGTTGTACGAAGGCATGGCCGTTTAACAAAGCAGTTTATTAATATAATATATCCTGATCACAGTAATCTCTTTCAACATTCTCACCTATTCCTCTAAACCCACCCTTTCTAGAAGTTCATCTCAGAATCTTATATAAGGAAGATGTGCAAATCAAAAACAAGGTAGCTACTGGAACAGAAATATCATTGACATGAACTCTCAAATATGTGTAAATTATAAATCACACTTTTCTGTAACAAACAGAGACAAAGACGGGAAAGGGCTTGTGTCTCTGGGTAGGGAAGAGACTCTCTGCTCAGAATCTCATAGTTGAGCCATAGACTCAATTAAAAGTACAACTTCCCCATTGGGCTGGGTTTTTTAAAGACCATAGATGATTAAGACGTTGTACAATCATTTTTATTTGCCTGATAAAACTTAAAAAAAAGGGTTAGAGGTAATTGCTTCCATATTTGAAATGTGTGTAATAATTTACTGATTGAAATTCTATGACTTTTCCATGTCTGCTTTTTCTCATGTCAGTTTCTTTGAAGATGCATTGATGTTGAGAAAAATGATTCAAAGCTTCAAATGCAATTCAACATCATGAATGCAATTTTCAGTTCATTGAAGCAGAATCGAGCTCAAATATGTGGATTTTTATTTATACTGATAGGCAGGGGAACTCCTTCTCTTTTAAGTGTCAGTGTACAAAGGGGGTTGACTACTTAGACACAGTCCTTTTAATCAACTTTGAAGATAAATTATATTAGAACTATTTGCTAAAATTATTGGAAATTGCTGAGTGTTCTTTTATTTTTTTGAACTCACGACTGGTAAACTTGAACCTCAATGGACATCATGCTATCTATCAGTAGAGAATACTGGTATTACTTAGGGAGAAAGACAAAACTAGATTTGCAAACAACCATCCTTAAGAGTTTAACATATGCATCTGGACCTATGTGAAGGAAGAAAAAAAGCAGTCAGTCTAGAAGAAAATACCAGATTGTTTTTCGATAATGTTACAAAATTTTCTAATGTGTGGTGGGGGTTGGGAAATTATAAACATTATGCAGTAAACCAGCAGTGACAAATCACAGACCTGTATTGGCCTTTGTCACATGGATAGAGTTCCTGATACCACCTCCCAACCTCTCCCAACCCTCCCCACCGGGGCTGCTGACCACATTCATTCCCCTTAGGACAGGGAACTCTGTATATGTGAGGACCCTCATCTCCTTGCTACACGTATTGCTTTGTCCAGCATGAGGCTAGGAGAGGAAGAAGGAGGAATTCCCAGCGAGGGATGGTGGAACACTTCTCAGACAGGGGTCAAGGGTGAGTCTGTTTTTAAATGTAGGCAATTTTATAGTGTATGATATCTGCCTCTGCTATCCATGCAGCTATTTCAATCTGTATTTTCGTCTGTTGCCCTCGAGACACGAACAATCAGATCATGGGAATCGTTTCTCTCCGTGCAGAATGCTCTGGTGATCAGGAATTGTTTCTCATTTCTGCCATGTGCCACATGGTCTCACAGGCCCTACCTTTACTCACACTGTTTCGTACTGCCTCGAAAAACCCATTCTTTTTCAACCAGTTAATTGAAATGACTCTTTATCCTCTGTGAAGCCCCCTGCACAGAAGCCTGCTCCAGGAGCAGCCTGTGCTAAAGGCCTCTCGGATGCTCACATGACCCTCCCAGGCGGCTTCTTCCCTACCTCTGTCTCAATATGTTAGCGCTGTCCATCTCTGCATGTGAGAAGGAAGCTTGAGGCGTGCTCTGGCAAGGGTTCCTGGTGCTTCCTCCAGGGCCCTGTGCATGGGAGAGTCTACTCCAGGTGACAGCTGATTGCCAGTGAACTGAGCTGAAGTGGAAAGGAAGAGGTGGCTTAGAAGTAGTGGGTGCTTTGTTCAGTGAAGAGTAAAGACAGAGCTAGGACTGGTTGCTTTGTATTAAGATGCAGGTCGAAACCAAGGTAGACCTCAACCGGGCAAGCATTAAAGAGAGGTAGAGGAAAAGAAACAAAAGAGATGAACCTGGAGGAGAGCAAAGGAGTAGGAAGATAACATGTTTAAAAAAAAAAAAAGAAGGCAATGACAAACAAGAAAAAAAAGAAAGGGCAAAGAAACAACAGCCTGGTGCTGGGGTGGCTCACGCCTGTAATCTTAGCAACTCAGGAGGCTGAGATCTGAGGATCCTAGTTCAAAGCCAACCTGGGCAGGAAATTCCATGAGACTCTTTTCTCAAATTAACAAGAAAACTGGAAGTGGAGCTGTGGTGCAAAGAGGTTGGGCAGTACCCTTGAGAATAAATGTTCAGGGAAAGTGTTCAGGCCCTGATTTTAAGTCACATGACCAACAAAATAAAAAATAAAAGAGAAACAAACAAATAATGATAAGGTTTGTAAATAAAAGGAAGCATCAGTAGGGGAAAATAACTTTATAACAAAGAGTATTAAAGTACTTCAGAAATACATCACACATAGAGGGCAATACTTAATTGATGTGATAAAATTAGATATACTATCAGCTTTGCCTGAAAATTTTAATAACAGTAATAACCAACATTGACACAAAACATTCTGTCTTTGATGGTTTCATGGATCATTATGGTAATCTCTGACTATCTAAGGGTAGGTTTTTTCAGTGTCCTTTTTTTTTTTTAATTTTTTGTTGTGGAGCTTGAACTCTAGGCCTGGGCGCTGTCCCTCAGCTCTTCAGCTTAAGGCTAGCTCTCTACCTCTCAAGCCATAGTGCCACTTCCGGTTTTCTAGTGGATTATTGGAGATAAGAGTCTCATGGACTTTTCCTTCCTGAGCTGGCTTGGAACCATGATCCTCAGATCTCAGCCTCTTGAGTAGCTAGGATTACAAGCATGAACCACCCATGCCTGGCTCTAATTTTTCACATAAAGTGTTTAAAGCCAGAAATGTTAGCTAACCTGTGCAAGGTCACAGTGCTATTTATTAGGTGGTAGAAGAAGGCATGAATGAAGTCAAACTGATTGCATTGCCTGTGCTGGTCTAATTAGCCACTGTGTTAAATGTTCTAAGTCTGATTACAAGGCAGGTAAATACTCCTCAATACAAAGTAAGGAAACACAGCCTGGTCACCCAGAATGAATTTGTATGTGAAGAAAGTATACTTATGAGTGCTAATATTATTGTTAATACAACTAATGCAATTTTGTGGATGAATAAATAGCAATTTCAAATATTTTATATAGATGCTTTTGTGTCATTATTTAAATGATTCATTGAAGCCACAGTCTTCTTCTTTAAGGATCAAGAAGAAGGGAAGAGGAGACGAGTTCAAGGACTGGTAATTCTTTGAAGACAGAAAGCACAAAGGAATATTGATATCATTATCTGCATAAACATTTTCAACTTTTCTGTGGTACGAATCCATCATTAAAAAATTTTACAAGTAAGCAATTAGAGCAAACGAATTCTTCCCATCTGCCCATTCGTGTCCGAGTGAATCAGAAGAATCAAGGCAAGGAATGCTGGCCACCCACATTTTTCTTGCCAACTCACATAAGCCGATGTGATTAAGGGTCCTTAAATGCAGCTCTGGTTTCAAAGTACGATGTTCTCGCTAAGCAGATGGTCAGTATCCGCATGTGTGTGGCTAGCTGGGAGGGGTAATGGACTATTTGGGACTATTGGCCCATCATTAGAGGACCTTGCCACCAGCTGTTCCTCCGGAAGAAGAAGGCTAGCAGCCAGTGGGCAGCTCTGGTGCCATTTGAGCAAGGCACGTGGCCCTCCCACCTATCATCGGAACTGGCACTGTGGCAGTGTTTGCCCAACCCTCACCATCAGAAGTGGAGCCTGCTTCTCCTGGATAATGCAGCTTCCTCTCCCATATTAGAAGCAAAGATCCATCTCTTATTGCATCCCTTCCCACATAAATTGCTCATCAGAAGAAGGGAAATATTTCATTTGAATTTGACCGTTTCATTTTGAGTAAGACTGGTTTATCTCTTTTAATATGTAATGGACCGTGCAGCTTGAGATACAGAAAATGACCGCTTGCTGCATCTTCCTTATCTCTCGGGACACAATGTGAACAAAAGAGTCGTAAGAAGTTCTACACTCCCTCAGATTTACCTGTGGGAAGTGAATCCCCTGTCCGGTATGTTGGTGATTGGAACATCTGGGTGTTGATTACAACCACATTGATAGCATTAATGTTTTTTATATTTAAAAAGGCTGGAGAGAGCTCATTCCTCCCTTTCTCTGTATCAGGAAGCAGCAGCAGGGTACCAACTGTAAAGCAGGGGGCCCTCACCAGGTGCAGAACCTGCTGACACCTTAGCCTCTAACATGCCAGCATCCCAAACTGCAAGTAATAACTATGTTGGTTATACATCCCACAATCCAAGGCATGTTGTGATAGCAACACAAACAGACAAAGACAACTGGCACAAAGAAAGATGAGAGACACATCAAGCAAAGCTGCTAGCAACCCACAGGCCTGCATAGAAGGCCAGGAATGTTCTGTGATCACAGTCCAAAACCAAGCTCTTCAATGGCGGAGCATCTGAGATGCCCAAAACCCACTCATGAGCGGCAGTAAACAACTAAGGCTTTAAATTGATGAGGGTTTTTGTTTGTTTGGGGAGGGTTTTATTATTGTTGTTGTTGCTATTATTATTTGTTACTCAGTGAAACAAACCAGTACAGTTGTCTGTAAGCAAGTTATAAAGGGAGAATTACAATGAATTATAATGGAAGAATGATGAGCAACCAAGTTCTTGAATAGATGCAAATATGTTCTGCTTTGTTAGTTACCAAAGCTCTGAAAATTAATCCTTTGAAACAATTTGTGGTTGCTTACACATATTCTAAGCGTATTTAGACACATGGTCTTTACCTCGGCCATTGCTAGCTGCAAGATCTTAAAATGTGCTACTTTCCAACCCTCAGTCTCCATTTTGATAATCCATGTAATGAAAAAAATAAGTGTATACATTAAAAGTTATTGCCAAAACAAGAGTTTGGTTGAGTATTTACAAGGCCTTAATCACAAAGTAAGTTGTAATTTACAAACCTGTACAATGTCAAAGGAGGTTAATACTTGTTGAGTGAAAGTATGGCAAATGGTCTAATTTTAAAAATAAAGACAGCTTCATTATAATAAAGACAATAAGAGTTTCACATATAATTATAAGTTATGGCCACTTGCAGTCTGGACATTTTCTAAGCAAGCAACAATAACAAAACCATAAACCCCAAGGCAGAGAAAAATACAGCGATTAGAACTTGGTCTGTGTTGAATTCTTCTCAGACCTACATTCCTTGGGATCATTGAAGTGTTGAACAACATGTTAAACATGGTTTTAGTTTTCTACAAGTTTTAAACAGGGAAATTTGCATACATCTTATCTGAGTTTCATGTAGAGCCCCTGAAGCACCAGGCTTATTTCCGGATGTTTCCTGGGCATAAATTAAATCAGTGCCTCCTCCCGTAATATCCCCAGGTTAGCACACCCTTCTCCCTTCTGGGCCTTTATGCCTTCAATGACTTTTTACGTTGTGCCTAAGTATTGAATCCATTTAGGCAAATAGTTTTCCAATTAATGTAAAAGCAACTCAGTGAATTGTTATTTTTTTAAGAGAAAATACCTAGCTGTCATACAGAGTATTTTCCTCTTCCAGACATTTTTACATTATTATGTGGACAGCATTGCTGTGAAATTAAAGTGGCACTTGTTGACCTTCACAGATGAGTATGCATATTCTGTAAGATGCTAAAATAATGAGAGCTTTAAAAATATGCTATTTTCTTCCAAAGAACTTAGTTTCAGTGAAAATACAGATTGAGTTTATATCTGCATCCTGTCATTTGTAATTGCCTTTATTTCCTAAACTGCTGCCCCCAGTGCCCCGTGTGGCCTATAGGGTGATATTGTACCCCTTCTGGTCCACACAGGGACCTTTATTTCTGAGTCACTCATGGAGGAGTTAACTAAGTGTTTGTGACACTTTAAAGTAAATGTTTATTCTGCTCTATGCCAGCTGTCCAAGCAGACATGCAACCCAAATTGATTTCAATAACAATGTTAGGCTTGGATTTGTGTTTTCTTTGCTGGAATTTACTTACATAATTCAGTATTTATTAGAATGAAAAGAAGTACATTGAGCAAACTGCTTTCTCTCCTAGAAGTTTCTGTCTCTCCTTCAAAGATTCTTTTTAAAAAAAATGTTCTCGCTTATTTTTCTCTTTAAATATTCTAATTTAAATTTTTATTGGCAAGAAAATTTCCCAAGCAATTTTCTTGTTAATCCATTAATGAACATGCTTCTGACAGATGGAGCTTTTCTTGCAATTAATGTTATTTTTGCCTACAAATAATATCAAGTCTTGTCTCTTCTCAAGACAAAATGTTCTTGTTACTGACTCGCGTGGCTAACCTCTTGACTTCTTTCATTACTGGATTTCTTGCAAGAGTGACCTCCAACCCCACTCTTGCTTCAAGATCTAGTCACAGACCTAATGAATTACCTGTGCCTGGGGTCCAGAAAGATCTGTAGGATCAAGAAAAAAAATCTTTCCGTTGTTATATCCCCAGACAATAATATATTTTAAGTAGACACCAGTGGGTGTCTCTACTTCCAAACCATGCAGAGATCCTACCCTGGGTCAGGAGCCCCTCAGACCATACTTGGTATAAAGTAAAAGGGTACTGAAGACCCTGAGAGTTGCAATCAATAACAGATAAAGTAATCATGTATTCTTCCCTCATTTTCCTTTTTATTTCAAACACATAGAATATATAGACACATAAAAAGCCCCCTAGTGCTTTACAACCTAGCTTTGAGGTATGAAGATTTTGTTTTTCATTTCTTAGGGAAATTATGCACGTCAGATATATACAAGGCCCATAGCATGCTGCCACCCTCCCTCTTCATCTTCCCAAGATGACCTGCTTCCTGAACTTGGTGGGAGTCTTACCTGGCATGGTTTGTGTGCATGCAAACACAATCAAACAGAATTAATTTGCATGCACAAGTTGTATTCATGGTAGCATTCCATATATATCTGTAGAATATAATTATTCTACAGATACATATACATGGTTGTATTTATATATAGTATACATATCATACATACTTACTTATATATTTAAATATGTTCATAATATATATTATATATGTATTATATATTCTTTTCCAATTTCAGTTGCTTAGCATTTTTAATGCTTTGTGGTGTTTAAATGCTCTAAAGATAGGGAATCACAAAAATCAACATATGCATTCTCTTGTTGCTGAGTATTTTACTAATTCAGATTTCTATTACTCTAATAGTACAACAGCAAACATGTTTGTGCTTTCTGCATATCCACAGCCTGAAAACTTCATTGTTGTATTTCTAGAAGAGAAATTGTTGACATATATTACAAACTACAGCTTCCAAGAACTACAGAATTCCTCCATGTAGCTTTGTCAATATTTACCTTCCCCAAGCAGGAATTGATTTTGGTATTTCTTCATTCACTCTTAGGATCATCAGAGTTCTACTTTTTCTTCAATTTGATTGCTAGGAACTCGTTGGTGGCTTAATGTATATGTAATGATCACCTCTCTAGCTTTACTCACTCTAGCATCTTAGTTATTCATTTATTTGCATTTCCTTCATAAACTTCTCATATTCTTTTTTTACTTCTCCTTAGGACTTTTTTTTATTGTGAAAACACTGTACAGAGGTGTTACAATGACATGGTAATATATTTGAAACACCCATGCATTCATTCTTGGTACTCTCTGCATACAATTTGACTCTTCTATTTACTTTCTTTCTTTAATCCTTGGGAAATCTACCACAATTGGGAGCATCAACAACAACAAAAGAAAAATACTACATTCTGTCTTGCTTTCTGTTTCCCTTCATTGTTTCTGCTATATCCTTCCTAACAGCAGTGAAAAGAGATGACAATAAGATGATTAGAATAAAATCACTGATGTGTATTGGCTACTGCAGTGTTTACCCTCCTTCTGACTCACAAAGATTAAGCGAACACCTCCAGAATCCTTGTAACAGCTTTTGGCTCTAAGTGTAGTGATTTAAAATGATGGAGAGATAAGCCAGACACAGCAAGACGAGCACCACATGATCTCTCTTAATGTGGAATCCAGTAAGTCCAGAACTTAGAGAACTGGAGTAGTATGAATGGTGGCTGCCAGAAAGTGGGTGGGTGGGGGTGAAACGGGCAATAGGGAGAGCTTGATCAAGGGTACAGATTCCAGTCACCCTGGAGGAATAAGGAATAGGTTTTTAGGATCTGTTGCACTCTTGGTATGCATCGATGGTGATAATGATTTGTACAATAGGCATCTCAAAAACAGTAGATGTTAAAAGTTCTCATAAGGAGAAATTATATGAAGGGATTCATGTGTTAATTAGCTGATATAATCACTCCACAAGGTATGCATATATTAAATACCACATTATGCCCTCTAAGTATATGTAATTATGCTTTATCAATAATAAATAAAATTGTAATTAAAGGTTTCAGAAATAAAATTCTTATTTTTAGAAAAATGAATGAAACGTCCTTAAAAGCTTAGCTATTCCATCACAAAATCAGGGGATTAGGACTAACTTAGAAAGAAAGGATCTTTGAGTTCACTGAAATTGAACATTCCACCATACATGTGACCGCTTCACCTTCAGAGGTGCATATGTTTTAAAATATCAATACTCCAGCATGCTTTCTTCTCTACTACTTCTCCGTATTTTTATTTCTAATGCTTGTAGCCAAAATTACCTGAAGCTCAGTCATCATTTCAACATGAAGTAGCATTGGCTGTATTCTGCCTGCCCTCCTTCAATTTAACACTCATGAAGTCAAGGACGCTATCTTGATTTGTGGTAAGTTCATAGAAACCATTAAGAAGTATGCATTACCAAGCTGCTGAATGTACTACAGGGCTACCAAATGCCGGCTACTATATTAGAACCTTAGAACGAGTGAATTAATTAATGAGTGCTGGAATGCCCCCCTCACACCATTAGCTACCAGGGTAAGGACAGGAATTGATAGCGACTTCTCAGTGTAGGCGCTAGGATGCCAGGGTAAAGCGAGAGTCTAGAAATGGAAAAGTTTGTGAGAGGCTTAAAAGTTATCTATTCAGAATAGGGCAAGCAGAGGCATCCAAACCAGGATTCTTGGATTGGCTTATTCATGATAAAGCTAGGGCTGGGACTGTGGCCTAGTGGTAGAGTGCTTGCCTAGCATGCATGAAGAAGCCCTGGGCTTGATTCCTCAGTACCACATACACAGAAGAAACCAAAAGTGGCACTGTGGCTCAAGTGGTAAAGTGCTAGCCTTGAGCAAATGAAGCTCAGTGACAGTGCCCAGGCCCTGAGTTCAAGCCCCAGGTCTGGCAAAAAAAAAATCCTTCCAAGATAAAGCTACGAACAGATTTATCATAAAGCTTCTGAGCTCCTTCCCCACACAGCGTTCTTTAAATTCCCCTACCTGAGCCCAAGTGGTAGAGTTACACCATCGTGTATTTCTGTATACTCAGACATGTTCAGCTGGGGCAGGGCCGTTTTCCCCCTTCCCTCCCTCCCTCCCTCCCTCCCTCCCTCCCTCCCTCCCATGGTCTCCATAGCATGCTCTCACACTAGGTGAACTGGCAGGAGCTATGGAAACTTCCAGACTGTACTGCAAGGCTGTTGAATTCTGGGGTTTTTCTGCGAAACCAATGGAATATTGCAGATGGTCTCTCAGTTGAGTGTACAGTGAAATAATCTGGGTTGCTTTGAGATAGCAGAAAAGAATTCCAGAGCCTCCATCCAATAGGATTCATGCGTGCCCTACAATCAATGTGGCCCTTAGTCTCATCATTCCAATTATTTAAAACTGGACTCTGGAATGCACAGACAAAGAATTTATACGTGAATAAAAACACTGTGTATGACTGACCAATGGAATAGCAATCCTTAAACATTGAGGAGTTGTAACACCCAAACAACCTTCCTAAAGCATCCAAAATAAGTTTCAGTGTTAGGAGTGGTGAAGCATGCTTACTACCCCAGCACTGTAAGCCAAATGCTTCAGAAACAAATGTAGGAGTAGCCTGGGCTGGAGCCAACCTTGGCTGAAAGTGAGACCTTCCTTCAAAATACAAAGACTACTACCACTGTATTTTCGTCAATTATTCCAGAAAAAAACTTAATTATCTCCATTCTCTTTATAGAAAAGAGTATGGACAAAACAGTAGTCGGTGAAGTTGCAACCATCTCTAACCTAAAGTGCTCTAGAGTAGCTTAAAAAATATACTGAGTTTTCTAGTTTCACGATGTTTAATAACAGTCTTAATATAGTAATTAATTGATGAACTTCTTTATGATTCTGGGGATGGAATCCTGGGCCTCACACACAGCAGGCAGGTATTCTACCACTAAAGCACATCCAACCCTCTGTCCCAATACTCCATTTTCTTTTTTGTGCTTGTGAAGGTCTTGGGAGGGGCTCCTCCATGCTCCAAACTTGAGATCCCACTCTTCCTGGTTAGCTTTTGTTTTACTTTAAGTTTTTAGTTTGTTGAAACTTCTCAGGCGTCCTATTTTCCTTTGTACTTCATTCTGTGTTTGCAACCTCGTTTTCATTGTTTGTAAGAAGACTCTCCAGTTCCTTTCCTTGTGCCAGGCCTGCACTCGTTCCCTGCATCTGGGTGCCCAGCTCAAGGGTTAACTTTGATCAAGATGCATTGTACACATAAAGGAACAGATTAGATTGAGACTCTTTACAACAATTTGAACCTAATTTTTAAAAGAAAAGGAAACAAAAAGAAGGGAAAGGTAGCATGTCTGAGTGTGATTAGCAATCCCATGCAGTGCTTTGCTGGCTGGCTGACTCGCGCTGCTGCGTTCCCAGGCTGTGAGCTTCTCACACCACCCTACCTCCCACATCTCATAAGCGGCCGGTACTCCACCATCATATTTAGGAACTGGCCGTGATAACCTTAAAATTACCTCTGGTCTGTCTGACATCTATACAGATGCTTCTTGATGCTAGGCTTTGATCTGCCTCTTGTTAGAACACTTACATGAGGAAGTGTGGAATTGCAACTGTCTTTCTCTGCCTCCAAAAATGTAGATAAATATTTTCTAACTCTCTTACCAATTTTACACCCTAATGGTATTTTTCTCAAGGTCCTTGTAACGAACTCTGTAAAATGTGATCACTAAAGGAGATAGATTTCCCCAGCTCCCAGGCTCTGTGAGAAGAGTTGAGTCTAAATCAGCAGTAAACAAAGGTATCCTGATCAGTTGGATGAACACCACACCAATCTTCCCCAGCACCTGCCCCAAGTTCTTAACTACCTCTTGCTTTTTATGCCAGTGCAGTTGATTTCAGTTTTTCCCTGACTGCAAGCATCTTCATCAGGCCTCCTGGCATTCTCCATCCAATGCAATGTTTCTTTGTTGCAAATTATAGGCTGAATTTCCTTATTGGTCTAATGTTCTATAAAAATTGTGAGCAACCAGTAATGAGTTATAAGTCAAACTGGACATAAAGACTGCAGATTTGTTTGGCTAGAGTTGAGTAGAGGGGAGGAAAGAATCCAGAGATTCACAGTAGTCTCCGTTCTTCTGCTTCTGTAATCCCTAGAAGCTTAGCAACTCACAGGTTTTTCTCAGAGTCTCTACTGATGAAACCTCCTGATACTGTTTGTGTCAAACCCCCCTAAACTGAAATAAGGGACCTCCATCCAAGTTCTCAAAGTGATAGTCTACCCTCACACTTGGAAAAACCCTTTGGAAGGTTACTCAAATAATAGTATTTTACCTAAGCAAGTCCTTTGTTTAGTCCATTCATCTGGACAATGATACCATAAACATTCTTTATTTTATAACAGCAACAAGTTCAGCCCTATAAAACTAAGAATGAATGAATGAATGAAGAATGAATGAATGAATGAAAACAGAGCAAACCAGCTGGCTGTCATGAAAGGCACAATAAATTCCCAGAAGGAAAATCAAATTCTTTTCAAGTCCATTTAATAGAATGGCTTTATTTATTTATTATTATTATTTTTGGGGATGTCTGGTCGTGGGGCCTGAACTCTGGGCCTGGGCGCTGTCCCTCAGCTCTTCAGCTCAAGGCTAGCACTCTACCACTTGAGCCTCAGTCCCACTTCCAGTTTTTTCTGCTTATGTGGTGCTGAGGAATCGAACCCAGGGCCTCATGCATGCAAGGCAAGTGCTCTACCACTAGCCACCTTCCCAGCCCGGCGTTATTTATTTATTTTTACTATTCCTTGGTTTGGTCCACTGCCTCTCCCCACTCCTCTTTACCACCTCTAAGGAGATTTGCATATAAATGGGCTCTTTTATTTCTGCCCCTGGTTTATATCAACCTCTGGTTGCTTACTCCCCACCTTAAGTCTAATCCTTCTTTGCAACAGAGCAATTGGTTGCTGTAGAAATGATTATGTTGTCACAAACTGAGGATTAGAACTTCAAGTGGAGAATAAGCAGCAGGAGCAGATGCACTCTTAACAATTCTGATACCATGCAAATGCACTTCAGTAGAAAAAAAGAATTGTCATGGGCGGAAAAAGAGGGGGGCGGGAACCAACCATGATCACTAGGCACTTCTAAATTAGAAAATTATTGGAGTTTAAAAGTCAAAAGTCATTCCATCATGAAATCACAACTGGGTGTGGGGTTAAATTAAAAATGTTTCACACCTTCATAGGAGAGAGTTGAGTTTTAGATTCAGGGGTTCAAAATATAAGTGAAAAAGGTGACGAGGGAAAAGAAGGAAATAGATTGCTACACAGGAGTGTTAGCAATGAGAAAATTTGGAGGAGAAAAAAATCAGTTAGAATTTGCACCACACTGATGATCGCTGTCCTTTAGCAATGCATCTAGAAAAGCCACAGCCAAGATCAAGAAGCCACTTGTCATGAAATAAGTGCAGGCCAGTGACAGATGATTAAGAGTAATGAGCTACACTGGTGAAAAGAGAGAAGGCAAGAGGTGTTTCCTCACTCTACCAGTCAGATGACCCAACCAGAGAAGTTTGAGAGATGCAGGGGGAGGGGGCTGGAGGCAGCATGGGGGTGGGGGTGGGGGAGGGGGCAGAGCGTGGCAGAGCGCCATTCACTGGGGATTGGGATAAGGTCAACTCTCACAAGTTGCTGGAGAATTAGAAACCAGCAAATGCCCTCAGTATCTGCTGCCAGTCAGAGGGACAGAGATGTTCTTGAAGAGATTAATGGTTGGAGTTGCTTTCCTTTTTCCCATCGCTTCCCTAAATAGTGACAGCTCTTTTATTGTCCACAACGTTTCTTAAAACAGATGCATCCCTTCATTGTATAATTGCTTTTGCACCTACAGACAGGAGACTTCACAGTGGAATTGTGCTGCTTGCACGTGACTTTACAGTGGACACAATCAACTCTCCTGTGCACATTCCACCCTGGAATATCCATCTCTTCCCATCACAGTGGTGTAAAATGACTCTTGATTTCTCCCATTTGATTAAAACTATAACACTGCCACCCACACGGAAGATAAATAGTCACTGCATACCAGCATCTTCAAAAACATCAGTGAAGCTGTATCTAACGCTGTAAAAATGACATTAGAAGCCATCTGCAGATATTGGTAATCAGAAATCCAAGGAATAGAAAATTACTATAATAATTGGCATTCATGGTTGAAAACATCTATTCTCTTCTTGTCTAAAATCTTTATGCTCTCTTTTCAAGCGAGATTGGCAGAGTGGGTTGAAGAGAGGAGCTCTTGGATAGTAATCAGATAATACTTTTGGTTTTTTGTTTCATAAGATGAGGATTAAAGAAGGAGATAAGAAGCCTTTGCTCTTTGCGAATAGGCCTCCTGCATATTGTAACTTCCAAGCAGTGTCGAGATAAAAAGGCTATGAGCTTTAACCTATGACTCCAAGCATCCAAAGCTAATGTCTCAAACTTTGGGCTTCCAGCATCTTCTACAGGTCAGGTCTGAGTCTAGGATGAGCAAACTGGCAGTCACACTGTTATGAACAGGGTTGGAAAGAGAAAGCAGGGAGGTCACCAGAACCAAGAGCCCCGTCTGCCAGCAGCTCGACCCTGGAGTTGAAATCTCTTTCAGAAGATGCCTGGCCGTCACAGAGCATCTCCCGGGGCCATGGGTAGTCTGAATGTCACCTCCCTCTGCAGTCAGGGCAGCTTTGCTGAGAACTTTGAGCAAAGTCACAGTGAGTGACACATGAATGAGGACAAAAAGCAGGCTCCAGCTTTCATCTCGCACAGAACCTAGAGACTTTTGAGAAGAGAGAGAAGACAAGGACCTTGGGAGAAGCTAGGTTTGTTGGACCTGAGAAGACAAAGGACTTTCCTGAGGTTGTATGAAATCAGAGGAGAGAAAAGGAAAAGGAAAGAAAACCACTGTCACCTGGCACACAGAACATGAAGTGCTACTCAGGGCAGCGTAGATGACAGAAAACTGACAGCTTCTATCCATGTGAAAAAGCAAGTTAAACTCATTTACAAGGGTCAGTCCGCTCCTTTTCAAACCAATTCGGGCAAAGTTTCAAGGACTCCGGGCTTCTCAGTTGGCCCATTAGCATTTTTAGCAGGAAATGTCAGTCAAATGAAGTATGGGGCGTTTTGTCTTCACGCTTCCCTCTTTGTATCCTTCATGCTGAAAATGAGCTTGAAACCCATCAAAACATGGCTCTTTTCAGAAAGAATCTTGAAAAGGGTCTGTGTAAAGTACAGTTCCCAAGGCAGGTTCCTCTCTTAGATGTTTAGCTTACAAAGCTGGAGAAGGTGAAAGGTCAACAATTGCAGCTATGCCCTCTGTTCATTCACTCAGCAAATAACTCTGGGAGCAGAGAACTCGAGCGAGAGTTGGACCACACAGGATTATGGGGCATCAGTGGGAACAGAAACAGAAGGATTGCCTTTGGGGACCTTCATTTAAGTCCAAGACACCAACTACCCACAGTCAGGGTTTGCTTGAGGAGAAGAAAACTTTATATACTGTGTGGGGACCAGTGCTTGACCCTGTGCACAGCTTAGGTGCAAAAAAAAAAAAAAAAACAAAAAAAACTAGAGGACACCCAACTTACAACGCAGATCTGGAATTGCAGTTGACTGAGCTGGGCCTGTGGCTCTGAGTACCACAATTCAAGCAGCAAAGCCATGGTTATGAACTAAGATGTGAGTAGAGACGTGTGGTGTTAGCGCAGAAATGGAGTCTCTAGGCCTTGGTTCCTTTACTTGTGAAATTGGCATTAACAGTCCCCTACCCCTCTCCACAAAAATGAATAAAATTATCATAAGTAATTGTCCAGTACATGGTCAATTCTACAGATGTTAATTATTTTTAGGATGATCTACAACATCCATGGCACAGAGATATGCTTCTTTATTTTTTAAATACTTTTTTATTGTAAAATTAAGTACAGAGGGGTTACAGTTACATGAGCAAGGTAATGAGTACCTTTCCTATTAAGCATTGTTACCTCCTCCATGCTTCTTTCTAAACCTATACAGGATAAATTCTTCTCTTTTATATGCTCCTGACACCTCACCTGCCATAATCTCATAACTACCCATAACCACCCCAATTCTTCCAACAACTGTCTGTCTCTAGAGCCACCATGCACCTCCTTTTCTTAGTCAAGTGCAATTTGTTTAACATTTGGTGCTTTTCCGAGAGAGGAAAGAAAATTAAAAGGGCCACTAAATTAATTTGACTTTAAAATCCCCACTTAGGCTGTGAGACACAGTTTAGAATGTTTAGATAATTAATGCTAACTACTTTAGACTCCACTCCACTAAAATCCCATGCACTTCAGGGCATGAACGTCTTTGCAGATCACTCTGTTTTCCTGAAGGTCTCTCCAAATTAATTATAATCCAAGGACAACTGTGATTCCATTCCCAGGGGATGAAGGGCAGGAAGAACCCTTATGGGGAAACAGAATGTATCACAACTGGACGTGTAGCGCTTTTTGCTTTAACTTTTGACCGTACCAGCTAATGATATTTTTCATCACTGGTGACCCATGTTATGTCAAGCTATTCTTTATGATGTTGCAATATGCTACCAGTGCCATGGGAGATGCCTATATGTGCTGGAAAACCACTCAGCTTCCTCTATTCACAGATAAATGGCAAGAAGTTGGGCAGCTTTTCCCAGAGAGACCAAAAGGATTCATTTGTCGAGACTCCATTGTCGCTTGTTCCATGAACATATTTACACAGATTAATCTGCTAATCTCTATTTGTGCAATTATGTCCTTTGGTTCTTCCCTTGTCTTCTTATTCAGATAACTGAAGTTTTCTTCCATGTATCACCTGTGATGCTGTGTTCTACTTGAAGAAATGTTTGCTCTAAAGGTGGTGTTAAAAATGTGTAATGTGTGTATGTGTGTGTATAAATTCTTACACATTCACATATGGATAAGATTTTACTTGGCCATTAGAAAGAGCTAAAGGCATCCAATAAGAGGTATTCAACAAGATGGCCAACCTGAGGAAGACAAACTCTACGATAGACATTGTCTAATTCTCTTCCTTTGTTCTTCAATTACTTAAAACCAGGCCTTCCTTTCCTAGCAACTCCTTATTTGTGACTTAGCATCTCTGGTTAGAATCTGTGTAAATGGGCTCTTTGTCTTTGTATCTTAGATGCCTCATTCAGGACAGTGAACCACGGAGCAGCCGGGACATGACAGGTAGACAGAAAGAACTCAGCAAGCAGGCTCATTCACTCTGAGTTTGCCCAGATCTCTACGACTCTACCAATGACCCAGTTCTTTGACTACCATTCTTGACAAGATACACACATATCCTCCTGGGAAATGCAAATCAAAAAGAGTTTCTTTCAGTAACTTTAGTCCGGATGAGGCCAACACATCATTCACACCGATGAAAATACAAAACAAAACCTGGCTCCTCATCAAGTCTTTGTCTCCTTTTCTGCCCGTTAGCATCACAAACAGTGTCAGGTTACCCACATCCCAGCTCTCTTCTTTCCCCTTCTGATGGCACTATTCTTGACAAAGAATTTGGTAATAGCAACTTAACTACAGTGAAAAATATGTTGATGCTAAATTATTCACACATTTATAAAGCTTTTTAACTGTAGATCAAAAGCTGTCATTAGACATTATTGCCTATCTCTTTAAGTGTCAGGAGCTATTCTTCATTCTGGAATCTAAAAGCTACATTTGTAGAATGCATTGCTCCTTACAAAAACTTTTGCATTCTTCAGTCCAATTCACAATACTGAGCTGCAAGCTCATAGAAATGAAGTACTTCTTTCACAGTATGAGTACAGAAGACATAGTACTACATTTCATAAATCAAATTTGCTTTAATCAGATTTCCACTGCAAACAGACTTGAAATGGATAAAAAAATAAACCTTCTAACTGAACAGTGACTCTATGAACTCGAAAAAAAAGACCACTTCAAATCAACAGTTCTCTAATAAATGAGGTGAATGAGGGAGAAACTGTTATTATCTAACAGATCAAAAAACTGCTGACTTTCCTGGGAAAATTCCATCCGCAGACAGCAATCTATCATAGGCAACATAGTCCTTCAAGAAAAAAATGACTCACTATTTTGCAAGCACTGATATAAAATGCCCAAAATGCCTTCCCTTGAAAAGTATTAGCCTGCCTGTTCTTCATACATATGTCCTCTTATGATTGTTACTGTGATTTTAGATCTAGATCTTGCATGAGTGAAAAATATGCAATATTTTGTTTCTGAGGTTTAGCTTATTAAACTCAATGTGATGCTGAAATCCCAACAAAGTTCTGGCAAAATGTTAAAATTTTTGTTCTTCTTTACAGCTAAATAATACTCCACAATGTATAAATGCCAAATACCTTTATATCCAGTCATCAGTTGTTGAGCATCTAGGCTACTTCCATATATATCTTGGCTATTATAAATACTATTGCTAGAAGCATAGGTGTGCAGTTACTACCTCTTGTATGTCGGTTTACACTCTTGTGGATATATGCCCAGGTGTGGTATGATGTCAGGAGCATAGAGTAGTCTATTTTTATTTTCTGGGATAAATCATTTGCTTTCATAATGGCTGAATGAATTCTCGTTTCCTCCAACAGTGCACGGGTACTCCTTTCATCCCACATCCTCATTACAGATGCTGTTCATGCTCATGATGACAGCCATTCTGACTAAGTTGAGACCAATTCTCAACTCAGTTGTGATTTGTCTTTCTTTTATGGTGAAGAATGTTGAATATTTCTTCATGTACTTATTAGACATTTGTATAGATTCTAAGAAATGTGTTTAACTCCTTTGCCAATGTATTAATTGGAATTATTTTTATGACGTCTTTGTGTGTCTTATGAATCTTTTATTCCCTGAAGAGCAGGCAAGGATCTTCTCCCTTTTGTGGGTTGCCTCTTGATTCTAGATATTGAGAGTTGTTTTAAATGCAGCTATTTTTTTCATTTCATACAGTCCCATTTGTCAGTTCTGATTATTAGTTCCTGCTTGATTGTATTCTTATTTAGAAAATATCTTCTTGTGCCTAGATTTTCACATTTTCTCTATAGCTCCCTTCAGAAGTTTCAAATTTTCCAGTTTTCATTGAGGTACAGATCCATCTTGGATCAACTTTTTGCAGGGTGTGACAAGTACCCGGAGTCAGTTTTGTGCATGGAGATAACGCTTTTTTTTTCACAGCAACATCTGTTGACATAAACTCAAGTAATCTTAAGTTATGTCTTTCAACGTGGCAGTTGGCTTGAAGTGGATACAACTTGTGGTATAAGAATTTACAGCCATACAAGCAGGAAAGGTTGAAAGCTTTGTACATATGACCATATAAGATGATGCTAAGTGACATGAACCCCAAGATAGGAACACAAGAGGTTTTGTTCTTTGTTGCTGTTGTTCTTAATGTACTTATAATGTACTATGTGATTTTTTTGTTTCTTTTGTGTGTTCTTCCCTTATGGTATAACCCGTGATGTCACTGTATTTGATTCCAGTGCCCTGCATCTTGTATATACATTTTTCTAATTTGGGGAGGGAAAAGGAAATAACAAAATGTTGAAACAAGGATACCAGATCACGCATTGTAATAATGAGACATACAAGACACGATGTTGAAAAACAAACTTTACAACTTTGCTGTGGCGGGGTGGGGGGACAAATTGGGGAGTGGGGAGGGAAGGGATGGTAGGAGAAAAGCAAAGGAAGGAGTAGCAATGCTCAATAGGCAAAGTACTCATTGCCTTACCCAAATAACTGTAACCCCTCTGTACAGTGCCTTTATAATAAAAAAATATTTTAAAGGAAGAGTTTACAGCCAGTTTGTACAAAGGAGAAAAATGTTGATAAACTCTTTGCTAAGCAAGCTGTTTATACAAGTCTCAATAAATAAACCTGTAGGAATTTCTTGAGGAAAATTCTGAAAATATTTGCTGACTTACAAGCATGTCTTTCCCAGGGAAAATGACTCCACCAGCAAACACCCGATTAAGTTGGTTGGCAGTCTCGTCTGCGCTCTGGTGACACTGGTAATCTCAGTTCACAGGTATCTTTTTGCTTTTCAAATATACAGCTGTTAAAATTATATACATTCTTTTGCATCTTTTATACTCTTTGGAACACACTTATTTATACCTTCAAAAGTTATTATTTAAAAACTTCTCTGAAAGTCACTATTATCTGTACTATAGAGAATGAGAGTATGAATAATAAAAATGATCCAGCAATGAGAAGCTAGGACAATGAGAAATGGAAAATGTGACACACTACAGATAAAAGACAGTGTTATGAAAAGAAAAAAAGAAAAGAGATGATTCCTAAGAGAGGAAAGTTCTAAGGAGAGCGATACCATTATCTTCTGAAGGATTTTGAGAAAGTTTTTCAGTAAAGGTGATAACTTTCGAAAGCAATAAGTTTGGGTCATGTAGAGATAAAAGGGTGCACATCCCCAGTGGGTGAGACAGGTAAGAAAAGAATAGATTTCACGAGAAACAAAAAGAAGTAAGTAGAAGCCAAAATCACAGACAGCTGGCTATTTTAATATAAGGGGAGAGTTTGAAAGTGAGGTTGAATGTTTATGTTTTGATTTGGTACAAAATAAGTAAAAACTTTTATTTGGTAGGAAATAAGAAATGAAGTGCTTTAATTCACACTTTTACACCCATCGATTTTATAAAATGATCAATGTGGAAGCTATATGAAAGCAAAAGTTATCTTCTGTTCTTAGAACTAGTGCTTATCCGATCTCCTGAAAACTCCCTCTCCCATAAACTGTTTTGTGCTTTCCTTTGGTTTCATTTTACTTTAGTAAATGAAATTTTTAGTGTCATTGTACTTTGCCTGAGCCAGAATACTTTCTATTTGAATTTTTGTATTGTCATTACAAAGGTGATATATAGAGGTCTGGTCACAGATAGTCAGGTAATGGCAGAATACTTTTGATTCAGGTGCAGCTTACATTTTAGATCAGAAAATTTCAACTAGAAAGTTTGTTTTCTCTCTTAGCAGCTATTTGTTGAAAATATGTAATGTTTGTCATTTTTAGTTTGTAATTTTGATGGTTTTGCTACAGTGAAATTTATTACATAAAATGGTATCACACAAGTAGTGTTATTTGTTTTCTGTTGAATCACACATGCCTATGAATGTACTATGTGACTATCACCTGTTATGGTAGGATTGTCAGTTAGAAATTTCCAATGTGATTTATGCACTACCAAAAAATGGAGAAGCATTTTACGTGGTTGAGCATTGCTTCCATCCATTTTCATCATTAATATGCTAACAGTCACCTTTTCATAGAACAAAAGTTTATCTGAGATATTGTCATTGCACTAAGATTATTATAATTAACATCATTTTCATAAGAATACTATATTGATTATAATCAATAATGACATTATTGCTTTATTATTTCCCTTTCTCCATGTGTTTTAAGAGTAATAACGGTTTCTAGGACCTTGGAAAGGTACCCAAGAAATTCTTGGGAGTACTATATTCTATGGGAGATTACAGCTATGACATTTTTGTGAGGTTTTTGAGTGGTTTGAAGGCAGAGTAGTTATCATCTCAGACGACAGCCAGTCTTGGAAAGGGAACCTGTAGTGGTGGGCTGTCCAAACACAGGCACTTAAATGTGCCATCAACCTGTGTTGCTCTAACTAGAGGGGAAGTGTCTTTGCATGGAGCAGAACCCTGTTATTCCTCACAAAATTAATACTTAATTCTCTGAATCTTAAATTCTGAACGTGGAATTTGGTTAGGGACATAAGGCAAGTAATTGTTAACAAAATATACTACATTGCCTTATTTATATTTTCCAGTGCTTGAAAACTAAAGAAAGCCTTTTATTTCTTAATATTAAATGCAAATCCAACAATGAGAGAGCACAAAAAAAATAAGAGCCTGGAGATTTGGATAGCAAATGAGATATTAATTAAAACATTGGCATTTGGTACCCAAATTAAGAAACAGATTTTATTCAGAAAATCCCCATACAGCATATATTAATGAAAATATATGCTTTAATAAATGATGCAAGGAATTCCAAGCAGTATTTGATACTTTTATGTGAAGTAGAAATAAGCAAATAGGAGCATTTAGAAATCAGAATATAATTATTTAGATTGATGACAAAACAATTTAATTAGGAATAAATTAAATGAAGAAGCATATTTTTAAAGTAGAAATTATGTGTGCTCTGAGCTTGCTTTTGAAGATATTCAAAGCCTGTGATTTTTAAATTGTTTTCCCAGCGTGACAGGAAATTAGCATAAAACCTTGGAAGAAAATACATCCTGGAAATAAGAGGTTTCTTGATTAGAGGGACTGGAAAATCTACCAATACTATAATAAACAAAAAGGAATGTTATTATTGAATTAACTTGATGTGCTAGGAAAGAAGATCCTTCCAGGAACTCAAAGAAATTGTCAGTTCTCTCTTGCTCAATGTTCTCTCTATTTGTCTCACTCTTTCTGTTTCCCTCTCCCTGTTTCTTTCTCTATCTCTCTTTCTCTCTCTTTCTGTCTCTCTCTCTGTAACTCTTTGCCTTTGACTCTATTTTTCTCTATTCTTACCTCTTTTAGTAGATTTTAGTTTTCTTCATTACAGGAGGCAAGGTAAATCAAAGATGTAGTCAGTTTAGGAATATATAATACTATCCTGGAAGGCACACATAAATTATGGTTGTACTGGTTTGAAGTTCATGACCACTTGTGACATCAAGCTGATTGAAACTTTATCTATTAGAGGAGCAAATATGTCCACTAAATCATATTTCTAATCTTATACTTTAAGCTTAGATTTACACAATTTAGTGAAAGCTAGATTGTTCATCATTTCTATGTAGAGTGTCTTTTTGTTTGTTTTTGGTAACTGGGTAAAGTTAAGTATTCCTTGTGTGTTTCAAAGGCTATAGAAGCTTGTATTCTTGATACCCATTGCAGTTGGGGTGTGAATCACTGCTAATCAATCCAGTATTCATAGTAACCAGGAATTCCGTGCTGTATAGTATTACCAGAGCAGGAGAGCTGGTCACATTGAAGGCAAAGTGGCATTGATTCACACATGGCTAAGTTGCAGAAGCAACTAGAATGCTGGCCTGGATGGTGTTGGTAATGTTTGGCATCATCATCATAGTAATTTGAGTTCTGCTATTTTTATTAAGTATTATACTATATGTATACTTTATATTTTATTGAATATGATATTACACAAAGAGCTCTCAATTCATAAGCCAGATGATGAGCACTGTGCAAGGCATCTTGATCAGTGTGCTGATTTTTACAACAAAGAATCATAATTGTTGTATAATGATGGTTGGGACTGCCGATGAGCTGAGCTTCAGTTTTACCCCCTGTAAGATGATAACATGAATGCATCCCCATCATCTTTCATAGTCTCCAAGGGGATGATACAAATGTAAAATCAAGTTCTGTAAACATGTTGGGTAATTATTGAGGAATCCACTAGACACAATGGAAATATCTTCAACTATACTGAGAAATAAAAATATTTAACTTCTTTGCAAAATAGATCTTGAATATATTCTTATGTTGCCAGGGTAACACAGTTTATTCAGATAAATAAGTTTTTGGTGTTTAGATTGTATCTTGCATATTGACACTCAAAGGATAACATCTAGGTAGGATGGTTTTGTCAAAACAACTAGAATAATCCCCAACCCTGATATTAAAAAAAGAATCAGTAGTGACAAATATTTTATTATGAGATGGTGACATGAATTACCAATTATCAAATATCATCATATAGCTAATATATGCTACAAAATGAAGAAGAATGGAAGGAGGGGTGAGGAGGGGAAGGATGGTGATAATGTTGGAAGGGATGACACTGACTAAGATATATTCATCGACTGCTTTGTCAAATGGCAACTCCTTTGTGCAACAACTTAAAGATTAAAAAAATAGGAGGAACACACAGGAAAAAAAGTAACTGGTTTTACATGTGTTACTTGTAAAAAATAGTGTTATGATACAGATAGCAAACAAAGCAAGAATTTCAGTGCTGTGAGGAAGGCCATTTTAATATTAGTACAAGTTATTTAGGCAAGACTTTCATAGAAAGAACTCACTGAGAAACATTTGTAATTAAATGTGTATCAGATTGCTAACAGTCTTCAAATCTGCCTTCTCCATCATAATCCAACCGGTGGCCCTATAAATAAAGCCAGGTAGTGTAAGCCTACCTAAAGGACTTTTTTTAACGAGAAAGAAAATATCCAAATAGTAGCTATCAATGGAAGATGAGCCCCACCCACTCTTTTTCTCTTTGTACATACTGTCTTTCTTGCCATTTATTAAAGGGAACTACCTTTTAATAGGTAAAGCCATGCTGTCCAACCAGAAGAAAGCCTGACCAAAGTTTTCTTCTCATACCATCTCAGCTGTTTCAGTAGAGTTCACTGGTCTAAATGTGAATCCTTTGACTAAACTAAGTCAGCATCATTTTTGTCCACACAGATTTTCTTTTAGAAGACATTATCCACTCCGTATTTGTTTCTATCAGTTGGCAAAATTAGACATAAACTGTGAGAACTCTTGATAGTTATGACTTGTGAGTAGTTGTATTATGGCTTTCCAAGAAGAGGAAATGACTCCTATGTATCAACAGAGGCACAGATGATCTGATAGAATCTCAGATGCTAGTCCCAGTGAGAAATACTGGATTTCCAAATCTACCTTTGTACCTGAGCACTGACTACTCCCAAAAGGCTCCATTCCCATATTTATACACCATAACTAGTGTGTCCTCATTAGATGATTAGCACCAAAAATGGGATTCAGTCAATCAATCACAGTGTTTTTCGTAATAGGTGTTTAACAATGTTTGTTCTCTTCTCTTTTCATCAAAATTACTGCAGCTGCTTCTCAGCTTGGCTCCTGACCAAAAACACCTTCTAGTTGCTCACACCTTAAACAGATCCACTTCTTCAAAAGGAATGTATCATTTACTGGATCAAATATCACAAGTGATATTTCTCTGTACTTCACATAATCCAAATCCCATCATCTGGAATTGAAGACTCAATGTTTTCCCTTTCAGACTTCAGGACTTCTAGCCCCCAAGGGAGACCACAAAGAACCAGTGACTGGGTATTTCACACAACATCTTCATGACATTTCCTACACTTCATTTGCCTAAAATCCTCTCCTGTTTTGCTTCACCACCTATTGAAAATATGTCAGTCCTGCAAAGTCGAGCTCAAAGACCAGAAAACATGTAAAGATCAGTTGCTAATCAACCTTCACTCTAGTAGTCTTTCTCCTAATATATGTGTGCAAGTTTTCATTCTCTTGCTAACAAATGAGTACCTTAAGGTTAAACTACAGGCTATGTAAGGTATTGGTCAGTATTTCACAAAGTTTCACAAAATTCAAATCATGAAGAGCTTCTAAAGAGCTATATAATTTTGAGCCTCTCTTTAAGACCTCACTTTACAATGGGATAATGATTTATATTACATAAGATTTTTTGAAAGATATACTTGTTAAGGTATGTTATATAGTATCTGAATATAAATTGTCTATGTTAAAAGGATAACAACTCTCAAGAGATGTTTTTATCTTACTAGATGAATTCATATTCATCCTGCTAGAATTACAACTGCTTGGAGGTTTTCCACAAAATAATCAGGTTCAGACAGGAAGGACACATGAAGAACATGTACACAGCATTTATTCATTCAGTCAGTCAGTCAGTCATTTATTCTATTATTTCAACAGCCACTTGTTTATGAAAACAAGAGTTCACCGGAGCACTATGTTAGAGAATAAAATAATTAATTAAATTTTTCTGTCATAATTACAGTTTTCTGTCAGGATTACAATCTAGTAACTAGTTCCACCTCATTGTGGACCACTTCTTCTCCTTGTGGCAAAAAAAATGAAATGATAAGTGAAATCATAGTAAGTCAAAGTTGGGATTTTATTACTATGTGTGTGTATGTGTGTTGTATATGGTATATAAGATAAAACATATAACCTAGCATGGTATACATAACATAAAAGATATATGTGAACATAGAGAGATCATACATATAGCTCTACATACTTTCTATTACAACAGATCTTAACTTCCCTATAACTGTCTTTCTCTTACAAATGTTCAGCTATTGATTGGGGTGTCAAATGCAGTGTCCCTGAGTGAGCTGGTTCGCTGAGGATCGATGTCGGGGACATTGTACACAGTTAATCCATGACTGTCTCCTCCTTTTCTGCTGTGTAGTGTGGAATTTCTGTGGCAGAATCACAGAGGCAAAGAATCCACAGGTGCCAGATCCTTACTTTAAACAGGGCACCCATCAGATGTAAGTCAGGAGAGTCGCCCAAGGCCTCCACATAGCCAGTAAAAATTGAAGAACGCAGTGGCCATGCCAGATGGAATAAAGGCACTGGTGTCTAAAGTGTGAGTAACCCCTTTGATCTCTGGTTCAGCTCATCCTGTCCTCTCTGACCAGTCTCATGTGCTGACCTCACTGCCTGCATTCCACCTGGTCCACACTCTGCCAGCAGCCAGGGCAAAGCCACAGCACTTCCTCTCATAGAAAACCCAGGAGCAATGCTGGCCTCCCGCTTCTCGGACGACATCCACACCTGCACCGCCTTCTGAAAGGCCCACACAGCATCCATCTGCACCTGACAAAGCTGTGAGCAGCTTGACCTTTAGAAAGCAGAGCTTACCTTTCTCTTTCAACCTTCTCCTAAGAGTGCCTTTCCTCTGGACTGGGAAGAATTAAGACTCCCATGGCCTCCACAGTAGTTTGATTTTGAAATGTTTAAGTATGAGCACCCCTGACATGGCTCGTCATTTCATGTTTTGAAAGGAGACTGGAAGTTGTTTCTGGTCACGCTCCCCAGCTGCTCCTGGAACTCTAAGGCCGGCTCTTCAGAGCCTCTCTCTGCTGAACAGGGTAATGACAGGAAGCCACTTTAGCAGTGGGAATCATTTTATTGCTGCTTTCTTCTCTTCTCCTTTTCCGGAAGATCGCCACTCAATGCCGAACTCTCTCTCCTGCCCTGCACATCACCTGCCTGGTCCAGACGGAGGTATTCGAGAGAAAATGTCCTGCCATGGATGAATGATGGCACATTTCTTGGAGTGAAGGGTGGGAGCTCAAAAATGCTGCCGTTTCACCAAGCTGGACATCTCAGCAACAGAAACTCTGGTAAAACTCTCGCCCATTATTTTCACCAAGGAGATTTAGCTCACCCCCAAACGTGGCTTTTCATTATCTGTCCTTGGCTCGTCAGTGACTTAGGGTCAGTTTTCAAGAAAAAACAATATGAAGTGGTCAAGTGGTCTTTCTGAGAAGTGAGTGGCCCCTGGTTACTCACTTTTCTAAAGGTAAAGATTTCCAACTGAGGGGGGAGGGGGAGAAAGAAAACAGAACAGAATTAGACACAAGCCCCTTATTCAATGTGAAGAAGAGCTGACTGCCTGGTGAGGGATGGGTAAGGGAGCCGAGACAAGCCATTGTGACTTATGATGCATTGAGAAGAAATAACATAAGAGGATACCTGTGGGTCAGGCACACTATTACACATTACTACACATCTGGACACTAATTTATGCACTCAGCAGGTATCAATTACATCCTGTAATGGACAAGGCTTCTGGAACCATACAGCTGGCACTCATCACAATAGCCACATTTTGGAATTAGCTTAGGTACCCATCAACTTACTATGAATTTAAAAAAAAACATAGTATATGTACACAATAGAATATTATTTAGCCATCAAGAAGAATAAAAGTATGTCATTTTCAGATAAAAGAACTAAAGATCATCATGATAAATGTAATGAGCCAGATTCATACTGACAAATTAATTATTATATCTTTTCTTCTATGGAATGTAAAACTTAAAACGATAAAGAAAAAGAGACATGAATGTAAAAAGGGGAATATCGAAGGCATGGAAATAGAATTCAAGTCATAATAACAAACATGTATGAAAATGTCACATGAGACCTATTAAAATTATTTTAAAATTTGGGGGGAGAAAATAGACAAAATGCATGTAATCAAATTATCATGTGTGTATATAAAATACCCCAACAATAACTTTTCATATAATCAATATAGAGTAAGTTTTACAAGTTGAGTACTAGTATGACCTTGGAAAGATTTGTTTGTGTAGTGTAGAGATGTTAAGGCATGATTGGAGATATTAGAGAAGGGGACAGGAGTTGAAGAACTGAGGAGTGGAGAAGCTGAGATTCACAGTCCTAACTTTAAAAGGAAACTTCGGGTAGTTTCTGAGAAGCTAGAATCCATCAGAATTGGTGGATTAGATCTGGGAGTACTGGCTACTTAGCACAACATGCTCTGTTGGGTACTTTAACCCTGTCTTCCTAGATTTGAGAGTACTGCATCAGCATCCATCCTGTTTTTCCTAGCAAATAATCAAAGCCACTCAAGACTAGCCAACATTTGGGTATATTTTTTACTTTTATCTTTCTGTAGTGCAAGATCTGTGGCCTCTATTTATCTCTTAATATTGGGAACAATCTATTTTATGTACTGACTATTGAAACTATGTATTGACTACTGAAGCAATGCCATGTTTTCACATGCAATGGATCATAGAAAAAATGAGGAACTTTTCATGAATAAAAGTTTATTTGAATTGGAAACAAAGTTTTCAGTGGTACTAAGCCTGTCACATGTCTCTTAAGCCATCCTTCTATTGTCAGGAATATGATTTGCTTTCATAACTGCATGGTGTTTCTGGCAGGGGAAGATTATGAAGTACCAAAGAGATTCCCATGATGCATATGGACTTCAGTGACATGTTTATCCATGTGATGTTGGATGCTTGTTCTCAAGATTCCCTCAGCCCTCCTCATGGTTTAAGAAGGCTCACATCATTGCAGATGAGATTGATCATCTGAAGTTCAGAGACTGTGCCAAATAGAAGAAAGTCTCAATACTTATGCAAAAACTTTCTTGTTTTTCCTCGCTATGAAAGGTATATACTTTTACTCCAGAATATTGAGCTAAGGGTAAGTTTGGGAATGGGGAAGATGGAAGAGAATAATGGAAGGAGTCACATTGATAAAGGTGCATTGCACACATAATCTGACTTGTTGAACTGAAACCCCTTTGTACCACCACATAAAATAGAAAATAAAAAGAAATCATCATGGCTAATGAAAACATCAAACATTTATTGAGCTATGTCTATGTATAGCCACCATTCTGAATACCAAGATAGAATACTGATAACCTCAGGGATGGGTATATTGAAACCAGCATTTATGGATGAAAGAAGGGAAACACACTGGGAAAAGAAAACTTGCCTGTGTTGATTAAGTCTATGTGTTAACTTTGCTGGGCCATGATATGCAGAATATGATCAGATATTATTCTGGATGTTTGTCTTAGAGTACTTTCAGGTGAAGTTATTGTTTAATTAATTGAATGAGTAAAGTGGCCTGGCATCTATAATGTGAATGAGTTTCATCTTATCACCCAAAAAGAAAAACATCTGTTCTCCCTGAAAGAAGGAAGGAGTTCTGCCAGCACGTGGCCCTTGAACTTGAACTACATCATTGAACTTTCCTTGGTCTCCAGCCTGCCAGCTCACATTGCAAATTTTGGACTTGGCAGTCTCCTTAACTATATGAGCCAAGTCCTGAAAATAAATCTCCTTCTCTGTGTATACACATCCTGTTGGTTCTGTTTCTTTGGGGAAACTTGGCAGTGCATTGTCCAAGGTCATATGGCTAGTCAACTGGGATTTTATCCAACTAAGCAACAACCATCTCTCCCCTCTCTTGTTCACACACACACACATACACACACACACACACACACACAACACACACAACACACACACACACACACACACACCCTTCCTTCTTCTTTTGATGACACAAATTCCAATTCTCTTTTGGATATCTACCCTTCCTCTTGTGTGCAGCTTGCAGGACCCTGCCCTCTTATAGTTGAAGTTTGTTTAGGATGCAATGTGAGCAAACAGGACTTCTTCCTGGGATGCAAATCGGTTGCCTTCCATGAGGATGTGTGTTGGTCAGAAGGGATTCATCTTGAAAAGTTACCCACCCTCCTCCTCCTGAGGCCCCTCCCCAGCCCTGCTCCTGCTTTCCCTGAAGTTTTCCTTAAATTACATAAGGCTCTTCATATTTCAAAAATTAATTCCCTTCTTTGCTATGGTTTTTATCAGACTCTTTTCTGTTCTCTTTTAGTTTCAACAAGGGAGCCGTGAAAGACACACAAAAATATATTAAGCAGACTCTACTTAATAAAGATTTCCCCACAGGAACTGACTCGGATGCCTTTAAAAATTGTATCATTGATATGTGATATCTACCAAATACTCTAGGAATTAGATATTGGAGATATTTCTACTTTTTCCCTCAACACTGTACACATATAGGAGTCTCCAGATTTCCCCATTATGAGAATACAAATAATAAAGAAAGAAGGTTAAATATATGTATATATATCAATACATATCAACCTTTTTTCTTCTGTTTTTATTCGCTTTGACAGAGTCCCTGGACCTGAAATCACCTCCTCCTCGATTCTTGGTGGTTCCTGCGCTAGCTCATGCTGTCAGACATTCCTCACCAGTATCTTGTGCTTCCTTCCCCTTCCCCTGGAAAGCTCTCCTCTCAGGATGCTCCAGAAGGAAGCTCCGTCATCCTTTCTGCAGATGGACTCCACACTCAGAACATGACTGTGGGCCTCAAGTTGTTCTCATGTGCTCCAAGTCCACAGGCGGTGACTCTTTGTGAGGTGCCTAGGCTGCAGTGAAGACTTTCTTCTGCTCTTGGAATGAAGATGTCTTACTCGTCATTATTGGGAACAGTCTTCAGGAACCATTTGCTTTCTTGCCTGGGTCAGATATATGCATACTGCAGAAGGAAAGGGTGGAGGGGTGGTGTGGGGGGTGGGGCAGGGCATTTCAGAGTCTGGGGGAAGAGTTCTGTGCACCTGGACAAGCATGTTTGCTATCACCTGCACAGTTTTATACTCTGGAATCCACATGAGGAAACAATTATCTGCCTAACACATCCCATGGAGAATGAAGATAAGATGGGGTAGGGAAAGGATATCTTAATTTGATTGCTGATTAAACAGAAGATACAATGATTTCTGCCTGGATGCATACTCTCGGTAGGGAAGTTGTTCCAAATTTTCAGCGCACATTGCTTTGTGGAAAGGCAGCACAAAAGTATCTTCTATAAAATTTGTAACAGTTATAGGCCAATCTCATGTCAACGAGTGGGTCTGTTTCCCAACAATAACCAAATGGAGTTGTCAATGTTTTTCTTTTGCCAATGTGTTTAAGTTAATAATGCAGAACTTCACTTTAACCTCAAATGGTATCTTTCCTATGACAAATGCAGCCAGGTATCTTTTTCTGTTTTAAAAGAGCTATCTGTATGTTCTGTGGTTATTCTGTTTAGACTTTATTTTTTTTAATTACGTAGTGAGCTTTTCCTTCTTAAGTGTTGTAAATCAAAGCCAGGGCCTGATACATTCTAAGCAACCTATCATTGTGTAGCATTTCCAGGCTTTCCTTTATTATCTCTAAGAGTATTTGATATAACAAAGATGTTACGTTATTTGTGATATAAATAAAAAATAAGATTTTCTATTTTGTCATTACTTTTGACAATGCCAACTGTATCTGCTTTTTTAACCACATTGAGGATTTGGGGAGGGGTTGTTTTTGTTTTATTGTTGGTTCGGTCTTTAAGTGTTTGCTTTTACTGTTACTGGTTTTTTATTTGAGAATTACTTATTTACACATATTTTTAAATTTCAAGATGATGAAATCTGGTACATATCTGTGTTCATTAATTTCACTGGCATTGTAAGACTCCTTATCACAAAATGAATATTCTGTTTTTAATTTTTAAATTTTTTTTATTGTGAAAATACTGTGCAGAGGGGTTACAATTACCTGGGCAAGATGATGAGTTCATTTCTTATCAATCATTGTAGCCTCCTCCTTTGTTTCCCCTTCTCATCCCTTCCCATTCTCCCCCTGCCCCCCCCCACCCAATCCTCCTCCCCTCTTCCCCTCACACCAAAGTTCTAAAGTTCGTTTTCGACATAACGACTTGCATGTCTCATTGTTGTAATGGGTCCACCTGTATCCCTATAAATGATTTGTTTTTTCCCTTCCCCTCCACAAATTATACCGACATCAAATACAGTGAAAGCAGGGGTTATACGGTGGGGGAGGGACATACAATGCAACAAAGAAATAATCTTATAAATATGTTAGAAACAATCACATGAAAGAAAAAAAACATTTGAATACATATCTTAGGGTTCATTTCCCTAACATCAATTTATCTGACCTTTTCTGCTTGACTCAGACATATACTAGTTATTGCAAATAAGGGAAACCATGGGAAATCTAGAGAGGGAGAAGACAGGAGAAATGAAAGAAAAATGTCTGCACAATTTCAATTACTTTCTTGGAAATAAGAATATTCATATTCTTATTCATATTCTTATTCATATTCTTATTCCTATTATTATTTCCAAGAAATTAATTGAAATTGTGCAGACATTTTTTCTTTCATTTCTCCTGTCTTCTCTCCCTCTCTAGATTTCCTGTGATTCAAAATGTACACTGTTGAAATAATGACTATGTTTTGAATGTTTTAACATGGGTTTAAGCATAGTGGGTGCATTTGTAGGAGTTTAGGTGCTTCTCAGACCAATATGTCAATGAAACCCTGTTTATACTCTTCTGATGCCTCATTTGTTATTTATCTCAGTTCTATAGAGTGAAATGACTTTGACCCTCAGAAAGATGCTGGTGGGTTATTTAGATATTGAGGTTAGATCTTTCTACCTCTCACTGAGATGTTTTTTACTGCTTCTTCATCAACTTTCTCCCAGACTTTTATTTGGGTTACAGATACAATAGTATACACAGTTCTTTTGTTTTCTTCATTTTTAATACATTACAAAAAGAAAAGCAAGGAAACGATTATTCATTTTCCCTCTTTGGAGTTCCTTTGGCTAAAGTAAGATATGTTCATCAAGTAAAAAGAGAAATACCACTTCTGCTGCCTCATTCAAGATATTCTTCCACTCTGGGAAAATTGTCTTGACTGGAACATTTTCCTTTTTGTGAGAAATTGGGTTTAAATTCAGCTGTTAATATCCAGAGCTCTCAAGGAAGCTGGTATTAAAAGCCACAACAGCACATTTCACTTAGGAGCTAATTTCCTCAAAGGAAAGTCGTTTCCATCGTGTTATGTTCTTTTACAACCAGACATGAAAAAATAGCCAATGTGCCAAATAGAAATTGTACAATTACAACACAATAGCCCTGAGATGGGAAACAAAGGGATGTGTTCCTTTTGGAAACTTAGTTTCTATTACCACCAAAGAAGTTTAGAAATCTTGCTTATAATTATCTTTAAGGACAAATAGTGTGTTTCTAAGGAAACTTTGTATTTCTTATAATGAATCTGGATGTCTAATTGCTTCATTGGTCAGAATATAAAAATTAAAACTAAGCTCCATAAACCACAAAATTAACAGCAATAATCACTAACATGTGGCCTCATTGCTGCTTCTTATACAAACTGCCTTCAGTTGTAAAATTAATACCGCACATCTAAGCTTGGCTTTTTTCCAGGTGTACTTCTCAGTTCTATTAATAAAAAGAAATGTTTTTCATTCCAGTTTGAAGTTGTTTTGAAAATGACAACAGAGACACTTTTGAGGTTTTTGGAAAGAATATTTTATATCAATCCTCAAAGGGTGCCAAGAAGTAATTTGGTTTACTTAAGGGTGCATAGACTGAGATTGAATTATGCAGAGACACAAAGCATCAAGAGGTAGTCCATTTAGAGGTTTGATTCAGGTAAATTTCAAGCCTAAAACACATATTAGCCATCTTACCCTTGTCTAATAGATGTTACTTTACTTAACAAAATGCCAGCCTTGGCTACCCTTTAACACTGACACACTCTTCATGTTCAGTTCCCAGTAGCATGTGTGAAAATTGTTCAGGATAATCCCTGACACCCGCCCTGAGATTAACAGGCTTTAAAACACTCCATCCTAGTGGGGCGCGCTGGTGGCTCTCGCCTGTAATCCTAGCTACTCAGGAGGCTGAGATCTGAGGATCACGGTGCAAAGCCAGCCCAGGCAGGAAAGACCGTGAGACTCCTATCTCCAATAAACCACCAGAAAACCGGAAGTGGCGCTGTAGCTCAAGTGGTAGAGTGCTGGCCTTGAGCTGAAGAGCTGAGGGACAGCGCCCAGGCCCAGAGTTCAAGCCCCACGGCCGACCAAAAACAAAAAACAAAAAAAAACACTCCATACTACAAATTTACGTTCTCCTGCCTATTTTTAGGCAAGAGATCTTGTGACTCAAGTTCATGAGTATGACAAATAATGGTTAGAAAAGTTAAGAGAATGTGCAAGTACAGTGTTTCAAAAGTAGCATCCCTTCCTGCCCTCCTCCCCCTTTCAGTAGAGCTGATCTCACAGGTGCAGCCAATCGTGTGCAATTTGAACACCGCTTGACCCTTACTTCTATCTCCTGTTCTGGGAAGGCTGAAAGGTCAACACTAAGGAAGGATGTGTTCTGTGTGAATTGAAGAATGTTTAATGGTTGCTTGCTGCACCTGAGCTTAAGCTCTGAATTGCTCTCTTTGGGAGCTCGAATTGAATTGGAATAGAAAACCAGGCAATTGAGTAAAATCATCCAAAGCAATAATCGTCCAGGGCAACAGGATAGTTTAAAAGAGTGAATGACAGTGCCTGTACCGAGTGCCCAGGGTCACATAGAAAAGCATCAGACGTGTCTCTCTCGCATTTCCTTCCAGTAGGAAGACACTCGTCTAATGCCAGGAGCTAAAGGATGTCGAGTGGAACGTCTGAATTCTCTTTTAGTTCTTAAGTCCACTTCTTGCAGTTCTCATAACAATGGTAATGATCATACTTTAAGGGTTGAATTAGATTAGATTTCAGACAGGATAAGTGGGGTTTTTTTTCTGTCTCATAACTTCTTGTTGCCAACAATAACAAAGTTTCCTGAGTATAAAGCAGATGGAAGGTAAAAAGAAAGGTAGAAAACCTTTCTAGAAAGAGTCTGATACAAATATAGATGGAAAGGAGCATTCAGTAATTGTCCTAGTGGTCAAGACACTAGCAAAACCCATGAGTGTGCGCCAGGGGATGTTTGTGGTTTGCTCTGTGAGATGAAGGGCAGCTAAATAAGGAGAGACATCTCCATCTGGGAAACGTCAGTGCTCAGGAGCAGAGAAGGAGAAAGAGATTTGGTTCTCTTAGAGGACTTCTTTTCACACAGAGAACCAGTGTGAACAACATTCATTACAGGGCTGCCAGCCTCTCTGTATGTGCAGAGAATACAGGCCAGGGCATTGTCTCCCCTGAGAAAATAGTGCATGGGCAATCAGGCCCTATGCAATGGTCAAACACTGCTTGGAAAGTCATCTCAAGATTTTTAAACCAAACATCTGGAAACTCAGTCATCTGGTGCACTTTGTAACATCTGTATGTTCACAAATAAGCCTTATAAAAGGCTTATTGATAGATCAATCTATCAATTGATAAATAAATATAGATAGGTCTAGCAATAATATGTTATATAGTTCTAATATAGGCAAATACTATACAGTATCTAAGAATGGATATTCGGTACAGAAATACGTAAATATATTCATTTTGGAGCTTCAGAAAAATACAGAGGACTGTTAGTTTTCCGTCATAAAGTAACACATTAAGCAGTTTCTTAATAGAATTATTAAGCTTGTGTGAGGGTTTTTCAGGATAAATAGCTGAGATGCATACTTTTAAATATCTACTGTGTTTTATTCTGCTATGAATCTCCCTAAACTTTTGTATTCCTATGTCTCAAATTCTCCTAAGACTTTATTTATGCCACTCTGGCACTGAATAGTAATTTTAAAATAATAAGTATAATGATTAATATATAATAATATGGTGCATTCGCTTTGATACAATAACAAAATACCTTAAAATTTAAGATGCGCTTACTTCCTCACATGCTTGAGAGTAAATATTTATAACCATAAAAATAAAATAAATTGGGCTGGGAAGGTGGCTCAGTGGTAGAGAGCTTGCCTTGCATGCAAGAGGCCCTGGGTTCAATTCCTCAGCACCACATAAGCAAAAAGAAAAAAAGCCGGAAGTGGCGCTGTGGCTCAAGTGGTTAGAGCGCTAGCCTTGAGCTGAAGAGCTGAGGGACAGCGCCCAGGCCCAGAGTTCAGGCCCCACGACTGGACCAAAAAATAAATAAATAAAATAAAATAAATTTATAAAGGCAAGCCTTTCTTTGAAAGGGACAGTGACCATGATGTAAGTATCTAGTATTAGAACTTCACAATAGACAAACGTGGACACAGTCCAGCTTCTTATACAAACATCCCTAATGACAGGCTAATATTATATGCTTTTGCATATCACAGGGTTTTTGGGAAAGTTTGTGAATGTTCAATGAGCTTTGATTTTCAGAACAAGCTCATTACACCAGTAGGGAAAGTATTACTTTAAATTTTGCCAGCAAACAAAGAAACAGAAGTCAGAGAGGTTAAATGATTTGCTAAAGGTTACAGAGTGAGTCTGTGGAAAGAACAGGTATAATAATTAATGCCTCCTGCTTCCTAAAAGTGAATGTCATTCTCTTATTAATGAAGAAATCTGTGCTTCAAAATTGGTATATTTCATGTCAAATAAATTTTGTCCTCTTGTGAAGACAATTTATATTCATCTAACATTTTATTTGACTATTTAGCTTGCTCTGTATTTATAGAGAAAGCATTATTGCCACTCCATCATTAGAGAGATTGAGGGCATTTGAATGTTTTGAGAAAAAAAGTCTTGCAAATAGAGCATGTAGCATGTAATGTTTACTGTTACTTTTAGTATAAGGAGAGGGAAGGTGAGAGGGAGGGGAAGAGGCAGGGAAGGAAGGGGCAGGAGGAAAGAAAGATGGTATATGGGTACAAGTAATTACCAGAGTTATTCTATTGTTAGTAAAGTTAATAATACATACTTCATATCCTCCAGTTGTATCATTTTCAATATTTCTTCCATTACTTAAACTTCTTACCTCATGATCTAACAGCAGCGGCCGCAGTTCCAAGCAGCGTGACTACATTCAAAGACCGGAAATGGAGAAGGGAGACTAGCAGAAGAATCAAAGATTAGAGCCTTTTGCTTTTAGTCAGAGAGAAAATAAAAAAGATTAGAGCCTTTTGCTTTTAGTCAGAGAGAAAATAAAATATTTTCCAGAAGCTTCGATAAGACAACCTTTTATATCTATCTGAGCAGAACAGAAAATCCTCTAAAGATTTCCTAATAGTATAAGGGAGATGTGAAAGATGAGTATCTCTCTTTCTCTCTCTCTCTCTCTCTTTTTTTTGTTCTGCTGCTGTGTCAGAATGGGCACTTTCTAAAGGACAAACATTTCTGTTTTCCACTTCTAAAGACTGAGAAGTTCATGACTGGAGCATCCACTGGGCCTGTGTTCCTGCTTCCAAGATGGCACCCAAACACTTGACCACTCTATCTTCAAGAGAGAAGAATGCTGTTCCTCACATGGCAGAGATAGAAGGGCAGGAAGAAATGCACTCCTGCCTTTAACCCTTGTGTAAGAGCACTCATCCGTCCATGAAGTGGAGCACAAGTGAGTTCCATTAGGGCTCATCTCCTCACACCAATTCACTTGGCATCAAGAATGTTATCGTGGTATGGCACTCATTCTTCTTTTCTATCTTTTCTTTTTTTTTTTTTTTTTGGTGACAAGGGCTCACGATGTCACCTCAGCTCACCTAGAGCCCATGATTCTCCTACCTCAGCCTCCTGAGTCTCTGAGGCTCCATACAGGCTTGGGACATTGCACCTAGGTGAGTCTTCCTTCTCTTCTTCTTGTCTTGTCCTTTACATTTGAACTTATTTCTTTCCACAGGTCGTACCTTGTTAAATAAGTTCTTTCTCCATCCTGTCTCATGTTTCATTAGCTAAAACTCCTCTCCTTGACAGAAGTCACAACTCCCTGTCATTGAAGATCCACCTGGCATTTGGGACAGTGGATTCTTACTTTCCTCACAGAGACACCAAACAGGGGCTCATTATCATTAAATTCAAATAGACCCTCAGTAGAAATAGCCAATGGGAAATATCCATAGGATCCCACTTGCAGTCAGTGTCCATTCTGGCTAGCATAGTTCTAGAGCACCATAGCACAAGTCACAGAGGTACCAAACAACACAATGCACATTTCCCAGAGTCACAGAGTATCCTCACTCTCCAAACTAGAAGGTCCTAAGCAAAAATATCTTCCCATTTTGACTTACCCTTTATCCTCGAGTTGAACTTATTTGGAGAGTTAATTCTTTTAGTCTTGGTTCGACTGTAAATATGTCTGTATTGGCAAACCACAGATCAATGACCCATATAAGAGAGACAAAGACAAGACAGATTAGTGACTAGTATCCCACACTGTATAAAATAAGACATTTGCAGAATAATAAACAGCAGATATTTGCCAAAGTACTTAGAAGTCAAATAGATCTCCTCAATTTCATTATTATTGAGTGCCTTTTTATCTTCTAGACACTGATTCCTAATTGGATTATATCTAATTCTTGTACTTAAAGGTTAACCTAGTAGGTAAGATATATGCATACACAAATACCATGACCTTTTTAACTCCAACACCTGACAAGGTAGACTGAGGGAAAATAAAACATGGGACATTTGGACCTCCCTAATCAGTTACAACAGTCCATCCTACTAAGTCCTCCAAATGGTGATTTTTCATTTGAAGATTGTGCACTTACCTCTCTAGGGTTAACTGTCTGGTTGAAAAGTGTACTTCACTCATTTCAAGAGTCCTTCTATCTACCCCATTCTTCCACTTGACCCATAATAGTCATGAGATACCAGCATGCTTCAAGGTAGGACATCTGGGTACTTATCACGGAATAAATAACTTATACACCAAGAGAATTACAAAAGTTATTCAATGTATATTAATGTATTTTCATATTATATATATTAAAAGCATATAGCCACAGGAAATTTGCATGGGATTTAATTCAAAGAGAATTACAGGTAGGAAAACATTTATTATTTATATAGGTAGGAGAATATGCATTCATCAAATTTACTGATATGTGCACTCCTATAGATTTAATGTGTCAGTTGTGACGGTTCTCTTGGCTAGTGACTAAAATATGGAGTTATTCGTGAGTTAAATTTAATAAGGTTGAGTTGATAGATCATTCCAGGGATAACACTGATCAAAGAAGGAATCTAACAGATTAGGGAGATGATAATGTAGGAATGTATATATGTCAAATCAACTACACACACACACACACACACACACACACACACACACACACACACACACACACACACACAATTCCTACAGATTCCAGAACATACTCTCTTAATGCACCAGAAGACATATTATTGAAGGATCAAAGCATTTCTACAAATCTCTCTGTTTCCTGCCCTCTGTAGGTCAGATGTGATGAAGAGATTGAAGAATAATTTAAGAGACTGATTCCAGGAATGCCAGAGGACAAATATAGATGAGTGACTATGTCTTACTCACCATCCTTCAACATGAACTTTGATGCAGCTAACAAACAGAGGGATGTAGGGGAAAAAATAGATGAAAACCCTACTAGCATGTTTATCTACAAAATTAACCCCAGCGACCCTAAACCCAAATCAGCATATGCTTAATGAATGAGTGGGGGAGCAATGTAAAGGAAGACTATATATACATTGAAAAAGCAACTAAATTTGAGGTCAGAATCTAAAATGAACACAAACAAGACCACACTAAAGCTACCAGCACCACTATGTTTATTGCAGTATTATTTACCATAGCTAAGATATGGAACCAACCCAGATGCCCCTCAGTAGATGAATGGATCAAGAAAATTTGGTATGTATACACAATGGAATTCTATGTCTCCATCAGAAAGAATGGCATTGCCCCATTTATTAGGAAATAGATAGACTTGAAAAAAATTATATTAAGTGAAGTAAGCCAGGCCCAAAGAAACTTAGGTCCCATGGTTTCCCTTATTTACAGTAACTAGTGTATGTCTGAGTCAAGCAGAAAAGGTCAGATAAGTTGATGTTAGGGAAATGAACCCTAAGATATGTAGTCAAATGTTTTTTTTTTCTTTCATGCGATTGTTTCTAACACATTGATAAGATTATTTCTTTGTTGCTGTGTATGTCCCTCCCCCACAGTATAACCCCTGCTTTCACTGTATTTGATGTCGGTATAATTTGTGGAGGGGAAGGGGAAAAAATTGTATAAATAGAGTTACAGGTGGACTCATTGAAACAATGAGACATGTAAGTCGTTATGTCGAAAATGAACTTTACAATTTTGGTGTGGGGGGAAGAGGGGAGGAGGATTGGGTGGGGGGTGGGGGGAGGATGGGAAGAGATGGGAAGGGGAAACAAAGGAGGAAGCAACAATGCTTGATAAGAAATGTACTCATTATCTTGCCCATGTAAATGTAACCCCTCTGTACATTATTTTCACAATAAAAAAAGAATAAAGGAGCTAATTAGGGATAGTTTAGGTACAAAGAATATGAAAAGAGTACGAACTTTTACTGCTTTCTCTAGCATTCATCATATGGAGGAACTAATGAGATCTATTTTGTTGGCCACTTCTGGGGCTTGAACTCTGGACTTGGCCACTGTCTCTGAGCTTCTTTTTGCTCAAGACTAGCACTCTACCACTTCAGCCACAGTGCCACTTCTCGCTTTTTTTTTTTTTTTGTCGGTCGTGGGGCTTGAACTCTGGGCCTGGGCACTGTCCCTCAGCTCTTCAGCTCAAAGCGAGCGCTCTACCACTTGAGCTAGCTTGTTGGAGAGGTGGGAGGGAAGGGATGGTAGGGGAAAAACAAAGGAAGAGGCAACAATGCTGGATAAGAAATGTACTCATTACCTTGATCATGTAACTGTAACCCCTCTGTACAGTATTTTCACAATAAAAAAAACTCAACTAAAAAAAATCTAAACTTCAATTTCAGCTCCTTACCTGTTGGTGGCACTATCTTGAATAAATCGTGGTAACTTCTCATGCCTTAGGCTCTTGGATTATAAAGTAAACATGGAGAAAGTCATTTTCTGTGTTTCCCTGAGTGAAATTAAGGGCTTTTTATTCCCATGCTCCATACATACATGTTCAGATGCTCTTTCCTTCAGACACTACATCATTTAATGCTTAATTTTCAGAGAGATCATTAGTCACCTTTCTTTCCCCTGTCCTGTGACTAGATAGATATTTTAGAGACAGCATCTGTGTGTCCTTTGACTATTTTACTCTCAGGTAAGTAGGTATCTATTGTGATTTGTCCTTGTAAATCACATCATGACCCCTGGTAGTCTCATTCTTGGCTGACTTTTCCTGGGTACAAAATTTCCTTTGGCTATACTTCAGGGTCAGCATGACTATCTCTCTTTCCTGGAACCCTCTCCTTCACAGTTTCCCTGAAACTGCAGGAGGACCTGTGATTTCTCTACCTACAATCTTCCATTTAGTATCTAAATCTTCGTTTCTAGCACTGTAACAGCGTGTTCTACCAGCACTGCACAGGTTGGTATTGTAATAATTTACAATTTTGCCCTCCTTTCAAATGATATATGGAGGATTTCCTGAATGAACAGTGACTGTAATTGCTGGGGATATTGAGCTTTATCAGCCAATTACTGCGCACAGATGATTGCTTTCAAGTATTCCTCACAGCGTACTTGAAATAAAAAGCAACTGGCCCAGTTATGTCAGTGAATTTCATTGCTTCCACCCATGGGCTTGAGGGGGAGAGGGGCGGAGGGAAAAAAGCCTATGCACCAGAGAAGATAAATTCATCGTGCACACTCTTTGCCTTCCAATTCCTATTCCCTATGACCAGTATTTTCACAAAACCTTCAGGGCCGACGTTTCCTGCTCGTTTATAATCCATTTCTTTAATGACAATGTCAGGCAAGGTCTTAGTAAGGAAGCCTCTAGCTTGTGTTTTTTCTTTTAAAAAAAAAGGGCAAAAAGAAAACCAACAGCAAAATAGTTTCCAGAGAAAGAAGAAAATAATCTTCCAACTTCTGCTTTTGTTCTCACGTATGTTTCCTTTTCTTGATTCTTATAGTTAGAAAAAGTTGGAGATTATTGCTCTCTAATCTTTCCTCTTAAGTTCTTGACAAGTGAAAACAGAAAAAAAATCCTCAAGTTTACCATAGGGCTTCTCCTTGCACTGTGGATGCAGCTTAATCAGTTATCTGTAGTCTTGCTGTAGCTACTATAAGCAAGGTGACTGGAATCAGTAGATCTCGCATTTCAATACTGGCTAACGATGCATCCAGCTCAGTCTGCTTACCATCTGATCTTCATACTCCCTCAAAAATATGTTACTAGACAGTGCAGGATCAGGGGTAGATGAGTGATGGACTATAAGCTTTACCCTAATCCAATAATCTAAAGAATGAATACTAGGAGTGAAACATTCCTTTGTTAGAAGTTTAGATATCTACAGATGGAACAAAAATTCACAGTGGGCATAATGAGATGAGAACAAAACACCCACAAGAAGGAATCAGACAGTTCGGCGTTGTTGGAAGGAATGCACAGGAAACACAACTTAAATAAAGGATGGGTTTTATCAGCTGCTTCTTTTAAGACAAGTGACCCTCCTTGAGATAATATTTTCCCCTTGCACCTTTGAGATAAAAAAATTTATCAAATTCTGTCTGGAACCATTGTCTTTCTTTAAGATATCCTGCATCATTTCCCAGGCTAGTTGGGGAAGTACACAAGGTCACAGAAAGCTGTTTTATTTTATTTTCTAACTACATGTTGCTGTTTCACAAGAGAGTGTGAAGCTAAAACCCAAGAGAAGTTGTACTTGAGTGCTTTTAACAATTAAGCCATTCCTAAATTAAGCCATTCGTTTATCTCTAAATGTCTGGCTCCTGTTTTCCATTTTTCCCTGACCCATCCTGCCTCATTTCTAAATTGCCAAATGCAAAGGACTATTTGTTTCTGACCATGATATAACCCTCTTAGCAATCGCTGTAGGTCTGTTACATTACCAAAGAATACACAGAAGTTTGTAAACTGAAGCAATGGCAACAGGTTTATTCAAGAATGTACTATTATCAATCAAATGCACTTTGCCCTCAGTTGGACAATTGGATCTATTTGCTTTTCAGTAAAGACAGAGTCTTTTTCACTTCAACTTCAGGCTGTCAACATCAGTAACCAACATCACCTTAGACATGACAGAGAGTACCATTGTTTCTGGCAACAAGAAGAAAACCAATTCCAAAACTGGCATTATAAATTCAAATGGCATCTGTATCTCCCTCTGCATACACAAAAACACCACAAAACCATCCTAAGACCAATTTGCTTATATAGCTCTACACTTAATATACCATACTTTGTAGGATTACCCAATATGTGAACACTACATATATTTGTTGCTGAACAATACTGAGATCATATCCATTTCCCGCTTTCCCTACAGTATAGACTAACAGCTCAGCACATTTTATCTTCTGCATGATACACTCTCTGCTGGTCTCTGTAGCCTCATCTTTATAGCCACCATTTTCCTTTTATTTCTTTTCCTCATTTCTATGAGCCATTTCTTTCTATTTGTTACTGCAGCCATTCCCTAGAAACCCAGCCCCACCTCTGGCCCCACATCCACCTCCTTTATCCCAATCTCCTTTAGAGAGTCCAGGGATTCTCCTACAAATTAATTCCTCTCTCAACATTTGCCTCACCGATGTTTTTCATGTCTGTCTCTGGTAAATCTCCTCTGTACACTTTGTTCACTCTACTTGGAGTCTCCTTTTCTCTTCCCCCTCCTTAAGCCTCACTGTGTTATACAGTGGATCTATCTACACTGCACTCAGAAACATGTGCTTTTAGATATCGCATCAAAGCTGACATTGTTTTATTACAAAGGCAGCATATGTTCATCATGAAACAAACAATGTAGAAAAGACAAAGTGTGCATTCAAGCAAATGAAGCTTTAGTTCCTGAGGAAGATACCTAGGAAGACTGAACCAGATATGTTGACATTTTATCCTTCTGCTACGTGTGCCTTAGCCCAGTCTCTACTGTGGTCATGTTTCCTGGGCCTCTTGAGTGCCCACGTACTCTCCCATCACTCCAGCCTCCTTGTAGTTAGGTAGGGCCATGTCATGATGGATGTGAGCGTTTCTACCAGCTTGAAGCATTCAATGCCACAGGTGACCCTCCAGCATTGTCACCTGCAGCTGAAAAGCCTCCATTAGTGTGGGTGTTAGAGTAGGTGAAGGATGGATGCTCTGCTTCATCCCTTGTCCCACTGGCCTCCACTGAGTATATGAGATGGAGGCCTCATCTAAGATGTCAATTGAGGGACCAACTTTGGATACTTGTCAGAATATAGGTGCTATCTTGAGCCATAAGGTCAGATGACATGAGGGGTAGTAAGTGCAGAGAGGGAAGAGAACAGAACTAGAGCTAATAACATTGGAATACATAGAAATTGTAGGAACCAGAAAGACTTAGAAACAGTCATGGCAAACCAGGAATGTAATCAAGAGTGCACAGGGACCCATAAGCCAAATGAATGACATGTTTTAGCAAAGAAGGGATGAAATGAATATAAAATGGTGCTTGAGGGGCTGGGAAGGTGGCTCAGTGGTAGAGCGCTTGCCTTGCATGCATGAGGCCCTGGGTTCGATTCCCCAGCACCACATAAGCAAAAAGAAAAAAAAGCAGGAAGTGGTGCTGTGGCTCAAGTAGTAGAGCGCTAGCCTTGAGCTGAAGAGCTAAGGGACAGCGCCCAGGCCCAGAGTTCAGGCCTCACGACCGGACCCCAAAAAAAATGTTGTTTGCGAGACAAAAGACAAGAATAGCTCAGTCTGTGCAGCAGCACAGAGGTCATCTGCTGCTTTGACAAGAGCAGCTTGTTGTGAATTGGTGGAATCAAAGCATTAATAAAGGATGATCAATGGAGAACAAGAAGCTAGGAGCAGCAGGCAGATGATAAGAACTCTTTAAGTTTTGTTGCATAGAGAAAGTAACAATCCATTTTCCATTACAAATGGAGAAACAACAGAATTCATAAGCTCAAGCCTATTCTCCTACTTTCTTAGGAGTTTATGATCTAAGGACCGCAGTTTAAAGCCTGGACAGACAAATCATTAAGAGACTCTTAGCTCCAAATATCCAGTAAAAAGCTGGAAGTGTAGCTGTGGCTCAAGTGGCAAAACACTAGCTGTGAGAAACAATGCCAAGTGGCAAGTCCAAAGGTTAAGTCCCAGTATGGGCATCTAAAAAACGGTCAGTTTTGTAGCAAAAATAATGTCAGAGCTGAAGACAGGCCTTTTTAAATGATGGAGCAATTGCAATAGATACAGAAAACACCTTTGACCAAATCCAATATCCTTTTAATGATAAAAGCTCCAAAGAAGCTCAGAATAGCAGATCATACCTCAACATGATAAAGGCTATTTATGATACCCCTCTCCAGTCAATCCCATACTACATGGGGAGAAAATAAAACTATTTTCTCTAAAATCTGGAAAAGACAAAGAGGTCCATACTTCTTAATCTTATTCAATATTATTTGGATACCTTGCCAGAGCAGTAAGGCAAGAGAAAGATATAAAGGGGGTTCGAACAAGGAAGGGAAAAAAATCAACCAATTCCTATCTGCAGATCATCTATATCTTTAGATACTTTTCCTGAGTCGATATGATTCAACACTGAAGACATGATTTAACCCTGAAGAAACCTTACAGTTGTCTTTAGAAGTGCAGTACAATTGTTTGATTAAAAAAAAAAAAAAAACACAATGCCTAAGTAAAAATTCTCAGCCCATTAGGAAAAGAAGGAAATTTTATTAATTTGATGTGCAAAAAGTATCAGCAAAAGTTCTCGAACTTGTACTGCCCTTTTGATTTTTTTGGTTTGTTGTCGGGCTTGAACCAGGCTTGGGCATGGTCCCTCAGCTCTTCCGCTCAAGGCGAGTGCTCGACCACCTGAGCCATAGCACCACTTCTGGTTTTCTGGTGGTTAATTGGAGATAAGTGTCTCACAGACTTTCCTGCCTGGTCTGGCTTTAAACCATGATCCTCAGATCTCAGCCTCCTGAGCAGCTAGGATTACAAGCGTGAGCCACCAGCATCCGGCTTTGTACTGTACTTAAGGGTGAAAGAAGCATTCATCCTAAGGTTAGCAGCAAAGCCAGAATGTCCAATTCTGCCCTTCCACCCAGCAATCCACAGACATGAGAGAGATGCGGAGGAGGACGTGTGGTGGATAGCTCTGATTTCAGATGTTTGTGTTTTTTTCACAAAGCATGTGTACTTTTTATTTAAAATTCTAAACTCAGGAAGGAATATTAAATTTAATTTGGCATATTTAGAATATTTAATTTAATTTAATTTTCGGAATTTAGTATTCTCTTTAGGTTTTGTTTTCATCCTTTTTTGTGTCCTCACAGATATTGTAGCAAAAAAAATCTGAAGCTGTAGCAAAAAAAAAAAAAATCTGAAGCAGGTGGCTTTTGGGCCAGCTCCACACTAACCAGACAACATTTTGAATCCCAATTCACTCATCATTAAATCTAAACTATTTGCTCACATTTCTCTTTCATCCCAAACCCAGACTGCAATAATGTCAAGACAGGAGCCGTGTCTTACACATCGATCAGTGTCATTAGTAACCAACACATTGCCTGGCAAATAGTAGTCACTTAATACGTGTTTAAGGAACCAAATTATTTTGTCAATTTCAGGCACCAGTACACTAAGCAATATAGGCAGGTTGAAACAAAAAGCCAACTAAAGCTGAAAAGCCCAACTAAAAAGGTAAAATAAAAGAGCACTAATTCACTAAAATCTGGCAGCAGCAGAACAAAAACAACTTACCTTTTGCCCATTAACTGGACTAAACCAAGAGGCTGCTTGGAATATCTGACCAAGAGTAACTGTGACCTTTTGGTAGAAGAAACATTAAGAAAGCCCAAATGCCATTCAGTTCTGCCATCCCAGCCTAGGCTGGTCCTTTGAGCGATCATTTAACCAATAATCAGAACACATGGGGGATGCATCCCCACCCCTAGTCCTGCCGCTTGAAAAGTGAGGCCACAGCTAATGAAAAGAGAGGAGAGCTGGGCTGCTCAGCTCAGAGCACTCGCCTAGGGGCAGCCAAGGGAAACAATGAGTTTGTTTCCTAATGCAGCTACATCTTACCTTCATGGGTTTAAACCGAAGAGGAACAGAAAATAAATAGCACATCATTTTGCATTTTTATAATAAGTTTGAAACTAAACACTAGGAAACCTTGTCAGCCCCTGCTAAGCTGATTCCAATTAAGGCTTCTGGCAGGGTTCCAGCTGTTTCACTCCTCAAATAGCACAGAACATAACAAGGTTTATGAAGCATTCAAAAGTCAAATACCCTATTAACATAAACATGTAGCGAAATCAACTCTTCTACCAATTTTCAGCTTGCTTTCTTCCTTTCATTCCGGGTGGGCTGATAGAAGATGCTGTCGGCTTCCTTTGTGAAGGCTTTTGTGGGTTCTCTAGAAAGAAAAGCAAGACTTCGTTTTGGAGAAGGGATGCTCTAACCTCAGGCTCCAACACACAAAGACATTTCTATTGGAAGGATTTCCTTCTAATACTAATTTTGGGACCAAGGCTCAGCCTTGTACTTTGCATTGCAGCACTGAATCTACCAACAAGCCAAGGAAGAGTCAATAGTTCAGGCTGACACGTGTATTGTTCTGATTCATAGGAAGCTCCTGATCGGCTTGGAAATGGTTTTGTTCATAAGCCGCCATTGCTCGATATTTAATGAAGCTAAGGGTTATTTCCTTGGTCACAAGAGTCAAATAAACTCCAAATGGAAGGATATAGGTAGGTAAAATGTTTAAAGTGAAAGACAAAACAAGCAAGAAATTGAAGCAATAAGTTTTTGTACAAGCTGAGTTCAAGAAATAAGGAAGAAGGTCACTTTGTCAAAAGCCAGCACCCTTCTTGACCTCTGCTCCAAAAGGTGATTACCGAAATGAAACTGGGTCTCTCTGGATAGCATCCTAGATATGTCTTCCTCTTACCATACAATTCAGTGGCTTAGAGAAGCAACTCACTGGCTAAATGTACTATATTTTTGTCCAGCAGTAATCTGTAGAATGTGTCTCTCTCATAGAATGTGAAAATAGATTTACTAATAAAAATAAAAGCTGTGTATAACTGCATGTGTGACTGCTTATAAAGTAAACATCAATGAAAATGTGAATATTTAATACACCTATGATTATAACTGCACTATCAGGAATTATTCATTCTTTTGCTAAAAAAATTAAATGAGAACACCATTCTGAGGTTTTAATTTGCTACTGGAATATCCACATCAAAATACAGATATATTCTCATGAAAATAATCTGGTGTGTCTTTAGATGAATACACAAGTATAACTGACACATTTTTAATCAATAAATTTGTTCTTACTGAAATACAAATAAAACAAATAACTTAAAAGCTTACCCCCAGTGTTTTTTATGATTACCTTCAAGTTGTACAAAGAATTGCCATTTTAACAAAGCAGTTTATGAATAGAATACATCTTGATCAATACCATTCCTTTCAACATTTTCTCCCATTCCTCCCAACCCAACACTTCTTAAAGTTTTTTTTTCCATTTCTCCCAGTGTATCTCTACTAAAATTTACTATTTATACTTTTTCTCTTTAAGAACTAATTTTCCTAATCCTGGGTAAATCTATATTCAATAATCTCATGGTTAATTTATTTAATAAATATTCTTAATTCCATTGTATCCTGAGCACGCTACTAAGAAGTAAAGATTCCTTAGGAACTCAGGGAACATGCAGGCTAGGAAGGAGACAGTCACAGATCTGTCCATAAGTGACAAATGGAAATGTGAAGTTTTATCCTAACTATAATAGCAGCACCCAGGACAGCAGAAAAACATCCTGGCTAGACATGTACAATGCAGTCACACACCTGGTCTTTCATCCATTCTTACTCAACAGTCACGTGTCTGGCTACGTTTCCTTACCCTTCAAATTCTCTCCCTGATAAAATGGGAACATGACATATCTCCATTAATTTCTTGAGTGTTCAATTATTTTTTTTTTAAATTTTTTTTATTGTAGAGATACTATACAGAGGGTTACAGTTACATGAGTGAGGTAATGAGTACACTTCCACTTCCTCTTGAACATTGTTACCCCCTCCATTGTTTTCCCCCTACGAGTGTTCAATTATTGTAGTGTCTGTGAAGTACTTTTAGAGAGCCTCCTGGTGCTTGATAAACACTAGTTTACCACAAACTAGATTGCTTGTATCAGTCCATGTTTCATTGGGGTAACTAAATACCTGAAGCTGACAAGATTGGGACAGTCTCAGTTTGGAAGACGAAGACTAAAGTCCAGGTAGCATAATGCTGATTCCAGCAAGGGTCACCTTTCAAATGACAAGAGTAAGGCACCACATCACCACACCGAAGGTCAGAAAGCAACCCAGGAGCAGGGCTGTTTGTAAAACAAGTAGATCTCTAGAGAGTCCCAGGGTCTCTTGAGGGTTTTCTATTTCCCTTCTCAGGTCAGGATTGTCTAGTGACCTAAGAACCTGCCATTAGGTCCCACCTTTTAAAGGTGCCACCACTGATCAGCACTGCCACACTGGAGACCAAGCTCCTGATACAAGAATCCATTAGGCACACACGGAAGCGCTAGCAGTGTTCTTCACAAGAGTAGCTGGGTTTGCATCACCAAGTATTTAAACAGGAACAAGAGGTTTCATCTCAACAAAAGCAGCAGAGAAAACAATCGTTATAGAGAGAATGGAGACAACAACGAATAGGCATATTTGGACAATGTAAAAGAATCTAGATGTATGTACCACCACAGAAAGTTGTTATTTATAAATTCACACACACACACACACACACACACACACACACACACACACACACACACACACACACACACACACACATACCAACAGCTCTTGTCCCATACTTCTAAGAAGAAAGCATCATGGGAAAAGCGCTGGCACTGTCTTTATTAATAAAGTTTGTTCTCTCATAGAGTGTATACTCAAATAGAATTAATTTTTCTAACACATTTCTGTTATTTGTAGAATTGTTACATTTAACTGTTTTCAGAGAAACCTTAATGAAGTTGTATTTCCCTAGTACACTGATTTTTGTACATGTATTCAATTAAGCATAAAAATGTCTAGAGAATTACATAATAAATACCCATCTACTTGCCTGCCCATAATTTGATTGCACCTAATAAATTGCATTTCACATTGCTATCCCTTATGTACTTGGGGCTTTTCCAAGTGTCATTTCCACTGCTCTCCAGCTCTGCAGGAAATGGTTAACTCAGCAGATTTGAGTTGTTGACACGCTGCACATTCTCAGGAAAGGCCTAGCTTTAGTTCTGGGTCTTTGGGAAGAAGAGTTCTGGGCTTTGCACTACTATACCTGATAAGAGTGTTTTGGTATTCCTGAGATGTGAGCCAAACTTTATGTTTGAACAGATAATGCATGTTAAAAATGTGCTTTATGGGAAGAATGTAGTGTTGATCTGGGGACACAGAACACCTGAAGTCATGTAGGCAGGTGCTCAGACATCTACCCAAAGAACAGATGAGATGAACATTAAACATGGACTCCAGCGGAAAAAGTCTCCACAGGGCACATGCCTGTTCATTCTGTTGACTTTCACCTGTGTCTTTTCTCTGTAATAAACTATTACCATGTTTGTTGGTGTACACCTGTAATGCCAGCTCTTGAGAAACTGAAGCAAGAAGACCGTAGTTCAAGGCCAACCTCAGTTACACAATGAGAACGTATCTAAAACAACAAATAAATAAGTAAATGAATATGCAAAGAACCCATAATGACTATAGATAGGAGCTTTTTTGGAGATCTGCATTCTTGTAACAAACAAATCAAGATCAAAATTATTTCTAGGTCTTTCCTTCCAAGTCACTGTTATGCAGGAATTTGATTGCAAGATGCAGAGAAGCCCCATTTTGAGAGATTGAATCATGAGTCTTTATTAGAAAGCCAGCAAATAGGTGCACAAGCTTGTGTCTTCCAAATACTTGCTGCCTAGAATGCACTTGATACTCTTAGAAAACTGAGCCATGGAGGTAGGTAGCAAAGTAGAGAAACAGTAGGAAAACAATCTCAACAAACAAGATCAGCTCCAGTGGAGAGTTGAAGAGCAATGTCACGGTGACCTGAGGAGAGTCAGGAGACACAGGCATGGCATGACGCAATGGTGGTAGAGATGGCGAGCCTTAAACAGGGGCAGGGGAAGGGGGCAGGGTCTCAGAAAGAGAGTTCAAAGAGTCTCCTGAGGTCATGGTACAGGAACCTAATGTCCAAGGCTCTGCCCTGCCTTTAGGAATTCAGGCATGTCCACCACCTGGGGGTGGAGATGGGACTTCACCTCTAAGAGTTTTCAGGAAGTCCCTCATCCATCAAGAAACTAGGATGAGGCCAGTGAGACCCAGTATCCATGTCTCAACATCCCTCCTCTGGGTTTATTATTTCCATATATTTGCAATAAATTTGTTGGTGATCATACTAAATACAGTAAAAGAACACATGCTAAAAACATACATGCAACCCTTTTTCACATATTCTTACAGAATTTGCTTTTATCATTTGTGTTGTGACAATAACACATATACTTCAAGTACATCCATTTTAATTTCTGCACAGTATTCTCCTGTTAAATCATAGGCCACAGCTTAATTATTCATGCTCTTATTGATGATCATTTAAACAACTTACATTTTAACTTTGTAGTAATATACCATGTGTATTCACATAAGTCTTCTTAATACATGTATGCAAGTAACTAGATTTTGCCTGATTCCTCTCCACATGGCGAATGCAATTTACCGTTCCACCAGCAATGTGTGAAAGCCCATATATGCCACATGCTAACTATTATCTATATTGTCAAACTGGCTTTGAAAACTGATGGCTATGTAACAGCATGGTTTTCATTTGCATCTATCCAGTAATAACAAACAAAAGGAAGTAACCTTCTATGTCTGTATTGACATTTTTGTGAGATTTTTGTTTCTGTCAATTACCTGTGTGTAATCCTTCATTTTCCTATTGAAGGGTTGGTTAGAATCTGTAAAAGAGCAAATCTTTATATATTCTCTACTTTAATCCTTATTGCTCACATCCAGAGAGTATTAACCCACTCATGTTGCTATCACGAAATGCCATAGGTCAAGTGACTTGAGAAATAAACATTTAGGTCTCCCAGTTACCAATAGGCTTGGCTCACGTGGAGGTGCTCTTCCTAGCCTGCCAATGAAGACTTTCTCACCGAGTCCTCACATGGGCAGAAGTGAGGTAGACTCTCCCTCATCTTGTTTGTTTTATGAACAGCTGTAAGTGAGTAATTCGACTGATTTCTGTCAACTCTCACAAGATTTCCAGCCTCTTACCAGGTCCTCAGACATACAACTTACTTTCAGGACAGAGCAGGGGCATGAATTTATTTCTATGTGGAAAGGCAGCTGTGTGCTGACAATAAAATATTCCTTGCTTCCCAAGAGAGTTGGAAGAAAGTTCAAATTTTAAAGTATTCTTTCTATTCATGCCTTGGAGACATTTTATTTGAATTTTATGGCAGTATAAAAATCTTTTTTATTTTTGACCAGATTATAATCTTCTCTGTAGTCTTATCTTGACCCATTTACCTTTGTAGATGTGTTGACTAGCTTCTGTATAGTGAATTTGATATGTATTTTTCACTTAATCTACTCAATTAGTTTAATATAATGGCTCCCTAGGGAAAGTAACTAGTAAGTGAGAAGTAAAGATTCTGACACGGGTGGCTCACACTTGTAATCCTAGCAACTCAAGAGGCTCAGATCTGATGATCACAGTGTGAAGCCAGCCTAGGCTGAAAAAATCTGTGAGTCTTATCTCCAATTAATCAGCAAAATCTGTAAGTAGACTCATTTGTAGAGAAAAAAACTCCAAGATAGAGTGGATCCCAGTATGGGCAAAAGAAGAGTAGGAAAATAAACATTTTTTACAGGTACCTAGTTATCAATTTCCACATTGTTTAAAAATCGTTTAAAAGACTATGCTTGACTTTTTTTGGTTTATTGTAGAATTCACATAATTTTCATTGCCTAAATAATATACAATAGTGGAAAAAGCTGAACAAAATCAAATACACACAATTTAAAGTTACTTGAAGACATACAGAAATAACAATGTTTGGTGAGCTGTTGTGTGCTCTTTTAAATTTCCTCCATATATTGATATAGGTGTGGATATCACCTTTTAACACTAGACTCATATTGTTCTAGCGTTGTTTTAACTTGATACATGATCGCCCCCTTAACACTGTGTACTCTTTTCTATAGCAGTAGTGCCCACATATATTCCATATTTAATGGTGTGCGATCTCATGTACCACATTAACTAAATCAATCCCACATTGTAGGAAATCCAGGTGGTTTTTAATTGTTTTGATATGTTAAAACCTTTTGACAAAATACTTTTATAAAATATATTCATAAATACATGATATTTTCAGAGGATAGATTCTACAAAGAAAGATTGCTAAGACAATAAGATTCCTTTTCTCCTTAAAATTTGACAATGAGTTACCAAATTACCTTCACAATAAAACGTATGCTCATTTTGGCAGCACATGTACTAAAAGTGGAACAAGATAGAAGATTAGCATGGACCCTGCCCAAAGATGATACGTAAATTCATGAAGCGTTGTATATTTTAATGGGTAAATGAATGAAAAGGAGAAATGGGGACAGAATGCAGTCAAGAATTCATTGTACATATTGCAAAGTAAGGGAATATATATATATATATATATATATATATATATAATATATATATATATATATATATATATATACAAAGTCTATACAGTACTTACAAAGTAGAGGAAAGAGTGGGTTGGGGTGGGATGGATGAGAATGTTGAGAGACATCATTCAAGACGCATTGTATTCATTGTATTCATAAACTGCTTTTCTAAATGGCAACTCCTTTGCACAATTATTTAAAGACAGTAAAAAAGAATATACAAAACTTACATAGTCATTTATAATTTTTTGTTTCACCCTTCCTAACAAAGACTAGATATTACCCTTCGCTTTCATGTTTGGAACCAGATAAGTGGGGGAAATGGCATTTTTACCTTTTATCTTTTTTATTATTTTCAACCCCCGACAAGGCTGATTATCCTTTCATGTGGTTATGAGCCAGTTCCAATTTTATACCAGGTTGATAATCTTTCCTTATGAATTTCTAAGAATATTACTTTTTCCCCCTGAGATGATCGTATGAGTATACATTTTCATCCAATGAATAAAATGATATTTTGGTAAAATTATGTATCCTTTTCCTTAAGGGGGACCCACTCCTGAAATTGCCTTCTGAAACATTTCAATAAGAAACCTCTGACAGAATTTCCTTCCCCTCAGCCCTCTTTTCTGTTGTCTTTTTCAAGGGCACATAGTGAGAACTGTGGACTCCTGTTATTTTCAAGATTAATAGACTCGGGGTGCGAAAGATGCAACATTCCAAGCATGAAGAGTTATTAACTAGCAGCAGCGTTTTGAGAAATGTTCTCACATTCCAAATGCTTCATTGCTTCATTGAATAGTGATCACGGGAAGCTCACGGCGAGGCAGATGTTTGCTTGCACATATTACAAATGCAAACAATTATTCCCAAGGTGAACGTCGAGGAATTTTTAAAAGCACACACAAAATTCTCTGATGAAAAGAAAGAAATGATTGCACTGAATTTGAAAAATGATCTCTGTCTAGGAGTTGTTCTTTCGATCCACGGCTACTGGGTAGTAAACACAAAATGTGTTGGATGATGAAATGAGAATTGAAAAACCAAAACAAGTGTGTCCACATAGTCGTTGCCCAAGCATGACCACCCTGAGAGAACAGTCTACATGCAAAACGTCATCTTGATCGAAATGGTAAATAGAACTTTGTCATATCACACAGCTGATATGGGACTTTGGTTTTGAGGTAGATGGGTGATTATTCTTAATTGAAGGTTTTATTTTTCATTCATCAGCTTGATAAGAACAGCAATCTCCCCAAACAGGAAAGATTCCAAACACACGTCATTCTAATATTTTCAGATTCTCAAAGTAACTGACTGTTATTCTTTATTCTGTGTTGCCTTAGACCAAAACACCAAAACAATTTTTTTCTCCAAATCCCAAATCAAGGATGATTTTGTTAAGAAAACAATTTTTAACTCAATAGGCAGCTTATGTTGCTTCTCTTCTTCATGTGACAAATGTTCATGCCTTGTGAAAGGAAATAAAGGCATGTTATATCAGAGCACATTCCACATTGGCCTCATACCATCGCACTTTGGACTAGCTATATTCCAAGGGCTGGAACGGAGAGAACATGCCACTTTTGTAGGTGAATTTCTGAAAGACCAAATAGACAGACAACTCCTTCTCTCATGACCGAAGCATCTCTTCCCAGTTCCTTGTTTTACTGTGCAGATTCTCCATCCTTATCTGATCCTTCAGCGGCACTCTGGGTTTGGGGCTGCAATGATGGACTCTCTCTGGAGCAAGTGGCATTTCTGTGTCCTCTGAGCCTCTGAGTCAGCTGACTTGCACACCCTCACTGCCTTTACCTCCCCAGCTGCTTGGGACTCAGCCCAGCTACTCTGGTCCCCAGGGAGCCTGACCTGCTGTGAGAGAAACTAGTAGAATCAGAGGACCAGCATTTGCCCATTTGAAAATATTAATTCTGTGATATTTTCACCTCACATTTTTATGAATTCCAAATTAATGTTGGCTTGACATAGTCCACTGGTGCATTTCAAGCACACACAGAACACCAAGTGAATTGTTATTACTCCAAGGGCTCAGAAAAGAATTTTAAATTATTAAATTATTAAATCAGGATTACAGGATAATAAAGGACAGTGCCTACCTTTAAGGATTTATATTCACACCTTGGAAATCCTTTGGGGGTAAATAGAAAATTATAATCATCCAGTATCAATGGCAGAATGATACCATTGCATCTAATCTTTGTTTCAGTTCTGCTGGTTGTAGCTGAGAAAAGAAAATATATTGAGTCCAGGACAATATTGATATTTTATGGTATTTTTCTACACCAGACAGGTCTGTTTCTGGAGGCCTTAGCCTCATGAGTCTTACAGCGACGACACTGTTTTGTTGCTAGTGGGGCAAGAGCCAGAGTTAAAACAATTTTAAGCCCTTTCTCTTAATTGCCTTAGTGTTCTCGGTGAAGCTCCTTAAAGTCTCTCATCCTTAGTTCCTTTGTCTTTAAAATGTAATGATTCCCTCACCTCAGGGTGTCATTTATGAGAATAAAATATGAGCAGGTGATATAACTAAGAGAAGTCGAGAATATTTGCACAGTCAAATGCTCATAGTGTTTCTGTTTTTATTGGCATATAGTAACCACACAAAGGGATTCTGCCATGATGTTTCCATATAGACATAGTACAAACTTTGATTCAATTCACCCCTCTAATACACCTTTTCTTCAGTTCTATTATAACTGGCCTCTGTTTGGTTGTTGGTTTCCAAGTATTTATTGACTAGTCTATTCTTTTGGGATGCTCTGGTATAAATTGACCCTAAAACATTGAAATGAGTTTGAAAAGATCAAGCTCCTGAGAGTGGGCATCAGGAACCTTCTTCTGTTCCTGGCTCCCAGCCATTCAGCAACACAGCCCTGCATCACCTGGCTGAGCCGCAGAGTGAATGCACCTTTGCCTTCACACCTCTGTGCTCCTTCTGAAATCAGGTTTATCACCCTAAATGGAATCATCAGACTGGTGATAGCCTTTTCTATTTCCCAGGCTGTTTAATTTATTCCACCTAACTAGCCATTTTTGCCCACAGGGGAAATTTATGAAAGAGCTCAAGGTTTGATCTTCCCTGTGGAGGAGGACAAAGGCGAAAAGTCACAGCCAGTGCTCCTGACTGGGGGCTACAGGAGATGACACCTGCAGAAAACTTAAGGATTAGTGGAGCACACATCTGAGCCTCACACTCCTCCATGCTAATGAAAATAAGGCATCGTGAATCATTTTCAAACTTGATTTTCATATGAAATCCTGATCTTTCTGTTATTCTTATTTTTTTAATCTCTCAGTTGCCTTAGCTCACATCATGCCTTAAGAAAATAAAAAGGCTTCTGAGTCAGGCAGTATTTATAACAGATGTCAGTTCACACTACGCACCCTAAAGAGATGCAAACTACACCCTGGGCAGCGAGAAATGAATACTTCCTGCATCCAAGGAGACAAACATGTCCAAAGGGCTACTCTAACAGATCTGACTCCATGCTTGCAAAGTACTCAAGATGATGCAACAACAAAAGGTAGATGTACATTTCAGTACCCTAGGAGTTCCTTTCTGTCAATCAATGGCAGAAATTTACTTTGAGGATATTACCTAAAGGTGTTTTTGAATCACTGGACATTTGGAGTCCTAGTTTGAAGCATGCATTTAATGGAAGAGAAATGTTTTAAAAAGCTTTCTAATCATTTGAAGTTGTTATTCTGAAAAATAACATTTCAAAGTAATAGAGCAATGCCTTGCAATTTACAGAGTTTGGTTGAAGCTTAGCCACCGTGGGTGAATTGTTTCACAAATGTATAGTATGGGCAACAAGAGAACAGAAGCCACCCTGCCCTTACACGGGCAATATCTCCTGCCATTGTGTGATACTTAATAGTGAAGAAATAATAATAAGAGGAAACGTCCCTTTCAAGGTTAGAAAAAACATATAATAAAATTCTCTGGAGTTAAAAATAAGCTACATAAAACTTCATTGGTTAGTATTTAGAAGTACAATCATCAGAACTGAATTAACAGAATTAACAGAACTGAAGGTTGGCATTTTGTTTGAATTTTACCTAACACAAATAACCTACACATACACAGATACATAAACACACATACAAACACACAGTCAGACATACACACACACACACACACACACACACACACACACACACACATATCAAAGTACAAATGAAAAGGAGGTTTTAGAACAGGCTTTAAGTCACAAGGAGGAACCCAAAACACAAAGAGGGTAGCAAAATATACTGGGAAACCACATCCTAACCTGACAACCCGGAATCATTTTCAAATTTCAGCACCTATTTATGTCTGTGGGAGAAGCTCTGAATCTGTGTATCATTGCGGATTGTACTTCAGTTTTATTTAGAATTTTGCACTTCTATTCCTACAGTTATGATTTGCGCTAACTCCCTTAGGAAGTCCCAACTAATTTAGTCTTATAATTGCTCTTGTAAAAGAGAGCACTCACTGTTAAGACCAAACTCTATGGTTACGCTCAGAAATGCACGGGACATCTGTATTCTTAATGTAAACTACCTGTAAGCTTCAAGATAGGTGTGTGAATGTTTTTCTTTTCTTATTTTTTCCCTACATCACCTTATCAGATACTTAGTGGTTTAGAACAACACCAATTTATTATCTTGTATCTGTGGAGGTCAAGAGTTCTAAATCAAAGTGTTACCTGGGCTGCTTTGCAGACTAGACAGAATCATCTCCACAAGTTCTGGAGATCAGCATCTTTGGGGTGGGCATTATTCTGTCTACCATGAAACTATTAATCCTATGTTGAGATAAGGAAACTGAAGGTCAGAAGAGTGAAATCATTTCACAGAGAAACAAGGCAGCAAACTCTTGCCCTGATAAGAGCTAATTCAGTATGAAATCTTAATGTAGAAGCCAACACTGTTTATTGCATACACTTTCCCCACCATCAAACATCTGCCCGCCTCCAATTTGCCCATCTATCTACCCCCCCACACACACTGTGGGTAAGAAGATATTTAGGGAAAGATAAATTATAAATAAACCTCAACCCAAGCTCACTTCAAGACTAGAAACTTCACACTGTCGGTATATAGCATTTTCAAAGCAACACATTCCCAAATAAAGAGGTTTCTGTGGGCTGATTACAGCTGAAGTGAGTTAGGGGGTGTTCGATTTGTATGCTCTTGGACTTTCTAAGATCTGTATGTTTATCCTATCCTTGTCTGTATCCATCTTCCTTGAAGACCTAGCTATAAGAACCACAGTTCAACATGCTACATTTCTATTTCCCAAAAGGTCAATTGTCCTTGATTTTCATGTGCTCATTTTGACTCATGAGTGTGAAATAGGTGCAGCATTGACAAAGGAAGGAGCCATGCTTGACCACAGAGACATGGAACCATGTGAGCTGTGGAGAGGAAAAGAGAGCAGCCCTGATCTCTACAGAGCACTGGTTATAGCTTGTTACATGCATGGACTCATCAAATCTTACATCAACCCATTGCAGTAGACAAAGGCCGAGAAGGGTGAAACAGAATTTTCAATGGGGGCCCATAAATGTCAGGTTGGAAGGAACATCACACTAAAAAAAAAGAAAAAGAAAGAAAGGAATTGCTTGAAGACAAAGCACCTGGCAAGTGGAGGTAAACTAAAACTTTTCAGGAAAAGCTACTCACAAATTCCTGCAATGCCACACAGGCGACTAGATTTGAGTTTGTATTCCAAAATTTCTTCTAAGACTTAAACCAATTCCTTAAGCTCCAAATGGATATTTGATTTCAAACGTGCTGTTTCTTGATGCAGAAATAGTAGTGGAAGATAATGAAAGGGCTAGGTCTGCATGCCAAAGTTGTCATCTGAAAAAGCAGCACCTGAGTTCTAAAGAGGAGGGAATGCAAGAAACTGTAAAATATGGAATAGACAAACACAAATCGTCTCCTTCAGAGTGGAAATATGAAATCAGAAAGCTAAATCTCCACTTAAGAAGGAAATTATCTTTAATTAAAAGGAAACTATGAAGAAATCATTCAGACCTAAAACACTTGGTTTATTCAGGTTATGCGTGCTATATTGCCTTGTTTGAGCTGATGAGAAAGCTGGATAGAGAATATTTATGACCCAGAACACTAATAAATTGCCTATTCTCTGACTAATGAATTTGAGGGAAAGGTAGCAAATAAGATTAAATTTGATGGTGTTCTGTCATTTACCACAACTTGCAAATTTTCCAAGATGAGTTTTCTGAATTCAGCTAAAGGAGAGAATGGCTCTAGTTTCAAATTATTTGACTACATTAGGACTATTTCAATGCCAAACCTTACCTGGGCTCAAAAAACATCTATGAAACTTCTGAAACTGTAGACTAGTGGATAGCGTATGCAATGAAAGTGTCAGTGCTTTGAAATTTTGCGATCAGAAAACATGTCTGTCAAGAAAAACCTGTGGTTTTCAGCAGCGTAGCCTACCAGTCCTTTCTAGCATAAATCAATATATAAAGAGTCCATTTGCTTTTTTTCCCGTTATTTTTCTTATGATACCTAGACCTCACCTGTTTGTGGCTGCTACGGTATGGGCAAACTTTGAGTGTCTGCCAAAGGAGCACAGGTGTATAATTAGGCCCCAGAACAATGATAATGAATGTGTTGTGGGTTATTAAGAGGTGGGGCCTAGGTGCTTAGGTTATTGGATCACTTGAGGGTGTGTCTTCAAAGGGTCCAGTGGGACCACAATCTTCCTCTCTTCCTGTGCTCTGAGCTGTATTGGTCTTTCTCTCCACAGGCTCCCACCATGATGTGCCATCACCTCCTAGCCCTGTCTGAGCCAGCAGACACCAGGTCCTAGAATTTCCTGTGAGCTACATAAAAGTATCAGTTCATAAGTGGATTGCCTTGAGTATTGTCTTGTGGGGATATAATAGTAGCTCACACAGTTGCGCATGGTATTTGACTCTTGGTATAGGAAATGAGATGAAATGTCAGTATGGTTTCCATGGAGGCCTTTGCTGTTTTGCAATGGGCTAAATAGAGAATGGCTTCCAAATACAACTATGACCCCCACAAAGGACTGCTTCACCCCTAGATCCCCTGAGGACTTACCAATCACCATGACTTCAGGTGAAGACATCAAGGAGCTACATCCTGACTCATCCTCTTGGCCCAGATTTTTTTTTCTGCTTTCTTCACCTTAATGCTTCTCAAAATACCACATCTCTGTTCCACAAAATCCTCCATTCTTCGTTGCCCGGCACACCACTGTATGGGCTGTTTGAGTGGTTAGTCATCTTTTTCTTTCCCTTTCACACCAAAAATGAGACCACCTTTCGTTCAGTCTCCTTTGGTTCCCTGCTCAGTCTCTGACAAGTTTAGAAATGCACACATGTGGCAGAGTGAAAGAAGGCTGTCTGGGAAGCCCCCGAGCCTCGGTCTGAACTTTTGTCTTTCTTAGGATAATAATGGAAGAGCTCGCCCATGCTCTTGGCTGCCTTCAGGTAGGCTGAACAGATGGGTCAACAGGCAGGACCTACGGGAACTCCATGCCGTTTCTATTATCTGAGTTTGCCACCAGTTTTGTTTGTCAGCGGTGGCCTAAAAACTAAGTTTCTAAAGGGCTCAAATATTCCAGGGAACACATAAGATATTAATAGTCCATTTTCATCTTCTTCACTGTCTGCCTTTTGGCCACTTTTTAAGAAACAGAAAAGTATTACCATGCATAAGGTGTTCACCTACCTTTTGCCCTCAGACTTCTGCACTTAGAATAACGTTTGCAATAGTGCCGGCAAATCTAAACCCTCCCTGACAAACTCACACAATAGCAGCTGAGGGCCTCGGGAGAGAGATGATTTTATATGTGTTAACATCGCCAATGTCATGCAAATAAATGCTACAGAAAATCGGAGCACTGTGAAAACTAATGACCTTGGAGCTTACAGGTCTCAAATAGCCTCTGTAAAAGGTCAATTGATGCAGCAAGCAAGATGAAGGAGCGAGAACTGAGACAGGATCCTCTCAGAAGCAAAAGGAGGGGGAAGCCGAAAGCCCTCACTCTAGCACTAACACAGCCAGTGCACCAGGCGCCTGGTGTCTAAATCTTCTCTTCGTAAACATCCCTGATTTCTAAAAGAGAGCATAATTCTGCTCCCCTGGTGTATTTCTTCACTTATAGCTGTCTGGATTGAAAAGGCAGATGTTTTATTGGAGGAATTGACTGCAAGGGTGATTGCTTTCTGGTGAAACAGTTAATAAATTAAAATTTAGGGAGGAAGATGAGTGTGCTTAAGGGAAGAGAACTCTGCTTTCTGGAGGTGGGTGGGGGAAGAAGCTCAGGTCGGCTGCTCTTGGGAGAGCTCGTGGATAATTACATAATTAGGAGAGGAGAGGATAGAATAGTCATATTGATTAGCTGTCTCACAATTGCCTATTGCTAAACCTGATGCCAGACTTGTTGTTACTGAAATAAAAGTTGTACAAGCTCAAGTCCCATGTTAAGACAAGGATTATAAGCGATACTACGCTCTGTACAGCACTCCAAACTCCTAGGATCTCAGCTTCTTTTGAACTAAGTCAACTCCCACTGAAGCTAAAACCTTCTGCCTTAATCCCATCACCTACACCAGCCAATAACGTAGAACAATGGTGGTGGGGGAAATCTACAAGAATGGACTATACACACCACTTCCATGACTTCATTACAAATGCCTTTTATTTCTTCATGCATTTTTGTTGTTATTACAAAGGTGATGAATAGAGGGGTTAAAGTTACAGAGGTCAGGTGAAGAGTACATTTCATTTCTTCTTCAGCGTGTTATCCCTTATCTCATGCTCTCTCCCATCTTCACCCATTTTCATTTTTAACCTAGTATCCAGTGAGTACCACTGCTGCATTTGTGTACCTTTTGTCCTTCCATTTTTGAACCCTCCTCCACCCCCTCCCAAGACAAAAGGAAAACAAGTCAAAACAGCAACAAAGAAAAAAAAGTTTAAACCTTTTGTTTCTATTTCCTGGACTTCTTTTCTCTAAGTGTTATTTTGTATGATCAGATGCCCATAGGTATTGGGCCTTTGTGTTCCTCTCCTAAGAATATCCTCTTGTGGTCTCATTGTGTGTGAATGCCTACAGACCTGTGTCATTTATCATGTCCCAGTGCATTTTTTAACCTCTCTGACTGCAAACGCTCTGGATCCTGCCATCATCTTGGAGCCGTGCCTGGGAACTCTGAGCACCTTTCTCCCCCTGCCAGTCCCACTGTGCTCTGTGCAGCTTCCTCACCCACTTTCTTTCTTCCTAGTGCTCAGGAATCCACAGCTTTTCCATGTGGCTCCATGTGTCCTGGAGTCTTCTGTTTTTCTATTCTACCTCACACAGCTCTGAAGGAACATTTGTTCTATAAATAAGAAATGAAAGACAGCAACAAAAGACAGAATTTGAAACTGGAATTTTAGGCCCCAGGCCCAACTCCAGGGGTTCCACATGTCAGCTACGACTCACCCAGCACGCCAAATCAAGAGAGGAGACATCAAGAGTCAGGGAAAGGAGGTTAACTGTGTGGCACAAGCAGGCCCCAGGAAGAAGCAGAAAGAGACCTGTACAAAATGGAGACAAGGAGTAAATCTGAGGCTCCAAGTCAGGAGTCAGGACAAGTAGTGACACATATTGCTTTTAAAGAAAACATAGGTAATACCCACCCAAAATACTTGCAACACCCAGGGCAGATGTGCAAAGTTTCCCATGAAAGCCTTGGACCCACGGAACTTCCCTATTCTCTTCTCATTGCCAACTCAGGCATGCACCATGGGTAGTCCTGAGGACAATGCACTGTGACTCACAATTTCTCTCTACAACCCCAGAGCAATTTCACAACAACCCCTTGTGGCTGTTCCTGTATCCAGTTGTAGACAAACAGCAGCTGTCAGCAGGCAGACATGCAAGAAGCCTGCGCACATAGTAGAAGCTAGCCAGGAGGAAATGGGGCCAGAATACAGATGTCTGTAGTATCATCTAAAATAGAAGAGTTGATTGGGCATGGTCCTGGTCCTATACAAAGGACACAGTGAGAAGAGAACAATAGACCTCCCTCCCAGATGCCCAGCTCGGGTCTTCCTGCACAGGTTCTGGCTGTGGGAATAGACCTTCTCACAGCTTTTAGTGGTGAAAATGGAGTGAACTTAGGCTCTCCTTTGGATGTTCTTAAGAAGCATCAAAATCAACTTCAGAAGCCACGAAATGCATCTCATCCATTTTCAGGCATGTATCAAAAAAAGCCTGTGGAGCTCCAAAGAGCCACATTGCTAAGGACTAGACCCCAGGCCACTGCAATTTCTGTACAGTTTGTAAACTCATTTTTTCTACTCTTGTCTGACTGAATTGTTTTTTGTGGATTTCTTGACATTATATTTGAAGCAAAAGTAATAGATGAGGTACATAAACAAAAAACCAGAGAATAATCGGCTAATATTGCTTTTTACCCTTCTTGGAAATTGCTAAAGACCAAATGAAGGAAGTTTTATGAGCAAGAGGTTGTGCAAAAGAGATGGAGAACTTAATCAGACAGAGGTTTAATTAAAAACTAATGAAGTGAGGAAGCTGGGCTTACCCAGGATGAAAATTATTTCACTGTATGTTCGCCTGTTTGCTCATTATCTAAGCTAGTATTTTCGACTTACTCCTGTGCATCTAGAGAAAAATAATACTTTATTTAGCAAAATTGATCATGTATACTAGCAATCTACATCTATTTATACCCATGCATCCGTTCATTTCACATTACAAAGTGGAAAAAATTGAGGAATTTGTGTATGTTACATGTGATTTGATGTTTCTACATATGAATATTTATGATTCTGGTTGTTTTTAAGGCAATATGTTAAATAGAAAGATCCAAAGACTTAAAAAGACAAAAAGTCACATCGTTTTGGACCTGGATTTAAAAACAAAACAAAACAAAATAAATACCTCTGAGATTTCAAAAATTCTTTACTTCCTGTCTCCTACCACAGAACTATTGCTCTGTTTTCATTCCTTGAATACAGCAGGCACACTATATACCTGTGTTGTTGCTGAGGTGAGTCTTTTTAACCCTGAAGTATCCTTTCTCTTTTATCATTGAATAATCAGATTCTGATTCTTTGAAGCAGAAATCAAATATGCTTCACTTTTGCCTTTATCTCATGCTACCAGTCAGAATAAGTCATTTCTTGTTGCTATGGAGTACAATGGAACAAAGGACTATGTTCTGCTACTTATTGGTTATGTGGTTTGAGTATAATTTGGTCCCTCCATTTCTTTATCTGTAAAATAGGGACTATGCTAGAATATAATACACAATGATCTTCTTTAATTTAAAGGAATGAAGAAAAGAATAGATGATTAGAAACAATGTGAAGACATTGTAAGTTCTTACAGAAAGCTAAGATTAAATCATGCCACTATTATAACACAGCATGTAAATAATTGTACGATCTGTTTATAACTTATTGGAGATCTGCCATTTTGTTCTCAATTCTACATTGTTTACATCATAACAAGCTTTCAGCATCTCTTAGTTAATATTCAATAGATTCTAAACTTCTTTATACAAATGTACACAAATTTACAAAACAATGAATGCTTTCTTTAGGTAAAGCAACCAAAAGTAATTTTACCAAGTAAAATAAAAGTGTTCAAAAATCAAGGCTTGAATAAAATGGCTAAAACTGGCAACATTTCCAGTGCATAAAATTCTGTTAGTAAAAAAGCAATGATGTGTCCATTCAATAAAGGATTTGCAGCAGATGTAGACTTTCTATTATATTGGATAAACCCATATTGGAACATTTCTAAGAAGTCTTTCCACTACTGTATTTTATATTAAAGAAATTATTACTGAAGTGAGGAGGCTGAGTCTAAGTAACTTCTTAAGCCTAGAGGTGAGAGAGGCTATTCATTGAATTGCAGAAGCCTTCCTAAAGGTGAGCTAGGAGAGCTTTGCTTCAGAGAAATGCAGATGTCATAACCTTTGGGCATTTTTGCTAGAATGCTGGCCCTCTGCTTCCCCTGAATGGTCTGATTTTTGCCTCTGATCATCTCCATGGAAACTTTGGGGCCTATTCCTTATATGGAAGGCTTAGCTGACCTCTGAGCTTGTACCTGAGCAACCGCTTAATAAGGTTTATTTTGTTGAGCTGGGAAGCTCCACCCAAACAGTCCAGAGCTTTGTTCTAGGCTGTAGGTACACCTGCAGACACCAGCTCTCCAATAGAGACTCCCCATTCAACTCTCAAAATGTGGCTTCTCTGTTTCTCATCAACAGCAATATGATGGGCCAATTATCTTTGCACACGTATCATTTTCTCATTTCCGCAGTGAGCCTAGAAGGCTTGATTCCGATATTCTCCAAACCAGCAAATTTAGTGTTCCAGAAGGCAAAGAATTTGTTGTGAGTAGCCAGTTAGCTTTTTTGCAGTGATAGGATAAAATGAAAGATTGTTAGAAATTTTAAAGATTTTTTTTTGGCTAGGAGTTATGTAGGCACTAGAAAACCTGGTTATATGTAAAACTTTTCTTCCATGTTAAGATAGAAACAAAGAGGACAAAAATATTTGACCACTTGTGTGTGCAATACAGATTTATGAAAACAGCCATTGCCTGTGTATGTTAAAGTGAATGGCAATGGTGTGCCAGCCTTTTATTTAAAAGGAAGGGAAGACAATCCCAAGTTGTCTCTAGAGAATAGAGGAGGAATCGAGAATTTAAAATTAAGCTACAGCAGCATGCGATAATACTTTCATCATTACCACAGTTCTACTGTCTCCTGAGGCACTTCCATGTAACCTCTGGTGCAAACTAGGTACTAAGGAAGGAGCTGGCTAAGAGCTCCAGTTTCTACCTCCTCCCTACCCAGTAACTATGGCTCACCTTCAAAGAAGAGAAGGGCTGCTTGCTTTACATTTGCTTGGAAAATATTCAAATCTTTATTGCCTGCAACAATGGTGTCTCCTCCAGTCAGAGCTGTTTAATAAAAAATATATACCCACACTATGGAATGAGAAGCTTTTGTACTGAGATTATTCATTTATTGTCAAAATATTCCTACATACAAATGAAGAAATCAATACTGTTTTGTTCCGCCTGGTTTCCCTTTTCCTCTCTGGATGGCAAGTCTGGAGTTCTTCCTCCCCAGGCCAAAATTAGAAAATCCTCATCATTTCTTAATATCACTTACCTGCAGTAATATTAGGACTGTAAAAAGTCAGCTCTGTGGAAGCTTTTGAGATGCAGACAAAAGAAAGACAAAACTGCTCTGTCTCTGTAGCAGGTAAATTTCTTATAGGAACATCTCAGTTCAGGAAGACCTAACAGCCTTGCAGGGGTGCAGGTGAACTATGGATATTGGGTCCAACTGGCACCAAGTTACCATCTTGGATGAAGGTGAACTCTCACCCCAGGTGATAGGCATGCCTGAGTTCCTAGAGGCAGGGCAGGGACTCCGGCAATAGGTTCCTGGACCTGCCAGACCTGTATCATGAACTCAGAGACTCTTTCAACTCTGGAGCTCCCTGTGACCCTGCCTCCTGACCATGACCTTATTTCGGCCCCACCATCTCAGCCACCATTTTGCACCATGTCTCAGGTCTCTGACTCTCCTCAGGTCACCACCGCATCCTTCCTCAATGCTCCATTAGAGTTGGTCTGGTTTGTTGAGATTATTTGTCTGCTCTTTCTTTCCTTTACGACTCTCATGGCTCAGTTTTCTGACAACATTCAGTGCATTGAAGGCTGCAAAGGTTTTCAGGGACATGTGAGCTCGCAGTTGCCAGCTTTCTGATGAAGACTTCCAATTCGGCCTCTCAAAATGTGGCTTCTCTGTATCTCGTTTCCATAAAACACAGGCTGTAAGGACCTCCTCTTCTTGGGGAAGGATTCAGATAACCTGCATAATCTCTGTCTCTCTCTCTCTCTGTCTCTTGTCTCTGTCTCCCCCCTCATATCTCTCTCTCCCCTTCACCCATGTTTTATCTTTACAAACAGACATATGGGAAAAGTAAATGACATGAATCCCACTAACTCTCAGGAATGTATTAAACCTACTAAACACCTCAAACACCTCACACAAGAGAGCTTTACCTTAGCAAAAGGCTAGGGGACACTTTCTGGGGACACAGAAGAGAGATGGGGAGAAGCAGTCAATCTCCGGATATGAACAAAAATGATCCTAAAACAGAGAGTTCTTGGGGAAAAAAAATCACAGAAAGTATGGTGCTGACACAGGTTGTCACAAATGTATGCCTGGACTCTCAGTGAATATTTCTTAGATCTCTGAAAGACACCCAAGACCCTAGGACCTGTGAGTCAGTGAGTGCTGTGAAGGCCAGAGGAGGATTAATCTCCTAGAGGTAGAGCCTCCTCAGGGAAGGTGATTGGCAAGGTCACAGGTGCTATTTCAGATGTCCATATGGGATCCTTAAGCATATCCCCTGTGGACAAGAGAGGACAGGTGCAGATGGTTGATGGATATCAGATTTTCATAGTATACCTTAGGGTCAAAAGGCTGACATTAGGTCAAAGAAGTGACAATGATGTCATGAATATGCAATCCTTTGGGTTTTTATACATAACACTACAAAGAAATTTGTGTCTATATAACATTGAAATGGGCCTTTTCAAGAGCTAGGATGCTGTTGGATTCGGGTGCAGCTATAAATCTAATAATAAATATAGCTACATATTACAATAGCATAGATTGTATATTCTTAGTGTATACAATGTCTTCTATTAATTATATCTATATATAATTATAATGTGGTTTTATTCTATGCTGACTCCTTACCTCTCAAAAGCTTATATAAGTAATAATAAGAAATAATAATTAGGAGTGGGCTATCTCATCATCATTACGGGAGAGCCACTCAGGGGACTTGTGACCTCTGTCCCATAATTAGAATTCATCCTTCCTATACCGTGTCATACAGCTAGAAGCAATAAACAGGAAACAGGGTAAACCTAGGATCACTTTTCCAGCTGAAATAATGTGTCTTCTTGCTTTGCAGAGTTGTATTATTACATCTGTAAAGAAATAGAAAGACCTGGAAAATGTTAAGCCAAGTAGGTTAGGCCCAAAGAGACCAAAGATGAGTGTGTTCCCTTACATGTGGCAGTTAGATTGAGCTTTTAAACTCTGAAGGAAACACACTACGTAGTGTGCAAATGTGCACAAATGTACTGACAGAAATACAGTAGAGGGCTGGGAAGGTGGCTCAGTGGTAGAGCACTTGCCTTGCATGCATGAGGCCCTGGGTTCGATTCCTCAGCACCACGTAAGCAGGAAAAAAAGTGGAGCTGTGGCTCAAGTGGTAGAGCACTAGCTTTGAGTTGAAGAGCTGAGGGACAGCACCCAGGAGCAGAGTTCAAGCCCACAAATGGACACCCCCCCCAAAAAATACAGTAGATTTAAGGGTGATGTCAAATAGTGTAACTCCTTAGAAAGGCAAAATCAAAGTTTAATGAACTAAACCCAAGGAAGCTGGTACTAGAAAGAGACAAGGAAAGGTCAAGGTGAAAAAGGCAAAAAATGAAGAGGAGAAGAGGGGAAGAATGCAGTCAAGTATCCAACATAGAGGGAAATTAGGAAAAAAAATGAGGGAGAGGGTAACAGGTTTGACAAGAAAAACACTACCTGTTATCTTGACAATAAAAAAACGCTAAAAAAATTTTTAAAGAAGCCAATGTACATCCTACAAAATTAAGAAGAGTGAGAAAAGAATGAGGAAGGGAGAAATGGGTGAGAATGTTGAAAGGGGTGACATAGATTGAGATACATTGTATTCTTAAACTTCTTCGTTAAATGACAACTCCTTTCTACAACTACTTAAAGATAGTAAGAATGTATCTTTTGATATAAAGAATAAAGATCATGAATGTATGCTTGCAAAAACCACAGTAGATCATCTACATATTTAGGGGTTGCGTATAAAATCTGTGGCTTAGCTCCTCTCACGTTGCCTCAAAGTCGATGTACTGTGCTTTCACAAAGCAGCCCCTTGAGAAAATTTTGTTGGAGCAAATTTCTTCTTCCCTACACAGAAACTTTTTTTTAAGTTGCACATTGGCTTCCACATAAGTGTGAATGTAGAAAGCAAAGAGAAGCCAGGCTTTGCCCTGGCACATACTCGGTAGACACTGAACACCATCCAGTACCTCCCTGTGTTCTTGATTTTCCCATTTGGACTTGCAGTGATGCTTTCCAACAAGCATGGTACTTTCCTCGCTGGTACCTCCTACATCGCTCTGCCTGGGTTTTGCCACCTGTCTGTCACTTGTAAAGAAAGGTATCATTTGGCTTACAATAATATAGAAATCGAAAGCAGTGAAATAGCTTTCAACCCTTCATGCACAATTTAAGCAAGATACAAAAAACAATACCTAAGACCTTTGGGCCTAACTATTCTGACATCTCACTTTGTTTTCTTTTAAAAAAAATTCACCAAAGAAGTCTGTACATAAAAGATATGCTTTCAGAATGAGTGGATGTCTTGCTGTGCTTCCAAAAAGTGAACAGACTGTTTTGATATAATAAACTTGAAGGGAGATGTTAGAACATTTACCCAAAGTAAGCAAGGCTAAGTAGATTTTCAAAAACACACGGGAACTAATCATGTCCTCCCTGGTAGCATTCCCTCCTATCTTTCAGAAATGTCATTGTTGACTCTGACCTGACACTGGAAGAAAACACAATGTTGGTAGTGTGAACTTCAGAGCCCCTATGCAGAATTTTCATATAGCAAATCACATCAGTTTCAATATGGCAGGAAATCACTTTGTTGTAGTTGTTGTTCCAGGTTGAAAACTTTTCTTCCCCTCCCTTTTGTCCACCAAAGATAATGTGAGGACAACAGTTTAAAATATCTAAATGGCATAGAGGAATTTAAGAGATAAGCAGAGACCCGGTCTGGTCCTCCTTAAACAGATATCATGCTAAACAGAAGGCCTTGACAAGCAGAAAGTAGGCCAGAGTGAACAATGAAACCACTGGGTCGGCCAGTGTCAGGGGTATGTGAAGAGATTATATGCTCCAATGAGCAGGTGATAGAGTGACTGACACATTTAAAGTATATATTTAAGATCGAAGAACACTTTGATCATACACTGAAATGTCAGCTGTGTACAACAGTTCCTCCTAACCTTTTAAAAATGTAGGTAGAGAGGTCTTAAATTCTCTCTGGTGTAGTAGAAATAGTAGCTGTAATTTTGCCTTGTCTGGAAATAATAAAACTTGAACACACTGGGGGTTCCTTCCTCTAGTCTCTTTCACCTTTATTGTAGAAAAGTAACTTCTTTAGATATAAAATTACACCTTTAAGGAGAGTAATAGGGATTAGTTTTTTCAGTAGGTACATGTGATTTCAAACAATTAAATGCTAAAGAAATGGTCATTCATTTTTAAAACATGGCTTATTTCCTGTCAAAGGAATAACTCTTCAGAATGAAGCATACGTACACAAAGAAAGAGGAGAAAAGGGAAAGAATGTGAGTATTTGAAAAGCAAGTGCGATCACACTTTCCTGTTGTGCTGATAGAAAGGGAGCTTAGCTTGCCAAGGAGAAAGTAGGTCACTGCATTAGTGTATTAAAGACACTACATTCAAGAGGATGAAAAACAACAATACCACATTAACTTTTAGTAAGGCAATAGAAGATTCTTAGTGACTCTTTTGGAAATTACCAAAACTACATAAGGCTACTGAAAGCTAAATAGGCAGGTGAGTTTCTAAATCCACCTTATCTGGAGCCCATAACAAAGACATTCTTCATTGAACCTATGTTAGCATTCTATTCAAATATTCATCATACGTTTAGCTGCCACTTCATAGTAAGATAAGTAAGTCCTTCTATCTGTCAGTCTGTCTGTATATCTGTCTATCTCTGTCTCTCCTTTCTGCTCTGCATTGTTGGTAGAGTGAGCATTACTTGCCCTTCAATGAGACATTAAATATGCATTGTTTGTTTACAGTGACAATGACAAAGGCCAATGGATTGGCTGCTCTACAATGAGTATTTCTATTTTTTAAATAAGTTTTTATTGTGAAAATACTGTACAGAGGGGTTACAATCACATGAGCAAGGTAATGAGTACATTTCTTATCAGGCATTGTTGCCTCCTCTTTTGTTTTTCCCCTACCATCCATCCCTCCCACTTCCACAGCTATACTCCTCCCTCCCCATGAGTAAGTATTTGCTTTGAGCAGAGGTGGATGATTAGAATGTACTAGATTAGAACGTGAGCAGACTATGCAGGGAATGGCAGTGATGGACTAGTGAAGTCTCACTGGAATTCAATCCCCAAGACCACTTCTCTATACATGGGGAAAGGCTAATCTCATTGTAAGACAGCCCACTCCACAGTTACTCCGGAGGCTTTGCAGCCTCAGTTTCCTTCTCCTCATTTGCCCTTCCTGATTCTTTTGTTCTCTTTTCCTTGTCTCATGCTGTAGATCTCCTTTTTTCCTTCTGCAGCCCTGAGGGAGGAAGGAACAATCAGCTTGCCAACTGCCTGGTGTTCTCTTCTTTTTTCTGTAGGGTTTAGAAGCTGTCTGGAAAAAGATCCATTTTGCCTGAAGCGTCTGCACATAATATTAGAGGAGAACAGAATTTTGATTATTACTTTAATCCACCATTGAAATCATATATAAAGGAAAAGTCAAAAAGCTGTGGCAACAAGGACTGCAAGATAAGACTGCAAAAGGAAAGATGTGTTTACCTCACAAAAAGAGAGATCTACATTAGGTAGGTTAGAAGAAATGACTGGGTGAACTCAAACTATCAGAGGTTAGGGGTCTTCACTGTAAACGTCTTTAAAAATAAAAAAATACCAAGTTTAGCCTGCAATAGTCTCAGTATAAGTGCTAGGAAGCAAGTGGCTAGTTCAGATGACTTCTGACATCTTCTCTCCTAAGTATTCTATTTTTAGGAACTGTCAATCAATCCCTTTCAGAAAAACATGAAATGCTCATATCTATAGTTCTCCAAGTTCACTTGAAAATTCATCAGTTGTCAAAAATACATCATGGGATGTGTAAGGACCCATGATTTAAATCAACAGAATAACAAGTTATATATTTTTAGCAACATACTTGCTTAAATACAAACTTCTTATATTCAAGCCCTTACAAGGACAAGAGTTGTAATCACAGAAATGTGGATTGTCATCAAAGTAAACAAATGAAGCTTTTTGAAAATAAAAGATTACTATAGATATGAGATGTGTATAGAGTGAGACAGAGAGAAATACAGAATATATTTCTATATATCTATAAGTAGATATAGATATATAATGCATATAATGTATAATAATGTATATAATCCATATGTAGATGTATATAGAGTTTATATATAGAAACATAGATATATGATGGTATTTCCCTTATGAATTACAAACTTTAACTGAGTAGTAAAAGTGTGGTTGCTAAGGCTTTCATATATAAATTCTTCACAACAGACCCTAGAAAGTGGCACGCTAGCAAAGCAGACATTATAGTCCTGCTTTTCCACCCTGTATCTCCCAGTTCTGGGTAATGATGCTACAGAGGGCTAGGATCACTAGATGAGATTGTCTCATCTAGTGTAGCCCTGGATGGGAATGGAGGGGGGAGGGAGGAAGGATATCACTTCCTTTCCTAGGAGATGAGCCAGTCCCCAAACCACTCCCACTGGGTTTACAACAGAACATCTTGCTCCCGCCAGAAAACAGTGAGCCAGGGAACTGGCAAAGCACACACCCAAATCCAGACTCTGCAGTGATTGGGGAAAGAGTTTCAAGAGAGGAAAAGCAGGAAGAGCAAAGGGTATACAAGTACACAACCCAGACTATGAAAACCTAAATATGGCTGTGGAGCTTATGTCCTTCTCTGGTAGCTCTTAATGGAGATGAAGGAGATAAGGACTCCTAAGAGCAAGAGCCTAAGGGGTGATCTTTCAGTGCTAGAAAAGTCAGTCCGCCAAAGAGGGATGGGAGCACAGCTTTGTCACCAGAAAGATGGAGCCAATTACTCAATGGCAGAGCACCTGTGGCCTGCCTAGAAGTGAACCTACAACTCACTGTGCATAGCCAGAGATAAATTCAGTTTCTGTTCCCCTCCCCAACCCTTCCCAACCACAGAGACTTGTAAAATGTAGAGGACTCTGAATCGCTAGCAGTGGAGTCTGACTTCTGCAGAGAAAGGACTGGTAAATGTGGGGTCTCTGAACATTCCTTTTTTTGGGGGGGTCCAGTCGTGGGCCTGAACTCTGGGCCTGGGCGCTGTCCCTCAGCTCTTCAGCTCAAGGTTAGCACTCTACCACTTGAGCCACAGTGCCACTTCTGGCTTTTTTTTCTGCTTACGTGGTGCAGGAGAATCGAACCCAGGGCCTCATGCATGCAAGGCAAGCGCTCTACCACTGAGCCACCTTCCCAGCCCCTGAACATTCCTTACTATCCCTCTATTGCTTTTTCTTTCTGTAAGAGCACTGTTAATGTGTAAGAAGAATCTAGAACAACACCAAATGAATGCAGACATTTACACAAATTTAACATCAACCTCCAAAGTACCTTCACAGTAGATCCTTTCCCTAACCATTTAGTTGATAATATTGTGAGGAGCTAAATTATCATTGAGAAAAGGTTTGTACTGCAATATGGGGCCACCATATTTCAATACAGAGGGAAAGTTTTTTACCAGTTCTTCAACAGTTCCAGACAAATTGAGTAGAAGTAACTATATGCAGGTAACAGATCCCAGATTTCCCTCTGAAATACTCAAAGACTAAACAAATCAACTGAACTGGGAATAGCATCAGAGCTGTGAGTTCTGATCCACATGAAATAATTAATAAATAATTTGGGGTCAGTCTTTAAACCTTTCCTGGCCCTCTATTTCTTCATCAATTAAATGATATTATTGGTTAGAGAAAAGTCACACAGTGCCTTTGAAAGTTTGAGTCTTCTAGATCCTTAGTTATTTCCTATTTGAGCAGATGTGATGAACTGAGCTGGGAAACCCCAATTCCTCCCCCACCCTGGTGAAGAGAAAGAGGGAAGCATCCATTAAAGAGTAGCTCTTTGCATTCACATTTACTCCTGAGAAGATGAGAACAGGGATTTTAGCCTCTGATCATCATATTCAATAAGTTAGCCTTGTTTTCACTGTAAGCGTATGATGAATTGAATGTTTGTGTCCTCCAAAAATGCATATGTTGAAGCTCTATCCATATGCTAGGTAGGATTCAATGAGTTTAAGATGGCTGGCTCTCCCATTCTCCTTGGTGGATCAGAGTCCCACTAAGAAGATAAGAGTAAAGTCCACTGTCTCTCCTGCAGAATGGAGAATGGAGCAGAAAATATGGCCATTTGCAAACTTTGGAAAAGATTCTTCATTACACAATGGCTGCAAACACCCTGAAAGCAGACAATCACAGCAATAAGACAAACTGTTGTTTAAACCATTCAGTCCACCCAGTCTAGATTCTTTTGTTAAAGCAGCCTGAACTCACCAAGACAACAGGTCAACCATTTTTCTCTCTGGTTTTGCAATGCACCTGTGCTCTATAAACCAACATGTAGCTCCTTCCATTAACCCAGCCATTGAACTCCTACCTGGGAGTTCAGAACTCCTGCTAAACAAGGTGAGCAGAGTTCAGTGCTGCAAACTTAGTTTTTGGCTTTCTTTTTCTCCTGGGTTCTGCCCTGTTCTTTTAGCAGTAGCTTTCTCTGTGAGCTTTTGTCAGTGATTTGTCCTTCCCTCCTCACATCGAAACAAATGACTATTCCTTAGAATTCAGGAGCTTGACAAGTGGAACTGTACTTCTCCTTCTGTGCTCTTCACTCCGCAGCCATTTCCAATGCTGTTTCTACCAGGTTCTTAGCCCATTCTCTCAGGTGAGTTTATGTTTATGTGAACTTGCTTTGTCTTTGTTTACACCTCCCACACTTCTTTTCTTCAAACATCAGGTCACTGGGTGTATTTCCTCACTTCTGCAGGCTTCCTCTCCTCTTCTTTTCTGCATATTACAGTACTTGCTTTCCTGTTTTCTTCTGAGCTGAAATGTTGAGTGAATTACCCTTGGCATTTTACATATGCACACAGTGAATATTCAGGCATCAAAGAATGTGAGGAGCAGACGGTTCTGCTTCCATTGTTTGGACAGGCATGTGCTGAACGCATCTTTTGCATTTTTGTGTCAGCTGTCTTTTCCACTGAACACTGAATAAATGCTTCTTTGCTGGGGGCGAAGCAATGCTCACTGACCTGTGTATGTGGATAAATTGGAGCTCAATTGTGACACAGTCTTTGTCCTTTGGGAACCCACAAGCAAAATTCAGACGATAATGGTTGGAGGTAGTGAGACTGAGCTTCTTAATGTCTTTAGAATTAAAGTGAGGTGTGGACCCTGCGTGCATGCGCCATTCAGAGGGTTGGTAGAATCTGAAGGAAGTTTCCAAGGGAACCCGATACTGCAGAAGAAGGTGAACCGAGGAAATGATGTGATCACCCCAGGGAAAAGAAGCTAAAGTTAGATTTTGCCTCACAAAATGAACGAGTGTTTAGGAAAATAGACCTGTAACTCAAAGTGAGTAGATAAGTATTCATGAAGACAGGGTTAACATTCCTTGTAGCTTGGCTGAACTTTAGAGAACTTTAGAGTTCTTCCTGACCGTCGTACTCTGATCTCCTTTTTCTTAGAACAGTTACTTGAGAAAACTTATAATTGCAAATTCATTCCCTTTGAAATGTAGATAAATCATCTCCCAATCTCTTGTAAAAATGTCTTTCTCAAGGCCTAGAAGAAAACCCTTTGACATCTAATCATAAAGAGATATAGCATCCCTTGTGCCTTGAAAGGAAAAACTCCTGGTTCTAATAAACCAAATTAGCAAACAGAGATGTTCTGACTACCTTGACCACACTCCCCTGTGTCTTCCAGAGCTTTTTTTGCACGAGCTCATGGTGCTGTTTGCCCTGTCCTTACCGCAAGCCTCATGAGTTTAATTGTCTTGCGCTTCCACGACTGTCTCCTTGAATACAGTGTTCTTGTGTTTAACGCTTGTCTGGTTTAATTTTCCTTAATAGTTGATAAGCCAGGTTTAGGAATGACACAAACATGGAGCCACCAGAAAAGCCTGAATTGGCGGGAAAGTGAACTTTATACTCCATCATAGTCAGAAGACAAGCATCACCAAATAGCTTGTCTTAGAAAAGATCCCTGAATGGACAATTTTACCATACCATTTTACCATATTTAACTATCTGGAGTGAAGCAATGGCAAGCCCAGATTCAGAAAACTAGACAGAGAAGAGAGACAGTGAGAACTTTGTGAGACTACTACATGAGCACTAACAGTCTTAATTAGATACACTTATGAGGGGAGTAAAAGTGTATGAACTTTAAGTATTCTCAGAAGTTCTAAGCAAGTAGAAGCTTGTCTAAAATCATTTGTGTCCATATGAAACAAATTACATAAAAAGTTTGTGTAAGTGCTCCTTAAATTATCTAGGTATTAGCTATACAGGCCCTTACATAATAAAAAAATCTAATAGTTATATCAATTGTCCATCTTCTGATTTAGAAAGAGGTTTATTTCTCTTTGTAGATTGATTGGTGTTAATTTGAATATGGGAACAAGGTCATACAGAAAGATCAAATGAGGGAGGTACAGTAATAGCCCACTTGTGTGTAACTCAACAAGTAGCAGCTACAAGCCAACCATGTAAACACCCAGAGCAGTTATTATGAAAAATGACTGGCAAGATTCACTATATGTAATATATAACCAAAATCTAAGTCACACTTTTATCATTTTAGAAATTGAAGCACTCGCAGTGAAAGAAATATTCCAGCCAGCCCAGTGGCTCTCAAATTCAATTATGCTGGAGTGCAACTTGAAAACTCATCTCAGAAGGGTCTTTATATTACAACAAAAGAAGGTACTAAAATGTCTGCAGTACAGATTAAGTGAATGCAAGGAGATTGACTAAGGGGATTGAAGATTCTCCCAGGAAACAAATGAGAACATAAAATAATTAAGAGCCAAGAAAAATGTCTCAGTGTTAGAACCAGGGAGCATGGTATCTCATAGTTGTTATCTGATATTCTTCTGACCTAACATGCCCAGATGCAGTGATTGCATCTACCCCTGGGAAGTGAAAACTACTAGTGCTTCAGAAGTAAAATCCTCCACATCCAGGAAGTCTAATCAACAGCTAATCGGGGTCTTGACGCATAGGGAATTGGCAGAAGTGCAGAGTCAGTTGAATTATTGCATGTCTTTAATGAATGTGACTGGAAGCAAGAGGTGTCTATATTCCTTATTCATCCTCCATTTGTCTGTGTGCCTAGCCCAGGGGCAGAGAAGACTATGGAAAGGTTAGTGCTGGGCTTGCAATGTTTTCCTAAGTTTCCAGCTGAGATTCAGTGCCACTCCTTTATTGTTCCTAATCAGCTCTACTTTTAGCCAAAAAAAATTCAAACAGAGAGAATATGTGCAAAGGTGAGGAGAGGAGAGGAGAATGAGGACAAAAAGAAAAGATTAAAGCAAAATCTATGAGCTGATTCTTTATCTATTTACTGTACTCAAGGCTAGAATGAACCTTAGTAGGCAATACATATTGAGAGTAGCAAAAGGAGAAAGGGAGAAAGATAGAAAGGAAGAAAGAGGAAAAGAAAGAAGGGGAAGATGGGGGAGGAGCAGAGACTGAATTTTTACAGACCGGCATTTCCCACAGTTGGAGTTGTTATTCTGTGCTTCTTGAAAGGCTTTTGAATGTGTGATGATGTTTGCACAACACGCACATTGTCAGTTTTTCTGACATCTATGCCACTTTATTCCAAGAGGTGGGGATGGAAAGCAGTATTTACACAGTTTGTATTGCAAACGTCATCACCTTTGCTTTCTCTTAGCACATTAAATTCGTTACCTTCAAAGCACAAAAAAGAATTGTTCCTTCTTCATGCTAAAGACACAATGCTGGTCTTTCTGTTGAATTGCTCTTGACAGTACATCCCAAAGTAAATTTGAATAGCATAAACAAAGATGTATATGGAAATCCTTGTAAAGTCAAGGAAATAGTAGATAAATTGCCAACTCGGGCATTAAACGTCTGAATAAATGTGAGTGATGGCAATCATTCTGAGACCTGTTCAGGAATTACTTTAGACATTGCTACTTGACTGGTCACCAAAGCAATGATACATGGTGAACTATGAGTTCATGAACTTTTAGGCATCCTCCTGCAGAGCTGTGGATAAGATGTGGCTCTAGGATTCAGAGTTATCACGCAGGCCAGAGAGTAGGTATACATGAGATGCATAAAGCAGATCAGGGGGTTCTTAAGGAGCTGCCATTGATATGATTTTGGGGGCCAGCAGATAACTGCATTCTGCACAAAGCTACATTGCTAGAAGCACAGAATCTGGTCAATGATGACAAGAATAAGCAAGCATCAGTTCACATAACAGAAGACCTGTTGCAATGCTAATTCTTTAGCAGGACCGTAGCTTATTGAAAATCATCCAAGCATGCACACTCCATGGAAGGGGCTTGATGGCAAAGTCACAGGTGCTCTGAGAGAATACAGTTTACAAACAAGAAGGAAAAGAAGGGAGAAATCTCTGCACACAACTATAGATGCTTTTTGGGTAGCATTTAACCTGGAAGTTTTCCTTCAGGCCAAAACAAGAGTGACCTATATAATTCTACCCTCCCTCATTTCACAAAACAAGGAGACCCCTGGGCCAGGGAGAAAATAACAATAATAAGACCTTCCTATCAAGCTGAGCTAGGGCTTCAGCATTTCTATTAGATCTAAGAATTTGGGGTGATAAGGAGGCAATTTCATACTTAAGGTGTGATGTGGAGAAATGCAGACCATCGAAATGATCACTTTTCCACAATTAGCAATAAAGGAATTAGACATAAGCTCCAGAGGATGTAGAAATACAGAATGCAGAGAGAAGAAAATCAATGAGTCCTACAGAAAATTAAATAAAAAAATAAAATTAGAACCAAAACTAGGACTTGTGGGAACCAATATTAAATAGCTCTCATATTATTATATTTTTGTTTGGATTATGAAGGTCTAAGTTGTGACCCAGTGCAGCGGCTCACACGTGTTGTCTTGGCTACTTGCCAAGCAGAGCGTGGAAGGATTACTCTTTGAGGCCAGAACAATGTGAGTGGTTCCATCTCAATCCATGGCTTGTTGATAGAGCTTGTCATCCCTAATGACTCAGAGAACCCACCAGTAGGAGAATCACCACCCAGCTCCCTTCCTGGCATAAAACATGGCCTTGCCTCAAAAATAACCAGTGCAGGCTGGGAAGGTGGCTCAGTGGTAGAGTGCTTGCATGCATGAGGCCCTGGGTTCCATTCCTCAGCACCACATAAGCAGAAAAAAAAAAAAAAAAAAAAAAAAAACAGAAGTGGCGCTGTGGCTCAAGTGGTAGAGTGCTAGCCTTGAGCTGAATTGCTCAGGGACAGTACCCAAGCCCAGAGTTCAGGCATCATGACTGACCAAAAGATAAAAAAATAAACTAGTGCAAAAATAGGTGCTGGCGATGTGTCTCAAGTGGTAGAGCACCTGCCTAGCAAGCACAAAGCCATTGCCATTCTTTAAGTTGAAATGATATGAAAGCCATGGATAAATCCAAACCATCATTGCATGAAAAAGATACACACAAGAAAACATGAAAAATTCCAATTTGATGTCATTCATATGAGCTAGAAAGCTAATCTCTAGTGATAGGACAGAGACCATGATTGGGTATGAGAATGAGAAAGTGACTAGACAGGGCCTCTAGAGAGAGTTATGGGGAGATAAGGGCTCGTGGGTAAGGTTACCTGCCTGGGTAGGATTCCTTGCATAATACATATGCAGGCAAAATCCCTTGAGCTGAGTACTTCTAGCCCTTTCACGGAGCAGGGCTGGAGGGATACCTGGTTTTTGATGGATCTCACCATCGCTCTCAGCCTTTGGTCAGACTAGCTCAAATGTCCTCATAAAATACTGCTTCCAGGTGACAGTTTCTGACCTGTGAGGCACCCATTTGGGGGCTGCATCCTAGGAATTAAACAAAATGAAGCCATCCTTGAGCATTTACTCCTATCAGCCCCATTTGGTACTTCACACGTTGTGAGCTTCCATAAATATTAAACAGGAACTCTTAGTTCAGGCACTAAGTGAAATTCAAAAACACACTAGGGAATGAAGAGTGTTCACTAAGTACTGGTATTAGAACGCCACAACTATGTTAAACAAAGCTCGTGTTTAAAACACGCTTGTTAAAAGCACTTTGGAAAATGAAGTCAATACTTGGTTCAGTAGTTTAAACACACACACACACACACACACACACACACACACACACACACACACACACACACACTCATCAGAAAAGACTATTAGTACATCATTGTCTCTCAGTTCCTCTGGCCTCTGGATGATGTACATAAATCTTGAAGAATAGAGAGACAGGATGCCAGCTCTCCAGGTTGATGGGCCTTGCTTCTCTATCTGTTGCTTGATTAATGGAGGAGGTTGGGTACCACTCTGCCCTGCAGTCAAAGGTAGAGCACACTAATGATGACCAATAGGTAGAGAACGAAAATAAAGAAGAAGGGAGGCTCATAATACTTAGGTGAAGAGCAGAAAAGCATCCATCTCCTTTAACTCAGACTCTAAGTGTGTGTGGGGTGGGGAAAAGATTTTGATTTCTCACTTTGTTCACAGCTAGAAACCCATGCAAAAGTGCTGGCTTTGCTCCTCATTTTGTACATTTAAGAAGAGAAAAATGAGAATTTTGGTTATGGAAGCTATATTGTTCTTTGTGACTCTGTGTGTGTGTGTGAGACACAGAGAGAGAGAGTGAGAGAGAGAGAGAGAGAGAGAGAGAGAGAGAGAGAGAGAGAGAGAGAGAGAGAGAGAGAGAGAGAGAGAGAGAGCAAGGAGTTTCTCCATGTGTATGTCTAGTGCTGAGTTCCACGGGGACTTTTCTGTCAGTATCTTTCTCTGCCTCCTTCATTCATAGTTGCTTCCTTTTCCACTAACATCTTCAGTGACTGCAGTGAAAATAACCCAAAGTGACAGCTTAAGACCAGCAAGAAAACTGGTATGTGCCCATGGAAACAATTTATATTTCAAGCAAACTTGTCCCAGGGTACTTTTTTGTCAGCTTTCTTTATGCACGTCCCTGTTCGTTTCTGCTTGAAACCACTCATGTCATAACCATATTTTTTTAAATGAAAATGAAGACGATGAAATGGGTCTTGCAAGTAGAGGAAGATGGGAAGTGATGGCAGGCTTAGGAGCTTAACAAATAAGCCTTATGCTGTTGTGTTTTTGTTTTTGTTTTTGTTTTTTTCTACCCTGTCAAAACTTACCCTTGCCCCTGCTGTGGGATGGAGTTCTGGATGGTGGTGGCTCTGTCGCTTTGGCCTACAGTCATCCCCAGGGCTGCCATCTAGATTATCAACACACTGAGCAGGCGCAGGCCACACAGGGTGGGGGCATTCCTTATTGTGTCCATGGCCAGGTAAAGTTTGGTTCCCATGCTTGACCTCAGAAACCCTGCAACCCTTTCTCCAGGGCTGTTCCGAGAAACAGGGCCTTGTGTTAGGCCATGTTTCTGAGAAACTTCAAATTATTTGGGATGCATGTACCTTGAGGAAACTCACCCATAGTAATCCTGGGGCAGGACTAGCCCTAAAGCCACCATTTTGCAATTCATGTGTAGCTACAGGAGAAAGGAAAAGAAGGAGAGGAGAAGTTGCTTTCATTTAACTTCCCTGTTGAACACATCAAACCATCAGAAATGGACACTGTCTTTGTTTCTTAAAGGGAAATAAGGGACAGGAGGACACAGTTCCCTGAAAGCCATTGTATTCTGGTCAAAATAACAGGTTCCTCTGTGCCTTTCCCATGGGACGGAGAGATGCGGCAGCTGTGCATGATTGACACTCTGTCATAGTCAACTGTCTCCCATTGCAATATTGCAGATGATCTGTGGAGGGAGAGAGGGAATTGGGGTGCTCCAGCACCCCAGTACATTTAATCTTACACAAAATGGGGTTCTATCACCAGCAGGGGATTCTTTTTTTTGTTGTTTTGTTTTGTTTTGTTTTGTTTTGTAATCTCAGTTCTTTTTTTTAAAATTTTATTTTATTTTATTTGAGAACATACTGTACAGAGGGGCTACAATTACATGGGCAGGATAATGCATACATTTCTTACCAAGCATTGCAGCCTCCTCCTTTGTTTACCCTTCACCTCCCTTCCCAGCCTCCCCCCTCCCCCCACCCAATTATACCCCCCTCCCCCCCACACACTGACATTGTAAAGTTGGTTTTGACATGACATTTTGTACTTCTCATTGTTGCAACAGGTCCACCTGAATCCTTAAACGACTTGTTTGTCCCCATCTCCTCCACATGTTATACTGACATCAAATATAGTGAAAGCAGGGGTTACACTGTGGGGGAGGGACATACAAAGCAACAAAGAAATAATCTTATAAATGCGTTAGAAACACATGCATGAAAGAAACAAAAAAAAAAATACATTTTTAAGGGTTCATTTTCCTAACATCACATTATCTGACCTTTTCCGCTTAACTCATACCTATACTAGATGTTGCAAATAAGGGAAACCATGGGACCTATGCTTCTTTGGGCCTGGCTTACTTCACTTAATATAATTTTTTCCAAACTTTTCCATTTCCTAACAAATGGGGAAATGTCATTCTTTCTGATGGAGGCATAGAATTCCATTGTGTATATATATCACATTTTCTTGATCCATTCATCTACTGAGGGGCATCTGGGTTGGTTCCATATCTTAGCTATGGTAAATAATGCTGCAATAAACATAGTTGTGCTGGTAGCTTTAGTGTGGTCTTGTTTGTAAACATTTGGGTAAATGCCCAAAAGTGGGATTGCTGGATCATAGGGGAGATCTATGTGAAGTCTTTTGAGGAACCTCCATACTGCTTTCCAAAGTGGTTGAACAAGTTTACATTCCCACCAACAATGAAGTAAGGTTCCTTTCTGTCCACATCCCCTCCAGCATCTGTTGTTGTTAGAGTTCTTGATTTTTGCTGTTCTAACTGGAGTGAGGTGATATCTCAATGTTGTTTTGATTTGCATTTCTTTTATGGCTAGGGATGTTGAGCATTTCTTCATGTGTCTATTGGCCATCCTTCTTTCTTCTTCAGAGAAGCTTCTCTTTAAGTCTTTCGCCCACTTATTTATTGGGCAGTTGTTTCTTTGAGGATTTGTTGTTGGGTGGTTTAATTTTTTGAGTTCCAAGTATATTTTAGATATGAGACCCTTGTCCGTTGTATGGCTAGTAAAGATCTTCTCCCAATCGGTGGGCTTTCTATTGATCTTGCTAGCTATGTCATTTGCCCTGCAGAAGCTCTGCAACCTTATGCAATCCCATTTGTCCAACCTTTCTTTGATTTGTTGTGCTTCCGGATCTCTATTCAGAAAATTTCGGCCTGAGCCAAGGAGACCTAGGGTTTCTCCTATTCCATCCTGTAATGTTTTCAGAGTGTCTGCTTTGAGTTCAAGGTCTTTGATCCATTTGGAGTTGATTCTGGTGCAGGGTGATATATAAGGATCTAGCTTTAGTTTTCTACATGTAGTTAACCAATTTTGCCAGCACCATTTACTGAAGAGGCTGTCTTTCTTCCATTCTATTGTTTTAGCTTCCTTATCGAAGATTAGATGGCTATAGGTCTCTAGGTTCATTTCTGGGTTTTCAATTCTATTCCATTGGTCCTGAGGTCTGTTCTTATGCCAATACCAAGCTGTTTTGATTACTATGGCTTTATAGTAGAGTTTGAAATTGGGTATTGATATTCCTCCAGCAGTGTTCTTTCCGTTGAGGAGCGTTTTTGCTATTCGGGGTCTTTTATTGTGACATATGAATTTTTGGATTGCCTCTTCTATTTCCTTGAAGAATGAGGGTGGAATTTTGATAGGTATCGCGTTGAATTTGTAGATAGCCTTGGGAAGTATTGCCATTTTCACGATGTTAATCTTGCCAATCCAGGAGCATGGGAGGTTTTGCCATTTTTTAAGTTCTGTGTTGATTTCCTTTTTCAAGATTTTGAAGTTTTCATCATAGAGGTCCTTCACTTCTTTGGTTAAGTTAATTCCTAGGTATTTTATTTTTTGTGGGGCTACTACAAATGGAGTTGCTTTCCTAATTTCAGCCACACTTTTCTCATTGTTGGCATATAGAAAAGCCATTGATTTTGGGGGGTTAATTTTATAACCTGCTACTTTGCCAAAGTTTTGAATCAGCTTGAGTAATTTGGGAGTGGAGTCTATGGGATTCTTTAAATACAAGATCATGTCATCTGCAAAGAGGGAGAGTTTTATTTCTTCTTTCCCTATTTGGATCCCCTTTATGTCTGCATCTTGTCTTATTGCTGTAGCTAGGCATTCTAATACTAGATTGAAGAGAAGTGGAGAGAATGGGCATCCTTGTCTTGTTCCTGAGTTAAGAGGAAATGGCTTTAGTTTTTCACCATTGAGTATAATGCTGGCTGTAGGTTTGTCATATACAGCCTTTATTGTATTGAGGAATGATCCATGGATTCCTAATTTTTCCAGAACCTTCATCATAAAGGGGTGTTGGATCTTGTCAAATGCTTTTTCTGCATCTATTGAGATAACCATGTGGTTCTTATTCTTGCTCCTATTGATGTGATGAATAATATTAATTGATTTGCGTATATTGAACCAGCTTTGCATCCCTGAAATGAATCCTGTTTGATCATGGTGTATGATTTTTTGGATGAATTGTTGAAGTCGATTGGCCAAAATTTTGTTGAGAAGTTTTGCATCAATGTTCATCAAAGAAATGGGTCTATAGTTCTCTTTCTTTGATGAGTCCCTGCCTGGTTTTGGGATGAGGGTAATGATGGCTTCATAGAATGTGTTCGGTAGTGAGCTTTCTCTTTCAATTTCATTGAAGAGTTGGAGGAGTATTGGTGTGAGCTCTGCTTTGAAGGCCTTGTAAAATTCCGCTGTAAAACCATCTGGTCCTGGAATTTTCTTAGCTGGGAGGTCTCTTATTGCTGTTTCTATTTCAATGCTTGATATGGGCCTGTTAAGCTGGTTTAACTCATCTTGGTTTAGTTTTGGCATGTCAATATTTGCTAGGAAAAGGTCCATTTCTGTCAAGTTCTCAAACTTATTAGCATAAAGTTTTGAGAAGTATTCCCTTATAATGTTCTGAATCTTGGTTGTTTCTGTGGTGATGTTTCCATTTTCATCTCTGAGTTTATTAATTTGGGTGTGTTCTCTCCTTTTTCTGATAAGGTTTGCTAAGGGTCTGTCAATTTTGTTACGTTTTTCGAAGAACCAACTCTTTGTTTTGTTGATTCTTTCTATAGTTTTTTTTGGATTTTAATTCATTTAATTCTGATTTAATTTTGATTATTTCTTTCCGTCTACTGGATTGGGGTTTATCTTGCTGCTCTTTTTCAAGGAGGTTTAGATGTGTCATTAAATTGTTAGTTTCCGATCTCTCCAATTTGTTGATGTAGGAGCTCAGAGCTATAAACTTGCCTCTGAGTACTGCCTTTGCTGTGTCCCAGAGGAGCTGGTAATTTGTGTGTTCATTTTTGTTGAATAGCATGAACATTTGAATTTCCTTTCTAATCTCTTCCATGACCCACTCATGATTCAGTAGTGTGTTGTTCAGCCTCCATGTGATACCGGACTTTCTTTGGTGGCTTTTGGTGTTGAGTTCTAATTTTATTCCTTTGTGGTCAGAGAGAATGCAAAGTATAACTTCAATGTTTCTGAATTTAGACAAGTTTGCTTTGTGGCCTAAAATGTGGTCTATTTTAGAAAACATTCCATGTGCTGCTGAGAAGAACGTGTATTCTGATGCTGCTGGGTGAAACGTTCGGTAAATGTCTGTTAAGTCTAGTTGATCTATGCAGCTGTTTAGATCTGTGGTTTCTCTGTTGAGTTTTTGCCGAGTTGATCTATCTAGTGGGGAGAGTGGTGTGTTAAAATCCCCAACAATTAATGTCTTTAGATCTATATGGGATTTGAGGGAAAGTAGTGTTTCTTTGATAAATTTGGGTGCTCCATTGTTTGGCGAATAGATATTTAGAATTGTAATATCCTCCTGAAGGAGAGATCCTTTAATTAGTATGTAGCGACCTTCTTTATCTCTTCTCACGAATTTTAATTTGAAGTCTATTTTATCTGATATTAGGATTGCAACTCCCGCCTGTTTATGAGGGCCGTTTGCTTGGTAGATTTTGTTCCAGCCTTTAACCTTGAAAATGTGTTTGTTTTTACGGGCAAGATGTGACTCCTGCAGGCAGCAGATAGAAGGGTCTTGTTTTTTAATCCAACTAGACAGTCTATGTCGCTTAATTGGAGAGTTCAGTCCATTAACGTTAAGAGATAGGACTGAGAGGTATTTGGGAGTTCCTGCCATGTTATCCACCTTCTTGGGGGCTGCGAAACTGGGTTCTTCCTAAGGTTCTTGGATTCTCAGTTTGGGTGCAGTTTCTTGGCCTTTGTTGCGGTCTTGTTGGTTTTCTATGTGTAGGACATCTTTAAGAATCTTTTGCAGGGCTGGTTTGGTGGAGATGTATTGTTTCAATTTTTCTTTGCTATGGAAGGTTTTTATTTGGCCTTCAGTTATGAAGGAGAGTTTAGCTGGGTACAGTATTCTTGGTTGATAGTTGTTTGTTTTTAGGGCATGGCATACGTCATTCCAGGCTCTTCTTGCTTTGATTGTCTCTGCTGAGAAGTCTGAGGTAATTCTAATTGGTTTCCCTTTATAGGTGATTAACCTATTCTCCTTGACAGCTTTAAGGATCTTTTCCTTGGTCTGGGTTGATCCTGTGTGGATTATAATGTGATGGTGGGATGTCCTATTCTGGTCTGGTCTATTTGGGGTTCTAAAAGCTTCTTGTATCTGAATAGGCCTATCTTTTTGTATGTTTAGGAAGTTCTCTGCTAGGATCCTGTTAAACAAATTTCCTAGACCATTAACTTCTGTTTCTAGGTGCTCCTCTACACCCATTATCCTTAGATTAGGCCTTCTGATGGTGTCTTCCAGGTGTTGGATAGACCTATCATATTTCTTGGACTTGTCTTGGATGGTTGTATGTTCTTTCTCTATAATATCTAGGCTGTCTTCAATCCCTGAGATTCGATCTTCTGCATGGTCTAACCTGCTGTCAAGACTCTCTACTTTGTTTTTTATCTCTTTTCCTTCTAATTGGTCAGCTTTGATGGCTTCAAGTTCTTTGTTGAAGCTCTGTTTTAGGTCTTGTATGAATTTCTTTACTTCCTTAATTTGGTGTTCAGTGTTTGTTCTCAACTCACTTAGTTGATTGGTTATGGTTTCTTTGGACTCCCATTCCTTCTGTTGGGTTCCATTCAGCATTCCCTTTGTGGTCTCCCTGACTTCCTTCAGCTCTTTGTTAATGGATTCCATGAATGCCTTTAGTGATCTTTGTGTATTCTCTACCTGGTCTCTCAATTCCTGAATTACTCTTTGATTAGCTTCCTCCCGTCTGTGGGATTCCTGCAGTTCTCTTTCTTCCTGTTCGTGGGATTCCTGCAGTTCTCTTTGAGTGTTCTCTGCCTGCTCACGCCATTCCTCCCTTTCTCTTTGAGTATTCTCAAGTTGTTCATGCAAATCCTGTATCAGTTTTTGAGTAGCTTCCTCACGCTTATGATATTCCTGTATAAACTTCTGGGATGCCTCCTCTCTCTCCCTATCACGCTCATACAGAGTCCTTTGTACATTGTCAAACTTCTCATTTATCATGTTTGCTATTAGTGTTTGTAGAGCTATTTGGGAACTCTCCTCTGGATTATTCTTTATCTGTTCTAATCCCTGATTATCAAGATTGGGAATTGAGATACCCGAATTTGCCATTTTTCTTGTGTTTTTCCGGCTTACTCGGCCCATTTGAGATGAAGATTGCACCAGTTTTGTGCTAGAACACTATCTTAAGGCAACCATCAACCAAAGTTTGCGTTTGTACAGTCAATAGTCTACAGATACAATCTAGTTCAACAGATACATCTATTCAACATCAAACAACTATATGTTAAAGGACTTTGAACCGCAGAAAAGAATTTGGAAAACCAGAAATTATTAGGATTAGGGAGAGATGTGGGTAAAAAATAGGAATAGATTGGTGTGGGGAGGCACAGGGAGAGTTAACTATGTCCTAATCACAATGCAGGAAATGGGTTGGGTAGGATGCAAGTAGAGAGAGAAAAAGAAGAGACGGAAAGGGGAATGAAGAGAGACCAGAAAAAAAATAGAAACGTAAAAATTAATGTTATTATAGAGGTTAAAAGACCGTCTATTTAGAGAGGAATGTGAATATGTTCAGAGAAGGGGAGGGACATAGAGGAGATGTGAAAAACTTTAAGGATGGGAAAGGGAGAAGAAAAGATCAGAAGTTCAGTAGAGCTAGACAAAAAACAAAAAGATAATTAAGAAAGAAAGAAAAAGAGAAAGAAGACAAGAAAAGAAAGGAAAACGCTCATTCACATATTCCTAAAATAAAAATTATAAGATGAGGAAAAAAAAAAAGTTACTGGAACACAATTATTTTTTCAGAAGAGGCAAAAATTAAAGATTAATAAAAGTTTTAGAAGGGAAAAAATTTATATATATATAGATATAGATATAGATATATAAGGTAACAAAAAACAAAAAACAAGCAAAAAAAAAGAAAAGAAGAAGAAGAAGAAAAAAAAGAAAAAAAAGTCTTTTGATTTTTTTTTTGGGGGGGGGAGTGGGAAGAATCCTGTATCTCCCTTTTGTCTGTAACCAGTCTCTTGTTGGAGTCTCTGGTCAGCTTGAGGTCCTGTGGCTTGATTGGTTTCTTAAGTCGGTTGGTTGGAAGAGGCAGAAAAATGCTCTGCTTTACCCAAGATTTTGAGATTCCCCCTCCCAGGTTAGTTTTCTGGGAGGGTGATCTGCTTTGAGAATCACAAAAGAGGGGGATGTGGTGATGAGGCTAGGTTCTGGGTAGAGTTGAGGCCTTTCAACAAACAGTAGCTTTTCCCTGGGGCTATTTTGTGATAAAGCTCACAGCGCCCAGCCTGGAGCCATTCTCAGGGTTTCTGTTTTCCAATTGATTGTGGTGGCTGCTAGAGGGAGGGGCAGCCTCTGGCTCTGGTTACCCAGTGAGGCAAGGCACTCCAATGGCTGGCGCCTGAGCTGGGTGACTTTTCCCTGGATGGAGCTGAGTCTGGCAGGTCACTTCGCCGTTAAGTTCTTGTGACCTGCTAAATGACTCGTTTTATTCCAAGGCCTGAGCTGGAGCTAGCAGCTCCTCTGAGCTTTGTCGGTATCCAAGATGGAGATCACCGGTGCTGGGGGGGAGGGGTGGCCTTCCCTCCTCTGCTCCCTGAGAAGGAGTGAGGACATCGGGCTTGTACTCACGCCGAGTCTTGGATCCTGGGTCGTCTCTGGTCTGCAAACAGCAGGATGAAGATGTCCGCTCCTTGTCGGTTCTTGTTGGTGTTGAGTAGAATCCGCTTGTCCGCTGCGTCTGGCTCCTTCGTCCCGGACTCTCTGTGTCTCAGGTATGACCCCGCGGTGGTGGTCACCACCGCGACCCTGCCGCCGCAGCGGCAGCTGATGTGTTTCCTTGGCTTCCCCTCTCTTGTCTAACTCTCTGTCCTGTGATGGCACACTTGGTGTGATTCTCTGGCTTAGGACTGTTCACTGGAACTCTAAAACTGCTTTCTATGCGAGAGCTTGTTCAGATTCCAGCTTCTCCTCCGCCATCTTCCCGGAACTCCTTCCAGCAGGGGATTCTTCAACCTGTCTGTAGTTAATGAAGTTATTTCGTTTAGAAGTTATTGTAGTATGCAATAGTTTAAAATATGTCTCTCTAGCACTCGCTGCATATCTGGAAAAACTGAAATGAAATTATCATCATATATTAGCTTTATTAGACTACCCACTCACCCTTCAATAGAAGGAAAATGGAAGTATAAGTTTTTAAAAAATATTTTTCACCTTTTTAAGAGATCTTAGAACTTAATTGTGCAAACTCTATCCTAAGAACAGTTGGAGTAAATCTTTATCAAATAGATCTACTCAAACTCACACTGACATATTGCCTGAATCAAATGTAAGTGTGACAGGAACAGAAGTACAAACTATAAATGCAGGATCCTCCAGTTATTTAATGAATGGGCCAAAGGAAAACACAGATTGCTACAAGCATTGATGCCCTGAACAAAACAACATAGCTGATACGCAGAGTGCTAGTCCTGACTCTCAAGAGAATATGTTCAGATGAACTCATTCGGAAAGATGCAGTAGTATCTAATTTATTATTTAGTAAAGTATTGCTAAAGAAAGCAGTTAGCCAGAAATTTTCATCCTTCAATCTTACAAAACCTATGTAGCACACCAATTATGTGGAAAAATAATGTATATGTATATTTAATTACTTGGCTTTGATGGACCAGTGGGAGGACAACAACCATTAAGTATATTGTAAACCCATGACCAGCATGCTGTAGGCCCCTCAAGAAAATGGTCACATAATTCTCATGCTTTTATGATTCTCTGAGGAGGAGGGAATCTAAGCAATGACTACAATTAAATTTTTGACATGAGAACTAAGGAGAAGTCATTTAATCTTTTGACTAGTAGTAGTTGGTAAGATTAGTGGAAAACACATACACCATAGGACATATGTGAATTTAAGATGTGGGATCCGAGGGGAGGAGGGAGGCTTTCTAGGTTTCCCTTGGGAGCAATCAAGTGCCTTGATTAGGATGGAGTGGGGGCCGGGTGGATAGACTCCCCACAGGGAAGGAAACATTAGTAGAGAGGGTCTGTGTTCCCTTTGGTTTGTTTGATTTGTAACAGCACTGGAAAGCACCCAGCATGAGTTGAAGAGTGGAGCTGGCAGCTTCAGGAGCTCAGATCATTCTTGACTGAAGAGTCTCACTACAGATGGCAGGACAAGGGTAAATAAAGAGAGTTCAAAAAGCAGAAGGCCATCTTTTCTGTTATAGGCTTGGGGCCTCAAGGGACTAGAAGGAAAATGTGCCTCAATAATTCCTAATTCAGAGAATAGAAGTGGCTTAAAATGGGCAATATTCTCAAGATGAAAAAAAATACATCTGCAGTGGAGTTAGATTAAGTAGCAGGTTATCTGGATTTAGATCTGAAGTTTAAGGTACCCACTGAAGAAGAATTCCTTGAGTATCAGTCAGTACTCAATAAAAGCTTCAGAATGGATGGATGAAAGAATAACACGAGTTATAATGAGGTGATTACAAAATCCATGTTAAAAGGAATTAAGAAAAAATAATTGTCCCTACTATTATCGAATAATGTTAAGAATGCTTTTTCTGTGTTAACCCTTCTTTGGGCACATATATAGCTATGAAACTTCACAATGTTATGAAATGGGCTATGTCTGTTAATTTTTTCGAATGACTACCGTAAGGCACAATGCATCAAGAAGCAACATATTGAAGGTATCAGCTGTGGAAAAGAGGATGTAGAATGACTGTTTCCTATCTACAAATATTAGTAGCAACTGCAAAGCACTACACTTGCTTTTAATTTCCAAGGAACTATTTACAGACACATGAAAGTCAAAGAGAGGAATAGATGGTGAGGTGATCATTCATTTTATTTGTCAGCTCTATAAGGCCAGAGATGTCCGTGTTAAATTTCAGTGTCTGGTTCGTCTATGATGGTGTTCTTAATAAGATTTACATTTGACCTGGTCATTATCTGGTCTGCTAGAGCCTGAATAAAGCTAGAAGCTGAGGGAAAAGGATGGCCATACTTTTCTTTCTGCATGGGCTGGAACACTGGTTGCTTTTGGACTGTGGTTTTTTGTTTGTTTCTTTCTTTCTTTTTTACTAGAAGTTCAGTTCTCAAGCCTTCAAGTTCTGATGGGAAGGACACAAGCTTTTGAGTGTCCCGCTTGCAGAAGGAAGATGATGAGACTTCGCAGACTCTGAAAAAGTGTGAGCAAATTCCTAATAATAAATCTGATTGTTTGTCCATTCATCCTACCATCCATCCATCCAGTCATCCAACGTACTCTGAAACTCTAGAGATCTGTGGTTAATATGGATCAATGGACAGATGGATAGATGGATGGATGATAAATGGGTGGCTCAATGGATATACAGATAGATATAGAGGCATGGTTGTAAAGAAATATAGAAGGATTCAAAAACAATGAAAGAGAGGTAAATAATACAACCAATACTACTGAAAGTTGTATTGAAGTAATCTTGTCTGTGGTGAAGAATTCTTTGTATATATTTGTTGAAACACAGTATTAGAGGAACTTAGTTCTAACACTTCATTATATATAATTTATTATGTTTCTTATTGATGTTACTATTCCCCATCTTCTTTCTTTGATTCAAAATTCAGGTTTTAATTTGAAAAGTCTTAAATTTCCTATAAAGAATGTACCTTATTTAAGGGGAAAGGGAAATATATTTAACATTTTATAAAACATCAATCCATGCTTTTATTGCTAAAGTAGCTATAAATTTACTATAATCCTAACAAAAAGCAGTTAAGTGTAGTTTTATTAAAAGCCTACTAAAATGACATTAAATCTTGCTTTATTACATTTTTCCTAATGGAGTACGTGATTCAAAACATTTAGCTTCATAAACTAAGATCTGAGAGTTCTAATCATGTCTCTTTATGTTAAGTATAAGGAATTTAGTTTGGAATGGAAATGTGTTTGTCTAAAAGCCTCACTTCAAATGCCATTTCAAACACACACACACACACACACACACACACACACACACACACACACACACACACACACACACACACATCCAAAGCATCTTAATGTTCAGTTGATGCTTTGCTCAGTGTGAATTTTTAATTCTTTGTATCTGCTCCTGGTGAAAAAGGATGATGATGAAGCAAAATAACACATTGGGTTAATAATAATCGGATTTCCTTGTACTTACATAACCCCTTCGTTCCAAGTAGTTTTAAGAACCTTATAGATAGTATCTCATTAATCCCTACATCAGTGTGAGGTAGACGGCAAATACTATGCTCTACTAGGTACAAGAGAGATGGAGACGGTGATTATCATAACACATCATGTTGTGGAGCCTCCTGTACCCAGATGCTCAGAACATTTCACAGATGCTATCAAATGAATTGCCTGAGCTTCCTGAAACATTGGCATGGGGCAGACATCAGCTTTTTTCAGATAACTAAACTAAAACTAAAGCACGTATAGCAACTTGTTTCATTTTACTGGTGGGGCATAGTTGAAAGGACTTTTTTCCTTAACTATATATTTGATGTTCTGAAACCTTGACGACTATCATTACTTATTTGAAAAATAAAACTACAGAACTCAATGATTTATAGATAGAAGATGATAGATAATAGGTAGATCTATCGTCTCTTGTCCATAGATAGATAGATAGATAGATAGATAGATAGATAGATAGATAGATAGATAGATAGATAGATAGATAGATAGATAATAGGTAGGCAGGCAGGAAGACAGACAGACAGACAAGCAGATAACTTAAATGTTCAGACCGTAATGCTAATTGCCATATCGTGCACCATATGAACCAACTCACAACTGCACATAAAAGAAAAGCCTCTGTTTACCACCTTATTCTAATAGACTGGATTTCCAAAAGCTAATGTAGAGTCTTTCTAAGGAAAGCATAGAGGACATGATAAAAACAAATGGCAACAAATTTAAAACTTTTAATATTTTCCCTATCAAAACAATAAAATGGCTGTGTGCTGGTGGCTCATGCCTGTAATCCTAGTTACTCCGGAACTGAGATGTGAGGATTGTGGTTCAAAGCCAGCCCAGGCAAGAAAGTCCCTGAGACTCTTATCTCCAGTAAACCACCAGAAAACCAGAAGTGGTGCTGTGGCTCAAGTGGTTGAGCATTCACCTTGAGCTGAAGAGCTGAGGGACAGTGCCAAGGCCCAGAGTTCAAGCCCCACAACCAACAAAATAAGTAAAATAAAATAAAATGTTGTGTGTAGAAAAGGTATAAAATTCAAATACCTTCAATGGCTTTATGTAAAGGACAAAATTATTTTTGAAATGAAGTCCTGAGCCTTCCTGATATAATATTTAAAGTAGGATAAAAGCCACCTTTTACTATACTTTAGTGTAGTTTCCATTACTGTACTTTCTATTTTGGCCTGAAACAAGTTAGGGAAAAAAATAATTGTTTTCTAGCACAAAAATCATAAATGAGGAAGAAAGGTACATTCAGGTCAGCATTCAGTTGGGCATGGAGTGAGCTCAGATGAAGGTACAGGGAGAGTTTTTAGGAACTCGGATATAAAGAGATTTGAGGGTTTACCAAAAAAAAAAAAGTGTGTATTTTTAAATGTGGTGAAAACAGCTAGAGGGTGTGGGCCAGAGATTTGATGAGATCTGATGTCCATCACCCCAGAGGCTTTGAGGATGGTGGACTGGAACCAGACGGGGAACCGGAAGGCAGGATGGCAAGTGAAGCGATCCAGCTTCCGAGGACCAAGTCTGCATATTTTCCTCTCATCTGTGGATGTTTGACCCCAAAGCTAAGCATGTGCAAAGATATCTAGGATCATACATACATAGGGAGGGAACACGTTGGTAGCTGTGGGCCAGTTGGAGAGGATTAAAAGGAGGGAGGAAGAAAAGAGAATATAAGAAGGTGATCAATATTGAAATACATTATACTTCAGTGGGAATGAAACCAGCAAAACAAAACTACCGATGAGCTGTTGCAAAGGGAGTAGAGGGGAATGAAGAGAGTGAGAGCAAGCGAGAGGCCCATCTGGCTAAAATACTGTAGACACGCCTATGAAATACCACGGTGAAGTATTCTTGAACAACCAACCTACACTTAAAAAAATGAATGACAAGAATGCAAATCCGGTCTTGGCTGGCACATGAGCACGAGTGGGGACAGGGATTTTGAACAGAGAAGGTGAAGGAGGGAGAATGGGGTCAGCATCCTTAGTATGTCTGTGTGAAAGGAGAGCAAGGAAGGAAGGTGTGATCAGGGAGACCGCAGCAGAGGTGATGGCGACCACGCTGCATGGGACGCAGATGTGGATGTGGCCCAATGAACCCGTCCTTGTACAACTCATGGGTGCTACGATCAAAGTGGTAGAGATTGGGAACAGGAAGCCCAGCTGTTAGGCCAATCCAGTACTCAAGAAGAGACTATAGCGCCTCTAGGTGAGTAGTCAAAGATGAATGCAGATGATCAATTTATGCCAGCTCTGCTGTTCTCTAGCTAAAATACCCCACTCCCAATTATGAAGACCATAGCAGCCATCCTTATAGAATATATTGCCAATACTTTCAGGGAGCCACCCAAAAGTTATCAAAAGTAACGTTATTGTCATAGGGAAAGAAAAAGAAATTGAGTCTGTATTTCCTGTTGTAGCCATACTTCATGGCAACAGTGAAGTTCGCTTCACACGTCACACAAAACAATCCTACTCCGAAGATTCCCACAGCAGCTTCTGTGACCTCAGCCTCCTCGGATTGTAACGAAGGCAATGATGTATGTAAATACCTAGATGACCATAAATTATACTCCGTTTTAAGTGCTTTTCTTTGCTCCAGCAAATACAATGAGCACCATTAAAGCATGTTCCTTTTTTGTGTCCACATCTTCTGCTGTGCTGCTTCTCACCAGCCGGTGGCCAATGGAAGCATTTTTATTGTGTGTCTGGTATTCTTTCCTACGCAGTCCCCATCATACTCACATCTCCGAACGTAACTGACTAATCAACTTTGTTATCTTCAATAAAACGTACCATTGTACATGTTGAAATACTTATAAGCCGCATGGCTATTTCCTTAAAGAATAACTTCAATTCTATTCAAACACCCATTGGTGCATTGTAAGTAGAATCCAGAGAAATGCCTATCGGATCTAAACTGGAAATCTGAGGACAATGAAAAATCATGTTATGTACTACAACCAGAAAAGTAAAATTGGCCAAGAGAAACACAGAACGTGGTGTCAGAACTGTAGTACCAAATGTAATTTTTCACAAAACCTCCCATATGCAAGGAGCAGGTTTATCGCTTACAGCTTCACAAATTAAAACGAAGCCAATGTATTCTATTCACAAAGAAGACTCTGCATGACTGTAATTTAGCAGGTGGTACTCTTACCTTCCTATGTCTCTGTCACTGGTTTTCAACTCTATCGTCCTAGCATGTCACAAAAGAGCAGTCAAAGCTATGCCCTGACACAAAGCGGGAGTTCACAAGGCTCTTTATTAATGACCGCAGAATGAGACAGAGGAAGAAGGAGGATCTATTTTATTTTACTTTACTTTTCATATCCGTACTGTTGTTCTTCTCGCCTTAACGCTGATGTATTTTCGTGTGCTACTAAACAATCTATTACACAGCACTGGTGCAAGCCTGCCTGGGCAGGCAGGTGTCAGCGCTAAGTGGTTTATGGATTTGAATGTTGAGGCAATTTGTAAGCAGTTAGGGAGGAGAAGAAGGAAAAGAAAAAGAGTGGTTAGTACTCTCACTTTGGCTTGCTGAGTGTGACTTTCATTTATGATTTAATGCATTATTTGCCTTAGTTGAAATCATCCATTCTTATTAAGGCACATCTGGTGATAATTATAAATGTGTAAACAACAGAAAAATGTGTTTTCCAGCCACTAAGTAGATATTTATCAGTATTGGTAACAGCCAAGTTAGAACTACATCCCTTCTCATCATTTTATTGTATTTCTGATACCTAAAGCATGACTTTGTCTCTTGACAATGAATTATTTTCAGACTAAAAGCCCTCTTAATAATCCTATTTAACTTACCATCTTAACTACAACCCAATTAACACTGCCTCCTTAGTGAATGGGTTTATATATCTATGGAATCCTCCTTATTACTAATGCATTAAGAGTAAGACATCTCAAAAATAGCCAGCAACTGAAATTTGCTTCTAAACTATATATCTACACCAATCACACGGCTTTTTTTTTTCTTTAAAGAGACAAGATGCAAACCAATACCTTTTCAGAAACTTAGTTATTGTGTACCCAGAGTTTATATTATTTTAGGATGATATTTATTTTCCTATCCATCTGGAAAATAAATTTTTAAGCTGTAAGGACATAGCAATGAGACATCAGAAGAATATTAGAAATAAAACAGCAACTTTCACCCAGAGAGTAAACTTAAAAATTTAAGAGGATGTTACGTATTTTTTATTGCAGGCTGGTACTGGTTTTTCCTTTAACTATTACAACATAACTCAGTGCTTCTTTGGGACTGGCCCTTACCATGGGCCTGTGGTAGAAGCCAAGCTGCAAAACTGAGCAAAACCACATGAGGATGCTGCTCTGCGGCAGCTGGGCCGAGCCGACTCTATCACATTGCCAAAGGCCATTGGGTCCTCCTAGAATGTTATCTGCTGAGTGATGGAGTATGACTGGGTCCCCTCCATTTTCCACCTTGTTTCTGCGGGCCTATACAGGATATAGAGACTTGTGTGGAGGAAAGAAACAAGTTGCGTTCTATAGAGTTGGTCTGTACCATACTGGCTTTGCTCAGGTCAGGAGCCAGGATTAACCACCCCTGACCCCCTGGACCTCCACAGCCATCTGCTCATACTTCAGTCAGAGCGGGCTGGGTTGCCATAATCAGTTGATACCCATGTTCAGTTCCCAAGGAAGGGTAAAGCTGGGTGCCCAGCATTGAACATTAGAAAGCTAGGCTGGTGCACTGAGAGAGGTTTGTGTACCTTTAGTTTTGTTCCATGAAGTGGCTTTGTTTTGGTATCCAAAAGGAAAGTACGAGTTTCCAAACAGATGAAGGTAGATACAGATAGACAAATAGAGAGATGCGTTGCCCTCCCCCTTCCCCAAGTTCTCTATGAACACCTCTCAGCCGTATTCAAAGTCCAATTCCACTCTTATCCCACAAACCTAGCTCCCTATCAGACATTCTGCATTCATTTGCCTCTGCTTTCCTTTTGGAGTCCTCTACACTGTGTGACGTTATAGAGATCTGGTGTCAATCCACCATTATCCTGGACTACTGTTTGTTGTAATGATGGAATTCACAATGCTTGTCCAACATATGCCCAGCTATGGCCTTTCCTACTGTAATTTCTCTGAGTTTTAGAGATTTTTTCATGTTTGCCCCACGACAGTGTGCATGAAGCCTGGCAAAACAAATTTCGCATCATCTCATCATGCTAAACATGTTATTTCAGGGAGTTCCCAGACAAATAGTTGATTGAAAACATTGTGAGGCTGGGTGTTGTGGTACAAGCCTGTAATCTCAGGGCTTTGGGTTGGGAAGGGATGAAGTTAGAAATGTACACCAAACAAAACACAGAAGACCCTAAAATTAGAGGGGAAGAAGGAGGCTGGAGTCATGACTCAAGCAGTCAGAGTGCCTGTCTAGCAAATGCTAGCCTGGAACTCATACACAGTGCCACCAAAAAAGAAAAATACATATGTGAACATGAGCAGCATTATTAAAACCCATTTAATATTAGAATTAGCAAGGAAAGACTTTGAAAACTGATAGAAATAAACTAGTAACCTTATGACTGGATGTTACTAAGCCAAAACATTGCAATACTAAGATTTCATACTAGATTATAGCACAGTTCTCCATTCTTTGAAACAGATGGCTAGCCTGGTTTTCACTTCTTGTTTGTTGTCTTTTAATCTCAGGTCTATCATCTCCAAATCTTTGAGTTTCCAAACTTATTCATTTCAGAAAGGGCTGAAACTATGTAAACAGATAGCTAAGTCCACCCTTAGGATATTGCTTTTTTACTGATGAAAAGAAGAGGAAAAATAACCTCTGATGTATTCAGATCTTGCTTACGTGGTGATTCTGAATTAATGTGTATTTTAAAGTAATTAAAACTTTCACCTGTCTCAAAGAAAGACATCCCTAATTTAAGCAAGAAGTTTTCCTTATTTTAATCTGTCAAATTCTAAGAATTGTAAGCAGTAGAGAAAATTTCTGTGGTAATTCCCTGGCTATATTACCCTCATGTTTTGTGCTCATTTCTTGTTTTGATTATTTAACAAGTGTTTAAGCCTCGACTGATCTTGTGAGTATATAGAGATACAAAGCAAAACAAGACACTCACTCTTCCTGTCTCATGGAATTTAAGAGTCTGGTAGCAGGAACAGGAAAAATAAAAAGATGTTAGAAAATCCATAGTAATGTAAATATTGAGGGTTTTTTTTTAAATTGATTTTTTGTTTGTTTGTTATAAGGTCTGTAACCCAGACTTCCTCAAGCTCACATTCCTCCTGCCTCAGACTTGCTAATGATGGGACTACAGATGTGTGCTACCACATCCAACTGTCAATTTTCTTCTTCATTCAAAAAAGAATGCATCACCTTCTCTTGAATAAGTCTTCAGTTTTACTATAATCGTTGACAAGAGCGTTTCTCCTCACCCAGAATAAAAGAGTCAACTAATTCTTCAAAAATATCTTCTTGAAACTTAAATTAAAAAAAAAGTAATTAAAAAAGAGGACCAAGAAGTTGGGAAATGGTTTCTGAGTTGCATGGTGGAAATTAGAAATGGAACAAAGCCGTGGTTGTGACAGCGTCTCTGCAAGTGTGGTAGTTTGTGTGCTGGGGAAAAGCATGTCTAATAAGACACCACCACCCCCTACCCCCCCCCAGGACAGCAGAGGCCACCTGAATACCAGCACTCTCCTTTCTTCTCTTTTAATTCAACAAAGTGCCAGGTGAGCACATCTCTGAGAAAGGCATGGAGATCAGCTATTTCATATCTTCCATAGCAATTTCCCTTCTAGCCAACAAGGTTTCTAGCTAAAGGGAAGAATCCTGCATTTGCTTTCCCAAAAGCTTTTTGTGACAAATGACAGCTATATTAACCCGGTGGACAGGTGTGCTGAAATGGAGAATTATTGCATCTACATTACATCAGACACCCACTCTGTTCACTCCAGGCAATTCTGGGGCTGCCTTCTCTGAAAGCTTTGTGCGCAAATTGCATCAAGAGAAGGTATTTCTTTTTCCTTTTCTGATTGAGTAGTCTATGGCTAAGTCATGATTAACAACTGTTGTCACTGGCTCCTGTTCAAAGTATAGGAAACGAAGGAGCTAAGTGTTTCCCAGGCTATAGAAAACATTTTTTTTTTTTACAAAAATAGCATGTCCCTACAGAACATACAGCATTGGCTATATGAATCTTTCCATCAGGTAGAGAATCATTTCAATAATTCTTTCAGCTCATGCAGATTTTCTCCAAGGAGCATCTATCATGATATTTAATCTAGTATATCCATAGATTTCTGAAAATCCTCACTCTCGATGTATAGGTGATTAGGTAGAAATTAATTGATGGGATTGCTTGTTATAAGCTGTTGGTCTTTGTAAAAGATGGTATGCCTGGTCGATATTAGATTTCCATTGATGGAATACTGTCGGCTCTGGGAGGGTGTCTCTCCTCTACCTCTCCTTCAAAACATTTCGGTTACTCCATCTGCTTCAAAGTCATTCGAAGTCAGATCCACTATTCGCCAAGTCCATGCTGGAGACTGGTCAGCCTTTTTATTTTCTCCTTCACGACAACAGACACAAATGACCCATGTAAAATGACAGTGCAGAATATAAATTTGTGTTCACTGTAGTATTTTGGTCCAATTTTAATAAATACAGTCAATTTTATTGAAGAAGCTACTTAATTTGGATATTTTTCAGTGAGTCTGACATAATCTTAGAAGTCAAAATGGGACTTTATACTGTCTGAAATAATTGTTCGATCATTTTAATTTTTTGTAAAATCATAACTTTATAAAACATGGCTTAAATGGTCAGTGGAAAGGGGAGAAATGAGGAGGCAGAGAGCCGGGTATTCATCCTTACAGATAGTGGCTCTGTGGATGGCTATACAGGAACAGGTTGGGGATAGGATGTGGAAATGCATTCTTTGGCAATCGGATCTTGGATGGCCTTGACTGCCCTCTCAAAGGTCACGACCATGAAATATCTTGCAGAATACTATTGAGGACACTCAAACAAGCTCCTGCCTCCAGGTCAGCTATAAACAAACTGGTCAGAGCCAGCTCAAGCCTCAGTGATCATTTAGCCACCATCTTCATGAAATCTCAGCTCTTTATTCCTAAAAGTGTTATAAGCTCATCTGGTTTACTTACGCCTCTGCGTAAGTATCATGGTTGTATTTTCATAGTTGTATTTGGAAATGTCAATTGCATTTTGAGTTTTCATCCACAACTAACTCAGTAGGAAAATGTTTTTTCCAGGCTAGTCCTCAAATGTGTACTTCAGAAGACAGCACAACAGCTGCAAAAATCATTTTTCAGCTGGGCACTGGTGGCTCACACATGAGTCCTAGCTATTCAGGCTAGCACTGATGTGTGATGTGAAGACCACAGTTCAAAGCCAGCCCCAGCATGAAAGTCTGTGAGCTTCTTATCTCTAATAAACTACTCAGAAAAAAAGCCAGAAGTGGCACTGTGGCTCAAGGGGTAGAGTGTTATCCTCGAGGAAAAGAAGCTAGTGCCCTGAGTTCAAGACGCAGAACCAGCAAAAAAAAAAAAAAAAAAAAAAAAAAAAAAAAATTAAAAAGACCATACTAAAGCTACCAGCACAACTATGTTTATTGCAGTATTATTTACCATAGCTAAGATATGGAACCAACCCAGATGCCCCTCAGTAGATGAATGGATCAAGAAAATGTGGTATATATACACAATGGAATTCTATGCCTCCATCAGAAAGAATGACATTGCCCCATTTGTTAGGAAATGGAAAGACTTGGAAAAAATTATACTAAGTGAAGTAAGCCAAGCCCAAAGAAACATAGGTCCCATGGTTTCCCTTATTTGCAATAACTAGTATATGTCTGAGACAAGCAGAAAAGGTCAGATAAGTTGATGTTAGGTGAAATGAACCCCAAGATAAGGACTCAAATGCTTTCTTTTCTTGTGATTGTTTCTAACATATTTATAAAATGATTTCTTTGTTGCTTTGTATGTCCCTCCCCCATGGTATAACCCCTACTTTCACTGAATTTGATGTTGGTATAATTTAGGGAGGGAAAGGGAAAAAAACAAATCATTTGAATAGGGATACAGGTGGACCCATTGCAACAATGAGATGTACAAGTCATTATGTTGAAAAATGAACTTTACAACTTTGGTGGGGGTGGGAGGGAGGGGAGGAGTGGGAGATGGGAAGGGATGGGAAGGGGAAACAAAGTAGGAGGCAACAATGCTTGATAAGAAATGAACTCATTACCTTGCCCATGTAATTGTAACCCCTCTGTACAGTATTTTCACAATAAAAAAAAATCAATTTCCCATATTAGGGGAAATTCTAAGCTTTATGGAGTTCTTTTTGGTATCTAAAAATACTCTATAATTGATTGTGATGATGGATGTTATTTCCACAAATATATGAAGAGCTAGTGATCGTGTATTTTACATAGGTGAATTTATATCTTATGTAAATTTTTCTCAAAATAACAGAAGATTCTTTATTATAAAATAGCCATATCTTTTTGTTCCATACATTCTGGTCTTTTCAAATGACTTGTGATTTAGGATGTTATGATAGAGGATTCTATTTCTTCATTTTATCTCTTGAAACCAAAATATTAGTGTTATAAAAGATAAAAATAACTTCAAAGTGGCAAAATGAGGCAAAAATATTTCTCTTCTTTATACAGTTTAGACAAAAATTTATTATGCTAAAATTAGTATTCCAAAATAAAATATAGAAATTATGTGATTAATTTTCCTTTTTCATATATAACTTTAAAATAGTGATTTGATATTGCTTAGAAAAATCTGCAATGAATTTTCTTATGACATTTATCTATATATATATCATACTCCCCATTTTCTCTAGTTTAATTTCCATTCACAGTCTATCTATTCATCTATTCATAGAACATCTAAAATTACTCAGTAAGGAAACTATAGTACCTTTAATTCCCCCTTTTTTTCTGATTAAAAAAGAAAAAAAAGAATGGGAGAGGAGGGCAAAAAAACTGAAGGAGAGTGTATAACGCAATTACAAATGTTCAGCTCTTGAAGTCACTGCCTCAGATCCTGATTCTCTGAAAGTAAAAAATAAATAAACACTTACGCAGCAGTGATGGGAGTTTTCAGGACATCTTTTATGCATGAGTAGAAATGTTCGGCACACTAGGCTCAAAAAAATAAAAATTGAGGATTTATATGAATATAGAACAGTTTAAAATATAGAGTAAAGAGCTGGGGGAGGGAAGAGGGCCAAATGAAAGCGAAGTCAAGATTACCCTTAGCAGTCAAAAGCACATTATGATGAGAAAGAGCCAATGAATTCTCGAGGCTATAATTTCCCCTCTTCCCACTGCCCTTCTGGTACCTCTGCCTTTGGTGGGTAGACACAGCAAGCTACATTTATCCCTCCAGTAAAGCAGAAGACATGGGCCTTGGCTCTCCCATCTATCAGACGAAGAAGTACCTAAAATGCTGGGAGAAAGCTTAGTTAGGCCTTTCACAAATGAGTCCGTGAAATCAAGATTTCTGATGCAACCATAAAGGAGAAAATAACTTTCTTTCTTCCAAATGCACAGATACTGCAGCTTTCACAAATCTCTCTCAGGTAACGAGTTCTGTGCAGCTAAGGAATGACTTGTCAAGGTCAGAGATGAGCTGTGGCCCAGGCCTGTCAAGGTCAGAGATGAGCTGTGGCCATTACAAAAGAGAGCCTGGCATGTCTGAGAAGAGATTTTCTCGGCCTTGAATCTGTGCTTGGGATTGCTCCTTCCATCACCCAGAAATGCAAGGTATCTTTGGGCTGATTGCAAGGTACATTGGGTAGAGAAAGCATTCAAATACTAAGGCTTAGAACTGAACAGAAGCTTAAAGTACTGTTTTACTTTATCAATGACACACAATCTATGTAGACCCCTAGGAGCAATGAGACCACTTGAAAAGTGAAGATTACATAGGTGTATTTTTTTAATCAGTTACACAAAAACACCGCCCTGGAATTCCAATGAATTATATGGAAGGAGAATGGGGCTCACATATATACTGTCTCAATAATAACAAGGTGGAGTCTCACAGACGTTCGTGCCTGGGTTGGCTTAGATGCTGGCCTACCTATTCATTAGAAGTGACAAGGTCATAAAACAAAAAAGAAAATCAAAACAAATTGAATTTTGCTTCTCTTTTTTCCTCAGATTCTCCAACTTGTCCCAATAGGGTTTACATTAGAAGAGACTCAGGCTTTATCATGTTAAAAGTAACAGCAGTGATGATACTACTGTCCTCTTTCCCTTGATCCATTCATCTTCTGCGGGGCATCTGGGTTGGTTCCATATCAGCTATGGTGAGTGAACCCCAAGATATGGACACAAGAGGTCTTTCTTTGTTGTTGTTTTTAATCTATGATGTGATTTTTTTTGTATGTTTTTTGTATGTTTCCTTTGTATGTCTTCCCCCTATGGTAGATCCCCTGTTGTCACTGTACTTGATTTTGGTACCCTGCATCTTGTATATACATTTGTCTAATTTGGGGAGGGGAAGAGGAATAACAAAATGCTGAAACAAGGACAGAGGATGACCCACTGCAACAATGATAACCATAGGACACTATATCGGAAATGAACTTTACAACTTTGGGGGGGAAGGAATGAGGGAGTTGGGGGAGGGAAGGGATAGTGGGAGAACATCAAAGGAGGAGGTAAGAATGCTTGACAAGAAACATACTCATTGCCCTACTCATGTAACTGTAACCACTCTGTACCATGTTTACAAGAAAATAAAGCTAAAAAAAAAAGAACCCCAAAAGAGGGAACAGGCTCTCTGGATGAAGGAGTAATTCCTTTTTAAATGGTACCTGCTGTTTACCAAATCAGTCTTACAAAGCTTAGGAATTAAGTTTACTCTGTAATCTTTTAAAAATATTTCATTCTTCCTAGGAAATGGTGGTAATTATTTTATGTGGGGTATGTATTTAAGTTGACAATTCTTCCTAGTTTTCTTTTTCGCAACTTGACTTGTCAAGTAAAACAATCGGTTTTATCTGTCTCTTACGGGAAATGAGATTATTCATGTTTATTTATTTATGAGTTCATATTTCAGACCTTTTTCTCTCCATAGAATAGACAATCTTTTACAAGTAATATCGTCAAATTTTAATCAACTATAACTTCTAACAATATTCTGAGGAAGTTTGAGTTCAATTTTTTATTAAGCTTTACATTTTTCCTATCCTCAGCAACTTGGAGATGGAAATAGGGGAGGGGGATTCTTTCTGCTACTATCAGCCTCCAGATTCAATGGTAGATGCTCCTATCTATGAGAAGAGGGGAGAAGAGGGGCTGGAGGAAAAATAATAAGGGTTCTTCACTAGGGAAACTGGGATGGTGGCATTCATTCCTTAACAATGCTAGAGACTCACCTGACCATCTGACATACCCGAGGTAGAAGGGCTCAGCTCAGCTCACCCATTATTATACCTGTGAAAGAATCACAAGACTCATCCTGTCCACGAAAAACAGAAAAAAGAAATCAGTATCTTTTAAAAGAATGCCAGACACAGTTTTACTCCTTATTACGTAAATACTCTCCTCTCTTCTACCACAATTAAGTGCCTGGCAAAGGTAAATTCCAGTTCTGTTCTGTCTTCCCTCCCTTCAACTGCCATTTGAGGAACATTCAGCATGTGTCTGACACTGAGGTTGATTCAGGGAAAGTTGAGTAAGACTGACTCTCTTGCTCTTGAAAGTTGAGCCTACAGTGGATTATGAACAATTAAATACATGATTTTCATATACCAGAGAGTTCACACCAAGATTTTCTTATGCAAATATAGAAAAATGCTTTGCAGCAGAGATAATACACTGTGCAAGGAATGAGGGAGTTGGGGGGGGGCGGTTCTTGCAGGCAGGTGCAAGAGGAAAATCCTAGACATGTTCTCAAAGCTGACATTGATGGCATGGCTCCAACAGAGATAAGAACAGGATGAGAGGTGAGAACCAACTAAGGGTTTGCAGGGGAAAGTCATTGAGGGCAGAATGCCTTTTGACTTAATCTTATTCCATCCAGACTCCAGATTCTCTGTCCTCAGCCACTATAGTTTTCTGGAAATTTTTGGCTAGCACAGGTGTATTTTTAGCTAGCATGAGTGTGGTGGTGCCATCTAGTAATTCCAGCTACTTAGAATATGGGGGCAGAAGGATTGGGAACTGGAGGGCATTTGGAAAAACTTAATGAGACCCTATCTTAATAAAATAAATAAATCTTAGTATAAATCTTAATGTCTTAACAAAATAAAAGTAAAGGGCTTATATGGCAATTTGACTAGCAAGAATGAAGACTATCCTCTAACCATCAAGGGGAATGGGAAAGGGAAAGACAGAGGAGAGAGGGGAGAGGGAGGGAGAGAGGGAGGGAAGAAAAAAGAATGGAGGGATGAAGAAAGAAGAAAGGAGGGAGGGAAGGAGGAAGAAAGAAGGAAGGAAGAAAGGGAGGGTGGGCAGGAGAGGAGGGAGGGAAGGAAGGGAGGGAGGATGGAAGGAAAGAAAGAAGGAAGGAAGGAAGGAAGGAAGGAAGGAAGGGAGGGAGGGAGAGAGAGGGAGGGATAGAGAGAGGGAGAGAGGAAGGAATGAAGGAAAAAGGGAAGGAAGGAGGGAGGGAGAGGGAGAGGGAAAGAAAAGAGAGAGGGAAAGAAAAGCTATATTTTGAGCAATTAGTTAGAAAGAAAGTTGGACTACAGACAAGGAAGATAAGGTTATTTCAATAGACTACATGTGAAAAAAGAGACCTAAATTAGGAGAAAGACTGAGGCAGCAGATGTGAGCAGATTTCTCAGATATTAAGAGGTAAAAACACAAGATCGATTGGATGGAATTGATAACAGAAAAAAAGATGAGATGAAGATGCTTAAATTCAGTCCGTAAGTATTTATTGAGCACTATTGACATGCCACTCAAGATTCTGGAAAACCAAATGAGAAGCAAAGCAGGTAAGGTCTCTGTTCTTTTCACAGTGAGAGGCAATAAATACATAAGAAAATAAATGAATTAGATTCATTTTAGTAGCTAACCAAGGATATGAATAAAATTAACCAGATAATGGTTTAGAAAATATTGGCAGGAATTGTAAGGCCTCCTTAAACTAGGTCAGGCATGTGTTTTTGAAATCAAGATATTTGAGCCAAGATTTGCTTGATGTGAATAAAATCAGCCATGCTTCCTGACCTGGGCCAATAGGTTAATAATGCTAATAACCTATTATAGGATACAAAAGAGAAGCAGTTTGAAAAACAAAGTGAGGATTTCTCTAGAGGAGAGGGTTGTAGTATCAAGTAAAGTTTATGCCAAGGTCCTGAGGTCAGAAAAGTCTCAACCTACTCAAGAATGCAAACAAAGCTAAATAAGGAGAGTAAAGAATCAGGAAGGGAAGTGTGGTAAGATTAGCAAAAGGCAAGTACCACAGGATTTGTGGGTCATGACGATGCATTTGAATGGCAATTTATTTTTAAATAGAGGCAATTTGTAGATTTCTAAGCAGGCAAATTATATAAATTGGGATTTCCTTTTCAAAAGATCTCTTTAGCCTCTGTGTATTTTGGTAGGATTAGGGCTAAGAGAACCATCATTATTCTGTACCAAGAGTCCCATCACCGGAATCCAGTGAAAAACAAGTGATTTTGGTTAGACCAGAAGCAGAGGAGACAATGAGCTGTGTGGCTGGACTCAGAATGCGGGCGATGAAAATTGGACATGATTGGCTGATGGGAGGAGTGTGAAAAGGGAAGACAACAGGTAGCACGTGTGACTCCTCAGGTTTTTGGCAGAGGTGTGGGAGGATGACGTCATTAACTGAGTCAGGATAGAGTGGTAGTAGAATAGTACTAAACAATGCCAATACAGTGAAGTACAGTTTGTCCCCGAGACACCCCGGTGTGGGTATTCAGTAGAGTTGGGTATGTGAAGACTCTGATTCACCAGCACAGAGATATTACTTTGACTCAACGGGGGACCTAGATCCCTCTAGGTGAGATGCCTCAGGGAACTAACTGCTGGAGATGAAGGGAAAGAGGATTGGACATGCATCAGAATGTCTTGATCTGAGCAAGTTAGATAGATGCCACGTAAAACAGAAAGAGACACCATTTGGAGGACAAAGTGAGGATTTCAATTTGGGGAATACTGTGGTGGAACCCTTTCTATGGACAGGTGCACCTCAACAGAAACCCCCCAGCCTACAGATCATTGGGATCCACAGGAACCTATAGAGGGTCATTGCACCAAGTGGTATGAGTGTTCCGTTTGAGAAGATGGGCTGTCAGCCTCCAGCCTCCATGTAGGCAAACTGCAGTCAGCAGCAGCGCTTGGAAAGGGCAGTGGGCTAAGAACCAAGCAAGGAGAAAGAGAGGTAGGTGGTTGCTAGTTACACGACCAGGAGATGAAGAGGTTGTGCTGCTATCTTGAATAAGGCAAAATAGCACCTAAAACTGGAAAGGAGACTCTAGCATAGAATAAATCATCCACGTTGGAAACTTGTGGGAAAGAGAGTCTTCTCTTCTTCATTATTCTATAAAAAAAGAAAATTCTGAAATACCTTAGATTTAATTTGAAAACCTTGAGCATTGAAGGGGAAGAGAAAAGGGAATTCTTCAGTTAACTATGAAGAGCTGATGCCAACGGAAGCCTGCTCTGCCTTTTTGAATGTAGTCAGTACTTTGAGTAACCTCCCTCAGAAGTGAACCTTCTCCTATCAACACCATTCCAGACCAGCTTATTTTTTCATTTCCTTACTGCTCTTATCTAGAGCCAGTGTGTGCTCAATGCAAACAATAGGTGTTTGCTTTCCTCACATTTTCATTACAGAACTTCTCTTTGCTTTTAGGTCCATCTGTAATCTAGTCGTGATGCTGATAGATACAAAATTTGTAACTACCCAGGAACTGAACCTTTTTTTGTTGTTTTGTTTGTTTATTTGGGGTTTTTTTGCCTAACATACATAATGCCTTGATAAGGCCTTTTGTATCAGTGAAAACTTAACCTCTGAATTTTTGGTTTCAAATATGTGGAGTTTAGTTCAGAGTGATCTTGATGGTGGTAAGACAATTACTAACTGACTTTTACAACAACCAGGAAAGAGTCTGCACAGAGTGAACTGGTAAAACTGGTGATGGTGTGGCAACGAGAGGAGCAGCAGGAAACCCACAATAAAAACAGAGAGTCGTGCTGATTGGCTGGACGTGGGAGAGTAAGACATTAGCAATTTTAGAAGGCAAGCAGTTGTTTTCTTATCTTGAGAACAGAGTAAAAGTCGGTGGCACTCATGGAGAGCGCAGATGCTGTTGGAAATGCAGAGGGTTAGTGAGGAGCTCAGGATGGAGAGAGGAACTATCCAACTTGAGGTTTGTATTTTCAAGCCTAAGGTTTGCTCCATAAAATATTTCAATCTAGCACAATGGCAACTATGCACATCTAAAATAAGTAAAGCCAAAGTCAGGGTCATAATAAATTTGATTCTTTACAGAGTCAAAAGCCTCTTGCAAGACTGGCAGAGGGGCTTGGAAAATATCCTTTCACAGCAGAGATTTCCAACATCACTTCATAAAGCATAACAAATGAAGTGTTTTTACTCCAATCACAGAGATCGACTTCAGGGTTCTGGTGGGCAGGAAAGCGGCCATGAACAGGCCTGTTCTACTTTGACAACAAAAAGTCTGAAAAATCAACAACTCAGAGAGATAAGATCACAGGGTAAATCACTGCTCCTCAAACTGTAGAAACATCTGGAAACAGAGATACTTAACCAGAACAAGAAAGAACCCCCCCACAGAAATCTCTAAGGAAACTGACACATTGTGGCAGGCTGCTCTGACAACTCTGGGAGCCAATATTGCTAGGAAGTTTGCCTAGAGGAACAGCCACAGTTCTGTGATTTTTGTTTTCAGAGCCTTTGATTGAATCAAGCCAGTGAATGGCACAAACTTAACTAAAAGATTGCCTATCTTCCCATATCTTAACCACTACATCACTAAAGACCTATGCTACAATTCATGTATGATATATGCCCAAAGGCTAGTATCTTAAAGGCTTGCTCCTCAGCCAGTGGATTTATTCACGGAGAATCATTGGATCGTGACATCACTGATCCAATGAGCAGAGTCATAATTTGATGAAGCTGTCAGAAACTGATGAAAACTGGGAAGTGGAGCCCAGTTGGAGGAAGTAGGTCTCTGAGGACAGGAAGTAGGGGGGAGGGGAAGGAAGGAAGTCACAGATGTGTTTTTAAAGGGCACATCTTGCCCTGGCCCTTTTCTCATATGACTTCTTGCTGTCCGCCAGCAGTTAAGCAGCTCAGCTCTGCCACGTTCTCTCTACCATGATGCTCTGCTTTTCCTCAGGCCTAAAGCAATGGAACCAGCCAAGCACAGCTTGAAACCACGAGCCACAATAAATCCTTTTTTTCCTTTTTAAGTTATTTTCTCAGCAATTTGTCATAGCCACGCAAAAAAAAAAAACACAACAACTAACACAGCCTGTTTACAAGACGTCCTTTTATCACTACATCATGTGTGTCTTTCGACAGAAGAAGCTCAAGGCATATTAAAAAGCAAGGGCAACCTCGTTTTCTGATTTAGGACCAGGTTCAGATAAGGAAAGTGATGCTGGCAAGATAAGATGGTGAATGTAATACAGCTGTGATTAGTATGCTCAGGACTCTAATGGGCAAAAACAGACAACGTGAAGGAGCAGATGTGTATGTAAGCAGAATGATGAAGTCTAAGGGAAAAAAAAGAGCTGGAGGAAAAGATGATGCAGATGCCTGCACCCCAGGCCTCTGCACCCTTTTCTTCAAAACTTTCCTGCAAATGAATGTAGGTGGAGCATTAAGTCAGGTGGTAGAAGAAGCAGTCCATAGCAGTCATGTTAAGAAAGCCCAAGTCCTTTGACCAGGCTTTAAATCTCTGCCTCTGAGCTCCTACCATACCGGCATCAACTGTTTTGTGCCTTCATTAGGCTCTGCTACCTGCAAAATTGATGGGAGGGAGGCGTGGAGTACAAGACCTCAATGCGCTGAAGCATTTCATAACTGCTGCTTCACAGTGTCCAGCAGTATTACACCATCAATTGTGGGACTCCTACTTATTACCACTAATTGCTGCAGAGAGAATGATGCTGACCACTGCAGAGCAACTACTAAACCTGGGAAGGTAAGGCCAGCAGCACTTCATGGTTTATTGGGGCCATCAGGAAATTCTGGGAGGAGAATCAATTTCCCTGTAACTATCTGCCTCATCGCAGCAAAAGGCTCTCCAGTTTTTCATAGTAAATAAAGGCCTCCTGAGGATGAATCATTAATTCCTCACTGAAACTCACCCTGTACAGTGAGTGATTTATCATAAGCTCCCATTTATTCTCAGACTCACTTCTCAGCACGCAAAGGATTTTCCCCAAACCCAATTCTCCATGCGACATTCCAGTGATTTAAATATGTTCTTGATTCCATATTTATAGTTCAAGGATTCTAACAGAGTGCTCTCGAGAGGCCCAAGGCAAGCTTTTGTTCTCTTTTGTTGTTGTTTTCATTGCTCTCTTCTAAGTGGACATTTTTGGATCTGTTTTATCATGAAAGAGCTTCATGGAAATAGAAATGAACTCTGTGATCAGTAGCATTGCTCTCTTTGACTGGAATTTCTGGGAAAGGGATTCTAATGCATCATTAGTTACTTGGAAGGATAGCATTGCTTTTAATCTCACAGCCCTTGATGTTTTGTTTGGGAGTCAGGGACTCTTTTAAGATGGCTGAAAACTTCAGAATCTCTCCTGAGAAGAAAACACAGACATACAGGTGCACATGCACTGTCAGCCCTGCTGCCAGGGACAGATTTCCTAGGAGTTCAAAGCTAGAAGTAAAGGCCCCTTGCAGTAAGAGGTGAAGTGGGTTATGTGAGATACCTGGCAGAGTGGCTTTGGTTTCTTTCCATCCAATTAGGAGGAAGCCATTTCCTCTGCTCTCCAGGGGATGGTGGAAGCATTTCACATGGTCTTCAGCCCATGTATTCCTCCTTCAGGTGATTGTGGAGGTGGCCATGTTTCATGTATTTTATCATCTGCTGTAGCTATCTGCTCACTCGCTCCCTCTCTCCCTCCTCTCTGCCCCGACTCCGTGTGCACTCCCCACTCATTTAATCCCTCAGAACCTCTCTACCCCCTTCAGCTGCACAGCCATCAAAACCTCACCAAATTAGCTCCGGGGTGATGCAATCTGATCTGTTTGCCCCTCACCCACCCCTTCCCCCATGACAATCTGTCTCCTTCTTAGTCTCCTACTCTGCCCATTAAGCTTCTTCCAGGTGCTGCGGTGTGTCTCATCCAGTCCTGTGAGCAGCCTAACACAGGACAAAAGCCACCCTAGCTCAAGTCAGGCTCTGGAAATTCTGAAACCACTGTGGATCCCAGCATCCTGGATGCCTAAGATTTACTATTCCAAAGAAGCACTCACTCCCGCTCTCCTCTTCCCTCCTGACTGATTTCAGAGGGGAAGCAAATAAAGCACATCAACACCAATGATCTCTGTATGTGGAAACTTCCTGAGCTGGGAGGTGAGATGCGTGAAGACAGATTTACTTCCAATGTGGCAGAAGCATAGATGTGGACCTTCCACCATCCACCCTACCACCTCACTTCTCCAGAGATAACAGAGACCAAATGGAGCCTTGCAAGGCTTTGGAATCCCCGTTAGATGGCCTCACATTCCCTTATACAAGAGGGATTTGAAAGCCTGGCTTGTCTACAAGTGTGGAATGATCATCTAACAGCAAAACCACACTTTTATATTAAGAGCTAAGCTTTTGCTTCTGAGTAAGGATTGTTTTAGTCTTGGTGAAGAGAAAGAAAGATTTCTGAGACAAGGAGAGTTTGCACCCCAGAGTAAGCCATTCTGGATGGCTACTGGTGGTTGGGACACAGAAGCATGAAAGACGCTGAAGAGACATTCTCCAACCGATTTCCCAGGAAATCTGAGGAGGGGCAAAGTGGTAATTGTTGGAAGATAGTTTCTTTTTCTTTTTTGCCAGTCTTGGGACTTGAACTCAGGGACTAGGCACTGTCCCTGAGCTTCTTTTTACTCAAGGCTAGCATTCTATCACTTGAGCCACAGCGCCACTTCCAGCTTTTTCTGTGTATGGGGTACTAAGGAATTGAACCCAGGGCTTCATGCATGCTAGACAAGCACTCTGCCACTAAGCCACCTTCCTAGCCCGGAAGATAGTTTCTTACTTCCCTGGGCACAACATGGAAAATGATCACATATCTGCTAGGAGGCCCTGGGAGATCGGTGGGCAGCGTAGCCAGGTGCTGTGCCATTACAAACATCTAAGTACATATGTCAGTGACAGCTACCAGCATCTTACTAAATGTCCTAGAAGAGAGTTGGACTCCTTGGGAGGGTGCTTGCTGGTCACCCAGGGACAAGTGCACATTGGAATGAACTGAATGGAGGTTGTAGGTGAAAGAGCAGTGCCACCCGTGGCAAGACACATTTGAACAATACACGTGGGCATTGTCCAAAGAAAAAGAAAGAAAGAGAGAGAGAAAGGAAGGAAGGAAGGAAGGAAGGAAGGAAGGAAGGAAGGAAGGAAGAAAGGAAGGAAGAAAGAAAGGAAGGAAGGAAGGAAGGAAGGAAGAAAGAAAGAAAGAAAGAAAGGAAGGAAGGAAGGAAGGAAGGAAGGAAGGAAGGAAGGAAGGAAGGAAGGAAGGAAGAAAGAAAGGAAGGAAGAAAGAAAGGAAGGAAGAAAGCAAGCAAGCAAGCAAGCACTGGGAATGGTGACAGTTCTGGACACAGGCAGGCCTCTCCCAAGCCGTTCTTCACCCATCCATCTATGTCACCATATGCTATCTACTTCTCCATCTCCAGATACAATGTGAGAAACATTGAAACAAAAGAAAGGATTTAAAATCCTTATTTAACTAATGTGATTAACTTCTCAAACAAGACAATCTGAGACAACATTCTAGAAGAAGAGCCAGATACTTTAGTGGAGAAGTGGGGAGAATAGTGTGAGACCAGTCACAAAAAAGAAAACTACCTATTGGTACAACACGTGGACAAACCAGGATAGTTTGAATCTACTGTGTTTGCCATGTTAAAAATAGAACACAGAACAGAGATAGCATGATGGAATTACTGGGGCAGGGGGAGGAAGGAGGAGGAGAAGATATAGCTTTATGCAAATTTATGCAAATGTGTTCAATCCTCCAGTTCACAGGAACAAATTCGAAATACTTCATCCATCTTTATCACTACTTCAGAGTTACGTTAGTTTATTCCATGACTAAACTTCTGTGTGTGTGGTGCTGAGACAGAAACATGCCTAAGATTCTTACAATACCATATAACACTGCCACACACAGTTATGAGCATCTTCTAGCAAGAATACAATGAGTTTTAAAGTTGTCTATGGGTTTGGCTTTCTGAAGAGAACAAATATAAGATGGTGATCTTCTGTCAACCTTATAGTATCAACAGACTTTGTATGTGGCATTTGAGAATGTTAACAATTATTGAAAACCCATTATTTTAAATAAACAGCTTTCCATGATGCAATTTGTATGTGTGGAGTTTTTTATTGTGTTTTTTTTTTGAAGAAGCAAAAAGGTTGGGAGGGTAGTACAATAAGAAAATTATTTATAAAGAAATCTGGAAAACATACAGCTGGTTTGCTATATGTGGAGCTGAACTAGAGCAACCCCTTCAATTATCAGCAGGAAGTCTGGTAAATTATTAATTTAGCTGTACACACACACACAAATCTCTCCTCTCAAAATAAACCCGTCTGCCAGAAGTATTCTCGTCAGTTCCTTTGCTCGATTCCTTCATGTCACGTGTTAGACATGGCCCTGCTTCCGTGTCACATTCTGCTTTCTAGTCTCACAGAGCCTGGGGCATGTTTATCATTCTGGGCTCTTGCTCCACTCATGCATCCTTCAGCAGCAGTTAGGAAGGTCAACGCAATCTCCTTTGCCCATAAAAGCCCATAGAAGCCAGTCGGTTGGGTTACTACTGGTCTCTTCTTTGAGGCACGCTGGTTATGTCACACTGTCCATCTGGGGGATGATTGTGACATCAAAGGCCCAGAAAACATCTCAGAGCTGTGTTATTTTGTTGGTACTCTTCTCAGTACTCAATCCAGAAGGGACACTGGTCACATAAGATGTTTCGTACATCCACTACTTACCGTTCATCACTATCAGTACCTGCCACACAACCGTACATAGTCCATAGAAAAGAAAAAACTATTTGACTTAGAAAAAGTCGATCATGGGGGGCCATTTCTTGGGAAGCCCACCTTGTTGTCTTTGAACATTATGTACTCCTAAAAAAGTATCTTTTTACATTACCAGTATGCACTTCATTTGACAAATTTGTCTGAGATTATTTGTAAAATTTTTGTAATTCAGACACCAAACATTATTTATTGTGGCTATTATATAATCTTGGAAAAACTATCCCAATAATGTTAAAACTTTTTTAACTTAAAGTTAATTTTCCTTTAAAGTTTTTTTTTCTAATTACTGAGAACAGCCAGAGGATTTGGGATTTCATAAAATCTTTATAGTTTGTATTGAATTTTCTTTCTAATTTTGGAATGACTAATAAGTACTCTAAATTTTTCTAATAGTTTAATCTGGATTTTATCTTGTGTGTGTGTGTGTGTGTGTGTGTGTGTGTGTGTGTGTGTGTGTGTGTGTGTGTGTGTGTACTCATGCCTACATGCACACATATGTTTGTGTGCCTGTGTGTATGCTAGTACTGGGGTTTGAACTCATTATCTAGGCACTGTCCTGTAGCTTTTACACTCAAGTGAGGTACTCTACAACTTGAACCACAGCTCCAGTTCTAGCTTTTTGCTGATTAATTGGAGATAAGAGTGCCACAACTTTCCTTCTCTGGCTGGCTTAAAACTGTAATTCCTCAGCTCTCAGACTCCTGCATAGTCAGTATTACAAGTGTAAGCCACTTACTGGAATTTTACCTTTTGAGTCAAAAAAATAATAATGCTTTCAAAAACAAGTGAGTCATATGGAAAAAGAAATGATGTACTCAGCAGATGCAATCAGCTTAACATTTAGTGTAGACCATTGTATCGGCATGTGTGCTCATACCGGCACTAAGAGTCTGCTAGTTTTCTCCTTATGCAAGTGAAAAGTTAGCATAAATTTAGTGGCTTGGAATACCACATTTTATGATCTTAAAGTTCCACTTAGCAGATGTCTGACTCAGGTCTCAGTAGGGAAAAAAAAATCACTACTTTAGCCAGGATGTTTTCATTCCTGAAGATTCCAATTGGGGAGGGGGGGAGGCACAGGGAGGAATCACGCATTTCCTGGCCTTTTCTAGCTTCTCTTAGGGGCTACCCACACTCCTTGGGTCAAGACTCATCTTTAAGGCCAGTCTCATTGCCTCTCCTGAACCATTCTGCCATCATCACAATCCCTACTTTTAAGGACCGTTGTGATTACATTGATCCACCTGACTAATGTGCTTGCTATCTAAAGTTCAACTGATTTGCAGCCTAAATTCTATCCTCTTAATATTTAATTCTCCTTTGTCGTAAAAGTAGGATATTCACAGTTGCTGAGGCTTTAGATTAGAACATCTTTGGTAGCTATTATTCTGTCTGTCACAGCAAGTAAAACACAAAGTAAGTAGCACACACACACACACACACACACACAAATTGAATTCTAAAGGAATTGTCAACAATTATCAACTTTAATCAACTCTCTTATATCTTAAGAATCTCCTAATTGGGAAAAAATAAAATCTAAATTAAACAAGCTAAATAAAATAGCATAGCTTCTTCTTTTCTTTCTTCTTTTCTTATCAGACTGGATCCAAGAAGCCAAAAAAAAAAAAAAGAATTAAAAATGTTAATAGAGTCCAGTCTTTGAATGGGTACACTCACTGGATGTAGCTCTTAAAAGGGGACACTTGTGATGTCCCTAGAAAATGTCTTAAATGCTCTATTTATGTCAGTGGTAATAAATGATAGATTTGATTCCAACTATTTAAAACTCAACCTCATTTACAAAATCCCGTCTCTATTGCAGCTGCAGCCAGAATTACACAGGGAATCCATTACTCCTCAGGACCTTGTGGTATTTCGTAGCATGAACTATATTTCATGCTACAAAATACCATTTTACTTAGTCATTCTCCTGGTTTAAAACACCGGGTGGTTTTCATCTATTGTCTACCATATCAATACGATTGGACAGGGTCGTGGTGGGCAGAATTTCAGGGTTTCATATGTGATCTTCAACAGGGGTGAGATGGGGGCAGCGTGTGGTGCCTCCTGTGATCCACCATCTTGTTTATATTTTGACATCAGAGACTCACCAAACACAGAGTCCCAATCAGATAGGAATAACCAACCAAACGAGTTCCTCATTCGTATCCCCTTCCCACTTGATTACACAGAGGAACCACAATCCTCTCACAAGCAGACCTGATTCCAACTGCAAGGACCCTACCCCAGCCGTTAGCTTGGCACCACAGCAAGATGCTATGGCCTCTGCTCCTCTGACCCCATCTGTCCCTTTATCTGCCTATTGTCACACTCAAATGTATTCATATTGTTGGGGGGAAATATTGCAGACACACATACATACACACACCAATTTATTATCAACTGTGAACATGAATAACAAATCTGAGCCAGATTTTTTGCTCAGCCAGCAAAATGCTATTTCTTAGACTTGTTCATACACAAGCATCAGATGTGGGAAATTTTTATTCCTAGACCTTTAGAACTCAATAATGTGTCTCTCATGGGACAGATCAAATTCATAAGATCATAAGATTAATCAGCCTTTAATATGCTATAAATATTTTGAGCTAGCTTCTCATACATTAATCATGAGGTGAGAAGAGTCTCATTTTAAATATATATTAATATATGTATATGTATGTATATACATAGGTGTGTAATATATATGTGTATATATGTGTATACATACATATATAATACTAGAGTGTATCATTTCCTATGCAGATGTTTTGTACCAAAGTGATTAGTAGAAAAATGCACTTCTAAAACAATAATCTACTCACAGAATAGAACTCTTCTAAAGATGACAATTCTAGTACATCAAAAAATTGAATTATCATATTTTAACAACTGAGTATATGAAATTTTACCATTTACACATTTTTATTCTGCAGTGTGACTGGTTCGTTATCATTCCCTTGAGGAAGGTATTATCACTATCTGAATTTGAACTGATATGCACAAGGTCACTGGGCCTGTGAATGAGGACGGAGGACATAGCCAACATCTTGAAAGTCAAAGAGAATCAACACTTGTTTCAGCAGCAACTATAAAAAAATATAGTCAATTTCATAGCCCTTAAGTCTTTACCTTATGAACAACCCTTTCCTTCTGCTTTCTTCACATGGTAACAACATAAAAGCTTAAGTAACCATTTAACCTTTTCTATTCTTTGTGCAGTATTAATACCCAAAATGTTATTTACGTAGTTTAGTTTATGCTTCATGTTTTTCCTTTACTTTTTCCTGCTTTAACTGAAATCTATTACCCTATAGTTTTTAATCAGTTAGGAGTATGGCAAGATCATTTGGATCTCCGTGTAGAGTTGCACAGGGCAACAACCTGTCTGGAGGTTACATTTCTTTCTGCAGACTGGGAGAGAATCCTTTCTCTGTCTGGTCACGTTGCTGGCAAGCCCTCCGTTCTTTGTGGCACTGTGGAATTGAGCACCCACTGGGTTGTGTGCTTGCCACAAGGCCGCCTTCCCCTTCTATACTGCTCCTGATTGGCCACCTTCCTCCCTCGGCATCCTCTGCAAAGCCAACCAGGAATCTCTGTGTCTGTCCTCTCCCAGTCTGGTTCAATCAGACTCTGCACTCATCCCTCCCTTCTCCATTTTTAAGAATGAAAAATACACCAGACAATCCAGGATAATACCTTTATTTTATGATCCAAGGTGTATTACCTTAACTCCATCTGCAAAGCCATTTTGCCTTATAACATAACAACCACCATAGCAGTTATACCAAGGTCCTGGTTATGACAGATTATGTGTCAGCTCATTTCTCAGTGCAGAGGCTGGTCAGCCAAAAGAAGCCTTTCTCTTCATGAAGAGTTACTTCTAATGTGGAAGCAAAGACAGAAGCCCTGTGTGTTCTCTATACCAGTCAGAGGAAGGCATTGTAAAGAAAGCTAAAGTGGAGGGTGGAACGATGGAGTAATTTGGATTACTTGGTTGGTAGAGAATGTCTTGCATCCATGCAAACATTCACAGAAAGGGAAGGGCAAAGGCAGTATGGGCATCTACTATGGGTAAAGCATCTGAAGTCAATACAATCGCAATTACAAAGGCCATCAAGTGGTAGCACTGCATTCATAAAAACAAACCTGAGGATCATAGTTCAAAGCCAGCCCAGACAGGAAACTCCTTGAGATTCTTATTTCCAATTAACCATTTAAAACTCACAAGTAGTCTTTACCAACAAAGTGACAGGAACTGGGCCCTGAGTTCCCAGCCTCAGTACTGGCACAAACACAAAGACACAGACACACAAACACACACACATACACACACACACACACACACACACACACACACACAGAAGCAGGAGGAGGAGGAGTTGGAGGAGGAAGAGGGGAAAGAGAAGAATGAGAAAAGGAGGAGGAGGAAGAGGAGGAGGAGAAAGAAAAGAAAGAGGGCAGGAAGGAAGGAAGGAAGAAAGAAAGAAAGAAAGAAAGAAAGAAAGAAAGAAAGAAAGAAAGAAAGAAAGAAAGAAAGAAAGAAAGAAAGAGAAAGAAAGAAAGAAAGAAAGAAAGAGAGAGAGAGAGAGAGAGAGAAAGAAAGAAAGAAAGAAAGAAAGAGAGAGAGAGAGAGAAAAGAAAAGAAAAGAAAAGAAAGCAGTAACACCAGGGTTAGTGAAATAGCCAAAATGAGAGTAAGAGGTAGAATAAAGCAGAAAACATGGAGCCATTGGTCTTGATGCAAAGGGCATCATGATGCTTGGAATTTTATTCTGAATAGGATAGTCAGCATTGGAGGGATTGAAATAAATAATTGGCATAATATAGTGCATATTTCAAAGGTACCTCAAGGACTGGAAGTTGCTTCTAGAAAGTTCAGCAAATACCCTGTAGACCTGGGGCTGTGTACAGCCAACCTGAACTATCCCATGGAGAAACCCCGCGAGTATCACTGGAGATAGATATGTTTACTTGTGTGCTTCTCTAACATTTAGTGCTTACTAAAACAAGATACACAAAATTATTTCATCCTTCAGGAAAGCTTCTTAAGCTGTCCTCATGCACAGACATTATCTAAACTCAAGAAAATGCTCCCTGCTTATGTTTTGTCTCTGCTTTTGTTTTTGTTTTTTTCCCCCTGTGAGGAAAGCATGGGACTTGGACTCTGCCATTGAAAACAATACACTACCAGGTCAGGTCTTTCATATTTAACCAAAATCTGGGCGCCTCCAAGCGCTGGGAATATCATGGGCTTCACTTTGTGTCCGTCCTGAAGTCGCATGATGAGTAGGACTTCATTTCCCTGTGTTCCTGGCCTACTATCATTTTGTCCTTAATTACGAGAGCCAAGGGTGATTTGCAGCAAGAACTTCAACGGTGGCCTTGTCTAGAAGCAGCCTGGGTGAGTCTGCCCTGGGTGGAAATGTGCCTCCTTGTTTTTCAGGAGCTGAAGAAGTGAGTGGTTGGTTGAGGAGTGTGGTGGCATGTTGATGTGGCATCTCCGAGTTTGGCTGGAGGTGGAGGGAGAATGGGCGGAGACTGTGTGGGGCCAGGAATCCGGTTCTTGGGATGGTTTTATTAGGAGCAAGTGCCCCGGCGGCTGGCCTGCTGTGTTGGCTAGGGAGCTGGCAGCTTGGGCTGCTGCAGTCTGCGCCCACTGGTTATCTCTGTGTCCCACGCGTCCCCTGCTCTGCATTTGGATAGGGTCATTGATGGCAAGTTCATTGAAGTCCTTCCAGGCAACAACCAGCCTTATCTTCAAGAAAATTAAAAGAACCATGAGTGATGGTTGAGCTTTATATAGCCAAGCAAACACAGAGGGTAAAATGGAAGTTGACAAGCATCAGAGAGAGTCTGCCAGAAATTAAGCACGAAGTATACCATGGCCAAGGCTTAGAAAAGAACCACAGAATCACAGAATCAACTGCGGAATAAAAAGGTAACTAAATTACTAAATTAATGAAGAAAGGGGGTGGGGAAATAATGGAATAGAAATAAAGCAGCCCTGCATGTTTGCATGCTGAAAGTCTAATTAGAAAAGAAATTGCAAACCAACAGTCAGATTGCTATGAACTGGGAACAAATATACAGAAACTTGAGAAAGAGCTGTCTACAATTTTTATCACACAACGAAAGCAGGGTGTGGTAGAGAGACAGAAAGACCTGAGTCCAATTCTGACTTTTTTGTTTTGTTTTGTTGTTTTGGTTTTTTAGGGTAAGATGGAAAAAAAAAAAGAGGTAATAAGAAAACGGCCCAGATCTTCCTTACTGATCAATTTTCCATTTCTCTCCTCATTCCCAGAATGCTACCATTTCCCTCACTTACGTAAGCTGAAAACTCGCTGCCTCCCTCATAGCTAATAATAGCATTCTAGCTTCTGTTATCAACTTGATCTGCAAACAGCTTTCCTGACAGCAATATTTTTTTTCAGGGAAAGTCCAATACCACTGACATTTGGAGAAGCAATTGGAAGAATTTTAACAGAAGAAATTGATATTTCCCATCCAAATATGGAAATAATCCACAAGTGAGAACACTGTAAAGGCTATAGGAAAAAAATGAGGAGGCTTGTAGATATCTGATAGAAGAAAAATGATGGGTTTGTGTTGTTTGTGGGTTATTGAATAGCTTATGTGGAACTCACTGAGAAACTTGTTTTAGGTAAATATAATCCTTAGTATGGATTCCCATCCTTAAATAATATATATTTGATTTCAATGTACATGATTTGGGATTTCTACGTTCAAACCCCAGGACTACTGAAAAGTAAAGTTAAATAATTAAATAACATATTATTACTTTAACATAAATCTGTGAAGCTGCTCCTTCAGAAGCCAGAATTCTCCTCTATTCTTTCTAACCATGGAGATAGTTAGAACCACAACTTCTTTCCCTGAGCACACACACACACACACACACACACACACACACACACACACACACGCACACACGCACACACACACACACACACACACACACCAGGAGAGAAGGTCAGAGGCAGGCAGAACTCTGTCCAACCTGGGTTTTCAGAAGCAACGACTGTTTACTGAAGTCATCTGTACTTTTCCCTCTTCATGCCCCAGTTTGGGAAGAGTTGTAAGACAAATGCTTCTGTTACGTGGGAAGCAAGTCAATAATGAATGAAAATAAAGCTGAAACAAAGCAGAGCTGAGCAAATACACAGAATAATCTGTCAGCGTCTTACAGCCTTGGCTCCCTCTCTGTCATCTCTGCTGCCTGGCCTCTGGACAAATAAACTTCTCCCATGATCCTAACACCAGGGTGCATCAGGCTGTGCATTCGTGAACAATCTCAGAGGTGTTAACCTGCACATACAGCACATGGCTTGGGAAAAAAAGTTAGAGCTGAAAAGAAATTGGACATTGGTGAGGGCTGAATTGAGCTGTGCTCACGCTTGTGTGCACACACACAAGAGGGGACAAGGAAAGATACTGAGTCCAGTAACTCAAGTTGTGAATTTATTTAGAGATACATTTGTCAGAGAGATTCAAATTGAAATGAAGGCCTTAATCCAATCTAAGTGGTAGTGTCCTTATAAAAGGGGCCATTTGTCAAACACAGACATGTGAAGAGGGAAGAGGATAGGCAAAGACAAAGGAAGAGAGCAGCCATCTCCTGCCCAGGAAGAATCTCTGAGAGCAGATCCTCCCAGCGTGGCTGTCACAGGGAACCAGGCGTGTGGACGCAGACACTCTGGATGTGTGGCCCTCAGAAACGTGAGACAACACAGTCTGTTGTTGAGGTTGTGCAGTCCCTTAGAACCCAAAAAAGGATCCATTCCAAACTGTTTCTTCCAACAAACACCAAAACCCACAGATGCCCATGTCATCCTGGAGTTTTGGAGCCACGATTTGGTAAGGGAATTTACCAAGAGGGGAGAATAAGAGAAAGCTAAGAATCATTAAAGCACTCGTACCAGAGAGATACCAGGCAGCCAGGTGAAGGAGCACAGGGCTGAGATGGGCGTGGGATGGGGTTGAGACTTTAATGAGGCTACTTCCCATTGGCTTTCTCACTTTCCGTGGGCCATATTGACTGCCTGTCTCTTTCTCAGACCATGCTTTGAATTTTCCTCACACAAGAACATCTTGAGAACTCAATTTTATATCCACATTAAATCTGACCCCACCTACAGGCTTGACTCAGTTCTGTATTCCGTTTGGCCTGACGCATGTGGTCAGCATACCAGCACATAATGCTTGACCCTTGATAGTTTTCTGTCTGCCATGTTTCCTTTAATGGGGCTTCCCCACACTAGGCCTTTAGATGTAAGGACTTATTTGTTAGCTCACTCTAGGTTATTTGCATTATCCAGTACAATTACGTAAATAAAAACAAGACAAAGTCCCCATATATCAATGTGGGTATAAAAATGTGAACGTTCACCACCCCCCACCATCCCAATATTGGAGACTGAACTCACCACCTTGCTACACAGGCAATATACCCCTCGAGCCACAGTTTCAGCCTGACTTCAGTACTTTGATTCCATGGTAAGTTGCATCCATAAATATGGATGCCTCAAATACAAAAGATCTGCTCTTCTTTGTTACATCAGCCCTAGCAAACGAATACAGACATAACTCATTATCTTCTCCGTGACAAGTGAGGGAAAAGAGGCACAGAGTGTTTGCCTTGCTTAATTCTCCAATAATGTGCTAGAATCAGAACACAGTCTTCATAATTTGCAGTTCCCCCTTCATTTCCATAATTTTTATCCTATTCATTAGCCCTAAAGTTCTCATGAAAATTTCAAGCACATACCTTCACTTCAGGAAGATATTAAAAATATAATAGCAAATCTGAAAAGTAAATAAATTATAAGAAAGAAGACAGAGCCTGGGCACCCATATTTATAACGGCTGTCAAGAGAGGAAGATCAAATCTTTTAGTTAAACATTCTCATTTAAAACCAATTTACATAAATTACAAGGCTGTATTTCACCTAGAAACAATTCGATGAGAGAAATAGTGTTGACTGAAAGGTATGCAGAGCACATTGGCAACCTGGACTCCATGCTGGGCTGGTGAGTTTTTTCTACCATTACTCTGGGCAGAAAGAGAAAGAGAAGGGGGGGGTGAAGGGAGGGAGGGAGAGAGAACTTCAAAAGAAAAGCATTGCTCACGTGAAAACAGTGGAGTTTATTTTCTCAAAAGTAAAGAACCAAAGAAAACTTGTTTATTTTATACCAAAATGGTGTGTAATTATGAGTCATTTGCCTGCTGTTTTTGTATTAATAAGGACTTTTTTTCTTTGCTAACACTCACCAGCTATAGACAACTTTTGTGGCCTCCACTGGTCTTGTTTGCCAGTCTCCATATATGTATGCATGCTGCCAACCTGTTAGACTCATCTTGGTGACTCCAAGTTTATATTGAAATAATCTTCCATATCCCTTAACTTTAAGAAAAAATTCTATGAAGTGAAGTAAGCCAGGCCCAAAGAAACATAGGTCCTATGGCTTCCCTTATTTTCAATAACTAATATATGTCTGGGACAAGCAGAAAAGGTCAAAAGCTATGTACATATGACCAGATAAAATGATGTTAAGTGAAATGAACCCCAAGATAGGGACACAAGTGGTTTTTTCTTTCTTGCTATTGTTCCTAACGTATTTATAATGTACCATGTGGGTTTTGTTGTTGTTGTTGTTTCTTTGTATGTTCCTCCCCCATGATATAACACCTGTTTTCACTGTATTTGATGTCAGTGCCCTGCATCTTGTATACACACTTCTCTAGCTTGGGGAGAGGAAGGGAAAAAACAAAATGCTTAAATAGAACTATAGGTCGACCCATTGTAACAATGAAATGTACAAGACACTATGTCAAAAAACGAACTTTACAGTTTAGGCGGGGAGAGGGGGAATGTAGTTGTGGAGGTAGGAGGGAAGGAAGAGTAGGGGAAAAACAAAGGAAGAGGTAGCAATGCTTGATAGGAAATGTACTCATTACCTTGCTCATGTAACTATAATCCTTCTGTACAGTATTTTTACAATAAAAAATAATTCCTAAATAAAAAAGGCTTTCTTTGCAACAACAAATGTTTAATATCTTATTTTTCTTAACTTTTTGTTAAATCAAACACTACACAAATATAGCCTCTTGACAGAATAACACTAATAAAAATAATATTATGCAAGTATTTACTAGTTTCTATTTTCTGCAGACTTGTTTTTATATTATTGAGTACTATATTCTATCCTCTAGAAAAAGGGGAACCAATGAATTTTTAAAAGGGGAAAAAAAACACCAGGTTGTCTGGATTTTGATAGGTCATACTAGAAACTCTGAAAACATGGTAAAAAAAAGTCCCTTCTGTTTTATAAAATTAGATCAGAAATGACTTCCTGAAGGAGATGATATTTATAGTAGAATTTCTTTGGTGTAATATGCATGGCAAAGGTGCTGCTGGCCATAGGAATCAGCCTGTCCAAGTCATCGGAGTGGAAGAGGCCCTCTTTTAGGGTCTCTTTAGGGTCTATCACAGGTGGCAGGGGTGGAAAGATAGACCAGAACTAGGCTCTGAGATGCTAACTATGGTCACCTGAGTAGTTGAGGTTTTATTATATAGCTGAGTTTAATTAGAAGTCACTTGTGTTTTAAACACTACCTTTGCTTCCGAATGACGATGGAAGAGTGAATCAGGAACTTGAGTCCTGAATATCTTTATCTGCAGCTCTAATAGCTCAACATTTATTTACATCAAGTCTGTCTGCTGTTCTCCATCTAGCTGTGGCCTGGGTCCTGTTTGCTGTTCACCAATGTGGTGATGATCAGTGTAATCAGTTCCTCTGCAAACGTGATACTTTGTCCTTTCCAATCCATCCTTGCATTCGCCAGAGTAGCACAGGACAAGAAGTTTTAGGAGATGGCTTTCAGTCCTCCAAAGGCACCTCAATTCCTTAGAATTGATACCATTCTCTTAGAATCATCTCCTAGGTTCCTCAGATTTTGAGTAAGGGAATGCAAACAAAGCAACAAGAGCCACAGTCCCAATGGCAAGTCCTCTTGGCTATGACATCATTGCTGGAACACCAGACGCCTCAGTCGCTCCATGACCTCTAGGAGCGTACTGTGTCATTCCTAGTTCTTCCTGCTCTTTTGTCAGTGCCACTCATCTGTCCTATCTTTACTCTAGTTGTGATACCACACTGGACCTGGGCTACCCTCATAAGGACCAAGTTAAATTCCACCTTGAGAGCCCTCCATGCGTTCTGGGCATGCCCTAACTACTTCACCTTCCACTATGTCTAGGGTCAGCAATTGCTGTCCTTTAGCAGGAATGAAGATCTTTCTTCAGTGCTTCTTCCAACCCCAAAAGGCGAGGCAAGGTCAAAAGAAATCAAGGCGTTATGGGAAATTCGCATGTTGCAAAGCCAGTTGCATTGGATTTTAATTGTGATCTTTCCAGTGTGTAGGAATACAATCTCAGGATCACTTTACGAAGCTTCATGTTCTGTTTTTCTTTGGTTTTTCCTTCAGTGGAGTAGAAGAAATGCTAACAACTACTGGGGAAAAAAGATCATCCAGTTTTATAATACAGAGATGATTCAGGTAAAGAATTAAATATGGTGCCTAAAACATATCACACAATATTTGCAAATGCTTAGCGTAATGGGATACCCTTTCCACCATCACATGTTTATAGACACAGGACACGTGGGTCAATAAAACAATACCCAAGCTATTAATAATTACCTATTATCTACTTAGTAGTGAATTTACTGATAATTTATTCATGCAAATGCTGTAGAATAATTCTACCTGTTTTGTTCAGGCAAAAACCACTTATAGCCATATATTCTCTAATACATTGAAATTCACATCAAATATCAAGTAAGTCATAGGATACTATACTACCCCCACTATTTTCATTTCTTCACTAAAATGAGCACAATTGTTTCTATTGAGCAAATAAACTTACATTGTATGTTAAATTGGGATTCTTAATTATGCAAAGGAAGAAGATATTTTCTTGTCTTCACATTTTTTTAACATCAGTTCTTCCCACACCACATTTATACATCCATGTGAACCTGGATTTGACTCATCCCTTCAATCCCTTTCCCTCCCCATCTCCCCTTCCCAACCAGGGTCAACAATGGCAGTGTTGTGTTTTCACACACATACAAAAAGTCTCTTCACAAAAGGAGAAAAATGGCTTACATTTAAAATACATCGAGTAGCAAAGTGAGCAATTTAATAAAAAGACGAACAAGCAAACCATAATGGAAACCAGTGAGTGAAGTCCCAGGCTAGAAAAATCAGTGTTTGTTTTTCAATGTAGGGAAACTTATGCTTCTTCTTATGCTTTGTTGTTTACATTTTTCTTCTTAATTTCAAATAAGACAGAATTCTGGCAGTCTTGGCATTGTCAGATCCACATTTCTGATGTGATTTCCAGGGCCATTTTCACATGGTGCCTTGCCTTTTATGACACATCTGCGTAGGGTGGCCTTGTGCTCTGTGTTTGTCTGCTTGTTGCACCAAATCCCTGACAGGTGGGGCTGCGCCCTTTCTAGTGCTTGTCCGGCAATCACTGCCAACTCCTGGCCAATAAATTACAATCACAGACTATTGCTTATTCCACTGAAATATTGTGAGAAACCATTACATAAATGCTGTTTGAACTCTTCATGGACGGATGCCATATATAAAGAAAAATTATTAGCTTTGTATTTCAAACCTGAACCACATGACATCCCAACAATACAGAAGCAGGTACTTTCCTCTGACATAAATGGATGATTTATAATCTCTCTCCTTCAGCTGCCCAATTCAGTTCCTTTCCATTTTTCTACAAAGATTTAGCTTTCTCTATCTGAATGATCATTGCCAATGGGTAATTTAGATTTCTCAGCAGATGTCACATAAGCTGAGTATGAATACTTCCTAAGTGCAAGTAATATTTGTGGTATAATATACAGGAGACAGTGTCTGCAATCACCTCTAAAATGATAAAGAAATGACTATCAGATAGTAGTATATGCTTCCCAAATTTTGTTATGAATATTATTTAAGTGGTTAAAAAAGGAACTCAGTCAGACATATCATTTGAAGAACATATTATTTGCATCCTCTAACCTGTAAGTCCCAGAATTTTTTTTTCAGGATGACTTCTGGTACAATATCACAGAACAGTCTATGGGCTAGCTGCTCTGCTAACAGAAATCTAAGTGAGGTGCCTCACACCTTTTATTGATCCATGCATATTAACACAAGTTGATAGCTTTGACTTAGATGCTTGGCCAAACACCTCTGAGAGTTGTTCTTTATAGAAAGACTAAAATCCCCAAAACTTAAAATAATATAAAGCCTTTTAAAATAGCATCTCCCCTACCTCTTCAAGTCTGTTCACCACAGCATAAATATACAGCATAAATATATCAGTTATATATTTATTTACTTATTTATTTTTAGTAATATCAGGGTTTGAAATCAGAGCATTGAGCTGGCACATAATCACCTAAATTACACTTCCAGACCTGCCTTTTGCTGTTTATTTTAGAGATTGTTTAGCAAATATTTCTGACCACCTGGCCTCAAAATGATATCATCCAGTGTCAGCCTCTTGAAGAACTAGGATTACAGGCATCAGCAGCCAACACCTGATTCACCTCAGTGATGTTTAAGAAGCCAGACTATTAAACAAGGTTGTCAGTCCATCTGGAATGTCATTTCCAATTTCCTTTTCTTTTATTCTGGGAACTTATACTCCTCAGTTGAGTAAGGCATAATAATTGATACGTCTCACAGGTGGACCCGTTGCAAGTATGAGAAGTACAAGTTGTCATGTCGAAAACGAACTTTACACCTTTGTGCGGGGGGGCGGGGGGAGATTGGGGGGGAAGGGTGGGGGGGAGGCTGGGAAGGGATGTGAAGGGTAAACAAAGGAGGAGGCTGCAATGCTTGATAAGAAATGTACTCATTATCTTGCCCATGTAATTGTAACCCCTCTGTACAGTATGTTCACAAAAAATTAAAATTAAAACTAAAAAAAGAATAGTGAATAATTGATACCTCTCTGAAGATATTCCTGAATTTCCAAGTGCAGAGTCAATGAAATTATCCGCTCTGTCTCAACAGAATTTTTAAACATTCTATTTTAATATACTACATTATGGAGAAAAATAGTTACTTGCAAATATTCATTATTATATTTAAGGTAAGCATATTTACCAGGAAAAAAATCTATGTATTCATTTCCTAAAGTGGCACACAGTATGAAACTATTAGTTTATTGACTGGACAACCAAAAAGTAGAATAACTGAATGACAATAGCTATTCATTTGATGGGCAGAATGGCAGAACTTTGAAGGAGAAGAGATTTAAAACACGCTTCAAAAAACAGAGACCTAGTAATTCTCCAAGTGATAAACACATAATGCACAGAAAATAATCAAATAAAATTGGTTGAAAATTCTACAAGCAAATACTAAATATGTGCTTGAACAGACAGTGAAAGGCATAAAAATAAAAGAATAGCAGATACTTGATAGTCACTGTATTCTGATTATCTTCAGCTACAAGAGTAGTTAGTCAAATAAGCAAGCGAGGGAAAGATATTACAATTATCTAGTTAGAAAGTAGCTAGAGAAAATCAAAGTTGTCTAACTAAATCCATATAAGAGACGAAAAAAGAGTGCACTCTGACAAAAGCCCAATACTGCCCAGCAGAAGAGGCACAGAATCTGCTCCCTGACTTAGCTTTCCCAGAGTTTTGTTTGGTTTGGCTTGGCATTTCTGTTTCTGGGTCTGTCTGGGTCTGTCTGTCTGTCTGGGTCTGTCTGTCTGTCTGTCTGTCTGTCTGTCTGTCTGTCTGTCTGTCTGTCTGTCTGTCTCTCTCTCTCTCTCTCTCTCTCTCTCTCTCTCTCTCTCTCTCTCTCTCTCTCTCTCTCTCTCTCTCTCTCTCTCTCTCTCTCTCTCTCTCTCTCATATTGTATCTTTGGATACATACTGGACCAATCCAAAGATTATGTCTTTATGGAGTAGACATAAAGAGGAAAGCCCCTGTGTCCCTCTCCCGTACACCCCCAGCCATATCAGTTCTGTAGCCAGAAGCTGCAGGTCCAGCCCAGCCCAATCCAGCATGGGCATTAAGCTTCATTAACCCAGTGAAAACTTCCAGGGAAGCAGTGGCCTAGTCCCAGGCTTGTGTATGAGTTCAAACACCTGCAGCATTCCCCAGCCCCATCACCACTATCTCCAAAAAAACTGCATCAACAGAGATCAAGGGCTTCTGGCATATGACTAGAATGCTGCATTTGGGGCCTAGGAAGTCAGTGGATAGATCACAGTGTCCTACAACAGGAGCTATTCAGACCTCTCACTGCAAATGCAACATTGAACTGGGGGCCCTGGTGGGGGAAAAAAAGAGGAAAACTTGCCATGAACAAGCCCGACTAGCCAGTGGGTGCCCAGCATGGGCAAATGCCAAATGCTGGCTGCCAAAATGTCAAGTTGCTGCGTAACCCACACTCTGTGTTCTGGGACCCTGCTTCCCATGTCAAAGGCTACCAACCATGCTGGGAACAAGACACCATAGCCTGGAGTCCCTCTACCCACTCTACCCCATCCCTCCAGTCCCTCAGGAAAATGCCTAAGAGAATACAGATTGGAAGAGATTGGTAGTTAACACATATATTCTCTCCTCAATGAAGTTTTTTTTTTTCCTCCTTAGGCCTTGAATGCTGAGCCTGGGTGCTGTCCCTGAGCTCCTTTTTGCTCAAGGATATAGGGCTCCACCACTTTGAGTCACAGCTATATGTCTGGTTTTCTGGTGGTTATTGGAGATAAGAACCTCATGGGACGCTCCTGCCCAGGCTGGCTTCAGAATTATTATCCTCAGATCTCAGCCTCCAGGGTAGATTGGATTACAGGTGTGAACCTGTGGTGCCTGGCTAAGAATTTTTTTAATGCTTTTATCTCCTTCTGTATTATCTTTTATTCTCTTTACTATTCCTACTTGCTTCCACTATCTTTCTCAAACCAAATGGTGGTTTATTCAAACTTTTTTTATATTTCTAACTTTTCTATCCCTTCTTAATCCCCAAAGATTCCTCCCTCATTTCCAATTTATATATATATATATATATATATATATATATATATATATGAGATGGAAGAGAACTTCAATAAACACCTAATTGAAACAAAAGAAGACAACAAACAATCACATGAATTCAAACAGGATACAAATTTTTAAAAAACTAAATGAAATCAAAGTTAATACAAATAAGAGGTAAATGAACTCAAAGAGGATGTTAATAAACAACTAAATAAAATGTGTTACATAAAAAGCATCTAATAACAAGATGAGTGCAAGTTATTGAGTTCTAAAATCCTGGAAGGGGGAGAAATATCAAACTGAACTCCTGGGAATGACAAAATATTATTGAAAACCTCCCCCAGGAGATTAGATGGAATGGAATGCAGAATTTTATGTCTCAAAGATAAAGCAAAGAGTAAAAACAGGAGATAAAGAAACTAGAGAAAAGATGCATAAAAGGTCTCCTCAGGAACATCAGGGCTTTACTAAAAGACCAAAAGTTGAAATAATATGCAGAAATGAGGGTGAAGAGATACTAGCTAAAGATATGTGCCACAGATTCAAAAATGCAATATTGAGTATGTGTTGAATTCATTTGTGAAATATAGAAAAAGGGAAGCATATTCAATTTCAAGAAGCCTTTTAGAATACCCAAGACACCATACCAGAATAGCCCCTCCCTAACACATACAATTGTCAAAATACTAAGCATAGAGAATAAGGGAAGGATGCTACAACTGTATGAGAGAAATACAAAGTCACTTACAATGGTAAACTCATTAGAAAAGCAGTGTGTCTCTCAACAGAAACCATAAAGGGAAGGAGATCTAGGAATGATGTATTTCAAATACTGCAAGGTAATCTGTCAACCCAGAATATTCGACATGTCCAAACTATCATTCATGAAATGCTTCTGTGATGCTCAAGGTTATTGGGCTCAAGTATCTAACCAAAAGGCATAGACAGATTTTGGGTGTTAGATGAAAAGGAGGACAGAAACATCATCTACCTACAAGAAAATCTTTTTTTAAATTTTTTTTAATTGCCAGCCTGGGGCTTAACCTCTGGGCCTGGGCATTCTCTCTGAGCTTTTGTGCTCAAGGCTAGACACTTGAGCCACAGCTCCACTTCCTTCCAGATTTTTTTTTTGGGCGGGGAGCTAATTGGAGATAGGTCTTATAAGACTTCCCTTCCTGGGCTAGCTTCAAGCCATGATTCCCAGATCTTAGCCTCCTGAGTAGCTAGGATTACAAGTATGACTCACCAGCACCCATCTAGGAAAAAAATCTTAATGACAAAAACAAACATTGGCTTAGAGTAAAATGTTAGGAAAAGATAAGCCAAACAAATGGACCCTGAAAACAAGCATGAGCAGTATAGTCATAAATAGTACAGCAGATTTCAAATCAAAATTAGGCAGAAGAGACAAAGAAAGTCACTTCATATTAATAAGGAGGAAAATGCATTATAGGACACAACATTTGTTAATGTGCATGTTGTAAAGATTGGAGTGTTCAACATTATTAAATAAATACTACTGGACTTAAAAGCACAGATGGAAGCTGGGTGCTGGTGACTCCTAGCCACTCAGGGGACGGAGACCTGAGGATCTCTATTCAAAGCCAGCAGAAAGGCGGGGAAGTCTGAAAGTCTGTGAGACTTACCTCCAATTAGTCACCTCAAATTTGGAAGTAGAGCTATTGCCCAAATGATAGAGGGGTATTGCTTCGGGGGGAAAATCCTTAGAGACAGAGCCCAGGGCCTGAGTTCAAGCCACAAGACCAGCACCAAAAAAAAAAAAAAAGTAGGAAATTTCAGTACCACACCCTCACCAATAGATCATCTAGGAAAATAAATAACAAAGAAACTTGAGAAGTAAATGATACTAAAAACCCAAATGGACTTGACAGACATCTACCATCTACACTGTATTTAATGCATCCTGTGTGATTCACATCTTTCTTCTCAGTAGCCAATGAAACTTTCCCCTAAAGTAGATCATATTCTACAGCATATAATCAGATATCCTATACTGCATGACTCATATATCAGATTACATGTATAATGTCCTTATCAGATGTAGGAGTGTTGGCATGGAATATTTAGAATCCTTTAAGTAACATTATTTTCAAATTGGGATAATCTGACCTCCTCTTTTCAAGTTTCAATATCTTTCATGATTTTCCTGGCTAGGAATTCTGTGACTATCTTAGGTAGGAGGAGAGAGAGCAGGCATTTTCCCATCTCTAAGGACAATGATTTTAGATTTTTCCCATTTCATTTGACGTCAACCATAGGTTTCTCATATACAGACTTTATCGCATTTGTTCTACTTGTAGTTTCTTTGGAGCTTTATTTTAAAAGGATGTTAAATTGTATCAAAGACATTTTCTGGCCAACTAACATGTAATTAAAAAAATGAGTATAAGGATGGTGAAGCATGCTCTGTCTGGGATGATCACGGTTGTCTCAGGTAAACACTGAAAGCTACACCTTTATCAACTGAATAAGCCATGCACAAGGTAATATATAGATTAACAATCATGATAATGTTGGTGGTATGCTGGATATTTTCAAGATTTCCTGTCCTTGTATTTTTACTAGATCAAGGAACACATGCACCTCAGTGGAAAACCCACAATTAGAGAACATGTAAATGGTGTTCCAACTTTTATTCTAACCTATTCTTCGAATTCTGGCCTGAGATGCCGAACAGCCTCAGGACAGACATGAACCAGGAAAGCACAGGGGAGGCAGGTGTAGACCTGTAGCTCAGACCTCCAGCTTACACTTACCATGGCCGATGACAGAACATGCAGCATTTAGGTAGTGACTCTATTTTAGCACTTGCACCCACCACACTCTTTGGGTTCTCACACATATTCTAACGTTAACCGAATCATAATAACAATTTTTACACTTAGTAAATCAGTATGGGGGGGAGAGAAATATCAAGTACTACCTTGTACATTTCTGTTGTTCTATAAGTATTAATTTTAGTATTAGACGCTCTGAAAGACAAAGCAAAAAAGAACATCATGGTAATCTATTCCTTCTGCTTGGTTAAATGAAAGTAAATAGTTGTTTCCCTTGATAAACAAATTACACCCTAGAAAAAAAGGTACTCCCAAAGAAACTGAAAAAATTATCACTTGAATCGTATAATGAGAAGCAATAGATTCATCATAGGTGCTGCGGTTTTGTAGAAGATGCCAAGCATCCAATAAAAGAGACTTTCTTAAATTGATTCTGGTAAAAACCCAGCCCCCTCAAGTTCCTTTCTCACATCTGAGACAATATTTAAGATGTGTCACAACATAATTGCCCAGGACTTGGTATTCATGCAGAGTTCTAGAAAGATTCTGGAATGTCAAGTCCTCCTGTGTTTTCTGGCCAATACTTGGGGAATGGGATAGATACAAAGGTTAAGTGTAAGACATCAATGTTGTGGAGTCTCTAACACTCTCTGTGGCCAGAAAGGACAATACGTCATAAACCTAAGGGTTTTCCCCCACTCCTCTGCCCCAATAATGTGAATGTGATGATTACCTGGGATTTTCATTCACTGACCTCAGGAAAATCATCCAGTGTAGCAGTCAGTCAATTTGAACATGGCCACGCGAGACTGACCGTAAAGCTCTAAGTACAATAACAGTTTTCAGTAGGTAAAGGTTTATGTTAGTGAGAAATTCAGGATCTTGACCTGGAGGTGACAGGTGACAGGGGGTGGTTTCAGAAGTGAAGAATATATGCCTTTTCCGTTTTCCTCGTCTGGATCTAATGAGCCAAACTGATGAATAGCCTGGCACTGGCGCACAATTAGCTCAGGAAGCTGAAAAGATCACTCTTCCGGAGAACCACCTTTTGTATTTAAATCTATAAAGCCGAGCTACATTGAATGTCAGTGACTTGGATTGTTCATTTGCTAAACAATTACACAGACACTATTATAGGATTTAATCTGGCATTTTTACATTAGTATCATGTAGTGACATTGTACATCAATGATAGCAAATTCTGAAAAGAAAAGAAGAAAAACCTTAATGAGACAACGATATAGTTCTTAGCAGAATAACTCGGTTCTTCCTTAGACTATGAAACTGAATTTAACTTTACCCTTCCCCCGAGTTAACTCAGTTATCAAATCCCAGATTCCTCACAATGTAACATGTTGTGAGCACTCCATATGAGAATAAAATATAAAGAAAAGAGTAAAGCATGGGAGGAAAACACTTGTATTATTCAAGGAGGTTAGATGGGAATGCTATTGAAACATATACATGAAAACATAATAATATCTCCCACTGTGGGAGAAGATTGAAAAGAGGAAGGGATATCCAGCTGGCCTCCACGGCCTGTCTCAGATGATACTTCCTAGGTAAATGTGGGTGAAAAATTACGATGAAAGAAAAACAGGATGCATTGGGCTCTAAATGGTAGAATCTCAAGAAAGAGATGGATCATGGACAGCTGAGTGCCCAAAGCAGGGAGAAAGGGAAACAGATTTTTAAGAATTGTTACCAACTGAACTATGAGGGGTCAAGCAAAGACTTAGAGGTGGGACTGCATTGCTTCTCTAGGCAGGAAACAGCTTCAGTGTAAAAGCAGCAGCTTCAGGTTTGGGTTTTAGGAGAATTTCAACAGAAACACTGTAATTTACAAGCTGTTGGTGGAAAGTGTTCCAAGGACACTGAGGGCAAATCCAAGGTATGGGAGGCTAACAGGAAGGACAGGTGATGGGAAAGGGAAAAGCAGTTAGTCTATATTGCAAGTTCATTAGATCAAAAGTAGTTTCATTAACATTAATTCAGAGCCAGAAAGTACTGGGTTTGGAGTCAGGCTTCTAAGGTTAGAAGTCTGATCAGTCCACTGATGAGAGCATGACCTTGGTTGAGTGATTTGGTCTGGCTGCACTTCAGTTGTCTTCTGCACATCACGAAAAATAGCAAAACCACCCCCAGAGGGTAGATGTGAGGCTTAAACAGATAGGCTTAAAACACGTAATATGGTGCTTGACACCCAGAAAAGGCTACATGATTGCTTGGTAGCATCATCATTACTGTTACTGCTGTTGTTATTAACTGATTAGGAGGACTTCATTAATGAGCCAAGAGCTCCAATTTAATACAACAAATATGTTGGAGCATTTTATGGATGCAATTACATAAAGAGTTATGGGATGATGATTAAAGCTAATCTTTGGCCTCCGTTCATTTAAATAAAATGGTCTGTTTGTCAAAGAGCTTTTACTGACAGTGCACATATGCCAAGGGTCCCACCCAGCAGAGCATGGAGACAAGCACACAGAGCCATCAGTGCCAGGACAGAGATGCACACAGGTGCTCCAGAAACACACAGGAGCGACATACTAGTCCAGTGAAGCTCCATCAACTCTTCTATTAGGATTTAGAGAATCCACTTAAAACTTCCTAAAAATTGAAGGCTGTCTGTTCAACTTACACATCCTGGACAACTATATCTAGTTAGTTCTAATCAGTGGGTGACCATACTAGTAAGTGATCAAACATACTGAATATTATTTTTGCAAAAGAAAAATCTCAAGGTTTGTCTGGAGTATGTTTCCTTGAAAAATAAAGTAGGGAGCAATATCTAAATAGACTTTCTGAAGATGCAGTATTTGCGTGGACCTCGAATGATAAGGCATGCAAACTGTGAATGCATGCAAAAATGTGAAAGAAAAGAGCATTCTAAGCAAAAAGAACAGGATGCACTAAAAGATAAAACTCATACAGATGGAGAGAGGACCATCTGGAATATGTATTAATATATAGTTGGTATTAATTTCTTAACAGATGTAGAGAGTATTAATAAAAGTTAATCAGAATATTTTAAGAGAGGTTGGTACAAATGGTGCATATTCACTCTCATATGAGAAAATTAGATCTAAAATACACTGGGCTATGAGAATATATAGGATATACAGGATTCTAGATGTGCACACACAGTGATACCAAAAGGGGATACTCTTAGGAAAGATATACAAAGGCACAATGCTTACTTGCCTCATAATATTTATGTAGAATAATATACACATCAAAATGAACTCCAAGCTATGGAAACAAGAGGTCTCTCTTCTTTTTCTCTTTTTAATTTTTTTGCTTTAGTCTTTATATCTTTTATAATTCTGTCTTCTTTTCCTTATGTATATTATACTCAAGTGTATATCTTCAAAAGGGCCGGGGTAAGAATAAAGAACTGAAGGGAAAAGGGTGAAAAGGTGCAGCAGTGGAACTCACTGGACACTGATGAAAGTGAACTACACAGCTTTTGGTTGGAGTAGGAGAGAGGGGCTGGGAGAGAGTGAGAAACAGAAGACACTGTAAGAAAGGAAATGCACTCATTACCTGACTCATGTAATTGGAATCTCTATAATAACAATAAAGTAAATTAATTTTTAAAGGGAGGTTGATAGTTCAGGAAGCTCTTTGTGAGTGGAGGAGGCTGGCTTGATTTTGTAATTTGTTAGTCTTGAAGATTCTCCAGAAAGAAGTGCATTATCCACTCATTCGAAATGGACTAGAAGTGTCTAGGACTCACTGGGCTGCAGCTGCTATCCATGTGGATAGAGATGAAAGTGTGAGGTAGACCAGTTGCTTTGGGATACCAGGCAGGAGAGATCAATAGAATGTTCTGTGATTTTAGCTGGTTTCAACTTATCACACAGGTATTCAAAGTCATCATTGTCTGCACCATGTTTCCAAGACATATTTATTTATTTATTTTAAATTAATTATTTATTTTAAATTTTTTATTGTGAAAATACCTTACAGAGGTTTTACAATTACATGGGCAAGGTAATAAGTATATTTCTTATCAAGCATTGCTGCCTCCTCCTTTGTTTTCCTTTCCCATCCCTTCTCATCTCCCCCCTGTTCCCCCCCCTGCCCCCTTCCTACCCCCTCCCTGCCAAAGTTGTAAAGTTCATTTTCAACATAACGACTTGTATATCTCATTGTTGCAATGGGTTCACCTGTATCCCTACTTAAACTGTTTGTTTTTGCCCTTCCCCTCCACAAATTATACCAACATCAAGTAGGGGAATATATGAATTGTTGCCTTAGAAAGTATTTCTCTCTTTACAATATTTATATATTATAAAGTTTAAAGGAAATTTTGATTTACCAAATATTCAAGTACATGTCCCCGAGTCATCTCACAGTCTAACACACTCCTCGCAATTTAGAAGAAAGTTTCTGTGAAAACATTTTCCACTAGTCTATAATCATCTACAGTCTGCTTTGTATCGTATGCAGAAATATTTAAGTATGTTGATTATATTCATTTTCTCTTGCAATCTGGTTTAACTGGCAACTGGCAAAACCAGTTAAAATTAAGACGATGGATATTTTGAGCTAAACTACAAACAATTCTGCTGAAAATAGAATGTGAATAACTAAATTGCTATCATTCGTGACTGGGTCTCTAGAATTGGGACAATAGGGGAATGAAGAGGCTTCAATTTCCTTACATAGACCCAAACAAAGCCAACCAACAAATGGTTCTCCTAGGGCAAGTGAAATATCCCTTGGGCATCTCACAAATGCAAAAGGAAGTTAGCGCTGAAATAGTGTACTCAACAATTTCAACACTAAATTTTCTCTCCAAACTCCATAGCACCTAAAAGGAAAAATACCTTAGTGAAAGTACACATTTAATTCATCACTGTGAACACATCACACAGGGATAGGAGATCATTCATCTGAACCTGCTTTGCAGGTGTGTCAGTCAAAACTTGGTGTTTCTCTAAATTTAACTATCATTCAGACTTTAAAATCTCTTTAAACCAACAAAAAAAATCAAAGACATCTTAGGGAGGACAGAAAAGAAACATCTGTTCAGTGAAACATTCCACCACAATTGCTCTGGTTCCCATGCTAATGATGTTCCATACCGGGTTGGGGCTTTTGCTGTTAAGCTTTCATTATCTGCTCCTCTGGCCTCTTCATAGGAAGCTGGCTATAAATCTATTTTTAAAGAATAATAATTAGTATAACTTCTAAAAACTGAAGATAGGGAAGCGATTAAAAAAATGTGCTATCTCCAAAGGCTATTTATCATGCATATTTTGTGGTGACCATTCTTTTTTCCCAAACTTTTAATTATTTTCAAACATGTGAACAAGAACTACCACTGTCAAATTTAATATTTATGTGACTGTATAAATGTATCCCAAATCAAAACTAGTTCTCATGACTACAATAAAAGAAAGAAGCCATCGAGAAAATAAAACTATGATTGATAGATCCATCTTTAGACTACAATAATCGATTTTTCACTTTCTTACCTACTGATCATGGGTCTCAGAACATGATAGCCCAAAGTATAAGGCCTTGACCTACTGAGTCCTTTGCAGAAAAAAAACATGCTGCCAAGCTTGGTCTTTCTGACTACCTTCTGACCTATTTTCTATTTGTTTTCCCAAAGCACAGCATAGAAAATAGAAGTTTCGTCCTCTAGGTGTATTATAGAACAAGTACCCCTTCTTTCAAGGCTAGTAATAAAAGCTGGACCTATTACTTTAACCCTGTTTACTTTTCTGAGTTAAAGCTGCTCATAAAGAAATTCTTTTAGCCTAAGACAGTGGCTCAAGTAGTGGAGCACTTTTGTACTATGCACAAGAAAGAGAAAAAAAGAAAAAAGAAAGAAAGAACGAAAGAAAGAAAGAACGAAAGAAAGAAAGAAAGAACGAAAGAAAGAAAGAATGAACGAAAGAAAGAAAGAAAGAAAGAAAGAAAGAAAGAAAGAAAGAAAGAAAGAAAGAAAGAAAGAAAGAAAGAAAGAAAGAAAGAAAGAAAGAAAGAAAGAAAGGAATGAAGGAAGAAAGGAAGGAAGGAAGGAAGGAAGGAAGGAAGGAAGGAAGGAAGGAAGGAAGGAAGATAAAGAAAGAGAGGGGGGAAGGGAGAGAAGGAAGAAAGAAAGGAGAAAATTAAACCTAAGGGAAAAATACAGTGCTTACATGCCATTATTTTTAAACAGGGAGAAAGAGAACCTATGGATGGTCAAGGAGGAGAACACAAAGGTACAGGGGGTGAATAGTAATACATACACCTATGAAGGAGGGAGGAAAGAGAGGGAGGAAGGAAGAGAGAGAGAAAGAAAGGGATAGGGGAAGATGGGAGGAGTTGGAGACAAAGTAGGAGATGGGAAGGAAGAGAGACACAGAGTAGGAAAAAGAGACCAAAGAATGGAGGAAGGAAAATGGGAAGGAGAAAAAGTTGAGGGGAAGCTTGACTTAGGTTCAATTGTTTCCCACAAGTCTGTTCACCACAGACAGGCAGGGGGTTTGTGATGCTACAAATTACAGACTGAATGCTGAAAGCATTCCATCCTACCACAATCATTGTTAAGGGTGACCAATGCATGCAGAATTACTAATGTCTTGGTTGATTTTATAAGCACTCATATCAAAAGAAAAGTGCCATAGTCATTATATAATAGATGGATATGCAGATAGAGGCTTTATATATCATGTACATGTTTTCCTAAATAGATTAAGAGAAATGAAAATAAATGTTTTCATAGCACATTTTCATAAGATTATTGCAAAACAGAGATTAAGAAGTACCTCAACAGGATGAAACAGAATGTTTATCTTCATCAAGTGTGTGCCTTCCTGCATATGCCTGTCACTCATTATCCAGGATCTGGGGAAAGACAGCCTGGTTGACCTAGTTGCTAAATAGAATCATGTATCTTTTCATCTGTAAAATAAGATGAGCAGGGAAAGGTGATGCTGAAGTTTCTCTAGGCTTGCTCTATTTATGCAAAATAAATATGAGAGTCACTCCTGATAGAATAAAATGCCTCCTCGCTGTTCAGACCGAGTAATTACTTTTATAGAATGCATTCAGCCTGAAGAACTCAAGACTTTCTGATTTGTACTCTACCTTATTGTTAGAAAATCTCTACAAGATGGAGTTATTATCCCTATCTTTAGGAAAAGAAATGAAGTCTTAGAGAAATGGTGTTGCTTACCAATGGAAGGTCAAAGAAAATAGAAGCAGGCTGAGCCAGGAATGAGCTTGACATCTGTGGATGGTTTAATTAGCTGTAGCCTCTAAGTGTCTCAAGAAGGGCTTGACTATAAATATCATTTTTCTGAGTTTGGAAAGAGAGAAAAAAAGTCATGAACAGAGCTCAGAGAAATATCCTGGATCTCCTTGCTAAAAAGTTACGGAGGGTTGTACAGTGCATCCCAAGGGAGCTGTACCCCTGCATGCGCCTGGGGTCCTTCAAGGAATCTCCTTAGTAGTGAGCTCCATCTCCAGGAAAAACATGTTTCTTCTGTCCTTCGTGAAAAGCCAACACTGTGTTCTCTGGACTGAAGATACTTACCATCAAGAGCTATATCTTGAGAGCCAAAGTCACCGAATTGTGAGACCTTTGGGTCTCATTTATATAGCAGATGACAGTCTCCCCATTTTGCAGGAAAAGGAGTAGCACAAAGCCTAGAAAATTCACTGCTTTTGATGCCAACCAGAATGAATTTTGGAATACAATTGCACTAACTCTATTGCTTGCAAACAAACCTAGAATAAAGACTTTACTTTTCTGCAAGCTAAGATAATCATGCATCTCTCCTATGAATGTCAGAGGCTTAGGGAAGATTACCACCTAAAAGACATGCCAAAGGTAGGAACACTTACCTGTCTAATTATTGCAAAGCTGAAGAGCTTTGGGAACAGGTAATTTACCTCAATCACAGAATTCCAAGGAAATGTAGTCAAGGTGTTAAGTGTATTTCTCTCATTTATCTGTAATGCAGGGTCCCTACAAAAAGACCACTGTATGAGGGCCTTTACCATTCTTAAAAGAGTTCTAAGATTTGTCTTTAGGCATTTGATTCATTAGAGTCAGGACTTAGAGCCTGGAATGGATTACTATAGGGAATAAATTAGACAGTGTAAAGAACTAAGCTCATTGTTATGCAAATGCAGGTTAAAAATGCAGTTTGTGAAGTTTGTTTTGCATTGTTTTAAAGAAGGAGTCAGGTTCCTGGGTTTTTGAACAGTTACTTCTAAGACTGATTCCTACCACAAGACTCATTTCCATCAAAGAAAGGCCTGTAAGTAACCCTAAGGCAGCTGGTGAATTTAGCTCCTTTTCTTGTTTAAGAAAGAGTGTGAGAACAAAAGGCAAGCATTTTCATGAGACTGTCAAAGCAAAATTCACAATAAATTTGCAAAAGTTTTGCAAATATTTGCAAAAGAGAAAGCTACCTATGTGAAGTAATAAATGTGTTACATACATACACGCACACACACACACCACACACACACACACACACACACACATGCATCCCAGTGTCACATTATATACTGTACATACATACATATATAAAAAAGTAAAAGAAACAGGAAAAGGAAATAGCAGTATGTATATGTCAGATATAATTGTATGTACATAAACTTTGTAGACACAAAGGAATTCAACAGTCAACAGCAATCCTATGAAATCAATATTAAAAGGATTACAACAGATTTTAGTTTATACAACTGATATGTCTAGAAGCATTATTAGAAAGATTTTTTTAATGAAATTTTTGGTCATCTGTAGGAAAGCAAATATCTCAAAACCATTCCTCTGGTCAATTTCTCTAGGAAAGTTGTTTCTTTCATTTGAATGTACATTCTCTATCTTGTAAATTGACTCACACACTCTGAGATGTGCTTTTGTTAATGAATTCTTGTAAAAAAATATAATAAATTCCTTTACATTAAAAAAAAATCCTTGTACCCGTTAAGGAAGACTTGAATTAAAGGTGTTACAGTAAGAGGAAGTAGAACTGGACCTGAAGGGAAGTACTGGCAAGGTTTTAAAGAGAAGATGGCATGACAGGCAAAATAGGTGTTGGTGGGTTGGCTTCATATAAAATAAAAGTTATTCTCTGGGACCTTTGTAAATGAGGGTACAAATTATAACAACATAAACTGGTAGATGATGGACCACCTTTCTATTTCTTTGTGTGTTTATTGCCAGTCCTGGGGTTCAAACTCAGGGCCAGGTCTATTCCTGAGCCCCGCTGTGCTCCAGGCTAGAGCTGTACCACTTTGGGCCATAGGACCACCTCTGGTGAGATAAGAGCTAAGAGTCTCACCAACCTTCCTGATCCTCAGATCTCAGCCTCTTCAGTAGCTGGGATTACAGTGTGAGCCACTGGTGCCCAAATGGACCACCTTTCTTGATGATTACTGTTCACAGATGCATCTCCCTGGCCCAAGTTAAAGGAGAGCTCTCAAGAGTCTTTCAACAAGCTTAACATCAGGAAAGGGTCCAGCAGAATCTACAATTGCACAATTCCTACATCAGTGCTCTGAAACGAAGACTGTCAGGAGCTGAAAGGCAGGAATCCTGTCTAAATTTAGTGAAACAGGGAAATGTGAAAAGTTCTCTAAGCCAAAGCATCAAAGGAGGCCTTACAAAGAAAAGCGGAGCTGCTCTGCACTCAGTGTAGTCCAAGGTATTGCCGTATCTAAATGTCTGGGTTCTTTCCCTACCCCATGCCTCACTCATTCCTATACACTTACACACACACACACACACACACACACACACACACACACACACACACACACACACACACACACACACACACACAAATTACTATGTGAAGCTTTCTAATTGGAAAACCTGTCACATTTGTTTCCCCAAGAGGCTGGGTCTACTTTCTCGGTGGCTGCCTAGCACCTTGACCTGTGTGTTCACACCCTAGTTGTTGGGTCATTTTAGATCAATATGTCTGTCATCTCTCTGTGGAAACCCAGATCTATGCTGAGGAAATTTGGAGATACATTATTTAACTCATTAGTCCCTTTTGAATTGAACAAAACCAAACATGGACAAGTTGGTTTGGGTTGATAAGCAAGAAAGTAATTATCGGAAAACTCCAATAAAAGATTTAAGATATACCATGAAGCCAACTGGAAAGCCTGTGATGGACAGCTTCTATGAACTTACCAACTATGTCCTTTTCACCTCCTAGAGAGCATGGAGCAATGGAGGACTGAGAGGGTATCAGGAAGCTCCTCCATGTCTGCGAAGGCTGCTCTTACCATCCGTCTGCTAGGTCTTCACGCTTACACTTCCTCCAAATTATGTGCTGATTACAAGCATCATGAATCCTAATTTCCATTTTATCAATGATTGATTTTAAATATAATAAAAGATAATTTATATCTGAGAGAATTAGAAATGACAATGTGTTCAAGAAAATCTAGAAGATATACTGGAAAACAACAGCCTTTGTTCCTGAAACCTGGGAGTGGGGTGGTAGTTCCAGGACACTGAGTGGGAAGACCAGGAGAGTGAGTGTCAAAATGATGTGGGTTTGAATGCATGTTTTGCAATGAACTCCTTGTGAAACCTGGGACAAACTATTGAATACCTCTTCCTGTCAGTTTTTTCATTGATAATCAGAGGACATTATCATGAAGCTCTTAGTGGAAGGTCCAGAATGTATGTTAATAGGCCTTTCTCTTCCTTTGTAAAGATGGGGAATAAAAAGGGGGTAAATCATTGTTTTTCTTAACTAGAGTTATGAGAGGCTGCTAGTATCTGAGTGAAGAACATAATTAGACATGAAGTGAAAAGTCACTGATCTAGAAATAAAATATGAAAGGATCTCTTTTTAAAAACTACCTTTAAGTAGTTGTACAAAGGAGCTTCCTGTAACACAGTAGTTCAATGTGTATTACTCAATGTCATCCCTTTCAATATTCTCACCCATCCCTCCCCTGCCCACCCCTTTCTTCACTCTTAATTCGACACTTGATTGCATTCTAACCCTCTTCTCGTCATCCAACTATCCCTTTCTCCCTGACCCCACCTTACCCCTTTCAAAGTACCTGTTTCCTGGTGTTTAATTTGCTTATTTTGACTCTATCTTTCTAAGGGAGTATACTATTGTGATCTCCCTTGAATCTACCATATTTTAGTTAATATATTCATATACACTTGCATACCACCCAACATATTTACTTATAAATTTATAAGTTCAATCTAGCTTCCACATGTAAAGGAAAATATACATCATTTGTCTGCCTGAACATGACTTACTTCACTTAACATAATTTTCTCCAGGTCTTTCTTTCCATTTATTAACAAATGGTACAATATTATTCTTTCTAATGGATAAATAAAATTTCATTATACATGTATATATACTTTTCTTGATCCCTTGGTCCATTGAAGGACATCTGAGCTGAATATGAAGGTTCTTTTGCAAGAGACAATAGAGAAAGCTACATAGGTTAAAGAAAGTTGGAGAGAAGACTTGTGAATAAATAATTAGAAAAACAATAGACGAAAGTATGAAAGAATGAATTACCAGTTTGGTAAAATGCTGACCAGTCTTTAAGAACTGAATCTCACTCATCAAAAATAAACAAAATTAGACCATTAAATCATATTACTTTATTGTTCTCTCGATTCAATGGAAGCAAAACCCAGAAGCACTGCATCTCTCAAAAAAGATAAAATGCAGAGATCAATCTGATCTCAAGAAACGTTTTGTAATCATGAAACTATTATTATTTTTCTGGTAAATCTCACTTTGCATTCTAGAATAAATGTTCCCATTGTTCCCCAGGAATAAACAAGGTAGGATTTTTTTTGAAAAAAGCAAGATGCAAAATGCAAACATTAGAAAAGTAGTTTCTTAACTAGCAGTGTGTAGTCACTAGCCAACGGGTTTTAGCAAGCTGTTTTGCCAGTCTTGCATCTTCAGTCCATATTTCTGAATAGCTTTGTGAGATTCTGCATTTGTTTCACAGATTCCCCCAAGTGATTATGCCACAGGAAGGGAATCAGGAGCTTCTGCGGCAGACTGATTGTATCGCTCCATGTTTACTGGGAGCGAAGCACTGTCACTCACATGCTGATTGCAGGAACAAGCTTGACGATTACTATTATTAAACAACCAACTGTTTAAAGACCCATACAACATATTAAGGGGGAATACAGCTTAGGCTGATTTTGTTGCTTAAGCCAACTATTTTGGAATTCATCCACATTCTGCTCTCACTTTTTCTCACCATGGTGCTTGATTTTGTGATAAGTTTGCATACATTACTCTTCCCTGAGGTACATTTAGTTTAATTAAATTTTACTATTAAAAAGTATTAAAGCCTGCTTCTCATAATCCTTAGGAAAGTTCACTTGCCCCTATAATACTTTCCTTAAGGAGACTGGACAGCTTTATACACTGACTTGTGAAGGAATGAGGACAGAGAACTAGAGGCTGGCCAGTCTTACCCCAAGTCTAGCTTCTTCCATGCAATATTGCACAGTCGGTAACATATGTGGAGATCAAGACACCTGTGCTTGACTTTAAAATCTACCAGCTGACCTTAGTCATTGGATAATATTTCAATGTTTTTTTTTAATTTTCCTTATTGGTCTCTAAACATGAACATACTTCAAACAACAGAAATGATGAAGTATCATTACAATTCTCCACCTGTTTCTCATGCCTCATCCTCCAGTTTCTTATACTCCCATCTGGCTTTGGCTGATGACCTACTGTGTGCTGATTACCCACCAAGGCTCTGTGCTTATAGGGATGAGTAAGGCCAATCCTTTCAAATCCTTTTCACCAAGGGATTTACAACTTCATCTTGAAAACACCCTGTCCTAATTCCTATCTCCCATTGGCAGCTGGTTTTGAAAAAGTGAGCTGCAAGATTTGCTAATCATTCTTTTTAAAAAGGGTGGGGATGGTAATGGGGGACTGGAAATATAAAAAATCATGATATATCCTAACAAGGACACCATCCTAAGAAATGCAAAATGACTCAACAGAATGGTGGTATGTAATCTCTTTACTGCATAGTCTTCCCTCTGACGGATTAACTGAGTGTTTATTTGGTCTGCAATTGCTAGCCATCCATATCCACAGTATTTAACAAAATAGAGCCCCAGCCTGCTCTCAGCAAGCACCATGCAGGGATTCTAGCACACTAATCAGGATGTTGAAAAACACGCCAAGTTACCCTGCATTGGAGACCAGAAATGCTTTTGGAGCCATGCTTCCTGCTGGGAGGTCATTAGCAGGGCGCCCACCCACAGCAAAGTGTTTTGCCACAGGTAATGATGGCTGTACTCACTCCTAATGTTTTCCAAGTTAGCATAAATGAGCCAGCCAGTGCTGGTGTCAGGCCAGACAGAGCAAAGGGACTTTTCTTGTTGTTGTTTATTTCATTCTACATTTCGTACTTGGCAGCAGGGATCTTTTTAAACTTCTACATCCCTCATGAGAAAACAGAACCTGACATATGGACACTAATGCAAGTGTGCATGCAAGGCTGAAAATCATTTCCAAGTGGGGGGCTCTCAAGTGTCCCGTGTGGGGAATGCTACGTCCTCTTAAAACATATACATAAATAAATAAGGCAAGCATCTTGTCTTCAAATCCTCTTCCATTTACACCCATGCTCTCTTTGCACTTTATTTATTCACTATGCTTCCAGTTCTAGTGAAAGCCAGTTAGCAGCTTATGCTATTTCATCATCACTCCACTGTTAGAAATAAACACCGACATATCCGTACTCCAATCCAGCATCTGTTGGTAAGATGTCTTACTGCTCCCTGCCTGAATTTCCTCATCTGTAAAATGTAACTACTAAGCAGATAGTCTGTGCAAAGTGAGGGAGGACAGGTTAGGTTAGGATGATACAACACCAAACCATCCCTCACTTTGTGACCTATGAACAGTGAAGAAAAAAGGAAGAAAAAAAACCATACTTCTTTGTCTTGGAAATCTTTCTGTGGGACCAGAAGACATCTCAGAATTGAGTCATGCCCCGTAATTTTGACCCTACCATCCCTTCAGAAAGGATGAATATAGGATGTATATAGAATGTATATACATTCTATATGAATGTAAGGATGAATATAGACACTTTGCCCTGACAGGGGGGTACTGTGGCCCAAAGGATCTGAGATGAGGGTTGAAAAACAGAAATAAATGATTTGCTTGGCCAGTTATGCACCATCCTCCTTCTTTGCCTAAAAGAAGAGCCAAATGGCTACATCCAATGGCAGAAAAGCTAAGAAGTGTGGCTTTCATGCTGGAGAACAATTATAAAACATGTTGATGATCATTAGAAATAGTGATATCATGGGCTGGGAAGGTAGTTTAGTGGTAGAGTGCTTGCCTAGCATGCATGAAGCCCTGGGCTCGATTCCTCAGTACCCCATACACAGAAAAAGCCAGAAGTGGCACTGTGGTTCAAGTGGTAGAGTGCCTGCCTTGAGCAAAAGAAGTTCAGGGACAGTGCCCAGGCCCTGAGTTCAAGCCCCAGGACTGGCAGAAGAAAAAAAAAGAAAAAGAAAAGAAATAGTAATATCTCCTAGAACTGTGAAGTCAAGTGAGCTCACAGATACTGTTTCCAGAAATGTCAGGATGTAGGAACTTTGTGTGCCTCTACACAGAGGCACAGGCTCAGACACAGCCCTCCTGGGTCACTGTCTGAGTGGGAAACGCAGCTTCTTCCATGAAGACCAAACACACTGCAGGGAGCAAGTCAGCTACCCAAACTACCCACTGAGAACAGAAGAAATGAAACTAGGCTGTGTTCCTGACTTGATTTCTTCTGCTGCTCGCCAGTCTAGGCACAGCTTTCTGGTTCATTTTTGTCCACCTTGGCCCACACTTGGGTCAGCATGTCCTCACTCCTGGACCAAGAATAACAGCTCCCAGACTGGTTGTGTGAACACCAACTAGGCAACATTGGGCTCAATGGCAGAAAGGTGCAGCAGGTGGAAGACTGAAGTGCCACCATGGAAGCTAAACATTCCTCACGCCACTGGAGCAGGAGGTGAACAGCAGAGAGTAATCTGCGGTGGAAAAGGGTGTCTTTGGGCATTTGTCACTGGAAGCTTTGAGCTCCTAGCGGCTACATAATAGATCTAATTACAGAGGCAGAAAAAGAATAAGGTACCCGGAGGAAAGTGTAGGGCACTGATGCCATTACTAGCACAGTCAGAATGCTTCCTGGCAGGACACTCAGAGCCAGATTTAAGAAATTCCCTGGGAGATGCTGACTTCAAGAGCTACAGGATTAGGGGGCTAAGCGAAGGTGAGCAATGGATCACTGGATAAAACATATACAAAACTTCTGAATTGAAGGGCAACCTGAAAAGCTGGAGTTTTGAAGCATTAAATAAACCTTCTAAAGTTCAGGTGCCAATCAGGGCTTCTGTTTGTAAAAGCACAAATCTCAAAGGCTAACTCTATTGACAAATTGCTAGCATTTCTTTCCTTAGGTTAAGCCAGAATGTCACTGGAAACAATGTAACTTGTAGTCGACAAACTGTAACAGCCCAAGAATGGTGGACAATTGCAGGGCATGAGAAAGCATGTTAGGAAGAAAGCTTTGAAAACTGTGTCTCTTCATTCTCACAATTGCTATTTATTCCTAAATAGATTCATGCAAAAGTGAACATGAGCTTTGAAAATCACAACATATCTCTAACCCAGCTTCTCCTTGGGTAGATCAGAGAGATTTACAGTGTGGATAATATCAGATGGGCTGTGGTGTCTTTGAGAACATGAATCCAACAATTGCATGGATTCAAAAGGATATTACAATGAAGATGTTGGTGAAAAGTTGCCCCATTAACATAAAATACCAGTAAACAGAAAGGGAACTATAGATAGATAGATAGATAGATAGATAGATAGATAGATAGATAGATAGATAGATAGATAGATAGATTGATTGATTGATTGATTGATTGATTTCCACACACAGTTTCATTTCTAATGTTTTGCCCCTCAGTTTTTTATTAATTATTTTCACAAGAAGGTGTTTCACATTATGTGGCAGAGAGGGAAGAGATAGATTGTGTATTCTTGTTTCCAACAAACTTCCAAAAAAGACAGAGGTGGAGCTGTAGCTCAAGTGGTAGAACATTAGTCTTAAGCAAAAATATGCTTAGGGATAGCAGCTAGGCCCTGAATTCAAAACTGGCATGCACACAAAAAGGTTTAAAAGTACATTTGTCAACAATCTCTTAGTTAAAAGAGAGTTATAGAGGAGATAGGATATTCTAAGAGAAAATAGCAAAGAAGTGATATAAATTACCTATTTTAAGCTAGGAACTTGTGGCTTATGCATATAATCCTAGCTACTCTGGAGGCTGAGATCTTAGGATGGAGGTTCAAAGCCAGCCAGAGCAAACAAATCTAAGACTCTTATGTTTAGTGAACCAGCAAAAAACTAGAGGCATAGCTCAATGATAGTGACAGCCATGAGCGAAATAGCATGAGCGAGAGGTCCTGACTTCCGGCCCCTATACTGGCACACACCAGAAAAAAGATTCCCAATTATAAAATAAATGAGGTCCTAGGCAGAACATAAATTCAAAATCACCTCTAGATTCCAGGAAATGAAACAAGAAGTCACGTTAAAATAAAGAGAAAACAACCAAGATGAAAAGAAAAAGTACCATAAAAGGATGCCAATCAAGAGACAAATAAAGAATGTCACCATCTAACTGCATGGGAACAAATCATGGTCCACTCAAGCTTAGTTGAGCCTTTACTTCAAGAGTGATGGTGAATAATGGAAAGGTACACACAAAGGAGCAGTGGGAGAGCTCTGCTTGAGGAAGATGAAAATTGATAAGGACAGAGATGATTACAAGCATCACCCAACCAAATGACACATAATGGAAAACGCAGATGCAATTTTACTTTAAATGTTTCTTTCTTCTTTTGTGAACCAGTAAACTGGAACTAAAATGTAACTAAGAAGTTGCCACTAGGAAGGAAAATAAGCAAAGTAGGTAGAAATACAGAATGGCCTTTGGTGCTAGGAATACTGAGAGCTAATCCACCAATCAGCCTGTTCTGCATGGCTGTGTCTTTGTCCATCAGGGTCCAAACAAATTCATCACTGACTTTCATTTCCTAATTTCCAGTCTGTTAATCATTTCTGGCAGTTATGTATAATGTCTCAGAAGATACAAAGGTATATAAATGCCAATTTCTGTCTAGAGCACTAGTTAACATATCTAATCTCACTAGAACATGTGGCACTATATCGAATGAGTCAAACCAAAAGAAACTAATGAAGAGACTACTAGCATTCTCTTACCAAAGCCTTTTGATTGGTTCATGCAATGGTCTTCGTGTGTGTGTGTGTGTGTGTGTGTGTGTGTGTGTGTGTGTGTGTGTGTGACCTATGAGGAAGAATTTCAAAGCTTGTGACATGAAAGACAGTCACAGAGACAGACTGGTATTGTCAGGTACTAACACTGAACTGAGTGGTAGGCCCCTGATCTGGTGTAGGGGTGTGATGAAATGTGTTCAGGAAATGTCAGGGGGATACATTTTGTGCTCAACAGTATGGTTTGAGGAATTGTAACACGCATCCCAGAAGACCCAGATCCATCCCAGCAAGAGGCCACATTCATTTGTAACATATGTACAAGGTTGGAGAATCTGGTTTCATAGTTACATCATACTCAGGATGAGATGTGCTTGGGAAAAAATGACTCTGGATATTGGTTTTGATTTTCTGTGCAGCAGCTGCCTAAAATATATACTAGGATAAAAAGCCCCCACCTTCATTCCTCAATTTCAGGTCTTCCCAGAATCTCAGAATGGGTGGCCTGATTTGGAAAAGAATCTTGATTTTTAATTTTAATTTTATTGTCAGGGTGTTGTACAAAGGGGTTATAGTTGCGTAAGTAAGGTGGTGAGCACATTTCTTGTGGAACATTCTTACCCCTTCCCTCATTTTCTTCCCCTTTCCCTCCCTCCTGATTCCCCTTCAGGTTGTACAGATCATTTCCAACATACTGTTGTGAGTATCGCCATTGCATAGCTTCCCCTTTGTCCTTTGTGTCACCAATTTTTTGTTCCCCTTCCCTTCCCTAATTCAGATAAACATACATACAATGCAACAGTCTTTGAATACGATATTAATAGATTCATTTGGGAAATATTCCAATGCCTTTCTAAAAAGGGGAACTCGGGCACACACACGGGGACATGAAGACGGACACGTGGACCAGACCAGCTGACGATGGTGCCAGAGATTAGAGTGATCAGTCTCCAGACAAGGAAGGCCCCAAATTGCCAGCAATTTGACAAAGAGGGTTTTTACTCTCAGAACCGCCAGCAAGCTGATTTCAGATCCATGGCTGCTAGATCTTAGAGACAAACATGAATCGTGTCCAGTCACGGAGCTATTGGCTCCTGGTTACAGCTACCCTAGGAAAGGTCCACCGCGCCCAAGGCTCCCATCTGAGCACCGCGACCTCTCCCACCACAGGGTGTCCTGTGTTTTCCTCCACCTTGAGTCCACAACTAGCGATGAGCATTGTCCCATTCTGAAGATACCGTTTCTTTACCTTTTTCTCGACTGGGGCAACCACAGACAGGGGTTATCAAATACAAAACCACCCGGAGGATCATGTTGAATGGTGACAAGCAGAAGTTTGTGCCAGCACAGATGACACCCAATCCCCACAGATCGACAGCAACCTCCATCCGATGCTCCGGAGACTTAGCCACCAGGCTCAGCAAAAACGCTGGTGGAGATGAGGGAGCCAATCCAGACCTCCCCACAGCATCTCCACCCCTCCACCAATCAGAGCGGGAGTAGACCCAAGTGGGGGAGGAGGCAAGGGACCCTGCACAGAGTGGGCGCCAGAAGAGAGACAGCGACGCTGCCTGCCTGCCGTACCCCTTTTGGCGCAAAAAGTCAATTTTGCTATTGGCAATCATTCGCTGTTTCTTTGGCTTTCAGATTGGCCTGCTCTGTCTGCTCTAGACATTTTTCTATCCTTGAATGCTTTAATTAGAAAAGAAAATGAACCTAAATCCTAGCTGGCGTCGTGGTAGTCGCAGGAAGATCTCTGGAAAGCAATCCACCCTGTTCCCTCGTAGAATTAAGCAAGAATCCAAGCACAGGGCACCTCCAAGGGAGCAGAGAGGGCCCTCCCCAGCGTCTCTCCCCGAGCCTTCCTTGGCTGCTTCCTGCGTCCTGGAAAGCCTGGAAAGTAGTAACTGCCTGAAGGGAGGGAATCAGAGGCACGGTGCATCTCAGTGTAGGTCTCTCAAGTGCTGATTGTGAAATACACAGTACATCCGGCAGAAATCCGTAAGCAGTAACTGCATAGAAGGCGACAGAGCAGGAAAAAGGGAATATTTGTTTCTGCTTTCAAGTGAAAACAGCAACAACAAAAATGCTTCAAAGCCTGGAGGAGCTGTCTGCGTTCTTCATGTTTGCTTGCACGGGGATGTGTGAAGGCGGCTGACCCTGGGCTTCTGCTCAAAGCGAGAGAGCACTGAAGGCGGCTGACTTCACAGTCCTTAACCCGCATCCTCCCAGATCTTCTGGAAGGGCTCTCAGGGAAGAGCGAAGTCTGGGCCATCCCGGACAGCAGGACAGCAGTCCTGTGAGCGTCTGCACACTCCCAGGATGGCTCAGGCAGTGGACAGCTCCAGTTCACTTTTGGTGTGTGTGTGTGTGTGTGTGTGTGTGTGTGTGTGTGTGTTTAATTAAACGAAATACCATGCTTGAGTAACTTTGCAGGGGTGTGGAAGGGTCACACAGAGCAAACTCCAGCTTGGTTTGTAGCTAATTACTTTATCTGTTTCAGCGGGCTTCCCACAGGCCAAAGATACCTGTCAGAAGCACCCTCTGCTCCCCCACACACACACACACACTCTTTTTTTAAACTGAAAAAACCTCCTTAGTTAGCAAGCCATCTCTCTTGTAAGAATAATTGGATATTAAGCCTTTCTTTAAAAAAAATATGTGTTCGATGTCAAAGTAGGGTTGTATTATAAATAGAGACTGCTACTAATTCAGTCACAAACTGCAGCTAGCTCTCTTACATTTGTGTTCAGAGCAATGTGGTCTGTAAGCACAACTTTGAACTTACTTGTGCTCTGAAATGCTGTGTGTGTGCGTGCACATGCACTAACAAGGAACCACAGAATACACTTTTATGTGCATTCTGACTGGTAGACTTTGCTTCTGCACACACATACACAAAGAAAAGAAATGAGAAAATTATTCAGGAAAGATGACGACATCACAAAAATCAATCAACTACAATTAGCAAATGAGGACTTTTGAACCAAATAAAGCAAAAGGACAGCCCAAGAGTGCTGGTCTTACCTGTCAACTGAAACTAAGTCTCCTGACCCAGAGTGCAGAGTTCTTCTCATCAGATGTTAAATGCGCTTCAGAATCCGTGAGCAACATATATGGTGTATAATACGCGTGTACATCTGAGGGAAGGTGGGAGGAGGGCACAGAATCAGTGGAGAGTGGGTGAAAAAATACAGCAGAAGGGCCCATCAGCTGTACCAGACATTGATGAAAGTGAACCAAGCAACTCAAGGGTGGCGATGGAAGGCAGGGAATGAGAAAGAAAGGGAGGAGCTCACACTAAGCAAAAGGAAAGAAATGTCCATATCACCCTATCTGGAAGAAAAAAGTTTTATTGTTAATGTTCGTAAAGTTCATAAATTGTGTCAGTTGGAATGATGATGATCATCATTGTGAAGGTTAAAATGTGTTTGTGACTTTACCTAAGTATCACTATGCCACAGTACTGTAAAATTAAATTTAAAAAAAATCTGTGAGCAAGAAGAAAAGGCAAATAAGAACAAAGTGGGTGGCGAGTGAGCCAAGGATGTTCGTTGGCTGGAGAAAAATTATTTGAAAACACAGGACTAACTCCATAGCTAGCAGGATTCCCCCCATCCCGACACCCACCCTGCTTTTGGGGCTTCCCAATTCTTACATATGAAACGTGTCCCTGTTCTCAGCAGGTTTTATATTTACGTTGACATGCTTCTAGGAAGGAGTTTCAGTCCTCTGTGCATCATCACATTACCCAATACACAGCATGGGAGTGGAGCTTAATAAATGACATCCAGTAAATGTTTAAAGCCTCAAGTCAGACACAGATATCCATAAAAAATACTAAAGAGAAAACAGCAATGTTCCTAGATAAATTGTTTTAAAATACCATTATAGGATGACACATTCTCCTTCTTTGAATATTTTAATCTTTTAAAATATAACTATAAATGAACAGTGATCAGAGAAGGGAAAGAACAAAATAGAAGTGAGGTACCTTTCCTTGATTGATTTGAATGACATCTCTTTTCCCTAGAAATCTCACTTTCCTTCGGTTTATTATATGGCGGGTCTCTTCCTTCTTGTTTGTAGTCTATGAAACTCCAAAGGTTCTTGTTGCTTGACACCTTGACAATTTAAGTCAACAGCACCTATAAATAAAAATTTTTAAAAAGCAAAGTTCAGGGTAGTCTAAGCCAGGCCATATGCAAATAACTGGACACATTAAGACTTTTGCAGTCCAGGCTCCCTGCCAAGGAAGTGAGCACTTCAAATCCCCAGGGTCCTCACTGTCATTGTTTGGTTCAGCATTCGCCCAGATTAACTATTCATTTTTGTTTCTTACTTGTAGGACAGAAAGTATTTGATCCTGCCCCTTTAGATATGATCAACCTTCATATATTAAAAAATTGAGTCATTATTTTTAAATAATCTACCAAAATAATTAACCCTGCGAATGTTAGTTATGACAACAGTGTAAGATCACTTCAGATTTTCTACTTTTCTCTCAAAATGAAGAGCCAAGAGCTTTCGTTTGATCAGTGTTAATTAAAAAAAGAGTTAAATTCATTGTTACCATCTGCATTCCCGCTTACACTCTAAAAGTCATGATTTCTAAAATAACAGAATTAATTCTCACTTCACTATAGTTTACTGTAGCACCTCTGAACACTGTTAGGTTTCCATACTGAAAACAAAAATTCTAGGTTTTAACTCTGAATGTAGACATAAAAAAGTGCCTTGAATTAGCTGATATGTTTTCAACTTTTACATTGATTGTATAGGTTTTCATGAATTTTTAAATCAATGAATTTTATCTTTGCATCTTCATTACTTAGCATATAATGAATCTTTAATTTTTCTGTGGTTATATGTTGACGAACTTGACTTTTTGCTGTTTGCTATTTTGTCCTGGCCTTACAAACTACACTACATGCAAACAGGGTAAGATAATAACTCATACAAGTAAAAACCATAAATCATACATGTAAATGCCTCATTCCACCTGCCTTATTTGTCATCAACCCTTAAAAAGGCCAAGGGTATAAGACGTTTGAGAATAACAGTGGGAAATTCCACTCTGGATTAAACATAAAGAAAAGGTTAATATTTCATTAAATCATAAATGAAAATGGAGGTTTTGAGCTATCATAAAAATATTGCTATGCATATGTATTGTTCATTAGTACTCAATGAGTGCCATTGAAACATTATATTTCAGATAATAGTGTTTAAAATTTTATTTTTTGCAATCTAAAAGCTCCCTCTTCTGTCCACACAGAAGAATTTCTTGCATGTCTTCATATATTTCTTATTTTTCTTGAATGAACATTTAATTCTTTTACTTTATTGTTCTACCTATTTTCCATTTAAAGCTCTTATTCTAATAAGAAAAAGCAAACTTGATACTATATAACAATAAAGCTTGTGTTCCATACTGAAAACCTAGCAATTGTAAGTTTTAAGTTATTATTTTGTCTAAAGTTATATTATTTCTGAAAAAATCAAATTCCATTGTCTGAGGGAGTTATTCTAAAACAATAGTTAATATAAGCTGCTTTTTTGCTGAAATGCTGTGTTATTTAATCACCAGTAGGAAGATAGACTCTACAAGTTTCTACAAAATAATGATTTATTTGATAAATAAAATGCCTTATAGAAAACTTTAAAAAGCCAAAAGATGGTTTTAATTCTCAGCTCATTAATTTACTTCTGAAAGTAGAAAATATATATTTGATGTCTGCATATATCATAACTGTCTTTTATAACATGTAAAGATACTTATATTATTTCTAGTTTGTTGTACTATAAGTAATGTGCTTTTTGTTTTCCCCCATTTTATGATACTGGAGATTGGAACACAGTAACTCTCACATGGTAGTTAAGCATGCTACCTCTTGATAATGCCCTGAGTCCTTTTGTTAATAAGTGCCTTGCTAACTTTCTTTTTCTTTTTTTTTAATAAGTTTTTCATTGTGAAAATACTGAACAGAGGGGTTACAGGTACATGAGCAAAGTAATGAGTACATTTCTTATCAAACATTGTTGCCTCCTCCTTTGTTTTTCCCCTACCATCCCTGCCCTCCCATCTCTACAACTACACCCCCCACCCCGGCCTAAATTATAAAGTTCATTTTTCGAAATAGTGTCTTGTACATCTCATTGTTGCGATGGGTCCACCTGTATCCCTATTTAAACAATTTGTTTTTTCCCTTCCCCTCCACAAATTATACCAACATCAAATACAGTGATAACAGGGGTTATACGGTGGGGGAGGGACATACAAAGCCACAAAAAATCATGTGGGACCTTATAAATATGTTAGAAACAATAGCAAGCAAGAAAAAAAAACACTTGTGTCCTTATCTTGGGGTTCATTTCGCTTAACATCATCTTATCTGACTTTTCTGCTTGTCTCAGACATATACTAGCTATTGCAAATAAGGGAAACCATGGGACCTATGTTTCTTTGGGCGTGGCTGGCTTACTTCACTTACTTCACTAACTTTCTTTGGCTAGTTTTGAACTTCCATTCTTCTGACTCTACCTCCTGAGTAGATGGGACTACAGACATGGGCTACCACTCCCTGCTTTATTTTAAATAAATATTTCTAATTACTTTCTTTGAGACACAATAACTGAAAATGAAATCTCTTTACTAGCACTTAAAGTGTTCTGAAAATACTGGCACTGATACCTTTCTAAAGTTCTTTGCAGAAACATAATACAAATAAATATGTATGTGTTCTCTATTTACAATTATTCATAGTGTTTTAAACATTATTAAAGTTTACAAAATTTAAATTCATACATTTTAAGGTTCACAAATTTTAAATGCTACTATATATTGCATTTTTATTTGAACTATGCAAAAATCTTTCCCATCTAATCTTATGACCATTTCTATTATCTTTTAAGCATATTTTAAGTATTCAGGTTTTAATTTTTATTTATAAAACTTATTTTAATAATATAGTCAATAATATAGCTTATGGTACTATTATTTTGGGTAGTATAACACATTTATAATTAATTTTATTTGTAGTATAAAATAATATTTCACTCTTCTAATAACTATAAATAATATTTCATTCTTCTAATAGCTCTGTTAAGTAAATAACAATATTTAATAACTTTGTTCTATTTATTTTTATACTAACTGGAATCTATGCCACAAGCTTCTGATTGTTCTTAATCCTACTTTTCCTACTTCTGCCTGTTAATCATTCTATCTAGTCAGCTGTGTTATTCATTTTAACTCTAATAGAAAAGTAACTTTTCATTATGCCTGTTTTTTAAATGTTTTTTGCTCTCTTTTCCACTTAGATGATTCTAAAATGAAGAAACACTTGCTCAAGTTCTAAAAATATTCATCTGCGTTTAATCCAGAATTGCATCAAATTCATATCCATCCGGTATTTGAGACTTTATACCTCAGAGTAAGGACTTGCTTTCTAATAGTTTCAGTCTTCGATCATGGCACTTAGTCAAGTTTAGTGACATTGCACATATTTATGTGCAAGGGTCTTCCTTCTGAAGTTTATTCTTAGCTATTCCCTAATATTATTAGGAATTGCATGTTCAAACTTCAATAACTCATTTTGGTTGCTACATAGGTAATAGTTTTCTTTAATCAGGGCCACTGAAGAGCTCCATTGTTATTCTTCTTCAAGTGTTCTTTCTATTGTATGTTGAAATCACAAAAGCCTCTAGAAAAATTTTAGATGTAGTCTTTTCTTATAGCATGTTCTGTGTTTTATAACTTTCTCCAGGTACTCACTGAGCTCTTTGGATGTTTTCCAACACCCCCAAATTACCTATTTTATGTCTTCAAACAAATCTATTTGCTCTAATCCTCTCCTCAGAAAAACTATCAATTAAACAGATACTGGAAATCCAAAACTATTCTATCCTCTATTCCTCCTCCTACCTTCTGTGGTCTGTTAAGTACTTGACGATTTTCCTTCATGTAACTAAAAATTCGGTTCAGCTCTTTCATGTCTACTAATGTATTTTTTTGTTTTTTGTTTGTTTGTTTGTTTGTTTTGCCAGTCCTGGAGCTTGAACTCAGGGCCTGGGCACTGTCCCAGAGCTTCTTTTGCTCAAGGTTAGCACTCTACCTCTTGAACCACAGCACCACTTCCGGCTTTTTCTGTGTATGTGGTACTGAGGAATCAAACCCAGGGCTTCATGCATGCTAGGCAAGCACTCTACCACTAAGCCATATTCCCAGCCCTACTAATGTATTTTAATATCAAATTTGCATTATATATTTTTAATTTTTAAAAATTATTTCATTTTAATTCAGCTTTCTTTTATTGGCTTTCGATAGCTCCTGTTTTATCTCAGTCTCCCCCGATTTCATGTCATCTTTTACTTCCCATATAAAAAGCCCTTCTGGTCTTACATTGTACTGAGATCATAAAGCCAACATTGCCCTAATATAATTTATTTCCTTCAGTATCTCTTTCCCAAACCAACTCTTTTCTTGCATTTTGACACACAATCTTTTCAGGGCCTTCCACAGGCAATTTCTGTTTATGGATCCTTGATGAAGGGAGAGAGCTTTCCCTGCTGGGGGTTTGCAAGGGTCTGGAGTGGATAGAATTGCCTCCTATAAGTGTCTAGAGATCATGAACCAAGTTACTTTATTTATGATGAAAAGTTCACAACGTCCCCACATGAATATACATGCCGTTAGAAACCTCTTCCCAGAGTTTGAGCTGGACAGGTTTTGTTGTTGTGATTGCGGTTGTTTTAATGTAAAATCGCCTTACTGTTTAGTGAGGTTAGATGCCCAGGAGAAAACCATGACTGTGAGTAATCAAGCCAGCTCTGTGTGCTTCTCTGTGTGGCTTCGTGGCCCCTTTCTATGTCCACCTGTGCCTTGTTCTACTCCTGAGGATGATTGAGGCCTTCTCTCTAGAAGCTGTTTGTTGAGAAACAAATGCTGCTTATCCCAGGGAAGGTACACTGCTTTCCACAGATGTCAGAAGCTCTGGCCAACCTCCAATCCCTGCCCCAGCAGCAGACGGGATTCTGAAGACATGTACCCCCCACCCTGCCCACCCCCGGCTGCCCACAGCCGACTCACTTCTCCCTTCAAATGAAGGAATATTCATGTGGTGTTGCCAGGATTTGACCCTCTAACGACCACAGGTGTACCATGTCCCCAGAAGAGGACATTTGGACACAGGCTTGCATGGTTCTCCATCTTGACTCCAGTTTGTCGTAGCCCAATACATACTCCTGAGGATTTCTCTGGAACACCTGGCTGTCTTCCTCAGCTTTCAGGAATAACACCAATCCTTCTCCCTACTTTTAGATCACTTTAGTCATTTCAATGGGGACCTAGGAAAAGAAGAGTAGAATGTCTAGACTCCATCAAGTTCCATCTTATTAACATTCCATTAGCTTCATTTCTTCCTCAAACTTCCAGCTTTTGCATTCACTCAGTTAAAAACCCTTCTGGCAGAAAACAATCCCTTCCTCTTCACCAATGAAATACTTTACTGTTATTTCTCATAGATTCACTTCCCTTTCTAATTAGACTGCGTGATTTTTGAGTAGAAAACCTCTACCTCCTCCTGGATGGGCAAGATTGTTGAAAGGGATGACACATATCCCGGTGCATTGTATTCATAGACTGCTTCATTAAATGGCAACTCCTTTGTACAACTACTTAAATGTAATAAAAACTTATTTTTAGAAAAAAGAAGAAATTTGAATGCAAGTCCAAGGAGGTGTCTCACACTCTGGCAAACAAAGAGAGCGTTTCCTCTGACTTAAGCTCCATCTTCAAGCTCTTTTTCCCCACCCATCCATTTTAAGCTGTCTCTCCTATGACAGATGCTAATAACATGTACACTGACTGATCCCTTTTTAACCTGCCTTGAAGATTATAAGAATGTCTTGGTAAGTCAAGATCACAGTCTACAGCTGCTAACTAGAGCCACTAAGCAAATTAACTAGCGGGTCATGTATATTCATGTGGGGACGTTGTGAACTTTTCATCATAAATAAAGTAACTTGGTTCGTGATCTCTAGACACTTACAAATTAAAAGAAACCTCATCACTGCAGAGTTTCAGACATAATTACAAGGAGTAAAGTATGAGTGAAATGATTCCTCTAAGACCAATATTTTCAGAAACTAGAGAATATGCCATTCAGTAGGTATGCAAAAATCTGTTTCCAAAAGCTTTGGTGCCTTAGGCTCCCCTCCACAGTCATTTAAACTATTTTAATTAATTACCTACCAGAAGCATAATAATATACCAAATTTGCTTCAAGACATGTTCTTTGTCCTAAAGAAGATTTTGTTCAGGAGTGTTTGTTTGAGAGCTATGGCTGTTTATTTCTGCCTGATAGCTAACTCAAAATTACCCCCCAGTGCATCCTTAATAAAGGATATTCTGAGCAGTTTCTCATCTCTTAAAATGTTGGAAATAAGTTTCTCACTTTGAGTGAGAAAAGGTCTTTTTCTCCACATAATCACTTTATGCAAGTCACTGAAGTGGACAAAATCCTCTGGGTGAAAACCCAGCCAGCATTATCCACATCTCTGCATCCACAAATCCATTGGGAAAGAGAAACATCCAATAATGTTTAATTTTTAAAACTCAGATTGATCAGCAAAGGATTTCCAGCCAGGAACAATGTGATTGAGAGGGGAAAAAAATTAGGGAAATGTACCCCTCTTTTTCCAAGCAACTGATGTTGATTTAAAAAAAAAAACCTGCAGAAACCAGAAATGAATCCTGGCAGGAGCAAAGAAACAACTAGGAGAAAATAAACCTGTGAAGAAAGACCAAAGGGGGTGAAATTCTCCTAAGACACATTTTAGTTCTTTAAACACGTTCAAGCTTCCTGAGAACAGAAATTGTGCTTTGTCAACTAATCCATGTTTATTCCCATAAATCGGTACACATGAGTGGTTTATGTGAAAATATATAAATCAACTTAGAAAAAGACCACTGCCATAGCAAACAACCTTTACTAATAACTGTGCCATCTGTCTCCAGAGATCTCCAAATACAGCCACAAGAGAGTCAAGAAGTGTGGAGACAAGTCAAGTCTGTGGTCTTCACATGAATTTGGAAATCAGTGTCCCCATTACAGCACCAGATCCATCACTTCTAGTCAGGGGCCAGCAAAGCTACTTGATGTCTCTAACACTTTTCTCTCTGAAGGTAATCATGTACAACAAAGAGTACATAGAAAAACTTGATAGCAAAGAAGGCCACCTTCATGGACATGTGTATTGTGACGTCACATAGAAGAGCCGTACCTGGATTGAAGTCTTTCCATAGCCCACTTGAAATTCTTTTTTTTGGGGGGGGGGCGAGGAGGGTCTGGTCATGAGGCCTGAACTCTGGGCCTGGACGCTGTCCCTCAGCTCTTCAGCTCAAGGCTAGCGCTCTACCACTTGAGCCACAGCACCACTTCCGGCTTTTTTCTTTTTTTCTTATGTGGTGTTGAGGAATCAAACCCAGGGCCTCATACATGCAAGGCAAGCGCTCTACCACTGAGCCACCTTCCCAGCCCTTGAAATTCTTAATAACAATTGTTGAACATGTACACGGAGGTGGCAGGAGATGGAGTGTGCCCAGGAGCGGCAGGAGAGCCTCAGTGTGAGGTCTGCTGTTCTTTGCTCTTCCACTTCCATACTGGGTAAGCAATACTGCATGACCACAGAATTTTGGTGAAATCATGAAGGATAGGAGCTCAGAAAGATGCAAAATAATGCTCAGGAAAACATATTAAGTCTCTAAGTATACAAGGGTAGAGTGTCAGGGGGACTGACTGCCCAAAGCACTCACACATTTTGTTTGAACGAGAACTTGCTTCCAATGCCAAAAGAAGCAATGGTATTCTGAGCAGCCATGGGATGCTATCACAATGCTTCTCACTCAAGTGATTTCCCCATAGTAGGCAATCACTTAGTATACAAACAAGGACACACAGTAGGAAAGAGAAAGGTAGGGAAACATAACCTTCCCCTTCTGGTCAAGCCTCCCTTTATAACAAAGCCAAAAGTAGAAACCCTAGGTGGAATGTTTGTAAAACAGTGAAGCATCCTTCCTCGCTTAGGCCCTATGTTAGCGATTTTGTCAGAACATCTAAAAATGTGACTAAGATCATGTTGGCATTGTACAATACAGATGGCATAGTTCAGGTAAATAGTTCAAGTTTTTTTATTTTTTATTTCAAGCAATATACCTTGACATATCCAAAGAGACTGCAGCGGTGATGAAAATGCTTTGTGTTTTTGGGATCATCATCAATGTGTTTTTGTGACTTTTATGATAAACACCTCATAGGTTTATTTTTCAATGGGTCGACCTCATGCTACATGTTGGCCACTTGGGGGAAAAATGAAGTAATGTTTACAAGTACATCTTTTGAGTAGTCTTTCATCAGTGTGATCCTGACACTATCATCACTATTAGTATAGATACCAAGAGCCTTTTTCCTTTGTGTGTGTACATGTGCAACCCAGTGGAGCCATCTTTAGTTGGTAAACTGGGGAGGTAAAAGAAGTGTTGAGAAAAAGCACAAACATTCTGATCCTACTCTTCCAGACACACATTTCTGTATCTCTTCCCACCTGAAGCGTTTCTTCTCTTTGCCCTTTCTGTGGGTACTCCTTTACACCTATGCTTAAATGCCTGCATTCATACCTAGAAGTATCTTTCCTCTCTGCCATCTTTGGACCTGTTTGCACTGAAATATCCATTTCTATACACTCCCCTATTTCTTACTTCTGCAGGTGATATTCCTGAAGTTCTGTCAACAACTGGACTCCCCGTGGTTTGGGCCTGTTGGATGATTAGAGATCAATAGGGAAGAGAGACCGGTGCATGTCTTTGCACTGTCTCCATCTCTGGAGCTAAGTGCATCACCCCAGGTCCCCCGCACCTGATAGATAGGCTCTCCTTTTGTGTTCACAGCTTGCCACAGGCAGCATCATTTTCTTAGCTCAAGCAAAGCCATCTTCCCCATGCTAACTCATGAGTGTCTCCTTTCCTCTTTTTATGTTTTTCAGTCTTTCCAGGATTTTTGCAGTGACACCTACCTATAAAATATCTTTTCCTAATGTACCTGGTTTTCTGGTGGACTCCTACACCTCCAAATTATAAGTTTTCCAAAATTATTGAGGAGATAATTAGTGATTATTGTAGTAAAGCATGATGCTGATAAACTAATTAAAAAATGAGTAAGACATAGTCTAGCTGTTGCACTCAGGTACCTAAACTGTCATATGAGACATGCAGATCCATCCATGATTACTATATGGTATTGTAGATAAGTCCATGGTGTCTTGTTGGCAAACCAAAAAATGCCTTTTCTATCACTAGCTTCTGATGTTAAGTATGGATGTCATAAACTTTTAAGAAGTGCTTTGTACCCTGTCCTAGAAAGCTAGGTTGGATGGTGCTTCTAATACAAGCAAGTATTTAGGAATATTGTTTGAGCAGGCCTACTGAAAATGCATTACGAATATCTGACTAGATTCAAGGCCATTATTTACAAGGACGTTGAAATAGCTCAGCATGGTGGAAGTGGAGAGGAGTGGGTAGTTACAGAAGAGTTACTTGACCAATGGAGCCATATTTAGTTGGTAAACTGGAGAAAGGAAGGAAATCTGATCCCTTATGAAGTCTGGACTTCCAGAGTTGGCTGACCTCTCCTCCCTGGATTGTTCTCTAGCAAGATTTAGCACTGAGAGAATCCATGTCATGATGTCCTATTTTCATGTGTCCTTCTATGCCTTTTTCCTGACCAGACTGAATGATGGGTCCTCAAAGACAACAGCAATGCCTTAATATTTTTAGTCTCCTAAATAGCCCTAATAATTTACGTGTGCAAAGATATTTAACAGATTTATTTAATGTGCTCCAAAAATTACGTATTAACTATTAGCCAGATTAAATAGTTATCTTTAAGACTTTAATAAGGTAGCATTAAATTGTTAGCTTTCCAAAGTGTCAACTTATTAAATATTAATAATCAAATCAAACAAAAATTCAGTCTAACTTTCAGGAGTTTGATCTTCTGTGGTTTCAGGTTAATCTTTCTAACCATTTTAAATAATAAAGCACTAGTAATGGCTTGATGATTAAAATTCAGACACCCAGCTTGATTAAATTTCCTGATTAAGGGACTAATGTTAAGTAGGCAATATAACGTGTAATAATACATTAAGCCCCATATTTGAGTTCTCCTTAAATGGAAGGCTTACTACATGATTAAAAATATGAAAAAATATAGTGCTCAGGATTCATTTAGTATAAATTGACTGAAATTGAGTGGAAGAAAACTGAAGTCTACTTGCCTTATTGATGCTATTTTCCTGTACATAATAATTATTTCTTAACATTGATTGGAGAGATGTAATTTGCTTTCACATTTAATCAATGGAAAGCAATAGTTGGATCAGGATTCTTCTAGAGTAATATCATCATTACTACAATACAGAGCCCTCTTTCCTTTCTCTTGCTATTGATTCTAGGTTTCTGCTTCTCACTAAACTGTTTAGCCTGTTTGGAATTCATGCGGCATTTACCACAAAAGAAGTGTGAAATGCCACTTTCTATACTGCTGCCTTATAAATTATTCAGCCCTGCTGTTTATCAGCCAGCTTCTGCTTATAGATAAGAAGTCACCTCTCGTTTGCTGCACACATCATAAGGGCTTCAACAATCAAAACCGTTGTGCAGCTTGCTAAGAGAGCAAAGACTTAAATCTAAGCAAGAGTCATTTGAGATGGGACTCTTCCTATTAAAACAAGCCCCACCAGTCTTGCCTGGAGTGAAACAACAATAGTTCAGAGGCCGAAGTGTACAGCTGAAAGGAAGACACCAGCTCTCAGTAGAGCAGAGACAATCATCCGTCTTCATCTAAATGGGTAGCTTTACTGAATTAAAAACCAAGAGAGGAGCTATGATTACCTTCCAAGAACCTTACAAATTGCCAAGAAGAGAACTAACAAGACAATGTATTTTTTTTAATTTTTAATTCATTGTTGGTGGTGGTGGTGGCGGTAGCGGTCATGGGGTTTGAACTCAGGGTCTGGGTGCTGTCCCTGAGCCTTTGTGCTCAAAGCTAGCATTCTACCACTTTGGACCACAGTACCACTTCCAGTTTTCTGGGGGTTAATTAGGATAAGAGTCTCACAGACATTTCCCCCCACCATGATGAGCCTTGGGTATGATCTGTACTTATATGAACTATTTGTCTTTTCCAAAACAATTTATTGTAATCTATCTACTAATATAAAAAATAATAGCATCTTCAAACATTTGAGACTTTGGTGGATTGCCATTTGGACATAAGAAAGCTGACGACGTTTATTCGGACCTTAAGTGATTATTGTTGATTTTTTTAAATGACTGAACTCATTATAATATTTCTGAGCCATCTCAGATTTCCCCATTGGGTAATCTACTTTACTGTTTTTCATTCAATCCAAATTTTGCGTGAAATATAAGATTAGAACTTTAGAGGGGCCTCAAAAATTTCATTATACCTATAATCACTTAACCAATCAAAAAGAATAACTACTGTGCCTCACAAAGCCCTAAATGAGATGCTGTGATGAACTGAAAAGAAACATCAAACACACAGTAGACACATTGTCTTATGTATGTTAGATATCATCTACTCTCATCTGCTCAGTTTAGGAACCCAGGCATAGATTAAAGCCAGACACCAGTGGCTCATGCCTGTAATCCTAGCTACTCGGGAGGCTGAGATCTGACAATCACAGTTCAAAGCCAGCTGGGGCAGGAAAATATGTCAGACTCTTATCTCCAATTAACTACCAAAAAGCCAGAAGTAGAACTGTGGCTCAACGTAGTAAAGCACCAGCCTTGAGCATAAAAGCTTAGGAACAGCACCCAGGTACTGAGTTCAAGCCCCATGATCTATGCACACATGCATGCATATGTGTGCATACACACACCCACACACACACACACACACACACACACACTTACCTAAATTATTTAGTATCAAACTACACACCAGAACTAAAACTTCCAGTCTCTTGTGCTAGCGTATTCTTTCCTTGTGAAACCCACATTCTCTCTAGGCAGATAAAAATGACACATGGACTAGAACAGCACACAGGCAACAATGAAGTGGGAGATTCAAAGGACAAATTGATGGGTCACTAGTTGCTATTATTCCGTCCTTTGCATGGTTGGCGCTATCATCCCAACCTGGCTCCCCTCACGGCCCTGTTCCTGTCCCTTTTCCATATGGCTGTGGGGCTCTCCCACTCTGGGTACGGTCACTTGCCATGACTCTTCATTTGAGGCTTAGCCACGGAGTCACTTTAACTAATGTGATGGTAGAAGAGGCAAGGATTGGAAACTACTTGTACTCAAGGTTTATCGTCCTACACAACCACCTACACTCTGAGAAGCCTGAGACAGCAACTGAGTTTATTGACCAAATGCTGCCTAGATCATCCAAACCTAAGCCAACTCTCCCTCTCACTGCCTGGGTGAGCTCAGCCCAAATCAGCAAAGTGCCCTGCAATCCGACGCCACTGATGCATGGGAAAGGCTTGCTTTCTGAAGTTTTAAGATTGGTCATTCCTTTTCAAATGTTGACTTACACACTAGGCAAACCAGAGTTCACCTGATGATCATTATTGCCTGCCATAATATAATCAAGCATAGCAAGAAATATGGAGGCTATGAAAGGAGACTCAAAATAGCCTAGGCAGGCACTGGGAATGTGGCTTAGTGGTGGAGTGCTTGTCTAGCATGCATGAGGCCTTGGGTTTGATTCCTTGGTACCACATAAACAAAAACTAAAAATAAGCCAATTTTTAAAAACAGCCTACCCGCATGCTATATCTAGGAATTGGATTCCTATGGAAATAGAAAAGAAAATTGCCTTTGTTCTCAATATGCTTGAAATTGAGTTGATGCTATATGCCATGGACAGATTAGAAAGAAAAATAAGTTATTCTGCTGTTTAAAAGCTGAAAAGGGTGCCGTGGTTCAAGACTGCACTCATCCTAGTTACCTGAGTCCAAGTGATTAGAAGACTGCAGTTTGAGGACTTCGGGGGTAAGGGGGGGGGGTGAGAATTCATCTCCACTAATGGCTGGGCACCGTGACACTTACCTATGATCCCAGTGATCCAGAGAAGCACAGATAGGAGGACCACACTCTAAGCTATCTCAGGCAAAAATCAAGAGTGCATCTTGAAAATAACCAACAAGAAAGGGGCTGGGTGGAGTGGCCCAAGTGGTAGAACACTTGCCTAGCAAGTTCAAATCCCTGAATTCAAACTCTAACACTATCAAAACAAAGTGCATATTGACTCTTTAAATTTTCATCAACCTGTAAAACCTTGCTAAATATATAGGTGTATATATACATATATAAGTATATATTTATGAAAAATAGGAGCTAGTTTCAAGGTGTGGGAACTTCCTTAGGAAACATAAAACATCTAAATGAGGACCTCTCCTGCTAGCTGACAGAATACTAGTCATGGAGTCTCGGGGTCTCAGACTACCCCACACTGACACTTTTTCAGAGAAAAGAGGAATTCTCCCACCAGGAAATTGCCAGGGAACATTTAGCTCAGTGGAAGAGCACTTACCTAGCAAGTAGAAGACCCTGAGTTCAATCCTCAGCAACAAAACTAAACTAAACAAAAAAGAACTGATCTCAAAAACCATGAACTATTCTTTTTAGAATGACATTTTGGACAGATCCAAATACAAATCCTAATCAATGGAGATTACCTTCCTCATCTGAGAAAAAAAAGTGTTGTTTAAGCAGACTCCATGCAAATATTATAATGAGAGCAAAGGGATTTAGAAAGAGCTCTAAAGGGTGGGGAAAAGAGTGTCCACTGTGCTCTGCTAGAAGTGGAAGCAAAGTCTGGGCAAGGGCATTAGAAGAGACAGTGTCTCAGCCTCCCACAACCACCTGTGCACTCACTTCTCTACCAAGGACAAACCCAGACATGGCTACTGTCTAAAGTGCCCCAGCATCACACTGCTGCCTCCTGCTTCCCCCATGGCTGCTTGTCTCAGAGTTCCTATCATGTCTATCAGACACAATCTACTGTGTCTTCAATGTGCCTTGCTAGGGTACAGACCAGATGGTATGAGACTGCAGACAGAAACACCCTATTCCAGGAAATCACAAATGCCTGGCACACAAATAGAATGATGGCCAGTGGGGAAATTGGGGGTAATCATGGTGAGGCTTTTGAAGAGCCAGCCTTTAAGTAGACAAGGAAATCTATTCAGGGGAGACAAAGGGAAGCTGTCCAGACAGTGGCAAGAGAGAGAGCTTCCAAAGGCTCTAGTCTGTGGTGAAGGTGGATATTGCTGCCATTTCTCTAACTAAAAAAGCCCATAGGGTATTTTTTTAATTATTTATGAAAATTAGGCTAAGGGCAGAGGTGGAAGAGAGGAAAAAAAATAGAAAAGAAAAATTGACATACAGCAGTAACAAGATTAAAGGTAAAATTTAAGTACAAGTCAGAAAGAATATGATATAGTATAAAAAAATATGAACAACTTAAAGCCCAACAGTTTTTAAATGTCTTAAAGTTTCAGGATCACCTCAAACATGACATAGGAAGATACATTATTATAAAGGAGCTACATAGATTTTCTTTCACTTTAAATGTATCTAAAACAAGAATTTCCAAAGAAGAAAAAGATGGCAGAAAGGAGAAACATGAAGCCAGAAGAATGAGACGATGAGGTTAATCAGACTAGAAATAGAAAATAAATGTGAAGTCATCTGTGCATAACAAGACCAATCGAAAGTCCTAAGACTATCACAGAGCCGAGTGTTACAGAACAAGAAAATGAAGCCATCCTGCAGAGAAAGGGAAGAAAACTGGAAACGAAGGGGAACATAAGGTGGAAAAGACGCACGGAACCCACTCTGAGGCTTTGTGAGGTGTGCTTCCTGTGTGTGCTGTCCACAGGCATGTCCTGGTCAGAACTATAAGCCAGGATTACAAGAAGCCCCTTTACTCCTTGCCTTAACCATGACCACATTGGCTTTTGTTTTTGTTATTGTTCTAAGATGCTCAGACATGAGGCTGGCCAAATCCTGCTGCCCAGGGATGCCAGGAACGGCTTCCTCTACAGAACAAATATGCGGTCCGGGCTAAATGTTAATGTTTCTCTTCAATTGACCACATAACATCTCGTAATATTTTCATAGTAAGAGCATCTCAAAACTGCACTTCTCAACTACTTGGCAATTCAAACTCTGTGAACCCAACATTTCTATGAAGCCTTTCCAATTATCGAGTAATAAAATTCAAACGAGTAGGTTAAACAAATCCATTTAAGTTTAACCATAAATAGCCATTTTTCATTTGTATAAATAAACCTGTGGAATTATTAATGCTGTCTTCTCAGAACTTTTTTTTCCTTGGTAACTGGGTTTAAGCAAATTGTTACAATCTCTTAAAGGCTCAAATTTGGAAGGTACAGCTTGATGACAAAGAACTGAACAGTCAGCCTGAAAAGCCTTTTTATTTGCTCCTGCCTCTAGCCTGAACTAGTACTTCTATAGTTTCATCTCTGTGTTAGTAATACTTTAATATAGGTTTGATTTGGATTATAATGAGTAAGAAGCTTTTCTGGAATCTATCTAAAGAGATTATTTCTCTGATTTCATTTTGCTGTGTTTGTAGTTTCTCCTAGATGTGTTCTATTTGCAGAGTATACCTACCTTTGAATCAAGTGTCTTGCCAAAAGGGAATCTGACAGCTAAGCTTGAGGTTCAGAAAAAATTTTATATATATATATATATAAAATATAATATTATATATATATGTATATATATGTGTGTGTGTGTGTGTGTGTGTGTGTGTGTGTGGAACCGACAAAAGACTCTGCCCGCCTTTCCCAGATGGATTATACTGGATAAACTCTTTTCTCTACCTTCAATAATTAAACACACAGATATAATTTTTATCTTGAGACCAATTTATCTGAGAATAAAAGATTGGACTAAATACTAGGATTTTCTTTTTTTCAAATAAACATACATTCTTTTTGTCTCAAAAGCAATTCATGGTGAAACAATGGAAAGCAATGATTTTTTTAAAAAAATATTTTTTTAAGTAGTGTACAAAGGAATTGCCATTCAACAAAGCAGCTTATGAACACAGTACTTTATTTTAATAAAATATATTCTTTAGGAAACAAAAAGCAATTCTATGGTATGGTAGAAAAGAGCAAGATTTTGAATAAGTGAACATTAGCATAGCCCCATCAAAACATCACATTACCTTATAGATATTCTCACTAGCTTGTTTATTCATTTGCAAATACACACATAACCACATATTTTAAATAACATTTTCCTATACATACTAATAACATGATCCACTTTATCACAATAGCTCTATCAGGATTGTCTTATAATTTTAAAAGCTACATAAAACCCAGCTCCAATGAATTGACCTAAGATTATTTTTATGTCCTTGAACAGATATGTGAATAGTTATTCCATTATGTTTGTCTATCAGTACAATTTTTATTTATAAAAATATGAGTTTTCAAATTTTAGTATTTTCAATATTTTTTGATAGTTCTGGAATTTGAACTCAAGGCTTTGTGCTTGCTAGACAGTTGATCTACCACTGGAACCACATCTCCAGCCCAGTATATATGAATTTTGAACCAAGTGATCAAGCTTTAAAACTCCCTTGGGATTAGATCATGTCATTGAGTATGAACTGCTGATTGAAGATCATTCATCCATTCACTAGTTTAGCAAATACATATTTTTTTTGGTCAGTCGTGGGGCTTGAACTCTGGGCTTGGGCATTGTCCCTCAGCTCTTCAGCTCAAGGTGAGCACAGTACCACTTGAGCCACAGTGCCGCTTCCGGTTTTCTAGTGGTTTATTGGAGATAAGAGTCTCATGGACTTTTCTGCCCCTGCTGGCTTTGAATCATGATCCTCAGATCTCAGCCTCCTGAGTAGCTAGGATTACAGGTGTGAGCCACCAGCGCCCGGTTTAGCAAATACATATTGAGTTCCTACTATAGCCCAGATACTAGTAGGCTATGAAAAAAGTCAGTGTATTTGCATAAAGAATCAAAACAGATAAATAAATAGATGAAAGCATAAGTAAACAGATAAATAAAAAATTAATGTATGAAGAGTGCTAAATGATAGCAGCTCTGTAGAAAGGGTAAAGCAAAGTAAAGAGACAGAGTGACATGGGTGATTTTCTACATCAAACTATTAGGCAGGTCAATACTTGACCAGAGAGAGTCTAAGAAGCACAGAAGAAAGGTACAACAAAGTACAAAGGTCCAACAAAGGACAGAAGGAAGGAAGAGAGAGAGAAGCTGAGGGTACCACTGAAGTTAACCAACACCAACCCCTAGGTGAGTTGGGGAGGCACGTTAGTGGCTGTCTGTGTAAGAGCTTAGAAGAGGAAAGACGTAATTTAGTTCACAGTTTCAGAGGTTTCAGTCTATCACAGGCTGTGGGGAGTCAACAGAACATCATGACGGAAGCAGTACGTGACTGAGAAAGTCACTCACATCACGGTGCCTGAAAAGCAAATCCAGGAGCCAGGGACCAGGCATACCCCTCAAGGGCATGACCTCAGTGAGTTACTTCCTCCAGCTTGTTCCCATTTGCTAGTTTCCACCCCCTCCCAGCCATGCCCTCGCCTTGCAACTTCATCAACGGATTACTTCGTGGACTAGGTCACAGCCAGTCATCTCTCAATAGTCTCGCCATCAGTTGAGGACCAAGCTTTCAACATAATTGCTTGATGGAGGGCATACTATACACAAACACATGCATAGGGGGACCAAGAGTCACACTATGAAGTGTATCTAAGTAGGAGGGACTCTGGATTTTATTCTGAGTGTTATTGTGATACATAGAGGGATTTTCTGTAGAGAAATAACAAAGCCTATTTAAAATATCCCATTGCGTCTTCCCAAAGGAAGAATTTATTAAATTGTCTTCTTTATTATCTCCCAATAGAATATATTTGTTTCTGTCTATGCAATAATTTACTGAATGTTTTAGTTCATTGCCCTTCTACATAAGAATATATTTCTGTTTTTTCTTAGATTTACATTTTAACAAAAAACATCTTGCATTTCTACGAATTCAGTACTGTGCCAATAATCCATAACGATGTTTATGTCATTATAATTTTCTAAGAAAAGCTAGATACATTTTAGGGAATGATGTAGTTGGAAGCTGGAAAGGCTGTAAATATTGGTCTCCTTTATTCTGTACCAGTACCCATGCTCGAACTCAAGACCTTACACTCTCACTCAGCTTTTTCTACTCATACTGGTGCTCTACCATTTGAGTCAGGACTCTAGTCCAGTATGATGTGGATTCATTGGAAATAGGAGTCTCTCTCTTGGATTTATATGCCTGATCTGGCTTTAAACGTTTATCCTCAGATACCAGCCTCTTGAGTAGTCAGGACTATGGATGTGAGCCAGCTACACCCACAACATTTCTGGTCTTAAGGACAAGACCTTCCCAAAAAGTGTAAACAGTCTAATTCAGTTGAAGAGAGAGAGAATGAGTTGATGTATAAGAAGAGTTTTCTTGAAACTGCATGAAAAGTTGTTTGAGAATGAACAGTGAAGTTGTTCTTCTTAAGGTTAAAACAATGAAAAATGAAAAAGGCTGCTTCTGAGGAACAAAAAGATCATTGCTTCAGCTATTGAAAGGAAAAATAGCTAACTTTCTGTTATCAATTTTCCCCTACCATTGTTGTTCACTTAGGATACTTTTCTTAAAAATTCAGGCACTCTGAATCACGTTTATAAAAGTTTTGCCGCTGGGTTGGAAATGTTTATAAGTCAGCAAAAATAAGGCATAAAATAAAGAGTAATTGTCATTACAGGCATGGAAAGATGTGTGCACACATGGCTATACTTTAGAAGTGGATGTTAGAGAAATAAATAAGTGGTTTTGTTAGGGCGCTACAAAAAAAAATAAAAGAAGGGTTTTTCTTCCAATCCCACCTCACTTAATGTAAAACCTCATTTTTCTTAGCTGTGAGATAAAAGAATAAAGAATATTTGTCTTTTGTAGAATTGTTATGAAATTCAGATACAAAAATGCACAATAAGGGGTGAGGGCCTGGTCCAAGCAGTACAACTGCCTAGCAAGTAAGAGGCCCAAAGTTAAACCCCATCCAGTCCCCTTCCCCCCCCCCATGAACTGCTTTAATTGAAATTACATTATCACCTAAGGAATCAAGCAAGTTTTAAGTATTGCTCTGTTAGTAAAAAAAAAAAAAAAAAAAAAAAAAAAAAAAAAAAAAAAAAAACACATTTGTAAAATAAAGTTCTCACTCCCAGGAGAGGTTGTCAAAGATCATAGCTTTCAGTAATGTGTATCTCAAGATCAATTACATCATTTGGGATATTGTACTTTCAAAGCAAGAGGAGAGAAAAATGTACCTTTTCAGAAAAAAATTTGCCTACTTGATTCTCTTTTTAAATTTTACTTTTTGGCAAAATATATTAGACCATTGATCTTAATGTTGATTCCCTAAAATAGCTGCAATCCGATCCCTATGGAAAGCAGTTTTGGAGGACCTTACATTAATTCAAATCATCTTTCCTCCCAAAATAGCTATGATCTGATGTTCCCAAAGTACAGCATGTATGTCCTGCTGAGTCATATTTCTTGCTAGTCACCTTGTCTCCTGCTTTCCTTTTTGTCATTTAATTACATGTCTAGAATCTGCTAAATATAGTGTTTGCCTGCTTCTACCTCCTCTCAGGGCAGTAGGTGATTTATGAGAGGACAGAGACACACATTGGCTGACTCACAGGTACCAGCATTCAGGCAAACGTGCGGGACCCTTCTCCAAGCACTGAGCCCTACAACCTGGTGCAAATGATTATTTCATATATAACTCTTAGGAGTTTTATAATACTTTTCTGTTTTTTACTTTCCCATAGATTTGAAACTGTGTTCTAAGAGGGATTAAATTCCAAAATTAATTATAATTTCAAGAGCAGTGCAAAAGTGTTGCTCCTTTCGAAGGTTTAAGTGATAGAAAAGTGTATCATCTAAAATTAGATCATGCCATGAAGAATAGATATCTTGCCTTCATTCCTCTCTTTCATATGTTTTAGCATCTGCATAAACTTGAAACACAGAGAACAGGGCTGTCATTCACTAAGGAAACTTAATAACAAGTGTTAAACTAGTTTCTAAACTGTATGAAGAATATGTAAGAAGGTAGGCTACTTCTGGTGGTCTTAAGCCTCTTGGTAGTCTGAGATTTCTAAGTGTGGTGATACAGTAAGTCTGTGTGATGTCACAGGTGGCCAGCAGCCTGAATTCAGGCTCAGCTGGACTTCCACCTCAGCTCGCCAAGGCTGGAGCTACTTAGCTCCTGGAGAGACCCAAGCAGGGTTCCTTTGGATGCATTTCAATAAAGGATAATGATGTGTAGGTCTTTGGTCACTTGGAACAATTGTTACATTTCCCAACTTTTCTCCAGGAAATGGAAACGACAATCCAAAGTCACAGATGGAAGGAGTTATTGAATGCTCTTTTTCTCCATCTATAATAGATATAGGGGTCAGCAAAGAAAGAGGAGTTCTGTGTGTCCAACTCAAGTGCTACTCACACCAACCATCAGCCTTGGTTGACCTTGTACTGACCTTGATCCTCACCCCGACTCATTTCCCTGAAGAGCCATGGATGCCCTGCCCCCAACAACCCAGGTTTATTTCTGATACACAGAAAAAAACGTGGGTTTTGGAGTTTGCAGAACTCAGCTTTAAATTCTAGCTCCTTTACTGTCTTTTTGGTTTTGTTCTTTTATCCTCTAAATAAAGAAAATATTGCCTCCCTTAAAAGAAAAAAAAATCTATTGTCAAGTTAAATCACATGCACCTGCTGGAAGCATCCTGGGTTTGGAGTCGGGGTTAAGATCCTTTCTCTCCCTGCCAGACATTGCTATTGTCTCCTAACTGCTGTCAACTATGACTGAGAAAATAGGCTGTTGCAAGGAAATCAAATTCTATGTCTACCAGGAAGAGGCAAAAGGAATCAGAGCCTGGTGCTTCTTTGTGATGAAGAATTAACCTTACTCAAAAAAAAAAAGTAGACTTTGCCCTCAGCCACTAGGGGTGGGGTGAACACTAGGCCCTGGGCCTCCCCTGACTGATGAGAATGTCTTTGTTTGTCTGGGGACTTCAGCCACCAGCTAGTACAGCTGTGATTTATTATGGGGACTTAAGGTCAAGCCATGGAAGTTCTGACTTCTGAGGAAACTGACAATAAATGAGCTAGCCAGATCTCCGAGAGGGCTGGACACAAGAGTTCAGCCATGTAGGCAAAGGATGACTGTCTTGATAGAACTCTAGACTGCGAGGGCTCAGATGAGCTTCGCTGGCTGGTAGCATACTGGTCATCCAGCTAACGAGGTAGTGAGGAATGAGGTAACACTGCCTCCTGAGGTAGCATCACCACAGGCAGGGCCAACCAGGACCTAGAATTCAGAGCCCGCCCCTTGGGTTCTGCGCAATGCATCTCTTCCTTCTTAAGTCTATACCCTCAGCTATAATAAACGTGTAACCCTGAGGACAGAGGCTGCCAAGGAGTCTTCTGAGCCTTGGCAAATGATCAAAGCTCAGCGTGCTTAGAAGGCTCATTCAGTGAGATGTACAACTCGCTATGTCGAAAAACAAACTTTACAACTTTGGCGAGGGGAGGGGGGATGATGGGAAGGGAAGGGGAAGCAAAGGAGGAGGCAACAGTGCTTGATAAGAAATGTACTCATTATCTTGCCCATGTAATTGTAACCCCTCTGTACAGTATTTTCACAATAAAAAAAGATTTAAAATATATTTTTTTAAAAAAGAGAAGTTTCTCTTTAAGTCTTTAGCTCACTTACTTATTGGGCAGTTGTTTCTTTGAAGATTTGTTGTTGGGGGATTTAATTTTTTAAGTTCCAGGTATATTTTAGATATGAGACCCTTGTTCGTTGTAAAGATCTCCCAATCCATAGGCTTTCTATTGATCTTGTGAGCCATGTCCTTTGCCATGCAGAAGCTCTGCAATTTCATGCAATCCCATTTGTCCAACCTTTCTTTCATTTGTTTCTGGGTTTCTATTAAGAAAATTTCGGCCCATGCCAAGGAGACCTAGGGTTTCTCCTATTCCATCCTGTAATGTTTTCAGAGTGTCTGCTTTGACTCCCAGGTCTTTGATCCATTTGGAGTTGATTCTGGTGCAAGGTGATATATAAGGATCTAGCTTTAGTTTTCTACAAGTAGTTAACCAATTTTGCCAGCACCATTTACTGAAGAGGCTGTCTTTCTTCCATTCTATTTTTTACATGAAGAAACGCCCAACTTCTCTAGCCATAAAAGAAATGCAAATCAAAACAACATTGAGATACCACCTCACCCCAGTAAAATGACTATAATCAAGAACTCTAATAACAACAGATGCTGGAGGCGATGTGGACAGAAGGGAACCTTACTGCATTGTTGGTAGGAGTATAAACTTGTCTAACCACTTTGGAAAGCAGTATGGAGGTTCCTCAAAAGACTCCATATAGAGCTCCCCTATGACCCACCAATCCCACTTTTGGGCATTTACCCAAATGATTACAAACAAGGTCACACTAAAGCTGCCAGCACAACTATGTTTACTGCAGCATTATTTACCATAACTAAGGTATGGAACCAACCCAGATGCCCCTCGGTAGGTGAATGGATCAAGAAAATGTGGTATATAGACACAATGGAATTCTATGCCTCCATCAGAAAGAATGACATTGCCCCATTTGTTAGGAAATGGAAATACTTGGAAAAAATTATACTAAGTGAAGTAAGCCAGGCCCAGAGAAATATAGGTCCCATGTTTTCCCTTATTTGCAATATCTAGTATATGTCTGAGTCAAGCAGACAAGGTCAGATAAGTTGATGTTGGAATGAACCCGAAGATAAGTATTCAAATGTTTTTTTTTTGTTTTTTCCTTTCATGCAATTGTTTGTATCACATTTATAAGATGATTTATATGTTGCTTTGTATGTCCCTTCCCCACAGTATAACCCATACTTTTACTGTATTTGATGTTCATATAATTTGTGGAGGGTAAGGGGGAAAAAAACAAATTGTTTAACTAGGGATACAGGTGAACCCATTGCAACAATGAGATGTATAAGTCTTTATGTCAAAAAACGAACTTAACAACTTTGGTGGGGACTGGGAGGAGGACCGGGTTGGGGGGAGGGGAGGAGTATGGGAAGGGATGGGAAGGGAAAACAAAGAGGAGGCAACAATGCTTGATAAGCAATGTACTCGTTATCTTGCCCATGTAATTATAACTCCTCTGTACAGTACTCTCACAATAATAAATAAATGAATAAATAAATAAATAAATAAATAAATAAATAAATAATAAAGGTGCGTTCAAGGTGTTTTTGGTGTCACACGGTGACAGCAGTCTTTTGGGGCTGTCTCTTCTCACTCTGTAGTTAGTTGGCTCATAACCTTAACATCTCCAGAAATTGGAAAACAGTCAACAGGTAAATGAGGTTCCCTTTTTCACAAGCAGAGGGATAAGAGAGAAGGACTTTGAAGGAGATGTGTGACAGACAGAAGGGAGAGAAGAAATAGCTGGTTGAGAGGAAGGCAGCTAAGCCAATTTTCCTGAAGAAAAGTTTTCTGAGGAGTAGAAAGAGAGCAAGGAAACAAGATGGAAAAGGTATTTCAGGACAGCAGGCAGAGCTGGATGCCTAGGATTCTACTGATTCAGTAATTCAGGGCAGGAGCTCAAGGAATCTGTGGTTTTGATGGCACCCCAGGTGATTTTGAGGTGCAGCCACTTTGGGGAATGACTAATGAATGGAAACATTTGGAGGACTTTCAATGCCAAATGAAACCAAATAAACTTTTGTGGTCCAAATATCCTTGATTGAAATATCTTTTTCTCTGTATTTCCCAGCTAGCTGGATACCACCACAGGCCAGTGATGACACCACGTACCACAGAGTAGAAGTGTCAGCACCTCCTTGCTCATTCCAGAAAGTTCTCTGGCTAAAGATGGGAGCCCTGTGTCAGGCTGTGTTGACAAACACATCCAAAGCAATATTTCCGCTGTTCTTCTGCATCTTGTCTCTTCATAGTTACTCAAAATCTTTGCTAATCATGAAAGAGGGAGGAGATGCCCTTGATCTGAGCCTGTCTTTCTTTTCTCACTTGTCATTTAACTGTAATCCCGTACACTTTCAATCACTGGGGGCCTTCATGAGTTCATTATCATTATTTTTAGAGGACCAGACCAAGAGGACAATTTTGAGACCAGGATGGATGTAATTCCTGCTTCTAAAGTGAAGGGAGCGTGGTGGTGAATTCAGACGGGAAAGAAACAAAAGAAAGAAAATTATATCTTAGCCTTCTCTAAGCCAAACACTGAAAACTCCGTCAGTTTTTTCTAAGTGTTGGCCACAGAGATTCTATCATCTGAGCAATCTTTTTAAAAATATTTTTATTGTAAAGATACTGTACAGAGACCTTTTCCTTGCAAATATCGACATGCCAAAACTAAACCAAGGTGAATTAAACCATCTTATCAGGCCCATATCAAGCATTGAAATAGAAACAGCAATAAGAGACCTCCCATCTAAGAAAAGCCCAGGACCAGATGGATTTATAGTGGAATTCTACAAGGCCTTCAAAGCAGAGCTCACACCAATACTCCTCCAACTTTTCAATGAAATTGAAAGAGAAAGTTCACTACCAAACTCTTTCTATGAAGCCATCCTAACCCTCATCCCAAAACCAGGCAGGGACTCATCAAAGAAAGAGAAATATAGACCCATTTCTTTGATGAACATTGATGCAAAACTTCTCAACAAAATTTTGGCCAACCAACTTCAACAATTCATCCAAAAAAATCATACACAACGATCAAACAGGATTCATTTCAGGAATGCAAAGCTGGTTAAATATACACAAATCACTTAATATAATTCATCACATCAACAGGAGCAAGGATAAGAACCACATGGTTATCTCAATAGATGCAGAAAAAGCATTTGGCAAGATCCAACACCCCTTTATGATGAAGTTTCTGGAAAAATTAGGAATCCAGGGAACATTCCTCAATACAATAAAGGCTGTATATGACAAACCTACAGCCAGCATTATACTTAATGGTGAAAAACTAAAGCCATTTCCTCTTAACTCAGGAAAGAGACAAGGATGTCCACTCTCTCCACTTCTCTTCAATATAGTATTAGAATGCCTAGCTACAGCAATAAGACAAGATGCAAACATAAAGGGGATCCAAATAGGGAAAGAAGAAGTAAAACTCTCCCTCTTTGCAGATGACATGATCTTGTATTTAAAGAATCCCAGGTACTCCACTCCCAAATTACTCAAGCTGATTCAAAACTTTGGCAAAGTAGTAGGGTATAAAATTAACCCTCAAAAATCAATGGCTTTTTTGTATGCCAACAATAAGAAAAGCATGGCTGAAATCAGGAAAGCAACTCCATTTGTAATAGCCTCACAAAAAATAAAATACCTAGGAATTAACTTAACCAAAGAAGTGAAGGACCTCTTTGATGAAAACTTTAAAAACCTGAAAAATGAAATCAAAACCGAACTTAGAAAGTGGCAAAAAACTCCCATGCTCCTGGATTGGAAGGATCAGCATCATGAAAATTTTAATACTTCCCAAGGTTATCTACAAATTCAATGCAATACCTATCAATATTCCAACCTCATTCTTCAAGGAAATAAAAGAGGCAATCCAAAAATTCATATGGAACAATAAAAGACCCTAAATAGAAAAACGATCCTTAACAGAAAGAACAGTGCTGGAGGAATATCAATACCAAATTTCAAACTCTACTATAAAGCCATAGTAATCAAAACAGCTTGGTATCGGCACATGAACAGACCTCAGGACCAATAGAATAGAATTGAAAATCCAGAAATGAACCTACAGACCTATAGCCATCTAATCTTTGATAAGGGAGCTAAAAAAATAGAATGGAAGAAAGACAGCCTCTTCAGTAAATGGTGCTGGCAAAATTGGTTAACTACTTACTTGTAGAAAACTAAAGCTAGATCCTTATACATCACCCTGCACCAAAATCAACTCCAAATGGATCAAAGACCTGGGAGTCAAAGCAGACACTCTGAAAACATTACAGGATGGAATAGGAGAAACCCTAGGTTTCTTTGGCATAGGCCAAAATTTTCTTAATAGAGACCCAGAAACACAACAAATGAAAGAAAGGTTGGACAAATGGGATTGCATGAAATTGCAGAGCTTCTGCATGGCAAAGGACATAGCTAGCAAGATCAATAGAAAGCCCACAGATTGGGAGAAGATATTCACTAGCCATACAACAGACAAGGGTCTCATATCTAAAATATACCTGGAACTTAAAAAATTAAATCTTCCAACAACAAATCTTCAAAGAAACAACTGCCCAATAAATAAGTGAGCTAAAGACTTAAAGAGAAACTTCTCTGAAGAGGAAAGAAGGATGGCCAATAGACACATGAAGAAATGCTCAACCTCCCTAGCCATAAAAGAAATGCAAATCAAAACAACACTGAGATACCACCTCACCCCAGTTAGAATGACAAAAATCAAGAACTCTAATAACAACAGATGCTGGAGGGGATGTGGACAGAAGGGAACCTTACTGCATTGTTGGTGGGAGTGTAAACTTGTTCAACCACTTTGGAAAGCAGTATGGAGGTTCCTCAAAAGACTCCACATAGAGCTTCCCTATGACCCAGCAATCCCACTTTTGGGCATTTACCCAAATGTTCAAAAACGAGACCATACTAAAGCTACCAGCACAGCTATGTTTATTGCAGCATTCTTTACCATAGCTAAGATATGGAACCAACCCAGATGCCCCTCAGTAGGTGAATGGATCAAGAAAATGTGGTATATATACACAATGGAATTCTATGCCTCTATCACAAAGAATGACATTGCCCCATTTGTTAGGAAATGGAAAGACTTGGGAAAAATTATATTAAGTGAAGTAAGCCAGGCCCAAAGAAGCATAGGCCCCATGGTTTCCCTTATTTGTAATAACTAGTATATTTCTGAGACAAGCAGAAAAGGTCAGATATGTTATTGTTAGGTGAAATGAACTGCAAGATAAGTATTCAAATATTTTTTACTTTCTTTTTTTATTTTTATTTTTTAATTTAATTTAATTTTATTTTATTTATTTTTTTTTGGGGGGGGGGTCCAGTCGTGGGGCCTGAACTCTGGGCCTGGGCGCTGTCCTCAGCTCTTTAGCTCAAGGCTAGCACTCTAGCACTTGAGCCACAGCGCCACTTCTGACTTTTTTGTTTTTGCTTATGTGGTGCTGAGGAATCGAACCCAGGGCCTCAGGCATGCAAGGCAAGCGCTCTACCACTGAGCCACCTTCCCAGTCCCAATATTTTTTACTTTCATGCGATTGTTTCTAACATATTTATAAGATTATTTCTTTGTTGCTTTGTATGTCCTTCCCCCACGATATAACCCCTGCTTTCACTGTATTTGATGTTGGCATAATTTGTGGAGGGGAAGGAAAAAACAAATCATTTAAATAGGGATACAGGTGGACCCATTGCAACAATGAGATGTACAAGTTCTTATGTCAAAAACGAACGTTACAACTTTGGGGGGGGGGGCAGGGGGGGGGAGGGGCAGGAGGGATATGGGTTGGGGGGGCAGGATATGGGAAGGGATGGGAAGGGGAACAAAGGAGGAGGCAACAATGCTTGATAAGAAATGTACTCATTATCTTGCCCATGTAATTGTAACTCCTCTGTATGGAATTTTCATAATAAAAAATAAAAAACAAAAAACAAACAAAAAGATACTGTACAGAGGGTTTACAGTTACATGAGTAAGGTAATGAGTATATTTCAAGCATTTCTACCCCTCCTTTGTTTTTCCCCTACCATCCCTTCCCTCTCTACCTCTCTAACTCCTCCCACCCCCCAATATGGATGCAAGAGGATTTTTTCTTTGCCGCTGTTGTTTTTAATGCACTATGTGATTTTTGTTTCTTTTGTATGTTCTTCCCCCATGGTATAACCCTTATTGTCACTGTATTTGAGCAATCTTTATTTAAAAATAAACAACAATAACTAAGGGAGTCATTTGCTTAAAATGGATTTATGATTCCCAAGGGCGTACTTCACAAGCAAAAGCAGCACTGAGGCACAGAAGATGTGCTTACACTTTTTAGTAGTACCTCTTCCCATTCCTCTTTAAGCATTATTATGAGTTATGAGCTATTGTAGGCTGAGTGCAGTGGCTCATTCTTGTAAATCCAACCATTTAAAAGGATCATGGTTAGAAGTAAGCCTGGGCAACATTTTAGGAGTAGTATAAGCCAAAGAAAAAGGTATGATAATATGGCCTGTCATTTCAGCTACATTGTGTCAAAGTTAAGAAAATCATAGTACAAGGCTAGCTTCAGGCAAAAAGCAGGAGTATCAGAAAAGTAATCAAAGCACGAAAAGGAAAATAAGAGGGAAGAGAGAGAGAAAGAAAGGAAGGAAGCATGAAGGGAGGGGAAAGAAAGAAAGAAAGAAAGAAAGAAAGAAAGAAAGAAAGAAAGAAAGAAAGAAAGAAAGAAAGAAAGAAAGAAAGAAAGAAAGAAAGAAAGGAAGGAAGGAAGGAAGGAAGGAAGGAAGGAAGGAAGGAAGGAAGGAAGGAAGGAAGGAAGGAAGGAAGGAAGGAAGGCAGGCAGGCAGGCTAGGGTAAAACTAAATTGGTAGAGTGCTTGACTTGTACAAAGCCTAAGTTCAAAACCTAGTATCAACCCCTCAAAAAAGAAAAAATCTGATCTGATGTAAAGTAATAGAACTGAACTGGGTACCAGTGTCACGTGCCTGTAATTCTAGCTACTCAGGAGGCTGAGATCTGAGGCCTACCATTCAAAGCCAGCCCGGGCAGGGAAGTCAACTACCAAAAAGCTGGAAGTGGCACCATGGCTCAAGTGGTAGATTGCTAGCCTTGAGTAAAAGAAGCTCAGGGACATTACCTAGGCCCTGAGTTCAAGCCCCAGGACCAGAAAAAAATGAAATAGAACTGGTTTTCTACCTGATACATATAAATATGGCTTAAACACTACAGTGTGAGAGGAAAAAACCTTTCTATTAAAAGTGACAGACAAGAATTATATGTATATACATATGAATACATATATGTAAAGAAAGCCTTAAAACTTCAAGAGTAAATGACATAAGGCACATATATGGTCAGCGTAAAGACTTCTAATCAAAGGCATATCTTACAGATGGGCTAATTGCATATCTGAATGGAAGGCATAATATTTGGGAAATACCATCAAATCCTAGTAATGGATAGGAACTACAGTCATGGTAATGTTTATCATTAGTGTTTCGAGGAACAGACCAGGAGGACAATTTTGAGTCCAGGGTGGACACGTAGTGGATATCAGCTACAGTAGAACACTGGCAAAGGCTGTGGGCAGCAAGCAGGAGATTATGAAGTGTCCACATTCACTAGAAAGAAGAGATGCACCAACAAAGCCAAGAGAAATCACTTTTCATTGATTGGATTAATGAAAATTGAAAATGTGGGTAATTGATGGAGTGTCAGAACACAGGGGCCCTCAGGCACAGCTGGTGGGACTGTAAGCTGTGGCCACCCCCGCGGAAGCCATCTGGCACCGGGAGTTAAATTTTAGATAAGCCTGCAGGGCGATCCAACAACTCTACTCCTGGGCATACATCACAGTGAATTTCTCACGCAGACTCTTAAGGGGACATGTGTTAGAATATTTACTGGAACCTTATTTGAGAAAGAATAGAGTTGGAGACAAGGTTGAGGAAGTGTGTTGCTAGGAGAAGGGATAGCTAAACAGGGATGGGTATTCTGCAGAGTGAAGGTTAGCCACCCATCAGCTGTACTTTGATCAATATGGTAAGTCTTGGCAGACATAATGTGGAGAAGCAACATGTAGGATGGATAAAATTTGATATTTAACTCAACAGTGGTTATGATGAAACCACACAAGTATTCAAAAATAAAAGACATCTTCTCCAAAGCACATATAAACAAGAAGACACTAGAATACATGCTTACATAGAGAAAATGAAATTAAAATGAGTCTTGATAAAATGGGCAAGTTTACACTGACTGAATCAATCAAAAGAAAGGGATTTTTACTAGATGAATGAAGTTGAAGTACTGTCAACTGACCTTGGGTATTTTTAAATACAGGGTATTTTTTAATTACAGTCACACACGGTAATATATCATTTCTGATAATACAATAAAGGTTGGAATTCCACAGACCTCAAGATGAGGATCTATCCTACTGGCATTTCTGTTTCCTGAAGCAGTTCACCTAACATCTTCTGCTCATAACAGCCAAAGGAATGCTCCCCAAACTAAACTGAATGCATCTATCTTAGTCATGAAAAACGGTGTCAACTACATCTTCTGGGAATACCTATTTATTCACAGGTTATCTTTTTCTTTAAAAAATATTTTGTTGCCAAACAAGTCATCTTCCTGGCAAATTAGCTTAAGAGTATATCCATTTGTTCACTTTCATTATTGTGTAAGGTTGCTTTTCTAATCTCATTAGTCTGAGCCCTTTTTATGAAAAATAAATTGCTGCAGATATTCACCAAAATGAATCAGAATGAAATCTATTCAAAGCTGTCTTGTCCATTAAAATGAGAGTTACTGGTTTGCAAAGGATGATGACTTTAGCCCTTAAGCTTGATTATTATTATTACTGAAATTTAGGGCTCAACCTTTACGGAAAAAACATTTGTCAATGAATTTTCAAACCATCATAATGTTGTTCTCTTCAAAACTCTATCTCGAAGTTCCAGACTCTTTGAAAATGACAATCTCACATACTTGTATAAAGTTAAATACAACATCAGCAGGAAATAAATAAATAAATAAATAAATACTTTCAAGCTGAAATCAGACCTGATTTCAATCATGCTAGCATTGGAGGAGAAAGAAGAGAGAAAAGGTGTTTTATTGGTTTGGTGATAAGTAGTCGTTGTACTAGATCGACTACTGAATGATATATAAAACATGACAATGCAAGTGTGCATCACCTGCTAGTAATATCAGGGTTCTGTCCACCTTCCTACCCAACCTCTCTTCCTTTTTTTCTAGCACTTCCCACAAACCATCATTCTCTGTTAAAATATTACCAAGTAAATTAATTGAGAGAAGACTGTTTTTTCCTAAGCTGTTTTATCTTGTTAAAAACAAGAATTACAGGTATAATTAAAGTGTGATTGTGGGGAGCAAAGATCATAGTTTTACCCTGGGATGAGCCTGAACTCTGAATCACTTCATGACTTGAGGGAGTCGACTTCCTTGGGATTGGAGAACACAATTTGGATGTTGAAATGGAGATGCTGACCACAACTTCTTCTAAATAGGCCACGGCTACATTTTTCATCCTCTGGGGTCTGAAATTTTAGAAAGAAAGGGAGATTATTTTTAGCTGCTTGCTAGCTCCTCAATTAACATGATGGTATTAAACATGGATGGCTTCCTATTTCTTTAATATGATTGTAATCCTATGAGGGAAATTCTGGAACAGTGTGCTTTAAACCAAATCAACAACTCTCTAGAAATAATATTTTAGACATAGATAAAATCCAACAGCATGAAGACCATGCTGTTACTTCTTAACATACAACATTCCACACCCCCAATAAACAAAGCTAAAGAGGTTTAAGTTGCTTATCTAGACAAAAAATATTTCCAACATTATTAGGCTTAGCAAGGACATGATGAATTCTGTTATTGGGAATTTCATTACAGACTTTATTGGATCATACGCCCGTGTGTACTGAGACACTCAGCATTAAGGAAGATAAATTGGAAAGTGGGGTTTGTAAACAAGGACATGGCCACTTGGGATCCTGAGAGCAAGCACATCCATCTTAGGAGAACTCTCGGAAGTGCTGGCCCAGCTGTGTGAGCATTACACACTTACAGGATATGAGGGGATGCCACCATCATCTACAGCCCTGCATGACAGAAGCAAGCGTTGATGCTGGTTATCATCCACACATCCTTATCGACTGCCCTTTGGAAGGGAAGACGTGAAGGCTTCACGCAAAGGTATGCTAGAGACAAGCCAAGAGATGTGTGTATGAATGAAATGATGAAGGGTGAAGGACTCTCCGGAGGAAGAGGCGCTCAAGACCCTGAGGTGATGATGGTCCTAGGTAAGAGACATTCCTTATGAAACGAAAGAATGGAAACCGCCAGAATTAAGGTTCAGGTACCAGAGAGGAAGAAAGGTGTAATCTAGTTAGTGGACTTCCTAGGGGTAAACAACTGAAATCTCTCTTGTGTTGTTGTTGGTTGTGGTCGTGGGGCTTAACCTAAGGGCTTGGGCACTGTCTCTGAGCTTTTATACTCAAGGCTAGCACTCTACCACTTTGAGCCACAGCACCACTTCCAGTTTTCTAGTGGCTACTTGGAGATTAGAGTCTCACAGATTTTCCTGCCCAGGGTTGGCTTCAAATGGTGATCCTCAGCTCTCAGCCTCCTGAGTAGCTAGGATTACAGGGGTGAACCACAGGTGTGAGCTACCGGCACCCAGCTGAAATCTCTTAAATGTGAGTAACAGTCTTAATCTTGGTTGGATCGATGCCTCTCTTGAAGTCCTAGCTCCCAAGCTTGACCTTGAACACTGCTGTTTGTAGAAATTACACATGGTATGGTTCTTCCAAAAGAGAAACCCCATTCTACATGGTCATATCAAAGAAGAGCATTTCTAGAATTTGGCTTCAGTTGTACCTTCCCTCCAAAAAGCTCCATGTACAACCATGTGCATTGCTGCATTAGTCACCATAGCCAAGTTATGGAAGCACCTGATACCCTTCAATGGACAAATGGATCAAGAAAACACGATATATGTGTATCTGTGATGTAAAGCAGGCAGAGGGACAAAGGAGGATATTTGTTTTCTCACCTATGTGGAAGATAGATCTAATTTACACACACACACACACACACACACACACACACACACACACACACACACACACACACACACACACACACACACACATATATATAAGCATATACAGGATCATATGCAGACATACACAAATACGTTAACTAAAGTATGGAATATGCAGAGAAGAATTCTAATGGCATACCTTCTTTGAAAAACAAACTTATACTTTAACAAAATGAGTACCAGGAAGCCGGAACTTGAGCTGTCAAGGGGGATGAGGTTAAGGGGAGGGAGGCAAATGAAGGAAGAGAGGAAAGCAGAGCAGATTCAGTTATAATTGTCAATATTTGTGAAGAGAACTAGGAAAATTGGTGGGATGGGCGGGGCTGGGGGAGATGAGGGAGAATGATGGACAGGGTGGTATGAATCAAGATACATTGCACTCACAGACCGATAAGTTGAATTGAAGCCCCTTGTGCCACTACTCAAAGATAACATTTGTTAAAGACAGAAAAGAGTAACCCCTCTGTGTGCACCACCTTTGTGATAACAATACAAAATTAAATACTATGTATGCATGAAATATATGCACTTCCTGAATTGTGAAATGGTAATACCTCTGTACAACACCTTAATAATAACAATACATTTCTATTTATAAAAAAAAAAAACAGAAAAGATTACCCAACTTCAGTGAATGTACGAAAGTAATCTTATCTCTGTGTTCCTGTCAGTGAAGGATGGAGGAATTCAGATCTCTAAAACACTAAGCCAAAAGCCTGGCATGCAGTAGGCGTTCAATAATACATGTATGTTCTCTTTCTGTGGAAAGACAAACCTCATCATTAAGACATCCTCGAACAGATTCGCCAGCTCTCTTCATTAGTAATCTCTAGATTCTGTCACTGTCATTGCCTTCGGTGCTCTTATTACCTTCAAAAGGAATTCTTCATGGAAAAGGATGTGTAATTAGGCTACCAGGGAGAGCTGAGCACCTGAGTAGCTCTGTAGCACCTGCCTATTGTCTCCACCGCTTTTCATCTCTAGGCATGCAATATCAAAAGTATTCAGTACACATCACAGATGCAAAACCCTGGCCAGGCTCAAAGTTAGTTCATCTCCCATTAGAAGCACTGGCGGTGCATTTTTTTTCTCTTGGAAATTGGCACTTCTCAACAGCACGTGCCATCATTAGTACGTGATTTCCTCCTCGCTGGAATGTTTTCTGTTCCCCTTTCATCTTTTCAGTGACTGGGGTATTCAAGGGAGAAAAAATAATGTCTACAAGCAGGCTTCATTTTCCAACGCACAGGGCAGAGTCCAGTTCCTTGATGAGCTTCAACCTTTTCACTCAGACGTAAGGAGGCGAAATTTGTTTGGTTGGAAAATCTGAACTGTTTGTCCAGGCAGTGCAAGAGTTCAGGCCGACTGTAATTAACTGGCGGGTCTGAGTCTGAGAGCAATGCAAAGTGGGTCAGCAACAGAAGGGTTTACATTCTGCAGAAATGACCCATCAAGAGTAGCCTTTGGTAGCAACATTTATCCCTGTCAATAGTTCACAGTATAAACAGCAGCAAGTGTAGGTGGTTATCAAAAACTCAGTTTGACCTTTCATGGGGCTTCTAGCCACTTTTCTGGTTATCACTGCTGCTCCTTTACTATCATGAATGCAGGGTTTCTGCTTCCCTTGTCTGTATGAACTTTCCTGTTGGGAGTCTCGGTGACCAAAAGCACAGCCTTTGAGCCTGTGGATGTTCCAAGGCTGCATAGAACTTCCGTTGTACTCTGAACAGCCTGCCCGGTGGGTAACAGGAGTGAGTTGTCACTTGACTACCACAATGTCCTTCTCCCTTTTGTCCTGCGACAGCACACGTAAAGCAAGGTACTGAACTTCATGACAAAGTACACTTCTGACTCACAAATCATCCCTGAGCTGAGTGGGTGAAGGGAAGGATCGATTTGTTACAGCCCATTGTCTACTCTGCTCAAATAGGTTTATTCTTTCCCACAGAAATTTCCATGACAACAAAACACATGTTTGTTGTCTTTCAACAAAGATAGGAGAAAATTCTCTGTTCTCTTCACACTGGTAATCACAGGTCATAGTACAGTAGCCAGGCAACTTACCTGCCTAGAGCGGGAATTTCTCTCGAATTCTCTAAATTGCACACAGAGGAGAGGGAAACTCTGAATTTTTTCTGGTAGATGCTAGCGATAAATAAAATAAAAAAGAATGATAGAGCATTGGCATGAACCAGAAAGCCAGTTTGTTGCACAAGAAATTCATTTCTCTTGGCTTCCCACCCCTAACTAGCATCTTTTTTAAAGGACTCTGTTTTGTCTGTTTTACTTTGTTTTTCCAAAACTTCTAAACTCAAAAAGAACCCACCTCATTCTGACAACATATTCCTGGAAACAATTGTTCAAGCTGACAACGATCCGCTTGAAAAACCCCGGATTTTTCTTGGAACAACTAGTAAACTGAAGCTTCAAACTATCAGCAGGACATTTCTTCCGATCTTAGAGGCCCGTGAGCCTGGTCCCAGTAGGACACGCTGCCTATGGTGTCGGCCATTTCCTCTCTTGGGAAGTGAGGACCCTTCACTTCCTTGTTCTACTCTGACGCTTCCTGAACTTTTTTTCATATCCTGTATACTGGGTGAAGCCCCCAGACCTGACAGTTTCTAATTCAACTTTGAAATTTTCGAAAATAATAGTATGTGCCTCCAAACCTATAAGTAAAAAATGAAATTTGCCCTTTTGGTGGTTCTGATAAAAGCTGAAATTCAATGGTAAGTGAAAGAACATTATAAGTACTTCATGGTAGACAATTTCTATCTAATAGCAATCTCTTCTTAATAGATTTTCAAATAAGTAGTATACAGTTAAATTTTTGTTTAAAATTGGAGACTTAGACCTTAGACTAATTTGCTTTCTTACAAAATAAAAATAGAAGAAAACTAAAATGTTGGTCACCAGTCACAGGAAAATGCAGAAATGATACCAGATGCTCATAAAAGAGAAATTATAGAAAGAGTTAAGGTCTATCAACTCAAGGTTAAAGGAAATCTACAAATCACACAAATATACTCACTATATCAAGTACAAGTTTATGTTAAAAAAAAAAGTCAAACCAGGTGCTAGTGCCTCTTACCTGTAATCCCAGCTACTCAGGAGGCTAAAATATGGAAAATTACAGTTTGAGGCCATCCCAGGCCAAAAAAGTCTATGATATTCAATGTCCAAAATAACCAGCAAAAAGCCTGGTTGGGAGGATGGTTCAAGTGATAAAGCCTCAGCAAAGCAAGAAAGTTAAGTGAGTTTGAAGCCCTGAATGCAATCCCTAACAAAAAAAAATTCTTGGGGGTGGCTGGGGGAGGGGTGGGGAGATGGGAAAAAAAAACTTTCACTTTACCTGCTATACTTTAGGGAAATTGCAGAAGTTTATGAAATGCAAAAAAAGATAATATGAATTTCAGATTTATCTGTGATTTTAAAAATAATTAACAATTCTCTTGGAGAATAGGTTACAATACATTGCATACATGCAAAGTATCCAATTGCATAAATTGGGTCGTGCATATACTATGAAACTGCCATTACTATCAATGAAATAAACACAAAAACAGCTTCCAAATAGGCTCATATTCCTTTATAAAAATGTCTCTTCTCAGATAAGTTGATGTTAGGTGAAATGAACCCCAAGATAAGTATTCAAATGTTTTTTTTCTTTCATGTGATTGTTTCTAACATGTTTATAAGATGATTTCTTTGTTGCTTTGTATGTCCCTCTCCCATGGTATAACCCCTGCTTTCATTGTATTTGAAGTTGGTATAATTTGTGGAGGGGAAGGGGAAAAACAAATTGTTTAAATAGGGATACAGGTGGACCCATTGCAACAATGAGTTGTACAAGTCATTAGGTCAAAAAACGAACTTTACAACTTTGGCTGGGGCGGGGGGAGGGGAGGGGGGGAATGGAAAGGGATAGGAAGGGGAAAAAAAGGAGGAAGAGGAGGCAACAATGCTTGATAAGAAATGTACTCATTATCTTGCCCATGTAATTGTAACCCCTCTGTACAGTATTTTCACAATAAAAAAAAAATGTCTCTTCTTCCTCTCCTGTATCCTCAAGCAACCACCGAAATATCAGAACTACAGATTAACTTTTATTTTCTAGAATTTCATATAAATAAATGTTTTTCTTTGGCCCATTTTTTTTTTGCTTTACAAAATTATTTTGAGATTTATCTATGTTGTAGTATATATCAATTTTTCATTCTTTTTAGTTACTGGGGGGCATTTTATCATACAAGGTAGCACAGTGTTCATTCACTCACTGGTTGAAATACACCTGGATTGGTCCCTGCTTTTGACTGTTGCAAATCAACAGCCCCTGATTTCTTCTTTCACTTCAGTTATTCCCTTTCTTTTACCTATTTGGGGTTTGAATTACTATTTTATTCTAGTTCTTAGGTGAGAATTGGACAAATATGAGATTTGATTCTTTCCTAATTCAGGCATCTAATGTTCTAAATTCCACTTAAATATTGCTTTTGTGGTATCACACAAATTTGGAATTTTCTAAAAATATTAATTCAATTCAAAATATTTTCAGTTGTACCAGCTAACTTCTTCCTTGACATGAGGCTTATCTGGAAGGATTACTAAGATCTCAAATAGTTATAGACTTTTCCAGAGTTTATTATGCTATTGATTTCTAATTTCATTTTGGAGTAATCAAATTAAATACTTTAAATGATTCATGCTCATTTGAAATGAAAGCGTATTACTTAGTTGGGTTGAGTAGCCCAAGTAATTAGATGATATTTGTTAGCAGCAATACTCAAACTTTCTTTGTCCTTATTAACTTTCTACAGGTTATTATATCAACTATTGAAGGTTTTGAAATCTCTAATTATAATTTCTGACTTGTTTTACTCAAAGCACTATGCATTTGGTGGCAACTATTTTGATGCTGTTATTAGCAACAGAAGTTTTTGGAACTATTATGTATGATTGATGAATTGACCATTCTGTCATTGTGAAATTATCTTTTCTGTCCTTCATAATTTATTCTATAAATCTATATCTGTATAATTATAGGTATCTATATATTTATATCTCTATCTAATTTGTCTGATATTAATACAGCCAAGTAGTTTTCTTCCGATTACAATTAGCTACATACACACATTCCCAGTCTTTTCCTTTCAGCCTAATTATGTCTTTCTATTTAAAAGGAACTACTTGTAGACTATATAGCTGGATTGTTGGCTATTTAAAAGACTGATTCATTTTGCTGTCTTTTAGTTCAACATTTACACACAGTGCTGTTATGGTTATGGTTAAGATTATATTTATAGTAGGCTATTTGTTTTCTATTCAGCTCCTCTGACCTTTATGCTTTCTTTTTCATCTTATTCTCCTTTCATTTTCAGTTATTTGTTCTCGAATGTTGTCTTATGTACTCCAATTATGTATCTTGTTAGTGTAGAGGTTGCTTTAGAGTTTACAGTGCAGAGCTTAAACTTGATATTCATTGTACAAGTGAAATAAATTGACAAAATAAGTTCTTCCCTTCAGAAACTATTGGCATAGATTTTATTTTATTTTTACGTATTATACAAACTCCACGTGATGGGTAACATTTCCAGTGCCTTTCTTCCTTTGTGCAAGTTCAGATCCATGCTTTTTGCCTGGTGACCTTCTTTGCATTCTTTCTGCAGTCTGCATCTGTTGGTGATATATACGTTTCATTTTTACTCACCCAAGAAATACTGAGCACAGCTTTAAAATTCTGGACCACCAACACTAAGCAAAATAATATTAGAACCTGGAGGAGGCAGATTTAGTCTGCAATGCTAATTTAAGAGCAAAAGCTTCCATTTACAGCCTTCATAGGAAAGGAAACTCTTTTGGGGAAAGAGTAAATGGCGCTGACTTGGTGACAGTTTTCATCTTTAGAGCTCTGCCGAGCTAACATAAATCTTCTTTTGCCCCATATGCTGCATTAACGACTTTAAAAAAGGCTCTCTTTGAAGTACTTTTCTGGTGTGAAAGAATGTATAAGTAAAAGGGGCCAACTTTCAAAGGCGAGGAAAAACTCTGAATGTGAAAAAGGGAAAGTGATGTATTTGCCTGAAGCAGTTTTGCAATAGTCTGGACCCAGACAGCAGAAAATCAGCTCTGCTCTGTGCATACATGGTCTTTCCATGTACCTACCCATGCTGCCTTGCAGCTTTCTCATACACACACACTCACACCTACAAGAGCACATACACAGATGCAAGACAGTTTCCATAACACACTGCCTACAGACCTTCAGAAAACAATGACCAATTCGTATTTCCCCTTTAATTTCTTACAAAAATATTCAGAGGCCCTTATAAAAGAACAGCATGGGGAGACTTCATTTATGTTACTAAATACTATGAGAGGCACAGTGGCACAGAGTCTGTGATCGTATTTGGGAGACAGCAGTCAGGAATCTGGTTTGAGGCTTAATAGACTCTATCTTAAGCAATGGTCATGTCATGACTTCCACCTGTTATCCCAGCTATGAAGGAAGTCCAATGGCTTCGCACAGCGATGTGTGCCTGTCGTTCTCAGAATCACAGGGAAGCACAAGCAGGAGGGCCCAGGCCCAGCACCTCACCCCAGCACAAAGCAAGACGCTCCTATAAAAACAACCAATGCAAAGAGAGACCAGAGAGGTGCTTCCTGCTCCCTTAGCAAGTGTGAGACCCTGAATTCAATTCCTGACAACAACAAAAACCCCACAAAACTGGTATAAGAATGGACACAGATACCTACCAGTGGACATTGACCATAAAAACATAGCATGTCTCTGCGTACCCGTGGCTCACGCCTCACTCCAGGCTGAGATCTGAAGATCATGGTTCAAAGCCAGCCTGGGTAGCAAAGTCCGTGAGACTCTTATCTCCAATGAACCACCAGAAAACTGGAAGTGGTGCTGTGGCTCAAATGGTAGAGTGCTCACCTTGAGCTGAAGAGCTGAGGAACAGCGCCCAGGCCCAGAGTTCAAGCCCCAGGACTGATAAAAAAAAAATGGCATGTACATGTGAGCATTTTACATCTTAATAGTAGACATGGAGAAATGCTAGTCTTTCCTCGTGTTTTTTAGATGTTTGATATACAACAGAAAAAACATGGTATACCCCCTCCTCCCACCTTTCATATAAACGTTAACACCATATATTGCAGAACTATATGTGAAAAGAAAACCAAAATGTTTACTTAGTAATATCAGATTATTCTCCTGAGTTTAAGATAATAGTTTTTTTAATAATTAACATAAATAGAGTGATAATGATATGTACATTAAAATTTGAAGTCCTATTTATTAAACAAACCACCCTTAATTGGGTGAAAAGAAAAGCCATAGAGATAAAAGATTTGTCAAACATATGACCAAGAGAGGTTTGTTGCATATCATGAGTGGCCTCGCTTCCTATAACGTCCAATAGTACATAACTCAAACTTTGTGAGGCACACAGCCTCTGTCTATAGTACTCAGCTCTGCTACGTTAGCAAGAAAGCAATTGTGGCTGCAACTGAAGATATTTTATTTACCAAAATGATGGTGAATCAGATGTGTCCCATAGACTATGTTTCTATTCATGGTATACAGACATACAAAATGCTTCTACTGGAAACGCAAAAGAAAAAATAAGGAAGACTTGTAAGTCTTCAATCGAGAGGATGTTCCAATGACCAAAAATAGATATGAAAAACTGATCAATAATGTTAATTATCCAATGAATACTGAGTAAAATCATTATGAGATACTTCATAGCCTCTAATAACTACAACTTGATATAATGATAGAAAATGTTGATAAGGACTGAGAGTCACTATAACTAATGAGAAATACATGTACAAGAGTGTTCCAAGCATCCTTGTTTGTAATGGCCTAAAATAGAAACACAAATATCCATCATTATTATGGATAAACAAATGAAATGGTGGCATATTCATTCAATAGAATATTTCACTGGTGTTAACATGTTACAGTCATTTGTATTGATGTAGCTTGATCTCACAAATGTGCCAATGATAGAAAGTCAAGTTATCAAGAAATGCAAGGAAGTGGTTAATGGTTAGCTTTGCATGGAAAGGAAGCACTTAGAGACTGGGACAGGAAACACATGCAAGGGATTCAGGACATAGTCAATGCAAACTTCCTAATGTGAACAACAAATGAATCATGGGTGTTATCTTTATGACAATCTGTTTAGCTGAACATTTACTTTTTATTCAGTTGACAACAAAGTAAATGTAACTTTTAATTGTTAAAAGAAAAGAGATGAATAGACAGAGATGGATAGAAAATAGAGACAGAAAAAGAAAGAAAGGAAGGAAGAAAGGAAGAAAGAAAAGAAGGAAGAAAGGAAGGAAGGAAGGAAGGAAGGAAGGAAGGAAGGAAGGAAGGAAGGAAGGAAGGAAGGAAGGAAGGTAAGTAAGAAGAAAGGAAAGGAGGAAGGGGGAAGGAGGAGGAGGGAAGGGGGAGGGAAAGAAAAGAAGGAAAAAAGAAAGATTATAGGACATAAAAATACCTGTTAAAAACAAGGCCCCAAAAACATTAACTCCAAGGTTCCCGCCTCAGCCTTCCCAGTGCTGGAAATCCGGATGTGCACTACCACAGCCTGTGAGAACAAAGATGTGTGCTGGAATTGCCCAACATAAAGTGGATTTTCCCAGAGGATGGCCAATTCTCTACAAACCTTGACATCTTGGAGAAGAGAGAATGTGAACATACATCTAGGAGTATGAAACTATTCATACATGCACATTATTGACATTTCCCAGAAGTATTCTCTGTTAACCAAATTTCCAGACTTGATGTCACCTGAAGACCATCTTCACAGACCGGATCGGTTATTCCTAGGCAGGAATTTAAACAGAGGAGGAACGAGAGCATGCCCATCAGACCTCCATTGTTGTGCCAACGTAGCTGAGGAAAACAACGTAACAAGTTACTGAGGTTACTGAGTTTTGGAGGTGCCCGTCTATCATGAAAGTCTCTGTGGCCAGGGGACCAGCTTTCCACGGGTGTGTGTCCCCGGTGACAGGCTTACTCCAGCTAGGCCCACGTCCTGTGGATTCTACCACCACCCAAACTAGCTGGGGACCAAGCATGCAGTGGTGGCCCCTAGGGGAAATTCCACATTCAAACCATAAGACAGTTGGGGTACATGAACTTAACTCAAGTTCCTACGAATTCAGAATTCACTGAGGTTGAGGTGACTTTGAGCAAAGTACCTGAGCCAACTCTTTGTGCCTGTGAGGAAATTCAATCTAATAATGCTCATTGAATATTTATATCCTTTTGTGGTTTATAATGTCTTTGTTTTCCCCAGCCTTTATTATTACTTATGTATACTTCTCTCCCCAATACTTACCAAACCCTGAGGCTACCCAATAACAGTGCTAATGTGCTTCAGCTCAGTCAATGAACTTTAACAGAAACCAATGCATTTTAACTGAATTTTTTGTTTATCTCAAGGAGCACATTTTAATGAAATCAATACATTCTTGCTGAAAGCCACATGAATCCATTGGAAAGAACACATTGTTACTGAAACCAATATACACTTTTATAATGTCTGTATGTTTTAGGGTAAGCAGAGCCATACATTTTTAGCTGGAGCCAATATATTTCTGCAGGGCTGATACCAAAAGAAAAAGAAAGTCTTATTTCATAATGAAGTCAATTCATTCTTCCAGAAACTAATACTGTACTCCACATCGCTATGCTAATAGTGTCAGGCTAAATGAAGACTCAGATTTATATTGCTAAAAATGTAAATATTTCCAGAAATAACATTAAAATAAAAGTAGTGTTGGAAGTATGTCAAGCACTTTAATATCCTTATTTAAAGTTACAAAGGCAGCTGAAGGAAAGTTTTTGAAAGGTTTTGTGGCAAAGTTAAGTCTTTATTTATAATCTCGGTTCAGATTGAATGTTTACAGATACAAACATGTGACCTACTTATTACCTTTAGAAATATGTTGCTGATTTGCTCAACATTCAATTAGGTTTAAACAAATTCCCATGCAAAGTACATATCCTTCCAGAGAAATGAAATATCAAAACAACTAGAAATTCCCAATCCCAGAAATAAACCATCACCATTCAGATAGAAGAATAAAATCTCTTGAAGATTTCCTCTCTAAATCCCTTTCTGCTTTCAAAGATATAAGCTGATGGAGTCATTTCTAGTCTGGATTAATAGAGGAACACCAAAACAAGCAGTAAATCGACAATCCAAGAGGCATATTTAAAAGGCATTATGCATATAGGCACATATGCATGTGGTATGTATTATGCATGTATATACAAGTGTGGGTAAGTGTGTACACGTAGTAAACACCATGAAAATCTCCTAGCCTGGATTAGGTAAATCTATTTTCCACACTTAGATGTTACATTTCATCCTGGTCCACACAGAGATGCAAAAAGCATCAGGTTTTGTAATGAACACTTCTAAATTCATATGTGCTTGAATTTAAAAAGCTGGCTGGGTATTTCCCAAGACATTATCTAATTGGAAGAGTAACCTTGCTGTATAATTTATGCAGAGTATGAAATCCGAGGGCAGTTAAACCTCTTCATTTGCCTTTTCAGTATTCTCTGCTAATGACATTTCCAGACAATGACTACAATAGAAAAAAAAAAAGAACTACAGTACAGAAAAATATAATAAAACCAAACATATACCTATTGACATATATATATAGTATGACAGTACATCTTTCAGGAGAACATGAATTGTAGCTGGAATTAAATAACATTCATCCAAGAGGAAGAAATCTCAGAGCCCATAGTTTTGGCAGATCTGATGAGGAAAGCGAAGCAGAACACCAAAATGTATAACAAAGACATTTATTCTTGATCAATAAATAAAAAGGACAAAGAAAAGAATGAAAATTCTGTGGAGCCAATGCTAAACCACAAAATAACATGGGGAACTTTTTCTATCACAAAAGTAATTCTTTAGGTCTTTCAGAGTGTTTTGCCTTCAAAGCGTCTTTGTATGCTTGTATCCCCTGACTGTGTTTCTGTCTTTATAAAGATCGCAACTCCAAAATAGCTGCTTTACCCAGGGTTTTTCTTAATGAGGCCCCATTCTGATGCTCTGCTCTACTTTATAGATTGATTTTTGCAATAAATCCCTGTAACTTCCTAGTTTAGGTGAAGGAGTCTCAAAAGCAAATTTAGTACAACCAAAAACTTCACAATAATGAGTATCTTACTCTTGTACAGGCTTTGTGGTTTTTGTTCTACTGAAGATGAAGAAAATTCCAAAATCTGGGTGTATAATGAATGCAATAGGCCATCAACTTCATCTGCTACTTGCGTGTTGGCCTCCTGGAAGCCCTTTCTAGCATCATCTCATTCTACTCCATACCAGTTAAAACAAGCATCTCACTTCTCCTCAACTGGCCCCAACAGCTTCCAAGCCTGCTCTCTGACCTTCCAGGCTGTTCCATGACTTTCGACTGTTCTCTGACCTTCCAGACTGTTCCCTGACCTTTCAGACTGCTCTCTGACCTTCCAGACTGCTCTGCGTCCACATCCACTATTCACCGATGCACACACAGTGCACTGCCATCACTGTGATTGATTCTCTATCATGCCATTGAAAGGAGTTGCTACCGAGTATAATAATCACCTCCTCTACAAATCCTTTGTACATCATGTAACCTTGCTGCTATTAAACTTTGAGGCCTGTACTATCTTACCCTACACACTTCACCTCAGTTAAGGGTTTTTTTCCATGTTCAGAGGCACTCCTTATCCAGCCTCCCATGTTTGCCTGAGCTTTGTCAAGGGGTCCTGAAGTCCGTAAGCAGCAACACTTTACTGTCTCTGGTAGGTAACTCACCCTTATGGAAGTTCAGCAAGGAAGACAAGAGTTGGTCTGAACATGGGAGGCTTGTTGTATGCATTCCTTTGTTGTTTACTTGTTTGTTCTGTGGGTCAGTTGGTTGGTTTTGGTTGCAAGTGTTCTAACACTTAAGTCACCTCTCCGGTTCTTTGGCTTTCAGTTTATTTTCCAGACAGTGTCTCGGGCTTTTGCACATGGCTGGGATTGCAAGCATTCACTGCCACACCTGGCAGTGAATGGCTGGCTTCTTTCTCAGCAAAGGAAGCCCAGGTTGAGTAGTCACATTGGCTTCCCGGTAGTCTTATGCTCTTGTAGGAGCTCAGAGGCAGGCCGGACACACAGTACACACATCTGGATACACATTCCCTGTTTTGAAGGGAAGGCCTTCAAAAATATGCAGACAACTAGCAAGCCCGCCTCTTTTCTCCTCTAGGAAGAGATATTGTTGGGATTTCTCTTTGAAAGTTAAAAATATCTCTAGTCCTCTACCCTGGAGTGACTTAGGGAAGAGAAAGCAGGGCATCTCTCTAGACAGAATTGCTGTGTCTTCCCAAGGCTAACTAATATGTGATCAATCACCTTCAACACAAGCCACCAACATCTATTGCTGAGAAGATATGCAGGAACGCCAGATACAGAGGAATCTCTCCACCGTGTATGCATAGCCAGGCAAGATCCCATGATTGATCCTATCAGTACTTTTTGTTGTTGTTGGTCATGGGATTTGAACTCAGGGCCTGGCTGCTATCTCTGAGCTTTTGCACTCAAGGCTAGCACTCTACCACGTTGAGCCACAGCGCCACTTCCATTTTCTGGTGGTTAATTGGAGATAAGACTCTTATAGACTTTCCTGCCTGGGCTGGCTTTGAGCTTCAATACTCAGATCTCAGCCTCCTGAGTAGCTAGGATTACAGGCATGAGCCACCATCACCTGGCCCCTTTCAACATCTCCACTTTCCTTATATCCTTTGCTGCCACACACACCCTGCCACGTGGTCCACACTTGTTACCTAATTGTCGTCCTGCTCATCCTTCATGGATTTGTGAGGCAATGTTAGGAGAAAACCCTTGTAGTGACCCAGATGGACATCCTATCAATGTCATTTCAATGTCATTTCAACTTGGAGTTCTCTCCAGGTTTGTCTGGGCCCTCAAAATCTCCGAGAAACTGTTTCCATCGTTGAGTAAGTCCCTTCCATTTTCCCACAACTCTCTACCCAGACTTTCAAAGTGCCTATGTACCCTCAGAACTTTCTGAAAAATCCACCTGCCTCTAACCTAACAGAGAAGCACATCAACAACGTACACCCCAGGTTCTGTGTCTCTGGCAGATTTGCTTCTCCTTTTGGCGGTATGGGATCTCTTCCTCCCTGCAACTGCACTACCTGCAGGGCTCCTCAGGGCAGAAGGCGCAGCTTCTTCACTCTCCAGTTGCATGAAACGCAGGGAACTGACTAAGTCTCTTTTGTGCTGCGCCTCTTCCCTCAGATTGGTCCCATTCATCTGATAGCATTTATCAGTGGCAGTCCCGCTAGGACCTCTAACCTACACAGATTATAATGCTACAAAAAAATGTCTCTTTTGCAAATATCCCTGGATCTCTGATCGCTACTAGACTCATCGCATTACATTTATAATGACATCTGAAACTGAGCCTATTCAGAGACTGAACTCATTATACCTGCATCCCTTCAAAACTCTCTTCCTCTCCAGTGCCCTCAACCTTAGTAGCACTCCCTTCTACTCAGATACTGTGGACAGGATTAAGGGATAGGTGGGTGTTTGTGGTGGGTCTTTTGATTCCACCTGCTGGAAATTTCTCTGGTCAGTCCTGTTTTCATGATCTAGTGGAGCCGCTCTCCTGCTCTGGGTTAGAATGCTACAGCTGCTTTACTTATAGTCATCTAGTCTTCCTGCAGCTTCTATGGTGATACTTTGTCAAGTCCTACTTAACTACATAATTATTCAGCTTTCATTTTGCTTCGTTGCTGGCAAAATAGAGAACTACACACCATACCTTTGTCCTGCCTGTTCTCACATATTCTTGGTCCATCCTACGAACCCATTGCTTGCAAAGACTAAACATGAGCACTTTCCCATGAGCATCTTTGGCTCCTCCTCTTGTGTTTCTTGCTATGTCTCCCTACCTGTTCTGCAACTGACTTCATTCCTCTTGGTCAATTTCTCCATTGATATATTTTAATATGCCTTATCTTTTCATTTTCCCCCAAATTTCCATAGTAATTTGAGCTAACTTTTTCCTGTGTTTTAAAAATAATCATCCTCAGTCAGGTGCCGGTGGCTCACACCTGTAATCCTAGCTACTCAGGAGGCTGAGATCTGAGGATGGCAGTTCAAAGCCATCCCAGACAAGAAAAGTCCCTGAGACTCATCTCTGCTAAACCACTAAAAAACCAGAAATGGTGCTGTGGTTCAAGTGGTAGAGCACTAGCCTTGAGCTGAAGAGTTCAGGGACAGCGCCCAGGCCCGGAGTTCAAGCCCCAAGACCAAAAAAAAAAAAAAAAAAAAAATCATCCTCAATTAGGTCTTCTATGTTCTCAGCACTTCAAATCATCCTTTGCTTTTCTTATATAACTAAATCCCTTCACAAAGTGATAGGAATTAATCCAATCAATTCATATTTGATGCATTAACATCTCCTTAGTGACGGGACCATTTGAGGTCACTGGACGCTCCTTTTATCTCAATGGATATTATGTTATAGATAGTAAATATTTGTATTCATCATCCCCTTTTTGATCTGTGATCTTTGTATGAGAAGCTGTATGATACAGTTGAACATGGAGTCTGTTAGGTCAACTTTTAGCTGCATACTCCGAAAACAGATGTGTACACACTTGTGTGAGGAGCTTGATTCTTCAATTTAAAGTTGGGATCACACTGGAGAATGCTTGTTTCATAAAAGGCTCTTGGCAAACGGTCGATGCTGTCCTCACTAGTCTCCAGTGTCGTTGTTATGTTCCTGCAGTGAGTTTCTCTGTGTGTGCTACCATTTATTTTACTCAGCAAGTGTTTCATGAATGAATGATTTATACTTGTTGTGAATATATGTACATGACTCTAAATGCCTGGCATTCTAATAATGATTCTGTTATTTTTCTTTTAAAACCTTCTAAAATAATCTTCCAAAGTATCCACTAAATGTTGATTTTTTTTTACTTTTGGATTTTTTTTTACTTTTTACACCAAGGACATCCAAAAGTTTGTAGACAGTAATAAATTTATAGAACTTATGCTTGAATTTGGATTCAACTAAATCTTTTTTATTTTTGCTAGTGAGGAGACTTTAAGAATCTCAAGTATGGGTCCTTAGGCCCATTGAATGTGCTCAAACTTCTATCACATATTTTGTAGTCTAATACTAAAACCCCTCCCATCTCATTCCTGAACTCTTTTGAATTACAAAATACTGAACACCTGTAAGTTTAAAAGAGAAGTGACATGTCTGTAGATTTACTTCAAAAAAAGATTTTAATAAATCCAAGTGTAATAATCTTACTTTGGGTTGTAATAAAGTTGAGGTTATATGGATATGATCGAGCGACTACCGTGTTGTCCAGGTCATTGTGGAGGGCAAACCAGCCTCCTTTGTGCTCCTTCTGGTATTTTCAGACAGGGCAGGTGGCCAATGCAGTGATGGTGTTTGCAATAGCTGCTCTGGTGACAATGATGACAACAACGTCTATGACACAGGAGCCAGTGAGCACACACCCAAACTAGCAGGCATTCTAAAAATTCTCTCTTACTAAACATATTATAAATGCCCACTTTGACCATAGACTTTCTCATTAAGCAAACAATGCCAGGAGACTCCCACTCACTTAACAAAAAGAAAAACCACCAGTCTCAATGTTGGAAGGAAAACAAAATCAAGACCAATAATTTTAATCCCCACTCTTTTCAGAGGCAAATGTTAAGAGTCTTTATATGCCTCTAACTGATGAAACTATCCTCTACCAATGACAAAGAGAAAACACCAAATTGGCCAACTATAATTCAGCAGAATAAATATTCAACAGAACATGTGACTGGTAGAAATACTCAAGACAGGTGCCAGTGCCTTTTACCTATATTCCTAGCTATTCAGGAGGCTAAGATCTGAGGATCACAGTTTGAAGCCAGTCTGGACAAAAAAAAAAAGTCCATGCAACTCTTATCTCTAATAAATCAACAAAAATCTGTGAGTGGAAGTATGACTCAAGTGGTAAAGATCCTGCCTTGAATGAAAAGCCAAGCAAGATTGCACAGCCCAGAGTTCAAGCCTCAGAACTGGCTTAAAACATTCATAAAATAGATAACTATTACTGAAGATAGTGATATTTGCCTTTTTTACTTTGATCAAACTAACACCCTCTGTTTTTCTTTCTTATCTCCTCCTTCCTCTCACTAGATAGCATGGATTTTGGAATCCAAAGAATCTTAGATCCCTTTCCTGGCCCTTCCTTTTCATGAAAAACAATAGAGCACGAATCTCGACACTTTCCTGTGACCCAGGATCCTGCTTGTGAAATGATCTTCCCTAGGCACAGCTGTAGAATTGAAGGAGTTCCACCCGAGATCATGGATGTAAGGCCAGGAGCACCATAACCAGCCCCGCACAATGGCTCTGATGACAAAGAGAACATCGAGATCCCACTTGAAGGACATAGCAAACACCATTGCTAGAAGGGGCTCCAGCAATTGCCTAATCAAATCACATCATTTGTGTATGGAAATTGACACTGGTAGATCCTCCGGGAGCACAGACTTGTATGCAAGGTCATGGAGCAAGTCAGACAATGTCACTCCCCAGGTCTGCTCTGTACCGAAGCCCACACAGGAGCTGCCAGGTGACACATTATTCCAAACAAGTTAAGACAGAAATTAGCAGCCAAGACATCCTTCTATGTACAACTTGTCCTCCAGCCTGAGTGAGGGTGGAGGAGGGAGGTAAAGCACAAGCTCCTTCTCTTTGCATCTCTTCCTCGGGGGTTCTCTTCACATTTAATTGCTAAGGACAATCACATGAAAAATAAATGTTTCTGTGGACTCTGTCTGCTCCCTCCCCTCTGCACAACATGAAAGATGCTTGTCCTGAATGCATCTCAATTTCAAGTGAGCAGTCATCACAGACCCTCACAGAGGCAATCGGCCTCCGTGACAGCACTCCTCAGCAACTCCGGGGAGGCAGCGACACATCCCCTTCCATTAACCAGCAGATCAGGAGAGCCTGTTACAGCTGCTTCTCCAGGACATGGGGCCCTGAGGCAGACAGATGTGCTGGGTGTGAAGAGACGTCTTCAAAAGCCTTCCTCCCTCCAGCCTGGGGCGCAGCAAACAGGGCTGGCGCCATCAAAGCCCACAGCCTCTGGCTTCCAGGGTTCAAGTCCCAGCTACCGGCTTGTAATTTCCCATCTCACCCTTCCCTGCTGCACTTCATTCAGGTTATGCTTTGTTTCATGTCTCGTTTGAGTATAGTCACACAATTAGTCCTCTTTAATCTTGCCTCTTACTTCCTAAGTGCTGTCGTAATATAGGATCAAAAGATAGGTTTCTGTCTAATCAGGGCTGAGGCAAGAATGCATAAGCAGGTCCGGGAAGAATCTAGAATGTGGAACCTTCCTTCGCAACTCCCACTTGTCTTATTGTCATGGTCCAAATTCCCCAGGCTGAACAGCAAGGAGCAGTTTTCTGCTCTCCCGTCATCTCTCCCACAGAAGCGAGATACAAGAAAAGCTGGAGAATAAGATGTAATTGTATATTCAAGACAGGATACGATTCGCAAATTGTCTACTTGCTATTACAGAGATTGCTGCCATTATCAAAAGTTGGTGAGTGGTTTTGGTGAGAATCAGCTTTCTGCTCTCTCTCTCACACACACACACATACACACACACACACACACACACACTTGACATAATTGAGTTATTTTATACCCTTCAGTGCCCTTCTACATCTATTTAATCTCAAATCTGGTAGCATGAGCATCCAGTTGGTATGATTATGAGTTACTTGTTAAGGACAGAAAAGTCAGCACATGCAGGACATAAAGGGATTACATGCACATTGAGCAGAAAATCTAGAATCTCTCCATTAAGCAGCGGTACACTATCCTAGTGGGAAGTTCCCGTTCACATAAGCCTTTTCCTCACGTCTGCTCTAGGTCAATTCACCTGACATTTGAGGGTGACGGGAGGATTGGGAAGGGGGAGGCGTCAAAGGAGAGAGGAGGAGAAGATTCTTGCCAGCTCAGGAAAAGGACCCCAGTTTCAAGAGATGCTACTTCTAATCCTTCCTAGAACAATTATCACTCAGACCCAGATGGGAACAGAACAAGGGCATTGGATCTTCTAGAATGCTCTTCCTGACACCAGAGAGTAAATCCTTACATCTCCATCTGGATTCTGATCCCAGGCCTAACAGGCTGCCTCTGGGAGGCAAATCCCTCCCATTGTCGAAGGCTACAGTTTTCTTATCCAAAAATTAGGTACTTGTCAGATGATATCCTTCAGGTCACAAATGCGAAGGGGTCCGATGACAAATCAAAGAATCTGCTCTGAGGAGATAATTTTGGAAACTAAAACCCACCATGTAAACCATGGGAGGAGATTATTCTCGTTGCTCTTCACCAGCAACACGTGTGTTGATGGTGGGCATATTAATATCCTGGATGTAACTGACTGTGGATTAGGAAATGCCTCAGATTGGAAGAAGGGAGATGGGAGCTGGTCCTGTCTGTCATCAGTGGCACAGAGAAGGAGTGCCACATTCTTGGCAGAATAATTACCTTCCTGATATTGGCAACCTCTCATCCATTGGTATTTTGACCACAGAGGAAGGGAAGAATGAGGCAAACGGAGAAAACCAACCAAACGATTAAAAAATGGGAAGGAAAATTAAAAAATGAAATGAAAAAATGGCAAAGAAAAGGAAAGGAGAGAAGGAAAATTTTAATCTTAATCCCACATTTATCATCCTTTATGTGCTATCAGCATGCCATTAGAGGTAATTATAGACACCCTCATTTGAATAGAGGAAAACTAAAGTGCTAAGGGTTTATGTCGGGTGCCTGAGGTCATTTGATATGTACATGGATAGATATTAAACCCCATCTATCTGAGTGAAGTCAACACAGGATATTCTGCTTCTGTCATAGCATTGTAAATTTGTACTGTATTGTTCAAAATATACTAATGGTCATGCTTTGTTTTAGGCTGTAGACCACCAGAATACTCTGTGGTTGAACTAATCAGAAAACACACCTTGAAGTTTTAAAATCTGCTAAGTGAAATTATTCACGTGGAGGTAAATGTTAGGGAATTCTTTCAAGTCCAGTTATATTGTAGATTTCCCTCACAATCACAAGTGGCAGACCTCGTTACCTTTGGAGAGGAACGTTTTACTCCTTTTGTTCTAGATGCTCTGAGAATTTCTTTTCTATTCATTGGGGATAGAAGGGCAGTCACCAGTGTTTCTTTCCTCTTCCTTTCCCTACAATCTTATAATTCTTTCAATGTCAAGCCTCCCTTGTCTTCTTGAGTAGTTGACACCTGCCCCGCCCATCTGAGCAGAGAACTCTCTATTAATACCGAGGGGTGAATGGTCAATTGCATAAGGCCTTTTCTGAGACTGCTGGGAAAGAAAGAATATGCTCTAATCTGCAAACTTTAACTGGGACCGTACAAGCCTAGAACTATTAGAGGCCAGAAGGTGAAGGCTGCTCAATGGAGGGAGGAACTAGAAAATGAAGAAACACTGAGCCCTGATGGAATCAATAGCAGTGATGGATGTCATCAATTTTCCTTTCTGCCAGGTTCAGCTTTCTGGGATTAGAGCGCAGAAGAGAACTAACTGGCCAAATTTCATTCAATCATCTCAATTTGGAGAATACAGATTCTATATGCATTTATGTTCCCTGCTGAAGAGGTAAATTTGCTAGCACAAAATATGGAAATTTTTAAAAATCCCATAGATGATGGTATAAGATAATTTGGTTTCTTTGGCAAGTACTACCCAAGAAACAAAATATCCAGAATAAAAGTATTTTGATGATTTTGCCACAAGACATATCTTGAGCAGTGTATTGAAGTTATCCATATCTTTGAATGCTCACATTCAATGTTCCTGGACTCCAGTTCCGTCTGTGAAGGTGACTAGTTTCTTCGCTAGAACACAGTGCCTCCTCCCGTAGGTCTCCCCACACCCAATGTGCCAATTTGACTGGTATTTCCCGAGGAACCAGAAATGACATGCCAGCTCACTCTGAAGGGCCATCTGCTTTACAACGATGTCTTCTACTACAGACACAGAATGCTGGAAAGTTCAGGTGTAACAAGCAGACTCCCTAAAGTGTCTTGTTTGAGAGGCTGGAGGTTCAGAGTGGCTGTCGATCCTCACTGAAATGCCACATATCCTCAATGCGTTCCAACTGAGACATGGGCTGCTGACACCAAACCTCCTAGAAGGTATAACAAGCCTTTGGTTTGCAAACACAGTCATTGTCAAGCATGCCAAAGATGCCATGACTAATGAAGGAATCTGACTATAAGCAATAAGTTTTGTATAGATCTACACCTCGCCTAAGTCTATATTCAGAGAAGCAGAGAGTGAGGCTTGTGGGGGTGGAGGGGGCTTTATTAGGTTCAAATGTCAATTCTGGCTCCCATCTCTGATCACACTGTGGTTCTCTAGCAATGTGGCAATCTGCGTGGGAGCCAGTGACAGAATGCTTGGAGTGGATGCCCGACAAAATAAAAATGAAAATACCCTCTGGTAACCTCAATAGCTCATCACACATCCTCAGCCCTCAGCTTTGGACCCCATCTAGCCTCTGACATATCATCCAAGGCAATATGTTTTACAACTCATTCAAGGTGAGTGGGATTTGTGTGTGTGAGAGTCATTGAGAATAGGATGTATGTTCTCCGATTCTTCATCTTGTATTACTCTGCTACTGATAATGCCTAAAAGAGTACTCAGCATACTTCCTTCCCGTGGAAGCTGTGGAAATAGCACATCTACCGGGCCCTCTGAGATATTAAAAGATGATCTCTGTCTGATGCTCTGCGCCTGCTATCTCCTGTGAAATAGGTATTCCGCATTTCATAGCCCACACATTCCATCCTAGACCCACCCCAAATCCTTCTGATCCTAAAGAAGCAGTAAGATGCAAAGCACAGAGCCCTACGCGCAGGGGAGCGAATGAGAGAGCGCTGTGCCCAGCCTCAGTGAGAGCGGCCTTCTCCACCCCGGAGCGCTCTCCATTCTCGGGCGTGAAGCATCACCTGCAACTCCCGAAGCAAAACTGTCACTGTGGACGAGAAATCCAGCCCTAGCCTCCCAGACTAGGAGATCCGGCCATCAGAGACCCTCTGAGCGCTAGAAACAGCACAGTGCCGAGAAGCAGCAGAGGGACGGATGGAGGGACAGCGACGGACAAGAAACCAGGGGAGGAAAATGGTGTCATGAGGAGACCACGGGGAAGAAGTGGCCCTGGCGGCCCAGTGTATAGCTCTAGCGGCTCTGCAGGGGTGGGAGAGGCCAAGACCCTTCACACCCAGCACAGATCAGGGGCAAAGACACTCCTTCAATCTGAGCTCCTCACTCTCCAGGGCCAGCTAGTCTGGCATGGGACAGCCAGGCTCAGGAGTGGGCATTGAGGGAGGGGTAAGGGCGAGGGAGGTAAGCGCAAGGGAGAGAGGGCCCCCTGTGCAGTGGGGAGGGCTTGGTGGAGCAAAGGCCTGGGAACGAGCAAGGGCTCTGGGGCGTCTGCAGGTGGTCCTGAAGGAGCACCGTGGCTCTGGCGCTTGTTTGTTGGTCTGTTTGTGTTGTGCGGTGTGTAGTGTGGGCTTGGGAGAGTGTTTGTAGGGAAACTGTCAACTCTGAGAGAAGCTGTGAGGGAAGCAAAATCTGCTGTGCCAGATGGAAGCTCGGGCTGGACGTGGCCTGCCAGCCGGCGGTGAGCTGGGAGCTGGCAGGAGGAAGGAGCCAGCAGCGAAGGCACCACTGAGCGGGCATCGGGGCCACGGAGTCCACGCAGGCGCTGGGCAGGCCTGCACGGGACTCAGGAGGGCAGACGCCGTGTTTCTTGAGCACAAGAGACATGGCATCTTGGAAACAGAGATCAGCAGAATGGAGAGGGGCCCTAAACAACCCGGAGAGGAAAGCTAAAAGCTGGCGAGAGGAGAGGCGTCTCTCGGCTCAGTAGGAATGGGTCAGCATTCTGTCTTTAGGTGTTTGATGTCTGTTCAGGCATCCCGTATTGACACAGACACCTGGACTCTAGGTGCTTCTCTGAAGATGTTGCTGAGGCAGTGAAATTCAGTTACGTGCTCTGATCCTGCCCTGTTCCAAGGACAAGTTGGCCCAGAAGAGAAATGGCCAGCCCAGTTCTGTATACTTCTTTACAGCTACCATGTCTTATTGTTTTTTTTTTTAACATTTTCATGTTCGAATTTGCATGGAGGCAACTATTAAAATGAAGAAGTAGCAACATAAGAGAAATCCATTCTGGTATGCTGTTCGTGTTCACTAGAGGGACCAGAGAGGGTGAACTGCAAACGTGTTTCCCCCCAAAAAAGTGAGGAGAAAAGATTGTGAATGTTTTCACCACAAAGAAACAATAAGTGTTCACAGAGATGAATATGCTTACCTTGATTTGAGTGTTACATAATGTATATGCACCCTTAAATATCACATGGAAACCATGTACATGTATAATGTTAAAAGCCCCCAAAAAGAGAAAAAAAGAACAAAGACATACAAATTAAAGTGGCAGAACTAAAAAAAGAATACCAGGGACCAAAACCTTTCCATCAAGACAAAAATTGCCTATGCTAATTCTGAATTATGAGAGGACTGGATTTTTTGAGCAGAGAGGTGAGATTCAGAGTGTAAATGGTATCTTTCACTAGTAGAAAGATGTTTGAAAGGAGAGCTGAATGAATGATTCACTCCATAGGGAAATTTATTTAATCTGTTCCTTATTTAACAAGCCACAAATAGAGTGTTACTTCAGAAGACTTAAAAAGAAAAACCTTGGTTCTTAAAATGCCTAATTTTAGCTACTATGGATTATGCTAAATACCATACAACAGATACTTTAGCTGTTTCCCAAACTAAACGCAAATGTACTGAAATAATTTAAATCTTGTAATAAAGAAGATAAGGTATAATAACAATTCAAGAAGAGCAAAGAAAATGAACTCAAGTTTGGCCTTTAGCAGGTGTAATGAAGAAGATATATTTGAACAATTAGGAACTAATGAAGACATTGTAAAAATGGCTGTTTACGCAGAAGAAGTGAGGAAATAATTAGAAAATGAGCATATATATCAAAAATAAGTCTGATGATAAATGCTCCAAGCAATTAAGGAAATTAGTCAGTAAATTTCATTAACTTGCTATAATTTTTTTAAACTGTTAGTAGCTTGGATACTGGTCACATGACACCTATCTTCAGAAGGGAATTAGAGTTAGATTAGCTATAACCAAATGATGACTTCTCCACTAACCACTTTAATTACTGTTAAACTTGATACAAGACCAGAAAGTTATATGAGAATCATTATAGCTATGGGCATTAAAAAATAGTCACACAACAAAAAGCATCATTCTTTCCCCCATTTAACATCATGAAATACAATCAGAATGAAGGTGGATAAAATGAACACCAGTGAAGGATTGCCTGCTGGTTATAATTTTAAAATATGGATACTCAACCCTGGCATGTCCCACTTGTTTAGAAGATTTAACTCTCTAAATTCAGACTTGTCCTTGGCAAGGGATGATCTGTAATTATCACAATAATTGAGTAGGCAACCTAATTTCAATTAATCGGTTCCTTACTACTAAGGTCAGACTAAGTTTGTGACAATTGGTTACATGTCAATAATAAGAGTAATTTGAGTGTTTAAGCTTTCATTTCATTGAGAATTTGTGGTAACCGTGGTAAGGGTAGAAAAGAGTATACCAACAAACCTCAAAGCCAGGGGGAAAAGAGCTTTAAGTAGAAAAAGCAGAAACAAGTATTTGAAAGGAAACAAAATCTGTAATGAAGACAAATGTGTGGATAGAAGCAAGTCATCAGGAGGAGAAGGGTGTTTGAGCAGGTGGCAATCCGGATGAATTATTCACAGGGATGATGCTCAGGGCCCTGAGTGAGCTGTCCAGGCCTCACTCTACAAAGAACTGTACTGGTCTGGTCTTTAGACGCACTAGCTAAGGGGAATCAAATGGTGAAGGACTGAGGGGAACTAGCCTCACATGGTTGGAGATAAATAATGACATGTTCACATTCTTAGCCATGATACTAAGCACATGAAAAGATGGTGACAGTACCACCTTGTATGACTTTAAAGCCACTCCCTTTCTTGTGAGTTTTGTCAGCTTCAGGATGAACAGAAGTTTGTCTTACCGCCACACAACTAAAGGGAGAATACAGTTACTCTATCAAAAAGAATTTTAAAACCTAAATGGATTGACACAGCTTATCCTTCAATCTTAGTCAAACATGGTGGTTTCATGGCATATCTGTTTTCTGACTTTCAGAGGTATAGAGAAATGTCAAAGAAATGATTTTTTTTCTATTCCTGGGGCTTGAACTCGGGGCCTGGGCACTGTCCCTGAGCTTCTTTGTGCTCTACCACGTAAGCCACAGTCCCACTTCTGGATTTTTTCTGAGTAGTTTATTGGAGGTAAGAGTCTCACAGACTTTGCTGCCCAGGCTGGCTTTGAACCACGATCCTCAGATCTCAGTTTCGTGAGTAGCTAAGATTACAGGAGTGAGCCACTGGCACCCAGCTACAGATGGCTTTTTAATGAACCTACTTACCAAGGTAAGTGTAAAAATTATATTACCTGAACTATTCCATGAAATTATTCACAAAAATTGATCTGTTATAGGCATTAACTATCAACTATCCTTCTATTTAGATACATTTGCTCCCACACCTACATCTAAAATGTTGACTCCTGCATGCGCCATTTGCAAAACATTTATTAGACTTCTTAACACTGAAATACTGTAGTGGTCCCAGGATACCATGATAAATAAACAATTCTCTTCCCTCATAGTTATAAATTAGAGGGGAGAGTAATGTGACAAAGTGACTATGGTTCTAATATTTTTAATGACAAATCATGAGAGATATACTTGTTCTGACTTTGTGCCAAGGAAAGCTTCGTGGAGGAAGTAGAAATTTTAGATGAAGGCAAAAGCATGTATAAAATTTAGAAAATTCAGCCAGTTGCCGGTGGCTTACGCCTGTAATCTTAGCTACTTAGGAGGCTGATATTTGAGGATCATGGTTTGAAATCAGCAGAAAAGTCCCTGTGAGACTCGTATCTCCAATTAACCACTCAAAAACCAGAAGTGGTGCTGTGGCCCAAGTGAGAGAGCAAAGTAAACAGTCCCCAGGCCCTGAGTTCAAGCCTCACAGCAGACAAAAATAATATTTAATTAATTTATTAAAAATTACAAAATTCAGAGAACATTTTGATAGGAAAGAACAACCCAGACAGAATAAACATTTGCATTGTCCTGGAACAGAGCCTCCTAACAGATTTGTGGGATTGAGTATAGTTCAACTTAGATAAAATGAAGAGTGTGTGGAAAGATATGAAGCCAAAAAGATTTATAGAATCCATGTCTGCACCGGCCGTATACAACATACCCAAGAGAGCCTGGATTTTTCTCTGGTGAGCAACAACAGTTCTATGAAGAGGTGGTGGACAAACCCTTTCAAGCTTCAGTGATCTCATTTGCAAAATCACTGCTTGTATGATTTCTAACATCTTCAAGTTCAAGCAGCAATCATTCTAGGTTAGCATGGCTTTCCATCGATTTGTGACAAAGGAAGAAAGAATGAAGTTGGTTGGGATGCCGTACATCTGACTGTCAAGAGAGCGTCCTGTTAGGTAAACTGGAAGGGAAAATTCCAGACTCTAAGCATAAGAGGCCTATGTCCTTTCAGTTCCATCTAGATTCAATACTTAGAATGCTTAGAAAGGAAACCTCCTTTCTGACTTTCTAATAATTCTGATGCTATTATGACTTGTCTCTTCTGAGATGCCCAGGACAATGACTCGTGACTGATGCTTTTCTTTGAACTTGGAGCCAAGCAGTGCAGTCAGCTGGTCATGTCACCAGTAACTATGTCACCCTGACAGAGGTGGGTCAGCTGGAATACACGTGGGAGTCAGCCACTTTGATTTCCCCTGTCCTGGTGCTACGTCCTTCTAAAAGTTCTCTTTGCTCTGTCTTTTTCTTCTTGTGTCCCAGAGAAGGAAAAAAACAGAGGATCTTTCATGGGAGTCTAACATTTGCACGATTCTTAAAGGCACATTAATCATGCAGCAGAAAAGATTAGAGGCCAAACCCTGTGTGCAGGCGTGGAAGTGTGCCTCATTGTCTGTGACTTCAGCATGTATGCATTTGCATTTAAAACCCAGAGCCCAGAGCTCATGAGTCAGGGTGGATTTCGCTTTAAATCAGTTCGTAGGTTCAGAGCCAAGGCACTCTGGCGGCCAGGCACCTGTTAAGGGAGATGATAAATGGAGTCTTTAAGTCCTTGGCAGAGGAGCTGGCTTCGAGATAAGAGATAAGAAAATTAGTTTGCAATAGAATCCCTAATGATTAGATGGGATGGAAATCAGAAGGTCTTCTTTATTCCTGATTACTTTTTTTATTATCATCTTGGCAGCTTATTTGGTAACATCAGCATATTTTGCAATTCCACACCCCACCCCCAACCTCAGTCCCTTCATTAACATCTTTTGCTTGACTGAGCAGTAAATAACAAGGAAAACCAGGGACAATTAAGTATTATTGTAGCCTGATGACTACTGAAATTCCGTACATTGCACATTGGGGGGAAATGTACTTATTAACACGCCTGTAGGGGGTAGGTTAATGTTGCTATTTTAACTTTGCTTAGGAAAAACAAGTAGAGCAACTTCCCCAAGGTTGTCCTATGGCAGTCAGAATTACACAATCATGCATATATATATATATATATATATATATATATATAATAACTCCATATAATATATAGCTATATATTATATATTATTATATAATAGCGAATATATAAAATATATATTTATCTATTACACATATATAAAGTTTTCCCATAGCTTTCCACATGTACCCCTTCATTTTTCTTCATTCACGTTTGAGGAATCACAAACCCAACCAAAACTTCAGACCACAAGAAAGCACTAAGGATGTGGTGACCATCAGGAGAACTGTCCAGTGTCACACTGTCCACTGTCACTTAATTTTCTGAATTCAGCCAAAAAAATGTACTCAGCACTGGCCTGGTGGCTTGTCTCTGTCACGTTCATCTCAGCAAAGTAGCAGAGCACGAGACATGGAGCAAACAGTAAAGGTTTTCCTGAAAGAACTCGAAAGAGCATGCTTTATCCTCAGAGAGCAGGTTTGGGTCTCAATGATGTTTTGAACTATGATCTAAAAGACAATTAGAGAGTAGTGGGAAGGGAGAAGGGGGGGGAAATGGTAACCCTTTCCAACAGAGATATAATGAGGATTCGAACTAGATAACCAACCGTAAGTGTGAGGGTAGAAAGATAGATGGTAAAACCCATTGCTCCTCATAGGATAAGAAGATACAGTAGTGAATTGATGTAGAAAATTGGAGCCTGGAAGAAAGCAGGAGGACTGCAGGTCTCTGCAGAAGACAGAGCCATCACAGCTGGATGTCAGGTAGGACCAGCAGGTTTGAGGATGGAAAATGTCCTTCTGAAATATGTTGGATTTGAAACACTGGATATACCAGGAAGGCCTTTTCCAGTGGGCACTGTTTTCCGTGGGTCTAGCGCTCGGGTACAAAATGTCCGCCGGCATGAGGATGTGAAGTCCTGGGGCGCCCCAGCTGCCATGCCTGCTCCTGGGCCGTTGAGTCCTGCTGCAGCTGACATTTGATTGGACATGGAGAGTAGAACTGCTGGGACCCAAACACTACAATCAGACATTCATTCTCTCTTTGACCTTATTTGCTTGTAGCCTTTTTTAAACCTACAAATTAGTCTTCAGACCTTGGCAAGCAATAGGAAAATAGGCAGTTAAATATCACCTATTACTAGGTGGCTAGCAACTCCTGAATCATGTTCGTAAAACCATAGTAATCCACAGATGTTTCCTTGTCCTTCATTTATTTCAGATAATTTCCCTGAGTTTATGTTTGTTTGTTTGTTCTCCAGTCTTGGGGCTCTGGGCCTGGGCACTATCCCTGAGCTCCTTTAACTCAAGGATAGCACGCTACCAGTTGAGCCACACCGCCACTTCTGGCTTTTTCTGTGATTAATTGAAGAGTCTCACAGACTTTCCTGCCCAGGCTGGCTTTAAACCACCATCCTCAGATCACAGCCTTCTGCATAGCTAGGATTACAGTTGTAAGCCACCTACAGCCTGTTTAACATTGGTTCTTTGCCTTATTATTTTATAATAAGTAAAAGTCACTAAGATAAAATGGGCAGTAAGATACTAAACAAAAGCAAAGAATCGCAATCATCGTAATGAGGAAGGTTAGATGGAATACAGGTAAATAACATGATGTCTTCACACTGTAAATATGCGGTAAGTCTTATTTTTTCAGACCCACTTTAGCAAATCTGAGTGCTTACAACATCTGCAGAATAAAGCTAGATTCACAATAGTAATCAAAGTACTAGTTGTAAGAAATCAATTGTAAACATTACAATTCAGTTTGCAGGGATTTCACCTTGACAACATTTCCTAAAGGTTTTCTTTTAGTGCTGTGGTTTCTATTCAAGGTGCCAAGAGACTTGGTTCCCATCACTGAGGCTTTTTAGCTTTAAGTGGAGAAGATTCATTTGGTCAGGAGCATGTCTCCAGAAATAAAGCCAAAGTTGACCGCTGTTAAGTTTGTAAAACAGCAGACTAAGAATCAAGGCTCTTAGTTGTATTCTGGTAGATTCCCTCTAGGTTACTTCGAAAAAGTATTTCTTTAAGATGAAAAAGTTATCGCTTGTCTAAAGGGAAATGATCACTCAGTGAACCACATGCGGACTCCTAGCGCCCCCAAGTGGTATGACACTGGAAATGACTTTAGTCTTTGTGAAATCTCTGAAGTGACAACCTTGGTAAATGGTCTTTGTAATCAGCATAGTCTCTAGGGTAGCTTCAAAATCAAGTCGAATTTTTTAATTGTAATTACAATTAGTGTTTGTATCATGCTAGTTTTCTCTCCTGTGCAGACCACAGTCAAATAAGAAATTTCATAGAGACCACCATGACTAACTTATAAATAGCATGAGTAACTTTGCTTATAGTTTTAGAAAGAGGTTAGGAAGATCACATGACTTTATATGATTATGCCATAATGATCAGAGTTGTCCAGGGTACAGTTCAACCAGGCCTTCTTAGCTCCTTATTGTAAGTCTCTCCACAATAACATTTATCCTCGTCTATAAAATGAGAAAACCCTATCCTCGCTGGGGCTTTGTGAAGATTCCATTAATTTATGTATAGAAAGGACTGCTACACTACCCAGCACAGTGTTGAATTGTCCCAGGATTCCTTCCACTTATCAAACCAGTCAGATTGACCTATGGATCTATGCACACAGCTTCTCTTCATTCACAGAGCAACAGAAAAGTTCGTAGGACTATAGTCAACAGTAGTTTGTTGTTAATCAGGAGAGAGGATTTTTAATGTATCTCACGCAACAGATGGCACATGTTGAAAGGGACAGACACACTGGCTGCATGACTTGATCGTTCGCACATTGTATCATGAAACAAAAAATCCTCACGCTACACCCCGCAACTACGTGTCACTGTCCTGTGTGGAGAGAATATTTAAAACAGAAAAAAAGACTAAACTGGAAAAAATATAGTTAATTCCTGCCATCCTAAGGAAAGGTTGTTTTAGAATCAAGTTTTGTTTCTAAAAATAAGCCCACAAATTTTAAAATACTTTTTTAATCTTTCTCTGTCTCTCTCTGTCTCTGTCTCTGTCTCTCTCTGTCTCTGTCTCTGTCTCTGTCTCTCTCTCTCTCTCGCACACACACACACACACACACACACACGGGTTCATCCTGGACCAAATGCTGACTGTTGAAAGATTCCTGAAGTTCTGCTGGTAACCAAATTCAAAAACAAAAACAGAAAACAGAACTTCTTTGTCCAAGTTTTTTCCTCTCTTCAGCAGGTATCCAAGATACAGCAAGTAACAAGAAGAACTTGGTTCCGTTAGGATGTTTTCTACTTTGTTGTCTGCCATTTCCACTATGAAGAGAGAGCCCCCCCCCCCCGCCACTCGTAAAGTAAAGCGATTCAATGAAACAAAGAGGTTGTGTATTAAGGTAAGGATAGCTGTTATGCTAGCATAGGAGATGCTAAAGGAAGACTGAGGACTTCTCAAAGACTTTCAAAGTTCATATTTGGTGTTGTGAGGCAGGCTCGCCTTTCTGGGAAAACAACTACATGTAAATATAAGCCTGGGTAACTTGTAGGTGCACACTTCTTACCCTAAGACATTTCTGTCTTCCCTTTGCAGGTGAGATGTTGCAGCTTCCCTGAAAGTTCTACTTAGACACTTAAACATAATTTTAAACCCTTTTTCGGGAGTCTAAGATGCCACAAAACCTATTAACTTAGACTTCTGTTAACACAGAAGTCCAGAAAAAGAATCTCCACTAGAAGTCATTTAGAATAAAACAAGAGCATTCTATTTTCTTAGTGTTTATTGAAAGGATTTATGGGTCATCAGAAGGTACAGACAGTGGGGTGCACAGGGCTGAAGGTAATGCCTAGTGAGCTCAATCAACTGCAGGCAGGTGCATGTGTGGAGAGCAAGGCAGTCACACCGATGGGGTTGGCTAGATACAAAACACTTGAACACATAGAAGCAGTAATGGAAAGATGGAGACAGGCCCCCAAGAGAAAAGATACATGCAGTTCTGTAGTAGGATTTATGCAAAGAGGGTTAAGCAGAACACTGAGTAGAAGAGCTGGAGATCTGAGCACAAATGCAGGAGAGCAATACAGAATAAAAGTCTGTGATTTGGGACAAAAAGTACAACTCAAATATATCGGGGGCTATGCCAACCCCTTCTCTCAGGAAAGAGGTGTGCTCTAGCTTGAAACAAAACAAAACAAAGCAAGGACACGAGTCTAAAGTGCTTGTTAAAGAAATGACAAGTTCTTAAATCAGCAGTTGCTCTTTAAATGATGAACCCATAAAATGAATATTGTAAAAGCTTACATAATTGCTTTGATCTTCGAGTTATACCTGGGATATGTGACAAACAGTGCTATCTTCAATCATTTCATTAAGCAATAAAGCGTTAACGCCTTTTTTTAAAAATTTGATTGATTTTCCTCTTGTATCCCTAGAGGCATGGTCATAAAGCAATCATGGAATCTGAGGCCTACCGTCCTAGGCTTGAAGAGAATACAGTGACTGGATCAGCTTTGACTTTCAAACTAGCTAGTTTTGTTACTGTTGTCTTCTTCCTGGAGACTCTTAATTTCCCAATAAAATTTTGGAGGACTGATTCTCTCCAGACTCTCAAAGCTGAGTCTCACCTAAGCTATTAAGAAGAAGAACTAAAACACATGATTTATAACAACGATCATGGAAAAGGTCAGGAGGCTTGAGATTTGATCCGCACTGCTTTGTTGGAGCCTTAGGGGATTGGCTGGTAGAATCCCTGATCCCCGACCTCATTTTGGGTAGAAGGTGGTGCAACAGAAACTCAGGGAAGGTTGAGAGGGGAATGTCATCAGGATCTTTGAGTCTATGTGACAGAGTCCAATAGGGGTAGATCTGATAAGGTAAAACTAACGATGCAGTACAGAAAAGCAGGGAGGGGAGAGAGGCATTTACTGCATTGTATACACCTTTGTGGGATGTGTTGGAATCATGGCTTTAAGATTTGAGCCACAGAAATGAAAGTCTCCAGGTTTGGCTTTTATGAAAGGAAAAAAAAGAAAGGGAAATTACTAAACTGAAGTCAAAGTTATATAATAATGTGATCGGTACCAATGATTAAATCAGACTCTTCCATCATAATGAAGAAGCACAGAGAGTCATAGCTCTGTCATGAGCAGATGCACATGAGAAATCTAGTCCAGAGAATTCCTGGCCTGTCACAAAACACTTCCTCCTCCTCCTCCTCCTCCTCCTGCTTCTCCTCCTCCTCCTCCTCCTCCTCCTCCTCCTCCTCCTCCTCCTCCTCCTCCTCCTCCTCCTCCTCCTCCTCTTCCTCCTCCTGTTTCCTCCTCCTCCTTTTTCTCCTCCTCCTCCTCCTTTTTCTTCTTCTTTTCTGTCAGTCTTGGGGCTTGAACTCAGGACCTAGGCACTGTCCCTGAGCAAATATTTTGCTCAAGGCTAGTGCTCTACCACTTTTAGCCACAGCTTCACTTCCAGTTTCCTGGAGGTAATTGGAGATGAGTTTCACAGACTTTCCCGCCTAGGTAGCTTCAAACTGTAGTCTTGAGATCTCAGCCTTCTAAGTAGGTAGGATAACAGGCATGAGCCATGGTTGTCTGGCTGTCAAAGGACTTCTATTGGTTGAGCTGGGGTAGAAGAGGTCATAGACCTAAAGAAGAGAGGTCAAGTATGATGGCGAGCAGGCGGCTGGAGGCTCTGGACCTGGACAGTGTATCGATTAACACCTCACCCTGAGAGCTGCACTGCTCTTGCATTATCTCCATCTGGAGGTCACCCAAGAGCCTTCTGGTTGTGGTAGACATGTATGGAAGCAGAGGACACTGTACTACTGACTGATATCCACGGATGCAGGACATGAATGAGCATGGAGTGGTAACCAAACTCTTCAGTTCACTACAGCAGGAATGTTATGTTGAAATGGGAAGGATGAGAGCAATGAATGAGGAGGCAGCCCATCACAAGCCACACCCCTCCGACAAGCAAGAACCTTACCAGAAAGCTATTCAAAAGAGAAGAGTTCTATCACTGTTTAAGAAAATAACTACACGCCTATCAACAGTTTAAAGAACAGATTGAGGAAGGGACGAGTCAAGAGTAGAACTAATTATGGATGAGGAGAAAAGGAGATTCTCATAGAGTTGTAGGGCAGGTAGATTTTTTACATGATTGGTCTGAAAGCATCAGATGAATGGGGGAAAACAATTCTTAGAGTTCTTCTTCTACTTCAGCAGATGAAGCTCTCCAAGGTTAGAGGGCAGTGCAGGAAGCACCTCTTGGTGGCAGCTTCCAAAGATGAAGATCTCCTTCCTGAGGATGAGAAGAGAGGAGTTTTCAACTTCAACAATTCCTTAGCACACACCTAATGCCTACAATTCTTCTTCCACCCCCATGATCCAGAATTCCAACCCACAAGGTTGGTGCTAGGGGACACAGCCTAAAATACTCTGTATTGTAAGAATAGGTGCTAAGTGCCAGACAAGACACACAAATGTGCCATCAGATGAGGATGACATTGGGGGTGTTCCTAAAATCCCTCTCTACCCCAATGCTGAATCTCTGACTTACCAATAAACCCCTTCCCAATAACTTGTCCCTCTTTACAGAAACAAAAAGTGGAATATTCACTCTTCTGATCACTGTTGATATTCTTCACTGCTGTCTGCCTAAAGAAATCAACCTTCCCCCAATCTCCTTTCGATAGAAAAGTTAGCAGAAGTCCTGACTTTTATAAAACAAATCCCATTTAAATTCTGTTATATCCCCAAACCATTTGTGTATCAGGCCCTGACTTTAAATTTGCGGGGGGATGGGGATAAGGAGAAGATGAAGATTTCAATAGAGACTCCTACAAAGCTGTCTGTACGCACCTAATGGAAATCTTGATGACTCGGTGGTGAAGTGGTGTCTGTGGCAGGTGAAGGAATTCACAGAATGACCCAGATGTCAACCCGCTGGTCAGGAAGGGATGACCAGGCCAACTCGACCCCGGCCTCTAGCTTCAGGGGTCCAAGCCCTGTCCTGAAGAAGAGGCCACTGCAACCTGCCTGCAGGGACTGTGCATTCTGTTACGCAGCACTGCAGGGACTGTGCATTCTGTAACGAAGTACCACAGGGACTGTGCATTCTGTCATGCAGTACTGCAGGGACTGAGCGTTATGTCACGCAGTACCGCAGGGACTGTGCATTCTGTCACGCAGTACCGAGGCGCAACTGGAGTTACTGAACCCTGCAGCAGGTATTTTTGCATGCCAGTCTGGGCTCTGCCCCCATCTGAACATCAGCCTATTAATGAGGAGGAGGAAGGGGTTACCGAGGGACCTCGCCCAGCCCGGAGCCAGGCTTGCCTCACCCCCTTTCCCTGAAGAACTATTAGCCAAAGCCATCACTGTGAGGAGAGCACCTTCAAAGGCCCCGATGAGGACAGAGGTGAGCCTGGGAAGTGTGCAAACGACAAACAGCAATATTTCCGCTGACAAGAGACGAAGATGAAACAAATGTTAGGAGAGAAAACATGATTTTATTTTGCCGTGCGCTCCCTGCAAGCGGTCATCAAAGTCCTCGGCTGAAATGAAAAAGGCATCAATATAACGGCACGCTGGATCCAGCTCAGATTTCTAACAACAGCAGTCATCTTTGAAATCATAAAAGCTGACACACACACAGAAAAGATATCAATGCAGAAAGCAAAGCGCACGGCCCCAAATAGTCTTGTGCTGCGCACTTGTCAGAGAACGTCAGCGCTGGGAGCCACTCAGGGATCATCTGAGAAAACCTTTTCATGTTTCAAAGGCAGAGCGTCTGTACCCGAAGAAGAACTTTACCCAACTTGCTCAAGGTCGCACAGCTAGTTAGTGACTTTGAGGTTTGTTAGCAACTGCCTGCCTTGTCTCCACGGAGCCAGGCGGTGAAGTTTTCTGTCTGCAAAACCAATCTGGCCTGGTAAGCGAGGCCAGCCCTGGTGAAGTTCAAGCCCCGAAGCTGTTCAAGTTCACCAGATGCTGGATTCTAATCATCGACCTGCTGGCTCTGATCCAAACGCTGCCTCCATAGCGGATGCAGGAGCCTCCTCGTTGTCTCTCCCACACCTTGTGTGGACAGAGACCTCTGCAGCAGAGTCTGCCTGACATACCAGCAGGGACAGAAGCACAGACTTGAACTCTAGACATGTTAACAGGAAAAGAAAGGGATGGAAGGCTGGAAACATCCTAAGAATTGAAAACGGCAGAAGTTAAACGCGCTAGGGAGGGATGGACGGAAGGTAGAATGACCCCCAAAGTAAAACACACTTATTTTTCAAATTCTGCATGGTAGGAGAGGTTCTGGGGATGCCTGACCGCTTGTGTTTTAGAAAACAGAAAGAAGATTTGGAGCTGTGTGGCTTAATCGGTCTTTGAGATCTGCTGACCTTACACTTTTCAAAAATGTAGCTTGGTGAACTTTAAGAAGTGCGATATGAATGGCTCACGTAACTGAACTGTGAGTCAAAAAAATCAGGAGAAAAAGCTACTTAGTCCAAAGCATAAAATAATTCTGGGCTGGGAAGATAGAGTACATGCTTTGCATGCCTGAGGTCCTGGGTTCAATTCCTCAGCACCACATAAGCAGAAAAAGCCAGAAGTGGCGCTGTGGCTCAAGTGGAAGAGCGCTAGCCTTGAGCTGAAGAGCTGAGGGACAGCGCCCAGGCCCAGAGGTCAGGTTCCATGACCAGCAAAAAAAATTAAAAATAATAATAATAAGGCAGGAGGCAGTTGTGAAGTCTAAATTGGTACAACTCTTTCTAGATCAACTTGAAAAGCTCAAAATGTACCTGACTTTTATCTCAACACTAACAATTTAGTACTATTTCTTCAAAAAATAAACATATCAGGAAATATTGGTGATATCCCTAATATACAGTAAAAAAAACAAATGTAGTTACCCAAAATATCTAATTAAGTAGATACTGTTAGTAAGAAATATATTCAGCCTTGTGCTAGTACATTACTCCTGTACTCCTAGCTAGTCAGGATGCTGAGATTTAGAGAATAGTGGTTTAAAGCCAGCAGAAATCTCAGAGGGACTACATTTCCAAGATAACATAAAACTTGACTAGAGGTTTGACTCACGTGGTAAACTGTGGTTCAATTGGTAGAGTGCCAACCAAGAAAGCAAGTAAGTGTAGAAATGTGTAGGCCTGAGTTCAAAGCCCAGTATCACCAGAGAGAGACAGAGAGACAGAGAGACAGAGAGACAGAGAGACAGAGAGACAGAGAGACAGAGAGACAGAGAGAGACAGAGAGAGAGAGAGAAAAAAAAACTACAGCTATATACGCATGCAATGTACCATGATCAGATCTGTCACTGATCAATGCACCCCTCCATTACTCTCCCTCTCCCCAAACTAATTTCATTATTTTTATTATTTCATTTCCAAACATGTGCATTAAGTATTTGGGATATCTTCATTTTCTTGCACAACTAATGATGCAAATAAAAATGTAGGAAAAATATACCTATGTAGCAGATTGCTATTTAAAATCAATTGATGACATAGAAAGGTATCTTAGAAAAGGTTTATAGTAAGGGTGAAGATAAGCTAAAAGAAGTTATGACAAATGGTGCTGAAATTCTTATAAATTTCTGCTTGTGTGAGTAGAATGAAGTGTGATGTGTGTCGCTATTAATAGCGACCACTGGCTGGCAGAATTACAGATGACTTAAAGCTTTGTGTAGACAGGTTTTATAATTTCTAAATTACTGCCACAGAATCATTTTTTCTTCCTTTCCAAAGGGACACTTGTTTATGTTTCTTAATTTTTATGTTATCTTAAGTAGTTGCACAAAGAAGTTGCCACAATAAATTTTCGCATCAGAAAACACAATGGAGAGAGAAGTTGTTTTGTCAGGCAAGAGTGTATCTGATCCTTATCTGAACATACATGATTAATCAGAAGGAGCGTGGTTCTCAAAAAAATGTAGGGTATAGCCAGACACTGGTGGCTCATGCCTGTAATCCCAGCTACTCAGGAAGCTGAGATCTGAGGAGGATTGTGGTTCAAAGCCAGCCCGGATAGGAAAAGTCCATGAGACTCTTCCCTTCAACTAACCACCAGAAAACTGGGAGTAGTACTGTGGCTCAAAGTGGTAGAACACTAGCCTTGAGCAAAAGAGCTCAGGGACAGCGCCTAGGCCCCAAGTTTAAGCCCCATGATTAAACAGAAGGGGGGAAGGGTGTGTGAAGGATTCCTTGGGAGCTTGTGGGGGAGGGGGGTAATGAAGTGGCTTATTTTGAAGCTTTGAGGCAAGTCAGGATTCTCACTGCTGAGCCCCTGATGGCAAATCAGAGGCTTAATTCAGCAAAGAAGTTCTGAGAAGCTGTTGTCCTGAGAAACTCTGCGTCAGGGGCAGACCTGCCAGGCCACGCTGCAATGCTTATGAAAGTGGCGCTGTCTGGCTATTTTCCTAGGATATTTCTCTTTCTGTCTGGTTCACTCTGGTTTCCTATGCAGGGGGCTGGGGCCCTGGAATCCCGTGACTGACCTGGGATTTGACAGAGCTGAGACCACCTCAGCATGGAAGAGCAGCGGAGGGCTGGCCACAAACCACTAGCTCACCTCCAAACAAGAGACCTGGCCTTTCGATGAGGACAGAAGCCACGCGAGCTCCATCCACACACTCCACAACAGGTCAGTCTTCTCAGCCCCAATCTCCCTCCACCTGAAGCTGAGATGATTCTCCCCGCCACTGAAGCCTTCCACAGAGACATCCACCAACCACCCACGTGCGTGAACTTTATTTAGCCACTCAAGACACCCCACCCGTCTGTCCACGTGGCCTGTGAGGAGGGCACCACGGAGCTGAAAGGGAACGCCCAGGCCCAGGTCCAGGGGAGGCATCCCCTCAGGGAGAACAGAAGCGGCCGCAGAACAAGATGGTGCTGCTCGCGTGGTTCCAGATGAAGAATAGAAACGGGTGGTCCGCACAAAACGTGGGCTCGATTCTGCTGCAGCGGGTGTTCCTGATCACCGCCGTGGCCGCCGCGGCCTCCGTGCCCTCCTCGTTGACCTCCACGAAGCACTTGTGGACCACCTTGGACAGAGGCACGTGCTTCTTCGCCGACATTCCCGAGAAGTCAGCCTTGGTTTCATCGAAAGCATCGGTGATTCCTAAACCCTGGAGAACAGAGTTCAACTCATAGTTCTCCTCCATCTTTAATCTGGGAAGGAAAACTTGAACTTTACTTTGGATCAGGTTGTCTGGACTGAGCCAGGCTTTGAGCTTTTCGTATGTAAGAGCTTCCTCCACCTGAAAAGACCAAGGGTCAAAGGTTCAAATCCAGATCACAACGCCCATCACTTACTACCCCCCTTCTACAACAGGGAATCAGGTGTGGAATTCTCATCCAACACAAGCCACAGACAGTCTTCTGGTTAGAAACACACCAAGATTCCCACCCACCCCGCAACTCTTGTCTGTGTCTGACAGATACAAGAATAGAAGAGCCAGCAAACACCCAACACAAGCAACGTGTTTAAATAAACACCATCTGTACCCAGCTCGTGTCATGAAAAACCAATCTTCACAGCTTAAAATTATAACCGCTCCCATATCAATATTCATGTGATACACTGAGTTGCAGGAAAGATCGAGAGCTCAGATTCCATGAGGGACAAGGCAGGGTGAGTGAGGTAGAAATGAAGTCACACTTGAACATGAGGGAGGTGTAGCTTTGGGGAAGAGCCAGACCCTGGCACTGGTGAGCTGGAGCTAGCTCAGCTCAGCCTCGAAACTCTGGGAATCCTATAGTCAGCCAAAGTGAGAGTGTTCATGGGAATCTGGAGCCTGCTGACACTGCGGCTTTCTCCTCCTCCCAAGGGCTACTTGGTCTTCCCACTGCTCATCCTGCAATAGGTACCTTACCCTAAGTCTCTCTCTCTTTACCTGGGCTTTGCTCTTTTTTTTTTTTTTCTTGCCTCCACCGGGTAATTCTCCCACCGGGATCTTAGACTCTTGTTCTCATTCAAAGCGCAGTTCACCAAACAGCAGCGTGCGCATGGGATCTTGTTAGAAATGAAAAGTCTCACTGCTGAGCTTTGTCCCAAGATCCTCCAGGTTCTTCGCATATTGGTATTTGAGAAGCATCGACCAGATCAACCTCTAGCCTTCTTCCAGGACTCTTCTGATCATGAACAGTGTGTGTGTAGGTGTGTGTGTGTGTGTATGTGTGTGTGTGTGTGTGTGTGTGTGTGTGTTAGGTGTGTGGGGGTGGGTGTACACAGGAGCTGATACTGGGGCTTGAACTCACAGCCTGGGTACTCTCCTTGAGCTTTCTCCTTTAAGGCTGGTGCTCTAACAACTGAGCCACACTTCCACTTCTGGATATCCAGTGGTTAATTAGAGATAAGGGTCTCATTGACTTTCCTGCCTAGGCTGGCTTCAAACCTCGATTCTCAGATCTCCATCACTTGAGTAGCTATGAATATAGGTGTGAGCCACAGAGCCTGTTCAAGAATTACTGACCCACACACTAGCTTCTCCCTTCTAAATTAAAAACAGGTCAATCAAAGAATGTTCTAATACTTTTTTCTAGTATCGTCTCTTCTAGTTTCATCATTAGTTCACTTCTAAATATCCACTCAACAAAAATGCTACACAACTGTCACCAAAAGCCAGGAATGGATGCACACCAGCACCACTTGTAATAACGTGTCTTTGGGAACGCCCCTAATTCCATCCCATAGATGGACTCGGCTGGAATCCACAGACCACAGACCCCGGCCAGCACATACCACTGCGAGGTCAGTGTTCTCATCGGGTAGCAGAATGACCATGCTCAGGATGTCGTCCACGTAGGGCAGCTGCAAGACCTGAGTGTGAAGCTCAGGTATGTCCCCCATTTTAAATTTAGCTTTCTTGAACATCATCTTCACTGTTTTGTTTTCCTAGGATAAAAACAAAATTCCACAATGTACTTAAAATAGAGCTGGTTCCCAGAACTCCTAGCTATGTGTAAGATAATTCATATTTCTATGGAGTTGTGCTGCCAGATTTTCAAAAAAATCTTTGTGAGCACTTATTATTGTTACCTAGAACATGTTATTGTTCCTGCAGGCAGGTCCAGGTGAGATAGAATGGGTGGATGAGGCAGGTTGGCAGAAAGCTCTGCTTTATTTTGGAAGAAATGGCATGTGCTGTTTGGGAGAGATTTATAAAGAAGCGTTCCCCTAGACCTGACAATTTAAAAAGGAGCTTTAACTAATAGCCCCCTGAGCTGAAAGATCTGGTTAGAAAAGATACATCAGCCAAAAGAAATTGTTATCTTTACTCTTAAAAAGGTGCCCAATGACAGAATTGGTTTTAGGAGTTTGGTTTCTTGGGGGAAAGAAGCCATGAGCAGATGCAACATGGAACTCAATTTCAAAGCTTCCATGGAACGTACTTAACCTCCACACCCTTGTACAAAATCCTTGCTGAAATGAAATCCTTGATGAAATGAAGATCCACACTCATGACCACTGAACCCAGCCAGTATCATGTCAGAAGGAGAATGCATAAAATTGCAAAGTCGTGGGCTGGGAAGGTGGCTCAGTGGTAGAGCGCTTGCCTTGCATGCCTGAGGCCCTGGGTTCGATTCCTCAGCACCACATAAGCAAAAAGAAAAAAGCTGGAAGTGGCGCTGTGGCACAAGTGGTAGAGTGCTAGCCTTGAGCTGAAGAGCTGAGGGACAGCGCCCAGGCCCTGAGTTCAGGCCCCACGACTTGACCAAAATAAAAATAAAAATAATAAATAAAAACAAAAAGGAAAGAAAGAAATACTAGATGTAGAAGAGATATCAAGATCAGGACAGTGTGACACAAATAACTCACAGTGTGACAAAATAACATTTTTCTGACCCTCCTCTTCCTCAGCTTATTGAAGAGAGTACCTCATTCGTTTTGAAGAGCATATCCCTTGTGTGTTTTCTGTCAAACTGCTCTTTCCACTTTCCTTTGAAATACACTGCATTCACTAGGACCATCTTCGTCTGGGAACTGACTGACCCAGGACCCAGCACCTCCGAGATCTTACCTGTGAAGGACACGTGAGACAGAGACTGAGGAAATGGAGAGACAATGATCATTCTTCTATAATCTCCTTCACAGATACAGCTCAGGTTTGCTTGAGGGCCAGGCTAGTGTATTCTTTGTTCTTCAATAGCAGTCTTGTTTTCATTTTTGCTTTTAAGAAAGGGTCTCAGACACAAAGTGGTGGCTCATGCCTGTAATCCAGGCTACTAAGAAGGCTGAGGTCTGAGGATCAGAGTTCAAAGCCAGCCCAGACAGGAAAGTCCATGAGACTCTTAACTCTAATTAACCACCAGAAAACTGCAAGTGGAGCTGTGGCTCAAAGCGGCTGAGTGCTCACCTACCACTAGTAAACTAGTGAGTGAAAGAGCTCAGAGACAGCAACCAAGCCCTGAGTTCAAGCCTCACAACTGAAAAAAAGTGGTGGGGGGGGCTCTCATCTTAGCCCAACAGGCTGGCTTCAAACTCAAGAACCTCTTGTCTCAGCTTCTCAAGTGCTGGGATTACAGGCGTCTTCCACCATGCCCATTCTACACAGCCATCTTGGTGGCAGAAACAGAGAGGTAAAGCTTGAGGAAGCTTGTCAGCGGCCTTGGCATTGCTGACCAGTTCGGGGCAGAGCTGCCCCCGTGGAGCGGTGACAGCTCCTTCTTGTCAAGTCAAGAGGCTGTGTGCTGAAACGGGGGGGAGGGGGGCGTGCAGTGTGTGTGTCTGTGACACAGACCGCATCCAGGGCGAGGGTGGACAAGGTCACAGGCTAGGAACTCGTCTACGGCCAGGGAGGGGGTGAAGAGGAGAGCAGGGCTGCAGGCCCCGCAGGGAGGACTCCGCACCGATGGATGTCAGAGCCAAGCAGCTGACCGCCTCTCATCCTCTCCCTGGAGTGGCTGGAGTCACCGCCCCTCACCAGAGGAGACAGGGAGGCCACGCCTCAGAGGACACCTGCGCCAGGTCGGTGGCGGATCCCATCCTGACCCCCAGGCCCATTTTGTCCTTGTCACTACTTTGTGATGCAATGAGGCCACGGGCCGGGGGTGGAAAACCCAGCACACATCCAAGGCCCCAGTAGCCAAACCACCGAGGTCCAGATCCTGCCCTGTCAGGCTCTCCGAGGTCCTCCTAGCGCAGAAGCTCTTACCTTCTGTCTTCTCTGAGACCCAGGCATTGATGTGCTTCCGGCAGTCTTCGCTCTCTCTGACAAAGGACAGCTCTTCCAGCCCCGCCTCATAGAACTTCTGACAGGACTCCTTAAAGGACTACGCACAAAAACACCAGGTTGGCCTTTGGAATTCAGCAAATCTTCCCACCGCGGTGCAGCATGGATGTGCCTATGTATGCATGTGTGTGAATGTGTGCATATATACTTGTGTGTATGTCTCTGTGTGTGTGTACATTTGTGTGTGTCAGGGAAGTTGCAAGGTAACTTGGAATCAAAGCAAGAAAAGACCCAAATGACTCATCCCACAAAAGCTTATTTGCAGATATAATTTGCCTGGCAATGAAGCTCCCCTCTTCTGCCTATTTCTCATTAGCAAGTATTTTAGGACCAAGGGGATGCGAGTTCTTCATGTCCCCGATAGTGAAAGATCAATGTGATGTCAAAACTGGACACAGATCCACCAGAAGATTCCTGGGATCCAGAGTCATCTACAGCACTCAGAAGTCCAGACAGCGTCCTGCGGACAGATCCACAGCCACCCGGAGAGGGACAAGCCTGAGCCTTGCACAAGGACCCTTGCAATTCACCTCCAATAAGATGGCCGGGCCTGCTCCATTCATGACACTAACCTCAAGCAAGCATTGGCCTCCATACTATGTGCCATACTTGTTTGGATCCACATTGCTGAGTTAGGGCAGGCTTTGAATAACTTCAGAGATATATGCTGAATAATGAAGACACTTTCGTCTTAGCTAGAAAGACTTCTACCCATGGTGTCAATTTGTGAAATAAGCAAAAGAGCCAGGCAGGATTCTGAAAGATCCGCTCCTAGGAGCAATGAACAAGAGCATAAACAGTCTGAACCCAAGCAACACCAATGACAATTCAGAAGACAGAGCAAAGGTACGAGACCTGAAAAGGCCGTGTCTGCAGCAACCAGCCCAGTCAGCAGAGGAGAGAAGGGGAGACACAGTACAGCTGAGGAGAAGTCTGGGTGCAAGAGAACAGAAAAATCAACATTGGTATTTTTGAGAGGGGGGAGGTGTGTATCAGAAGCAAGTTTTAAAGAGATTTTATTCAGACACAATTATAAAAATTCCAAATTGTATCTGCAAGGCGTTGTTGTAAGCAGACCTTAAGGTGTTAGAGTCAGACTTCACTCTGCATTTCTTTCACACACACCTGCTTCTTTTCAAGCCCTCTCCATCACTATCTGAACGCTACTTACTGAAAGGAAATCGCACGTTTCTTCTCCAAAGAGTCTGTTGGCCATTCTCAGCAAGTTCTGATGGTCAGTCTTCTTAGCATCACTGAGAAATACCTGGAAACCACGGTGAATATCTCCAGCACCGTCCAGGCAAAGTGCCTGGAAAGACAAATGACATCTGCTGTTAACATCCAGCCCCAAAGACCTACTGACAAACAATGTTTTGGACTGGAAAAATCACATGGTGATGTTAAGCCTACCTTTAAAGGATTTTAAATTTTATTTATTTATCTATTTATTTAATACCAGGTTGTTCAATCTTGACATTATTAATTGTCCTAGGAGAATTAAGTAATTAATTCCTAGGAGAATTTGCAGCACTTCCGGATCCTGCCACTAGATGTCAGTAGCACCTCTTTGCAATGGCCAGATTATGATTTACATGTCAACCCAAAGAATCAAAGCTTTTCCTGTTTCTTCCAATCACCCCAAGCAATGCTTCTGTCTTCCAATGGGCTGGTAAACATCCACAGAGGGATTTCAGCCTAGGTTCTGGACACCGGGCAGGAATACTCCTGCACACCCCTGGAGACAGAATGTTCTTGTGACTCCTGTGACACATTCACCACATGGTTGAAAAAAAAAAAAAGCCGAAGGTATTACCCAGTGCCCACTTGTAGATCATTCAGGATCAGTCAGATTGTTTAATCCCTCTAAGCCCATATTTATGTTCTATCTTTCTTCTACTTACATATGATCAGACACTAAAAAATAATCCATTTTACAAAACATCCCTTCCTACAACTGCACTTGTACTTAAGACATAAAGTAAGCAAAAGTTTAAAGTATCACAAGGTTGAATGATGTATTTTTTGGCCTTTGTGTAGGGCAGATGGATAGTTTACATTACTTTCCAAAAATGTGATTTCACCAGAAAATTTCAGAACTTTCTCTAGACTGTGTCTCCTGCAAACTGAGATGAACACTCGGCCTTCACGATGGACTAACTGTTCATCCATATCTGCTGCCTCGCAAACAAGGAACAAGTCACCTTACCTGGGACATCTGGGCTGCAGTGTTTCCTCTTGTTCCCAGATATACCATAGACATGGAAGAGAAGATGCTGATGGGGCTGAAGAATATATTGTGTGACTTGTCCTCTTTACCCAACACTTTGAATAGTTTGATGGCAAAGAAGCCATTTGCTTCATGGACATCATCCATCTGGGAAAGTCTGCTCCAAAGATACAACAGGAAAGCACATCAGCCAACCCCAGCTCCGGCCACGTGGTCAGTACTCCTCCTGGCAGACAGGAGGAGGGCTAGAGGGCGTAACTGTGACGTCAGCGTCATCCATCCCCCTCCCCTGAGAATATATTTTCTTATATGGCAACAAGGGCCTTCGAAACGCGATTGATGGAGGATTTCAGACATCAACATGGTCCTGAAGTACAAGGGCTCTTACTACACAGAGGAGGGAGGAGAATCAGAGTCAGGGAAGGAGATTGGAAGTCAAAGGATGAGCAGACACTGACCCAGGGCTGCGGGCAGAAGCTGAAAAAGCAAGGGAACAAATTTGTCCCCAGAGCTGCCAAGAACACCAAACCCCTAGAGCTGTGCTCTACCACTTTGGATTTATGACTTTCAGAGCTGTAAGATAATATAATGGATGTTATTTGTATCTATGAAATGTGTGTGGAGGTAGTATAGCATCAACAGGAAACCAAATCTCTCTCTCTCTCTCTCTCTCTCTCTCTCTTCTCTCTCTCTCTCTCTCTCTCTCTCTCTCTCTCTCTCTCTCTCTCTCTCTCTCTCTCTCTCTCTCTCTCTCTCTCTCACACACACACACACACACACACACACACACACACACACGGACTCAGACACTGTAAGGCTTTACATGTCTCTGTGGGTGGGGCTGAGTTAGATTTCAGGCTCTGTGCTTGCTGGGTTGATGTCCTGCCCTTGCATCATATCCCAGCCTTTGCCCCCAAGACTTGTTCATCCCACCCCTGAGGGCGACAAGGCCCATGCAGCTCATCCCCCAGGCCCCCCTAAACCCCCCCTGCCCTCCCCAGCCCTCCCCTCATTTGTCACCTCCTTTAGCTCCAACAATGCATGTAGGTCCGGCAGTCTTACCAGGGTGAAGGGCACGGAGCTGCTTCTACAGCTCTCCCCAAGCCGCTGATGTCTACACCCCACAGTGTGGCTTCACAGACCCATATCTCAGTGCACTAAGTCTTCTACTGCTGCAACTTTCCTTCATGTCTCTGACTTCATTCTTAAAGAATATTCCAAGAATCATACACAATTCTTTTCAGTTGACAGCCACATTTCGGCCACCTGAAATGGCTGGACAGACGGCACAAATTTGGAGGGTGTTTGAGCATGTCTAGCCTAAAATATGGATTATAGGGAGAATTTCAAAAAGATGCAACACTTTCCACCAAAATGGTCGATAACTGTGTGGAGAGAGTTGCAGAAAGTCCACATGAACTATATATAAAATATAAAATCTGAAACTATATGGAAAATAAGCTGAACTACATGTAAAATATAAAATATGCCAAATATTTTAATTAAACATTTAAATTATTTATTATAAATTAATGTCTAAATTATTATAAATTATCTTATTAATTGAACTTTTGAATGATTAAATTAAAATAGTATATTAGTTAAAATATAAAATCCGTAAGAACTGAATTTAAAATATAGAATCAGCAGCCGAAATGTGAAGTCATAGAGCAGTGTGAATTAAATGGACTGGTTGGACCAGGATGGGGTCAAGGGTCCCTATAGTTTGACTAAATTATACTCACGTGGAATTTGCCTAAGTAAACAATCCTGCTCTGGGCTCTAACTTCCCTTTTCTTACAGCATTTACTTTGGATTTGGTTAAATGCTCCTTTGAAATGTAAATCTTGTCAAAAGTTTCCAGCTGGCTTTCTGTCCCTGAAAGCCCTTGGGCCATCCCTTTGCAATTCAGCCTCAAAGTAGGTAGAGCCCAGGTGAAGAGGGAAATCTAACTGAGAATAGCTTTCTCCAAGTGACAGAAACGCATTATGGGTTCTCATGTTACCATTTTAGTAAATTGTTGTCTTCTACTGAGTTATTTTTTTCATCTTTTTAAGCATTGTTTTAAAAGAGCAGCACAAAGGGGTTCCAATACAACACAGTTGATTTGTGGGTACAACGCATCTTGCTACTGTCACCCCTTCCACTGTTTCCCCCAACCCCACCTATTCCCCAAGTTACTTGGTTCTAATGAGGCATTTCTATTAAACTTTATAGAACCCTGGGCTACTGAGTCATAAAACACTCAACTCACTTCATTTTCCCTGCGACTCTTAGCCCTTATAATGGGGACATTTTGGAAAATGGACAAATCACCAGCCATAAACCCATAATCACACCAATGATATATGCTGTTACACAAGCCTCTTTTTTCTTTGAATGTGTATTTTGAATGCAAAATATCAAAACCCAAAACTTTAAGTACACACCAGAAAAATAGGTCTCAATTTGGAAAATGAGCAAAATCAGAAGTGCTAGACATTCTAGCTAAAGTGAGGATGGTCCTGTATCTTCCTTCCTTCCTTCCTTCCTTCCTTCCTTCCTTCCTTCCTTCCTTTCTTGTTTTCTTTCTTTCTTTCACTCTTTTCAGTTTATTGCATGAAGGAGTTACACTAGTCCAAGTTAAAAGTGGACCCCAAATGGTTACATTAAACAAGCTGTGAGGTTTTTAAATTTGTGACAAGGGATGAAAGGGAAATTCTACTCATTGCAAGGAAATCCTCACTTAACTTCAGTGGGCCATAAGCACTTAAAACCCTTAGCCAGTCCAGTCTCTACCAGGAACTGGCATATGTTCTTAGGCTGGTCACCCTGGAGCTGAATTACTTCTCCATATTCTGGATGTTCAATTACAGTACCATGGCAGGCCAATTTCTTCTTCAATGCCTTCACTAATTTTGTTTTATCATAATCATCAGTGATCCCTCGGACAGCAATAAGGGTCTTATTTCTATACACACAGGATCAGCTCGCAGCTTCCCAGTAGACTGAACACACCTGCGACCAAGGCTTTGAAATCCTACTTCATGTGCTTCCCCGCCCCACCCCCACTCCTTTTTGGTCTGTGTGGGTGGAACTGGGGGAAGGAAGGACGCCAATCAGAGAGTCTCCACTATTAATACACAAGTGAGAAGTCTGAACTGGAGTTAGAGTAGATTTTAAACAACTGTAGAGTGTGGTGGAGACTTGGAAGGCTGACTATATGATGTCGAGACTTGGTAGCTGAACTCCATCCCGGCCCAGAGACTCCTGGAAAAGTCCCTGCCCTGGAGACGCTGGGAGATGAAATGTTAAGACAGAACGCTTGCTCTAGGAAGCCCTGGGAGGAGTCACGGACGGAATGCTTGCTCTAAGACCGACTAGAAGGCGTCAAGAACCATACAGCTCGGGTTCCCAGCTAAGGTCTCACTCTGGGTGTGTCATGAACTGCCGGCAGTGGAATGGGGAAGGTGACACGTTCCATTCCAGATGTATGGAGCATGTCAAACCACTGAGCCTGTAACAAAGGCAGCCAGGAGGCTTGGAAATGTGGGTGTGCCTGAAAGATAGGCATGTGTCTAGAGAGGAGATGTTACCTGGATGGATGGATGGGTGGATGGATGGATGGGTGGGTGGGTGGGTAGGTGGGTGGATGGATGGATTGATGCGTAGATAGATGGATGGACTGATGGATGGATAGATGGACGGCAGACGGACGGATAGCGGGATAGACAGATGGACGGACAGATGGGTGGATGGATAGATGAATGGATGGATGGATGGATGGATGGACAGACTGGTAGATGGACCGATGGACGGATGGATGATGAAGTTACTGGATTGTAGAGGCAATGACAGGGCAGGGGAGCTATCCACCCACTCGCAGGGATTGCACAGTATTTGGACGTCGTAATAAGAACTAAAGAGACTGCAGCCCAGTAGTCAGGGATGCACGCGGCCGAAAGCAGGAGAACCAGAAGCAGGACCCGGAGGCCGGGAGGAGGGGGCGGGCCGGGCGGGGTGCCCGCAGCCGGAGCGCCCAGCAGGGGTGAAGGGCAGGGGGAAGGAGGAGGAGGAAGGGGAGGGGGAAGGGGGAAGGAGGAGGAAGGAGGAGGGGGAGGGGGAGGAGGGGCGCAGTGGGGCGCAGGGGGGGCGTCCGCCACCCCGCCCCGGGAATTCCAGTCGCGCCCCGGTTTTCCTGGGAAGCCCGGGGCTCCCCCGCTGCCGCCGCCGCCGCCTCCCAAGCTTCCCGCCCACTCACCGAATCCCCAACCCCTCCGGAGGCGTGGCCGGGACGGGGAGGGCCGCGGGCCCCGGGCTGCGCGGGTCACCACCGGGCGCGGGGTGCGGGATCCCGGGGAGCCGCGGCCTCCCGCCTGGCTGCCCCGGCTCCCCGACGGCCTCTGCCGCTGCAGCGCGCGGACCGCAGCCTGGGCCTCCGCGCTCCCGTCCCCGGCCCCCCTCCCGCCCCAGGTAGCCACGGAAGTCGGGACCCCGGGACCCCGGGACCCCGGGAGCTCTCCTGCCCGGTACCTGGGAAGCTCCAGGCGCGCTCCAGACGCTGCTGCCCCAATGCTGCCGCTGCGGCTCTGAAGATTCCTTTCCGGCTGGAGTCCGGGCCACGCCTCCGGCGGATGACTCAAACCAGGGCACCGATCCGGGCGCACCCCGTGACTCCCGGGGCCGGGAACGAGACGGGGAGGAGCCGCGGGGCCGGGTGACCTGGGCGGACGGGGCGGGGGGCGGGGCGGGAGGGAGGAGACCCCCAGATATCAGGAGCAGAAGGTGGGCGATGTGATCAGATCTGTGTGAGCTTCATCTGATACCCTGAAAGCCCAGACACCCCCGAAGGCCTAAGTGCAAGTGGTTTATGTATACACTGTGTAGATAACCGTCCTGTCTCAGGAAATCAGTTCACTAACATGCAAGACAGGGAACTCCTTGCTATACCATGATGCTGGCCTTACAATATTTATATAATGAATCCAGAGATGTGGAGCTAAACCTAGGGGGAAAGATTCCTGAAAACTGTTTCTCCTGACAGACCTATGTTTTCAGTTGCGATTTAAAAAAATAAAAATTAAGTTTGAAACTTCCTATTGAGAGAAGAGGAAGCGTCTAGCCTCTTCACTGAGGCTAGAGATTTACTTTTGCAAAAGTCTCAATGTCTGCTACTAGAGTTTTAACATCTTTGTGAGCAATGAACTCATGCGATCACTGAGAAAGTTCCAAGTAGTTCTCAAAGTGATCATTCCAGACTCTGGCAAGTGGCCGTGAAATTCCCATTCCTGGAAAAGATGCACCTTCACCGGCAAGGAGATCCGATGTATTTTATTTTCAAAGTTTTTGCTGGTTTTTCTAACTGACTAGCACCTACCATCACAGAAAAGGCCAACGCATTTGGAACATAGCTTTAAAAAAATGGAAAACAGGTCTGGGAAGGTGGCTCAGTGGTAGAGTGCTTGCCTTGCATGCCTGAGGCCCTGAGTTCGATTCCTCAGCACCACATAAGCAAAAAAAAAAGAAAAAAGAAAAAGAAAGAAAGAAAGAAAGAAAGAAAGAAAGAAAGAAAGAAAGAAAGAAAGAAAGAAAGAAAGAAAGAGAAAAAAAGCCAGAAGTGGCGCTGTGGCTCAAGTGGTAGAGTGCTCGCCTTGAGCTGAAGAACTGAGGGACAGCACCCAGGCCCAGAGTTCAGGCCCCACGACCGGACCTCCCCCCTCAAAAAAAAACGGAAAACAGAAAACTCTGCCCATGTTCGCTTCGGCAGCACATATACTAAAATTGGAATGATACAGAGATGATTAGCATGGCCCCTGCATAAGGATGACACGTAAATTCATGAAGCATTCCATATTTTTGCAGCATTATTTACCATAGCTAAGATATGGAACCAGCCCAGATGACCCTCAGTAGATGAATGGATCAAGAAAATATGGTATATAGACACAATGGAATTCTATATCTCCATCAGAAAGAATGACACTGCCCCATTTGTTAGAAAATGGACAGACTTGGAAAACATTATATTAAGTGAAGTAAGCCAGGCCCAAAGAAACATAGGTCCCATGGTTTCCCTTATTTACAATAAATAGTATATATATGTCTGAGTCAAGCAGAAAAGGTCAGATAAGGTGATGAACCCTAAGATATGTATTCAAATGTTTTTTTTTCTTTCATGCGATTGTTTCTAACACATTAATAAGATGATTTCTTTGTTGCTTTGTATGTACCTCCTCTACGGTATAATCTCTGCTTTCACTGTATTTGATGTTGGTACAATTTGGGGAGGGGAAGGGGAAAAACAAATCGTTTAAATAGGGATACAGGTGGACCCATTGCAACAATGAGATGTACAAGTCATTATGTCGAAAATGAACTTTACAACTTTGGTGGGGGGGGGGAGCGTGGAGGATTGGGTGGGGGGGAAATGATGGGAAGGGATGGGAAGGGGAAACAAAGGAGGAGGCTGAAATGCTTGATGAGAAATGTACTCATTATCTTGCCCATGTAATTGTAACCCCTCTGTACGGTATTCTCACAATAAAAAAAGGAAACTCTGCCCATGCATCACTAACTCCCTTTTAAAAAGATTCTTGCTTGTCTCCATGTTTTCTTCCAAAGATATGGACCGGTGGTAAGCTGCTTATCACAAAGTATCATACAGAGTCTGCTACTTAAGAGTTTCTGGTTTAGAAAGCCACAGTGTTACCGTCCAATAACATGCGTCCTGACTGATGCCATCCAATAGCATGCGTCCTGACTGATACTGTCCAATAGCATGCATCCTGGCTGATGCCATCCAATAGCATGCGTCCTGACTGATGCTGTCCAATAGCATGCATCCTTTGCAGTACCTGGCTGAAAGTAAACATGGAACTGCAGCTCTCCACTAAGCTCATTGAGATAAGTGCTTCTCCATGCTTGAGTAGAGTTCAAAGTGCAAGCAACAGTTCAAAATCAAGTTTTCCCAGTCCTTGTCAGTAAGGCGTATACGGATGGGACCCTTACAGTTCAGGTGGTTCTTATCTTGGAATGTCCTAAGAGAATCTCAGTCCTGAATATGAGTGGGATAAGGAACACACAGAGATTAATTCTCAGGACAAGCGGTGATACAGGAAAACTTCCATATGAAACCCACACCTCTAGATTGTCGTCTTTATTCCTCTATGGAAGGGTAACCAGCTGTCCCCTCTTCTAGACTTGAAGAAAAAAAACAAAAAGCAGACCATCATCCCTCAACAACCTGGCTCCACTAACTACCTAATTTCTCTATCGTCCTTCTTTTCACTCTTTTGGAGTCTGCTCTCAAATATACTGAATATTTGAAATAAATAACCAAAACTTCCCTTGTTTTTCATGCCTCAGACTGACTCTACTTCTTCATCCTTATCTTCACAATCAAGTTTCTTCGACAGAAAAAAATAAAACCTGTATGTGTCAACCATTGTCTTTTTCCACCTTTGGTTCCCTTTTCTCTGACTTCAAGTTTTCTGAAAGTCCTGGTGTAGCTTGCCAAACACCCCCTCACTCCCATGGTGAAAAGCTATGTCCCAAGTCATATTCTATTCTACTTCTCAGAAAGTGCCTTGTTTGGGCCTTTCCAGGGTCTCCAGAGCACCATTCTGTCCCAGTTTCTTTGCTTTCTCTCCAGATTCCTCCCTTTCTTGATAACTCCTCTACCATTTCTGTGATCAGATGCTCTTCTTTTGTGTCCTCTGCTGTGTCCATCCATTTTCTGGTGGGGGGGCTGATTTTCTTAAAAGCTCTAGCCTGCCTCTTGATCTGTAGAACAATTCATGCACCCCTGGGCACCTGTCAGGAACTGGTGTGAAGGGCTTTTCAGGCTGACCAAATTATCACAGATTCTGTTGTTGTTGTTGTTTTTATCACCTTCATGTTTCTCCCATTCATACTACACGATCCATTTTGCAGCCTGCTCCCAACTCTGAAATTCCAATCATGGCTGCAATTCTGATTACAGTGCACCTCCATTTAAAACCCTTCAGAACATCCTCTAGATGAGAGGGAAATACCATGAAGAAAATACAAGCTGTGGAGCAAGGTTAGGTCTCCTATGTAAGCAAAGAAAAAGAGTATCACGTGTGACCTCAGCAGACCAACAGGTTTTATTCAGGAAGAAAATACCTGGGAAGGACAAGTCTGTGGGTGAAGGGGAAGAGCACCGCCACCATGATGACTGGGGGATATTCGGCAGGAAAAGTGAAGTCAGGTGGGACAGACGGAAGTGAGCAAGTGAGGCGGGGTGGGAGAGCAAGCTTATCTGGAGTTGAAGGCTTCAAGGTTTCAGCAGCATCTGTGCGCACCAGAGCATGGCACCAGACATGGCCTTGGGTCTCAGGCTTCTCCGAGACTGTGGGGTCCTTCTGCTCGGGGTAAAGGCGAAGGTTCCGTGTTCAGTGGGGTGGGCAGCAAGGACAGTTCTAAGATACAGCCGTCAGGAGAAAGTTGAGTGCTCTCAGTTCAAGTTGTTTCCCATTATCCTCGGGGTTTTATTTGGGGATGGGGCGGGGAGGAAGGGCTGTGATTTGTAGGTCTCTAGTATGTGTTTGAGGGATGTCGGGTATGCTGAGTTGTCTTTTAAAATTTATCCTGAATAATATCTCCACCCTTCCTAATTTTGCTTGATCCTTCTGCTGTTATAGCTCCCCAGGACCATCTTCACCCAAACCAATGAAGTCAGGATCCCTTGGGAGAGATTGGGCTGCAATGTCTTCCAAACCTCCCCAGGCAGTGGCATCGCGGCCTTTGGCAAGTCAAGAAGCAGCCTGCAACAGACACGGAGGGTGAACCTTGACCTGGACCTTCCCATCCTCCACACTGGGAAATACCTGTCTGTATAAATGGCTATAAATGACCCAGAGTGAATAATCACAGGACAGAGTCTTAGGAAGTGCCTTTCTTCTGCCAGCACCTTGGGGTGCTTCTATCACTCCCCTTACTGGCAAAGTCTAACACTGTACCAGCTGGTCAAATAGCCACTTCCAAGCCCCAGGTCAAGGACCCCAGAGAACCATGAACATGAGTGGGTTTGGAGCCGAGATACAAGAAATTGTCCACTGGCACGCAGTAAATACAGTTCTCAGCTGGAATTGTGCCTAATCTGGAAAAACACACAGTGTATTTCTTTCCCTTTTGCTGATCCCTTTCATAAAGACAATGGTTGGGGAATTCCATGTGAGAACCCAAATAGTTGGTCACAAGGAGCTCAAGAAAGCTAAATTACTTTAGGTCTGACTCCTGCATCCATGGAAGAGGTATTACATTCTCTTTTCCCTGACAGTCACAAAGCTCAGCTGCAAAAACAGAAAACACCAAAACAATAACTTAAAAAATCCCAAACAGAGTCGGTTTATGCATTCACCTCTGTGGACCGGAAGTTCCCTCCCTCCTGAGCATCAAGATCTGAGGTTCCTACACCTTCTATTTTGCAGAACTGGTTCTAAAGGAATAGGAAAGGGAAAAAAAGCGGTATGCCAATTTGGCCTACCACAAATAAAACTTGGGAATGATGCCAATGTCTTTCATTTCCCTTTAACCTAAGGATAAAAAGATTCTGAGCCATTTTGTCTACAGTGATGTTAATTAAAGCACAATGATCACAAAATCTGAAGGGTCCCTCCTGAGTGTCTTTGAAAGCCGGAAGGAACTCCCAAGTGTTGAGAAATCGGCACACTCAGACGGGCAGGATGTAACTCCCTGCACGTGATGCTTTTTTTGGCAAAGGCAATGGAGGAACTAGATTGAGTGCAGGTGAAACTCTGTGGAGTTCACAGTCTCCTGGGCAATGGCTGCTGTTGTGTTTCTTGCATGTGTGGAGAGGCAGCACAGGGCTGCAGATCTAAGACTGTCTCCCCTTCCAGGCTGGTGCTCTACGACTTGAGCCATAGCTCCATTTCCAGTATTTGGGTGGTTAATTAGAGATTAGACTTTCCTGCCTTGGCTGTCTTTGAACCACACACCTCAGATCTCAGTGTCCTGAGTACCTAGGATTATAGATGGGCGTGAGCTACCAGCCATCAATCCCCGTCTTATTGAGGTTGTCTGTCAGTGCCTCCTTTGGAGCACAAGATGGCACTCTAAGTCTAAGTTTGCAGCCCTAAAGATGTCTGTATTTGGCAAAGTGTACCCCAGGAGTACACCCACACTGCACAGAATGCGGGTTCCCTCCGGGGGGACAGTGGGGCTGCATTTGCAGCATGTCCCTGGTGGACAGGGGGAGCAAGACTGTGGTCACTAGGACCTTCTCACTTCTCATGTTTAGGAGTCGCAGCCCTGTTGTCTTGCTCACCCCTGACCACACTTCCCCTAAGGTCAGGCACGAAGCCAATGTGGCGGTGAAGAATACAACCTGGCCCTGGCACATCTTCCAGTCTAGCAACACCCCAGTCTGCTGGGGTTCGGGGCTCACTGTCAGAAGTGTGCATTCTTATTGCCCTCAGCTCCAGGCCTTCTGCTACTGTGTGACCCTCAGAATGCCACCGCCTGTGCTGTGCGTCTGGGATTTCCTAGTGTAATGTTGCCAGTCGAGGTTTGCAATTGTTATTTTCGGACAAAGAGTAATACACAGTTTTCCTCACCCCCCCTTCCTGCTGACATCCTCCTCACTCTTCTCCACGCTGTTTATATTCCTCAAATATATGGTACCCATTCCACCCCAGGCTCAAACCAGAGGATAATTCCTATACCTCGTAGTCTGGACATGTAAGAATGTTCTAGATATGTCAGGGTGTGGAAATCAAACAAAGCAAAGTAATAGAATGTAACGAGTGAAATACACTCTGCTCTCTGCCAAATTCCTGTGTATCCATTAAACTCGGTATTTATTGTGAATTTATTTAAAAAGACACTTCACACACACGCACACACATGTGCACACACACATAAACGACTCCAAGAATATTGCAATTTGCTTTCAGTCATTCTTTGCACTACCTCCGTTTCACGTCTATTTCTCAACCAGTCTCCAGCTCCGAGATGCAAGGAGAACAGGAAGCGGGACCTGTTTTTCTTCTGAACGGGCTCAGTCAACACTTATTCAATTAATGACTGCTGGTATAAATTTATTGACCTGAATTTCCCAAGACTTTTTCCTGTGCTATTTTTAAAGATACTGTGTTTATTATTTTCTGATTGTCAGTCTCTCTGATAGTGTTATGATAGTCTCAGTTTGCCAGTGGTGGTAAGCTGCTACTAACTAAAGTACAGATTTTATTTAGTTTTCACCTCTTTCTCTGTTACTATCATGTCAACATAAGAGTTGTTTTTAAAGAGTCATCAAGGGAGTGCATTTACAGTGTTATTTTATGAGCCATCCCATGATATTTCTTATCAGGAACAGGCCATCATATCTACAGAGTTTCTTCCCCCTGCATTAGATGATGAATCCATCAAATGAGAAGGACAATAATGCAATGCTCAGGGTAACTCAAGAATTGATAGACATTCAATGGAGTCATAGTATTTCTGCAATGCAAATAAAAGACATGTGAAGACCAGATGCTGTTTTTGTGGTTAAAAATAAAAACTATATTTTCTTTACCTCTGCAGATAGGACAGGATGAAAAGATTTAGGTGCTAATATTTAAAAGCAAAGAAGATCTCTATGATGAGCATAACTGCATTATCGCTGTGCTTTTCCATCTGCTGGAACGCTTCCTCTTCCTTAGCTGAGAGATGCAGAGTTAGCGGGTTTAGGGGGAGGAGAACCTTCCATAGAAGAGCAAGCTCTTGCTCTTGTTGTGCCTGATGAGGAAGATGAAGGGGTGGTCCGCCTCGTACTCCATGGATGGGAGTTTAATTCGGAATTTCACCTCGCTCCCAGTGCCAGCCGCAGCCTCTGTGCCTTCTTCATTGATTTCTACAAAAGCTTTGTGGAACACGTTGGACAGACACAGGTTTCTGTCTGAAGACATCCCTGTAAAGTCAGCTTTACCCTGGCTGAATACATCTCTCATCCCCAGGCTGCTCAGGACAGACTTGAGATCGTAGCTCTGCTCCAGCCTGAACTTGGGCAGGTGCAGCTGCACTTCATACAGCTCCATCATGTCTTCGCTGGTCCACTCATTCAGCTTCTCATAGGTGATGGCTTCCTCCAGCTGTGGGGTCGAAGCCAGGGAAGTCAGTCTTTCCAAAGCAGAGAGAGAAACAGATCCCCGAGGATTGTACCTAGCAACTACTCTCACTCCCTTCACCTGGGTTCTAACGTACACACTCTGGAAACTCTTTTGGTTATGTAATGAAAACCTTCCTGCTGGTGACCTGAAGAATTTTTTGCTTTGCAGTTTCATGGCTTTCAGGATAGAGAAGAAATAGATTTTGTTTCAAATGGGAAGTACTTCCACCATGGTAAACAGACATTAATTAGTTACCCAAATACTCCAAATACACACAACTTCTAGATGCATGCACTCCAGTGCAGATTGTATGTCACAGAATGTAATGTTTTAGCTTGAGAAGTACCTAGAAAAACAACCCGCCTTTGGGTATATGTCTGAGGATATTTCTAGTAACATTAGACCTCATCAATGGTTGGATTTATTTATGAATCCAAAGTTCGGATGTATTATTAGAAGATGGTAACTGTGGGCATAGGTCTGGTTGAAGGCTGTGGGTGGTTGGGCTCATGTCCGGGGGGTGGGGGGGTGTTTTGATCTGGACCTTTCCTGGTTACTGTTCCACTCACTTCCTGTCCCTCATGATATGAACTGCTCTACTCTGCCATGCCCCCTCTCCTCCCATGAAGGACTGGAACCTCTAAAACCATGAACAAATAAATCTGTCTTCCCTACATCATTTCTGTCAAGCACTTATCACCACGATAAGACAAACACAGGATGCAAACTGACAGTCTTTCAACATGAGAGACAATTCTTTGAAAAAAAATATTTTTTCACTCTGAAATCATAATATTAAGAATTATGATACTCCCCCCAAAAAAGAAAATAGAGAGCAAGCTTTCAAACTTTAGGAGTAATTTTTTGTTAAAATGTGTGTTTGTTCTCTTAATGTTTTGAATGTCTTAATAATAAACACATACTTATGTGTAGATATGTATGCATTGGGATGTGTAAATGTATGCATAGTTACATATATATATGAATATGCTTTTTAAATTATGCATTTGTTTCAAAGCAGTTAGTCTGGCCACTTTGGGAGCACTTGCTAGAAAACTTGTAAATGTTCTACATGAATAGTGTGACAGAATCTTTAGCTCAGGACCCTACGCTCCTAGGAGAGAGCTTTGACTCAGGTTATGACTATAATGACAATTTGTCCACCTGTATCTTAAAATTTTGTGCAACCACTTGGAAGTCTTTCAACCTTCCTATCCATCCATAGGTACATGGAAACTTTAAAAAGAAAGTGGTAACTGTCTGGCACACATGAAGATTTAGGCACTGCAAAAAAGATAGGTTGCTTTCTTCTTGGAAGGCTAATGCTCCTCTGAGCCATGCATTGATCAGAAGCATGATCTGACCAAAATTGTGTTACACATGGAAGTTTGGCTACTAACTAGCTGAAATAACATAGGAAGTTACTACTGGTACAGGCTCTTTCTCTTCAATTTTGTTTACTCAATAAAAACATGGAAAAGAGTTAGGGAACACACAATACATAAACTAAGGAATTATTCAAAGTAATACAAAGTAATAGATCTGTGGTAGAGCATCTTTTTGGCATGCACAAGTCCTTAGACTTGATGGTCATCACCACCAAAAACATTAACTTTGAATCACGGATTCTACTAGCCTGAGAAGACTTGGGCCAACTGAAAGCTTCTAGTAATGAATCTACAGAGCTGTGTGATTGACAACAAAACAGCTGTCTGTGTTGTGCAAGCAACTGTTTATATGACCACCCCATACTAGAGATGCCTATAGATCACTTAACTATACTGAAGAATAATAGCATCAGCTTTACAGAGCTTTGTAGTGTTTGAATATTTATTTGAAGAATCCCAGTATGTTAGCCAACTGTTTATAGGAATTAAGAAGCAGAAAGAACCTATCCTTATGTTTCTCCTGTAAAACATAGGGATAAACAAGATCCACAGCCAGAGTTACCTGTTCCAGTCCCTCAACATCTTCTGGCAGGAGTACTAGCAGGCTCAGGTCACGGCTGGCATAGTAGAGTTGAAGACCTGTGGCTCGTGGCTGCTCAATGAAAAAAACTGGAAGTTTCTTTTTCATAGACATCATTTGCACTGGTTTGGTTGTAGTCTATTTAAGAAAAAAAACTTATAGTCATTGAAAAGAGATATTTCCAGAAAATGTTTAATTGTTACCCTTTATATTTGTTTTTTGTTTGATTTTAGCAATACTGGATTTAAACTTTTATGCTTACTAGGCACTTTCTTGAGCGGCACTCTTGGCCATTTATTTATTTATTTATTTACTTACTTACTTATTATTCATATGGGGTTTGAATTCAGGGCTTGGGTGCTGTCCCTGAACTTCTGTGCTCAAGGCTAGCACTCTACCACGTTGAGCCACAGCTCCATTTCCAGTTTTCTGGTGGTTAATTGGGATAAGAGTCTCATGGACTTTCTTGCCCTGGCTGGCTTTGAACCGTGATCCTCAGATCTCAGCCTTCTGAGTAGCTAGGATGATAGTTGTGAGCCACCAGCATCTGGCTGGTTATGTTTTAATGGGTTCTTGCTTTTTTGCCAGGGCAAGTTTGGACCATAATTCTCCTGTTTATACTTACTACTTAGGATGAATGGTGCTCACCACTATGCCCAGTTTTAATTGGTGAAAAGGAATCTTGTGAACATTTGATACATTCGGACATTGTAGGTATTTGATATATCAAACAGAATGCCAACCATCCAAAACACTGACAGTACTACATATTGGTAAAAACTGTGAAGTAACAAGAACCGTCATTCATTGCTTATCTCAGGTATTTTATCCCAGGGCTATGAAGCTAACATGCAACCTTTGGAATACATGAAATAAATCTTCAACTTATATTTAGCACAGAGAGAAACTTTAACGAATGAGGTGAGAATTAACCTTTATATTGTTTTTTTACTTATGGAAAGGTAAGAATGTGGTAGACAATGGAACAGGTTTAGAAGATTGAGAGCAGAATTTGCGGTGGGGAACGTATGGTTCTGGATTTCTTCCAACAAACACGCCTCCATTCCTCAAGTGGGAAGTAAGGACAGCACTGATCCTCCAGCTCACAGGACCATAAACCAAGTGAGAAAACACGTGAGCAGCCGGAAGTCAGAGACACACAGAGAAAGGGGAATTTCCAGGCGGAACAGAATTCAGAGCTCAGTCAGCTTTTCCCTGTGAATAGCCATAGTTTGCAGGAATGTAAAATCAGAAAGAAGAATGGCTATGAAAGTGTCATGTGAAACTGCAAAGTCATCTTTAACAGTCCCTACCTTGTTTACCCTGAAAGGCTTTTCTGTGGTGTTCTGCACCAAGAATGGCTGCTCCCAGGTCCCTTTAAAGTACAGGGCATTCACCAGAACCATCCTGGTCAGGGCATCCACGGAGCCATCAGGTAGAAGATCTGGAATTTTACCTATGGGAGCACAAAGGCGGGTTTTCAAAGGGCTACCAAAATATGTGTGTTTACTTACATACAAATAGACTTTTAATATTTCTGGAAGCTTAAATTTTTTCTACAACATTTCCAGTTTCAGGGTCTAGGAAGCTGAATCGATGGCAGACACATGACTAGCATAGCTGTGGTGCTGGATTCAGTCCTCACACTGCAGAGGAAGCAAGAGAACAGAGGGAGGAAGGGAGGGAGAGAGGGAAGGAAGATAGAATGAAATATTTATGCATATATATATATCCATACACACACATGTGTCACACACACATACATATCCATTTACCTAACTGTTCTGTGGATAAACACAGAATACACATCTAAGACACTACTGAGGAGGAGATGAGGGAAGGAGAAAGAAAAAGAATAACAGAGGGTGAATAACTTTTTTGGGGGGTCAGTCATAAGGCCTGAATTCTAAGCCTGGGCACTGTCCCTCAGCTCTTCAGCTCAAGACTAGCACTCTACTCGTTGAGCCTCTGCACCACTTCCATTTTTCTGAGTGGTTTATTGGAGATAAGAGTCTCATGGACTTTCCTGCCTGGGCTGGCTTTGAACAGCAATCCTCAGATCTCAGCCTCCTGATTAGCTAGGATGACAGGCGTGAGCCATGAGCACCCAGCTAACTTTTTAATTTATTACAACCACATCCATCATCTTTCAACATGTTTTTCAAGCTGGTTGTTGACAACTATAAAAATTTAACAAGGAAATATATTGAAATTGATTTGAGAAGGAGGCAGGGCGGGGCGGGGGTGAGAGGAGAGATTGGTTGGACCATTGTAAACATTGGTGGAAATGCAAACTTAAATCTTCCTCTGTATAACAAATGTAAGCTTTTTTTTTGTTATATCAACATTAAATTTTGTTGCAAAGCCAGTGTATTTGATAAGGACTGTACAGAGAAGGGCCTGGGAGGCACCTTCTAGCACTCTTAACTTCCTTCTAATACTGAAACTCCTCAAAATAATAAGCTGACTTTTTAAAACTTCCAAATAAAGATATGCACAAGATTCAAAGATACGAGATAGCATTGAACACTTGGTTTTAAAAGCTGATATGCATGAATCCCCAGGGAAATATTAATAAAAACTCAATATGAAGTCAGAAACAGAGGGAGAGAAACCCTAACTTCAAAACAATCAAGTCATTCACTACATCCTAAAACCAAGGTGCCCGTCAGCCATTTCAAAAAGTGAATTCTAACATTCCAAGCATAAAATAAAGAAGCCCTTTCACTATATAGAATCAAGGAAGCATATTCCCCATATTGAAACATGACAAGAGACACCCCAAGCCCCAACAATAAGCCAATATCTCTTGCAAATATGAACCACAAATCCAAATTACATTGAGCAAATAAACCTAATCCACTTTATGTAAAGAATGGAAGAAACATCAGCCAGGCAACCTATTAATATAATGTATTGCTGCTAATATCAAAGTATATGTGCCCCTCCAAGACTCAGATATTGGAACTGGTATTTAGTCTGATGGTATTAAGATGTAGAGCTGCGTGCAGGTGGCTCAGGACTTCACTAGCTACTCAGCAGGCTGAGATCTGGGGATCAAGGTTTGAAGTCAGACAAGGCAGACAAAAGTCGCTTATCAAGACTCATTAAATACACACATAAACTGCTTTGTTAAAGGGCAAAAAAAAAAGTCCAGCACATATCCTAAAATTTTAAGAAAAATAAGGGAAGGAGTGAGGTTGTGGGAGAGGATGAGAATGTTGGAAAGCGTGATAGTGATCAAGGCACACTATTCATACACTTCGTTGAATGGCAACTGCTCTGTACAACTACTTAAAGATAATACAAATGTAATAAAAATAAATAAATGGAGCCACCATTTCTCCAATATTTCCATTTTGTACTCTCCTGCTTTTTAACCCCTACACTTTGGAGAAGTTTGTGATAATTTTCTCTCTGGTAAAGTGGTAGCTTCATCTCCATATTTTAGATAAGATTGTCAGGAAAGCAGAGGATCTAAAAAATCCTTGGGGTGGACAGAAACAAAAGTTCTGGTTATTTAGAATGTATCTTCAGCTCTAAGAAATCTGCATCGTCACACGGCACAAATACAGATACACAGAAGGAGCTTCGAGGACACCTCTCACCCTCCGTCTGGCTTTCAACCCAAGAGTTGATCTCCTTTCTGCTCTGCCCAGGAGCTTCCATGAAATTCACAGACTGTGGCTCCACACCAAAATAGGTTTTCATGTCTTCAAAGTATTTCTGAAACACACAGATAGAAACAAACCTCTTTTTATGCACAGTGGAGAAACCAAACCTAGAAGAGGGGAAATCACCAACTCGCATCTCCTCATCCTCATTACTCTGTGCTCGCCTTAGTTTTGACCAAAATCTAAACACCTCCCTCTTTAAACCAAGTAGCTAAGCTGAATTCCAGATGTGGAAGGAGCATATGCTGGATATCTACTTTGTTCATACCTGGAAATGAAAGTGGAATGAAATGGAATGGCAATAAGGCATGGGAGTGATGCCAATTGAGCTTTCACGGGCAGGGGTGGAACAAGGAGACCTAGGGATCTGACAACTGCCTTCCGTGAGCCCCCGGGGACTCGTTCTGAGCATGGTCCAAGATCCAATTCGTCCATGGCCATCACGATGAGCGGTTGATGGTTTGGAGGCATGAGCCTGGGAACATGGATTTCTTTCTCCAGACAGTTGTGGCATACCTTCCATTTGCTCGCTCCGTGTTGGGTTTATAAATGGAACAGAGTGGTGAGTCATTTCTCTTGCCAGAAAGAGGCTGGACCAGGTCTAGAATTTATAATCTTGCAAAAAGGAAACATAAATATTCAAAATATTCACAGGCATCCATTCCTGTTTCAGTCCAGGGCTGGTGGACTCTGTCCCATGTCCAAGTGTCTGCTGAGCTCAGTCATCTGGTCAACTTCCAAGCCAAGCAGGAGTCCATGAGCCTATCATCCATGATACTACCTAGAAGGTTCCATTTGCTTTATTTTTATCCTTTGCCAAGTCTGAACTCCTCGGAGTTCACTGGATGTGCACAGGGAGGGCCCTACTTGCAGCCACAAGGAAGATTTATCTTATTGCTGTTCTTTACCCTACTAACTTCCTTTCCCTCTGCGCGCCACCCCCCTCATTAACAGAGTCCTCCTCCCCTCTTGACTTTTGCCAAAGGATGAGATGAGTGAGCCTGAAAGAAGCACGTGTCTGACTGTGAAACCCTGAAGGGGATTGACGCTAACAGGGAGCACTCATCACCTCCTGCGGAGACTGGCTTGGGACAGGAGCCAGGAGAGAAGGCGATCTCATTTTCTGTCCCATGTTCCAAACTCCCGATGGGCAAACTTCGCCCTAATTTGTTCCCAAGGCCAGGTTGCCACACACTCCTTCAGTACCACCACCTTCTCTTCCTTCACACTTACTTAGTCCTTTATTTGTTGTTGTTGTTTTGGGTTTTGTTTCTTGTTGTTTTTTTTCTTGTGACAAGTGTTGGCCTAGGGACAAACTTCCATCTGTGTTCATGGTTCACCCTTGGAGGTTTTCTCTATTCTACATATGCAGTTCTGATAACTGGTTTGAAGACCACACCCCCTACTTCCCCCACCCCCTTTTTTGGGGGGGTTCCTTCACAGCTGGTCTCAATCAGGAAGTACTGTCCACATTAAGATGGTCCCTGGAATCCCTGTTCACCTTTTAAATTGGTACTGCATGATTCTTTTCCTGCCATGAACTTAAAGACATTTGCACTCACGCTGTGAAACGGGTATGTTTTCTCTCCGTATATCCTATTGGCTGTTTTAAGTATGTAGGAGTTGCCCGGCTTGAGGATTTCTGCCATAAGTGACTGGAAGTCAGAGTGTATGTCTTCTACCTTGCCTGAGTTGAATTCCTTTAAAAGAGGAGAGATTCAATTGGTATTTTTTCCCCAAAACAATGCTGAATAAAAAAATCACATATATGTGATCAACCTCATGCTAAATAAAATTACTGGATGGCATACAAATAAAATGAAAGGAGACATTGTTTTCTCCAAGTTTCATGTGCAATGACAGGCAAGAACACAGAAGTTTTGAGAGGTAGCAAGAAGGTAACAATGAGGGAAAGTATAACTGTTTTTTAAAAATATATAGTAGATATTCCATGTTTTCTAATGCATCACCAGCATTTTAATACGTCTCCAAGAAGAGCTCATCATAAATGGCTATTACAGGTACAGGCTGCATGATTTAACCACTAAAATACATAGTGGTTAAAACTGTCTCCTTAATTATCAAATGGGTACCAAAAAATGACAAATACCATTTTCCTTTTCTTCTTACTTTCAGGATCAGATTTGAGATCTCTGCCACTGTTAAACTGAAGCACCTGTAAGTTAAAAAATAAAAAAGACACATGAGTATACCTAAAAGTAACCACAGGAAGTAACACATCTGTGAGCACTCGCCAGCCATTCTTACCTTCAGAGCCCATCTTCAGAACATGGAAATGCACAATAAGACTCTGATTTGACTTAAATGATGTGTTAGACTGGTAGAGAAAGTCAAGAGCTGCTTTGTAAGTAAGCCTTTAAAAAGTCTGACTTAAGTTGCTAGTGTGTTCATTTGAATACTTTCGCTAGGGAATTTTGGAATGAGGTCAAACTCTCCCGTTTCCCCTATCTCTCTTTTATCTGCAGTTATTTGAAAATGCACATAGGGTGGGAAGTCTGGGGCCAGCGGAGATGCCAATCACAGCTGGTAGAAAGGCCTTGGCTGCAGAACGGAGCTTCCTGCCTTGTACCAGGGAGGAGGCATGGGTGTGTAGGGAGGCCAGCAAGACTCAGCGCATACTGACCTGGCTGGGCGTCCCCACCTGTCTACTGGCGTTAGGTCACAATCTTTATATCCAGTCATCTCCCTACATAGTTCTCCCTCTTCCACGCCCACCTGTGCAGTAAGATCTTCACAAGGCAAAACAAGAACCCCAAAATAGGGTGCAGAGAACTTGTGATGACTGAACGCGAGGAGGGTCCTGGAGGGTGGTAGACTGGAAAGGACATGCAAGCTGCTCCACAGCCCTCCCTCAGACCTCACCTGTACTCCTGAATGGACAGCAAAGACAGGGAGGGTCCTTTAAACAGTGGAATAGTATTCCGCCATTGAAAGGAAGAGAGTCCTGCCGTTTTCAGTCAATGTGGATAGAGCTGGAGGTCATTATGCTAAGTGAAATAAAACCAGGCCCTGACATTCCTAATGAAGGTGTTAGGGTCCTGGATGCACAGCCGGGAGGGGGCGGTATAGATGACCAAGCCCTGAAATGGGCTTTGATGCTATCTGGTCACCTAGTGTCACTATTGAATTGAATCAGAGAACACTCAGCAGGTATTGATTGCTTGTTAAGTGAATAAGGAACCTCACTGTTGGGTGCAGAAGTGTCAGGAGAATAGAGTAGGGAAGATTAATGATTAGAGTTTGCTTTTTCTCTGCATCCTCAGTACAACAATGGTTAACAGAGGAGGGATAGGGAGGGTTTGGAGGGAGAGGGAATATGGGGCACTAAATACAGTTCAATAGGAACAGTTAAGTGCCGGTTCACAACAATTTAACATACAGTTAACAGAACTAGAAAACAAAAGATCAAAGAAATGATAGCTTTTAAAGAGAGAGACATATAAATTGTGTAAATACCCTGGATTGGATCAGTGCACATCGCACACACACATTATGACACTATTAACATAAATGTGAGCAATGAGGATCTGTCCTTTGGAACCCTAATAGGAGAAAAAGAGGAAAGGGGTTCAATCGGAGTCATGATTTAGACCACTTCAGCAAGACCATCATCACCTCAACTCTGTGGAAAAAATTGAGGGATTTGACTGATTTGTTTTTCTACTGGAGTACTGTGGTTCTCATTAGTACACTTGACACCTACAGACCTAGCGTTTGTGTTCACGCTCACACTGATCTTGGATGTTCCTAGAAAGGATGTGTCTTTCCTGCTTCCCCCACCCAGCAGGGCAATGGAATAGAAGCCTGTGGTAGATACTGCAGGATATGCCCACAGCCAGGACCCAGTTCCCAATCAGGACTGAAGCACACCCACCCACGGTAGCTGGCTAAGGACCACAGGTGGCAGAACATGAAGTACGTGGCCAGGTCAGCAGGTTCTTTGGCAACCAAAGCTATGAAAATTTAAAACAAGTGACACCCAGAAAACAGAATCTACTTAAGGATCTACTTAAGACTAACTCTAGCACATGAGGTCAGATAAGTTGATATTAGGCGAAATGAGCCCCAAGATAAGGACTCAAATGTTTTTTCTTTCATGGGATTGTTTCTAACATATTTATAAGATGATTTCTTTGTTGCTTTGTATGTTCCTCCCCTACGGTATAACCCCTGCTTTCACTGTATTTGATGTTGGTACAATTTGGGGAGGAGAAGGGAAGAAACAAGTTGTTTAAACAAGGATACAGGTGGACTCATTACAACAATGAGATGTACAAGTCATTATGTCGAAAAATGAACTTTACAACTTTGGCGCGGGGTTGGGGTTACTGGGGGGGGTTGGTGGTTGGGGGAGATGGGAAGGGATGGGAAGGGGAAACAAAGGAGGAGGCAACAATGCTTGATAAGAAATGTACTCACTACCTTGCCCATGTAATTGTAACCCTTCTGTACGGTATTTTCACAATAAAAAAAAATCTTCATTAAAAAATAAAAAAATAAATCTATCACATGAATGGTTAAGCTGTTGTTATACCGAAATTCGGGGACCCCCAGAAGACCACCAGAGACCACGATCAATGTAAGCAACAAAGAGCCGGTTTATTGCAAGCTCGAGCTTGGTCCTCCACGCACATGGTAACCGGTGACGCTAAGAGGCCCAGAGCATAGGATCAGCGCAGTTTTTATAGTATTGAACAAACAACTTTAAGGAACTTTTACATAAGAAATTACATGATTGGTTGACCTTTACAGAAAAATGTCTTTGGTCCATACCTTGACCAAGGTTACCAGTCACACCCAAAGTTACTAGTCACACCCAAGGTTACCAGTCACACCCAAGGTTACCAGTCACACCCGGACGAACAGAATGCATGGCATGTCTTGCCCCGGGCTCTGAAGAATGGGTTGGTTAACAACTCTTAGTCCTAGGTGGGTGGGGGGCAACACCACTTGGGGTCTAACACCTGCCTTAAGCAAACACCATCTATGGCTCCAAGAATTGTGCATGGCTTTCTGTCATAAATTCCTAGCATTGGGGCTAAAATGGATCACGAGTCAAGTCGCAGAACTGAGATAGAGTGTTAAACAAAAATGGAGTTGCTTAGGTTTCTTAAAACATTATATTTTTTTTCCTAGGGCCTTACTGCCTCGGCCTCCAGGAGGGGCGTTGCAGCTGTGGGGATAATTCTGAGGACTTTGCGCCCTTGGTCAGGGCTGTAAACCCTTTGAAGTCTTACTAAGCAACTCTAGGCTCCCAGGCTGACATTCCACTACTAAGTAACTAAAACCAGTCACAGTTAAAATCATACAAAAACCATACAATCATCTAGCACAAAGCAATTCATACAGAAGCAAAAATGGCTGTTAGGTGCTGTCATTATATATATATATATATATATATATATATATATATATATATATATATATATATAATATATATATATATAATATGATTTTTTTTTGTGTTCTTCAAAGCCTTTTAAAAGAATCAACTAGTCATCACAGAGCTGTAAACCAGCAATGTTTTGTTACTGTTGATGATGATGATGATGTTTTCAATCCTAATCATATTTTGTGAACTACTGGAGTTAGGATGATATATCTTTGCACCACAATCACAATACACACAACAACCTTCTTTACCACAATGACTGGTTTTGACTATTTCTAAATTTGGCATAGGTGATCACCATCTTGGGAAAGAATTCTGTCATCTTATTGCAAGATTTGGAAGTTAAATTTGCTTTTCATCTTTACTTTTATTTTAAAAACATGTATTTATATGTGAGTGTAGATACATTATAAATATGCACTCTCTACATGATTATGCACTCTATCTTCATGTGTTTTGCTATTTGCATCTTTGGACACACAATGCTTGGAGGATTCTCAGGACATATTTTAACATTTTTAACAAGTTTCCGTATTATAATGTTATTACTGACCTCTTCAGATTTAGCCAGACAACCCAAGATTAAATGAACAACTAAGTAAGGCATGAGGAGCACAATTATTTCATTTTCATAGATGTGTGTCTGTGTTTGAGAAAACCCTTCTGGAAAAATCCTATTCTTTAACATTTGACTGGCTATTTCTTGAAGCATCTTAATCATCAAAATAAGTGTGATTTAGGGTTATACTAAAGGATGACAGCCTTATCATTTTTCTGCATCAAGGATTTTCCAAGTTGGTTTCTACAACTTTTTTAGCATATCTTTTGATTTGGAAGACATTGTTATAAAACGGGTGGCCGGGCTTTCAGGAGAAAATGGCAGTTAAAAGCAATGTGCGCACTACTGTGGACGGCAGGGGTGCCCGCTCCTCACCTGTGCCGCCTGGGCGGCTGTGTTTCCTTTGGTGCCTGAATACACCATGCCCAAGCAAGTCGAGATGCCCCAAGGAGAAAAGAAAATGTTTCTTCCCTCCGCAGACTCAGCTATCTTTTTGCTAAACTCTATTGCAAATCGGTTGATGGATGTTGCTAGGGAGTCCATTCTGGGTGGGGGGAAACCTAAGGAAAGAAAAGCAAAAATGGAGAAGGTGTGAACGAAACCCTTTCCATGTATTTTATTTTGGGAAAAGTATTCATTGCACATGGTTATCTACCTCTACATTCAGGGATTATATTGGAGCTCAGAGGACTTTAGGGACACTCTAGTCCAACATTATTGTTTTGTATATTACAACCTAGAATTATGGAGAATGGAAGATTTAGAATGCAGCAATTTTGAACGGCAATGTACATCAGAGAAGAAGGGTCAGGCAGCAGCTGAATCCAGTCCACACAAGTCTTTGCCACCTCACTAGTCTTCATGTTTATACCTAGTCTTTCCAAACTCTTCAGTATAAAATTGTCTTCATATACTGCTTTGTACCAACAGTACTAGTTTTGGATTTGGTACAAACAAGAATCTACCCATCCTTGCTTATTGCATGTTTACAGTGTTCACTACTTGGGTTCCAGTCCACCATTTTTAATTTCTTTCAACTTGAAAGCATGTCCAATATAATTGGAAATGCCTACAGAGAAATTGAGACTGGTTTGCCTGTTTTTCTCCTTCATTCGTCTTTGAACAAGAGAACCCAGACTTTCAACTTGCAAATTTCATTTCCAGTTACCCTGAGAATTTAATGTGAATGTAACTTCACACTGAGTCCCTATGAAAGACATAGTTAGCTCGAGCTATTGCCATCATATGGTCAAATAATTTTCATCTCAATTAAGCAAAACTGACATGAACTCAAATTTCCGTCTTTAGGAACTCCATTAGTGGCTGAGTTGTGTGGTTTGGACTCAGGCTGATAGCGCTGGCCCTTCCAGAAAGCCAGAGTGAGGGCTTTGGAAGTCAGTTCTCGGTGACAAATACTTGAATCAGTGAGCAGCTTGTGTAGAGGGCTTTGGAGTTGATGATGATACTACTGAAATTCCTCCCACCAGTACCCTCCCACTTAACCAAACAGCTTCTGACCTGCAGCTCACACCCTGGCTGTGGCTTCTGCCAGCTACAAAGGTTCATAGTCATCCCAGGCTGATGTTATTGTTATCTGACATTAAAAGAAACAGAAGCCTTTCCAGTTGGGTAAGATTCTATACCCTCATAAAGAACTGGAAACTTAACTACAATGTTCCTAACAAAAAAAAAGTACTATGTCAGAAAGAGCTTCTCTGTTTCCTTTGATCATAATGGAGGGGTGGCTCTGATCAAGAAGCCCTGGACACCAAAATAGGCATGATAAATGATAAGCCTTGGTACGACAATGCAAAGGATTTTACCTTATCATGTTCATTCATTCAAATGGCATTGTGACCACTGCCTTCCTACAAAGCTTTTATCTTTTTTAAAAAGAAACTCACGATGTACATTCATTGGAAAAATCAGCATGAAGAAGGTGGAAAGCAATGTCTTAGGACCTGGGATTTCATCTTTCTACCTTAAAGATATGTTGTTCTAGAACATATTCATTTGTAATAAATTCCTGAATAAAAGAACAATAACAGAACTACTTGTGATAAGTTAAGATCCAATTATCTTCAGTCTCATTAAAATTCTCATCACTGTTATTGTTAATGTATGGGATGCCACCTCTAACACCTTTTTAACATCCCTGACTTTCCCCTCTTGTGGGTATAGGACTTTGAACTCAAGTCCCTGTGCTTGCTCAGCTGGAGCTCTACCACCTGAGCCATGCCTCCAGTCTAGACTGTTGCTGGTTCTTTTGGAGATGGAGTCTCATGGACTTTTCTGTCCAGACTGACTTCAAACTTCATCTGTTCAGATCTTAGCCTCTTGAGTAGCCAGGACCTGATATTTTTTTGAAGAAAGAACTGTAAGAAAACACTAAGCCATTCATGTAATCTAACAGTTCTAAGTACTTTCGTAAAGATGCAGAATTTGTGGATAAGGTGTTATAGAAAATAATTTATCCAAACAAATGCTGGGCAATCAGTAGTCTCTAAGCAAACTGCTCTTTTGCAGTTTTCAAGAGTAATAATACCAATTTATCATCTATCTGTCATCTATCTGTCCTAAAGAGGACAAGAAATTAAGAAAAAGTAATGCCATTATCAAAATGTCTTATCATACATAGTTTGCTTCTTATATATCACAGCTGAAGAGAACCTGGGAGTCTCCTTAACCCAAAACCACTTACCTGCTAAGTAGCTCGGATCAGGTTGAATAAGCTGACTGAGAACACACAGCTAACTAACAACAGCGTTAAAACACATTTTCCTGAAATTTAATGCAACTGTTCTTGTCAGTGGAGCTCATTGTCATTGAGAGTTTGATAGAGAAATTGGGTGAAGGAGAGTGAGGTCTAATAGAGAGAGAGAGAGAGAGAGAGAGAGAGAGAGAGAGAGAGAGAGAGAGAGGATCAGAAGAGCAATAATGAATAGAGTCTGGTCTTCCATCCCATGATGTATGGCCTTGCTGATGATAAGATTGACAATGTCACCTACTTCAGCCACATCAGAAGATAACATTCTCCTCTGCTCTTCTCACATCTCTATTCCCATAAAGCCTTTTCCTTAGGACGCATTTAAGGAGCACCTGGTTTAAGGCCAATAACTCCAGGAGGAGCAGGAAACTGGCATTCTGAGTGGTGGCTAAGCAGGATCGTGAGCACTGGGGAGTCAGACAGTTAGACGATCAAATCAGTTCCATATATTAATGAGGAGCTCACAATTCAAGCCTCCAGCTCTACTTCTCTAAGGGTGAGTATGGCTTAGGCTCAATTATTATAAGATACTTTTATCTTTGCTTAATGGACATACAGGTAGAAAATCCCCACATGAGTTCAACTGTGGCTTCACAATTCCTGGTTTTAAAACAATCAAACAAACAATTTCTATGACTTCATTGAAATGAAGGTCCTCTCTCCCTTAATCTTCAGTACAAACTTTCCCCCAGCTCAAAGTCAAGCCTCTCTGGCCTATAAAGAAAACCACCGCAGGGATAGAGAATTGTCTTTGCCATCTTGAGTTTAACAGAGTAGTCTTGATATTAGTTATTTAGCTAGGCACCACAATAAAGGAAAACATTTTTTTAAAATAGCATTTTTAACCAAAGAAATGTTTACAATACCTTGTTTCTCTCTGCTGGAGCAGATTGGCAATTAGTTTCTTCAGAAAGAAATTGTGGCTGAAGAGTTAGGTAATTTTAACTGAAGAATAGCCCCTCCCTCTTCTCCGCCTCACCGTTTAGTTAGCTTTTACAAGTCAGTACACTCTTCCTCTCAGGCTTTCCTTGGCCGGAAATTCAAATGAAAAGAGAGATAGATAGTTGAGGTCTTGCCTGAGAACATTTTCCACTTGCATCTGCTTGTAGAGACCTGAACACTGACAAATTCTCAGTCATACCGTCTGAGCTTAATCCCTTCTCTGCTCTGCCAACTAACCACAATTAGCATCAGTTCTCCCGGTGAAGTTTTGTTTGTTTTTTAAAAACCAGTAGAATAATAATGAACAATGCAATGAAAGCTATCACTGGTGCATTCTTTACAGCTCACCTGCTGCAGTTGCTCTCAGAGTACTACAAGACCAGGATATTTTCTGTTTCTATCTGCAGTGTAGGTGTACACCCCAGAGTGGGAGTCCAATGAGGAGCAGGTCAGTGTCCCACACCAGCAGAGATGAGGATGTAGGCCAATGTGTTAGTCGTTGCTCTTCAGCGGAACATTGATCCACCATTTTCTGATCTTATTTTCCTTAACAACATTCCTTAACTCCATCCTCCTTGGGCCCTCAAGAAGAAATTGCAATATAATCGTTTTATTTGCATAAGCATGGAGGAGGCAGGACCAGGGATTAAGGGGAAGGAAGAGCCTCTCCATTTACAATGAATTTGGTACTGTTTCCATGTTTTCCTCACATAGAGGTAGGCACCTCTCCTGGCTGAAAGCTAACTATTTGAAAGTTAACATGGAGTCCACTGCTAAGGGATACCTGGGAATTTCCCTTGGAAATAAGCCCTGTGGTCAGAAGTTCCATGAAGCCTGCTTGACTTGTATGCAGACTCAGTGATCCACGCATGAGCCCAGCGCTCTGCTTAGCCAAAAGCATCCCATGAGGCTCCAGATGGGACTGCTCTCCTGGACTGACAGGAGCTCAGCGGTCATTCCGGATGCTTCCCAATGCTTCCCTGCTCAGCAAGCCGACTTGCTCCAGTTCCTCCTATTGCATCAAACGCATCCATGTAGACACGATGCACAGGAAGTCATGTCATCTGCTTTAAAGTCACACAGGGGAAGTTTTGCTCATTTTTCTCCAAACTTTCTCTACATGATTAGAACCCTATTTACTGATACACTGCCCAGACCAAGAAGATGGGCTTGTACATTGTGTCAGGTTGCCTTTTGGAGACAGAAGAAAAAAAGAAGTAATCACATCTTATATTAAGACACAAGTATGATTTGTTGTTGTTAAGTATATCCTTCCTTAACTCTGTAGGTAATAATATGTAAGCAGGGCTACAGGAATAGAAATGAAATAAACATGCATTAGCAACAGGAAGGAGAATCATACTCTAGTATATTTGTATGTCATTGGACAGTTTATTAGGTGTTCAAAATATTTTAGAAATAGAGAAATGCTCTCCAGATACATCAGCTGCATTCTAATAGGTATTCAGAAGCAGAAAATAGATGGAATGGGGCAAGGAAAACTGGGTAGATAGCACTTGCCTTTGTCCATGTAGAGTATGATCATTGAGTGCCACTGACAGAGTGGCCTAAACAGACCCCATTTATTCTCACACTTCCTAAGCCTGGAAGCTAGAGAGCAGAGCGTGTCCGTGGTCGCGCTGTGGTGGGGGCCCTCCGCGGGCTCTCATTTCAACTTCACATTGCAGAGGAAGAAAGCTCTGTACTCTTCCTCTTCTTTATGAGTACTCCCTCCCCCATCGTGGGAGTTCTGCTCTCATTCCCTAATCTAACCTTTTACTCCCAAAGCCCCAATCGCATCGTAGGATGGATTATAATGTCAGCATACCAGGTTTTGAGGGAGACACAAGCATCGAGTCCTAGCAGTGGCTGAAAGTTTCCAAGAACAAAGGCAAGATAGAAATATCTGCTGAGATGATCAGGACAATGTATGAAAAAATTATCATTTGTCAGCAATGCTCTCAATGTGACAAAATACACAAAAAAGAATAAAAGGAAACTATTAAACTCACAACAAGCAAGAATTATGACATAAACTTCACCGTGCATAACTTTGAATGCCTGAAGGTATCAGAATTATGTGCACAAATGTTGGAAAGGGCTTTGATCCTAGAATTTGTCACTTAACCACAATAGTGAGAGTAAAAGATGGGCCGTTTAGAAAGATGGGTCATTTAGAACTCACTCAAAACCATCCATAAAGTCACTACTCACCCACTTTTCTGATAAGAACGTGGTACACATCTTTTTAAAGTAGCTAGGAGAATGCAATAAACAAAAGATCTCTAATTTTCAGGAATAAATGAAAGAAGCTTGACCAGTTACATATGCAGGATAATAATGATTATAGTAAATAAGAATTTATTGAATAGCATCTATACCAAGCACTTTGTAACAGCATAATATGCCTGGACTCATTCCCTCCTGAGTTCATATCAATCTTGGGGGGGGGGGGAAGGCTCACACTGAAAGAGGCCTGAAGAAAGCAGAAGAGTCACACATGGCACATGGTTAGACTGTTTGTAGGCCATTGACCTGGGATGCCATGCAGATATTTGAGATCATGAGAGTAGCTTCTTAGCTATCCCTTCTTGGTGGACCAACCAACATCTCAGACTTCCATTTCAGGGGGTGGAGCTAGGGATGCAATTCCAGGATCCAGTGTTAACTCCGCTTCCCACCTACTCAAAGGCAATCACCATTACTTGTGCCACGCGACCATCTTGCATTCCCTCCTGCTCTTGCAATCACCCCATCTGCTCTGCTCTGGACTTTCTGCTCCAGGGTCCTGACTTGAGTCATGGACCACTGAGTCTGGAATGCTGCACATGTTGGTTATCTGTAGTATCCTTCTGGTTACACACTTGTTCCCCAAAGTGCTTGGACCGGGACTGTTGGGAATTGCTGCACCTTGTGCTGCTATGAGAAAGCAGCTAGCTCCAATCCATTTCTTCATCTTTCCTTTTCATACAGAGCCATCCTATGTACAGTCAAAATTGCAGCTTTCTGCATGACTGAGATTATATCCTTTGGCTCATTTATCCTGTCTATATTTTCTAGGTTCCCACAAGTTAGTCATAATACTCAGTTTCTAGAAATCAAGGTGCTTTGGTTTAGATCTGACATGTCTCCTGAAGGCCCATGCATGAAAGGCTTGACCCTCAGTTTGATGCTTTCAGAGGGTGGTGGAAACCTTTAAGGGGTGGAGGTTCAAATCCTGGGCTTAGGCCCTTGGAGGGAATTATGGGTCATGGTCTCTTCCTGGCCATGAAGTATGCATCTTTTCTCTATTATGAACTTCTCAAGATGCCTCACCGTTGGCTCCAAAGCTGCAGAGCCTACCGACCATAGACTACAACCTTTAAATCTATGCACTAAAACAATCTACATTTTCAGTTGACTGAACTCAGGTATTTTGTTAGAGGAAGGGAGAGCTGACTAACAAACAAGGGATAATAGGTCTTTACTACACACCCTAGGCCAATAACTGAAAACAAATAGTTGAGGGTAAACACATTTATTTATTAAATATTTGGAATTCCATAGAAGATATAGATACATCTGTGTGACAAATAATGCTACAAATTCCCATAACATATGGACATTTATTATGGAAGATTATAAGAGATCACTTACTCATACTTCATTTATAAGCACAAATAAATACACTTCTACCTTTGTGTTCTATTATTGGAGCTGTCCCTTAGCTTTGGTTCAGGATTGGCACTCTATCATTTGAGCCTTAGCTTCACTTTTGGATTTTTTGCTAGTAACTTGGAGATCAGAGTCTCAGAAGATTTTCTTTTTTTTCTTTTTTCTTTTTCTTTTTTGGTCCTGTCATGGGGCTTGAACTCTGGGCTTGTGCACTGTCCCTCAGCTCTTCAGCTCAAGGCTAGCACTCTACCACCTGAGCCACAGCGTCACTTCCGGTTTTTTCTTTTTTGCTTATGTGGTGCTGAGGAATCGAACCCAGGGCCTCGAGCATGCAAGGCAAACACTCTACCACTGAGCCACCTTCCCAGCCCTCTCAGTGGACTTTCTTGCTCAGGCTGACTTCAAACTGCTCTCAGCCTCCTGAGTAGCTAGTTACAGGCATGAGCCAGTGGTCCCTGGCAGCTCAAGCAAATATATTTACTTAGATGGAAACTTAACAAATCACTTGCTTCTGTAATTTTTGTCACATTAAATAGTAAACAATAAGTAAAAAAATCAAACCACTGCTATATAAAATAATAAATAACACAATTAATGTTCATGCTATAAAATAAAGTTCTGCAAGGAAGAACTAAATGAATATCATCCTGTTTGAGCAGACCAAAAGACTAATAGAGCTATTGTGTTATGACTGAAAGCTGTGTAGTTATTGCTGAATTTGTAGTTAGCATAGAGAAGTTGTCCAAAAGAACAGAAATACGTTGAAAGTATTTCTAAACACTTGGCTCTTGAGATAGCAATTCTGAGACTACAAAACCTTGTGCAGAAAGGGGCTTTCAGTTTTAGGGTGAGGAGAATTTGCCCCAAAATAGAATGCTCTTTGTTGTGGTTTCACAGATAAGGAAGAGAAAGGGATGGTCTGCCACAAACTGTGGGCCTCCATGCCCAGTTCTCCCAGTCATAATAGCCCCGGTGCCTCCCGCTGCTTCAGTGCCCTCCTCATTCACATCCACAGAGGCTTGATGGAACACATCTGAAAGAAAGAGAGTGTTCTCCTCCGACATCCCTGAGAAATTGGCCCGGCCTTTGCTGAAGGCATCCTCCATGCCCATGCTTCTCAAAATGGATTTGAGTTCATAACGCTCTTCTAATTTGAACTGAGGTAGGTAGACTTCCACATCACCTTCAGCCATTGTGTCTCGGTTGATCCACTTGCTGAGTTTGTCATAATTTATCTCATTTTCCAGCTGCAAATTAAAACAATGAAACAAAAGAGCCAATGAGTTTGAGAAAGGAAGGAAAACAATCCTAAATTTCATTTCATTTTGCATGATTAAAAAATTTAATAGATTGGTCACGTTTTTGCAAGAAAGTAGTATGTATGACAAATGTTTAAGATTAAGGAGCAACATTTCATGGTACATCATTTGTTATTAACTGCTCCAAATAGCTCTGTGAGAAATTGTCAATCATTTCCTAAGGCATTAGATATTCATCTCATGAAAAGTCAATGGAATTCTAGAAGATTAAAACTATTGGATTTGTGAGCTGGGAAAGTGGCTCAGTGGTAGAGCGCTTGCCTTGCATGCATGAGGCCTTGGGTTCAGTTCCTCATCACCACATAAGCAGAAAAAGCCAGAAGTGGTGCTGTGACTCAAGTGGTAGAGCATTAGCCTTGAGCTAAAGAACTGAGGGACAGTCTCCAGGCCCAGAGTTCAGGCCCCACGACTGACAAAAACAAAATAAAACAAAAAACAACAACAAAAAAAAACTATTGGATTTGTACTGCCTTACCAACTCTAGACCAGTGGACGCATCTGCAATTTCGTCTGGAAGCAACAGGAACATGCTGACATCTCCAGTGTATGGGAGTTCCAGAACCTGAGTCTTGAGGTCCTCTATGTATCCAATGTTGAGCTTCTCCCGCAGGTGCATCATCTGCACAGGCACACTCTGAGTCTAAAAGTGTAGAAAGGCAAATATGAAAATTAATTCCAAGATGTCAAGCGATTTACAAGAGAATGAATTGACTTTCAATCTTGAAAAACATGTGTTCTCTAGAGTCAACGAATCACTCAAAATATTTGCATTTCCTTAGTGTGCGCATGCTAAATTTGTTTAAATTTTATATTCATTATCTAATAAGTTGTATCATCATATTATAACTACCACTAAAATATTTGCTCAATACCTGCTATGGGACCGAAACACTGGTAAACCTCATCGAATACTTAATAACAGCCTTTCAAATTATATATTAATTATGGTATCCTAGCTTTTCAGAGTGAATATGATATACAAAGGAGATGAGTAAGATAATAGCTGATAAGTAGTAGAGCCTATATTGAATCTAGACATACGTAATGATAAAAATCCATAGTCTTCACCTCTACTCATATCATCTCTTAGGCCATTACTGAGAAATAGTCAATAGCTTGAAAGAGTCAATACCCAACATGCATAATTTATAACTAGCAAGTCATATAGGAGACTCTGAGGGATGTCTCTTACTTTTCTGCCTTGTCTAAGGCCATAGATATCTATTAGAAAAATGATTTTTTTTATTTTCTCATACCGAGCTCACACGAAAAGGATAAAGCCCAGGTAGTTTCTTCTCAAATGGTGTTTTCCACTTTCCTTTGAAGTAGATAGCGTTCACCAGAACCATTTTGGTCTCTTCATCTACAGAACCCTTAGGTAACAGGTCTTGGATTTTGCCTAAAGAAAACACATGTATGTTTAGGCTTTGTAATCAAGAAGGTTCTGCTTTCTTGGTTCAAGCAGGCATCAAACTCAATATCTACATTTGCCAGATTGCAGAGACTAGTCTTTCAGTTCTATTTGGATTGGCACAAAACACCTGTAAAATTAGAATAGGTTCCTCAGAAGGCTTGTCAAATTCTAGAGAAAATCAAAACAAATTGCATTTAAATAATAAAGTCACTGTCACACTTGAAAGAGAGATGTTTTTACTTCCATGTATATTATATTGTTTGCTCAGTTTTTCAGTTGCCTGAATAATACTGAGTTCAGAAGGAAGTGAAAGTGTTTGTTAGCAGACATGACAACGGCATTTTCTGCATGTTACTTGGTCTTTCTATGGTCTGGTCTACACAGCTTACAGATCTGAAGAAATGAATAATGGATTTTCAAAACATTTATAAGTTATCATCAATGTAAACTAGGAAGAGTACAGGCACAATGGGTGAGAAAGGAAAAACTAGCCTGGATTGTTTTTAGAGTACAAGAAGAGACCTTCAAAACCAGTGGTGAAACAATCTGCAAAAACCAGGACAACACAGGAAAGGGAGCGAAGGACTTGGGTGTGTTTCTCAGAAACAATGGCTGTGAGGGTCCGCATTTCTGAAAAATGGTTTAAGCAAAAGTTTACTTTTAGTGAGCCTCCAATCTTTAATATCATAACCTCTAAGATGTATTTTATGTATCCTCAGAACTTCTGAACTAGAATGCAGAATCTCTGATAGTAGCATTTGCCATTTTTACTTCTGCTATGGGCACAATGCCCACTGCTGACTGAAGACAAAGCAGAGTGATTTCTATTAGAAATCCATCTCAGAGTTCAGAAAAATCCTACTGCGAAGAATTGCACTCAATTTACCAAAGTTCAACCACAGTTTGGTGGAAATAAATGGCTAATATCAGTAGTAATGATGATGGTAATTAATATCTGCCACATACCATGTGTTATTTGTTGACTAAATGAATGAACTCAATAGTAATGAGTAAATAATATATCTAATTTGAGTTCATGTAAAAAAAAGATAAAGGGAAACAGATGCCTATGAAAGATTAAAAAAGAACTTGGCAGCAGCATAATAGCCTTGAATGGTAAAAGAAAAGAAAGAGTTTAAGTAATTCCATTATCTTTCCCTCCTCCATCGCCAGTATTCTTATAGCTTACATCAATTATGCAACTCAAGGTCAAGCCTCTTTTCTCTTTGGTTTTATTTCCACACTGCTACTTCCTGTGTTTAATGGCTTCTACCTCTTTTTGTGTTTTGTACTATAATAATATCTAAGAATAGGAGTAATTAAGCGCTGAATGTCAATCTTCTATCTGTGGGCCTCATGTATTTTTCTACAAAGGTTAAGGAGAATGTGAAAATGAGTGGGGAATGGGTGAGATTGTTAAAAGGGATGGCGCTGATTAAGATGCATTGTATTCATAAATTGTTTTGTTAAATGAAATCTCCTCTGTACAACTACTCAAAGATCATTTTTTAAAAGGCACACTGTACTCACAGTCTGGCTTGTGGAACTGAAATCCTTCATGCAACTACTTAAAAAAAATAATTTTTTAAATACTTAAAAAATTGTCCTGTTAAATGAGTGAAAGGAACTCTCAACCAGATAGCTCTTTTAAAGGGATGAGAACTGATTTCAAGGACCGTTAAAGATGCATCATGGTTCTCTAAGTAAAATGAAATCATCCCTTGATTTTACCTTTGGTTTGAGTCTTGACCCAGGAATTAATCTTTTGTCTTGCTTCTTCTGCACATTCTTGGAAGTCTACCGCCTGGGGTTCAGTGGAGTAATATTTCTTACAGAGTTCCACGTATTCCTTTAAAGTAAGAAAACGCCAAATGTTACCTAGAACATATATGGAACAGGACAGTGGGGATGGTAGATTACAGGCTTCCAGTCCTGGCTAAGTGGCAGGAGGTAGAGGTTGGACAGAAGTTGTCTGTGTGGGGGCTGGGGGAGGAAGTATGGCAGATTATCAGTTCTCAGTTATCTCCCTTCCCACCATGTTTGCCCCAACTCCCACTGCCAGTTCTTGCGTTGTCTGCATTCTAGATGCTGAGTGACAATGCAAAGACATTTTCTATGGAGAAGGGTGGCTGTGGGAGCATGACTTATTACTCTGTATATGGGACATCTGTGACAGGTAGGGGAGAAACGGACAGCGGGACCGTGGCCATAGAAGGCTAGCCTCAGGGAGCCTGAGTCGAAGTTTGACTCTGCTGCATGAATTTGTGTTTGGCAGGTGATCTGGCCATCCCTCCCCCTCCCCCTTTCCACAGAGAGGCTTCCCTTACTTCTTTGAATCTCGAAGACTTTTCTCCAAACAGCTTATTAGCACTTTCCAAAACATAATCGCCGCTGCATGTGTTGATGGCGGAGCTGAGCGCTTGGAAGGAGGAATGCACTTTGTCTCTTGCTTGTGCCTGAATCCGGAAAAAAGAATTCCCTTTCTATAACAAAAGACTGCTAAACAAGACATTCCCTGAGCAACAAGAACTTGCCCCTAACACGACTGTAAGATGTCCTTGCCCATCTCTATACATACCTAACTAGTTGTGCAGATGTGCTAAACTGATGATGAAAATCACTTCATGATGTACAGATATCTTCAATCACGTGGTACACATCAAAAATAGAGTTTCATTTGTCAGTGATGACATTCTCATTAAACTAGGAGAAATATTACCTAACCACATTCATAGGCTTCCAGAACAGCCTATGTTCCAAAGCAGGCAATATAGTGGAAAAGCCAGGCTTTAGTGAATGGGAACTCCAAGACTCAGCCAGGCACCGTGCGCACTGTGAGAGATGGGCTCAGTCTGGTGCCCTGGGCTGAAGTAGAGGACAGAGCCCTCCAGGCTCAGAGGATACGTGGCAGAAGCACCCACTTCCACTGTCCCATGATTCACCGGGTGATGTGTGGGTGGGGAATTACTGTGTCCAGGAAGGAAATTAAGGGCCACATCTCATAATAATCATGGGCTATGATTAACTTGTGTGGAAGTGAGTTAGGAATAGAAGCACGTCTGGATTTATCCAGCTGTTACTACGTAGATGTGTGGCTGATAGTTAAGGGAATATATGCTTGGGATAGATGATGTCTGACTGACTGATGATTGATTGATTGATTGATTTGAGGCCCTATGACTTCTGATATAGTCAGGAGGTCTGACCTTCAACATTCCTCAATTCCTCACCATCCTCTTTAGATGGTTTCATTCATACATGTGAATTCTAATATTCTCTGCTGCTATAGCACAGGATCATTTAATAACGCATTACATCTATTTCTGATGACAGAGACACGTGATCGAATTTATGAAAAGATTCAGCTAAAAACTAAAGTCTGGGCTCTGTCTGGCTCTGCTTTGCTATCCGCTGACCATATGATGTTTGCTTCATGGCTTCAATCTCAATTTTCTTTGCTTTTCTGTGGGGAAATTCTTCCAATGGGAGAAATCATGCTGCATGGCTTCCTGGTCTAACACTCTGATTTTTTGAAGAAAAAAAAGAAGATTCCAGGAATAATATAAGAACAAATGAGCCCAGTACCTGTAAAATAGCATCCGGATAAGTTCCCTTCTGTATCTGTTGCATGAAGTCACAACCAGTGAAGTTTTCTGGCGTTCTGGGGGTGACATCATAGCCAGCCACTTTGTTAAACTGAAGCACCTATAATCAGAATCAGAGAATGGTGACCCCGAACCACTTTACTTAAAACTAGGGGCTAAGAGGTAGCTCTGGATGGGCCTGTGTCTGGTTCCCCGCCTCATATGCATGGAGAATAACACAAGTTACTCTTCCTATATGATATGGAATTGTCAACCAATCTAAACTTCCCTTATAGAAATCCACATGAGGTATTCATTGCATTCTCTACAGATTGACACCATCTGCTTCTTTTTAATTCTTTTTATTTATGTTATCTTCCATTGTACGAAAGAATTGCCATTGAACAAAGCAGTTTATGAATGCAGTACATATTGATCAAGGTCACCCCTTTCAACATTATCATATCTGTTTCTCTCTTTGTTTTCTTCCCTCCCTCCCTCCCTCCCTCCTTCCCTCTCTTCCTTCCTTCCACGTATCTCCATCTATCCCCACAAGATAGTCCACTCTACTCCTAATTTTCTCAACAGCAAAGTGAGTTTATCAATCACATCATTGACATCAGAGTATATTGTATTATGTGAATAAATCTGAGAAGTTTTTATTTAAAAGGCCCATGTCACTGATATTTACTGACTATTATTATAGCCAGTGCTACTGGGTGTTGTAAGCATTAGTTCCAGCCTTAAAACTTTTAAGTTTTACATCTTCATTCCCATTTTATATACAGCAAAACTGAGAATTAGAAAGGCTCAATGTCTCACACATTTAGGAAGCAGCAAAATCATGACAGATACTGACAGGTTTTTCTTCTAAGGCAAGAAACATCTGTTTCTTCTTGTTTTGTTAAGCACAGAGGTCATTTAATTCTAAAATCTGCTTATGCCACAGAGTTATAAGAATATTCAAAATCTTTGCATAACCTCAAGTTCTCTCAGTATTTTTCACAAATAGAAAAGCTACCTCTGTCCAGAGTGACCAATGAATTCAATTTTTTAAAGTCTATTTAAACAACCTAAAACACCCCCATTGAGCACTTGTCCTTAAATATATTGTCTCTGATTCTTTATATTTAAAAACTTTAAACCTTGATGTTTTCTAAGGTAATCAACACAGCTTGCCATCATGGTTTTTTTCAAGGGAGAAAATGTAAAGGGAAGGAGTGTTTCAAAACACTGCTAGTATCAGAGTTGAGCAAGGGGGTTTGTTGTAAGCCTCAGTGTTTAAACGGCCACAAATACAGAAGGTGATCTGTCATTCCCTTGTCCTCCTGCAGGGAGATTGGCCAATGTTCTCCCTGTGAAATTTCCTACTTCAAAGGAGGCCCACCTGAAATGGGTCACAGTGTTCTGGACAAGGATGTATTTATACTCAGACACAATTCTCATGGGAAACCAGAAATCAGCCACGGGCATTTTGGTGTGACCAAAATCACTGTGCATTTCGTCTTAATGTTTTATGCTTGTGACTGCAAAGGAATCTTAATTATAGATGTCCCCACGAGAATGTTAAATGTGCTGAGTGCATCCCCTGGGTATACAGAATTGCACAACTGAAGCAGTTCAGCAGTCTGAGAAAGGATCCACTCAGCCAGGAGGACAGGCAGAGGCCTTGGCACAGATGTCTCAGACAATGCTTTTCCACACCCCTTCCACCCTGACCTTGAAGACTGGCCATACATAATACAAGGCCCCATTGTGTGGACATGACTGACCTGATGGTCTGGGTAGTGCCTTCCAGGGTGTTTCTGGGAGTGGACTGGCCACAGCCAGCTTACCATAGTGCACAGGTGGATGGGAAGAACCTGAGATAGCAGTTCCAGATCAAGGTGTTTAAATCACGCTGCCAATATTCACATCTGTCCATTGATTTTTTTTTTTGCAAAACCAAGTAGTGTAAAGTGTGAAAAACACTCAATGTAAAAAGTATGAACATTGGCCAGGTATGATCGCTCATGCCTATAATCTTAGTTCTTTGGGAGGATTCATTCAAGGTCAGATTGGGGAAAATGCCCATGAGACCTATCTCAACTAATAAAAACTGGCATGGTGGTACACATCATTCCAGCTATGCAGGAAGCCTAAATAGGAGGATTATAGTCTAAGCCAGCCAGGGGAAAACAACAGACCACATTTGAATAAATAATGCAAAAAAGTTCAGGGCACAACTCAAGAGCTTCTCTAGCAAGTAAAAGGCTAAGAGTTCAAGCCGCAGTCTCATCCTTATCCCCACAAATAAAAGTATGAACATGATATTATTATCATCTATTCAGTAGTGGGAGTTTTTGTTTTTAGTTTCTTACTGCGTGTCTTGGGCTGACCTCAAAGTTTCCATCTTCCTGCCTCAGCCTTCAAAGTGTGATACTTTTTTTTAAAAGTATCATGATTCTCACATTAGTAGAATAATCAGCTCAGACAGGGCTTCTACTCTCTACCACTGAGATGTTCATTGGTTTATAGATTTAAGTCTCAGGAACTGATGTTGTGAGGGCTGGTGCATCATCAGCACTGTGTGATAGCTAGTTCCTTAGAGTCAGGATGACCTGAGCACTAGACACGAGCAATTCCCTAACAGGAATCCCTCCGTCCTACCAGGCTTTAACGATGAGAGCTTACCTGTGCCATCTGTTCCTCAGTATTTCCCTTGGAACCCAGGTAGACCATGGCCATGGTGGATGAAATGCTCCACGGGGAGAAGAAGAGATTCTGGGTGGGGCTTGTCTTCAGCAGATGCTTGAAGAAATTGAGGGCGAAGATGGTGTTTGCTACGTAAAGATCTTCCATGGTCTCAATCTAGAAGGAACAAAGAGGAAGGGAAAACAGCTGTAAAAGATAGGATCACTTTTGGGGGGGATCCGTAGAATGATAGAGGCTGTCCCCCGTGGAGACCCAGAGGTCCTTCCCTGTTCTTCCTCCACGGGAGACAAAGAGCTTCGAGATCATTACCACGCCACCACCATGCTCATGCTGGGCGCAGGACGCTCCTGACACCCTCTTGCAATTCCCAAGGCCATGTGTCTCTATTGTTCACCCAGGCCCTCTAAATTTCATAGCCAGTCTGAGGCAGAGTGAACAGTCATATAATGGGTAGGGACACCTCCTGGTGCTTCATGCAAGAACATGGACAATACCAACAATAGACAACGGTTACTGACTTCCTACGATCTAACAAGAATGTTTCCACACACTTTTCTTGAACTAATCATTTCATCCTTGCTTAAAGGCTGACAAGGAAGTGTTACTGTTTACAAAGTGTTTACAAAGGAACAAACTGAATGGCCACCGTCAATCAACTGCAAAGCGCAGGATTGGGAGCTGGAATCAAGTAAGCTACCTCTAACCCCAACTGTCACATCTTTGCTACACCCATGGGCACACACATACTCTTTCCTTCCCTCTTTCCTGCTCCTCTCTCCTTCTCTCCCTCTATCTCTTCCTTTCTGTCTTCCTCTCTCCCACTCTCACACAAATGTACGTCAAACACACCTATGTTCTTCTTGGCTTCTATGGAGATAATCAATCTGCTTTCTAGTAGTGGTTAGACTTGTGTTTAAGGGTCGCTCTTTACCAAGCTACTGTGTGCACACACCCTACTTACCACAGTCTTGCTACAAAAGAACTTCTTACACAGGGAGTTATTTCTTGGGGCCCCATTTTTGTCACCCCCACTCACCAGCGGAAAGTCAGCATCAGGAAGGAGTGCAGGGACAGGAACAGGTAGATGAAAAAGGACACACATGCACTCAACTTACCACCTGTGACCTAGGACTGTGTAACTAGACGCTTGGACAAACCCAAGTGAGCATATGTATGTGCATGTGTGTGTGTGTGTGAGAGAGAGAGAGAGACAGAGAGACAGAGAGAGAGAGCACACACATGTGACTGGCAAATTATCCTATTTTTAATTGTATGTATTTCTTTTATCATCACAGTTTAAAACATACCTTACAATTACCAACACGCCTAAATAGACCAACCCACCCTGATAGGCATCATCTGTTTAGAGAGATCACACAGCAGCAGTGGCTTCTAAGAACAGCCGGGGAGAGCTGGGCCCCATGGGAGGAGGCTTGCCGGCAGCGATCAGCTTCACTGTCTCCAGCTTTGGTCCTACCTGGCTGCGGGGATGGGGGCGGGGGGCAGCTCCCCAACAAGGAGCAGCCATCACGTGTCACTCATCCAGGAGCACCCCTCAGGAAGCCTGGATTGATTAATAAGCTTTGCATTGTTCATGAAAGTGATCAGAATTTGCACGGAAATTTGTCATTTGAAATAGAATCCAAATTGTATTGTATCGAGACAAAAGTAGTAACTCTGTCCCTGACATTCTAGCCCTTTCCCCTTGTCTGTTCATTTTCATCTTGGTGGCAGCCACAGGAGGGTAAGTATGGTTATCTGTCTGATAGGTTACATCCAAAAGTTCCTAGAAGTTAAGGAACCTGTATAAAGACGCACTGCTCATATACAATTGGACAGGGATTCATAGCCAGGTCTGCTACAGGAAACCCTCTGTCTCTCCCCTGTGTCACTTTTGATGCATAACTTCACTATGATGTGCAAGACTCTTGATGCAAGTGATAGCTTGAGAAACGCTAGAAAGAGGAAATAAAATGAGGAAATGGTGGCTCCACTGCTCCTAGAAAGTTTACTAAATTAAAACAAAACACGTTTCCTCTTGTTTCATCACAGAAGCTAGATTAATGTGGACAGTTCCAAAAAATTGGTTTTTTTTCCCTACTGACTTTATAATTAATCAGGATTATTCAATGAACTTTCTAAATAAATTACCTCCGCACTTTCTGGAGACAGACTGATTAAAAATATGCACAAAATATTTTTATTTCCATCTGAAAATCAAACAAGATAGCAGAGCTAGAAAAGGAAACTTCAACTCCTTTTTCTAGATCTTTTATCACAAGTTACATAGTCCGTCCATGACTTTGACTTAAACAAGATTTACATGTCCAGACAAAATCTGAAAAAGGACTCTTAATACTTAGAACTTAGGGATGTTTGATGAAGAACAAAAAGTTCATAAAATCAGAGGAACATTGTCCCCAAAACATTTCCTTCTTAAAAAAAAAAAATCTATGGCTGGAAAGACAGCTCCCTAGTAGAGACCTTGCCTACCCTGTGTAAGGCCTTGAGTTCAGATCTGTAGCATTGTACTAAAAAAAGGTAATAAAACCTATTCTACCTTTTAAATGAAGCGCAATTAATGGCATTTCACATAAATGATATTTAAGATCTATAATGTCATTGCCTAATGACTTCAGGCTACTTTTTTGTTTAATTTGCATAATTACTTGCCTCAATAAAGTTTAGGAATTCCTGTTACACTACGGACAGAGATGTAGCTTGTACAGATACTGCCTTTCAGAACCCAGGCCAGATCCCAGGTTTCTGATCTCAACTCTAGTGCTTTTCCTGCCAGCTTTTCAAATCATGTCTAGAAGTTTGTAGCATTCAAAATGAAGGATGTAATATATATATATATATATATATATATATGCAATATATAATATAGTGTATAATATATATGTATGCATATGATTCCCTGACACTCAGACAAGCCTTGTGTTTGCATGTCTTCAGAGACAATACAAATATGAAGTCATGGAGTGACATCAGGAACTCAGCCTTCGGAAGCAGGCTCATTGTTAAGTTTCCTAATAGTATAATAAGCCATACAGCTGCATTTACTTCCGAATAGTATGTCTCCATTATTATTTAGTGTTATCATTGGGATGAGTGAAGGGCTGGGCTCCAGATGGCTCTGTTGTTTCCTGCCAGGCAAATTGGCAAATGCACCACTGAAACTTGGCAGAGGTAATGAATTTGGGAGGTGCCAACAGGTACATTCCATACACCCTCTCTTCATTGGCCAGGGATCTTAGCTTGGAATTCTCTCTAGCATTCAGAACAAGGTTTTGAGGGACTATTGTAATGGAATTGTGTTGAAACTGACCACAAAAATCAGTAAAAACTAAGATCAAACAATAATTACAAGGACCACTCCCATCAGTAATGACATTTCCCTCCCCAAATAGTTGATTTTCATAATAAATTGCTACCAACTTCTGAGGTAGTAAAATAAGTATTTAGTTGACCTGTCAATAAGTTAACTGATTTTTCTGTGTCAAGAAATTGGACCATTCTTGAATTAGATTCAGTAAATATATTCTCATATTGGATTGACTTAGCTCAAATGGTTACTTAAGTCTCATATCTCATGACTCTTAGTTTTAGATAAAAACGGAATCTCTTTCTCTTTGACTTATATATAAAATTGCTTAAGGGAAAACACTTTATGTAATAATTTCTATAAAATTCAGTGTCCAAAACAATCGCTGCTCTACAGTATACTTGCTCAAATATATTCAATTACAGTAACATCACGACTTGAATGAATATACCCTTTTGGTATATTCATTCATACCCTTTGGTATATTCATATTGGCTCCTGATACTCGAAACTCAAATCTTATTTTACATTCACCTCAAATATAAAACTAAAATAGATCAAGTCAAACAATCAAAGAATGAAGCAGCACCATAATTTGCACTCACCCTCTACAAACATCCCACAGCTGGATTTTTAATACATTAATAATATCTGTAGGAAGGAAGACAAGAAAAGAAACCATGTAGCCCACAGAGATGGCCATGAAAATTGCTGAAATACCTGAGTCTCTGAGCTGTGTCTGACAGGAAGTGCTCTTCACAGAGTTGTCCCAGCCTCGACATCGTAATGACTGGGTTTATAAAGCTCTGCCCCTCCCACACAACCTCCTTTTTTTTTTTCCTTCTTCTTACTTTGTATACTTTGGGTGATTCAACTTTTTACTCAGAAAGGCATCATTAGAGAAGAAACTCTTGTTCATAACAGGCACAGTTTAAGAAACTTGAGAGGATGACATCATTGAGAGGTTTAAGAATTTAGAAATATCTGAAAGGAGTCTATCAGAATTGGCTAAGAGTAATAGGAGGAGGGTCAATAGAGTCAAAGTATATTATATCCTGTATGAAAGTAACATCACGTCCCCACACATACACATGGTACAATTAATAGGAGCTAGTAAAACAAAAGTATGGAAATGTAAACAAAAAAAGTGCTTCTCCTCACCACCACCACCCTTCAATACTTTTTCTTCTCCACTTGGGCTCAAAGATAATATTAAATTCTTCTAACATCGAACATCTACATTTTCCTTACTCTACAATAGAGAGAGATAATGTGATGCTTTTTCTTTTGAGGGTAAGCAGAACCAAGCAGCCTTTCAGACAACTTTTCTCCTTCCCCGAAATTCTCTATTCCGAACGATTCTGTTTTCTCAGGATATAATATCTTACATCAGTCTGCTTCCACCATCTCCTCCTCTCATGAGCCCCACCCAAAAGACTTTTCCTTGCCCTCGTTTGCAACATAGAGCACGTCCTACTTTAAATAGTGTAACCTGTAATTCAAGCTGAGTTATAATTTCAGGCAAATCACACATGGAGATTGTAAAGTAGGAATTATTTTTAAACCTGTCTGAGAAAAATCACCACTTTTAGATACAGCAAATAAAAACAGAAATAAGACACTATTGATGCATCACTAAATATCATCATGAATCTTAAAAGGTTGATATTGTTAGAGCGCCTCAGAAAGCTTTCTATCAGCTTCTAATCTCTTGACTTTCATGTCTAGGAGATTCAATGGACAGGAATGAGGAGAAAGGAGGGCCATGATTCCCAGCTCCCCTGTTACTGGAGAGGTGGGATGTCAATCGCAAGTGTCAGTAAAGCCAAAATGAGTTTTGTTTGTTTGTTTTGTTTGTGTTTTAGAGACACAGTCCAACTATGTAGTCCAGGATAGCCTTGAACTGGAGGTCCTCCAGCCGGAGTCTCTGGAGTGCTGGGATTGCAGGTGTGAACTACCACACACAGCTTCATACATGAGCTTCTCAGCAGGGCTGTGAACCAGAGCTGCAGGCTTAACCTTACCTTGTCTTGCTGATTGTGTCTCTGGTTACAAGCAAATAGGGTGACTTAAACTCTGATTGAATTATTAGAGGAATAAGGAGCTGGCATGTTCTTCAGAATCTGTCTGGCAGTCCCAAACCAAGTTTATTTTTTCAATCGCTGGAAATTTAACTCACATCAATAAAAAGAACTGAAAACAGACACCAATTCCTTAGATAATGGTTCCAGTACAGAAAAGGAAACCGTGTAGGCACACAGACTCTTTCCCCCATTTCGTAATACGTCATTCCTCAGTTCTCTCCAGTGCTCAGTGCGTGTTCTTGCTCTGTTGGCTCTCTCCTTTCTAATCACAGTCCCTGCCCAGCCCCCTCTGACGTGTCTATGCGACCACTCTAGAGGTTTGTGCGGCCATTCTTCAGCCACACATTGTGAGTACAACAATTTCTTGTAGATAAGAAATAGATCTAGAACTTGAGGCAACTTTTATTCCAGTCACTCATCATACTCTTTTCTTCCACTCAAGTTATTCTTCTCATGGGAGATAGTAAGATGAAAGATGTTATTCTTCTGCCCACTGGACCAAATCTGGGAGGTTTTATTTACATCTCAGCTTCCAGAGCCTTCCATAACCCTCAGTGAACCATAGGTGGAAAGGCAGCTCTTCACATGCAGGTGTAATTCATTCTCGCTGCTTTGTCACAGTTAGGCTCTTATCTGTAAGTATTTAATACACTCTGGAAAGAAGAATGCTAAGTAACATGTGGATTGTTGGTTTGTGCGCTTGTTGTTGTTGTTGTCTTGGTAAATTGAATACGAAGCTAAAAAGTTATAAAGAAGCCCACTGGTGTGGCAAGTGAGCTTGTGGGTTCTGAAAGACTTGGGAGGATCTGGTTTTGACCCACATTTTGTCCTTGATTGGCTGTCTAATCTTGCGTATACTTCTCTGCCTCTGTTAGCTTTAATTGGATAATAATACTACATAGTTAGCATTGTTGATTACTGAATAAAAACCATCTCCTTCTGAAACACATCCTCCTTGTGACTCCTGGATCCCAGCAGGGAAGGTGGATACATAATATCATATCTGGACCAGGAATTGCGGGAACATGTTGTGGAATGTTTGAGGAATAGCTCCCTTCCCGATCAGAAGGGAGCATGGAAGGAAGACCTCCACACCCCACACCGTCCTCTTCTACATCTTGTTGAGCCAAACAAGTTGTACAAACCCACAATACCAGAAGATTCTGCAGCCGTGTTCAAATCCATGGAGGATGACTCAAAATTTTGTAGATGCCAAATCAGAACTATGACATGGAGAGGCTCCCAGCTGATGCCTGAAGCTTCTGACCTCTAGTTTTTGTTTGTTTGCCTTTATCATTTGTATAGGAGATAAAAGTATAATAAGTCTATACTGTGAAGCATTGTTAGGCACTTTGTATGCTCTGAAATTTACAGCAAAGAGAATTCTTAAATAACATGAGGTTTCACGAGGAATGGATGAAATGCTACCTATACCCAGCCTTTGCTCTGTCCTTCCTATGGTAAATGTTGCACAGAGAGGCTGGCCCTCCGTGGTCATGTTTGTGAGTTGCCATCTTGCCTCAGTTACAACAATCTCACATACATCAAAGCAAGACTTCCACACAGCAAACCACTAGAGAAGAAATGCTCCACACAAGGCTCTTTACCATTACATCTAATTGCTCTAAAAGAACCTGAATGGTTCACAAAGAACCTGAAACCCCACATTGCTCATTCTGGAACATATCACTTCTATGCAAGCTGAGAACCTCAAACCAGAAAGTCGCCAATCCTTTCTTTCCTTTTGAAATAATCAAAAGTGAGGAAAGGATATAAAATTCTATATGTGGTAGGACTCCATCTGGGCAAATAAAATATGTACAGAAATACGACATGAGAGAAATATATCAAGAGGTAAATCTCTCTCTCTGGGTGGTGGCTCTAACTATTTGTCATTGGTTGTCATACTTTAATACGTTTCTACATGTTTCCAGAGAGAGAGGCATTTTTTCAAAATCAGAAATAGCTATCAATGCATCTATTTTCAGTGTGTTTACTCTTCCCTTCTTACACTACCAAGCCTGAAGGAGAAATATTCAAAAGAAGAAAACAACTTTTACGATTGAAGTGCTAATATTTTAATTTGGAAAGTTGTGTGCTCTGTACTCCACCTTGGAAATGCTTCTCTAATGGTAATTGAATGGAGGCATAGAGTGTCTCCCCACCCCTGCAAAGTGATGGCCCTGAGGTCCTAGGTCATGCTGGTCTTCTCCAGTAGCTACTATAGCCCCGTGGTTCATGGGAGGTGCTCATGAAGTGTAGGTTGCTGACTGACTTAATACTGTCCAGCAATGCATTCATGTTCTCCCCACTCGGAACGGGCAGCCATAATTGACATTTCACCATGAGTTGCTGACACGTGGGAAAACACAATTAGGAAAATGCATCACCTTAGATGGGCAGAAGTGTCACTGAAACAATCCAAAACAAACTACCAGAAAGGCAGCACCTAAAATTCCCATGAAATAACCTTACCTTATTGAGGAGTTGCAATTAGACACACCACTAATTTATAATTATAAAGATGATTTGTAGTCATTAGTCATAGGATTTAGATAGAAATTTAAGCAGTTGTGAGTAGCAGTGTTGTGAACTTAGTGGTCATCTTAGGGAAACCACCCTCCATAAGCCTTAAAAAAAAATAATAGCAGATCAAATAATTTACTCCTAATAGCAATAAATAGCATGTCAGTAGCTCTAAGGGAAACATGAGATATAGCTAATGCAGGGAAATTTTAGTGGGTGGTGGTTAGGTAGAGAGTTTCAGGGTGTGTGCAGAGAATACAGCAAAAGAATAAGAAGGTTTCAAACAGTAATGAGCCTGTGCCACAGACAGAAAGGTCCCAAAATCCAGGGTAACAGGAAACAAACCTTGTGTATTTTAAGACATAGCCCTAGGCCAGCCATGTGTATGAGAAAGTTTGCAAGAGAAAGGAGATTTGCTAGGGGAGTGTAACACCTTTGGCAAAGGAGTATTTATCTTGTTACTAAGTGATAAACCCAACACAGAAGTGTTGGCTAGTAAGCTGTGAGAACAGATCGCTTATTCTATGATTCAGCTTCTTGAGAAAGCCATTGAAGATCCTTAGGCCTGTCATGCCCAAACCATGCAAGGTGAGAACATGTGCAGAGCAACCTGTGATGTGCTGTGACTCACTCACCACATCCATCAGGTGAAACTCAATGCACACAACAAAATAGGGCCTTATGGAGGATCTAATAATATAGGGGTTAGCTCATAGAGTCTTACCTACATTTGCCATCAAATCCCTATTATTCTTGTGAATTAGTATGGATCAATGGATAATTGATATTAACTGAGTTTTATTTATTTTGATTTGGTTGCATTGGGTCTCATGTTTGCCACCAATTGTCCTGGGCTAATCTCCTATTTAGACCTCTTGCCATAGCTTGGATGACAGGCACAACTATCAAAACCAGATTTTTCTGATAGGATGGGGAATTGTGAACATGCTTCCCAGGATGACCAACTAGCACAATACTCTCCACCTCTGCTGCGTAAGTAGGTAGGGTTACAGGTGTGAGCCACCACACCTACCTCTAATTTAGTTTCTGTTCTATTGAGCATGATGCTAGTCTGTCTGGCACACACACTATGCTTAGGAAAAGCAAGTATGCTTCATGAAACATACTTGGTAGATAAATGCTCAACCAAATAATTATAGGCTGCATTCTAAATTGAATGTCAATTACTTATGTTTAGTCCTTTCAGTGTTTTCTTTTTTTATGCCAATAACTTAATGGTTTATCAGTCAACCATATTACAAATATTTTAAAATTACTTAATATAAATATTTAACCAAATTATAATTGTTCATTAACCATATAATCAACCATAATTATAAATGGTTCTTTGATATGCAAATTAATGTTTTCAGTTGATTTAATTTTATGTTCCTAACAGGTGTTAAAGCTGTTTTTAATTTTTTTCTAGGGTTTTTTCCAGGGTTTTCTAGATCTCTTCTCCTTACAGTTGGATACAGGAGAAGATTGGTCAGCAGTTCCAAAACTCCAATGACTTAAATGGAATCTGAGATGGTGGGGGAAAAAACGTAGAATGACTTGCAAAGGTATCAGATTAGTCCTCTATACATTCACTAGGGGAAAACACCTAGATTTTTTCTGAAGCAAGGAAACATCAATGAAAAATTAACAAATTGTGAGACAGTCATACGTTTTACCACAGGGCTGGACAAGATAATTGACATCACTTTCCAGTTGTGACAGCCTTATTTAGACTTCTGCACAAATGAGGAGGAGTCAGAAGAACTGACAGCTCAGTTCCTCCTGCAGATTAGTCATGAGGCCTTGGCGCATGGGCAGGAAGAGCAGAACGCACATGGATGGACATGGTAGGAAGGGGAGGAGAAGAAAGGAAGGACAATGACTCTATACCTCTCTCCTGGCTTGACCTCTCCCTTCATCTTGGGGCTTTTAACTCCAACCTCTTCCTTTAGTGACCTGTCCTTGACGGGGCCACCATTATTCCAGTTTCAGTCAGCTCACCCATTGATGATCACATCACGCCCCCATCATTTTCCCAGACCTGTTTCTTATCTACTCCCACCTAGCAGTCCCCAAACAAAATACCCTTTGTTCTTTAACCCACTGTCTTACTTATCATTTGTTGATTATGTCCCACCAATTTTACTTCCAAATATTTTTGAGTCCATGCATTCTATTTTCTTTTCCTCTCTAAAATTATTCCCTGGGCTCTACTCCTTATCTTTGACCTGATTTCTACATATCTACATCTTCTCCCTCAATCCATGAATTTGACCCCGTAGTTAAAATGTGATCTAGACATAATTGTTCTTAAAAACCTTCAATATGTACCCATTAAACACAGAAGAAAGTCTTAACTGGATTCATGAACACAGCTCATCTATGAACTAAACATGGTTCCATTATATTCATTCAAAAAACGTTGATAAAATCTTCATAGATGTTATGATAAGTTGTGATTCATTTGGATATAATAGGATTAGTAAGATGGTGTGTTTCATTAGAATTAATAAGAAACACTAGAATAATACTTTTGCCTCTATTAGCATTCTTTTTTTTTTTTTTACCTATTCTGTCTCCCTGCATAGTTTCTGACAGCAGAAGACATGAATTTTAATTTTTATACACATAGATGTATAATTATTTGGCCCATTGAACATTCCCATGTACTGTTTTTTGAACTAAGTTGAAACCTACTTTCTATCTCAAATTTAACCCTCCCCCGAAACTCAGAGACAGCTTCAGAGCAGACTCTCCCACATTCTCTTTGCTTCAAGGAGAGACAAATACTTTCAGGACAGGAGTAGTGATCAGTCAGGGTACATTCCAGGACTTGCTTGAGAGGCAAATCTGGGGAACAAGAATGGCTGCTTCTGGAGTTTTAGGTACACATGCTAGGTGGACCTTCAACAGCAAAGGAACAGAAAAGGAGCCTGGCTGGATTCAATTGACCTCAATCAGCAACAGAGGAAAAAGTTTTTTCTGCCCAGGGTTCAGGGAAGGGTCCCATTGGATCTGAAACCCTAATAGTTCTATGAAATGAGCCAATATTGAGCCCGAGAGACAGTGGTACAATGAAAGGCTGCAAGAATGAAAGCCATTTCATTTGCCTTAATTTCATAAGTTTTCTTTCTTTCTTTTCTTTTTCCAATTAAACACTTGTCTATAAACAAGTAAATAAAGCTTTCAGTGGGGATATTTTTTTGAATATCATGTTTCAGATAATAGATTCCTTCCAATTGGCACAAGCATTAGCCTCAGAGAAAGAAATGAATTATGTGATTTATGGCATTAGGTTGGCGTTAAAGTGAATGGGCTAATGAGATCATACAAAGATCAGAACATCTCAGATTTCCATCAGGCCAGAACTTGTAATGCCCTATTTCTTTTTCTTCTGCCACTTCATTGTAAGCATTTAATCTAGCCCTTCAGAGCTAGTGTTTACCTGGAATCTGAGTCAAAACAATGAAACAAATTAGTATTCAACAGGTTTTGTTTGTGTCACCCTTCCAACATGATTTAAGTCCTATTTCTTGGTGATCTTAATATTCACACCCATATGCTATGGCTTCTGTGCTACTTTATTTTGTTATACCCAGACCAGGCATGGTGCTGGCCTGGTAAGTTGATTTTCCTATGCTTGTGAATTCTTTGTCTTCTATAGCTTGTTAATTCATCACAGCTGGCTACACTTTCATCTAGTTCCTCATCAAGCTATGCTAGGAACCTCAACTACAAAAAGAGACAGGAATCAACCAAATATTCAAGATAGACTTGACTTTCTCCTGTGTTTAAGCATGTGTATCTTTGTGACCATATGAGCTATACATGCTTAACTGCTCTTCCTCCACAACAAATTCCTGTTTCCATGGGTAGACGTGTATAAAGCCCATTTCTTAAAATATTTGGAAGACTTCAATATCAATGAAGGATCTTTAGTCATCACATTTTTGTCTAAGGATGGATTATGACCTTTTCTCCTCTGTGACTCAGATGGAAATGGCACTGCATGATTTTCTAATACAGCCTCAAAATGTTGAAAATGAGATCTTCATCTTCCTTATGGTATTGATATGGGAAGAGAAGTCTAAAGCTTCCCAACCTTCAGATGTGGCTCTTTAAAATACAACGATATGAATGGGTTCCAACAGCTCTACATAAAATAATGAAGCACTATAGATTTGAAAGAGGCCTACACTATACACATTTATATTTAAATTAAATTAAGAATTTAAATATATATTTAAAGCATTATTGGTATATGTGAAATAACATACATAAAGTATAAGACAGAACATATAATCAATTACTATTATCACTTAGTATTGTCAAAGTACTGCTGGTAGATCTCTCCCCTGGGTACTACAGTGAAATCTGGCATTAGCTGTGCAGTCTTCTGCAGACCACCAACTTCTTTGAACTTCCCTTCCTTTACATAATGCTCTCATATCATTTATATGGCCCCATATCACTTCAAAAACATTCCAGTGTGCGTTGTCATATCTGCTCCTTTCAACCAATTGTTTGAGTAAGTAAGGTAAATGTTCCTGTTACAGCTGAGAAAAGCAAGAGTCAATGGATTCAAGTCATTGGGAACGAATGGTGACAGATTAAATTAATCTCAAGTGGTTTCAATGAGCTGTCTTTTTCCCTGGCACAGCTTCTCATGCTCTTAAGTTTTGCTCTGTGTGTTTCTGTTTCTGTGATTGCTTACGGAGTTTTCAGAAATATGACAGAAATAGTCACATCCTGACTACAGCCCCGCCTCAGTGCCCAGCACTGGAACTAACCAGTGATAAATCTTCAATATCCATGTCAAGTGTAACTTTCTCAGGCCCCACTGCCTCAAGCAAGGCATTTTCTAACATCTTTTTCTACTAGCTCTAGGTTCTGAGCTGCTAGAAAGGAAGGGGAACTCAAAGAAGATAAAGTTGTAAACCATGAAGAAGTAACATTGGATCAATCACTTCTGGGTGAGCGAGTGGATATGTGGGGTTTGAGGGGGAGGACAGTGACTTTCTTTAAATAAAATCTGTGTTTAGACAAGACAAACCAAGAAATAGCCGTGTCTTGTGTCATTTTATCATAGTCCCAGAGGTCTAAGGTTGGTGTTCTGTCTGAGAACAACATGGCATAGGTGTGAAAACAGCCAAGTTTCAGAATATCAGGATTGCTGCTCTTTTCCATTTTTTTCATAGTTGAAAAGTGATTATTTCTAGGGCAGTAAACTTCATATGCATTCAAGGATAATGTACTGTGCTGAGAAATGTTTTATTGTGATAATACTGTACAGAGGGGTTCCAATTACATGGGCAAGGTAATGAGTATATTTCTTATCAAGCATTGTTGCCTCCTCCTTTGTTTCCCCTTCCCATCCCTTCCCATTTCCCTCTCCCCACCCCCCTTCTCCTGTACCACGCCAAAATTGTAAAGTTTGTTTTTTGACATAACATCTTGTACATCTCATTGTTGCAATGGGTCCACCTGTATCCCTATTTAAACAATTTGTTTTTTCCTTTCCCCTCCACAAATTATACCAACATCAAATACAGTGAAAGCAGGGGTCATACCGTGGGAGAGGGACATACAAAGCAACAAAGAAATCTTATAAATATGTTAGAAACAATCTCAAGAAAGAAAAAAAATTTGAATCCTTATCTTGGGATTCATTTCCCTAACATCAGCTTATCTGACCATTTCTGCTTGTTGTGCTGAGGAAATTTTAAAGATAGTATCACATCCTCATTGGTTCATGTTCTGAGGACTTTAAAGGCAAAGGCCAATTCCAAGTATTGCCTTATATTTTTTTTATGCTGGTCCTGGGGCTTAAATTCAAGACCTGGGCACTGTCTCTGAGCATTTTTGCTTAAGCTGGTGCTCTACCACTTGAGCCATAGCTTCACTTCAAGCACTTTTGGTGGGTAACAGGAGATGAGTCTTACAGGCTTTCCTACCCCAAGCTGGCTTTGAATTTGCATCCTCAGATCACAGCCTCTTGAGTAGCTAGGATTACAGACATGAGCCACATTTGCCTGGCAAGCATGACCATATTTTATGGGTTAACTGGATGGTTGTGAAGCTGGATTGGGATTTGATGGTCCTATTTAACATATCAGGTCTTATTCTTGGTGTTATTTTTCCAATTTTTGAAATTTCAATTAAGTCTATACATATTTGTGACTTTTCCTCTCACATTTTCCATTCCTCAAAGCCAAATATATTTAGAGTGACAAAGCTTTTTATCTTCATATCTCAAAAAACTGCTTACATTGCTTCCATGAACATTTCCAATATAATGTACCAATATCTGTTGTTGACATTATGATGACTATGTGGCTGGAATTCATAGCTGGACCATATTCTATAATTGTAGCTTCTGTATCTTTTGTGTCCCTAGAATTATAAAATATCCCCATTGTTTTATATACTTAGTGTTGTGTATACTAATCACCAATTCAACCACAAAATCTCTCCTAGCTTGACATATCTTTACATTCTAATATGTTTACATTCTTGAGATTTGAGATGAATTGATTTGCCTTTAAATAATCATCAGACTCAGGATCTCTAACTGGATCTAACCTGAAGGAGGTGTTGCCTAGTCTCCCAAGAGTCTTAGACACCTGATGACTTGGACTCCTGAAACCTTTGCTATCCTGGTTCACTAACTTGTTTTAGGGGAATAAACACTACAGAAATGACTTGAGAAGGAGATTGACATTAAGATTTTTAAGGTCTTTAATGTCTGGAAATACTTCTCTCCTTTCTACTAAACCAGTAATTTGATGATGCTTAAAATTGCAGGTTAAAAAATATTTTCCCATTGGACACTGTGTTGAAAATGAACTATGCAACTTGTAGGGAAGGATGGGGAAGGAAAAAGTGGGAGAGAGCGAAGGAGGGGATGGCATTGTCCAAAAGAAATGGACTCTTTATCTGACTCCTGTAACTGCAACTCCTCTGTACATTACCTTTACAATAACAAGAAAAAAATCAAAATAGTATTTTCCCTCCACAATGAAGGGGTTATTCCCTCACATTTTTAGATTCTAGTCTTTCTGTTAGAAAGTGCAACAACATTCTAATTTCTTGTGTTTGGTATATGACTTAATTTTGGTCTCCAGAAATCTGTAGATTCTGTTTGCAGTATCATGAACTTTGTTCACAAAGATGGGCCTTGGGGGTGGTTATAGTTCTTCAATTTTATTGGCACTTAGTAGGTCCTTTTATCCTAGAAGCTCTTGCCAATCAGTTCTGAATTGTTTTTATTTATATTTTTGAAAAAAATCCTTTTTTTCCTTTACATTTGGTGTTTTCCCAATATCCTATTTTAATTCATGGAAGGGAATATATGATTACTTTCAATTTATTCTGGGTTCTGTCTCATCTCAATTTCTATTTTCCCTTCCCATCCTCAGGCAAACACAATTCTATATTGATATGCTTCGGCCCTTAGTTTTATTCTTATATTTTTCCCCATGGGAAACTGTCCAAATAGTGTGTTATAAGATTTTGCCTCTGTGTGAGCTTTATAGAAATCTGATATTTGCGGTTGTGTATCTAGAGCATAGGTCATCAAACTTGTTTGGTCAGGAACCAAAATAACAAGTATCTTAGTCTATGGAGGCCAACAGTCCCTAGCATTCAACTATGTCTGTGGTAAGCAGGCAGATACCAACAGGTGAACATGGCTACCTTTCTATACAATTTTACTTACTAAAACAGCCACTGATTTCTGCTTCAGAAATGTTCTAAATATGTGCACAAAATGGTAGAACTTCATCTAGTATAGATACAAACTGGACAAATTGTTTATCAAAAAGTTTTACTTACATATAGTTTTATATATAGTGGTCTGGATTCTTTGTTGTTCCATTCTATCTTATGTTTCTAAAATGCAGCCAAGTTATTTCTTATAAGTAGAGCTTGCATTTTCATTCATCTGTTCCTCCTCAGAACAAATTATCACAATTTTCTTATCCATGCCCTTGTCAATATATATTTATTTTCTGTTATTTTTATATGCTTTTTCAAATATATTTGCTCACCCAAAACATAACTCAAAAAACACACCTTCCCAATACTCACTACCATAAACTCTCTTGATTTTAAACAACCTAGGATGCATACACATAAGTCATAATTTTCATTTTCTTGACTGCTGAAGAAACTGAATACTCCTATGACATAATAATGATGTGATTTCCTCTTCTGTGCAATGCTTATTTGAAGGCATAGCGATGTCCCCAGACACTGGACAGCTCAGGGAAGCGCTTGCGGAAATGGTGCCCTTTGTTACAGAACTTCAGAAAGAAAAAGGAATACATTTACAGGTTCATTCTACATTCTCACTGGTCCATGCTTGCACAGATTCTGTAGAAAATTAACTTTCCCACATGCTGTCTGGATTATAGCCCACAGCCTCTCTGTGCAGCCAGCTGCTGGGAGAAACATCTCTAAAATGAAAGAAAATCTGGTGTTACTTTTCACATTCGATATGTGGCTTGAATGTCTGTGGACACTTTTCAGCCTATTCATATTTTAGAACAGGACCTCACAAGTCACCTGGAACCTTCTCTGGGAAGCTGGTAGAAACATGTGACTGGCTTCGCTGGGCTGTCCTGCTGGTATCCTCACAATATATCCCCACAATATACTTGAGTCTCTAGAAGAACTTCCCAATCTTCTCTGCAGAATAACAGCTGTTATATTTCAGGAGGCCTGTGAGGCCTGTAAAATTCAGATTTTAAACTTGCAGTCATTTTCACTTTTACCATAGCATCCCTGATCTTATCAATCTGTTGTTCTGTAACTCAAAGGTTTACCCTATATTTCACTCTTTCCAGAGAAGCAACCCTCCAATCTCCAACCTTCTCCCTGGGAGAAAAATAGAGAGTCCTAACTGCTTGGTGAACAAACTACTAGTCCTTGGGCTTTTGCTATTGTTTAAGTCGTCCATTCCCAAGATACCTGGTGCAAATTCTTCAGATTTTAGAAACACCAATTTTTAGTTTTCCCATAGCTCGCTTTCAAAGATTCAGTCTTCTTGGTTCTACTGAGCCAAATTTTTTACTTGTCATGAAGAATCTACTTTTTTGCATCTAAGAAGTTACTGTTGCATTCTCTTTGATTTCCTTTCCCTTTATGAGTGAATGCTGTAAAACAAAAAACTTCCCATTTTTCTTCTACAGTTTGAGGAGAGAGCTGAGCCTTAGTGTGTTTAATCTGCAATCGTCAATCAGATGTTTCCTAAATTCCTCATCGCCGTTTTCCCAAGACAATGATATTCCCAATAGTCGATTGACCACATTGTGACTAAGAGCAGGAATCTTCAAACTGGTGGAAGAGACATTCATGTACTGTTGGGGACCTAGTGTTGGCCAATACATTTGCCCGCGATGTTCCCGCTCATGTATGAGCTGTGCTGTGACTCCCTGCGTGACTTTCATCTGAGTCAAAGGTTACCTGTGACTTTTCACAATGCTTCGCCAGCTTAAATCATGGGTCAGCTTTGAACCTTACCCTAGTCTCTGTTGGTCTCTTTCCTGTGTCAGCATCCAATCTTACTTCCATGGCCTCATGTTCACATGCCCTCTTCTACCGCTCATCACCCGCCAAAGGAGACTAATGGAGACTGAAGTGCCTGGGGACCTAGGACCTGCAAAAGCAGAATGAGAGCATGTTGTGGGGAAATGGGCTCCGTGCTTTCTCCTAGGAAGGTCTTCATTTGCTCTTGGTTTTCCCTGGTATAAGCCATAGGGTCTTCACACGGAAACTTTGTAAGTTCCCCACGGTCCAGCAGCTCTGAAGAGACTGCTTATTCTTCCTGACTATGCCGGAAGTCAGCAAATCATTTCTTCTCTGTCTAACATGCTGTGCTCTTTCAACTCAATGTGCATCAATAACTGCAGAATATGTTCCTTAATATGCAGATTCAGAAGGGACTAGGTCTTTGATGAGATCTTACATTCTGCATTTCTTTTAGGTCATGTATCACCTTTCCACAGTCTAGTCTGAGGAGCAAGCACAGAAGCACACTGGAGTAGCATGGTTCCAGGTGTTCCCCACACTTCTTCCTACACTACCAGAACCTTCCACACTGGCAGAGGGTGGTGGACTCGGCTCCTCGTCCACATCTTCATCTCCCATCTTCTGTCTGGTTTGCAGCTAATGTTTTAAACCAAAAGCATTCACAGAATCTCTGTTGAGTGCTTGAATAACAATGATCCCAAAAATGAGAGAGAGAGAGAGAGAGAGAGAGAGAGAGAGGAGGGTGCAGAGAGAGAGAAAGAGAGAGAGAGAGGGAGGGAGAGAGGGAGGGAGGGAGAGAAGTGCTTGGAAGTATTGTAACTCCCATAGTAAGCCCATACTCATGAGCTGATGATGCGAAGATGTTTAAGTCCATTTCATTTGTTCTAATGTGATGCAAGCTCTGGTATCTGTTACCCCAGCGCTCTCTGAAGATCAGTGTGTTCTGGGACTGCACGGGAAATCACACCGTGTGAGCTTCTCCTTCCCTATTCTGCTTTTTCTCTCACCTCTGCTTTCCTTGTGTTCATTCTGACTCTTCTGAAGACTTCTCCTTCACAAATTCTATGGATCCAAACCTGCTAAGGGTCTACTTTTAAGAGAATGTAATCTAAAATGAGTAGGCTCATAGATGCCTGGGGAATGTAAGAAAAGAAGGATTATAGCAGACAAAAATCTCTACCAAGAGGCCAGGCACTGGTGGCTCACGCCTGTAATCCTAGCTACTCAGGAGGCTGAGATCTGAGGATAATGGTTCATAGCCAGCCCAGGCAGGAAAATCTGTGAGACTCTTATCTCCAATAAATGACAGGAAAACCGGAAGTGGCGCTGTGTCTCAAGTGAGAGAGCACTCACCTTGAGCTGAAGAACTCAGGGACAGTGCCCAGACTCAGAGTTCAAGCCCCATGACTGAAAAAAAAAAATCTCTACCAAGAGACTGTGGCTGGTACTTGCAAGTACCCAGTGCCTAATGGTAAGTACTTCATCAAATTTGGCTGAATGGCTGATTGGATCACCTAATCCAATTTCTTAGTGGCCTAATCTGATTTCTGGATCATGGGGCTCAAGCAGAGCTGAAAGTTCACCATACCCAACTACCAGCCTATCCAGCACCATCACCACCAAATGACCACAATCCTGTTCTTAGATTGCCAGGTGTTTGGGAAGGTTTAGCATCAAATATTCCAGGGCCCCGCATCAACCATAGGATCTGTACTGTAGGCCTGACCTGCACCCTTGATCCCCACTTTCTTGAGTGTGCCCCCCAGACCTTGCCACACTCTGGAAAGAAACAGCAAGATCTCTATCCTTGCCACATCAGCCCAGAACTGCCCACTGGACACTCCTCTAGCACTATGATCTTCTAATCGTGAGGAAAGGCAGGAAGATCAATCCACACGCAAACACCACTTCCTGCATTTTTCAGGGCCGCCCTGTAGTGCATGTGGACACCACCACCACCACCACCACCCCCCGTGCATGCGTTCTCGCACTATTTGGGGAAGACAGGCCCAGGAAAGGGGCGTGGGTATGAAACGTCATCACTAGAACAGTGAGTTCACTTGGAGTACTTTGAAGAAAAGGTTTGCAAAATCTTTTGTACGGTTCCTTGAAATTGCTGCATGACCTATCAAGATGTGAAATGCAAGAAATCACGTATTGTGGTTTGTGGGGGCAAAATATGAAATGATAGGATTCTGTCTAGGCAAATGATATTGGAAACACATAAATAGAAAATGTGGAAAGTTAAGACAGAATATTTGCTCAAGTCATAGTTATCATCGCTGAAGAGAGGAGCACTTCATTTCAGTTTTCAGAGTGAAATCCATGATAAGGATACTTGTTTATCACTCTTCCTTACAGCTTCAAAGAGTAAGGTTGTTTTTCTCTTTTGTTCCACTCTTGTTTTCCATTGTACTTTGCATCTGGCAATTCTTCACACAGTCTTCTCTTGCTTATTTTATTATGCCACTGACCCATTCAAATCCTTTTGCATTTCTTACTTCTTGGCTTCAAAATAGATTATGAGTTTTGCATTTCTTACTTCTTGGTCTCATAATAGATTATGAGTTTTGCTAGGGTAGAAATGTACACTGACACTGTTTCTTTGTGTATAATAATTATGCCTCTTTAGATCATTAATAGTGTGATCATTGAAACTGAAGATAGTCCCTCAAGTAATAAACCCTAGACTCACAAATAGAAACTATTATAGTTTTGATTTTTTTGCTTTTGAGTGTTAAGCTATGTCATGACCCTTGTAAATTTGACAATGGTTGCATAAATCTTATTTTTCTATTATGAAAGTCATAAATTTGGAAATCTTGGCTAAGTTTGCACATTTTTCTTTCCTCTGAAGCCTGAAATTTACATCCTTCTTTTTCTAAAATGTTTCTGCCTCTGGCTCTTTCTTTGATATTTATCTACCCAAGCCCCACCTCATAAAGCCCACACAAGTTCTACTTTTTGGTGCACTTTGGAAAGTTCACCAACTAAGATATAAAAAAAAAAAAAATAAGTTCAATACTCACTTTTATCTCTTAGAGGAAAATTAAAGGTTCTCCAAATAAGGACCAATGAGAGTAATACCATCTCTAAATCCTTTCATAAATCTTCAACTTTCTGAAGACCAACCCTGCCCTTACTCTCTGAATTTGTTTTCAAATTCTGAAGTTCTGATACGGCTAAATGTCTCACTTTACCATTCTGTCTGACCTTCTTTTCTGCTCTCCAGCATCAGTTTTGCTTTTTAATCTCCCATCACGTTCTCTCTGGCTTTTTCCTGTTTTCTTCTTCTTTTTGGGGGGTGGGGGTCAGGTCGTGGGGCCTGAGCTCTGGGCCTGGGTGCTGTCCCTCAGCTCTTCAGCTCAAGGCTAGTGCTCTACCACTTGAGCCACAGTGCCACTTCCGGTTTTTTTCTTTTTTTGCTTATGTGGTGCTGAGGAATCAAACCCAGGGCCTCAGGTATGCAAAGCAAGCGCTCTACCACTGAGCCACCTTCCCGGCCCTTTCCTGTTTTCTTTTTGTCATACATGTTTCCCAGCCTCTCCTGCCTGGGAGCAAGGCCATGAAGCAAGAACTCTCTCCCAAGATAGAAGCCAAGGGTACAAGACGGAAGCAAAGTGTGGAGCAGACTGGGAACACTCATTTATTAGTCATTCATTAATTTATTCATTTAACTCAACATAAATGATGAATAATTTCCCATTGAAAATGAAGATGTAGGTTATATTCAGCATAAAAAGTGTCAAAAAGTGCCGTGCCCCTGCACCAAACCTACCCCTGAGCACAAATGGCTGTGCAAAACAGCTGCCTTTCCTGCTCCTCACCACACCCGCGTACCTGCGGCTTGTTCTACCACACTAAGCGCTCTCAGCGATTCCTCGTTTCTGGTTCCACAGCCCAGTTTTACTAGCTGTCTTTGAGCCTCTTTTCATTTGGACCATTTTTACATTTCTCTTCGCATAGGCTTTTGTCTGACTAGGGTTGGGTTTGGAGAGGGGAGATAACAACCTTCTGATCTAGCTTTTCATCCCATTTCGTCCTTCCTTGGGATATTACTGTCTCCTGGGATTAAAATGTCCCCCATCCTTCACTGGACACATCAGATGTCTTTGCATCAGATTCACACAGGGAGTGGCTGACAGGCTTTTTTCACTAGGAAATGGTATCAACCTGAGGATTAAAATCACAGGTATTTGGGACACTGTAAGCATTCAACAATGTTGACAGATGTGAATTTAACTGACTTGCGGTCATAATTCCAAGACAACTTCTCAACCTAGCCCAGAGCTCTCCCCTTAGTGCTTCTTGTTGCAGCTGGAAGGGACTCCTCAATGAACTGCTTCACCTCTGCCTTCCTTCTCCCTCCCCCACAGCATTCCTCCTCTTGTGCTGGGCTGAAATAAACACTTCCCATTGCTGTATACGCCCCTTTGCTGGTACTTAAATAAGGTAGATGTTCAATTGACTCAAGCTTTAAGCCAATGAATAACAATATAACGGTAACATTGTCCCGGTAATAGAGATATTTTTATCATCTCCTCACTCCGTTATCACTATATGATAACAGAGATTGTGTCTCCTCCTCTTTTACCTCCCTGCATCCTCTCAACACTCACAACTGATTTCAGTAAAGAATAAACCTGCATGTTTGTTCAAAGCAGGATTTTGGAGCCTGGCCACTGTGGAAGAGCAGGCTAGCTTTGTTGTGGAAACTGTTGTTCCCCTCCCAATCTCTAGAGGGCAGTAGCACCCACCACCCATACACCAGACATTGCCAAATGCCAGCCCGTGGCATACATCACTGGAGAGGCATGATGCATGTGCAGCCTCCATTCATCTTTACAGAGATCATTCAAGGCTGAGCGGAAGGCCATCATATGAACTTCACGTCAAAGGGAGCCCATTACTTGTAAGCATGTCATTCATCATTGTAAACAACAACACTGCTTCGCAGGCATGACAACAGTCCTTTAATATTTCTCTGGTAACTAGTGATGTTATACATTTTTTTTCATCATTTTCTTGAGTTCATTTTGATGGTATTTTATATGATCAAATACACATAGAGCCGGGCGCTGGTGGCTCACGCCTGTAATCCTAGCTACTCAGGAGGCTGAGATCTGAGCATCGCGGTTCAAAGCCAGCCCGGGCAGGAGAGACCATGAGACTCCTATCTCCAATAAATCACCAGAAAACCGGAAATGGCGCTGTAGCTCAAGTGGTAGAGCGCTCGCCTTGGACAGCGCCCAGGCCCAGAGTTCAAGCCCCACGACCGACAAACAAACAAACAAACAAAAAAACACATAGATACTGTGCCTGAGAATAACCTCCTCTGGTCTCACTGTATGTGAATGTCTCAAGACGTGTGTAATTTATCAAGCTGCAGTTTTTTGTTTTTAAACCATCCAGTGTGTCTGCTGATTTCTAGGCACATTCTGGCTATCAAAAATGAGGGAAACCATGTAACCTATGTTTCTCTGGGTCTGGCTTACTTCGCTCAACAATGCTATAAAGAGGAAACAAAATCTTAAATCTTGGTTCATCCTCCATCTACTGGCCTATTCTGCTGTGCTCTGTGTTCTTTTTTTATTTTGTCGGTTGTGGGACCTGAACTCTGGGCCTGGGCGCTGTCCCTCAGCTCTTCAGCTCAAGGATGTTATACATTTTTTGTGCACATATTGGCCATTTATATTTTTGTCTGTGAAGTATCTGCACCAACGTTTTTGCCCGCTTTAAGAAATGGCGTGACTGTCTTGGAGTACAGCGCTTCTTTTATCTAGTACACACGCGCAATCGTTTCTTCCAGTCTATGACTTGCTGTTCTTTGTAAAGCGCTTCTCTCAGAGCAAAGATTTCACTTCCGATGAAGTCTGCCTATATGAAGTCTGTTTATATTCTTGAGATTCTAGGAAAATTTTTCTTAGCCTAAACTCATGAAGAATTTTTTCCTACAATTTTGTCTCTTTCCTTTAGGTCTATTATCTCCTTCAAATTAAGTGAAGTAAGATATATCAAGGTAATTGTAAACTACTCATAATAAAAACTGTCAGATCACTGATTCTTGCAACTTAGGTTCATATCAAACTCAATAGGCTGAGTTAAAAGAAGACACACACAAAACAATACCATATATTTGCATTCACTTTAGAAAATTTCAGGGGGGAGGATCAGGTAGGGAGGGTATAGGAAGGGATGGGAAGGGGAAACAAAGGAGGAGGCAACAATGCTTGATAAAAAATGTACTCATTATCTTGCCCATGTAATTGTAACCCCTCTGTATGGTATTTTCACACACACACACACACACACACACACACACACACACACACACACACACACACACACACACACACACACACACACAAATTACCAGAAAATGAAGCCGACTCCAGAAAGAATATTAGTAGTTGTCTAAGGATAGGATTTAGAAATAAAATGGTGGGCTGGGAAGTTGGCTCAGTGGTAGAGTGCTTGCCTTGCATGCATGAGGCCCTGGGTTCCATTCCTCAGCACCATATACGCAGAAAAACCAGAAGTGGCGCTGTGGCTCAAGTGGTAGAGTGCTAGCCTTGAGCTGAAGAGCTGAGGGACAGCGCCCACGCCCAGAGTTCAGGCCCCACAACTGACACACACAAAAAAAGAAGAAGTAAAATGGTTTTGAAAGATGGATGATGAAAGTTTAGAGGGCAATGGAAATGTTTGGTACTGAGAGTATTTAAATTTGTCTAAGTGATGAAATGGGTCAACATAAGTGCAGTTTATTAAGCCTAATCTATGCATTAATAAAGCTGTAAAAACTCAACTTGAGATAAAGGAGTTATAGGATTTTCCTCTAGCCAGTTTATGAAGAATTAAGATCCTACCTTTACACCATACCAACCTCAGCATTTGCCTAATTCCACATAGCACCTGAATTCTCCATGACTTACCAGTCTTGGCCTTTTGCTGGGTTAGATGCAACTCCTGTCCTCTAGGGGGCAGACTTAACCAGGAAAACAGTTCAGGAAGCTACTAGAACACTGGGTTGGTCTTAGGTCCCTGGCTTTTCTCAGCTTCCAACTGCCAATTCAAATGCCATTTATTCTTCAAGTTCAACTCCATCCAAATGCTCCTATGACATGTCTTCTAATTTTCACACAGAGCAAAAATGTTTCTGCATGCCAAACTTGGATCCAATTTTCCTTTATTCTTTCCTATTGTTTCATTTATTTTATTTTATAGATCTTAAAACACCCAGTCTCCAAAAGGCAGTGCCAGTCTTTAGAGACAAGGTAATTTTTACTCATTTTTCCTTCCTCCTTGTATTTTTCACAGAGGTATTTCTTTTTTTTTTTTTTTTTTTTTTTTTTGTCGGTCGTGGGGCTTGAACTCTGGGCCTGGGCGTTGTCCCTCAGCTCTTCAGCTCAAGGTGAGCGCTCTACCACTTGAGCTACAGCGCCACTTCAGGTTTTCTGGTGGTTTATTGGAGATAGGAGTCTCACGGTCTTTCTTGCCAGGGCTGGCTTTGAACCGCGATCCTCAGATCTCAGCCTCCTGAGTAGCTAGGATTACAGGCGTGAGCCACCAGCGCCCGGCTGACAGAGGTATTTCTTAATAAATGTTTTTTGAGCTAAGAACAGCATTTTATGCATTCATTTTATTATTCCTGTATGCTACCAGAAGAGAGCACAGTTCCTATTTCCTTCCTTCAGTTCAGGTTAATGGTGTTTTCTGAGAGGTGTTGTCATTCGGTCCTGTAGATAAAAACACAGACAACTTTCTAAGTTCCTCCTGATTTGATATTTACAGCAAGTGACATGATTAGATTTTTTTCTTTTGAAATGTCAGAAAAGCCAGGCCTGGACTGCATGACCATAATCCTAGTGACTCAGGAGGCTGAGGCCAATTTGGGAAATTTAGTAAGACATGGCATGAAAATAAAATGGTCTTAAAGAGGAGTATAAGGATAGAACTTATATAAAAGTATGATATGCTTCCAAAACCAAACAGGAAATTTTTCAGGTGCTTTTTGAGATTAACCCAACTGATACATATTTAGAAAGATAATGAGTGATTAATCATATTTCCATTTCAGTAGAACAGCCTGCCCAACTTTCTTATCTACCTTGCTGAAATATTACTTTCAGAACAAGTTCATAATCTAAATTCTTTCTGTTTTAGCATTTGAAAACTGCACAGAAGTGATCAAACCCTATAGTAACAAATTCTGTAATCCTTGTCTACAACCTGGATTGCTTGCTTACAACCAAGGAAGAAGGTCTTCTACAACTGAGATCCAATGTTCAGCCCCATACCAGGTCGTCACCTTCAGCTTACCAAGAGTGGACCACAGGATATCTGTCTCTGATATGATGTTACCCTCATAATCATCATGGACAAATGTCTAACCTACATCAAGCCACTTCCTACGATAAGATAAATTCAGGACATGAAGATTTATTATACAAGACCACTCTCCTGAACTCTTCAAAGCATCAAGATCAGGAACTCAAAAAGCCAAGAACAGCTCCCTTTTAAAAACAGAGATGGGACACACATCCAAATATAATGTCAACACTTTGTGGAATTGTGGGTCACTCAAAATAACTGTATGAAGCTTTAAGGCAATTCAGCAATTTATAGTGTCTTTCATAAAATACATGTGGTAATAATATTAAGGCTTTTGTTCCTCAAGTGTTATATATTGTGAAAAATATATTATGAAAAAATGTCTTTATTCTTAGAAAAAGCATATTAAAGTATTTAGAGGAAAGTATCTTGTTATAGTTCAACTTATATTCAAATTGTTTGGGAGGTGATAGATGCATAGGTAGATGTGTAAAACAATAAATAACTCGTGAATCTGAGGTGTGTGCACATGTTTTCTAAATAGTTTTTTTAATTATTCTATAATTTTTAAGTTTTTCAAAATTTAAGACATGAAGATTGGGTACAAGTCAATGACAATTTAAAACCTGTACTGCTGGACACCAGTAGCTCACACCTGTAAGCCTATTCAGGAGGCTGAGATCTGAGGATCCCGGTTCAAAGCCAGCCTGGGCAGGAAAGTCCGTGAGACTCCAATAAAGCACCAGAAAAACAGAAGTGGTGCTGTGGCTCAAGTGGTAGAGCACTCACCTTGAGCTGAAGTGCTTGTGGAAAGTACCCAGGCCCCATGACCGACAAAAAGAAAAACAAATAAAAGAACAAAAAACTGTACCAAGTTTCACTTCTTATCATCACCATTTCTACCCTTAGTAATTTTCATTCTAAATCTCCATAAGCTTTTGAAGAACTTTGTTGCATATGGAAATGTATTTTAAATACAAGCGGAAGGGTCTCCTCTCCTCCTAACATTCTACCAAAGACAGGTGGCTGATAGATTTTAGATATTAAATGAAATTTGCAAACCCTAACCAGTGAGTCCCTAATGGAGGCATCAGTGGGTCTGAGTTCTGCCGTCACCTGCAGTGACTTACAGTGTCCCCAAAGAGGAGGATATAATCCTCAAGGAAAGCTCTGGAAGCCACAGACATCCCTGTGGTTGCTGAGTCAAACTTTATGCTTTTGCTTGTGCTCAGTTCAAGCTAGGAATGACTCAGGCTGATTAAGGTGAATTAGCTGATTAAGGTGATCCATTGTTATACATGCAGAGGAAGCAATTGCATAGTGCTCTCCACACAGCGTAAGTCAAAATTCTTACATGTACCACACAAGGACCTCAGCTTGAACTCATTTATTTTCCTCAAGAATTCACACTGAAAAGATTCTTTCTGTGAAGATTCTCTCGGCTGAACCCCATACTTGCATTCCATAGTCCTCATCAAAACATGTAATTAAACATACACTTCTGGATTCGCTTTTGAATGTGTTTCCGAACTCCACGGGGTGAGTGGCTGGGTCTGTGGAGGTGTGCTATGGAGGTGTGCTTAGTACCAGCTGTGCCAAGCACCCAGCAGCAGTACCTCAGCATGTATTGCCAGAAGGCTTACTGAGGTCCCTCAGCCGGCTCCTAGTGTACCCAGAGGAGCAAGCAACACCTTCAAACCCGCGTGACCACAGCTGCAGTCTCCACACCAAGGTAGTTCTCACTCCCCAGAGGTCAAGTCCACATTTGGGCAGCCAGAGCCCCAGGAAATGGGCCCAAGAACTGAGACTCTAGGGTTGATGTCCCAAGATGGAGGAGCAATAGTAAAGCTCTAGTGTTTCAGTCTGTGTTCCCTCCCCAGTGCCACCTATTACTTGCTTTGTATTTGTGCACTATTCCTCAGGCAGCTTTTCAAAGAATCATGGAATATGAGGGTCAGAAAACTAGCTATCTGGAAAACAATCTCAGAAAGTAAACCAACAAACAAACCTATGTTAATTGCATGAGTTAAAAATCTATCCTTGCTAAGCCTCACTCAGACATCTGTTTCCAACATTGTAGTGAACGCATAAACAAGTAGCCATGAATTATCACAAGAAGAATTAGAGTAGCTCATTGTATTTAACTTCACTACTTAGTGATTATATAATTTTTAATAATATGTATAATATAGTAATAGTATGCAATCATCTATAGCATCTCCATATAATATGGTCATAGTATAGGGTTGTATATAGTAAATCATGTAATCTATGAACACAGGTACACATAAAGAAGTCCACATTTATACATTCATGTATGCAAATTTCTCTGGAATTTTTGATAGGTAAACTCCACAAAGATTATCATCACATACTAGGCTGGGTTTGAGAGCCACTAACACGAATGCATATAGATATGTGTATCAATGTATATTATTCTGGATCCATTGTAAAGTTAAAGAGAAGATTAAAGCATTAAAAATCACATGTGAATAATCAGATAATGGATCAAAATTCTGACTATGTAAAGAACTAAAATAAATTAAACAGTAAGTAAACAATTCAATTAATATGCCAGCAAGAAAACTGAGCAGATAGTTCCCACAAGAAGAAATATAAATGACTAATAGATACTTGAAGATGTGCTCAATATCCTTAGTGAAAAGGAATATTGTTGAACCACACCACACTGGGTCCCATTTCCCCATTTCACCCCAAGGAGAATGGCAGCCAACAAGAAAACAAATAAAAGCAAATGCTGGTGAGGATGGGGGGGGGGAAGAAACCCTCATACACTGTTGGTGGGAGTGTAATTATGGAAATCAGTATGGAGGTTCCTCAAACAACTAAAATAGACCTTCCCTATGGCTGCTCCATACTGAAGTAGAATAAGTCAATATATCAGAAAGACATCTGCATAGCTATATTTATTGAAGCACTGTTCACAATAGCCAAATGATGGAATCATCCCATCATATATTAAATGTCATACGTATCATCATAATAGATATGGTACATATGTGTTATACATATGAATATTAAACATCCATAAAGAAAAATGAAGTCATGTCATCTGCAGGAAACTGGATCACAATTGTAGGGCATCCTACAGAGCAAAACAAGCGAAACTAAAAAGACAAAATGCCATATGGTTTTATTCATATGTGAAAGATTTCAAATACATACATATTTAGGGACATTATGGACATCTACTTGTATAACTACATGTATAGATGAGCTGAGCATGAATCTAAGGAACTATGTAAGAGGAGATGGAAAAGGAGGAAGAAAAAAATGGTTAAATAATTATTGAAATATATTTTGGAAGAAGATGAATGTGGTCAAAATAGATGGCTTGCAACTATAAAAACTCAAGTAAGCTGCTGAAATTGTTTTGAAAAGGAAAGCAAGTGGAGAAAGGGATTAGGTTGATGGGACCACACTATAAATGTGTGAACTCTAACTGAAATCTCCTCTGTCTGACCAATGTAAGCTTATAAAACATTATTCTAATTAAAAAAGAAAGGCATGGTATAATTCAAGAAAGATGCAAGGCCAGTTTGGAAATGGAAATCAAACTCCTGGATTATTCCTCCAACCCCGGTGAGAGCGCAATGGAATGAAAGGACAGGCCAGGGCAGGGAGCGCTTCCGCTCCTCCAGGAAGCTGAGGAAATTCAAGGACCCTGCTTGCTTCCTTTCTCCAGTGTCTTTTCATTGATGGAAATCCCTACACAATTTTAGAAGGATGTGGGCCAGCTTCTGACCTAAGCATGTCATAATTTTTTAATTAAAGCTAATAAGCTCACTCATCTTAATTTTTACATTGTTTCACCAGCACAATTTCCTATTTCTGATTTCTATTGCAACACCACCTAGTTACTCTCTTGTTAAAACTGCACACCATCAGGATGGTAGAGCATGCTATGTGTTTGTATGATTCTATACAACAGTTCCAAAAGTGGGGGAATCCTTCTTTCTAGAAAATTCTACATTTTGATAGAACAAACTATGAGAGTGTACCAATTATAAGATGTAGCTTTAATGTCTGTTTCACAAGTAATCTGAAGTAGAAGGCCCTTCTCCACAGATTTTTAGTGCTATTTACAATTCAGATAATATTATACTTCCTATAAATCTATCTCTAGCTAAACTGTATATAGATACAGAACATACTATTCATGTTATGATTCATATCACCTATATGATATATGTCATATGGGTGACACCTGTATTTATATGCATATAATAGCATATATACATGTAATCATTTCCATATGTGGCTTTTCTGCTCTACATGTTTAATTATTCCCATAAAATACGCTGCAACTATTTGCTCCTGATCTTTGGCCCCAGTCTATGAGTGTACTAGGTGGCACTTACTTTAAGTGTTCAATTTAATGATTTATTTATTACCTTGCCATCTTCTCTGCCATAATTCCTCTTTCTGAAGTTTGAAATACCAAGATCAAAGAGATGGATCTGTAACATGTCTAACCTCAAATGTTTATCTTTCATCGTATGCCAACGTATTCTAAAAACAGAGAGACAATGATTAAACATAAGCCTGCCGGAACAGGACTGTAGACCGGCCCCGGGGCGGGCTCTGCGCCGCCCCCTGGAGGCGAGCTGCAGGACTTCTCTGGAGAAATGCCTTGCTTAGATGCTCTGGACAAGAAGGCCTGGAATCTTTGCGTGTTCCTTGTGCTAAGGGGACGGACTGCAAGGAGCTTCCACAGTGCTCGCATCCACTTTGCGGCTTCTCTCTTTTTTCTTTAGTTTGCTTTTGTCCCCCCTCCCTGTAGGTTGTCACGTGTCATCCAGGCTGGCCTCGAACTCCATCCTCTCGCTTCAGCCTCCCCACTGCTAGGATGACAGGTGTGTATCACCACACCCAGATTCTTTCAACTCTCCGACAGATCCAAGTACAGGAGTACATTAAGAAATCAAGTAAGCTATGTCTGGGGCGAGGCGTGTAAAGATACAAATGTTAAGGAATAGTGACTGGGTTTTTTTTCTTTTAAATATCAAGCACATAAGGAATTTCTTTGAACATAAAACGTAACTCATCTAACTTGGTGGCTACTTGGCATAGTCTTAATGTGCTCTTTATGTGAAATGAATGAAGGTTTTTATTCATGCTTTCTACTAGAAGATGTTCATTTCTCTTAAGCATTTATTTTTTGGCCAGCATTTGTGATGATAAATTCTAATGATATTTAACATGGCAATATCAGTTTATTATTCGTTTTTGGCAGTGGTGGTAGTACTGAGATTTGAGCCCGGGGCTTCATGCTTGCTAAACAGTCATTCTACCACGGAGGCACATTCCCAACCTTCTTCTTCTGAGATAGTCTTACTTCCTGGCTTTGTGCATGACTGGGACATGATCTATCTATTTATCTATTTCAGGCTTCCTGTCCCAGCTCGTATAACAGGCATACAGCACCACACCTAGCTTGTTTTCACTGAGACAGAGAATCAGACTTTTCTGCCCAGGCCTACTTGGAACTATGATCCTCTGATGTCATGTCTCCCGAGTAACTAGGATTATGCACACAAGTCACCCATGTCTATCTTGATTACTTCTTCAAATTACTTTTGCTTTTCACAAATCCACTGCTCCCTTTCCTCTACTTTCCTTCATCTTCTCTCTTGTGATTGACTCTATTTCTTCTGATTTTTTCTTTCTTCTTCCTTCCTTCCTTCCTTCCTTCCTTCCTTCCTTCCTTCCTTCCTTCCTTCCTTCCTTCCTTCCTTTCTTTGGTTGTGAGGCTTGAACTCAGGACTTGGGCACTGTCACTGACATTTTTCACCCAAGGCTAGTGCTCCACCACTTTGAGTCACAGCTCCACTTCCAATTTTCTGGTGGTTAGCTGGAGATAAGAGAATCCGATAGAATTTCCTTCCTGGGTTGGTTTTGAACCTCAGTCCTCAAATCTCAGCCTCCTGAGTAGCTAAGATTACAGGCCTGAGCCACTGTTGCCCTGCAATTTATTTATTTTTACTTTATTTTTACTGATTTATTTTTACTTCTCTTCATTAGGAAAGTCAAATTCACAGATTCCTCATTACAGTATCAGTCTTGGGCCAGGGGGAGGAGAGCATTGAAATAGTTCCTACTTAGGGGACCTAGTTTACGTGACTCTTGTGGTTCAGCACACAGAACACACCTTGTCTATATTTACACCAAACTTCAATGCAATCTTGACTCCATTATGTTGCCTTCTATCCAGTTATACAGCTTAGAACAAAATACATTAGGCAAATATGTCAATTTACTTTTACATGTAGCAATGATTTTACAACTAAAGTTACACCCTGTCACAAATAAAACTTTCCTCTATTATACAGTGTTTAATATCATTTGAGAGCACTGAGTAACATCTTAGTTTGAGGAGTAATTCCTTACAGGAAATGATGTGTCCCCTGAGCCCAGGATTCCTCTCTGTCTCTTTCTCTGTCTCTGTCTCTGTCTCTGTGTCTCTGTCTCTGTCTCTGTCTCTGTCTCTGTCTCTGTCTCTCTCTCTCTCTCTCTCTCTCTCTCTCTCTCTCTCTCTCTCTCTCTCTCTCTCTCTCTCTCTCTCTCTGAAAAGAAGTAGGAAAAAAGCAAGACTAAGAAAGTTAAACAGAGAAGTTCAAGGAAGATCCAAGTGAGAGGATAAATGTGAGAATGGTACTGCCCCTGAGGGCGGATGGAATGATACAGAATCAGGAGGAACAGGGCAGAGAGATCAAGGAATCAAATCCCACACTTTCCAACCAACATTGAAATTCAAGTCAATGCCAAAAAAATCACAAAACACAAAACCCCCACAACAGTCAGGATGGCTTACATTGTAGAGGAAAACAAATACTAATGGAAAAGGGAAGCTGATCAGTCCCTGGTGGTCCATGGAATCATGCACATCAGAAAGAAGACCATTAATGGATTTATTCCGGGACAAAGCCATGGATTTGGTAAGTTCACTGATGAGAATTCAAAAATATTACACTACCTTTTCTTTTCTACTGTAGTGTGTGTGTGTGTGTGTGTGAGTGTGTGTGTGTGTGTGTGTGTGTGAGAGAGAGAGAGAGAGAGAGAGAGAGAGAGAGAGAGAGAGAGAGAGAGAGAGAGAGAGAGAGAGAGAGAGAGAGAGAGAGAGAGAGAGAGAGAGAGAGAGGCTGGATTCAAAGACACTTCATAAAAGGTCAAGGCCAATTAAGCATCAAGATTCTACTTTCTGGGAAGTTCAAGGGTTCGCTTCACATCCATCCGCTGAGCTGCCCGCCATGCTCCCCAAGAACACAAAACACATAGCCGCTGGCGAGAAGAAGCCTGGCGGAGGGACACTTTTTCCTCGGCGGTATTGCTGCCGTAACTTTAGGTTCTTGGGAATCTGTTCATTTTTGCCTGCTTGTTTTGCCTGTAATAGAGAGTGGTTTAGTACCCAGCACTATGTGTCCCATTCAAACTAACCATTTTACCCTTGGAATCTTAAATTCCCGGAGAGTTCTCATTATTACCTACGTCCTATAAGTACCACTTTTCTCAAGCACATTTGTTTTTGTATTTGTTTCTTTACCTTTTTCTTCTTTTTTTGTTTTGTCTTGTTGATCAGACTGACAAGAAGAATTAGTGATTTTTTTTTCAGCATTGAAAATGAGGGAGTTCAATTAAGTTGGACTATTTCAAAATTATGTATACTCTATCTGGGTTTCCCATATCTATTTATTTATTTATTTTAACTTTCTTGGGGTGGCCAACATCAACTGTCTTCATACACTTTCTTGGCTGCTTCTGGAACTATTTAATTTGGAAATTATAGTGACTCAGATGCCAGCTAAGGTAGTGGAAGGTGCTTAGAGCAAATTAGGGAATCAGTTACTAGGCGCACAAATTTACTCAATGAAAAAGACCTCAAGAGGCCAGTAAAGGTTAATAATAGCCCAATATTACCGATATTTCATTAGTTACACACCCACTGATTGCTTTCAGTTCTGTGAAAACCTAATTGGAATGTCCCATCTTAAGCCTATTATTAATAGTAGGTAGAGAGAGGGTAGAGAGATAAGAAAACTATCTCATTGCATGGAACAATCATCCTTAAATGATTTGTCTGGCAAAGTGATCATGCAAAGGTGCCACGGGAAATAGCATGGGATCAGAAGATACCACAGCCTAGTGAAGGAGGCAAGATTAGAATGCCTGTTTTGCAGAGAGCAGCTTAGCTCTGAGAGGTTCATGCCTTGCCCAGGTTTGTTCATTACCAAGTACAGATTCAGGGTTTACATTTCTGTCACTAGACACTGAGTCTAGTGATTTCACCACCACCTTCTCAAGACATGCCCTAAAAGGGAACTCAGGCTTTAGTCTTCACATGTGTCATGGAATTTGGTGGTGAATCTGTCTCATCCTGGACTTTTCTTTGTTGAGAGACTCTTGGTTATTGTTTCAACTACATTGTTTGTTATAGATTTGTTTCAGTGGTTTACATCTTCTTGGTTCATTGTGCTCTATCAAGTGAATCTAAAACTGTCTCTTTTTCCTAGGTTTTCCAGTTTAATATATATTTCCAAAGTGTTCCCTTATGCTCTGGATTCCGTTGGCTTTTGTTGTGATGTCATCATTTCCATCTCTAACTTTACCTGGCTCATTTTCTTTCTCCTTTTTAATCTAATCTATAGGCACATTCTAGTTACTACAAGTGAGGGAAACCATGCAGCCTATGTTTCTGGCTTACATCAGTTTCTACATCTTTCTATTTCCTTATGAATGGTACAATAGCATTCTTTCTGATGGATGACTAGAATTCCAGTGTGTGTGTGTGTGTGTGTGTGTGTGTGTGTGTGTGTGTGTGTGTGTGTGTGTGTGTATCACATTTTAGCCGGGCGCTGGTAGCTCACAGCTGTAATCCTGGCTATTCAGGAGCCTGAGATCTGAGAATTGTGGTTCAAAGCCAGCCTAGGCAAGAAAGTCTCTGAGACTCTTTATCTCCCATAAACCACCAGAAAACCAGAGGCACTGTGGCTCAAAGTGGTAGAGTGCTTGCCTTGAGCTGAAGAGCTCAGGGACAGTGCCCAGGTCCAGAGTTCAAACCCCATAACCTACCCATACATATATATTTTTTCTGGACCCATTCACATTTTCTTGACCCATTAGTCCAGTGAGGAGCATCTAGGTTGATTCCATATCTTGGCTATGGTAAACAATGCAGCAATGAGCATGGTTGTGCTGGTCACTTTAGTGTGGCCTTGTTTGTGTTCTATTGGTTAAATACCCAGGAGAGGAATTGCCATAGGGAATAGGCCATAGGGAAGCTCTGTGTTTAGTCCTTTGAGGAACTGGGACATGATACATTACGCAGAGCTCTAGGCACTCACACAGAGTGAGATGAAGGGGGATATTCTTAGGAGTCACAAAGGAGCAATAGCCATCTGTACCTGACTACATAAAATGGTATTTATCAAAATCAACTCAAGGAAATGAAAACAAGAGATTTTTTATTCTCTTTGTTGCTGTTTTTGTTTTCATTTCCTTTCATCTTGCTTATTTATCTGTTTTGAGGAGGGCACGAGGGGCACAGAAATGCAAGGAAAAAGGTGAACAAATGCAGCAATGATACTCACTAGACAGTATGTTGAAAATGAGCTATAGAACTTGTGGGTGTGGATGGGAGGGAGAAACTGGGAGAGAGAAGGGAAGGAGTGACACTGTTCAAAAAGAAATGGACTCATTACCCAACTTATATAACTGTAACCTCTCTGTACAACACCTTTACAATAACAATAATGGTTTAAAAAAAAGAATACCTGAGTCCCCCTGAGATCTATCACCAATGCAGAGCTCAGTGAGTTACTTGTCCCTCCATGGGCAGGCACAGGGGTATCCCGCCTGCTGCCCGAGGGGTACACTAAGGAGACCACAAACTAACAAGCACTGAGTGAGTAGCAGTGTTTTCAGTAACCAAAAAGGGAAGCTTCCAGAGTGGAAGTGAAGAAGTGAGCAACCTCCTCTTACCACCCTTCTCCCAACTCACACGTAAAACCAAATGGAAGGAAATTCTCTAAGTTGTGTTTAGGGGCCCAGGGGGCCCTTGTCTCACAAGTTCTCAGAAATAGAAATGCATCCTTATATGTATGTCTAACTCCTTGAGACACAAACCACAGCTGGCTCTAGTTCTTACATTTCACCCACGCCTTCCTACTGTCTTAGTCATTTGCCAACAGGCTGAACAGGGACCGCTGCATCTCAGAGGCTCTTACTTCTGTGAGGAGAGCCATAGCTTTTCAAGTAAGTTGAAGGATTTCTGGTTTTCTGGTCTCTAAGAAACATCAGCCAGTCACATTATTTCAGCTGACCCTTTTATGTGTAGGAATTCCCAGAGCCGTTTTATTAGAATCACACCTCTAGACTGGGAGAGTTGCTAATAAGACCTTTGGGTATTGGCAAGACATTAATTAATAGCTCCAAAAATTAATAGCTTTGAAAAGAATTATGACTTTCTCATTAATATTCCAACCCACACCTAGCAACTACAAGTTTTCCCTTTTATGTGGTCTTACCATAAGGAGTCCCTTTCTCCTTTCAGAACCATAGGAAGAAAAGGCACCTCCTTATGCTTATAAATCAGTAGAATCACAGTTTGCCAGTAAGACAAAAAAATTACTAAGACCTCAGCTCATCTCAACCAATAAACAGGAAGGGTACCTGGGGGGAGAGCCTGTCATGCCAGCTATGTGGAAGACATAAACAGGAGAATCAAAGTCCAAGTAGACCAGCTGACCTGGGATGGGGAGAGGGGAGAGACAGATCCTATTCCCCAAATAACTAAATAGAAAAAGGGCTGAGGCTGTAGCTCAGGTGGCAGAGCATGTGGCTAGCAAGCAGAAACCTCTCAGTTTAAACCTCATTACTGCAACAAACAAACAATAATCAGTTGGATAAAGATACATATATTATTAGCTCTGTTTCTTGATGAATAGAATGTGTTCTTCTGTAAATATATATGGACAATTCTGGAGAAGAATTATCATTGGAATAGAGAATAAGTGTCCCTTCTGTCAGAATTAATTCTCAGGAGTACTTCTTAGATTTTTACTATTGAGATCATGATTATATAAACTTTCAGAAAGTTATTGTAATAAAGAATACCAAGCTAATGAAATCATCTAAAAGTATAAACAACCTAAACTTAAGAACATATTGCTATGTAATTACAGAGTTGCTCAAGTTTATAAGAGGTGTGGTATTCCAGGAAAGTCTGAGATCAGTAGAGTGAATTGGTCAGTCAGTAATCATGCCAAGGTAGGAGGGAGCTATGTGAGGTGGGGAGACACAAGAGGCCTCTGAACACCGCCAGTCTAGAAGTGATATCTGTTCTAAAGTTTGTGACAGCATGCTCTAACGGAAAGAGCACACAGGATCTGGGGCAGTTGCTAACCTCTCTGATCTTCACTTTTCTTATAAACTGTAGATGACAATAATGAACACAAGCCTTAGTGACCATTGGGATGAAAAATGTGCAGATGTTTTATCCTGATGATGATGATGGCAATGAAGGTGGCAGTGATGGCAGAAGGTTCTTTCTCTGCATGAAAAGAGCCATGAAAACAACTTCCTCCTGGTCCTGTAGAAGGGCGGGGATATTCAACACACCTGGGGCAGAAATGTCGATTCACATTTCCAGTATAAATAAGGGAAGTACAAAACTGGGATTGCTGCTTTCTACTTGAACTTTAGAGAATATGTCACTAAAAGTGAGCACTCAAGAAAGTGTAGTGGGCATGAAGAGGACGCTGTGTTTCACCTTAGAAATGTTTAGCTTTGTTGGACTTATAAGCTTCTTGAATTTGGATAAAGTTACTTAAATATATTGCTGGCATCTGCAATTATTAAAGCGATATGACAGACTGAAATCATTTGAGTAAGAGAGCCCTACAGTTATATACCCAATTAATAAGCAAGAAAAGATTTTTGAAGTCATCTTTATGTAAAAACAACTTCATTACAGGGTCAGCAACTTCAACGACCCCTGAGCGTTCCTTCCTTTCCAAATCAAATCCTATGGAGTAACAATTATATTAATTTTTAAAGATATTCAGAGGGTCTCTGATGTGTCAGGTTGTTTTAGGGATGTGGGAATACAAAAACAAATCCAACATGAATGTGGTTCAATGGAAGGAGCTACACAGCTATTGCCTTTGCTACCACTGAGATGAAAACTTACTCCATGTGGGTCACATTTTCAGAAGCTGTGTCAGCCTTGTGCGACATCCCCCAAACCAAGACTAGGTGAGAATAACACATATAGACATTCCATGAATGGAATGGAACTCTTTAAACACGAGGTAAACACAATGAAGAGATCAACCTGTCAAAAGTGTGGGGAACGTTTATATTGAGTTTATCTATATTGCTCTGGTCTAATACTCATCCCAAATCCATGCACTGGAACTTAAACCCTCCACGCAATAATGGGCTCTTCGGAGGTGACTAGACCCCAGGACCTCCACGCATATAAACAGGACCAGTGCTGGTGTAAAAGAGATGGCAGGGAGCTGCCTTGTGGCTTGTGCAGCTCCAGTCATGGAAGGAAACAGCAGAAAGATGCTCCCTGAGGAGAAGGTTTCTCATCAGCCTCTGGATCCCCTTGTCCCTTGATTTGAGCTCTCTAGCTTCTAGAGCTGTGAGCAAAAAGTTCTATTATTTAAAAAACAAATCACCTGGTCAAAGTTATTCCATTATAAAAGTTTAAGCTGACCAGTTACCCATGTCATTTCCCCCACTTTCACACTTTCCAGTGTTCACAGCAAACCTTGGAGGCTTTGAATCTCCCCGTAGCTACCCAGAGAAGCCTGTCAGCAGCACATGTCCCTACCAATGTGAACTTTATTGTTGCCATCAGAATACATGCTCCTGTCCCCCCTTCCCTGGGGGCTACACTGGTTTTGAAGAGTTATAGATAGGAATAGTAACCAGGATGATCAAGTTCTCCCTCCAAGCAAAGCACTGCAGACCAGTTAGATTTATCTCCTACCAAGTTCCCACCAAGGCAGAATAGGTATTCCAGATTATGGCATACAATAGGCATATACTATAGAATTGTTTGGTCAGGAGACTTTCTGCATCTTTTATATTGTGACAGATTTACTCATTTATACCATATTGGTGAATTCCACAACACTTGCTGAAAAAACATCAAGTATCTTCCAGGTCCACTGCTGAGCATTGTAAGCTACCAGTAACTTCCACAGTTCTCAGGAAAATGCTTTTCAAGAAAAACATTTTATGAATCAAATATAAACCTATGAGCTGCTATTGCTTATAATTCATAAGTAAGTTCAGCATAGTCTACTGACCCTCAATATATTTTCCGCACATCTGTAAAAATAGCCTGTGACTTCCTATAAATATGTATATCTGTGAATATTTTTCCTTATAACCTCAAATCCTTGTACAACTTCCACATCTTTATAAGTAATTTCGTGTGTAAAACCAAATTAGCCACATCGAAGCAAATCAGACTTAAAGTTACAAAATTATTCTTTCCCAGTATTGCTTGCTTCATATAGAACATACATGCTCAAAATTAGTCAGAGGAGTGCAATCACACTGAAGAGATACATTGTATTTCTTTATTACGATAAATAGGAAAACTTGTAATTTTTAGAGTATATGAACTAATAAAAACAACAACTACCAACAGTTGAGAAGTACTTAATATTTGAAAAACTATGTACATATTAAGTCTTATCAAGGATGGCCCAAAGGATTTTGACCTAACATTATTAATAAAACATTTTGGTTGGTCCTCAATCTTTTATGTTTTCTTAAAACATAGATTATGCACTGAGTTTAAAAGAACAAAATGTGTTCAAATGAACTTGTATGTCTTCTTAAGTCAGCAAGGAAATAAATGTGATATCCTTCACATTTACGTTTAAGAAGCAGTAGGGCTTATTTCCTTGATAATTTATGATGAAGTTAGAATGTCTTCAATAACAGTAGAAGTCAAATGTCATTGCCAGGGCCACCTCTACAGTCTCATTGCTAGTACAGCAAGCACAATAATTCTCAGACAGAACATGGGATAAAATAGTCTCAACGATGGTGGGTTAAAAAGTCAAAGAAATTAGTAACAGATGACGCAAAGCAGAGTAGAAATTCGAGAAGCAAAGACCAAGCCCATCAACCAAGGGCCGCTGAGGAGTCAAGTCACCAATATCATCTGATGACCCATGTTAGGAAGAAATAAACACCAAGGCAACACCATGTACTTTTTAATGAAACAAATTGCTTCTGTGTCTCGTGTGTGACAGAGACTAATAGAAACCAATTGGAGTTTTCAAGGGCAAGAGACTTTACCAATAAATAAGATGATGTCGTTCTTCCTGATGACAAACATGAAAGGGTGGTCCACTCTGAACACAGTGGACTCCGGGAGTTGCTTCTCCACGATGTTGTTTTCCGTGGCAGCCGTGGCCTCCGTGCCATCTTCACTGACCTCTATGTACGACTTGTGCATTAGTTTTGAGATGTAAAGACGACCTCCTGAAGCTATTCCGGAAAGATCAGCTTTGGATTCTTCAAATATATCTTTCAGCCCAAGGGCTTGCAAATAGCGTTTCATTTCGTAATTCTTCTCTATCTTGAACTGAGGAAGAAACACTTCCACATACTGCGAAGTCATCTTCCTTGGATTGGTCCAGTTCATTAGATTCCGAAAACTCAGTTTCTTTTCAATCTGTAGGGAGAAGCAGAAGGTAATTTAGAATCACATGGGAAAGAAAAAGAATGAAACAAAAACTACAAAAAAATATGGTTTTCCAGGGGCTGGGAAGGTGGCTCGGTGGTAGAGTGCTTGCCTAGCATACACAAAAGCCCTGGGTTCGACTCCTCAGCACCACATAAACAGAAAAAGCTGCAAGTGGCGCTGTGGCTCAAGTGGTAGAGTGCTAGCCTTGAGCAAAAGAAGCTCAAGGTCAGGTCCTAAGTTCAAGCTCCAGGACTGGCAAATACACACACACACACACACACACACACACACACACACACACACACACACACACACACACACACACGATTTTCCAGAATATCCTCCTCCTCAAAATTGTGAGAAATTATTTCAGTAACTAGCTTGAGTGGTTTGTAATGAATCACATATTTAATTTACTCTTGGATACTGAAGCATGATTCATTTGCCCTTTAGGACATATCTCTTCTCCTCATACATATGAACAGATTCAGACAAAGTCATATAATTATTGTTAGTTGGCAAAAGAATATAGGAATCAGAGATTGTCAAAGAGCAAAAAGAGCTCAGTGATTATTTAAATTGGTGCTTTCTAACCATTTTACCCATCATAAAATACACAGAAAGTAGTCGTGTCTGTACAGTTGACAGGAGTAAGCTATGAAAAGCCAGATAGACTGAGGAAAATGACCCAGAACCCCAGCAGTAGGAGTTTGGGAGATCAATATTTCTTAACATATTCATGTTTCTTAATCACATTCATCAGAAAGCTTGGATTCAAATTGAGTCTTCTACTCAACAGATGAGACATTGAAAATCAAGAGAATGTGCAAAGTGATTCCTGGGGCATACGGCTAATAGCAGAAAAACCTGGTTGTTTTTTCATTTACTTATCAGTTATGCAGAAAGCATAAATAGGAAGATCATATTCTAAGCTGGACAGGGGAGGAGGGGGTAAAGCCTCCTCACAAATAATCAAAGCAAAATGGGTTGGAGGTATACTACCTGCCTAGAAAGTATGAGGCCCTGCAAACAAAACAAGCAACCACAAAACTAAAGTAAATTTCAAATCTTTAAATATATATTTTCAAAACATAGGAAAAACCTGGGTAGAAATAATACCCTTGGTTAGCAGAAACATTTATTTCTTTATGTTCTTTGTATTTCCAAATTGTTCTATACTAGCATTTCCTTATTTTCCAGATCACAGTACAGTCAACATTTTAATTACATTTGTAACTTTTAGTGTAACTGAAATGTTTGTGTGTATTTGCCTGCATATTCACAGATACATATTGGGTTACATGTATCTACCAGATCTATTACCTAAGTTCCATCAGTTTCCTTTTCCTTTATCACTTGTCTCCTCCAAGAATATACTATAATACAATCATGTGCTACCACAAAGTAATATACATGGAATGCAGAGTGCATGGCCTGGCATATGGCAAGTCCTTTTTCTTCCCAGCACTGGAAAGGACAGTGGGAACTCACCTGAGACACGTCCTCCTCGGGCAGCAGTACATACATGCTGATGCCGCCATTATATCTGAGCTGAAGAACTTGCATGGGCGGATCCTGAACAGCAGACAGATTGAACCTCCGCTCCTGGTGCATCATAGCAACCGCCTTCCCGGAGCACTGCAAGTCAGACCACAGACAGTTACTGAGAATCCCATTTCATCTGACTGGTCCACCAGGGGCAGTATTTTCCCGTGCTCTTGGTCACGGAGTCCTGTTGATTTCTTCTGACGTGTGGTTACTATGGATCACTATGGTCACTATGTGCCTCCACCTGCCCCCGTTCTATGTCTGGAGGGGGTGCAGTTCCCCTCTGCAGAAGAGTGTGAGAACGGGGGGGGGGGGGCGGGTTAGTATGTCCAGTTGTTGGAACATTGCCTCACACTTAGGGTTTTAATTGAAAATGTCCTTATAATAAGTGACAAAGTGCAGGATGTTGGTGGCTCACATTTGGAATATTAGCTACTAGAGAGGCTGAGACTAGAAGGATTGCAGTTTGAAACCAACCACAAAAGAACAATCTATGAGATTCTGTCTCCAAAAATAGCAAAAATCCAGGCCAGAGGCCTGGCTCAAGTGATAAAGCACCAGCCAAACAAGCAAGTCATGCAAGTGCAAGACTCTGAGTTCAAACCCCAAACTGGCAAAATAAAATAAGATGTAAAATAAGAACTAGGCTAGTAAAATAAATACATTAATTAAATAACTAACCAAGTGCTTCAAGAAGTAGAACACTTAGAGCACATCAAGTGCTTTATTTCTCATACATCTTCCTCATATATAGCTGGGATTACAGGAGTGCCTCATCATTCATGTTGTGTATGTGTGCTAGGAAGGAAGGAAGGAAGGAAGGAAGGAAGGAAGGAAGGAAGGAAGGAAGGAAGGAAGGAAGGAAGGAAGGAAGAAAGGAAGGAAGGAAGGAGGGAGGAAGGAAGGAAGGAAGGAAGGGGAGAGGATAAGAGATGGAAGGAGAAGAGAAGGAAGGGAAATAAAAGGAGGGAGGAAGGGAATGAAAGAAGAAATAAAAATATGAAACAGAGAAGGTAAGAAAGAGAAGAGGAGAGAGGAGGAGATGGAAGGGAAGTTGAGGGGAGGGAAGAGGAAGAAGGGAAGGAGGGGAAAAGGAAGAACAGAAAGAAAGAAGGCAGGAAGGAGAGAGGAGGAGATGAAGGTGAGAAAAGGGAAGAGAAAGCAATAAGGAGGGAGAAAAGGAAGGCAGACAGGAAGGCAGAAAGGCGAGAAAAGGGAAGAGAAGGCAATAAGGAGTGAGGAAAGGCAGGCAGGCAGGCAGGCAGGAAGGCAGGAAGACAAGAAGGGAAGAAGGAAGGAAAGAAGGAAGGAAGGAAGGAAGGAAGGAAGGAAGGAAGGAAGGAAGGAAGGAAGTCAGGCAGGAAGGCAGGCAGGCAGGAAGGAAGGCAGGAAGGCAGGAAGGAAGGAAAACAGGGAAGAAGGGCAGGAGGGAGGACTAAACAGAGGGAGAAAAGATGGGGCTAGTGCATTACTCCAGGAGAGGTGACACAAATGACAGAAAGAAATGGTGAGGTCGTTATTTTGCCTGTGTAAAGATCACAAGTGCCTGCAGAGCAGAACTTCCACATACCTTGGGAGATCGGAATCGGCAGTTGACTGTTTCACTCTTGGTGAAGGCCGACTCCCACTTGCCTTTGAAGTAAACAGCATTGACCAGCACCATGACCGCAGACGAGCTAATGCTGCTGTCACTAAACACCTTCCTTATTTTCCCTTTTGAAACACAAATTGAAGGAAAAGAGTCATTTCTTTACATACATTTCAAAAGATATGTATATATTATATATATATATATATATATATATATATATATATTTCCAAAAGCCATTAATGGGCATGAGTTTTTATTCTTAACCACACTATAGTTATACTAATGATGGTACTATTAGTAAGCAATGAATGTATCTAAATTCTTTAAGCCTCATTAGATTTCTGAGGCACTCTTACCACATTCTGTTGAGGAAATGGAGGTGCAGAGAGATAAAGTAACTCATCCAATCACAACAAAAAAGCAATGGCACTAGGATTCCTCCCCAGGCAGCCAGCCTCACAAGCCGGGCTTCTAGGCCCAGGATTGCCAGTACTGCTTAGAGGTTACCTGTGGTACCCGCCAGTCCAATGTCATTTACCTCCACCAGGTTGAAAGCATTAATCCCGCCCCTCTGATTCTAGATGGATGTGACTTTGCTAGATGCCTTGCACTACACAGGGTGCTTGCGTTGCAACAGCCGAAGCCATAATTCATGCCATCACTGAGGCTCATGGTGTAACATGCAGGATTCAACAACCAAGAAAGCAATTGTGACACACCATTGGCTCAGAGGGGTGTCGGCTGGTCAGTGGTGAGGATGCAGAGTGTAGACTCTTACGTGTGGATAGGAGTGTCTACTTAAGTGGAAAGCCATAGGAGAAGGGGGCGGAAAGATCTCCCCAAAATAATGCGAAGTTTTGTTTCCATATAAGCATTTTATGCATGTTTAGCAAAATGATCATAATCATATATAGACTTGCATGAGAGAAAACAATGTAAAACTAGTTCAAAAGGAAACAGTATTAGTAATCTAATATCCTTAAAAACTACTTAAGATTCCATTCAGTTGTTACAAAAGTAATAGTTTTATGAGGGTTTTTTTGTAAGTGCTATATTTGAAACATAATGGCTAATGTAACCCACCAGTGATGTGATGAGAGCAAAGTGAACAAAAAGGAATTTGAATATACTGTATTATTATCATCCAGGACTAAGTGAACCTTGCTAATTTTTTGCACTTAAAAGTATAAATTATACATCTCCTATTTCCCAACTAAGCTCAATGTTCAGAATCAATCTTGACGTAAAGAAATAACAACTAAGGGCTGGGAAGGTGGCTCAGTGGTAGAGCGCTTGCCTTGCATGCATGAGGCCCTGAGTTTGATTCCCCAGCACCACATAAGTAAAAAGAAAAAAAGCCAGAAGTGGCGCTGTGGCTCAAATGGTAGAGTGCTAGCCTTGAGCTGAAGAGCTGAGGGACAGGGCCCAGGCCCAGAATTCAGGCCCCACGACCGGACCCCCCCCCCCCAAAAAAATAACAACTAGCATTGGAAACAGCTGATTAACAAGACAAAAGATGAACAGATTTTCCTCTTTCTTTCAAGCGTAACCAGGACAAGGTTAGAATCCGGTTGTTAGATGGGAAAGATGATTTCACAAACAAATAGTTGTCCCTTGTCTGAAAGGTACAATACCATCACTAAATAGGTTAATTTGATAAATGAGAAAGTTCTGCAAACATTGATTACTCAATTTATACTGCAGACAAATACTAAAGTAACTTTACCTAATAGTAATCATTCCTTTGGATTAGAAGCAGCTGCATTTTAGGTCTACAAAAATTCTCACCATTAGAGTTGACAGTCCTAAATATTCGCATATGACTGACAAATCTTGTAGAAAAACAAGGCATTGCACTTACCATGTGTCTCATTTTCAATCCATTTATTAATTTTGTATGTGGTGTCTTCTATATCATTCGTAAAGTCAGCTCTTGCTACTTTGGCATTATATAGTTTCTCAGCACATTTAATGTAGTTCTAGAAAGAAGAACAAAGTTGTTGTGCCTACAAATTACCACCAACCAACATAGAAGAAATTCACTTTTGAATTTGTCTCTTAATTCCTTCTGCTTTGTTCAAGGACTCAAGTTTGCCTCAAAAATTAGTCCATGCAACTGGCTGACACTGAAAGGGGATGGGTAAGCTCAAAATTGAATTTGTAGAACAAGCACACTCTTTTTTGGGGGGGGAACTGAACTCTGTGCCTGGGTGCTGTCCCTCAGCTCTTCAGTTCAAGGCTAGTGCTCTACCACTTGAGCCACAGCGCCACTTCTGGCTTTTTTCTTTTTGCTTATATGGTGCTAAGGAATCGAACCCAGGGCCTCAGGCATGCAAGGCAAGCACTCTACCACTGAGCCACCTTCCCAGCCCCAAGCACACTCTTTTAACTTCACCTGAAATAGATTGAGGGATGTTACCAGTGATTATGGCTACAACCCATTGCTTGGACTTTATGGCTGTGTGTTTCATTGTAAATAATCTGATAGCATCTTAGCTACAATCCTCCTGCTACAAACCCCCAAAGTGGCTTAGTGTATTTAAGATAAAGGGCAAGCCTTTGATCTCAGACTGCTAATTTTCACCTATATCATTTATTTCTAGTCTATTTCCCAGTCACACTCTGCTTTCTTGCCACAACTAATTCCTTGCAGTTCCTCAAATATACCACCCACAGTCCTCTCTCACAACCAAGGCCTTCGACATGAATACATGGATACATATATTATATATATATATATATATATATATATACATATACATGTTGTATATATATATACATATACATGTTGTGTATATATATATATATATATATATATATATATATATATATATATATATATATATGTGCTGAGTGCCAGTGGCTCTTGCCTAAAATTCTAGGAACTTGGGAGACTGAGACCTGAGGATCAACATTTCAAGCTATCCCAGGCCAAAAAAAAATAAAAGTTCATGAGACTTTTATCTCTAATTAACCAGCAAAAAGCCAGAAGTGGAGATGTTCTTAAGTGGCAGAGCACCAGCCTTGAGGGAAAAAGCTCAGGACAGTGCCTAGACCCTGATTTCTTCAAGCCTCAGTAGACCAAAACTAAATTTAGTCAAGGTGTAGAATTCAAAATCAACATAAAATTGTAACACTCATATCAATAAGCTTTCTGAAAACAAAAAGAAATCCAGAAAACAATCAATCAAACAATCAATCTCACAGTTAGTTGTTACAAAAAAGCAATAAGAATTAATTTAACCAAGGAGGTTAGATATTTGCATACCTAAAACTGTTAAACAATGATGTATAGATATTATTAATTATATTTAAAATAAAAGTCATTTTATAGAAAACTCCCTTTGTAAATGCTTGGGAGGGCAAAATGTGTAACCTCACATTCTGTGTTTTTGATCAGTTCTTATCTTTCTTGTGCCCTTTGTGCATCTGACTACATCTTTTCTTTCTTTCTTTCTTTCTCTCTCTCTTTCTCTCTCTCTCTCTCTCTCTCTCTCTCTCTCTCTCTCTCTCTCTCTCTCTCTCTCTCTCTCTCTCTCTCTCTCTCTCTCTCTCTCTCTCTCTCTCTCTCTCTCTCTCTCTCTCTCTCTCTCTCTCTTTCCTTTCTTTTATGGCCAGTCCTGGGACTTGAACTCAAGGCCTGGTGATGTCCCTGAGCTCTTTTCCTTAAGGGCTAGCCTTCTACCACTTGAAGCCACAGTGCCACTTCTTACTTTTATTTTTTATATACTATGAGTATCAGACAACATGAACATGAAAATCTACTATGAATAGCAGAATGAGGGCCAGGTCATGGTGATGCATATTAGGCATATGCTGTAATCCCAAGCATTCAGGAGGCAGAGATAGGAGAATTAGAGTCCACAACTATCCAGCCAAAAGTCAGAGACCATACCTGAAAGGAAAAAAGACATAAGCACTGGTGTAAAACTCAGTTGGTAAAGTATTTCTGTAGCAAGCACCAGACCCTGAGTTTAATGTCAATACTGGGGAAAAACACCCAAAGTAGCATGATAGACAAGTCAATACCAATGTAGAAGAGTGCAGGGTACCTCTGGGTGCAGCCGTGTGCTGTGAAGGATACTTAGATGCCCTCTGTAAAACTTGTGTGGAAATCATTTGGGAGGCCTGAAAAACAAATGCTGGCCTAATGCTTCATAATTGGAAAGGTCCCAACGGGTTTGGGAGTGGCTCTAGGGTGGGGCAAAGAATTTGAGTGGGTAACAGAGGGAACAGTAATGGCTGGGTGGAACACAGAGAGCTGGGTGGAGATTAACCCAGCAATGTCACAGAGATAGAGTTCGATAGATAGTTGTCTGAAGTATGGAGAAATAAAAGGGAAAGAAAATGTCCAGATAAACACAGGGGCACTGTGGCAGCTAATTGTCCTGATCAGGTAAGCAGCTTCTGGTAGTCCTAGCAGTGTATGTGGAAAAGAACAGGTTGGCTGTGTTGGCTTGAAAAACACCTTTCAGGCTCAAGTGATCTTTGATTAGACAGGATGCCTTGATAAATAGAGTCATAATCAACACCAGAGAGAAATACTGTTAATTTGCTCACCCCCAAAATCTCCAGACTGGAAGCTCAAAAGCATTTTACTTTGGGGTCTCTCCTCAATGTTCTGGAATTCCTAAAACTCATCCTACCACTAACAATTATAACTCAGCAACATGGCCAATGTAGAAGTTCTCCTCTGTTTTGGAGCCCCACAACCTGTCCCTTTTGAAGACCCAGATTTTTCAGAGTGAAGTCAATCTCTGGAAGAAGTGAGGAAATTTTAAAGACCTTTGAGAACCAATTCATAGCATCAAGGAAAGATCCCTTTTGTCTGGCTCAGTAGAAAGGCAAAGCCTTTATTCACATAATGGACGGAACATGATTCTGGTCCAGGATGGAAAAGCTCTTCTAAGATGTACACCTTCACCTACCTTGTGAATGTCAAACACTTGTTCTGCAAAAAGACCAGTAGCAATGCTGAGCTCATAATCCTTGTGAGATGAATTTATATCAGAGAGAACTCTGTGCAGCTGAGACTGGAGTCCTGGCTGTTTAGAAAAAGATGAACCAAAATTTATCCTTACTATCATTAATTTATGCTTACTCTCATTAACATGTGAAGCAAATCATGTATATTTTACTACAAAAGAATTGGAATATAATGGTATATTACAAAAGCAACAAAGATGCAGCATACATAATCAATGGCTTTATGAGTAATGCCCATCTGATAAAGAGCTTATTGAAATAAATCAACTTAGAATTAAGATATTATTAAGAAACAATGAGCTTTCCTTGTATACAATGAAATAATTTTCCTAAGTAAATTGGCTGTGAAGAATGAAGGATAAAGCTGACCATTTAGTTCTGTGACATCTTACCAATATTTAGCCAGTATACATGCAAAATTCTGATAAATTAATATGACCTAATAAATTGTCCAAAACTGTATTTGAAAAATTTATAATCTGAGAATTTGAAACAGCCTCTTTTAGAAGATATAAGGAATACAGTTAAAATTCTTCATGAGGCAGTCATTTTCTCAATTTAGTCTCACATTTTCTTTTTCTTTTTAAGGAACACATCATTAGAAAAACAAACAGATGAAGAACACATCCATGTTTACCTTGTTATTAGAAGAGTTTCCTTGTCTTGAAGGGTTGTTAAAGTACAGCATCTGCAAACAGGCCACAAGTAAAGCAATCAGACTCAGAGGAACTGGGGAATAGTCAGCAAGATGTTTTAAAATTAAGAGCTTCCTCAAAAGACTCAACATAGAACTCCCCCTATGATCCAGGCATTTATCCAAATGATCTCAAAGTAGGCCACACTAAAGCTACCAGCACAACAATGTTCACTGCAGAATTATTTACCATAGCTAAGATATGGAACCAACCCAGATGCCCCTCAATAGATAAATGGATCAAAAAATGTGGTTTGTTTACACAATGGAATTTTATGCTTCTATCAGAAAGAATGACGTCCCTTTTGTAAGGAAATGAAAAGACTTGGAAAAAATCATATTAAGTGAAGTAAGCCAGGCCCAAAGAAATATAGGCTCTATGGTTTCCCTCATTTGCAATGATTAGTATAAGCATAAAGTCAGTCCTGACAGAGAATCATAACAGCTCAAGAGCTATGAACATATGACCATAATACTAAAAGAAGCTAATTGAAATGAATTCCAAGATATGGAAACAAGAGGTCTTATGTTTTTAGTTGTCAACCTTGATGTCACCAATGCACTTTATCTAGTTCTTTCTTCTTATTTTATTCCATTTTTGTTTTTCTATTGGTTTATCCCTGGCAATCTCTGTCTTTGATTCGGGTACCCTACATCTTGAATATGCATTTCTCTGATTGGGGGAAGGGAAGGGAATAAACAAAATGCTGAAAGATAACCAATTGTAACAATGATACTCACAGGACACTATGTTGGAAATGAACTTTACAACTTCGTGGGGGGAGAAGTAGGGAGGGAGAGAAGGGATAGTGGGAATACAACAATGGAGTGGGTAATAATGTTCAGTGAGAAGTGTACCTTACTCATGTAAATGAAACCCTCTCTGTACAGCATCTTTACAATGAAATAACATTTTAAAATATTTCTTCCCTAAAACATGTGTTTCATTTTCATTTCAAGTTCACTAGTGCCCCAGGTTCCAATTCTTCTGTGACTACAAGTGCACACTGATGGGCTGTTAGGAAAGATGATCTAGCTTTTATTTTCATCACATCTTCCTTTTCTGCTCTCAGGATCACCAGGATTCAGGGATTTGTGTTGGTTTACATCAATGCTATAAAGCTTTGCTTCCACTGAAACACTTCAGCCTAGCGGTCAGCCCAAACACAGATGCTTTGGATTAGTTTGGGCCTGAAAGATTCCCAGAGCTCACGCTCATGGACAGTAAACTTGGAGTAAGGTTCCCGGCTGGATGAATGGATTAACCCATTTCTGGAGTCACAGCTTCATGGGTTGTAATTACGGTTCTCCGGCTGCCATGAAGGGAGCTGCTTTCACTCCACTGTGTACTCCTCCCCTTCCCACCCCCAAGGATGTCGGCCCTCATCACAGGCCCCAGGCAGCAGGCACAAGCCATCACAGACTGAAACCTCCAAAAATTTAAGCACTACATTCTGTATGTCAGCCATGACTGTGATTAGAAGATGAAGATGTCTGACTGAAGATTTTCCCATGGCGATGTGTATAGAGTTATGAAATATTTCCTCCCCAAAACATTTGTTTTTACAAAATGTTATCATTAACTCTGTCATCCTCCTCGCTCGGTCCTGCCCTCAGAGATTTTGACTCAAGGTCATGTTCCAGTGACTTATGGCAAAAGACTCTTGCCCTCTCTCACTTTAATTCAACACAGTGTTTATAACAAGTTAAACGTTTTAAATGTGAAGATGTTGGTGTTAGATGGGTTTATATTTAAAAGAAAAAGAATGCTAGAGCCACAATCTAATCACACTGGAACACTTCATATATTTTTATTTATAAACAGCTATAAGAGCTGATTTGCAAATGTCTTTAATCAAGTAGAAGACAGGAGAAGTATAAATTACCGTGACACAAGTAGTGAAAAGTAGTCATTTACTATCCAGGAATTATTCACTCTGGAGCTCAGTCAGAAATTGAGAGGCATTTAAGATTCTTTCATTATTTGAAAGGTGAAGCAGTTTAAGAGGTTTTTTTTATTTTCCCATATGGCTCTCCATTCATTTTTCTAATAATGTTTCCTATAGTCAAATCTCGATTTATTCTTTTTCTTTCTAGATTCCTTTAGAACCTATGAGATCTAAAATGCAAAACTCATCCTCAATTAGGAAGTTATAAAATGTGCTATCCTGATGACATCCACTTAGGACGGGCAAGGAGAACATGTGCCACTTGTCCATCGATAAGACCCAGAAACAGCCATGGACTCATTCAGACTCTGCTCCTACAACCACTGTGATGAAAGTTCTACAGCGTTGACAGATGGTCATAGATTTGTTCTGTTGACACAAGATATGACTGTTTCAAAAAAGATATATGATTGTCTCTTCGAGTCACAACTACATTTTATGTGAAGTTATTTCTTGCCTTACTAATGGGTCATGTGTGCTCTATTTGACCACAGCTTCAAGGAAGAGAGACAAGACTTGAGATGGGGAGGGCCATTCTGCATATAGGTGACTAAACATTCTGTGGAAATTGAATTAAACCAGCCAACGCTACTTTCTGTGTCTCGGTAACTTCATCGTAAGGCTTCATGCCCTAAAATGAACAGCATCACTTTACAGACTGAAGTGGAATGGCTCTGGAGGAGGTAAGAAAACTTACAAGCTCTGTGTCACCATCAGAGTTAACGGGCTACCTGGAATTGTACTTATCCTCAATTTCCACCTCTTGTTAGTCTGGAATAAAATGTGGCATGGAAAGAGTGATATGGCAGAGTCCACAAGGCAGATCTCACATGCGAATTTAGTAATTATTTAACATTCACAGATAATGTCTTTACAGGCAACAAGTAACAGCCTGGACTTCGCAGATCAACCTGGGTGACATTTATCTCCTTCGTTCTGACTTGTTGTGTAGGACATGAAGAATTCAGCATACTTTCTTATTTTCCTTTAACCAAACACAGGTTTTCAGTGTCCTAAAGAAATATAGTAGTCATCTCATACCAATTGATAGAAGGATCTGGAAATATGTCAAGGTGATTTAGATTCTCCTGCCTCTATTTTTTAGTCAGTTTCATTGTGACTGAGACTCCATCAGGAGAGGAAAACTCAAGGACCTGCTCTCTTCATGGTATTATTTATTTTTCTATTACAATGGAGAAATTTGAAGCATGAATTTTTATATAATGAAATATGTCCTTGTATTTTCTTGTGTCTTCTTAATATCGGTTAGAAAATAACTGAAGTTTATCTCTCAGTGTTCCCCAAAATGGAAAAAAAAACAAAAAGTGGAATTTATTACTATCCTTAGTCATCTCAGTTTAAGAAGGGGAGGAAGAGAAGCCATAGTCCACTAGTATGCACTCGCCTTGAACTTGAGTGATTCCTTCATACCTTTCCTTCCTAATACTAATGGCCCAGAGTAGGAAGGGCTTTGAAACAAGTGAGGAACAAAAGTTTAACCAACGGAAATCTGCTATCACAGTGGAAGCTATCTTTGATTATGGTTTAATGTTGTCTTCAATAAACCATAAACGGCTTTGTAAACTTGTATATATATATAAAATAAGACATAATTGGACTGCTATTTGGTCCTCAGAGATTGGAAGCTTTTACTCAAAGCTTGTCAAAGACAATTAATCTTGTCAAAAATAATTGATGTGAAGTCTAAGAAGGGGAAAGAAGTCTCTTCTTTGGCCAACACTTACCCTAAAGCAGATGCTTAGCTAATTTAAAAAAAAAAAAAAGCAAAGATCCTACAGAGCTCTAGAAAAAAAATCCTAAAGCTACTATTGCATACATTGTTACCTGAGATCAAATGGTATTGAGAACAAAGGAATGATATTTGAGAACAAATACCATGAAATGATGTTAGGACTACAACATGCAAATATCTTTTCTGAGTTAACTCTTGGTACACTTAGGCAATACAAGAAAATTACATAAATATTCAGTGGACCTCCCTTTTAAGCTTGTGAGCAAAGTTTTAAAGTTATTCAGGTCTGGTGTCATTCTTTGATTATTATTAATTTTAATCCATTTTGACATTAATTTGTTGATTTTCTAATATTTCTAGCAGGCTTTTAGAACGTTGAAATGCTGCACTATTAAAGGGAAGCATGTTCATTTTTACCTAAATATTTCTAAGATTCAACAAGGAAGAATCCCATATCTAAAATGCAATAATGACACTAGTAACTATTCATCTGTGATAAATATTCAATAAAATGGAAAAGGACTTATCACAAGTACTCTATTTCTAAATTTTTCCATCAGATTCCTTGGAGTATGAGGAGTATTATGCTTTCATATTTCCTAGGTAATCAGTTTCATCACTTTCCAATAACTAGTTAACACAATCATATGATGGTAAAACATCATGGATCTATGCAATATAAGTATTTTAGGATGGGGATGAAGGTTAAAATTAAAGACAGAGAAGGTGTAAAACATATTTTACCCTCTTTATGTGCTCATGCCACAAGTTACTGCTTCTGAAAAATAGTAAAATCAAATTATCTTCTATGGCTAAGTGTCAAACACTTTCATTAAAATAGATTTGTGTTTTAGAAAGCTAAAATATGTTCAACTTTTAAATGAAACTGTAGTCCACACATGATGTAGAAAAAATATAAATATGGTCCAATGTATTTCAATGAAAATGTTATAGGAAAGGACATAGAAGTCCCTCTCTCCAATAAGGTGAAGAAGTGATACTTCCACACTTGAATTAAAACTAGCTCCAAAAAGACAATATTATTAGAGCTAAATAAAAGTATATGAGCCTGACCAGATGAGTTTATAAATATAAATATATAAATATATATATATAGAGAGAGAGAGATAAACTCTTTCACCAAATAGTGAGCAGCCTTTGTGGTTCTTTTGAACTCTATTGAATCAGGATGCTGATTCTTGATTAATCCAGTAAATAAGCTGGCTCTTCTGAGAGAATGTCTGAGCGAAGAGATGAGCCAAGAAAATTCATGACAAGGAGAATATAGGTAGATTTTAGGGCTACTACAAGGGATCTGTTTTTAGAAGACAACCTTCATTAAAGGGATATCTACCATGACAATGCAAGCACACTTTTTCAAAAGTGACAGCACTAGCCAGATACCAGTGACTCATGCCAGTAATCCTAGCTATTCAGGAGGCTGAGATCTGAGGATTGCAGACCAAAGCCAGCCCAGGAAGAAAAGTCCATGAGAATATCGCTTGTTGAACTACCCTACATATATAACTGTACATCACCTTGACAATAAAATATTTTTTAATTTTTTATTGTGAAAATACTATACAGAGGGGTTACAATTACATGGGCAAGGTAATGAGTACATTTCTTATCAAGCATTGTAGCCTCCTCCTTTGTTTCCCCTTCCCATCCTCCCCCCGCCCCCCACCCCCAGCCAAAGTTGTGTTCATTTTTTGACATAATGACTTGTACATCTCATTGTTGCAATGGGTCACCTGTCTCCCTATTTAAACTGTTTGTTTTTTCCCTTCCCCTCCGCAAATTATACCAACATCAAATACAGTGAAAGCAGGAGTTATACCGTGGGGGAGGGACATACAAAGTAACAAAGAAATCATCGTATAAATGTGTTAGAAACAATCGCAAGAAAGAAAAAACATTTGAAAAAATATGGAATGCTTCATGAATTTATGTGTCATCCTTAGGCAGGGGCCATGCTAATCTTCTCTGTATCGTTCCAATTTTCGTGTATGTGCTGCTGAAGCGAACACTAAAATAATTTCTTAAATGTCCATGAGACTATTATCTCCAAATAAGCACACACACACACACACACACACACACACACACACACACACACACACACACACAAAATCTGGAAATGCAGCTGTGGTTCAAGTGGTAGAACATTATCCTTGAGCACAAAAGCTCAGGTACAGCACCCAGGTCATGAGTTCAAACCCCAAGACCAGCACTAAAAAAAAGACACAAAAGATGCCCCCTTGCTACACACACACTGAACACTGGGCTATGCAGGGAAAATAGAAGGATCTTTATAATGTATCGACACAAATAATCTTTGACAAGTATTATGGGACATGTTACAGATGGCCCAGCTCGTAGCACCTATCAATGAACTAAAACAATGGACAGGATCTGGGGAAGAGAAGGATAACTCAGCAGCCTCTGCCTGCAGCCTGCATCTAGTATCTTATTGCAGTTGAGTTGCTAGACTTGCATGGCAATTTCCTGAGAAAAGGAAGCAGTGGCCACTGCAATGCACATAGCTGCGTTAGGGGACACGATGATGCTTTTGGAAGATGGCGGAGAAGGTGATAGTGATGGTGACTAATCAGCTAGTCTCCTGTCATCTGGTATCTCCTATTATGTCATTCCTGTCCATTTATCATGAGCCTTTAAACTAGGACATTTGGCTCAGGAGGTGTAGCTAACTCAGTGGTAGATCACTTGCCTAGCATGTGCAAGGGTCCAACACTTAGAACCGCAAACCAAACAGTACCAAACTAGGACATCACTAGTATCTCTCTAGCTCTCATATCTGCTGTCATCTTCCCAGGCAGTGGTTCTCAAACCTTTGTGTACATCTGGAGAGCTTATGAAAACCCAGTTTTCAGGCCCCACACCCATAGTTTCTGATTCAGAGGACCTGGGGTGGAGCCATGCATTTACATTTCTAACAAGTTTTCCAAGTGATGCTGAGAACGTGGATCTGGGAAAAACACTTCGGGAACCACCATATGGAGGAAAAGAATCCAAGTTCCAGTGCTACAAGGAGTCTTGTTGCTTTCTGGTTTAAAAACAAGGTCTCAGGTGTGTAGCTTCATGGTACGGCACATGCCTAGCATGCACTAAGCCCTGAGTTCGAGCCTTAGCCCAAAACAAAAAGAACAAAAATACTGCAAGCTGTGTGTTTCAGTCATACATGAAGCAGGATGCATAAGGATGTGTGAAGATGTGACCCCCCCCTCCAATCCTGACATCATCCTCCACTGACAGAGGGACCCCACAGTGAAAAACTCTTGGTAAAAAGGATTTGTCCTGTGAGTGATTGCAAAAGCTGAGACTGACCTTATCGATCTGGTGTGCGCCATCGCCACGAGCACCCAAACGAACCAGGGCCAGCGCCGTCAAGATGCTCAGAGAGGAGAAGAACACATTTTCATTTCCTTGATTGCTATCCATCTCCCGGAACAGGTCGAAGCCAAATTCTGCATTTGCTGCAGCAAGGGAGGCCATTGTGAAGTGGACTGCAGCCTAGAAGGCGATGGAAAACCACATTACTTCACAGCACGTTTGCTCTGCCTATGGTGGTCTTTAGAATCATTTGGTTTTTGATCATTCAAAAGCTTCATTTCTTCACCATGGAAAGCAATCATGTAGTAACAGGAAATAAATAACTAATAGGACAGAAAGACAAAGTTCCTGGGGTTCAGCACCCTTGGTATCAGTAGTCTAAAACTAACATTTTCTGGAATATATACATATATACGTGGTATATATATATATATATATATATATATATACACATATACATATATACGTGATATATATATATACCACGTATATATGTATATATTCATTTATATCCTAATATATATACACATATGTGTATACATATACATATACACATATATATTGAGATATAGTAATTTTTCTCACATTTTTTCAGCAAAATATTTCTACTTAAATTCTCCTATTCATATCAAAGATATATATTTTATTCTCCTTGAGAAAAATTTCTAGACTTTCAGGTCTTTGAGTTTTCAAAGCCACAGTATGAGGACTAAATGGTGTATGTTCTCAAATCATTTCAGCTTTCTCAATTGGAATAGAGCAAAAGTTTTTACAGCACTGCACAGATGACAGAAGGTGCTGTGAATTTGTTTTCTAAATTAATAAAATATTAAACTAATAGTGATTTAATAAAGTGTTAATATTTGAAACTTTAACACATTGTTTCTTCACCCTTTTCTCTACTGTACACATTCTTGAGCAATTCAGATATGCACTCTGATAATATACATATTTGAATATCTTTTATAGATGACTACCTTTTTGTATGAAAAATATGATTATCATCATATGTATGGTCAATGTGCTCAAGATATGCCAACACTAACTCTGCTCACTAGTAGAAAAGTAGTAGCACATTTAGAATTAAAGAAGAACACTATTCTTTGAATTCTTGATAACATCATGTTTGTACTGAGGACTGACAAATGATGAGTCTTTCACGTATTGGTCCCAATATCACATGTACAGATGCCTCAGAATCCATCAACTTGCATGAGTGCTGTATGCAAATTTATTCCCCTTGAATGTTACAGAGTATGACAAGCAACAAGATCTAGGAATCAGAAGTGTTCAAGGTGCCCAAAGCCAGCGACAACCAACATCCCAATAACTGTGCCATCTGGGCCAAGTATTGAATTTCTCTGTGCATCTGAGTTCAAGCTTGCTCAGTGAGATGATCTTTTTACAGCATACTCAAGGGTAAACCATACACTTTTCAACCCATTGCCTGATAAAAGGAATACACCATTATAACAAGTCTCTGGTGGGAAAAACATAATGTAGTAAACAAAGAAGATGCCAAGAAGAGAGATACATACAATTCAAAAGAACGAACTGATGAAAGTAAGTCTTCAAGTTTTGTCAGATTCAAGCTTGAGCTTAAAAAGTTAAGGAACAGCTGTTCTAGTAGATTTGATACATTGAAGATCTTGAATTCATTATTCTCTGTAAAGTGGTAAGAACCTATTCTTTCTTAAAAGACATTTCCAGAAAGCATATTCCCAAGCATTTCATTGTCTGCACTTTGGAATTCCAAGCCCAGGAAGAGCATTGAGCCGAGAGACCACAAATTAGTATCTTTCGGGGTGAGCCATTTGCGGTTCAGTGCAACTCCCATTCCTTGGCAGCATTCCTCAAAAAGGTACCACATATCTTTACTTCAAACAACAATAGCTATGTTCTTATTCGGGGCCTGAAATGTAGCTCAATGGTAGGGAGATTGCTTAGCATGTGTAAGACCCTGGGTGCAAACCCCAGCAATGTCAAGCAAGAAAATAAAAAAATCTCCAAAAGTATTATATTGTTTTAATAGCGAATCCAAATAATCCAGAGCCAGGAGCTGTGGCCATTGCCACTGGTGCTACAGGAGAAACTCCAGAGCAGCCAAGGGGAAGAACAGCAGAAGTTGAGGCTGAGGTGGGAGCTGGCAGGTACAGGCCAGCCTTGCACGCCGAGCCACGCTGGCAGTGACTGTGGAAAAAGAATCTCACTTCTAAAATACTAAAGTATTAAGAAAATAACATAAATATATGTATGCCAATTTGGAGGAATTGTGTGCAGGATTTTCTTCCCTCAAAAGAGTTTTCAAGGCCTTATGCTGATCAGTGGAAACCACACACTGTGATAGTGAAATTAGTTGCTTTGAGGAAGTAACTTCATAGGCAAGGTCTAAGTAACCCTATCTAATATGTATAATGAAAATCATTAGGTAGAAGAGTGTGGGTCTATTTGAATACATGAAAATGAAGGGGGCTAGCACCTTGAAAAAGAAAGATTTTAGGATCTTGTTTGGGGACTTGCTTGAACAGATTGATGGAGTCTGGAAGCTACTAGATGGTATCATCTCCCAAACTCCAAACACACATCTTACAGCACATTTTTATTTGGAAAAGGCTCAATGCTTCTTGTTGCTTTAGAAGTTATGTTTTACTAATTTATCCCGAGGGTTAAAAATGACTTTCTTAATTTTCAACATCATTCTTTAAGTACTATCTAAATGGCAACCACAAATCTTCATTTTCTAAACTTTTAATCTGCTTGGTAACTTTCCACCAAACTGTCATCAGATTGAAGAGAAGAAGAGCTACACAGGATTTTGTTCATTCAAGAGTCATAATCTTTTTTTTTTTTTGCCTAGGATAAATTTTATGGCAGGAACATAATACGAATGAACATAATTACAGAAAAACACGAGCCAAGACATTCCTAGACAATTATAAATTCTCAAATAACTTTCAGAATGATAGACAGCATTACATTCTATCCATTTAAACACTTTTCTCCAGACAGGTTCATGCATGCTGAAAGTAAATGACAAAAATGTGTTCTACTTCACATAATTGTTTTGTGGTTCTTAGCACAGTGCCCTATAGTTTTCTAAAATGTAGGTTCTCATCTATTATAAAGTCTGAGTCCTAATAGAAGATAGATAACTTTATCTAATGGTAAATTAATGACTTGATGCCCTAAAATTCCATCAAGTGACAGATGAACAAGCATCAACATGGAACCAAAATAATGATTTACTTTTTAGCCACTTGTATAAGAACAAATAACTAAATAGATATAGAAAATGTTTCAGCAAAAATAAAATATATTCAAAGAAATACTAGTAAGGGCCAAATGACTTGGAACTTAAGTTAGATAACTACAAAACTTGAAAAAGGAAAATAAGCTATATTAGACCACCAGATGTGATTTCCATTAGCTAGCATATCATTGAAAGACAGAACAACAAAGGAAAATTCTTTTCTAATCATAAATAAAACCTGAATAAATAAAAACTGAAGCCAAAATTACTAAAGAGTAAATTTCATTTTACTAAAAATATATTTATATGTTTCTTGCATAGGTAGTTAACTTAATATACAAGTAAGTAGTTGGCGGCCTTTAGGAAATTTATAGTATTTCAGCCTAAGAAACATTCTACTTTTCCATTCTATTGTCAGTACACTGTCAAACAAACAAAACAACAAATGTATTTTCACCGACGTTTTGTTGGAAAAGTCTAATAAAAAGAAAAGGACCTTTAAAAGAAAACACATAAAAACCAACCAAAACACAAACTTAATAAAATGTGCCATTAATGATAATATTTCAGGATCTCTAATGCTACACAATTGATAAGATGTGCCTCAAAGTCTCTATGAAAATATTACCTAACGTTAAGCTAATTCTGACTGTACAAGGAAAATTAACCATGGCTCACAGAAAATTATTGAAGAAAGGCTTTTCTATTTGCTGAATTAAAATTATGTATTAGAAGGGGTAAATACTAATGTGTACAATTTTTATCTTTATCAATAAGTTAAATGGATATTGAAAAGATAGTTGCTACTCTACAGGAGAATCTTCAGAATTTTTTCATTTCTTTCAGAAAATAATTGCAAACTTTAACAATCTTGAATTAAATGAGTATCCCACTTTGCAATTAAAGGAGTTGAATCTTGCTCCCAAGAATCAGTACATCCCAGGCTGCAGTGAGTTAAATAAGAACATAGCAACAACAGAATCCAGATTTGTACTTAATTCCCTAGTTATCTGTCAAAAGTTGGAACATAAAATTTGTGACCGGCACCCTCCTCTGTGCTGTTTTTCATGATGCTGCTTAAAATTAGTCACAGAGAAGCCAACCGGTAAAGCAGCAAATAGGGTGAGACCATTCTGATAGTTTTATGAGTTTAACACCTCATTTAGAGAGGTAGCCACAATTCCTTCATTTCTCTCCTCAGTCTGTCTGTCTAGTTACCCTTCAAGTTGAGAACTTGGGACGTATTTACCTTATTGTCTTCATAGAGGAAGTTGCAGCTGGTTGGGTGAGTCTGAGAGAGTTCTCTGCATTACTCTGAAATATAAAGCCTCTGACTAAGACACTCCCTGTTTCCTTTGGTGATCATCATGATAGTTTGAAATAATTCCATTAAGTGAAACTGTGTTCAGGCCCTTTAGAAAATGGATTAAAAGAAATGTGGGAATTTAGCTATAGCTTCTGTGTCAAGTAGTTAAAATAGATAATGCTTTAGTAAATCAAATTTTACCAGGAAAGTTTATTCATTGGTATTTAATATTACAGGACATTTCAGGATAGCATAAAAAATCCCGTATCAGGACACAACCGGTAGTTCTTACAAATGGAAATTTGATCATTGATCATTTATTTATTTATTTATTTATTTATTTATTTAATCAGTCATGGGACTTGAACTCAGGGCCAGGACACTGTGCTCAAGGCTAATCCTGTAGTAGAGCTACAGCTCTACTTCTCCTTTTCTGGTGGCAATTGGAAATAAGAATCTCATAGACTTTCCTGCCTTGGCTGGCTACACTACAGTCCTCAGATTTCAGTCTTCTGAGTAGCTACGATTACAAGCATGAGCCACCAGTGCCCAGCTCAATCATTGCTGTTTGTTTCGTACCAATTCTGGCATGGGAAAAGAAACACAATAAAGCTATCCTACAATGATTCATATTCTAGCATTTCCGAGTTCATTATTATAATAGGAAGCTTCCTCTAGGAAGCTTTCCTAGAGGTACAAAGGAAGTAAAGTCCTGGAGAATAGAGTGGGCATCTCCTAGTCTTAAAATAAAAATTCATATCATACACACACACACACACACACACACACACACACACACACACACACACACACACACACACACACACAGAGTGATCACAAGCCTAGGGTTTGTCTTTGGAACTGAACTGAGAAATACTGCCTTTGGGGTGGAAGGGGAGATGAGCAGCAGGAACATATTCTAAGTAATGTTGCTGGGTTTACCTTGGGCCTCGGCCTCGGCCCACACTGCCTCCATCTTCATGGCATGGCTGAGTGTCAACACTGATTTCCATCAAATGGCTTAGTGTTAACATTGCATGTCTTGATCACTGCTCGCAGAGCATGTGGGGAAAGCCATCCAAGTGACCAGAAAATAGAAAAAGAACAAAAATAAAAGATAATAAAATAGGAAAAGAATAATTCACAAAACTAAAAGATAAAACGTGTTCCTTATTAACTCCAGAGATGACAAAGGTTACCTTGTGAGCTCTATTACACTTTATGTTATAGGTCAGCCACAGATAAAATTCTCTTCGTTTTAATGATAAATATTGACTATTAAGCTGAACCAAAAGATGATTTTTTTCTCAAGGGCGATTAGGATGAGGTTAGAAGGAGTGGTGTGAAGAGCAGAGCATTCAAGAAGCACATCCTCTTTCCTTGAAAACAATTCTTCAGTTCCCAAAAGCAAAAGGCAGACAGGAAAAGAAATACCATTATCATGTTACTGAGGTGCCTGGAAGAAGATTTAAGAAATGCATTCACGCAGCCATTTGTGGATGCTGCTGGGAAGTGGGAATGGAGCTAGGATGAAGACTGCACATGAGCTTTTCGCTCTCATCTGGACCCCTCTCTGCTTACCTAATGCATAACCTGGAAAAGAATAAATGCCTAAATCCCTCAACTCCATAGTCTGTGTGACCTAGATCAGTTAATTTCTCAGTCCCTCTATTCTCTCACCCATAACATTAGAATTTACATAAATTTTCACTATATGTATTTTCACCACACTATATTAAAAAAAAAAAACCTCAGCCACCCCTACTATTCTCACATAGCACATTACTTTGCATGTTCTAGGCTTTTGCCAGTGAACCCCTTCTAGGGTGGTGATTTTGACTTCCTCAGGAAAGTTATGCAAGGGCTCCTAAGAGAGACTTTAGCCCTGGATGAATTGAGGATGTTTGGGCCGTTGGAAGAGAAGGCTCAGAGTTAAGGTCCTGGGAGGATGATGTGTGGAAGAGAACAGGAGGATCTGCCCATGTGCTGGGACTTCCTGGTTGTATTATCCCTGGACTTTCACATCTTGGTTGGATGTTCACCATTTCTTTCTTCCAGGAATATATGCCAATCTTCTCACAAGAAATGTGCTCACTGCTACACCCCTGAACCATGCTCCACAGTGGAACACCGTGTCTAAAGCTAACAGAAGGTATTCTGTACCCCTCAAAATATCCCATCATCCACTCAGCCATACCTAAAACATCCATGACAGGAGCCAGGCCACAGAAATGAGGTTTAGAAACCCAGGATCACCCACAAAAGATCGCTATGTGATTCCCTCATGAAGAGATCAAGGCAGGCACGAGCATCAAGTTTAACAATGTTTCTGTGGGTTGACATACCATGTCAACAATGACAGCCCGGGTTTCTTTCTAGTGGGAGAAAGATTTTTATAGCCAAAGAATGTGGAGGAAGATCTCGGGACTTCTGGCGATGTTCTGGGCTGTTGTTGTATGCTCATGTTGGGTGTACTTTTCTGTACCCAAGTTATCTATCACAGATTTTAAAAAGTCAACAGAAAAAGGTTAAATAAAAAAGGTTAAATGATCACTAACCTAATCCTGAGAGCAAGTTTTGTTGGAGGATAGACATAAATCCAGAGACCTAGAATAAATTAGTAATGAAGAGAATGTAAACTGAGGCCTGGAGGACTGAAGGGCATGGCCCACAACAGAGAAGAGGGGTCACAGTATTACCTCCACCCTACACACCAGCAGATCACTGGCTACCGGTTGCCCTCCTGGAAGAGGAATCTGGTCAGGAAGCACTCTGGGGAGACTTCAAGTTCCACACGATCATTTGCCATCGACATCTTTTGAATTCAACTGTGAACTGAACTCTTACCCACATGGACAGAAGCAGCATATTTGGGCAGGTAAGTAAGCAAGGTGCTCACTCCAACATCCTAACCCAGAGAGGGAATATTTCCATATTGCCCTCGACCCCTCAGCCACAAAGCTTTTTCTCCAGGCACTTAGGAATGACAAAGAAGGTCTGAGATAAGACCCTGATTTCTAATGTATAAGTCTAAGAAGACATTTCTCTTTTTATTAAGGTAGAGAAATTACCAATATATCTCATAACAAAGTAAAAAAAATACAATATCCCTGTGCTCTCAAGAATAACTATCTGCAAAGGAGTCACTCACTACAGAATATGATGGCACAAATACACATGCACACATACTCAACACTCAATATCCATATATTATACATGCTTCTCCAATCCTGGAATTTTTTTAAAGTTGATTATCTTTAAGTATACAAAGGAGTCACCGTTGAACAAAGCAGTTTGTAAATACCATGCATCGTGATTGGTGCCATGCCCTTCAACATTCTCACCCCTCTCCCTGTGGCCCACATCTTCCCTTACTTTTCGTAAGTTTCACTTCGGTCTCCCCCCACGTCCCTCCTCCATTTGTCTGTCCCTTTCCCTTTGTCCCACCCCATCTCATAAAGTGGGGTTTCTAAACACATAGTTTTAAAAATCTTAAAATCAGGTCTCAGTGGCGGTGCCTGGGGGCAGTCTGCACCCTACCCAAGCATCTGCTGATTGATGTTTGCTGTTCTCTTCTGAGATGGTTTCTCTGTGAGTCAGAACACAACACTGTCCCTAAAAAAGTTTATGAGCACTTAGCTTTCCATCAGGTTTCAAAATAGTATCTGACTAACATGATCGTTATGCGATTCATTCGGTGTAGGTGAATCAGAATTGAAGAGGTGATTTTTCCATGTCTGTTCTTTATAATGTGACCATGCAACTAACTTAAACATCAACAGTGTTTATCAGCCTGTCTCAAAACACATTCCTCTGCAAGAGGACATAGCAGTAGACTAATTAGCTATAAATAGATTAAAGCAAAACAGCGTTAATTCTGAGAGTTTAAGTATCTAATTTTATTGCTTTTGTCTCTGATCTCATGACCCACTGTCTTTTTTGCCCTATCCTATGCAAATTTTTCTGACCTAATGACTCAAAATGGAATTTGGTGAAAAAAATTTTAATTATTCTTCAAACTCAAATATTGATTTGGACCCCAATTTTGGGAACTGGCTTCCCTTTCTGCTGTTTTGCTGTCCTTACTTGTTCCTTCTTCTTCCCATTGGCTCTGGCCTGGAATTTTCCGAAGACATATCTGTTGGGTTAGTTATCTCACCTGACCTCTTCAGGTGTTTGCCCAAACCAAGGCAGCTTCAGATAGCATTTGAAACTGGGAGAGTTGGTTCATTCTTGTCACCCTGCCAGATTCTTCTCCACCCTTCTGACTAGCAATGGAAAGCCATATCTGCACCACCCCTACCCATCTCTGCTAGAACCCAGACTGGGGAATCAGCCCCCTGAAAAAGTGACAAGATGTGGGGACCAAAGGTAGATCAGGACCAAGCAACTGCTTATAAACAATCACTTCTCACTTGCCATAAGAACACGCACACAGAAGCACCAGCCCAATCCAGTCTTGGCTCTAGCATCATGATAATGAGTTCTGGGTTGTGTCCACTTTGATTGGCTGCACACGGGAAGAACTACAGCCCTGGTTCTTCTTGCTTATTGATTTCTAAAATAGAGTTGATATTACCACAGTGACTGGTACTCTGTTGTAAAAGACTATTAGGATTGGAAACCGTCATCCACTTACAAGGGCTTTACCCTTAGTGTGCCAATTTTTATCTTCCTTTCCAAGAAGGGAGGCTGAATAGTATGTTAAAAATTAAAGGGATAGATGCTTCCCAAAACTGAGTTTTCTTGCTGTATGCATTCTAGTCATGGTGATAATTGTCTAAAGTAAGCTAGAGTAACTTTTTGGCAGTCCTGGGGCTTGAACTCAGAGCCTGAGCTCTGTCCCTGAGCCTTTCTGTGCTCAAGGCTAACACTCTACTACTTGAGCTACAGAATTACTTCTGGATTTTTCTGAGTAGTTTATTGGAGATAAGAGTCTCACAGATTATCCTTCCTTGGCTAGCTTCAAATAGTGATCCTCAGATCTCAGCCTCCTGAGTAGCTAGGATTACAGGCGTGAGCCACTGGCACCCAGCTAGAATATTTTTAATCCTACACTTTAATTCTAGATCCATACTTCCTATTCTCTACCCATTCTAGAGATAAAATGTTGAAATAGGTGGCAAGGAGACCAAGTGGCACACCTACTGGATAATCCTCCCGGAATTACCAAGAGTCACCATAATTAAAGGTCTGCTCACCATTGTTCTCTTCTTCACTTAACTCACAAATTCCTCCCACTATGATGTCGGCAACAGTTTATTTACATCTAACCAATCCCAAACTGGCGCAAGTCCAAGAAGGAAACTCAGTCATGGGAACTGACATGCCATGTACTTCCTTGCCATACAATGATAATCCAGCTTTTGATAGGTCTTCCCAGCTCACAGGTACAGACAAGGTCACAGTAATTGTAGCAAACTAAATTTGATTCCTAATCCTTTCTTACCAAGGGCTAGGGTTCATGACGATGGCAGAGAGCCCCATAAGGAAACAAGTCTTCCTTAAGCTAGAGCTGCTGCACTGGAATCCTGAGTTTCTTTTGACCTACTCTGGCTTCTCACCCATAGTCTAAATCTCCAGGTAGCATCTCGGTGTCTGCCTATTCATAGGGGTGGTCAGAACTCTCACTCGGTCCCATGAAAAAGTAGGAAGAAAGGATGATTTCTCAATCCTATTATGGGCTCCTAGCCGAAATACCTAGTATATGTGCAGCTTCTAAGACACAGATCATGGAGTTCAGGTTAGACACAGCCCAGTAATGGGAAGAAGTGATGACAGTCTTTACAATTTCCCAGATTTCTTTTTCAGGACCATGGACATCTACCCCTGAGATAGTCATTAGTTTCCTTTGTGCCTCTCAATGGAGACCAAGGGAAGAAAATAAGAGCTTTCTTCTTGGCCTTTGTTAAAGGGCACAAAGGAAATAAATGGCTTCTACTTGAGAGTTATTTAAAGAAATATTAAAGATAAATTGAAGATTATATATAGAGGAAGTTGTAGACTCTGGTTAGAGAAATAGGCTGAAAATATATAAATTCTCTTGTAATGGTGTACTAATAGACAGGAGTTCTAGTTTGAGTGCGACCCTGCAAAAGGGAATGATCTGGATATAAAAGATCCAAGCCAGGCAAAATTCCCTGCATGTGCTAAGATACATTAGCCTATTCCCTGGAAGTGAAGTCCTTTTCAATTGTTTGTTTGATATCTTGCTTGTTCCAAATTCCAGGCGATGAATTTTTTACAAACTGTGTTTACCATATCTAATCCTTCCAATCTATCTAAGTTATTTATTTGAATAAAATCCAGTAGTAGCCAGTTCTGGAGAGTAATTGCATGTTGTAGCATAATGAATTCATTCTAAGTGATTTCATGATTGGTCTGTTTTCATTTCTTGGTAATTTTTCTGCTGTTCTACCATGGGCAAAACACAAAATAATTCAACTAGTCTACCTTTCTCATACTTACTCCATTTTATTTATTTTATCCACTTACTTCTTCTCTTCTGGCTACTTATGAAATGACTAATCTTGGCTTTCACTTGGCAATAAATACCATATTAATCTTCTTGGGCAGTTAAATAAATGTGAGCCTCTCTTAAAAGTCTGAAAGAGGGGAGATGGAATTAGTACAATTCTTCATCTCCCACAACTCAGCTATAATAACAGGAGGGAAATATATGGACAGATGTTTGAAAATAAAACTGCATTGTACTGATTATTCAATAAAGAGTGAGGAGTTTAGTATTCTTCCCTCTCCCAGTCCCATCTTGAATTCAGCCCAGCCCAAAATCTTGAGTCAACTAATGAGTAGCAGACAGAGCAAAATCCAGCAGAAGCCTTGTATTTGTAGCCTGAATAGCCACAAGGAGTGCTCCAAATGGTTCAGTGGATGTGAAGGAAATCCTTCAGAAATTTACTCTCTCCATTTCCTGCTCGCTACATACCAGTCCTCAAGAGAACCCAGGGCAGGGTTGGTCATGGCTGTTGCAGCAAGAAAAGCCTGGGATGAAGCCCTCTCCTATTCAACATAGTGCTAGACACAAAAGACATGACTTACCGTGAGGAAAATTTCTAGATAATAGGTTTTATGATAAAATTTATGGGAGACACGAATTATGTGTACACAATGGCATGCTCACTCACACCAGAACGAGATGTAAAATAGTTATTCAATAAAATATATGCAAGAATCTTTATGCTAAGAACTACAAACCACAGAAAGTCCAACACCATCTAAATAAGCATACCATATTTTACACTAGGAGACTCAGCATAGAAAGATGTAAATTCTCTCCAAATTTCTTTAAGACTTAACATAGTAACAATGAAAAACACCCACAGGAATTTTTTTATCAATAGAGCAAGATCATTCTAAGGTGTGAATGAAATAGAAAAGAAACCAGAACAACTAAAATAAGTTTCAGTAGGAGATCTGGAGGAATCACAACGTTGACTTTCAGGACTAGTGATCAAGGTGGTAGGGTACTGATGAATGTATCTTGGAAACAGAGTGGATACTTGCAGGAAGTCCTCACAAATCTGGCCAACTTGTTTTTGGCAAATGTGCAGAAACCATTTGATACAGAAAACACCATCTTTTTAAAAAATAGCTTTGGAACTAGATGCAGAAGATGTAAAAAGGAACTTCCCATAATATATAAGAATTAGATAGAAATGGGTCATGGGTCTAAATCTAAACTACGAGACATAGAATTTTTTAAATTTCTGCAAGAAAACACAGCAAAACATTTTTATGCTCTGAACGATGAGAAAAATTAAACATGACAGCAAAAATAGTGATCCATAAAAGAAAGGAAAAGATACACTGGATTTCCTTAACATTTAAAAACTTTACTCTGTAAAAGACATTGATGACAGATTGAAACTCCACCAGGTGGGAGGAAGCTTCGATACTACACTAAAGAGCACAAATAAGCATGCAAGCAGCTCAACTTCCTGGGCCATTAGTGTAATGAAAACCAATGCCTGACCACCACAGAGGGTGTGGAGGGATAGGCCTTTGTAAAGTCACAATCTGATAAAGATAACATACAGATTTAAATAAATTGTCTTAGAAAGTTAGAAAAATAGCAAAACTAGATGCAAAATACACACCACACACAGACACAAACTGAAAATCAATTACAGACCTAAATTGTAAGAAATAGGACTAGTTTAGAAGTGCATGACTGTAAACTCTACTCAGCACTCAGGAAGATGAGGTGGGAGCAGCACAAATTTGACACCAGTCTTGACTATAAAGGGAGACTTCATGGGGAAAAAAGCAAAAAGGAAAAGGGGTAGAAGAAGAAAGAGAAGGAGAAGGGGACGGGGAAGGAGGAGGAGGGAAAAGACAAAGAGAGAGGGAGGGAGGAGGGGAAGAAAGGAGAGAGGGACGGGAGGGAGGAAAGAAGGAAGGGAGGAAGGAAGGAAGGAAGGAAGTTAGGAAGGAGGGAAGGAAGGAAGGAAGGTAGGTAGGAAGAGAGGGAGGGGCGAATGAAGAGAGAGAGGGAGGGAAGGAGGGAGAGAGGGAGGAAGGAAAGGAAACCACATAAAGTTTAGTTTCTATTTAACTTCGGCATATGAAAAGATTCTTTATCTGGGGCTGGGAAGGTGGCTCAGTGGTAGAGCGCTTGCCTTGCATGCGTGAGGTCCTGGGTTCGATTCCTCAGCACCACATAAGCAAAAAGAAAAAAGCCGGAAGTGGCGCTGTGGCTCAAGTGGTAGAGCGCTAGCCTTGAGCTGAAGAGCTGAGGGACAGCGCCCAGGCCCAGAGTTCAGGCCCCACAACCAGACCCCCCTCCCCCCCAAAAAAAGAAAAAAAAAGAAAAGATTATTTATCTACAGCTCAAATTCCAGAAGCAATGAAGGGGAAAAAGTATATGAAGTGCAGTGTCAAGCCCAGGGAGACAAAGAATAAGTGTTTTTCCTTATATATCAAAGCTAGATTTAGCTTATAAACTTATAAGTAAATACATTGAGTGGTATGCAAGTGAATACTGGTCTGTGTATGTATTTACACATGCATGCATGTATATAGTCTTTCTACCTCTGTCCACTGAAAATGTTAGAAATAATAGCATTTCTGAAACAATGAACACACAGCATTATGGTTTCTATTCATCATCAATGTCTAATACGTGAGCTTGATTTCAGCACTGGAAGAAGGAAAGCATAGGTGAAGCTGGAATGTCATAAGCTAACAGAAAGGACTGAAGTGCTCGTGGAAAATAAGAATTGTCTAAGGAAGGCAGAAGCTGCTTTAGAAGAACTACAAAGCTGGTGGGGGAGGAAGAGCACACCAAGCTATAAAATGAATAATTTGTAATCATCACTTGAACTCATAAAATAACCTATACATTCATACAAATAGAAACAGAAAAGTCCATCAATAAGGAGAGTTTTAGCACATCTTTCCACTGAACGAATTCCAATGAACAAATGTAGACAAGAAAAAAATAGAAAATGAATATTAGTAAAATAGCAGTCCTAAATAAATAAATAAATAAGTTGGCAGGCATTATCCATGGATCTATATTAAAAGTACCCCAAAGTTGAAATGCCATCTCCTATACAAAACAAATAAATTAGTGACTTAGAAAGAGGTCTTGCATTTTGTGCTGTTCTTGCACAAATAAAAATGCAAGACCTCTTTCTAATCATGGGAAAGACATCATATAAGTCCAAACGGACAAGCATTGTATCACAACTAATGTTCTCATCCGTGATAAATTCCTGGCACATAGAGACAATGGAGGAAATGCCAGGCAGAACTTCTTCATGAAACATAGGAGTCAGAGGAGAGCCCCACTAGACAGAACATGGAAGTGAATGGACGCAATTTCTATCTGCAGTTCAGCCAGTAGGAACGTGGATGAAGGCTACAGAGAGATCCTCACTTTGGAATTGTTCTATCATTTTTAAATAGTTCAAGACAAAACTTTTAAAAGAAAGCCAAATAATCTTCTAATTGCTATGTGGTGGTAGAATAAACAGTAGGAGGCCAATAGGGAACTGAGGGGAGCAAACAGGAGAGGAATGAACAGGGCCACAGGGTGGCGGTGGGTGAATTCACTCTGTGTTTGAGGGCTGATCCGCAGAACTTGCTGATGGACTGGCTGAGGGAAAGGAAAATCACTTCAGTTTCTTTGGTATGAGTAACAAAGTAGATGCCGTGTTTTGTTCTGAGAGGAGGAAAAGGGGAGAAAATTTCCATTTGTTTCCATGTCAGACTACAGCCAGTATCATTATCTAGACCCTTGATCTCATACATGGCCATATCTGGCTCAGGTATCAAGTCAGGGATGGAGTTCTGAACATGGAAATTTTACCCATGTAGATCACCAGAAACCCAGGGCACTAAATGAAAAGTAAAGGATAAATGAAGACAGGTGATGGGCAGCACTGGGTGCTCTAAATTGGAGCAGTGAAGAGGCAAAGCCGTTAGGAAACTTTGAAAAAGAGAGACTGGGATAAAAGGAAGCCAGCAGCCCCAGAAGACATGTGGAAAGCGTATGTGAGTTGTCAACAGCCAGGCCAGAGGAGACGCGGCAAACCCAGCCACGTGGAGGCTACTGCTGCCTTTAACGAAATCCCTGCCTGAGAACCATAGGAACCAGGCCTCAGAAGAGAAGGTGGAGAGATGGGAGCTGGGGACCAGAAGGATCATCACCCATGACTCTTTCCAGAAGATTGATGCCAACAATAGTAAAGGAAGGATAAATAGATAGATAGAAGGATAGACAGACAGACAGACAGAGACACAGAGTATAATATCTGTGTATATATCCTAAGTCAGAAGATGTTATACCCTTATTTTATTGTGGGAATAGTGTAGTGGAGGGACCATTTCCGTAAGGATTTGTGGTATGGTGCACTTCAGCAGCCTGAACTGAAGTGTAGACTGACTGAATCTGGGTATCTCTAGAGCATGCCCAAAGTGAGATGCTCAGGAAATGCTAGACATGATTGACAAAAGATTTATTTGTTCCACAACTTACTGATTGATTCATGAGACTTTGGATAGATAAAAAGTTCTTGACGGATAAAACACAATTCTTCCTTCAAGGGGCTTAAAGTTTAGTACCAAAAAACACAAAGAGATTTAATAAGCAAACATATATATGCTGACCAAGAATGCTAATTCCCTACTCAATATTCATTTTCCCTCTTTTGCTTTCAAAGAAAATTTTGTTGGGAGAAGCCCATATGCCCACTCTGCAGAGAGAAATAAACATCTTTCCAGATCCTGCTAGCTTGGGCACCCAGAAAACATTTCCAAAATAGAAGTGATTCAATTGCTATCTGCCTGTTCTACTTTCTTCTCTTTCCCTCCTTTTTCTTTCCTGGAATATATGATACTGGGTGTATTGCAACCTCTTTGTGTTAAAGGAATGATTTTGAGGGAAAGAACAAAGGTATCTCAGAGATAGATGTTCTGATAGACTGGAGCAACCTAATTAAATGATACCAACCTCTTGCCTTATTGTGAATTTCTAATTACATGAGAGAATAAATACTAATACACTAAGCACACATATACACTACAAATAATAAGTGTTGTAATGAAAAATGTAAGCTCCTAGAAGGAATGAAGATTATATGATCATGGAAAGTTTTTCTAAGTAAGGGAGAACAAATAAATTAGGGTCTCTACTGTGAGTAATAATAGAACAAGAATGTACATTGGAGGGGGGATTCGATGTGGTGAGTGGAAGGGGAAAAGAGGAACATTCTAGAAAGCAGAAACATCAAGGATACAATGAGCAAAGATGAGGAAGTGAAGCTTCAAGTATCTGTCAGGCAAGTGTGACTTTTATTTTTTATTCATTTTTAATTCTCTAATTATTATAAAATTACATAAGTAAAGTGTAGATTTCTTTTGGACAATGTCATCCTTGCTCGATCTCTCCCAGGGACAGTGTGATTTTTGTATGCAAAATGAGAAAAGAAGCCAGTAAGATTTTAAGCAAGAAAATGGCTACTTCTTTACTTTTTAAAGAACATTCTAGCTACCCTGTAGAAAAGACACCAAACGTGGACAAGAATGGGAGCCAAGTAAGACAAAAGGTTGTAAAAACAAAAAGAAAAATAGTCCAGGTAACAGTGATGTGGACTAGAGATGAGAACCAAAGATGGAGAAAGCAGCCTGAAGATGAGAAGGAAAGAAAATGGACAGAAGGGGCTGGGAAGGTGGCTCAGCGGTAGAGCGCTTGCCTTGCATGCATTAGGCCTTGGGTTTGATTCCTCAGCCCCACATAAACAGAAAATCCAGAAGTGACTCTGTGGCTCAAGTGGTAGAGTGCTTGCCTTGAGCTGAAGAGCTGACGGACAGCGCCCAGGCCCAGAGTTCAGGCCCCACAACTGACAAAAAAGAAAAGAAAGAAAACAAGAAAATGGACAAAAATCCAATGTCCTTCCAGAAAGGACCAAACTACGCAATCATTCCATATTAACTTGACCTATCAGTTTGAAGTCAACTGGGTCTTTGAAGCCCCCTAAAAGTAATTGGGGAAAGAGTGGTGGAACATTGGCAAAACCATGTCTTCTTCAGTTAGATGAACATTCTGCCTCTATGTATTCTACACCATATCTGGGGACCGAAGGCTGGAAGTGTTTGAGACAAATTCACCCACACCTATCAGATCCATCACCCCTCACAAGAGTCTAACGCAGAAAAGCACATTCCTTTCCCTGGGAACTGGTTAAGTTTCACTCTAGAGCCTGCCTCCAATTTGGCTCATACCACATAAATGGCATGATGAGTTTCTGTTTTCATGACTTGGGAAACGCTCCCCAAGTGTAATTGTATTGTAATGCAATTCTTTAGAGTGTGACCCATTTAGGAACACAGGTCAAACTTGTTCTTTTCTGGTTCCTTGGCCTAGAATAGGTTCCCAAGACAAAGGAATTCTCCAAGCATAGCCTGGTGAGATAGATGCTACAATTCCAAAAACCAAAAACTAAGTCTTTGACTTAGTGGAATAACTAGAATGTAAAGCGCATTATTTTTTAACAAAGGAAAGTGTTCCATATGTTCTTTGCTTGATGGTCAATGATTTGTCTTTCACTAAACTCAAATCAAAGGTTTCAGTGAAAACCTTTGATTACAGCTAAATTATAGCTCTGTACCTGTGACTTTCTATTATTTAATATACTTTTCATAAATAATTATATTCCTCAGGTACTTTAACTTCAATTACTTAAGGTTTGAATGGTAGCCATCCCTTAGGTCAAGTACCAGATAAATTTGAACATTATCAAAAATAGCTTCTCTCCATGATTTAACTATAGATTTTTTGGAGGAAAAAAACCCTATTTTTAGATCTTCTCTAAGCAAAATGAACCCCAAGATAAGAACACAAGAGGTTTTATCTTTGTTGTTATTCTTTTCAAAGTACTTATACTGTACTATGTGATTATTTTTGTTTCTTTTGTATGTTCCTCCCCTATAGTATAACTCCTGTTTTCACTGTAGTTGATTCCTGTGCCCTATATCATGTATATACATTTTTCTAATTTGGGGAGGGGAAGGGAAATAACAAAGTGGTGAAATAAGGATACAGGTTGACCCATTGTAACAATGAGATACAAGGCACTATGTTGAAAATGACTTTACAACTTCAGAGAGGGTGGGGAGGAGTTGTGGAGGTGGTGAGGGAAGGAATGGTAGGGGAAAAACAAAGGAGGAGATAGGAAATGGGCTCGTTGCCTTACTCATGTAACTGTAACCTTCTGTACAGTATCTTTACAATAAAAAATACATTTAAAAAACTATTTTTAGATCTCATATGGTAGAATCTTTACTAATTTTTATTTTATTTATCATTGACTGACTTTTTAAATTATGTTTCAGTTGATGGACAAGGGCATTGCCATTTAACAAAGCAGTTTATGAACACAATATAGCTTCATCAATGTCTCCCCATCCCTTCCCTCACCAGTCTTCAGGTTGTAGGGTTTACACTGGGGTTTTTACTACTTCCCAACCCCCCTCTTCTCTTCATTCATCTACCCTTGTCCCCTTGACCACACCCCAGACCTTTGGAGTACCTGCTTCCTGGTGTTTTATTTTGCTGAACTTTTTTTTATTTTTGTTTTAATTTTAATTTTTTGTGAACATACTGTACAGAGAGGTTACAATTACATGGGCAAGATAATGAGTACATTTCTTATCACGCATTGCAGCCTCCTCCTTTGTTTACCCTTCACATCCCTTCCCAGCCTCCCCCCCCCCACCCAATCCTCCCCCCCCCTCCCCGCACCAAAGTTGTAAAGTTCGTTTTCGACATGACAACTTGTACTTCTCATTGTTTCAACAGGTCCACCTGTATCCTTAAACAACTTGTTTTTCCCCATCTCCTCCACAAATTATACCGACATCAAATATAGTGAAAGCAGGGGTTATACTGTGGGGGAGGGACATACAAAGCAACAAAGAAATAATCTTATAAATGCATTAGAAATAAATGCATGAAAGATAAAAACATTAAAATACATATCTAAGGGTTCATTTTCCTAACATCACATTATCTGACCTTTTCTGCTTGACTCATACATATACTAGATATTGCAAATAAGGGAAACCATGGGTTTCTATGATTTGGCCTTTCTAAGGAATTACACTATTTGAGTTCTCACTTGAATCAACCATATTTCAGTTCATACATTTGTATACACTTGCGTACCACCCAATGCAGTTACTTAACAGTTTACAAACTAAATCTAGCTGGCCATGTGCAACTAAATCCTTTGTCTCTCTGGTTAGTAGCAGCAGAAATACTATAAGACTTTATTCTTGCAGTAAAATTACTTTCTGGAAAATACCATTTTCAATAACTCCTTATAACAGCTCAGAGAATCATTATAATGACAGAGCAGTGGAGCAGGCTCTGTTGGGGAAATAAGTTTGATCAAAGTAATTTAATCACACATATATGTATGTGTGTATGTATGTATGTATGTATATATACATACATACACACATATATGTGTGATTAAATATACAAATATAAATATATATACTTAAGTATATAAATATATATTTATATATATGTATAACAGAGCAATGAGACCTGCTAAAACTTTTAGAAACTGGTAGGAAGATAAGGGGCAGTGATAAAGAGAGAGTGATCAGAAGATCTTGCATGCATGTGTGGAAATGTTATAATGACCCTACATATACACTGTACATCTAGCATATGCTAATAAAAATCATTAAAAATGATAGTGAAAGGTAAAAGCTCATGTAACATTATAAAGGTATCAAGACTATCCAGAGCAGTATTTCAATCTACCTCTCTGTTCTAACTCCAATCCACTCAAATCCCAGTCAATAAAACATGCTCAACACTAGACCACAGTAGCAGAATTTTCCTTCTTCTTTGATAAATTTAAAAAATAGAGAAAGCCTAACATCAGAAAAAGTCCTTATCTATGTCTTAATTCACAATATCTGTTAAGTAACTAAAGTTAATGTTTAATTGAATGTTCTATTTATATAATCTCATTTTATTATTAAGTAAGTGATGATTGAAAAGTAAGAATGAATACAGTCCAGGATAGATTTCATGCCACACTAAAAAAGTGAAGTCCTGTCTGTCACCCGTCACTAGTCAGGAAGGGCACAGATACCTGAGAAGAACTCACTGTCGTGGGTGGTACCAGGGCAGGTGCAAGTCTGGTGGGCTGGAGAAATTTGTCTGGAGCTTCATGCTTGTGAACATTTTAAAACCATGTAAATCATGCATTTGTTTTCTATAAACAGAGCAAACAATGGCAGGGACTCTGTGTGTGTGTGTGTGTGTGTGTGTGTGTGTGTGTGTGTGTGTGTGTGTGTGTGTGTGTGTGTGTGTAAATGAGAAAGATAGACAGAAGAGAGATACACAGAGAGATGTCAGCTGTCGTGAATTGGCAACTCAACAATCACACTACATTACGTATGAAGGAATGCTTACTAAATCTCAAAGCCAACACTTCCTCCACACTGCTCATAACTCAGTGAGCAGGGCGAGAAAGGATTGCTTAGAAACTAAAACTTAGAGGAAACTGTGTATAGCAAACTATGCATTGAACTCTGTTGTAGTTTTGGCTTAACATAGTGTCCAGTGCTTAGTTAAACCAAAGACTAAGCAATTCATTGTCAAAACTTATGGAAACTCTTGTTTCCATTTCTTGGAGTTTCTTTCAAAAAGCATCATTTTATACGATTGTACCAACATAGCTATTGAGCCTTTGGTATCTTCTAAGAATATCCTCCTTGGGTCTCACTGTGTGGGTTTCTAGAGTCATGTGAAATTAAACAGGAGGGATTTTTATTTTGCTTTTTGTTTTGGGGTTTGGGTTTTTTCTCCTTTGTCAGTGTTTTTTTTTTTTTAATTTCTATCTTTGTCTTTGTGCAAGCTTCTCTGTCTTGGGGAGGGTAAGGGAAACACAAAAATGGTGTGGAAAAGCATGAACAAAAGTAGCAATGATTTTCACTAGACACTGGATTGAAAATGAACCATATAACTTGTCGAGGAGGAGGGGTCAGGAGGGGGAAAACTGGGAGAAAACAAGGAAGAGGTGACAAGGTTCAAAAAGAAATTAGTTACCTGCTTATATTACTGTAATCCCTTTGTATCTCACCTTATAATAACAATAAAAACTTAAAAAGCCTATTTTATCACAAATTCCAAAGAGTAGATGTTAGCAAATGTATTCTGGAGGGGACCAGATAGTAAACAGTCTTTGCTTTGGAGACAAATATGGTCATCTGTGGCAATTTAATTTTTCAGTTGCCACATAGAAAGAAGATATATAGATAAGCAAACAAATAAAACATGGCTGTGTTCCAGTAAAACCTTAGATATAGAATAAGGTGTTAAGTAAGGTTTGGAATGACGCACAGCTAGCTGTAAATTTTTAAATGACTTCTTAGAAGTTAGATATAAGCTAAAGTATTTGACAAACCACCCAGTCGATTTTTATTATAGCTAGCTTTACAACGGAAAATTCTTGGGCCCAGTTCATTATAGTAAGTAATTAGATTAGGGTCTAGATGACAGCAAACCAGGTCCTCTCTTGAGCTCCTCAAACACAGACACTATGTTTCCCATCTAGATTTTTACTATCATTATTCCTATTTTGCATCTAAGAACAGAAATGTCTAGCTTTTCAAGTATTTTTCCATGTAGCAATGGATGAGAGCAATGCAGAGCTGATAAACTTTTTTTTTTAATTTTTGGGTCCGGTTGTGTGGCCTGAACTTTGGGCCTGGGTGCTGTCCCTCAGCTCTTCAGCTCAAGGCTAGCACTCTACCACTTGAGCCACAGTGCCACTTCTAGCTTTTTTTCTTTTTGCTTATGGGGTGCTGAGGAATCGAACCCAGGGCCTCATGCATGCAAGGCAAGCACTCTACCACTGAGCCACCTTCCCAGCCCCCTGATAAACTTTTGACTTTATAAAATCAAGAAATCCAGACTCTACATTTTCTTTTTGCAGCCTATTAAATTGCTTTGACAAAGAAAGATGCACCTTCTACTGCTAGTCCTAACATAGAACAAAATGTTTCTAAGTGGTGATGATGATTAGCATAGAATGAACTAGAAGCCAGGAGCCAGTGGCTCATGCCAGTAAGCCTAGCTACTCAGGAGGCTGAGATCTGAGAATCACTGTTCAAAGCCAGCCCAGGCAGGAAAAGTCTATGGGATTCTTAGCTCCAATAAACCACCAGAAAAACTGGAAGTGGTACTGTGGCTCAAGTGGTAGAGTGCTAGCCTTGAGCTGAAGAGCTGAGGAACAGTGTCCAGGCCCAGAGTTCAAGCCCCACGACCAGAAAAATAAAATAGAGAATGAACTAGTGAATGAGAGGAAAAGAAGGTTTTAATCCACAGTAATGCCATCTACAACAAAATAGGAGTCCCTTTAAATTTTTCTGTTTTGTCATATGGCAGATATATGCATTCTTGTGTACAAATGCCTGATTAGTCCTCAATGAATGAACTAGGAAATCTATGTTTAATCTGCAACAAATTCATCTGGAAACATAGCTTTTACCACAAAACATTGCAACTGCTGGTGTGAAATTTATTTCGACCTGTGTCATCATCTACCAATCTCTGAAACACTCTTCAGACAAGTTTTTCTTAAGAAAAGTTTTTTTTTTATAAGAAACACTTCTAGATCCTTATGGAGGCATCGGTATGTGATTTTTATCAATTCAAATTGTGAGTTTTTCTAGTTATATATTAGCACTGAAAACCCTACCACAGACTTTGAGACAAAAATCTTCCCGATTTTTGTTGTGCACATTTCTGTTCTAACTGCCACAGATGTGAAGATCTTGCATATTTACATAGTATTTTTCCTTCTTATGAGCAGGCAAAAACACCAGCAGAGATGTCAGAAGCTGCAGATCATTTTTGACAAACACAGCTGTCATACAGAAAAGTTCTAAAGCCTGGCTGTCTCAGCTTTCGATGCATTGGACTGTTAGGGGCTTGGATTAAGTCCATCAAACAAAGTAACTAAAGTTTTTAAGCTTCAGTGGTAATAAGGAAAATACAATCAAGAAGGAATATCAGTGAGTCCAAAGGAGGATATTCTGAGGGGAGGAACACAAAGGCACAATATCTATGTGCCTCTGATCATATAAAATTTTGTGAAAATGAACTCCAGGAAACAGACACCTAAAACACAAAGGATATCTGACACCTACTAATACATTTTGGGGGGACTGTCGCACGTTTTTGTGGTCTCTTGACCTGGACTTCCATGTGACTTGTCACCTAGATTTTGGCTCAGAAATCACCACTCATTCTTTTATATACACATATTTAATTCAGTATTTCTGGGCCATCCAGAGATACACAGACAGTGGCATTAACTCCTGTGGAGGTTGTCTTTTATACACTTCAGCAGCTGGCAGCAGCTGGCAAGTGAAGAATAAAGTTGATTTTCTCACATGAAATGTGTCAGCCATGGTGACAAACACTGTGATCCTGAAGCTCACTCCCCAACAACTCTACTGAGGGAGGGGAGCTTAAGATAGCTTCTGGGTCTTGCAAACAAAAGAGGGTGTCTAACTCCCAGCAACCCAGGGAGAGGGGAGAAGCTGTTGTGTTGACTGACGCTAGGTCTCTGCTCACAGCACATAGAGCCTGGGCGCCAGGGGCTCTGCCTGTCACCTGGGCTCACAGCACACTGAAGCCCAGAATCACTCCGCGTGCGTCAGAACGCCACTCACCTCGTCCCACTGCCGATCGGTGGCCTTGGCTTTGGGGATCCAGTTCCTCCTGCCTCCTTCCTCCTCCTAAGATCCTCCACCCCTCCAGTCACCTCTGCCAAGGCTCAGGGAAGATTCCCCAGTCTTCCCATTGGCTCAGCTCCGCAGGCAGAGGCACAGCGATGCCTAGAGTCCCTCCTCCCTCCAGACTGCGCTGAGAGGAATGTCAAGTTCTGGGAAGATCACCCAGGAGGGCCTCCAAGGGCTTTCCTAGCCCTGCTCAGCAGGAAGCCTCGGGCCCTGCCGTGATGTCACGTTATCCCTCCTCCCACAGAGCAGGAGGAGGGAGGTAAGCCCAAGGAAGTGGAGAGTCAAACACTTTAGAGTCCCCTTCCACCTGCCCTTGGAAAACCTGCGTGCCTGGGTTAGCTAGAAAGGGCTGCAGGTGAAAAGGTGGCCATGAGAGGCAGCAGAACTCAGAGACCAGGGCAGGGACACACAGAGGAGCCAGCCGGAGGCAGGAAGGGTCAAGGGTGAGATGTACAACTGAGACAGAATGGTCCTCCACGTTGGAGTAAGGTTGGAGGCCTGGGTTTGGTCTGTTCTCAGGGCATTCTTTATATGATGTCCCTGAAAGATGAGCTCACCAGTCTTGTGGTAAACTTGCAACCAATGGATGGTTTTGCCAATCACAAAGGGCAGTGTGTGGCTAAGAAGAAACACTGGCCCGTTTATATACACAGTAGAGACCATATATTCTGAGACAAATGTGTCGTCTGTCTCCTAGAAAAGGGCTTTGGATAGCAGAATACACAAGGCATGGTGTAGTGCTTGTATATATACATTATGCATCATGTGTGTGTGCATGTATGTAGGCATGTATGTATGCATGTACATATGTACATATATATATGTACATATACATATATATATATATATGGAACCTCACAAACCTGGACTCCAAGTTCAGCTCCTCACCTTGAACCTATGTGACCTTCAGCCAGTTGCTTCACCTCTCTGAATCTTGTTTTACTTGTTTGAAAAACAGGGAGAATGTGGATAACGTAGAGTTGAGGGGATTATAATTAGCATGTCAAGTACACAGTATACAGTAAGCACTTAAGAAATGTAGCTCGGATTATAGTATCGGGTTGAGACAGTCATGGAAACTCTAGGACATGGATGCACTCCACCTAGAACCTTCCTTAATCTATACATTGCTTATTACTCAAGAGCCAAGCTAAGTCACAATGTCCATCCCATTCCATATTTTCAAATCCCATACTGACTTTTTCCTTCCTTTGTCCATTCCTTCCTTTGTTCCTTTCTTTCTTTTTTCCTCTCTTTCGGTGTGTGTGTGTGTGTGTGTGTGTGTGTGTGTGTGTGTGTGTGTGTGTGTGTGTGTGTATGATACTGGAGTTTGAACTCAAGGACCTGCACCTGCTAGAAGACAGATACTTTACCACTCAGCCATGCTACCTGCCCTTATTTTTTTTATTTCTTGATGATATACTTTGATCAAACAATTTTACTCAATTTTCCCAATTGTTACATATAATTTTATATTATCATTCTTCAATGAATTCCAATTCTTTTCTGACCATAGAAAATAAGACATACTGTTTTAAAGTCTCTATGTTATCAAACATTTCAGAACAATTACACATGTTCACCTGGGAGGAGTAAGTGCTCTTGTTCTGTTACACAGTAGGATGAATATTGGAAACAATAAAATTCCTGTATTTCATCAAAACATCACATCGTACCCCATAAATATGCAAGCTACTAAGTAGCAGCCAAAAACAATTTTATAAGAAAACAAGTTTTTCAAGATGAAGGGGCTGGAATCATTTTAACTTTAACTAATTTGCACATACCATTCTAAAGGAGGCTTGAAGGAGACCGCCTGACCACACGTCATCCTACTTGTACTCCTTAAACTGAGTGGAATGTGGTCAGCAAAATGGAGCCATTAAATTCATAATGGAGGAAGCCTTCAGTAAAAATTGAATGGAGATATAAATTCTATATTGAAGTCACACATAAACTTTTTTATATTAGAAGGGTATGAATGATAAATCCACAAATAAGATTTACAAATACCCTAGATCTCTCTCCTGAGACCAAGTTTGCCATCTACTGGTCTATCCATGAAGTGCCATTCATCCTTCACGATTTATACAAAGCCTTTTTCTGGATTTTAATATGACAACTTACATGTATTAAATATGTTCACTTCTTTAATCAAAATTTTCAAATATAAGGGGCTGGGAAGGTGGCTCAGTGGTAGAGCGCTTGCCTTGCATGCATGAGGCCCTGGGTTCCATTCCTCAGCACCACATAAGCAAAAAGAGAAAAAGCTGGAAGTGGCACTGTGGCTCAAGTGGTAGAGTGCTAGCCTTGAGCTGAAGAGCTGAGGGACAGCACCCAGGCCCAGAGTTCAGGTCCCACGACCTGACCCCCCCAAAAAATTTTCAAATATGAGTCAGGTATGAATGACTTATGCCTGTAAGCCTAGTTACTGGGAGTCTGAGATCTAGGTGATCACAGTTCAAAGCCAACATGAGCAGAAAAGTCCTCAAGACCCTTTAACCAATGAACCAATAAAATCCAAGTGGGACGTATGGATCAAATCACAGAGCACCAGCCAGGCAAGCACAAGATCCTAAATTTAAACCCAAGTACTAGTTTAAAAACTGTTAAGTGCTATTCACCACTTTCAAATAAAATCCAAATATATAGATGTGGAATTCAAGTTAGGTACACTATCTATTCTCCATCCATAAAATGTAAAGAACTCTGGAATTTCAGTTTCTCAATGTCATTAATTTCCTGTGTGATCTTAGATAGATCTTTGTACTAATTTTTGGAGGTTTAGGAGACTTATGGCTGAGCAAAGATGCATATAAAATGTGGCGGAACAATGTCCGTCACCCCTTTCCTTCATCTTCCCTACAAAAGCCCTCCCCTTGGGCCAAAAGCTCCAATACTCTCCTCCCCTGTCCCATGGTGTTCTGCTTCATCATGGCTTCCTCTTCCTGCCTAGCTCTTAAAAGCCAGCTTAACCCTGCCACACACCTTTCTCTGACAAAATCCTTTTCCTTCATTGGATTCCTTTACTACAGTGTCCAAATCCAAAACCAAGAAGCACGGATTTGGACAAGACTTTTTGTGGACTTGTGAATATTGGTTGTGCAATGTATTTTAAAGAGTTAAGAATGCTAAACTTTCAGTTGTGTAGTTCACCAATCTCTTGTTTCACAAAGAAGGAGAAGGAAAGGAAGAGGAAGAATGAGAAGAAAGGGAAGAGGAGGAGGAGAAGTAGAAGAAGGAGAAGGAGAAGAAAGAGGAGGAGGAGGAAGAGAGAGAAGGAAGAAGAGGAAGGAGAAGGAGGATGAACGGGAGGAATCAGAGCTAGAAAATCCAGTGTGGCTCAACTCCTGACAGCACTTTCCAGAAGCCGGGCAGTTTGGGAGTATAGCATGTAGGCTTTGGACACAAGGAAGCTGTTGTCAATATTTTTGTCTTTCTTCTTTTTAAAACTTTAATTGTAAAAGTGCTATCCAGAAGTGTTACAGTTACATAAGTAAGGTAATGAGTACATTTCTTGCTGAGCATGGTTACCCCCTCCATTTTTCTCCCATTCTCCCTTTCCCTTTCCTATCTCCCCGCCCCCAGCAAAGTTGTTAAGTTCATTTCCAATATAGTGTCTTGTGGGTATCATTGTTGCATTGGTCCCCCCCCTTGTCCTTGTTTCACATTTTGTTATTCCTCTTTTTTTTCCCCCAAGTCAGATAAATGTATATACAAGATGCAGGGTTCCAGAATCAAAGACAGTCATTGCCAGGGATAAGCCAAAAGGAAAAAGAAAAAAGAAATAAAATAAAAAGAAATAATTTGATACAGTACATTGATGACAACAAGGTCAACAACCCAAAAGCGACCTGTTGTTTCTATGTCTTGGAGTTCATTTTGATTAGCATCATTTTATATGGTCATATGTACCTAGCTATTGAGCTATTGTGATCCTCTGCTAGGACTATCCTAGACATGTACTAATTATTACACTTGAAGGAAACCATGGAGCCTCTGTTTCTTTGGGTCTGGCTTACTTCATGTAATATGATTTTTTTTCTCTAATCTTTCCATTTCCTTACAAATTGGGTAATGTCATTCTTTCTGATGGAAGCATAGAATTCCATGGTGCATATATACCACATTTTCTAGATAGATTCTTCTACTGAGGGGCATCTGGTTGGATCCATATCTTAGCTATGGTAAATAATGCAGCAATGAACATAGTTGAAAATAAGCTGGTTCAATCACTCTGGAAAGCAGTATGGAGGTTCCTCAAAAGACTAAACATAGAACCCTCCTATAATCCAGAAATCCCACTTCTAGGCATTTATCCAAATGATCACAAGCAAGGCCATACTAAAGCTACCAGCACAACTATGTTCAATTTTTTTTTTCTAAAGGCAATCAAGGGAAGTCCTCCCCGTACCCAACAGCTTCTGGAATTCTGCCGTTTGTCCTTACACATACAGTCCAAGTTGCCTCCACTTGCATTCGAGCAGGCTTGAGATGGATGCATCCATGACTGACAGAATATTGTGGGGTTAGAGCTGACGGTTTCCAAGGCAATGTCACGAAAAGCTTTGAAATGTCTGCTTTGTCAGCAAAACCCTATGTTCCAAGGTAATCCAATGACCTGTCGTTGCCATGTTACAAGGAAAACCAAACAACATTCACAAGAAGGTCCTGGGAGTATATACAGAAGCAAATGGCTCCAGAGTTTCTGTCCTCCCTCCTTCTGCTCATAACCGGCTGGCAGCACTTTACAGTATATCCCAAGTCAGAACCACCCAACCACATCCTTCACAAGAGAAGCACATTGCATGCATATGTATTGTGTCATGATGAAAGCACCTATTATGTGCCACTTATATATGTCAATATTTTTAAAGACTTAGAGTATTTACATGTATTATAGGTAATTCAATATGTACACATAGTGAATAAAACAAGAACTGAGTGAGGATTCTGGTTTTTCCAGTTACTGTGTGTCCGGCACTAAATTGCTTCATCAGTCTGGGCCTGCATTTTGTAAACTTGAAAATAAAGTTTAGCATATCACTACCTCCTTGGTCAGAACAAATGATTGTAAAGCACTTAGTATAAGCAGGGTCCAGGAAAGCATCAATAAATACCAGCTAGTGGTATCTGATTCTCCTTATGTAGCCTGGGTGGGAATGTTTATAGACTGTTAACTATTTTTTTATATTTGGCAATGCATGTTTTCCTTGTTTTGATTCAGCTTTGGGAATAATCAAGAGTAACTGTAACTTGCTTCCTAAGTACTTTACCTGAGCAGTGGACACACACTTCTTTGGCAATGATCCGTCCATCCCCCTCTGGCTGCTTTGGGGCTCTATTTCCAAGCTATCTAGCTCTGCAGCAACCACTACAAAGGTCAGCATGGATGTCAGCCTTTGTGGATGAGTGGCCATGCTAGTAAGGGCCTGATTGTCGTTCTGGTCATTCCAAGACAAACCCGACAGCCTAATCACCCTCCTGTCCTCATTCCCGGACCCCGTTTCCCTGGAGCTGTCTACAATGAAGACACAAAGTTCCTCAAAGCCACTAATCTCCCCTGGGTTGGTAGAACTAAGCAAACAAGTTTGGAGGTGCATCATGGGTATTCCACCTTCTTCCAGACAATGTAAACCCTAGCATTTTCCGTCTTGCTTTCAGACCAAGTCCTCTGCAGATGAACCTAGGTAACTCTTCATCCTATAATAAAACACACATGCTATGATGTTATGTGGGACACTTCTGGCCACTGAGTTTGTCTGAATGCAATTTGTCTCAATGCAGATATTAGCAGCAATGAGCACCCAGTGCACTATAAAGAAGATTGCTACAGCATCTGCTCAAGATAAGCCAGGAGGCCTGCCTGGTAACCTCTCACTTCACAGCCTAAACCCAGGTCATTGGAAAGGATGCTGCTAATCAGCTGGAAGGCACTGCTGATAGGTGAAACAGTGTGACTTCAGTCCAAGGAACCCACCAGGGATCCTAGAAACAACATGGCTACTCCACCTGTAAGAAATCAGATTTTCCCCATCCTCTCTACCCCTTCCCACCCTCTCCATAGGCCTGGAGTGGAGCCAGAGGCTCTATTTCAAATAGAATGGACTCATACCACGCTTGGACCAGAGAGGGTGTGAATTACTATCTGGGACCAAATGTATTTGAAAACTGTGACATGACACAATCACAGACCTGCTAGAGTTCAAGTGTGACCAGGAAGATATGAGACCTGCTGGTGCTTGCATTCACATCTCCCACTGGGAAGTGTTATAATCACCATGGTAGAGAAAAAAATAAGGCAATTTTTGATATTAAATGTCATGAGTTCAGCTGGGATATTGTATCCTTTACAGTGCTATTAGTTCTTTGCAAGGGTGAAAATAGCTCCTAGTGGGGTCTCCCAGCATTTGTGTCTGCCATGGTGAATTTTCCCAGACATCTTGCTTGGGTCACAGGACTGAGGTATTTGGTCAAGCTCCAGGTTGGTCAAGCTCCAGGTTGGATGTTTTTCTGCAGGTATTTTTACATAAGAGTAATAGAATCAATTCACTTAGAGCAAAGGGGATTACCCTGCACCGTGAGCAGGCCTCAGGCAAGCAGGGTGAGCCTGAAGGAAAAGCGCCTTGAGGTTCCCTGAGGAAGAGGATATTGTGCTTCAAAATCCAGCCGTGAGACTGCATGAGCCATCTACTCCACAGAGGGGGGGGGGAGAGAGGGGGGGAGGGAGAGAGGGGGAGGGAGGGGGAGCTGAAGAGAGAGAGGGAGAGGGAGAGCGGGAGAGGGAAAGAGAGAGAAGAAGAGAGAGTGAAAACAGGTTTTTCTCCTTTCTTTGTATATACATACATGTGCATGGATATGTTGTCTCATGGAGAGACACAAAGCGACAGTGGCAGGTGTAGGAAGAAGAATGGATTTGTGTCCTCTACTTTGCGCTGTGAACATCCTAAAGGGACCATTTGAAGTCAGCCTGGGAAATGCTGGGTTCTGTGACTCAAGCTAGACATCATGTAGATCTGTGCTGTAGTTGGATCTTAACTGTCTCCCATAGGCTGGTGTGTAGAAGGCCTGGTGACCAGCATGTGGCGCTGTTGGGAGCTGGTGGAGCCTTTAGGGGGTAGGGACTAGTGCAGCAAAGTGATGTCATTAGAGGCATCTTTGGAGGGTATCTTGGGACTCTGGCTCTTCTCTCCCCCATCGGACCCGCTCTCTGCTTCGTGGCTGTCCACAAAGTGAGCAGCCTCCTCCACTGTGTTTGCCTTGGCAAACATAATGTCTGCCTTGCAAAGGAGACAGAGCCAAGCGCTCGTGGAATGAAATGTTCCAAACCATGACAGTAAATCTGTCCTCCTTCTAAGTTGATTTTCTCAGGTAGAGGCAACCTGGACACTTGGCCTCATGGCAGGACCTGAAGAGACTTTGCCTAAACCCACCTTGAGAGCTGAGGGCTATGGGGCTGGAAGGCTGCTGAGGTGCCCGTCCTTCTATAGGGTGGAAATGGGAGCTGATAGGGGGCGTGTGTTCGTCACCACCTTGCAGAGAAATGCACCAATTATATTCTGGAGTGTTCTGACTTCATATAGTGACCATTCATGCTCCTACCAATCTCTTTCTCTATTTCCCCCTGTCCCCCTTTGTTCCCTTCCTCTCTGTTTCTCCTTCTCTCCCCTCCCTATGTGATATGTATATATGGATGGATATCTATGCACACAAATATTTGATACCTGACACAAAGTTCCACTTATGTCCATTGAATTCATTATCCTGATTCAAGGATCTTTCTTTCTCTGTGATTTAAGTCGTCTGGTGTATTATAAATCTTCAAAGAGCTTACAGAATTTCAGGTATTTATTATGGTAAGTACAGCATTTTGAACTAAAATCCACAATATCGCATATTTAAACATGCAAGGGAAAACACAATCTTTAAACATCCATCGAAGCAGAATCCACTCAGTTGGTTTTCTGGGGGCACAGCAGACACTTGCACGTGGCATCCCTGACACGTGCAGATCAGGAGAATTGGATCCTGTAACGTTTTCCCCGTTCACTCCATCGTGTCGCCTGCCGGGTATGCCAGTGGAACAGCAAAGATGCAGAGCTCAGAAAAGGTTTTGCACGACTGGGCCTTTTCCCCACAATAGCCACAGTCCTAGGTTCAACAGCTAACAGGAGGAGTCAAAGCGATCACAAAAGGAGGCCACTGCGGCCCAGAGGTGTGCGGGATGAGTGTGGTTGGCCTTCACCTGCTCTGGGACACCGAGCCTTCCCCTGCCCCTCTGTTCAGGGAGAGGCAAGCTTGCCTGAGAAGAAGATCACCCCGGTAGAGATGTCCATGATGAAGAACAGGAAGGGATGGTTGGCCACGAAGCGGTCTCGGATGGGGAGTCTTTTGACAGCCACGCTCTCCCCGCTGGCGGCCGCGGCCTCGGTGCCCTCTTCGTTGACCTCCACGTAAGCCTTGTGGACGACCTTGGACAAGAACAGGCCTGGGTCCGGGGACATGCCAGAGAAGTCGGCTCTGGCCTGGTCGAAGATGTCTGTCATGCCGAGGGCTTTCAGCAGGGAGTTCAGCTCGTACTTGTGGGTGAGTTTGAACCTGGGGATATGCACCTCCACCTCGCGCTCCACCAAGGTGGAGGGGCGCGTCCATTCCCGGAACGTCCTGGCATTCAGCTGCTTCTCTATCTGAGAGACAGAACGCACACAGGTGAGCCCACGGGAGCCAGATCCACCGCCGCGGCCCGGCAGCCCTGCTTCTGTGACTGTGGATGGGAGCGGTTCCAGCGCACCCCCTTCTCCCCTATTACATTGTATTGGCCTGACACGACTGTTCTTTTCTCCATGGAGAACAAGAACAGCGAGTCACGTTCTTCATGCTAAAGTAATATGTTGATTTTTTTGTTTTCACTAAATAAATAAATAACGCGGGGGTCTGGGGGCTCACGCCTGTCATCCTAGCTACTCAGGAGGCTGAGATCTGAGGATCGTGGTTCAAAGCCAGCCCGGGAAAGAAAGTCGGTGAGACTCTTATCTCCAAGGAACCACTCAGAAAAACAGAAGTGGTGCTGTGGCTCAAGTGGTAGAGCGCTCGCCTTGAGCTGAAGAGCTGGACAGCGCCCAGGCCCAGAGTTCAAGCCCCACAACTGACAAAAATGAAAAATAAAAAATAAAATAAATAAAACATGCTCTTGTTCCTACCTATCTGGAAAAAAAATGTGTTGCATTGCACGACATCTTCAGCTTTGTACCACCTCCCCATCTGTGTTTCATTACTAACCTGCAATGTGCATTCTTGCTTCACTCAGCAATTAAGCCATATCCAAATATACTCTCTGTGTGTGTCTCTGTCTCTGTCTGTCTCTCTGTCTGCCTGTCTGTCTGTCTGTCTGTCTGTCTGTGTCTCTGTCTCTGTCTCTGTCTGTCTCTGTCTCTGTCTCTCTGTCTCTGTCTCTGTCTCTGTCTCTGTCTCTGTCTCTCTCTCTCTGTCTCTGTCTCTGTCTCTGTCTCTGTCTCTGTCTCTCTCTCTCTCCCTCTCTCTCTCTCTCTCTCTCTCTCTCTCTCTCTCTCTCTCTCTCTCTCTCTCTCTCTCTCTCTCTCTCTCTCTCTCTCTCTCTCTCTCTCTCTCTCTCTCTCTCTCTCTCTCTCTCTCTCTTTCTCTCTCTTTGTGTTAGTACTGGGGCTTCACCTCAGGTCCTGAGTGCTATTCCTGACCTGTTTTTGTTCAAGGATGGTGCTCTACCACTGGAGCCCCAACCACACATGCAGCTTTCTGGTGCTGAATTGAAGACAAGAGTTTCATGTAGTTTCCTGGCCAGGCTGGCTTCAAACTGTGATCCTCGGAGTGAGGCTCCTGAGAAGCTAGGATTACAGTCATGAGCCACCAGGACCAGGCTTAAATGTTTCTCTTGGTTGCCTTTGAGGCCATCATTTCCTGCATGAATTCAGTCATTTGTTCCCCGTCATCTATCCTGAAATAGTTAATCCCACTCTTCTTCCCGTCCTTGGTTCTCATTGGCCTCTAGGACATCTGTCATTCTGTTACCCTGCCCCGGGAAGCTGGCCTTGTGTGCTCGCTGGTTCTTTATGCTTCTCCCTAGCTTTTCACCCCCACATCCCTGCTCAGCTCCCCAGTGCAGCCTCACCAGGCCAGCTTCTCATCCTCCCTGCTCCTTGATCATCCTGGTCAGTCCTTACACATCCCCCTTGGGAGCTGTCCACCCAAGAGCCAGCCCCCACCCTGCTGTCAGTCCCAGCATTCTCGTCCTCACCTGCCAGCCTCACAATAGGAAATCTTGTGTAAGAGAAGTACAATCTCAGTTACCGAATAAGGATTGGTGTGTGTGTGTGTGTGTGTGTGTGTGTGTGTGCGTGTGCGCGCACGCTCATGGAGGATCTAGACAGCCATGTCCAACTGAACCCCTTTTCAGTCGTACTTTGTTCTTTGCTTCTCTAAGCTTATTGTAATGCACATGTTAAATAACAGTTCTTTTTCTAAGAGCTTATCTTCCAAAGTGTCTTTTCATTCATTATTTTCACTTTTCTGCCCTCATTCAGGTTACCAGGAACTCCTCGTGACCCCCATCTGGCAGCCTTGCCCTGCCAAGGCGGGGACAGGCCCTGCTTCTGCATTTATGCACTACACCTTCGCAAGGTGCAAGTGGAGATTATCTGCTAGGAAACCTGCCCTTTGTAATTGCGTAGGACTTTCTGCTGAGTCTACATTGCTTCCAAACATCATATGGGTCCAAATGCCTTCCCTCCAAGCTAGCTGCAGGCACCCTAGCACCTGATCCACACCTGCAAACATACCGGTTTCCATGGTGACCACTGCACTCCTCTTACCACAACTCCCTCTGTCTCATTTAATCCCAAAGCACACAGCCCAGACCAGTTCTTTCAGGAAACCCTCCCACCTTCCCTTCCCCACCCGGACTCCTCAGCTTTATCTTAAAGCCAGCAATTTCTGGCTTAGCAATTCACTGACTTAGAGAAACCCCTGCTGTAGCTCTCCCATGAGTCAGCTTTGCTGGTCCAACAGGCTCAGCTCATCTCCTCAGAAGCCATCATTCCACAGAACGCTAGGAGTTTTCCAGGGTGGTCTGGGGAAGTGAAGGGGTCACTCCTTGGTCTTTCTGTGCTAAAACTTTGCTGCAGACAAAGAGAAGGGTCATCTCCTAACAACATTATGACCTTTTCTTCATGGTCTTCTCCTCACCAAACCAAGACATGAATATTGGTTAACCATGAACGTTGCTCCAACTCGATCAGAATCACTGCCCCTTGGAGGAAGGTGGCCAAAGCAGATTTCCATGAACTAAGAGCCCAGCTAGCATTGTGATTTCATTACTACAGGGAGTATCTCTCTAGTGTCAAAGCCCCTGTGTGTGTGTGTATGTATGTACAGTGTATGTACAGGCTGGATGTACAGCCTCTCCTAACTAAATAAGTTGTACTGATTGGAAGAGTCATGATTCCTTCTTCTTAGATCTTTTCAGACTATTCTGCTATGCCTAGCTCATAAATCAGTGCTCGACTACACAAACATGATGTGATACAAAACATGTATGTGTGTGTGTGTGTGTGTGTGTGTGTGTGTGTGTGTGCTTTTAGCTGCATGCAGCCACTCGAGTTATCTTACCTGGTCTAGATTCGCTGTACCTTCTGGGAGCAGAATAACCATGCTTAGATTGTTAACATAAGGCAGTTCAAGAACTTGCATATATGGATTCTTTATGGAGGCTATCTTGAATGTTCCAGTTTGGTACATCATGTCTACCATCACACTCTTACCCTGTTAAAAGAAAGATGGTAATTAGATAGTATGTTGCATAAGTGAATGGATAGTAACTATACCATTTTCTTGAATAACATATCTACCTGTATTATAATGTACTCTAAAGGCAGGGGTAAAGTATAAACTATATAAAACTATATCCTTGTTTAAGTTCCTTACAAAACATACCTATCCTCAAGACAGAAAAGATAAGATATATCTTTCCTCAAGATAGGAATTTTTATTTTAAAATAGGTCAAAGTTAGAGACTAGCTAGAATGTGTATGTACAAGAGGTAGCTTCGAGCCTACCAAAAACAAAGAGAGTTTCCAGCAAAATGATTTTTATATAAAATAAAATCATAAGATCATTTTATTTTTAATATATTTAGAGATTATAGAAGGAAAAAACAGATCATTTTATTGTGCTCCTAAAGAAAATAACCACTACCCACACTGCAGTTGGACAGAAAGCACACAACAGATTTCGCTGTCCAGGAGTTGCATTGTCTGAGTTCGTTACGTGCCCTGTGAGAAAGATTACTGCTGCTAAGGGAAACTTATTTTTTAAATATGAAAGAATTAAATTGTACACCAATTCAGAGCAATATTTTCACTCTTTCTGAACTATTCTGAAATGTGAATTGCATGCCTCCAAACTTCTCATCCGTCTGAAAATGAATTACTTGCCTCACTTAGCTGAAATGGAGTTTTCGTGGTCTCCTTTTCCTGAAATTTATTTTGCCATTGTCCTTTGTAATATATGGCACTCACCAGGACCATTACAGAGGCAGGGTCGATGGTGCCTTTTCCAAAGAGGTTTTTTACTTTTCCTTGTATAAAAACAAGACAGAAAAAAGGTAATTTAAACTTATTGATATCAGACAGTTGAATAGTCACAAGTAACTTAGACATTTTTTTTCAGATTAATTGTAATGTTGTTGTTCTAGAAGAACTTTTTTGTCTCCCGGTGCTAGAGTCTTCTTGTCAAAGGAAGTTATGCCAGTGAACAGCAGATGCTTTACTGTTTCCATTTAGATAGTAACATTCAGGGAATAGGTAGCATATTAATAGTGAAACAGTGTCTTCCATGGCTATACACTGAGCATTGCTTCTTATTTAGAAAATTGTTTTTCTCATAGATTATCTTTACTGTTTGTCAAGTTCATACTTACTAACTGCTCACTAATTCAAGTAAATCAAAAATTAAAAAGATTCACCCATTCTGGTAAATGTGCTAGAATTAATGGGTCACAAATATTCAGATACAGTTTAGGGAACATTTTTTTTTTCTAAACCAAGAGTTTACATTAAAATACCAGAAGTTGCTTGCTTTGTAAGTGTATTGGTTGAAACAGTCACCTTGATGCATTTTAATGCATTGCAATCTAAAAGGCCTTTTTTGCAATATATTTTGTCATTCATACAACATGAAATTCAGGGATATTTGGTGCATTTTATCAAGATTTTGTTCTTGAAAGAGCTTTAGTCTGGACCTAACATAATATTTAGCATATATTAAAAATATGTATACATTTACAATAGTTTCTTCTCAACTAAATATTTTAAAATAAATATATGAGCACACCTTTGTACCAAATATTTAATGGGCCATTTTTTAAAGAAAAATACTTAGCAATAGATAGAAGAATTTTTTAATTACAAAAAGTGCTCATTCTGGTTCTTGACATCACTTCGTATGTATCATTTAGGATAAATGAGGTATTCCAAATTACAGCCTTCATTTCCTTCCTTGTTGACTGGTTATCAGGTTCTAGACTTTTATCAACTTTCTTACTGGCCTATTACCTCCAGAAGTTTATCAACACAGCTCAGATAACACTTGCAGACAGAGGTCTGTGCCTTATTCTTACCATTCGTTTTACTTTCAACCCAGGCATTAATAGATTTCCTCGTTTCTTCTACGGACTGGCCAAAATCAACACTTTGCAGCCTGGCTTGGTACAGTTTCTCAGAACAGCTTAAATATTGCTGTAAAAGAAAGGACAGCTGAGCAAACAACAACACGAGAAGAATGTAAAGGAAAACTTATAGCTAATGTATTACAGAATCCTCACAAACAAAAGCAACTTGGTTAACCAAGTTTGAATAGATTCAAAATCCTTTGTATTTCTTTTTAACAAAGCAAATAAATTTAAGCAAATTTAAAAGCTTTCTCCCAAAGTGTTCAGAAATATTTGGTGGTTGCTTCTGCCATATCATTCCCTTTCTTAGTTCTAAAATGGTTATTTTTTTTGTGCCTACCTGAGCACACTGTGAGGATTATATGAAGTAATGCCTATAGTGTATTAAGTAGAGTGACTGGTATATTTCAACATTCAATAAAACCATGTATTGCAAAGCCGTTGGGAAAGGGCAAAAATAGTCTTCATATTTGTGAACTAGAAGACTTTAGTCTAATCTTTTCATTTTAAAGATAAGAGAAATGATTCCAAAGTCATATGTCTAAATGAGAACAGAATTCAGATCTCAAGAGGAGAATGTAGCCCAGTATCCAATGTATATCCTCAAAACTTCAAGAAGAGTGCAGGAAGGGATGGGTAAGAGAGGGATGGATGAGAATGTTGAAAGGGGTTTCATGGATCAGGATGTATTGCATTCATAAATTGCTGTATTAAATGGCAAGTCTGTTGTACCAACTACTTACAGATACTAAAATATTGATTAAGAAACTCAGTCCTCAGCACATTGAACTAATCGATGTCCTTTCAGCTAATATTTCATCCTCTACAAGTAAGAGTCTTTGAAGAAGATATGAGAAATACATGAGAAATATACTTAGTTTGTGTTCTGGTCCATAGCTCATCATTAGCTGTTTTACCTTTCATCTCTGACCTTGGCTCTTGGGTATCTTCAAGGATTTTGCAGTAGTAAGGAATTTTTATGTGCTATTTCCCAACTCCTAATGAGTGTCTTGGTCAAACCATTTCTCCAAAACTTTAGTTAATTTGAGAGATGTATACTATCTGACTCTCCTCCCTTTTGATTGATTTCAGAGTATGAGGTTGACTGGATAGTATGGATTTCATAGTATGGAATGCGGATGTGCTTACCTGGTGGAATTCCAGTGCCTTTGTCCCATAGAGCCTGTTGGCAATGCTGAGGGTGTACTTAGAGTGTGGCTGGTTGATCTGAGAGAGCAGAACTCCAAGCTCTGAGTGCATCCTCCCAGCTTGGCTGCACTAACGCCAGTAAACAAAGAACAATACGTTAAATTGCTTGATTAGTTGTCATTGGAGGGTTCTAGATACTATGAAGACAGAATCTGGAGATCAAGGTGTTTGCCTTGAATAAAAGGGCAGTGAATGCAAAGATAAACAATCGTTTGAAGCATGTTTCTTATCTAGTTGTCTTTACTACAATAATCGTGGCACTCTATGACTTTTGATGCAGACTGTGTGAACGTGTTGGCCCCATTTTTTTAATTTTTTGCTATTTAACAAGGCAGTTGATGAATACAATAGATCTTGATCATGTCACCCCTTTCAACATTCTCACCAATTCCTTCCCGCCCCGCCCCTTCCCTAACTCTTCTTAGTTTTGAAGGAAATACATTGGAACCTCTTCATTGGCCTTGCTATTTAATTCAAATTATTCATGGTATCCTAATGGGAATCTAGGACAATAACCTAAAGTTTTATTGATGCCTTTCTATTTATAGCATTGCTTTTCTTCACATTACCTTTAAGCCTCCTTGTTACGTGACTCTAGAATCAAACCCGACCAGTCCTCACACATTCACGTCCCTTCGTGCTAGCAATTCTGCCAAGCACCTGTGATATATTTGACATATGGCTAAGGCTTCATGCACACTACAGGACCATGCCTATATTCCCTAAAGCAACGGTTCCCAAATGATGACCTCTGGTGTTCTAACAATAAGTGGGGTTCTGTGAAGTAAATTTTCTATACATCTGTACATAGTTCAGTATACTTTATTTATTTTTCATTATGTTTATTTTTTTCTGGCCTTGAAGCTCAACCTCTGGGCCTGAACACTGTGGCTGAGCTTCTTTTTCTAGTCAAAGCTAGCACTTGACCACTTGAGCCACAACTCTACTTCTGTCTTTTTCTGTGATTATGAGATAGGAAGGTCTCCCAGACTTTCCTACCCAAGCAGACTTTGAATTGTGATCCTCAGATCTCAGCCTCCTGAGTTGCCAGGATGACAGGTGTGCACCACCGGCACGCAGCTTGTTAAATACATTTTCAAGTTCTTTCTACAACTATTCTCATGTTGGGCCTCTAAATCTTATGTCAAAATAAATGTTCCTGCATGAAATAGCACTGTTCTAGAGCATGTGGGCGGGGCAACATCTGTTCCATTATTTAATTATCTGACAAAACATCATGTCTTCTCAGCCTGCTCAGCCTCCTCAGCAGACTGGAGAGAGAGAGGAAAAAAAACCCCTAACACTGACAATAGGAGATTAAGTTTTGGCAGGAGTGAATCAGTTAACAAAATCTGTGGGTCTTTATTGCTATTGTTACTACATTGTATTAAACTGTATCAGTTGTAGTGGCTCACAACAGGGTCAAAGGAGGAGACCAAGGGAGGCAGAGCTAGCTCCTTTATGAATTCTGCAACTCCACCCCAAAGTGGCTTCTTGATCTTTTATGTTACAGCATTTGCCAGCTCAGCAATGACATTATTTTACCTCTGACGAATCCTTCAACCTTGGTTTTAAGAACTCTGCAGAATGATGGTAGTGAAGCACCTAAAGGAGAGAGGAGGTAGTTGCCATCACAGGTATGTATTGTCTATAAAAATGAGCTGTAGATACTTTTCCACTTCAGATCACAACCCATACAAATAGTTTCACAATTAGCAGTATTATGCTCTAAATCCTAAATTAGGTCTTCACACATCTTCTTTTAATCCTTCCATCATACGAGTAGATCATTTTACCTCCATTGTGGTAGGGGAATGGATATCTACCAGGTCGAGTGTCTTGCCCTAGACCATTTTGTTAGGCTGCAGGGGCTGAGTTCCCTAACATTGAGGCCCTTTTCTATTCTTGGACTATTAACTAAGGCAATGCCCCTCTGAGGCCAGTTGAAACATTGCATGTGTTTCCAGCACAAAGAGAAACAAGATAAGCAAATACCTTGAGAATTGTTAAGTGATATTCTTCTAAACACTGTACAATGATAAAAATAGACTGGGGGGAAAATCACTACTAGCCTCTGTTACCCGAAAAGTCACCCTTCTTCTCCAAATGTCAGTTTTCCCACCTGTAAACTAAACAGGACAATCCCTACCCGCTACACAGGTATTATAAAGAAATGGGATCGTTTTCTTTTCGTGGAAATAGCAGTAACTTGGCAGGTGAGAGGGAAAGTTTGGAAGCTGTTGTGGCTGGGGAAAATCTCTGTTCCGTTCTTTACCTTTTCAACTTGGTGTGCGCAGTTTCCTCTGGCACCGAGAAGGATCATACTGAGAGCATAAAACAGACTCAGTGGAGAAAAGAAGACGTTCTCTCCTGCATGGCTACAGCTCAGCTCTTTGAACACATCAAGGCAGAATTCCACATTTGTGGTGCTGAGGGAGCCCATGTTTGTGCCAATCACTGCCTGTGAACAGAGGAGGGAGAAATCTCAGAGTATCACCTGAAGCTGCAGTGCATGAAGTTCCGTGCCTGAGCACGCTGATTCATGAAAACATGCTATATCCTTGCTGTGGTTTCATGAATAGAAGATTAAATTTCTCCTCATCCAATAGCACACAGCTTACCTGCTAAGACTGGTATAAAAATGACCTGTAATTGTTCTGGAACAAATGAGCAGGGGGAAAAAAATGGGTCTTTAAATGCTTAATTTACATATGTCATCCTGGTATTTGTGCATGACCAAAGAAAAAATGCTTGAGTCCCCAGGCTCAGGCCAACAAGCTATGTTCCTCACTACACACCCCACCTTTGCAACTGCATGAGAGGGAGCACCTCTCAGACATCAACAATAATCTTTGGCTAAGTTCTTGGCACGTTTCTATTTCCATGGTGCCTAATTCCCAGTCGCCCTCAAAGAAAGCAAACCAACACCAATGATGAGGTGGGGAGGTGGTCAATGCAGCCCCTAGGAGCTCACAGGGAACCCGGACACCAGTGAAAACTGCACAAGAGGAAACTCTGAAAGAAAAATAGATGACGCTGTCATTTGCCTGCTTCGAAGATGAAAGAAAGCATGTTGGGACGGAAGACTTGCTCGCTTTCAGTCCCACAAATCCTGATTGCACACTGCTCATTTTAGAATTGTGGATGCCAAGTTGATCAAGAGCACTTCCTAGTGGATTCTGGTGGCTCACGCCTGTCATACTATTCAGGAGGCTGAGATCTGAGGATTGTGGCTCAAAGCCAGCCTAGGTAGTGACATCTGTGAAACTCTGATCTACAATTAACTGCTCCCTCCACACACACAGCCAGAAGTAGAACTGTGGCTCACGTGGTATAGTGCTAATCTTGAGCAAAAAAAAGTGAAAGAGTGAGAGAGCAAGAGAGAGAGAGAGAGAGAGAGAGAGAGAGAGAGAGAGAGAGAGAGAGCACGGAGTCCTTCCTGTCCTCAGGTAGGCTCCATTCATCTGAAGCTTCATGGCCATCAAATACTTCCTCACTTTGACTTCCAGGAATCCAGTATCTTTTGATCCACCTACCTCCTGGTCTGCCCCCCTCCATTTCTCTCCATTGTCAACCTCCCCTACGTCATAACACATCAGAACTCAGATGTGCAATCCCTCTTGCATTTAGAACTGTAGATCTCATGTAGTCTCGTGCCTTAGGTGTCACTATTAACACCTTGTTCTAGTCTGCATGTGGAATGTCCCCTAAAGGTCCACTGCTGGATATTTGCTTCCCAGCTGAAGGAATGCTACCATTTAGGAAGTCCTGAAAAATCTTAGGAGCTGAGAGTCTAACTAGAGAAAGTAGATCACTGAAGACATATCCTTATGACTATTCCTTGGACTATTTCTTCCCCCTCTCTCACTGAAATGTGAGCCAAAATAAATCCTCCTCTCCATTTATGGCTGCTTTCTTAGATATTTGGTCAGAGCACCAATAAAGCCGCCCTACACACTTCTGCTTTATGCTTGAATGCTAATCCACTGTCCCAGATAGCTAATAGTTCAGGCTCATCATGACTCAAAGCAAATGCTTAGATTCCTAACGCCTTTCCCTAGCCAGTTCCTGCAAGCTTTCCTCACTTCTGTAAATGACATTTCTATTTTTCTACTTTTGAAGACAAAAAGCTTGGGAATTTATACTTAAATCATTTCTCATTCACATGTAACATATGAAAACACCCTGCTTCAAAAGCATGCCCACTTGTCACACTCTCTGATTTTACCGCCCAGGGCAAAGCTACAACCTTCTCTTCCATTAATACGGACATAGTCCCCTTATCCAGGACCATCTTCACTCTTCACCCTCCTCCATGGCATTTCCCAGAGACGCCACAATGGTATTTTTTAAGGGTTCCATTCTCCTCCCTATTCAAAGAATCAAGTCACCTGCTCTCCTCTCCGTGTCTTCACTGAGAGGCTGTGTGGTCTGACTCAGCTAACTCCCAGTCTTCATCTCCTATCACTCTGCCACCAAGCCATTCTACTCCAACCATGTCTCCTCTTTCTATTCTTTGACTTCCATGATAAGTCTTAGTCTCGTGGCCTGAGCGCTGTCTGTCCCTCTGTGATGTTCTTCCCAAAGGTACTGAATGGCAGCTCACTCCTCTCTCTAATCACGTAGTAATCCACTGATGAAGCTTTCCCTGACCACTTCATTTGAACATCTTCCTCCAGTACATTAGCTTAGTTTATTTTTGTCCCTGGCACATGTCACCGACTGACTTACTGCACAGGCATTCATTGACTGATCTCCTCCGTCTAGGGTACCACCAGAAAAGGCAACACTGTGTCCTGAGAAGCCTTGTGCACACCATTGAGAAGTCACAGTACCCCAGATAGTAACTCACAATGGGGCTGGGTCTGCATGCCACCCTGTCAATGGTTTAGACTATTTCCATGACGCAGCTATCATCACGATGCATCTCCACCCCAAGGATTTTGCCCGATTTATTCTCATTTAGCTCTGCCCATCTTACTATCACATTGGTCTATCCGTCCATTAGAATGCTTTCCTGGTTACTCTATCTTCTCTCTTCTTAGATGCCTTCAAATACTCTCCAGATAGTAATTCTTAAAAGCCTGTTGATGGCTCAGGCTTTACCAATTTTATTCCCTTCTGTGCTCAAAGAACTTACTTTGATGCAGATTTTTATGTGGCCAGGAGCTGAGAGAAGGCTCCACCCTTCCCAGGCCCCAGAAGTGAGCCTCGATCAGCAAACCAGTTGAGATAATTTTATGGCCCACATCAGTGATTGACTTAGAACTCAGAAGATGCAATAACTCTTGCTAATAAGACAGGAGGAATTGCTGGAGGGTTTCTGGGAAAATGCCCAGTCTTTTTTTTTATTGCTCTGTTCTTTTGTTTATCTTTCTGACAAGAAGAGCTTCACAGATGGAAACCATCCTTCTTCCTCTCAGAATTGTACCATCTTCATGTGACTACGTCCACAGCTATTTTGTGTCTATGAACTGGACAATGAGGATGTCAGAGAGAAAAGCTGGAGGAGATTTGAGTTTTGATGATTCACCATTGAGTGGACAGATTAAAAACCCTGGACCTGCCCTCCCTCGGGAATGCTTGTCAGGGTAGATGAAAATTCTTCGTTAGTATTTAAATAAGCCATTTTAACTGAGTGTTCTGTGACTTTAATCTAAAAGCATCTCAACTCGCTTTAGGGATTTCTTTATATACTCTCATCCTCTAAGGCCAATCATCCCACTGAACCCAATATCACATTTTTCTAGCATAACTATATCTTCTTTTAAAAATTTAATCCTCTCTGAGAGCTGAAAATCCTTTGTACTATTACCTCTGATTTTTCTAAGTAACAATAGCCCAGGACATTGTAACACATGGTCAGTATTCAAGCCTAGCTGTGTGCATTTATTTTAGTTACTAATTCTTCTTGTTTCCACCGGGTGTATCTCTGTGCTAAGCTCACGGAAGTATGTTCTCTGGGGTGTGACCTTATTTGTCACTGGCTCAGGCATTTGAGGCATGCTTCTCACCAAAACGTAGTGCCTTCTTCCCTGAATGTCAACCAGAGCTGAGAGAACACAGCCCTGAGACCAGGGAGAGGAGGAGAGCTTATGGCTCATCCGCTGTCAGGCAGAGAAGGACCAGCAGGAAATGTGTCACCTGTCGACTGTCAAAATAATGACTATGGCATTTACGTGCTGAACATGATGACCATACATCCTTGTAATTAAACCTCATTGCCCTGAAATGATTGTTCAGGAGAATGTACTGAGCATGTACTAAATCAGACCAGTTGTCAGACCACTCCACACAGTAGAACAGGGCCACTGGTTAGACAGGACTAGACCAAGGTTATAATTTTCTTTGCTTTCAATGTGTTTCTTAAAGATATAACAAAGAGTTTTGCTCATTATCTTCTCTCACTGAAACAGGAGCCTAAAATCCTGACGTTAGCAGAGTGCTAGGCCTCAAGTAAAATTTGCTACTGCTCACCATAATGTATGGTTTAAATAATGAAATTTCACTACATAATGAAGCAAGTCTTCTTATGCTCTTCTTATGATACTCTGTAAGATGAGGTAGATGGCATTCAGATGATTGTGTTCATGTTCTAGAATGTAACTTCAGATGTATGAGTAAATGTAAATTTATATTTATTAAATTGATGCCATATTGTTACTATAAGAGAGTCTGTGCACATCTATCTATCTAAGCCCTTACAGTTGCAAAGGACGTGGAGCATACTCCTAAGGGCACTCATTGTCTGCTGGTACTTTTATTACTGTAGATGTGTTTCTTTGTTTCTCCCTTTATAAGCATTAGAAAAGAAGGTTGAAGTAAACACAGTCTTTGATTCTCTTCTTTGTTTTGTTTTGTGCAGTACTGAAGTTAAACTTCAAGTTGAACTTGCGCAGTACTTAGGTTGAACTTCAGACTCAGTACTGGCTAGCCTGGCACTGTACCACTTGAGCCATACCTCCAGCCCTGGTTTTGCAGGTTACTTTTAAGATAGGATCTGTTGGTCTTTTCTGTCCCAAATTGACTCAATCTATAATCCTTCCTTTCTCAGCATCAGAAGGAGTTGAAATCTATAGGTGTGAGCCACGGGACCCCAGCACAATCTTCAATTTGGGACACAAGCCACCAATCTGTTACAAAGCCATTCCTTCCCTTGTTTATAGCCTTACTCCTAATTCATTCTCTTATCCCTCTGCCCCCACAGATAGCAATTTTAATTTGCTTTAAATATATCCCCTTAATACGTGTTTTTATAAAAATATCCGTTTTGTTATTTAATGCTCTTTTAATGTTCAGAAATGAGGTTCTGGAATGTGGTTTAGTGTTGGTCTCTTTTTGTTTTGGCAATGCTGGGATGGATCCCAGGTCCTTGTGAATGTGAAGCAAGGGCTCTATGGCTGAACTACATCCCTAGCCCTCACCCATGCTACTCAAACAACAATGTTACTTCACTTCCTGCTCTTCCATCAATCCCATTTTTGTGTATCCCTTCCCTGGGGACAGATATCCAAATGGCTCCACCCCAGTCCATGGCGACTAAATCTCTGGTTTCATAGACATGGGCATGTTGAAGAATCTTCAGTCCTGGGAGGATGAGCCTTGTGTCTTCCATACTTCAGGGGAGGGCTTGGGCAGGGGTGACCACACCCTGCAGGGAAAGGAGTCAGGATTTGAATGGGGAGCCGCCATGGCCTCTGATCTAAGCTCCTCCCACTTGCTGCTCTCCGATAAGATCGCAGGGACACAAGCAAGAGCACCTCTCACTAGGCGGTGAGGGAAAGGTGAAAGTCGAAGTGCCTGCCAATTGAATCCCCAAAGAGTACAAGAATACTAGAAAACTTCTTTGAGTGTAGCCTTTCTGTCTACTTGTTAGGAGAAAGATAGGTAGGTAGGTAGGTAGATAGATAGATAGATAGATAGATAGATAGATAGATAGATAGATAGATAGATAGATAGATAGATAGATAGATAGATAGATTGATTGATTGATTGATTGATTGATAGATTGATAGATAGATCTGCCAGACAAATAGGAGGTGTCCTCTGGAGTTTGTAACAAGAGAGAAGAAAGGAAAAGAGTCCTCAGCCTGTGGCCCTTTCAGGTTAGAAAGGTGTCCTGAAAGGACATCTCCAGTCAAGAAATCTGAGGAGGAGACGTGCTTCCCAAGGAGATAGTTCAAGGGCTGGAAGGGAAGGGATTGCCCACGGGAGGCTGAGACACCAGCTCCACACCATCTGGAACACAGTCTAGGTAGGTGAAACCCATATGCAGGCCTCTTATCCCACGACTCCTTATCTCATGTCCTCCCAGACACTTCTTCCTAAAACAAAGCTATTTTGCTGTTGTTTGCTGTTGTTGTTGTTGCTGAATGGGACTTGAACTCAGGGCATGGAAACTGTCCCTGAGTTTTTGTGCCCGTCTAGCGCTCTACCACGTTGAGCCACAGCTCCATTTCTGGTTATCCGGTGCTTACATGGATGGAAGAGTCTCACGGACTTTTCCCACCCCGGCTGACTTTGAACTGTGATCCTCAGATCTTTGCCTCCTGAGTAGCTGGAATGAGAGACGTGAGCCACCAGCCACCAGAGCTAATCTTTAACCTCATTCTCTGTCCTTCCACCATGGTAAATTTTACACATGCTCCTTCCCAGAAGCAACAGAAATTTCTGAAAACTCACCTCACCACCAGCAAAAAGCAGACATTTTACACCCATGTCCAAGAGTACAAATATAATTTAAGAGCCTAATTCTTCAAGTCACAAGACAAACACAAACCTCAGAGAACACCTAAAGACTAATACCTAAAGACAACCAGATCTTCTAAGGGGTTAAGATATAGCTTCATTCATCACACAAATCATACAGCTATCTCATGACCTGCTCTGTCCTGAGTAAGGATTATTAGGATTTGAAATAGAAAATACCAACAGAGCTCTTTTGCCAAGTAAATCAGCTACATGAAATCAAGTGAGCCTGGCTCAAAGATTTTTAACTGTACATTGTCAATGAACTCTTCAAGAAGTCAACAAAAGGACCCATTCCATTAAACAATAAGCTACCCCCTCATGGTCTTACCACACACCTATCCAAATGCCACATTTTACTCACATTTGCTCCCCCTGACAACAAGCTGCAAGTACAGAAGCACTTTGCTTTACCTTTGCTGCTTCCCAGTGGTGATGTAGACAGTTTGGCAGGTTAGACTGGAGCTGTGTCCCTCAAAAGGAAATATAAGCCTTCACTTTTTTGCCCCTCCCTGTATCCTTAGTGATTCAGCTCCCAACCTCCTGGGTGGAAAGGACAGCCCTAAGAAGGAAGTCCTTCTAAAGATTACAACTGCAGAGGCTAGGGCTTCCTGATGCTTCCAGAAGCTAGCCGTTCCTCCTCTTCTCCTTCAACACACACACAAGTCTGGCTTCTAGTTAGGAAAAACAACAACTGTCTTTCTAAAAAGAATGACATCAACATATCAAATTGGCAATGCCAAATTCAAAATTTCATGGATTTCTAGTGTCCATGTTCATGATACAAAGCAACTAAACAGGAACCTGGCCTCTTCTGTGTATAGCATTCATTTTTATGTGGAACTTCAGCAATCTGCTGGCAAGCAAATGCTTCTTGCCATAAAAAAGAACACAGAGTGTACTCAAGAAAGAGCTATTCTGTGGCTTCAATTTAAAAGCTTAGAGAAACAACAAGCCACCACTACCTAGAGGTCTAAGGCTGAGGTACAACTCAGACGTGGGGGAGAAAAACAAAAGGTTCAAGGATAGGGATGAGAGCTGGAGACAAAATGTTGAAAGGTACAGTAGCCAGAATTAGTATGATCAGAAGGCTTTATTGGCTTCCCAAAGGCCAGTCTTGTCCATATAATATACCATGCATCTCCCTGAAAATCACACCACTTCCAACCAAAGTGGTGCAGACAGATTGCCCTGTTTGTAGTAGGAGAAAGAGTCTTATGTCCATGTATTTTTAGTGTGCAGTAATCCTCTCCTAAGTCAAAATAAAATCATCCTACAAGACACAAGAACCAGAAAACCTTGTTTGTGATCATTTGGGTAAATGCCTAAAAGTGGGATTGCTGTGTTATAGGGGAGCTCTATGTAGAGTCTTTTGAGGAACCTCCATATTGCTTTCCAAAGTGGTTGAACAAGTTTACACTCCCACTAACAATGCAGTAAGGTTTCCTTCTGTCCACATCCCCTCCAGCATCTGTTGTTATTAGAGTTCTTGATTATAGCCATTCTAACTGGGGTGAGGTGGAATTTGCATTTCTTTTTGGCTAGAGAAGTTGAGCATTTCTTCATGTGTCCTTTGGCCATCCTTATTTTCTCTTCAGAAAAGTTTCTTTAAGTCTTTAGCCCACTTATTAATCAGGCTGTTGTTTCTTTGAGGACTTGTTTTTTGAGGGATTTGATTTTTTGAGTTCTAAATATATTTTAGATATGCAAACAAAGCCATACTAAAGCTACCAGCACAACTATGTTTACTGTAGCATTATTTACCATAGCTAAGAGATGGAACTAACCCAGATGCCCCTCAGTAGGGGCACACAGTAGGGGCACACACACACACACACACACACACACACACACACACACACACACACAAAATGGAATTCTATGCCTCCATCAGAAAGAATGACACCACCCCATTCGTTAGGAAATGAAAAGACTTGGAAAAATTATATTAAATGAAGTAAGCCAGACTCAAAGAAACATAGGTCCCCTGGTTTCCCTTATCTGCAATAACTAGTATATGTCTAGGACAAGCAGAAGAGGTCAAAAGCTATGTACTTAATAACCATATAACCTGATGCTAAATGAAATGAACCCCAAATAGGGACACAAGAGGTATTATCTTTGTTGCTGTTCTTCTTGATGTTTATAATGCACTATGTGAAACTTTTTTGTTTCTTTTGTATGTTCTTCCCCCATGGTATAACCCCTGTTGTCACTGTATTTGATTCGGTGCCCTGCATCTTGTATATAGATTTTTCTAATTTGGAGAGGGGAAGGGAAATAACAAAATGCTGAAATAAGGATACAGGATGACCCATTGTAACAATGAGATGTACATGACAGTATACTAAAAATGAACTTTACAACTTTGCAAGGGGGGAAGGACTGGAGAGGGGAAGGAGGAGTTGGGGAGCTGGGGAAGAAAGGGGTGGTAGGGGAAATATAAAGGAGGGTATAGCAGTGCTCAATAGGAAATGGACTCATTACCTTGCCCATGTAACTGTAACCCCTCTGTACAGTATCTTTACAATAAAAATATATATTAAAAAAGAACCAAAAAACCTGGATCTAAAAGTATGCTCCTAATTTACATTGGGTCCGCAGCGTTCTCATAAAAATGACTGTATACAACTTTCTTCCCTTCTCTTCTCAAAGCAAGTGTTTTCTAATATGAGCCAATGTGGCATCTTGGTTTGCCAGGCTCAAGTGCACCTCTTGATTTTGTTTTGATCTCTATTGAGACCCCATAAAAAAAAGGATTGAATTTCCTGGCTTTCTTTTTTCCTAGGAATTAGGCTCATCAAAGAAAGTCATCTTTGATAGCTTTGTCCCTCATCTACATTGTATCCCTGTTATTTTTCCCCATGGTAAAGGAATCATTTATTTCTGATGTTTGGTTCCTAATGGAACATCAATTCACCAAACACTCTGTGCCTCTCTTTATCCTCTCATTCGTTCCTCCTGCCTCTGAGTCTTAACTTGGATTTTTCAAGAATAGAGACATACAAAGTTTATGACCAGAAGTCAGAGTAACAAACAACATCTCACAAGCATGTACTTCTATTCATAGGGAACTGAAATATGGGAGAAACAAAAGACTAAACATAGGGCTTCCCTGTGACCCAGCAATCCCACTCCTAGGTATTTATCCAAATGATCACAAACCAGACCGCACTAAAGCCACCAGCACAATCATGTTCATTGCATCATTGTTTACCATAGGTAAACTATGGAATCAATCCAGATGCCCCTCAGTGGACAAAAGGATCAAGAAAATGTGGTGCATATATACGATGGAATTCTATGCTTCCAGCAGAAAGAATGACATTACCCCAATCATAAGGAAATGGAAAGACAGAAAAAATTATATTAAGAGAAGTAAGGCAGACCTACAGAAACATAGGCTGCATGCTTTTTCTCATTTGTATTAATTAGAATGTGTCCATAAATCTACAAGTAAACCCAATGGATAGCAAAAGACAATAATTACACTTGGACATGATTAAACAGCAGTCTAAACATTCTCACAGCGAGAACAAAGGAAGGTATTCTTAGGAGAGTATCACAATGGCTCAACAGCTATGTGCATATGATCATATATAATGATGCTTATTGAAATGAACTCCAAGAAATACAAGCAAGAAGTTTGTGGTTCTTTTTTTTTCCTTTTTTTCTTTGGTTTATTCCCTTTTGTCACTATTTTTTATTTCTGTACCATTTGTCTTGTATGTAAGTTTATCTAATTTGAGGAGGGGAAAGGAAAGTGCAAAAACAGTGAGACAAAGGGTGAACTAATTAAGCAGTGATACTCACTAGACACTGTAAGAAATGAACTATGGAACTTAGGGAGAAGAGTCAAGAGAGGAAAAACAGGGAAGAAATGAGGGAAGGGGTGAAACTTCAAAATGAAATGTACTTACCTGACATAAAATTGTAATCCCTCTGTACATCACCTTTAGAATAATTTTTTAATTTTATTTTATTGTGAAGGTGTTGTACAGAGGGGGTTACAGTTACATGAGTAGGGTAATGAGTACATTTCTTGTCGAGCATTGTTACCCCCTCCTTTGTTTTTCTCCTGCTAACCCATCCTTCCCCACCTCCCCCACTTCCCACCCCCAAAGTTGTAAAGTTCTTTTTCAACATAGTGTCTTGTGAGTCTCATTGTTGCAATGGGTCATTCTGTGTCCTTGTTTCATTATTTTGTTTATTCCCCTTTCCCTCCCCTAATTAGATAAGTGTGTATACAAGATGCAAGGTACCAAAATCAAATACAGTGAGAACAGGGATATACCATAGAGGGAAGAAATACAAAAAAAAAAATTAATCACATAGTACATTAAAAACAACAACAGCAAAGAAAAACCTCTTGTGTCCATATCTTAGGGTACATTTCGCTTAGCATCATCCTATATGGTCATATGTACATAGCCTTTGAGCTTTTCTGCTTATCTAATAAGATTACCCTAGACATATAATAATTATTGCAAATAAGGAAAACATGGGGCCTGTTTATTTGGGTCTGGCTTACTTCACATAATATGATTTTTTTCAAGTCTTTCCATTTCCTAACAAATGGGGTGGTATCATTCTTTCTGATGGAAGCACAGAATTCCATTGTGTGTGTGTGGGGGGGTGAGACATAGCACATATATACAACATTTTGTAAGGCCTCACTGAAGGCCTGTGTTATCACTGATCAACTTCATAGCAAGTAGTGGAGAAGCTTTCATTTCTATTTTGCTTTCTCTCCTATTTCTTTGCTTTTTAATTTTATTCTATTGGAGTTGATCACTGTTAATACATCCTTCAAGCCTTTAGAGGGCCTTACAAAAAGTTTCTCAGAGATGTCTACCAATAGGTAAAAGTAAGGTAGAGTTATTGGCTTTTATTTCATTGGTCACAGACCAATGTGTGCAAACACACACTACACTATGTGTGTGTCAGACATGCAGTTCACGTATTAAAGTCCTGAAGTTCCAAGCAAGATGTGATGCAGGTAGTGTCAAGGTGTAATTCCTGCCCTGCCCTGGTAGTCTCAGTCATAGATGCATCAAGGGGTTTGATGACAGCATCCGTGGGGTCCACCAGTGGTGTCTAGCACATCCATCCAGGGCATACTCTGTTGGTGAGTTCAGAGGAATATGCCCCTCCACTAGCTTCCTGTGGGTTCCAGGTGTCAGAGGACGTGTGCTTTCCTACCTACTCCTCTTGCCTTTGGTTTTCCCAGCACAGAGCTCATGTGAGATGCCAGTGGCCACCATGACTATAAGTCATGCATTGGTGTAGGTCATAGAACCAGAGTCAGAAGTCCCATTGTTGGAGCCAACAATTCATGTGCCTAATTGGCATCCTCTGACCTATCTTTTTTTCAGTTGAATATATTTATTAGCCTATACTAATTCAAGAACCCACACAGGCTTCCTCACTGAATACCAAGAGTGGCCAGATCCACCCTTTATTTTCCAGGTATCTACAAATGCATTTTGCTGTCAGTTGCAAAGTCTTCAGCTTTTGGGCTTCCTAGACCCTTGGAATATGCTCCCCACAAAGAGTCTCCACTTTTTGCCAACATTTCAACACTATCTTGGAAAATATTTTCAAAGAAAATAAAACCCATGGGGCAGTTTTCAATAAGACATTGCAATTCTTTTCTTCCCCTGTGCATAAAACAATTCCTTCCACAGAAGTCATGCCATGTGAAAATCAAGAATTTTTAAAGCATCACCCAGAGCACTTTCCATGTAGTCAGACAAGCATTTGACAATGACCTAGAGATGCAAAAAGAAAAAAAAAATTAGAAAGTGTGTGAGAACCATCTCCAGAAAAACAATCAACAATGCTACCACTTTATTTTCCAGGCGGTGGAGAGCCTTCCGATTCTAATGAGCCCTTTTAGGCTCTAGAAGTATGGATGTTTTCAATCTTACTCTCATGTGTATGCTTGGAACATTTTTTTCTCAGGTAAGTCAAAAGGAATCCAGGAATGCACAAGTCAAAACATAAACTAAAAGAGAATTGGTCTTGTAAAAATAAAACCTATAAAGCCCATCAAGAGACACTATCAAGAAACTTTTAAAAAAATCCAGATGGGAGAAGTTATTTACCACACAGAAATGTTATATCATAGAGAATACCAAAAAAATAACCCTATAATTCAAAAAATTAAAGAAAAACAAACAGGCAAAACATTTGTTCTGGCACTTCACAAAAGAATATGTGTAAAGAGACAGGAAACATTTAGCAAAATACTTGACACCATTAGTCATTACAATAAGGGAGTTAGAAACACAAAGACATACCACATCACACCCATAAGAATGAGTAAATCACAAAGACTGATTATACTAAGTTGACAAGAATATGGACAAACCAGAACTCTCCAGCAATAATGATTCCATTCAGAAAACAGACGGATTCTTTCCAGAAGTCAAAAATGCATTTACCCTGTGACCTAAGGGTGAACATCTTCCTCCAATTCCTCTGAAGTACTTACTTACCCGAGACAGCTATTTGTGGATCGCTGCTCCCACATCCCAAGTTTGTTCTCACTATGTAAGTCCAGGCTGACCTCAAACTTAACAGTCCACCTGCCTCCACCTGCCTTTCCCAAGTGCTGGGATTACAGCTGGGAGACACCATGCCCAGCTCTTGATAGCAGTTTTGAATGTGAGAACCAAATACTGAATGTCCATCAAGTAGAAAATCCAAAAAAAATTAATTTACCTTCTTACAGAAGATCAAAATCCAGCATTAAAAACGAACAAAATACTGATGTATCACCTCAGTGGAAATAAGCCAGGCTTTAAAACAAAAATTATAAATGGTACACACTGTTTTTGTGGGGAGAGAGAGAGATACTGGAGAATCTAAAGGCAGAGCCTCACATTTGCTTGTCTGCTGAGCTATGCCTGGCTCTTGCTCCTATTTCTGTTTTTAGGATAGGGCTCTGTTTCCCTCCTGGATGTGAGCCAACTATATTTAAGCCTTATGCTGCCGCTGGGATTGCAAGCACAAAACAACTGTGTCTAGTTTTCCATCTCTGGAGACAAGGTCTCCATGACTATTTTGCCCAGGCTGGCCTGGAATCATGATCTTTCCAAATGCAGCCTTGGATGTCACCCTGGATGATAGGCATGCACCACTGTACCAATCTCCACAGATTGAGAAAATGTCTCACAAAATTTTCTGCCCAGTCTGGCCTTGAACAACAATCCTCCCATTCTTACTCTGACTCGAAAGCAGCTAAGATTACAAGCATTAGCTACCAGTGCCCAGCTCAGAGAATATATATACTTCAAAATCCGAGCCAGGCACTGGTGGTTTATGCCTGTAATCCTAGCTCTTCAGGAGATTGAGATCTGAGGATCATGGTTCAAAGCCAGCCTGAGCAGGAAACTCCGTGACATTCTTATCTCCAAAAAACCACCAGAAAACTGGAAGTGGCTCCATGGCTCAAGCGGTAGAGCACTCACCTTGAGCTGAAGAGTATAGGGACAGTGCCCAGGCCCAGAGTTCAAACCCCCAACTGACAAAAATAAAATAATAATAATAATAATAGTAATAGTAATAGTAATAATAATGAAACCCAAAAAACAGCTGTCTTCAGGAGGATTGGCTGGAAATGGATAAAACAAAGCTTGTAGAGTAATAGAAATGCTTCATTCCTGTTGGATTAATGCAAGTCCATGCATGAATCAAATCACTGTATGTCAATAATAGCCTTTCATTTTGAGATTATTGACTCATAGGCAATTTATGAAATAATAGAGATCCTGTAGATCCTTTGATCAGTTTCTCACAATAGTAATATTTGCAAAGCTACAATACAATGTCTCAGCCAGGATGTTCACACCAAAGAACTCAAAATACAAAATAGTTCCATTACCACAAGCATTCCTCATGCTTTCTTTCATTGCTTCAGTTACTACACCCATTCTTGAACCCTGACATTCACCTGTCTGATCTCCATCTTTAGAGTTTTGTTACCTCAGTGATGATGGAATTGTACAGTATGTAACCTTTGGGCCTTGACAGGTTGTCACTCAGTATAATTTTCTGAAGATTCATTGTTGCCTTTACCAACAGTTTCTTTTTACATTGGAGAAGTGTTACATGATAGGGATCTAACACAAGATATTTTAACTTCTCCTTGAGTGAAGGATATCTGGGATTATTTTGGTTGCTTTTATCAAAGATGAAGTTTTGTTAATATGCAAAAGTCTATTCTTTTTCTTATGCACTAGAAAGTAAGGGCTAGAAACTGACATTTAAAACCATAGCATTGTTTAGGTTGTCATAAAAAATTAACACTTCATTACAAATCTAACAAAATCTGTACTAGACCTAAATATAGAAAACTGCAAAACTGTTGATGTAAGAAATCAATCTGGATCAAAATAAATGAAAAGATAGTCCATGTTCTTGGATAAGAATATTCATCACTTGAATTTGTCTTTCACAAATTGATTTATAGGTTTGATCTATCCCCTTTTTTAAAAAGAGACTTTGCATGCATACATGCAACTTAAAGTTTGATTAAATAAGCAAAAGACATAGAATACCAAACACAATAACAAACAATGTAAAAAAAAACACTCATTTTTGTAGAGAATTGACATTACAAATTTTAAAAATTCATTTTACAGCTTCCATAATGAAGGCAACATGTTGTTAGGGTAAGGATGAGCAAGATGATGTTAAGCGAAATGAAGCCCAAAATAAGGACACAAGTGTTTTTTTCTTTCTTGGTATTGTTTTTAACGTATTTATAAGGTCCCATATGCTTTTTTTGTTGCTTTGTATGTCCCTCCCCCACAGTATAACCCCTGTTTTCACTGTATTTGATGTTGGTATAATTTGGAGAGGGGAAGGGAAAAAACAAATTGTTTAAATAGGGATACAGGTGGACCCTTGCAACAATGAGATGTACAAGATGCTATGTCAAAAAATGAACTTTACTATTTAGGTGAGGGGGAAGGGAGTGTAGTTGTGTAGATGGAGGGAAGGGATGGTAGGGGAAAAACAAAGGAGGAGGCAACAATGCTTGATAAGAAATGTACTGGTTACCTTGTAATCCCTCTGTACAGTATTTTCACAATACAAAACTTATTAAAAAAAAAAAAAAAAAGAATGAGCAAGCAAATGAGTGGAACTAGAAGAGCCAGGAACTAGATCTAGACAAGTATAGAGTCATGTGAATTTGGACTCAGTTCAATAACTCAACAAATCATACGGGAATACCTGGACAACGGACAAACAAAAAAGAAAATACAACTTAATAGTAACCTCACACATTTTACAAATATTAACCCAAAATTAATCGTAGACTTGTCCCCAAGCTGCAAAGCTATAAAACTTGTAACAGACAGCTTAGAAGAAAATCAAGGTTGCTCAGGAGGCTGAGATCTGAGGACCATGGTTCAAAACCAGCCTGGACAGGAAATTCCATGACATTCTTATCTCTAATAAACTATTCAAAAAAGACAGAAGTGGCACAGATAGAGTGTTTCCCTTGAGCAAAAGAAGCTCAGAGATAGCGCTGAGGCTGAATCAAAGTCCCACGACCAGCAAATAAAAAAAGGAAGAAAGAAACTCAAGGTAACCTCAGGTTTCATGCATTTTTAACATTTATCTTTTCTCAATATGACTTAATTTGCTTAATACGATTACCTACAGTAGCATTTTCCTGCAAATAGTTTCAGTCTTGCTTATAGCTGAATAATACTGCATTGTGGGCATCGGCATTTCTTTATCCATTCATCAGCAGTTGGGCAGCTAAGCGGATCCCATAATTTGGTTATTGAGAAAACTACTGCCATACACAGACGTGCAGGTCTCTATTGTGTGCTGACGGGTTCCTGTAGCATAGCATGTGGCTGTTCTATTTTTAATTTCTTAAGGAACTTCCATGCTGATTTCTATAGAAGTTTGACTAATTTATATTTTCACCAACAGAATATAAGTTCCTTTCCCCACATCCTTGCCAACATTGGTTGTTATTTGTTTTCTTGATGATTGCCATTCTTTCTGGGTTGAGATGGAGTCTTGGTGTCATTTTTATTGGAATTTCAGTTATGGCTAAAGAGGTAGAACGTTTCTTCACACATTTATTAGTCATTTGTACTTCTTTGTTTTCAGAACTGTCCATTCAGTTTATTTGGCTCTTTAGACACTGTGTACCTTTGTACTGTTGGTGTATAATTTTTTGAGCTTTTTATATATTCTGCATATTATTACTCTCTTGTCTGATGAATCGCTGAGAAAGATGTTTCACAACTATTCTGTAGGCTGTCTCTTCATTGTGGTAATGGATTCTTTTGATATACCAAAGCTTTTTAACGTGATGAAATCCCATTTGTCAATTCTTGCTCATATTTCCTGAGAAATCGTGGGTCTTATTCAGAATGTTGTTGCTTCTCTTTATATCTTGAAGTGTCTACTCTGTATTTTCCTCTAGTCATTTCAGAGTTTCAGGGCTATTTAACATGTTTGATCCATTTTGAGTCTAAAGTTTGTACAAAGATAGTTGCACCCATTTCTAATAACTACTTATAAAATTGAGGGATTTTTATGAGAAGAGTCAGAGAAAGCTGATCTCACTCTGAGGAATGAGCATATTTAATGACAAGCCTAAATAGACACAACAAAGGAGGATCCAGGTCTAATCCTCCCTCACTTGGACTCATCCATAACTTGGGTGAAGCTACCACTACTTAATTGAGCCCCTACTACACACTAAGTCCTAGTTTAGAATGGGGCATACAGCAAGGACTACAACAAAGCCCCTGCCACAAGGGTGTTTCCTGTAGCTGTTCACATGAAGCCTGGAGAAAATTCTGAGTTTCATCTATAGTTCAGCTAGCATAGCATACAGCTCAGCTGTATTGAAAATGAATCTGTTCTTCCACAGCTCCCTAATGTCTGCTATTTTAGGAAAACCCTGGGCTCAAAACCCCTGTCCTGCTCCCCACGTGCCCACAGCTTCCATCTCGGAGTGTAGTCTCTTGCTCAGTTGCCTGTTCCGTGGCCAGAGCCATGGAAGGCTGGGGTTGGAATGAAACAGAACGCCTATGGTACCAATACTAAGATAGTCCTAGACTCTGGTTTCTAGAACATTCTGTTTCAATTTATCAGAGCTGATCTTTCTCCTGAATTTCTCAGTCTCTCAAAAAACTCACCACTCCTCCACCCTGTCCAAGCATGCAGCCGTTTCTGTGTTCATTCACGTCTGCACCACACAAGGTTTGTATTTGTCGGGTGGGGTAGCAGAGATAAACATCTCAGCACCAGGCTGGTCCTGAGCATGCGCCACCCTGTGTCCCAACGCATGCCAGCAGCAGAGTGTAGTGAACGTTAGGTGTTAATCGTAGCTGAGCTTTGTGCTCCCAAGAGTCTTAACTGGAGAAAAGAAAGGAAAGAATAAGGACAAGGGAAAGGAGAAGGAGGAAAGAAGGGAGTTAAAGAGGGAAGGAGGGAAAGTCGTGAGGGAAAGAAAAAGGAAAGGAAGAGAGGCAGGGAGAAAATAGTTCCTTTGTCAGGAATATGAAGTCACAGCGGTAAGGGTGTAAGATCATACAGAACTTAATCCATGCAGTCTTTTTATTTAAAAAAGATGAAATATTTAACATGGCTACCAGTAAAATAGGAAAGATTCAAATCAGTGTGTTTGATTTAATAAGGATCAAGACACTAAAAGTTCCTTCAGGATGCCAAGGAAAGAAGAGAGGAAGGTGCTAGAATCTTTGGGAGGGGTCCGTGGAGTGTGGCGTGAGCAGCGAGGTGTCCGAGGCCAGACACAGAAAAGAGACAAGGTGGCAGAAGAGGGGCTCTCAGACCATGGGCCCCAGCTCTGAGGCCCGGTCTGCCCCTCATTTTACCCCTACAGGAGTGAGACTATAAGTCCCTTTTACTGGGCCATCCTAGTAAAACCAGCCTGGCTTCATTTTTGTAAGTAGTAACTCAAGGTTGTTGAATCAAGTGATTATTCTAGAACACCCACCCCCACGCCCACCCCCACCCCTCTCCCTGTCCTGGTTGTAGCCCCTTTGCTGAGACTTGAAGTTCAGCAGCCTTGCGAAATAACTCAGGCTACTGCTATTTTCTTTGTTGTTTGTTGTTGTTGTTGTTTGTTTCTCTTTGTTTCCATTCCTGGAGCTTGAAATCTGCCTCTCAGCTGTGTCCCTGGGCTTCTTTTGTTCAAGGTGAGCATTCTACCACTTGAGCCACAGCGCCATTGGCAGCTTTTACTGAGTAGCTTATTGGAGATAAGAGTCTCACAGACTTTTCTGCTTGGGCTGGCTTTGAACCTCGATCTTCAGATCTCAGCCTTCTGAGTAGCTAGGATTACAGGAGTGAGCAACTGATGCCTGGCTGGTTTTTACTAAGTTGTTCATTGACTGTAACTGAATTTATGGTGATTGCTTATTTTCATTCTCTGATTTCTTAATCAGAGACTTTTAGAAGCGAAGGTCATCTGACTACTTGCTTCTCATCATAATACGATATTATTTCCTAGGAAATGATAGAGTGTCTATTAACCAAGCAACACTCTCCATTGTTAACCCTGAGATCCTATAATGTCCCAGGTCAAATGATAAAAGATCGGTGTATCACTGAAATCAGCAACTTCACAAAGAAGAGACAAACTAGAATTTCTTCTTCGAGCACAGCATAATGAAGACAAGGTAACAGTGCTTGTGGCCTGTGTTTGCTCAGAGTGTTAAGAACAAAAGCGCGCAGAGTAACTGCAGGTTGCTCGCTCCAGCTAGAGAGTACAGAGCACTGAGGTTTTGGGTTCACTGTGGTAGAGCAATAGCTCCAGAGTCCTTGGCTGGTATCTTCCATGCTGAGTCTAACCACGTTTGAGGTCTTGGCCTCTGAAGGTACTTACTTATACAATAAGTATACTTGTTCACTTATTGGAAGATACTGTAAAATGCAGAACAACGTGAGGGTACAATCGGTCTCCTCTGACTTTTGTATTTTCAATAATACTGGTTTCAAGTCAGGGTTCAAAACTTAACTAATTAGGAACAAGGAGACAAATGGGCAAATAAGTTATGAATGGACATGTAATCAAAACGTTTGTGGTTCTAGTGAAAACAGATACGCCAGCACTGAGCTCTCGGTCTTGTCTTCACCATACTTGATTACTTCAATCACTAGGAGAAGTTTCTGGAATAAACATGGCCTGCATTCCCCCCATAGTCAATCTAAAAAAAGGACAGGTTTCAGCATGTAGATGGAACTGCTGAGAGACTCAAAGTTCACTTTGACCTGCTGATAGCATATCTCACAGACGGAGAAAGCTGGCAATTGATTGAACCCAATCTATTGTCTAGAGGCTGAGCTAGGAATGTGAACAAGTTGGTTTGTAATCCCTACTACGGCTCCTAGATCTCTTACTTGATACAGAAATTCTTCTTACTTTCAATAGCTTTCCATGTCCAACCCACCAAACCCTATTTGAAAGTTGGGGCTAGGCTTTCTCATTTACAACATGAACATGTAAGTCAATTGATCAATAAATAAACTATTGTATATTTGAGCCTGAAAATGAAGGAGGGACTTTCAGTCCAGACGAGAGAGTGCACATTTTTCTCTCTCATCCTCCTCAGTACGCCTAGCACACCTCCCTAGTATACCCTGTTGCATAAGAGGCAGTCAAGGGCATACACCGGAAGTGCTGCACAAACGCAAGCTGGCTCATGACCCTAGAGGGCCAGCCCAGCAGCAGCACTTCCTGTCCCTCCCATGCACCAGGAGGCAGGCTCAGGCCGTGCCCTTCCTGACTCCAGGAAGCAGCCCACGTTAGTTCACTCCTCCAGGCTGAACAAGAACTCATTGGCCTGCCAGGTGAGCCTCAGGCCCCTTGAGCCATTATCAGCTCTCCAGAGAGGAATTAGCCAGGGACATGCTCTTCTGAGACTGATCTCCACCTTGGGGAGATAATAGGCAGGTGTCACAGTGAGGAGGAAATACAAAAGAAAAGACCACGCCGGAGTATTGATCATTTACACTACAGGAACTTGGACACTCTAAGATGTAAACCAGTCATTCTGACCTGCATGGAACTTCTTGAAGGGGAAGATGAGGGAGGAAATACCTACACAACAGGAACGAAGTCCTTCATCGAACAAGATGAACTGTGATCATAAATTTCTTTGTTAAATGGCAACTCCTGTCTACACATTATCATTACCTTCCTTCCATGTCGTGTCACACCACTGGACTTGGATCTACCATCATGACAAAATTAATTGCTTTAATATAGGAAAAAGTGAAGAGTGTTATCTATCTTGGCTGGCTTCTCTCTTGGCTTTTCTCCCACACAAGTCTGAACATTTTCTTCAGTTAAAAAAAAAAAAAAGATCTTTAAGAAATTAACTCTGAAACTTCTTCCCACTGGTCACGTGAATGGCCTGAACTACTTTGGTGTGCTAGTGTCTGTTCCTACTACACTTATGCAAAATGTTACTTATTGGGGAAAACAAGTAGAAGGGTGCACAGAAATTCCTCATATGGTTTTTGACAAGTTCTTGTGAATTTGTATTTTAGGATATCTCCCATATTATCACAATCGATATGAAAAGATGTGCACAGAAAAGTTGAACTTTAATAAATTCACACATTTTTACTGTTCCACCAAGTACATTCAGAAGTAGAAAAAGACATTTCTGTTTGCAACAAGGAATTGTGACCTCTGGTTCAGTCTGGAGCTACTACTCTGCTTTGTGCTAAATCGCCAGAAGTTCTGCTCATCATTTCAGCACCAATAGAACAATTCACGACATATTTAAAAGACAAATGGTATCTCAGTATTTATCCGTGGGTGAAACATGGATAACTTTTTGACCAGAAACTTCATGGTGAATGTAAGCAAAAAATACAATATGACATGTTTGAGAGCAAAGCCATATTACAGAAGCAAAGGACAGAGGTGCTGAGCTTTGACTCTCCAAACCAGAATAACAAGAAGAGTACATTAACCATAAAATAATGGTTGCATGGATGGATGGATGAATGGATGGATGGATGGATGGATGGATGGGGTGTCTTTTGATTTATGTAAGGGAGTATGTACAATAGAAATGAAGATAATATTTTTAAGTTTATGAATGTTGAAGTATGATTCCAAAACAAGTGAAAAATAGAAATTAAAAAAACACACACAGAAAGGAAAAGCTGAACCAAGCCTATACTGCAGAAAGAATGATGACTCAACTAAATTCTGGACAACTATTCTCCCTTTTTACTTTAATAAGCTAGTAAGAGACAAGGACATGAAATTAAAGCGATACTTTGGCATTCTCTTTCTCCTCTGGAGTGAGAAGAGACTTTGAGAGAGGGAAGGAAGTTTTTAAAACCTTTGAAGTGAATGAAAAAGGGAAATTGACCCCAGTGTTCGAGGTTTGGAAACTGTTGAGAGAAGAGCTGGAAGTCAGACTTTAATAAATAAGAGTTTTCACAATCAGATGGAGTAACAGATATCCCCCTCCCTGTGTCTGGTGATATCAGCCTCTTCTGGATCGCTCCTCTTGCACGCACCATGGGGTGTTTCCACAGGATGGGTGTGGAAGAAGAGGGCATTCTTCTAGGCTTGCAGAAGAAAATCCAGAAACTTGCTGAGCTGTCAGTCAGGAAGTCCTGCGCTGCTGTGTTCGGGTGGCAGCCAGGCTCACTGTCACCGGCTGATGTGGTTGGCCACAGGCAGCAGTTGAAAGCCCCCAGTTGTTAAGCCCCTAGATCAAAGCTCTCTAAGATCTCTCCTCAAGAATTCCCATTCCTTCTTTTTCAAAACACAAAACAGGTGCTCCTTGTACATTTAAAGTTGACATCTAAAAATAAAATTTCCCCATAATCTATAGAGTTGCAAAAGATAGCCATTCTGGTAAATTTGTGGGTGTTGCTATTAAAAAAAAAAAGCTTTATGCATCCAGTGGAATATAATGATAAAGAGACCGAAAAAAATCTCTAAAATTCAGACTTTTATGTGATTTTTTTGCTTACTTTTTTCAATATACTTTTCTTTTTTAGAAAATTAAGAATAGCTGTAAAGGTGATGTACAGAGGAGTTACAGTTACATATGACAGGTAATGATTCCTTTTTGGACAATGTCACCTCTCCCCTCGTTTTCCCTCAGTTTTTCCCTCCTAACCGCCCTTGACAAGTTGTATAGCTAATTTTTATTTTCTTTAGGTAGCTGAACAAAAGGAGTTGCCATTCAACAGAGTGGTTTATGAATACAGTGCCTCTTGATTAAATGTCACCCTTTTCTCATTCTCTTTTTTTAACTTTGAAATAGTATTTCTTACTGCTTCCTCTCCAAAGAATTTGTCCCTGTTGCAATATACTTTCACAATGAAATGTCTCTGATTGATGTTAGCTTCTCTGAACTGAAAGTATATGCATAAGTTTAAGATACAAAATATCACATTAGATTCTAGAGTCATTTTTGTTTCCATTTTCAGGTCCTTGTGCTTGTTAAGAAGGTGCTCTTACCACTAAGCCATGCCTCCAACCCTGATTTCTACTCATTGTTTTAGAAATAGTCTCACTTCTTTCCCAGGCATGTACCTGGGTACTGGCTACCTTTGTTAAGCATACTAGTAGCTAGAAAAACAGCTATGCAACATGGCACCCAGCTTTTCCTTGAAAAGGGGTCTGATGAGATTTTTATTGGGCCAAGTTGATCTTGAATAGAAATCTTCCTTATCTCCATCTCCCAGGTAGCTAGGGTCATGGTTGTGAGCCACTAGCACCAGCCAGGAGTACAATCTTGACCTAAGTCCAGTACCAGAAGCAGTGAGGCTTAAGGGGAAATGATCATTATCTCTGCCACTCTCACACTTCCCTGCCTATATTTCTGCATTATTTTGGTTTACTATACCAAGCATCTAGTAAGTGAGTCATTTAAAAAAAAAAAAACAATGCCATGCTGATTTTCCTTTTGGCTCTTGTCTTGGTGGTATATGGAGAAAGGATCATTCAATAGCCCTTATAAACAAACCTGCTATGTAGCCATCCCTCAAGGAGGCCCAAAGCATTTATCAAAATTCCAAACAGCTGTAGTCAGAGACTGCTGGTTACAGCCAGACCTGGTACATATTGGAAAAAAATTATATATATATATATATATATATATATATATATATATATATATATATATATATAACATATATGTGTATTTGTTAAATTAATGCATTCTACAGAACAGTAGCTGTCCTACTGAAATGTTATCAGAGCCACACAACCAAAAGTAGAAACTCAGGTCATTTTCCTGATAAGAAGTATGGAATGAATTTTTCACTAAGGACTGAATAAAATAATGTAAGCACCCATTCCGCCCGCCAACATTAAAATAAGTGGGAAGAAAGGACTAGTTAAAGGAGCTGGACACAGAAAATGTCAGAGAAGAGAAAGGGGAAAGGGAAGAGCTGAGAACATGTAGAGCTTGCAATCGAGGCATGAGAGCTGCCGAGGGAAGAGAACATTAGATAAAATGCCTGGGAAATGTCTGCTTATAGTAGGTGGCAATGGGAAGGAGGGTGAAAACAGGAAGTCTTCAATCAAATATAGAAAATAACTTAAAAACAGAATTTTAAGAAGGAAAGTCAACAAAGACAAATGGGTCAGAGAATTCAAAACTGAGAAGGTATTATCAGGGAACCATTACAAACTCACTCAGGTACATATGTTTATATGAGGGCAGACTGTACTTAATATCAGTTTTACCATTTTACCTATGTTTTACTGCACAGTTCCACTGCCCTAAACACATGGCCATGTTGTGCAATCAACCATAGGCCCCACGAGTTTCTTCATTTCAAATGGAAGCTCCGTGTCCATTATCGCATACTATTTCCCCATTCATCCATCCTTAACCATGACGACAATTCTGCTACTTTTTGTCTCCATGAATTCCACTATTGCAGGTCTTTCAGATCAGTGGAATAATAAACATTTTGCTTCTGGGTTATTTTACTTAGCAAAACATTTTCAGAATATATCCTGTTTGATCCTGTATCAGAAATTCTATTTATTTTAAGGATACATTGTGTGTGTGTGTGTGTGTGTGTGTGTGTGTGTGTGTGTGTGTGTGTGTGTGTGTGTTGTGTGTATGTGTACTTGTTAACATATGTGTTTGCTGGTCCGCACATAGACTTTGTGAGTTGCTTCCACCTTTGGTTATTGTGTCACTGGTGGGCACATACAAATTCATGTCTCTGCTTCAGCCCCTTTGGGTACTCACATAAAGGCAAAACTCCTGGGTCATGTGGTAATTCTGCCTTTGGAGGAAACACTGTTGATTTTCAGGTATGCTGCACCAACTTCGTGAAAGCAATGCACAATGGTTCCTATTTCTTCACAACAACTTACAGTTTTCTGTTTTCCTGTAACCACCACCCTAATGAGAATCAGGGCCACAATTCCTCGGCCTAACCGATAATCTACCCTGATATATGTTCCATGTTCACTTGAGACAAATGTGCCCTTTGCTGCTTGGAGTTTTTTAAAGTATTCTATATCTATTATACTCAATTGATTTGTGAGCATAATACTCATAAAGATTATCATGAACAAAAGGACAAAAGAAAAGCAATTCGTGAAAGAAGGAATTTACCCAAGAAAGAGATATAAGCTAAAATATGGATGAGGTGCCATTTATCATCCATCAAATGAAAGCTTTGAAGTCACTCAGAAAAATGGCAACAGTTGGGATGAAAAGGAAAAGTCTGGGAGAACAGGAAGGAGATGGATTCCTTATTATTAAAAAGTACATGAGAGATGGTCTGTGGGTACATGTGCAGTCGGAAAGCACAACAGGAATTGAAGACCAGAAGAGAACAGCAGGTAGAAAGGTTGTGAGAATAAAAAAGGTCTGGATTTCTGGTATATGTATGGGGGCGGGGGACGATAATGGCGAGGAAAGATTAAGGAGCCTGCAGTTGCTAGGGGAAATCCGTAGTTCAGATAATAGAAGAGGAAGGGATAGTTCCTGGCAGGGGGAGCATGTATATTGATATGTCTTTGCAATAAAACAAAACTGCCAAGAGAAATCAGAGAGGGAGTTACCGGTGACCAGTGAAGGCACGAGATTAAACTTGATTTAAACAGAGAATGATGCCAGTCCTGTGCAGTGGGAGAGGGGTGGAGGTAGGCTGGAGAGATAATATCATGTTGTTCTTATTCTATCTTACTGTCTATGAGACTGATTCCTTAAATTGTCTTCTAAACTTACCAGGACTGCTTTTTCACTACCTCTGGAGAAACTAAAAGGGAAGACTGGTTAATTTTTACTCAGAGGATATTCAGTACCTATGTTTGTATACCTACAATAGTACTGAAATCCTAAGGAATACAATAATTACCACAGAGCATAATGGTGGATACTTTAAAATCTTTTCCACTAGACATTTTTGTAGACACGGTCACAAGTACCTACTTGACAAGAAGGAAGAATGAAATACTATCTTTTTGGTTATTATCTGCAAATAGTGGTACAAAAGGGTTTCGATGTGATATGACCCTGCATGTGGACCATGCATCTTGACGAAGGTCACCCTTCCCTCCTCCCCCTCCTCCTCCCATCAACACCAATGCCACCCACCACCTCACGTTCCCTGCTCCGTTCTCACACAAATACCTTGAGTATTACAACTGCATTTGTTCACCATCCCTCTCTCCATTTCTCTGCTCCCTCCCTCGGACCCTCAACCCCCTCAAATAAGACCTGGTTTAATCTCCCTAAAATCCTATTTTTTAATTGTCTGTTAATTGTTCATGAAGAGTCTATCAGGAAACCCACCCTAGAACATACCATATCATCATGGCCCTGTATATGTTTTCATATATATTTATAAGCTAGGTATAACCTCCACATATGAGAGAAAAGACTGTGCCCTGAATTACTTAATTAAATAAGAATTATTACTTTTGCTTTACAACTTACTAGTGATTAGAACACTTGGTACCTCTCACCAAAAATCAAGGTTCAGGAAAATCCAGGCACTATTTCATAACCAACCTGTAAAGATATTAGTAATCACAGGATGTTTTGTAAAAATGCAAATTCTGTGGGGTTTGGGGTTTTTTTTCTTTTTGCTTGTTACTGGTCTTCCATTCTTGGGTTCCTAGAACTAATAAAGTTGGGGCAACTCATGACATGATAAAGCAATAAATATAATTATGAATATTCTTATGCAAACCCAGGATTGCTAAGTGTTCTGTGACTGTGTAGTATAATGATGTTACAATCCTGCCTGTCAAATTCTGGAAACACACCCTAGGAACAGGGAAGAGAAAAGTATGGGATGATTTCTCATCTCAATTAATCCAAGTTCTGTCTAAATTTAAACAAATCCCTGGTGATATTAAATAGTTTCATTCCTTCATATTCAGTTTCAAGAAAATCACACAAATTAAGAGAAGGCTTCAGAGAAAAAAGACTTAATAATAGCATGAAAACACCACCCAACTTCCTCTTACCATTATTCCTTACATGCAATTGTTTATAGGCCCCAATTCTCAAACCAAAGGCTGAGACAAAGAATTATTGAGAGAGAAATGTGGACAGAAACATATTGTGATCCTAACAGCCCAAAGATGTCTTGTTTCATTTTTATATGAAAAAGTAGAAGACCCTTGTGTGTTCCAATTGCTCTTCTTGTCAACAGCATGTCATTGAAGAAAGATGAACAATCTTTTCCCTGAGCTTAAGCAGCCGAAAAATATGGAATGGCTGTGGGAAGAGATAACATGGAAAGGTATCAGAATGGACCAAGGCAGAAGCCTGGATAGGGGCAGGGGACCAATAAAATCCTGTGTCAAATTTGCTGAGACATCTTTTGCCAATATCCGTTGGACTATACTTATAATTATTCTCACATGTGTATATATATACACATATATATATGAAAATTTGGTAGAAACCATAAAAACTTTCAGAACTAAAATGTAGGCAGAAATCAGCTTTATGGAGTGGTAGGTGGACGCAGTATTTTCTTGAAGGCAATTCAACATCCAAATAAAGATTGTTTTTAAAGAATGAGGGGTGTGTGGAGGGATGGAGGGGAGAGTGTGTTGAGAAGCTGAGGAGTCTGATTTGTTGTGACTGGTATAGGCAAGATTGGACATAAATTTGAGATGAGTCAGTGGCTCACCGTGATTGCAGGTCTACATTTCCCTGCGGGCGGGCAGCCGTGTGGAGGGGGGTGGAACTGTCACTCTCTTGGCTCACAAATTTTCCTATTCAGAATGGTGAAAGCTGGCCTAATTGTGAAACCTTCAGTTGAATTTCTTGAAGTACCAACTGAAATGACGAGGCGGAAGGGACAGGAGGAGAGCTATATATTACACCAGGGTCTTAGCTCACCGCCTCATCAACCTCTTCAGCTTCCATTTGCGGCACAGGTAAGCACAGACACAGGTAAGCGCTTTGGGCTGTGACAGCACCACAACATGAATTATTTTCAGGACTTTTGTGTCATGCATGCACTTTATTCTATCTGGGTTTTATGTATCATATCAGGGGAAAATACTAATGCATCCTTGGTCCAATTAGTCCCTCAACTCAATAACTGGTTTCCAAGGAAACAAATGCATTTTTACAAGCATGTAGGCATGTCGGTACCTGCAGAACCTTGAAGGAAAAGCCAAAGAGGAGGCTTTGGCCAACTGGCTGGATGTTATCCACAGAAATGTTCACCATGGCCTTCTTTATCCATCTTTCTATTCAGACAATGATGAACAGAAAACGCAATGACATCCAATCATCTGTTTACAAAAGTCTCTTTCAGTCGTACTTTTACTAATCCATTAAGTGGGAATTCTATATATGTCCACAATGGATCTCATAGAAAATGAAAGGAACAAAAGCCTTAATGGCCAGAATCCGACACAGCAGATATCCTTAAGAAACTTTCACCACAGAGTAGGGCTTCTGCTCTGTAACTCGATTCTACAATGAATGGCATTTTCCTTTTTCTAGGAGTTGCAGAACCCTGCCAAGATCACCATGAATTCCCTCAGTGTGGCAAACACCAAGTTCGCAGTTGACTTCCTCCGGGAGTTGGGGCCTTCCACAGACAATGCCTTCTTTTCCCCTTTGAGCATCGCCTCAGCCTTCTCCATGGTCTCCTTGGGAGCCAAGGGAAACACTGCACACCAGATTAAGGAAGTAGGTGTTCCCTTCCTTCTGTTGACCTGTGTGGTCTTCTCTCCCCTGCTCGGTTGGCTAAGCCAGCATACAGATGGACAGTTCTGAGTATGGAGGCCTGAGGGAGGCACAGGAGGCCAAGCACGCATGCCTACAACTGTGTGGTCACAGTTCCCAAATTCTTGCCCTCTACTTCCTTGTGCCAGGCTGTGCTTTGGAAGCTGGGCTATCTTATTAGACCCCCTAGGAAACAGAGATGAGCTTAACATGGGAAGACTACTGGTTCATTGGGTGACTTCAAAGGGACACATCATCAGACATGTTTGAATCAGAAATGATGAATGAACGTTCTTTGAAGGAGCTGATGACAAAATGGGATTTGTTCTAAAGTGTTTTGTTCAAAGAGCAAACTCATTCCTAAAGGTGGCAGGTTTTTTTTTTTTCAAATTTTGTGTTTCTTTATTGTTCCTGTGAGCTTTCATTTCTTCTGAGGTGATGGTTGTGTTCTTTCCTCTGGTCTTCTCAGTGAAGTTTTCCTGTCTGCATCTCGTGCCTTTCAGGTCCTTCACTTCAGTGAAGTCACAGGGGAGACAAAGAAAACCTGCACGACCAGCCACGTGAGTCCCAGGACATTCCTATGTATTTAAGAACATGGGGATGTCATTGAACAGGCCGGGCTCAGGTTCCAGTACTGCTCTTCACAGGTGGTTTACATGAGCAAGACACAGCTGCTCTGAGTCAGTGACTTCATCTCAGTGAACAAGGGGCTGAAAGGGGTTAAAAAGCCCCTCCTGTGCAGGCATTTCTAACCCTGCCTACCATCTTCTCAAGAAAAAGTTCAGTAAAGGTTATTATGATTATATAATTAACAAGGGTCATAATCACAATGTCACTGAGACAATTTAATGTGAATTAACTCAGGAATAGGCTCAAGAGGAAGAAGTTCAAGTCCAAAGATATTTGGAAAAATGGTCACTAACACACATATGATTCTAGGGTTAAATAGTGACAAACTGTTAGCTAACCAATATAGAAGGCTCCAGTTTTAGACCAGCATATGTTAGAAACCTGCCTCAGCTAATTGGTGTCTTATGAGAAAAGATTTGTAATGCTCTGGGCTTTCCTAGCTTCACCTCAATTAAACTAAGCTTATAGGTAATCAAAGTAAAAACATCAAAGGACTCAGCACATAGATGTTAACACAGAGAATCCACCAAGGTCAGAGCCATATATTCTGGCCAACAAATTTAAGGTTTTCCCACCAGGAAGTATAACAGACTTTCATTTGTTTTAACAGGTTTAAATATGCCAAACTTCCCCATAACCATATTGTGCATGGCTGTTGGAAATGAAATATGGTTCTTGTTAAGGAACTTAGAGTTTAACTGGGGTGTTACACTTCCTAAAATCAAGGAGGGAGCCCAGTGGCTGAGCCTGGTTAGTTTACATGAGATAGACTAGAGCTAAGTGTATGAGAGCAGGAGAAATGACTTTCCTCCTGCTGAAGGTAAAGGAGCATATTCAGGGTATTTAAGGTTGACTACAGCAATTTTAAAGGAAGAAGCCAAAGGTCATCTTTGAGATTACTGACATTTAGGCATTGCTCCTGGGGTCTGAATTTCACTGACAGCCTAATTCAATGAGCATCTTCTTTGATGTTGAAGGCTGAAGAGTCAGAAATTGTACATCATCAGTTTCAAAAGATGCTGACGGAATTAAACACACCCACTGATGCATTCGAGCTGAAAATTGCCAACAGTCTTTATGGAGAAAAGACTTTTTCATTTCTTCAGGTAAGTTTGCCTGCCTTCCACAGCTTTCATCTGCATTCTGCTCCCCATTTCTGAGGCCAGATGGGGGGGAGCGAGGACTGACTGGGATGGGGAATGTTTGCTCCAGCACCACAACTCACCGTCACAGCAGTGTCCCAGATCCAGCCAGTGCATGTCACCTGTGCACACAGGAATTCCCCAAGGAGGATGTTACTGGGACTATGACAAACTGAACTAATACAGACACAGGGAATGTGTTTTGGAGAGAAATGTTTAGTTAAGAGGTTTCTAGAATGTGTAGACACTTGTATCTGTCCTTAAAGAGAGCTGGGGACATATCAGGGAATATTGTATTCATAGGATTGGACATATGCACAGAGATGAGAAATGCAAAGGTCAGATTTACCTGTCACAATTCTCATGAACAATGCCTTTCTTTAAGAGCATCTTGCTACTAATGTTGCATATCTTCATTCCTCCTCCATAGTCTTCATTCCTCCTTTCTTTCTCTACATCTCAAAGGAATATCTGGATAAGCTGAAGAAATTTTACCTAGCCAATATGGAGTCACTTGACTTTGCAAACAATGCAGAAGAAAGCCGGAAGAAGATTAACGCCTGGGTGGAAAGCCAAACAAATGGTAGAGTATGAAAGGGCTGCCTGCTACACATGCCTGCCTGAGTACCTGGGCGCAAGTCCTGCAAGTGACATGTGCAGGAGCACTGTGGTAGGACGTGGAGATGGAGTTGGAGAGAAGGAGGACATGGCACTGCAGATGTGGTGGGGTCCCAGGCATAGAGAGAGAATTAGGGGACAGGAGGGCAGAGGCCCTGGGTGACAGTGTCTTTGTGCATGCTGAGTCCATATCAGAGCTCTTTTGAGCTCCTATCCTTTCCTTGAAACCAAAGCCAACTTTTCATCATGGATGTTTAAAATGCAAAAAAAAAAAATCTTTCCTCTTTCTCTAATGAGAAAATGTAAATTCTTCCTCAACTCGCACTTCTTGACCTCAGGCCTGCACCTTCTAGGGTCATGTCTCCAACTGTACCTCCTAGATCATTACATATGTGTTCTCCAACCCCAACAGGCAGCTTTACAGAGCCGCCCTCACTCTGTGCATCTCTCCCCCATCCCACTGCCCAATTCTCATGAGAAGCCAAGGCCCCAGCTGCCCAACTTGAAAATGTATTCACATCCAAGCAGTGGCATCTGATAGCACAGGGCATACATGTCAAGTCATAGAACTCATGTTTTTCAAGACAATAGTTCAGTTGCCTCCATTTCCTCTGAGTAATGAGATAAAATTTGGGAAATCAAGTAGAAGGGAAGATGGGAAGGGAGTAGGGAAAGAGATAAGTTAGCATAGTTGACATGCTTGCCAGTGTTCAGTGGGAAATGGCTAGAATCACCATTCAGAACATCCCACCTGCTCTCCCATCACAAGAAGCTCTGTCTCCATCCCAGGTCGGCACCATAAAAAGGCTGCAGCTGCTGAACAAGCCAATGAGTCCCTAGGAGCTAAATTAACTAATGATCAGTCGTCACTTTCGCATAGCATCTCCCAGACAGATCGCTTGTACCTGCATGACAGGCTTTCGTGTTCTTTCCTTTGCAGACAAAATCAAAGACCTGTTTCCTGTTGATAGTCTGGACTCAAGCACCGTCCTGGTTCTGGTGAATGCAATCTATTTCAAAGGGCAGTGGGAGGAGAGGTTTAAAAAAGAATATACTGACGAAGGAAACTTTTGGCTGAACAAGGTAACAGTTCATTTAGGTATGCACTATAGAGTAGTTTTAAGTGAAAGATGTAATTGAAGCATGTTTGATAGGCTCTCCATTGAAAGTACAAATTGGAGACGTCATGTCTGCCATTATTTGGTTCATTCTAGTAGTTACATTTAGTTTGAAATACCTGAAGAGTCTTGTGTGTCTAGTTTATGAAATTCCTGTTTTGGCTCTTCCAACAACAAAGATGTGTGTGGCATCTCAGAAGATTACTCTGTTGCCTCTTCTGTCTCATTGGGTTTTTAACGCTCTAATTTCTTGCAGGATGTGAGCAAACCCGTGCAGATGATGAAACAAACTAAGCATTTCAATGTTGCATCACTGGAGGATGAGCAGGCCAAGATCCTGGAAATGCCTTACAAAGGCAATGAGCTGAGCATGTTTGTCCTGCTGCCCAATGAAGTGGATGGGCTGCAGAAGGTAAAACTTGCCTCTCCAGGTCCTCTTTCCTATACTGCCAGGTTGAAACCAGCTTCTAGACCAAGGAGCTTCAGAGTAATGAAAAATGCCAGCTGAGAAGTGATGTTTCCTCTTTGGAAGGCAAACATTTACAGCCAGACATACAACAATTTGCTAGAGTTATGCATTTTATTATCAATTAATGGTAGTGGTATACTATAATTTAATTTGGTCAAGAGATTAAATTATAGCAATATGTGAGATGTTTACAAATATGTCAAGTTAAAAAAATAACAACAAGGCCTGGGAACAGTCAAGTTAAAAAAAATAACAACAAGGGCACAGTGGTAGAGTGCTTGCCTTGCATGCCTGAGGCCCTGGGTTTGATTCCTCAGCATCACATAAGCAAAAAGGAAAAAAAGCCGGAAGTGGCACTGTGGCTCAAGTGGTAGAGCGCTAGCCTTGAGCTGAAGAGCTGAGGGACAACGCCCACGCCCAGAGTTCAGGCCACACGAACGGACCCCCCAAAAAAACAACAACAAATATGTGATAAATACACTATGTAATAAATAATATATATAGTAAAATAAAAGGAGAGTCGATCAAAAATGATACATTGCTCATGCTGGTAGAATAAGGAAGAGCAATGTTATAGTTTGCTTTGTACACAGAGCAATGTCCTGATTTTGATGTTGTTTATACATATAATATGTATACAATAAAATAAATATATTTATGTAGGCAGGAATTTTTGTTTATTAGGATAAGATCTAAGGAGTTGAATTAACTCTATATTCCATATTTTGCTAAAGATTTCCCACCTGCTCAGTTCATTTTTAAAAGGTGTTACAGATCTTTCATTTTAGCTACTTTTCCCCCTGTTCTTACAGCTTCAAGATAGTCTCACCGCTGAGAAACTACTAGACTGGACAAGCACACAGAATATGGTCAAGATGGAAGTGTACTTATGCTTCCCGCGGTTCAAGATGGCAGAGAAATATGACCTCAAGGAAACATTGATCCCCCTGGGAATGGCTGACATCTTCAATCCAAAGAAGGCTGACCTCTCAGGCATGAGTCAGGAAGGGGGTCTTGTAGTGACCAAAGCCCTGCACCAGTCCTTTGTGGAGGTTACTGAGGAGGGAACAGAGGCTGCAGCGGCCACAGGTACAGGCGTTAGTTTAACATCAGCACCAATACTTGAAGAATTTTGCTGTGATCACCCTTTCCTCTTCTTTATCAAGGAAAATAAGACCAACTGCATCCTTTTTGTTGGCAGATTTGCTTCCCCTTAAGTATAATGACTTTGTCCCCACTTTTGGGAAAAATTCACAAAAGTTATCCCAGTAAATGCATGGATGAAGACAACAAGTTCTCTTTGTTAGTTTCCCTCCCAATTTCATAGACACCACTGAAAACTCAGGAGTGGAAGGCTCACGATTCATTTTCCCTTTCAACCCACACATATACACCTCCTCTTTTTCTCATAAAAAATTCTCCTGATGTAAAATGTACAAAATTAGAATAATATTTCAATACTGATTCTTGTAAATTTGAAAAATGATTCTGTTTGTGACCTGTTTTTGATGAAACAAACCAAATAAGACCTTATTTTTAAAAGAAGTCTAAGAGTTGAGTTACCTACACTTTCTCATTTCCCTGAAATTAGGAAATATCTAAGAACCTGCTTATATTTTTAGTCTACAATTCTATAAAATATAGTATCAATAAAACAATGGCTTATACCAGGTATCTGTGGCTTTGCCTTTTATTAATGTCAAGAAAATGCGCGTGACCAATATCATTTAGAAAGATGAGTAATGAAGATATCAGAAAGAAAAATTCAAAATCAGTACAGACATGCTGAGCATGGAACAGTAGGCAGATAGCCTATTTTAGATATTCATTTTATGTTGTTTTCAATGAAGATTTATTTGTTTATTGCAGTGCTGAGGACTAAACCAAGGCTGGCCTTATTCATTCTAAGCAAGCTCTCTACCGCTGAGCTAAACCCCAGCCCAAGGAAAACTTAGAATTCTACAAGACAATAGCTACAGATATTAGCCCAAGAAATGGATTGAGGGGCTGGGAAGGTGGCTCAGTGGTTGAGTGCTCGCCTTGCATGCATGAGGCCCTCGGTTCAATTCCTCAGCACCACATTAGCAGAAAAAGCTGGAAGTGGGGCTGAGGCTTAAGTGGTAGAGCCTAGTCTACAGCTGAAGAGCTGAGGGACAGCGACCAGACCCAGAGTTCAGGCCCCATGACCGACCAAAAAAAAAAGAAAGAAAGAAAATGGATTGATATATTTGTCATATTAGTAGATGTCAGGAAACACTCTAGAATCTTGTACTGTTCAAGGCAGTAATCATTAGTCATGTGATCATTTAAAATTAAGACTAAACAAAATTAAAAAGATGATTCTTTCATCTTACTAGTCATAAATTACTTACTCAATACCCACATGGCTAGCAGACCCCAGACTAAGCATGCGCTTCCTATACATTACCAACATCACAGACTCTGAGCAGCCATGTTCACTGAAGTGAGAAGATATACTATGCGGTCCCTGAAAGGTTCTTAACAACAGAAACTAGTATCAAGTTGAGTGAGAAATACTACAAAAAATTGAGTTTGAAAGGTAAATAGAAAATCAATATTACAACTCTTTGACAATAAATTCACTTAAAAGAGAGAGTGGATCAGTTTATACTGTGACGTCATTTTTATTTTTGAGAATAATACACTGTACACGTATTTGTGTGTATGCATACAACCTATGTCTCAAGGAATATATAAGAAACAACAGCCAGGTGCAGGGCTCATGCCTCTAATCTCAGGAGGTTCGTGATTTGAGGCCAGTTTGGGGAAAAAGCTTCCTGAGCTGTAAACCAATAAAATGGAGTGTGGTGTGAACATTTGTTATTCCACCTACATGAGAAGCAAAAACAGGAGGATCACCATTCATATCAACCTAGACATCAATGCAAGACCCTACTCAGAAAAGTAGCAGAAGAGAAAAGAGCTGGTGGGGGGCAGGGTTCAACCCTTAGAGTCTCCCCACCAATCTCAAGGCCCACAAGGACCACTGTGAAATTAAAACAGAAAAAAGAAAAGGAAACCATACCATTTATTCTGAGGGAGGATGATTGAATGGCTTGATGACATGGGTGACAGAGAGATTTGGTACTGTAAGTGCTTTGTTATCTTTTGCATCCTGAGTAAGGTGCATGTCCTTGTCAAAAAAATCAATAAAATCAACATTAGTAAAAAGTTAACTATCTCTGCACAATGGTGGCTCATACCTGGATTCCTAGCTACTCAGGAGGGTGAAATCTGAAGATTGTGGTTCAAAACCAGTCTGGGCAGAAACGTCCCTGGGAGACTCTTAATTCCAACTAAACATTCCAAAACTGGAAGTGGAGCTGTCATCAAAGTAGAAAAGCAAAAGAAATCAGGGAGAGTACACAGGGTATGAGTTTAAGCCCCACAACCACCACCACCATAACTAATTCAACAATTTTACTAACATATCTAGGACTAGCTGGTAGTGCAGTAAGGCACTACCAACTTTCCAGGAAAACAGAGCATATCTAAATATGACTACTGGAATCAGATATGATTCATGTTGAAGGAGAATACTCTGTAATTATACTAGATTACTCCTGTCTACAAAGATGCACTATTATACTCTACATCCAAAAGGCAGGTTGAACAACAACCTACCAAAATCTGGTAATTCCAGTTAAAGATAAATAGTGAGAGAGGAAACAAAGAAATTATAGTAAAGAAGACAATAATTGAAAGTATACAAGTGCCATTTTGACGCAAAAGAGGCCATCTTACTCGTTTCACTACAAGTAGTGCCCCTATTTCCCACTTCCTTTGGAGGACTACCAGCCAAATTACACAATGGCTTCCAGTCCTCAACGTGGAAGCTTATGTTTCCTTTGGCTGCAGTCCATTTGTGAACACTAATTATCCTCCCCATTTCTAGAGTGAAATACACATGACAAATACATTTGTCAAGGTATCTTACTGGAGGACTAGTTATTATGTAGCTTGAAACCTTGTAGAGAATATATTGTATCTGCTTGATTTTATAAACAGGGAAGATGTCCTTTAAAAAAAATGTTCTTGGGGCTGGGAAGGTGGCTCAGTGGTAGAGTGCTTGCCTTGCATGCCTGAGGCCCTGAGTTCGATTCCTAAGCATCACATAAGCAAAAATAAAAGAAAAAAGCAAGAAGTGGCACTGTGGCTCAAGTGGTAGAGGGCTAGCCTTGAGCTGAAGAGCTGAGGGACAGCACCCAGGCCCAGAGTTCAAGTCCCATGACTGGACCCCTCCAAAAAAAAACTGGTGGGGATAAAAAAAAATGTCCTTATGCTGTGGCTTGAACTCAGGGCCTTGGTGGTGACCCTCAGCTGTTTTGTTCAATGCTATTCGTCTACCACTGGCCACAGCTGCACTTCGGGCGTTTGCCTCATTATTGGGAGATAAGAGTCTCAAGGACTTTCCTGTTCCAGTTGGCTTAACACGGCAATGCTCAGATCTCAGCCTCCTGAGCAGTCAGGATGCCAACTGCACCCAGCCAAGATGTCCTGTTTTGAATTGTATTTCCCTAGCGCATTGCAATTACCACAGTCCACCAGGGTCCCATCAGGGGATATTTTCAAAACCCCATGTCCTAGTGACCACAGCCAAGTGGAGGGGAAGAGGGGCAAGTCTTGTTTTCCCATGAAGATACCTCACACGGTGAAGCATTTTTGTCCAGTTTGCAAGCTGATTTGATCTACAGACATCCAGAAAAGCTGCACTTGGGGGTGATGAGATAGAAAAAGTCTGTGTGACTGAGCTGATCTGTGGTCTGCACATATCCTCCATCTTCCTGTGGTTGACCCTGTAAGCCCCAGCCTCCTGTTTCAATATCCCACGTCAGTCATGTACCATCTTATGATGATGCTTCTACCTCGAGTGCAAGGGACTTAGGGCATGAGGGCTAGGAGCACACCAAGACTGAACCGGATGGTGGGGAGTCTGAGGTGTGGTACCTTCACCTCTAAAGTGTCCTTCTTGGAGCAGCTACCTATCTAGGAAATGCTGCCCTCAGAGACATGAGGCACATGTCTGAAAATCCCAGCTCCCAAATGTATGGGAAACACTGACCAGACAATGCTGGAGAAGAAAAATCTTGTGAAATACTTACTCTTGGGGAGAATCCTTGCAAGCGTTTATAGCTTGAGGAGTGGCTAAAGCATTGGTTTTGTTTCCTCTTGAAAATATGAACTATCTGTACCTGTTCCAATCAAGCTAAGTTTAAAATGATCACATGAGTTTTTAAGTAATCACTGAAGTAATAAAAATCTTCTTCATTAGCCTATCTTTGCAAAAGTGATTTTGTTTATTTAAAAAAATCACTTAACACTCCTGCCCAAGAGATTCTCTAGTTGAATGTTTTCCATCCTAGTCATAGACAAGGATAGAATAGATCCAACGGTGAGACCAAATCTGTCCTTCCTTCTCTGGCGAACTCCCTCCCAACACACACACACACCCATTGTTACTCAGTGGTTTGAAGCATTTACTACACCTGGTTATTCTCCATAGTACTATCGACCTCAGGGTAAATCGACAATATATCAATTCAAAGTTTACAAAGTTGTCTAAAATTGACATGGTGCACAGGATTTTAGTTCAACAAGTTAACATTACAGAGATTCATATACGAGCCAGGTTGGAGGTCATAAATAAACCAAAATCCTTTCTTTCCTTCCTCCCTCCTTCCCTCCCTCCATCTCTCTCTCTCTGTCTCTCTCTCTCTCATATGCACACACACACACACACACACACACACACACACACACACACACACACACACACACACAGTTTGAATTTTAACAAGAAGAATGTTCACAGAACCCGACTTTGAGGGTTCACAAGTAAAGTCACTTATTAACTCCAACATGCCAAATAATGAGAATGGACGAGTTAGAGTGAAGAGAAAGTGTATTATGGGTCATGGCAGAAGAAGAGAGGTATACATTTCAACCCATCTTTCCTATAAAAATTACTTTGGGTTTGAATAGGAGGAAGAATTGGAAGCAGATGGAGAAGCATAAGTAGTAGTAGTAGTAGTAGTAGTAGTAGATTATTATTATTAAGCTGTCCTAATCACAGGTGCCCCAAAGGCTTAGATGGCACTCACTGGTGGACTGGCAGGTCATTATCTCAAGATGGGTCAGGTGGATCAGGTGGGGCCTTGTGACAGCAGTAAGAGGCACAGCTGCTGGCAGGTGCTGTTCTGGTCCTGTCAGGTGCTTCAGAAGCCATGGCAGGAGAGAATGGCTCAGACAGGACCCAGCCATGAGCTGGATGTTGGGATACCTAGCTTTCACCTGCTTTCAGTTAGTTCATGGGCCCAAGGAAGAAATCAGTGCTTTTCTGCAACAGAAGCTGATTTTAAGTAGAAGAGGTTGCCACAAATTTCACTGAATCTAGGATAGAACGCCATACTGCTACCTCCTTTCTAGGCTCCTGTAAAACAGCCTTTGGTAGCAAATGGGAAACCAGTCATGTCTCTTTCAAGAGCTCTCCATTGTCAGCTGCCTTGCAGAAAAGAGCAATGGTCTCAATAACTAGTATATATCTGAGACAAGCAGAAACGGTCAGATAAGTTATGTTAGGTGAAATGAACCCCAAGATAAGGATTCAAATTTTTTTTCTTACTTGCGATTGTTTCTAACATATTTAGAAGATATTTCTTTGTTGCTTTGTATGTCCCTCCCCATGGTATAACCCCTGTTTTCACTGTATTTGATGTTGGTATAATTTGTGAAGGGGAAAGGAAAAAACGAATTGTTTAAATAGGGATACAGGTGGACCCATTGCAACAATGAGATGTACAAGATGTTATGTCAAAAAACAAACTTTATAATTTTGGCATGGGGGCGGGGAAGGGGAAACAAAGGAGGAGGCAACAATGCTTGATAAGGAATGTACTCATTACCTTGCCCATGTAATTGTAACCCCTCTGTATGGTATTTTCATAATAAAAAAATGAAAAAAAGCAATGGTCTCTATGTATGTTATTAGCATCATAGGTATCTTCCATTTCCTGTCTGAATACTTCACTTAACAAGCAAGTTTTCAAACTATATTCTGTCCATAAGCAGACCTGTCCAAAAGGAAAAAGTTCTAAGGTGACTTCCTTGGGATTTGAGTTATGAGAAACTGTCTCCCAAATGTCTTCCCGGTCCTTCCCAATGTGAGTTCTGTCTAACCTCCCATTGAACTAAGGGCAAGTCTCAGATCAGTAACTTCATCATGTGACTATATTCTCCTCATGTATCTTTTTCTAACACTCATGGACATCTTTACAAAATGTTTGTTCTAGTCATGGTGATACTCTTTGTAGCAAGTGCTTAAGATATATTGTGGGTAATTGAACTAGGTCCCATGGATCTGACCAGCTATGGAAGCAACAACAACAAATGCATTTGATCTTATAAAACTGAGAGCACATCTTGTAATACCCTGGGGCCTATTCAAGCAAATCCAACCTACAAGTCAGTGTTGTACAAAACCCTGGATTTCACACATAATCTTACTACAAGTTGTTGAGACTGATTAAAAGTTAACTAGCAGGACTGAAATGGTTTGATGATCATCTGGTTAAATTTAATTACAAATCTACTGTGGATTCACCAAATTCAGACCTGGGTTTCACTGGACCCATGCATCCTGAATATTATCAAAGACAGTCATGATAACAGATCATATATTCCCAGTTCTGAAATCACGAAGCCATGCACCGTATCAAAGAACTAAGCAAAAGCCACCAGTGCATTTACCTGCCAGACAAAAGAACAAACCAGTGAGGGATTCATTCAGTACATGACTCTTACTGTGGTTTACCTATGAAGTAGACTCAGAAAGTCTCAGGCATAAAGAAAGGAATTCATTCACAATGCAATATTCAGAGAGGAGGCTTCTGGGAAATTATTAGATAATGAAATTCCTGACCTAATTGATGAATGGATCTTTTCATGGACTCACAATTGGATGGAACTATTGGGAGGCAGTGGAAACTAGGACTTGAAGGCTGGTGGGAAGAGGCTGATCACTGGGAATGTGCATTTGACGGCTGTGTCTTGTGTCTAACCCTCTTATTACTTCTCTGCTTCCTGACTGCCACGAGGTGACTGCCACGAGGTGAGCAGAGTCCTTCCTTCACGCCCCTCTGCTATGTGCTTCTGCCATGATGTTTCTGCCTTGCCTTGGACTGCAAAGCAATGGAGACAGCTGACCACGTACTGACATCCCTGAACCATGAGCCAAAAGACACTTAGATTGTTCACCGCAAGTTGTTTTATCGCAGCAATGGAAGGCTGACTGTCACTCATGGATAAAAGTCAGGGTTTCAATAGCTCGAGAGTATTAAGTTTGCAGAGGCTGCACTAATTTAACAGGACAAAACGTTAGGTTGGGTAGAACTTTTGTCATGGTAAAGTTGTCCTGTCCTAGTGCTGATCCCTTTGCCCTTCTGTTCCTCATTGTTTAACTAATGGAATTGAGCCAATGAGTTCCAATGTTTGTGGCAATATCCCACTGGTCATTGTGAGACTTTTTAAAAGGAATAGCTCAAGAAAATGTTTGATATATATACATACATATATAATGGAATTCTACTCATTCACACTCATAAAAAAATGGAGACCTGGAAATAATTATATTAAGCAAAGTAAGCCAGAGCCAAGGGAACGTAGGCTGGAAGTTTTGCCTCATCTGTGGTAACTAGAATGTGACTATAAATCTACAAAATAACACACAGAATGATATATCGATATATAGAGAGAGATGCCAAAGGAGAATATGCATTAGAATGGCTGACAAAGGCTCAGAGCTATGTGCATAGGATCATATCAATTACATTCTGGGAAATGAACTACAAGAACAGGAAACAAGACACATTTTAGTTGCCATTGTTGCTGCTTTTGTTTTCTACTTGTTTTGTCTTGCTACTTTGTTTGTAATCAGCGTGTTTCTTTTTTTTATTTAATTTTATTTTATTTGTGAACATACTGTACAGAGGAGTTACAATTACATGGGCAGGGTAATGCGTACATTTCTTACCAAGCATTGCAGCCTCCTCCTTGGTTTACCCTTCACATCCCTTCCCAGCCTTCCCCCTCCCCCCCAATCCCAATCCTTCTCCTTCCCCCCCTTCCCCCCCCCCCCGCACCGACGTTGTAAAGCTCGTTTTGGACATGACAACTTGTACTTCTCATTGTTGCAACAGGTCCACCTGTATCCTTAAACAACTGGTTTTTCCCCATCTCCTCCACAGTTATACTGACTCTTTGTTGCTTTGTATGTCCCTCCCCCACAGTATAACCCCTGCTTTCACTATATTTGATGTCAGCGTGTTTCTTGAAGTCCGTTTGACATCCAAATAAAGAAAGATTCCTTTTACAGAATGAAGGACGTGCAGAGGGTGTGAGGTGAGGGTATGCAAAGAAGCTGGGAAGTGCTTTATGGTGACTCATATTAGATGAGATTGTACATGCATTCAGATGAGCCAGTGGCCTGCAGCGATTGCAGATCCCTGAGTAGGGGGAGGCCTCTCACTGTCTTTGCCCACAAAGTTGCATACTCACAATGGTGCAAGCTGGCCTGGTTGTGAAATCTTAGTTGGATTTCTTGAATTGAACTGATATGAGGAGGCGGAAGCGCCAGGAGGAGAGCTATATATTATACCTCAAATCTCATTTGCACCAACATCAGCTCACAGCTTCCCCAACGACTTCAGTTTGCCTTTGCGGCACAGGTAAGCAGAAACACAGGTAAGCGCTTTTGGCTGTTATGGCATAACAACATGAATTACTTTTCAGAGTGTTATGTCATGCATGTACTTTATTCCATCTGACTGTTTTTCTGTATCGTGTCAGGGGAAAATAGAAAATTTCCCTTGCTCCAGTTAATCCCTCAGCTCAATGCATTTTTACAAGCATGTAGACTGGTTGGCAGCTGAAGAGCCTTGAAGGAAAAGCCAAAGAGGAGGCTTTGGACAACTGGCTGGATGTTACCCACAGAAATGTTCACCACGGCCTTCTTTATCAATCTTTCTATTCAGACAACAATGAACAGAAAACTCAATAATATTTAATTACTTGTTTGATAGTAGTACTTTCATTCATCTTTTTTAAGTAGGAGATTGATATATGTCCCTTATGGAAATCTAAGAAAGTGAAAAGAACAAAAGCTGTCATTACCAAAATCTTACATGACAGATATATTTTCTTTAAGAAACTTCCACCACAGAGTAGGGCTTCTACTCTGGCATTTTCCTTTTTCTAGGAGTTGCAGAACCCTGCCAAGATCACCATGAATTCCCTCAGTGTGGCAAACACCAAGTTCGCAGTTGACTTCCTCCGGGAGTTGGGGCCTTCCACAGACAATGCCTTCTTTTCCCCTTTGAGCATCGCCTCAGCCTTCTCCATGGTCTCCTTGGGAGCCAAGGGAAACACTGCACACCAGATTAAGGAAGTAGGTGTTCCCTTCCTTCTGTTGACCTGTGTGGTCTTCTCTCCCCTGCTCGGTTGGCTAAGCCAGCATACAGATGGACAGTTCTGAGTATGGAGGCCTGAGGGAGGCACAGGAGGCCAAGCACGCATGCCTACAACTGTGTGGTCACAGTTCCCAAATTCTTGCCCTCTACTTCCTTGTGCCAGGCTGTGCTTTGGAAGCTGGGCTATCTTATTAGACCCCCTAGGAAACAGAGATGAGCTTAACATGGGAAGACTACTGGTTCATTGGGTGACTTCAAAGGGACACATCATCAGACATGTTTGAATCAGAAATGATGAATGAACGTTCTTTGAAGGAGCTGATGACAAAATGGGATTTGTTCTAAAGTGTTTTGTTCAAAGAGCAAACTCATTCCTAAAGGTGGCAGGTTTTTTTTTTCAAATTTTGTGTTTCTTTATTGTTCCTGTGAGCTTTCATTTCTTCTGAGGTGATGGTTGTGTTCTTTCCTCTGGTCTTCTCAGTGAAGTTTTCCTGTCTGCATCTCGTGCCTTTCAGGTCCTTCACTTCAGTGAAGTCACAGGGGAGACAAAGAAAACCTGCACGACCAGCCACGTGAGTCCCAGGACATTTCTGTGCATTTAAGAACACGGGGATGGCACTGAACAGGCCGGGCTCAGGTTCCAGTACTGCTCTTCACAGGTGGTTTACATGAGCAAGACACAGCTGCTCGGAGTCAGTGACTTCATCTCAGTGAACAAGGGGCTAAGAGGGGTTAAAAAGCCCCTCCTGTGCAGGCATTTCTAACACTGCCTACCATCTTCTCAAGAAAAAGCTCAGTAAAGGTTATTATGATTATAAAATTAACAAGAGTCATAATCACAATGTCACTAAGGCAATTTAATGTGAATTAACTCAGGAATAGGCTCAAGAGGAAGAAGTTCAAGTCCAAAGATAATTGGGGAAATGGTCACTAGCACACACACTAGGGTTACCTAACTGTTACCTAACCAATACAGAAGGCTCCAGTTTCAGACCAGCATATGTTAGAAACCTGCCTCAGCTAATTGGTGTCTTATGAGAAAAGACCTTTAATGCTCTGGGCTTTCCTAGCTTCATCTCAGTTAAACTAAGCTTACAGGTAATCAAAGTAAAAAGATCAAAGGACTCAGCACATAGATGTTAACACAGAGAATCCACCAAGACCAGAGCCATATATTCTGGCCAACAAATTTAAGGTTTTACCACCAGGAAGTATGACAGACTTTCATTTGTTTTAACAGGTTTAAATATGCCAAACTTCCCCATAACCATATTGTGCATGGCTGTTGGAAATGAAATATGGTTCTTGTTAAGGAACTTAGAGTTTAACTGGGGTGTTACACTTCCTAAAATCAAGGAGGGAACCCAGTGGCTGAGCCTGGTTAGTTTACATGAGATAGACTAGAGCTAAGTGTATGAGAGCAGGAGAAATGACTTTCCTCCTGCTGAAGGTAAAGGAGCATATTCAGGGTATTTAAGGTTGACTACAGCAATTTTAAAGGAAGAAGCCAAAGGTCATCTTTGAGATTACTGGCATTTAGGCATTGCTCCTGGGGTCTGAATTTCACTGACAGCCTAATTCAATGAGCATCTTCTTTGATGTTGAAGGCTGAAGAGTCAGAAATTGTACATCATCAGTTTCAAAAGATGCTGACGGAATTAAACACACCCACTGATGCATTCGAGCTGAAAATTGCCAACAGTCTTTATGGAGAAAAAACTTTTCCATTTCTTCAGGTAAGTTTGCCTGCCTTCCACAGCTTTCATCTGCATTCTGCTCCCCATTTCTGAGGCCAGATGCGGGGAGCGAGGACTGACTGGGATGGGGAATGTTTGCTCCAGCACCACAACTCACTGTCACAGCAGTGTCCCAGATCCAGACAGTGCATGTCACCTGTGCACACAGGAATTCCCCAAGGAGGATGTTACTGGGACTATGATGAACTGAACTACTACAGACACAGGGAACATGTTTTGGAGAGAAATGTTGGCTAAGAGGTTTCTAGAATGTGTAGACACTTGTATCTGTCCTTAAAGAGAGCTGGGGACATGTCTGGGAATATGGTATTCCTAGGATTAGACATATGCACAGAGATGAGAAATGCGAAGGTCAGATTTACCAGTCAGAATGCTCATGAACAATGCTTTTCCTTAAGAGCATCTTGCTACTAATGGTGCATATCTTTGTTTCTTCCTCTATTCTCCTTTCTTATGTCATATACTTTCAACCTTTGGTAACTTCCTCTTTTGTGCCACACTGCATTTCCCTCTTACAATGCCTGCATGCCATTTGTATTCAAATATGAATGTGCCGGAAATACCGGATATGGTCATGGTCTGCATTCACTCACCACACTCATAAGCTAACTACTGCATGCACTAGTCTTCATTCCTCCTTTCTTTCTCTACATCTTAAAGGAATATCTGGATGAACTGAAGAAATTTTACCTAGCCAATGTGGAATCACTCGATTTTCTAAACAATACAGAAGAAAACCGGAAGAAGATTAATGCCTGGGTGGAAAGCCAAACAAATGGTAGAGTATGAAAGGGCTGCCTGCTACACAAACATTTTGAGTACCCTGGGCAGGTGCCCTATGAGTTACATGTGCAGGAGCACTGTGGGAGGACGTGGAGATGGAGTTGGAGAGAAGGAGGAAATGGCACTGCAGATGTGGTGGGGTCCCAGGCATAGAGAGAGAATTAGGGGACAGGAGGGCAGAGGCCCTGGGTGACAGTGTCTTTGTGCATGCTGAGTCCATATCAGAGCTGTTTTGAGCTCCTATCCTTTCCTTGAAAGCAGAGACTATTTTTCATTATGGATAATTAAGAGAATACACAAGAAAAGAATCCTTTCTCTTCTCTCTAGCTGAGAAAATGTAAATTCTCCCTGGAACCCACAATGCTTGCCACCTGAGCTGGAGCTCCCTGGGCTCATTTTACCCACACCTCCTAGACAAGTGCACACATGTTCTCCTTCCTCAGCAGGGGGCTTATCAGAGCTGCCTTTGTTCTCTGCATATCTCTCCTTCCTCCAACTCTCATGAGAAGCCAAGGCTCCAGCAGCCCAACTTGAAAATGCATCCACACCAAAGGATTAGTGCCTGACAGCACAGGGTGTACATGTCCAGTCAGAGAGCTCATGTTTTTCAAGATTAATGTGCAGTTGGGCTCCATTTCCTCTGAGTCATGATATAATCTGGGAAATCAAGTAGAAGGGAAGGTGAGAAAGAGTAGGGAAAGAGATAAGTTGGCAGAGTCAACAAAACATGCTTGCCAGTATTCAATGTGAAATGACTAGAATCACTCTACAGAAAGTCCAGCCTGCTCTGCCATCACAAGAAGCTCTGTCTCCATCCCAGGCCAGCACCACAAAGAAGGCTACAGCAGGCGAACAGGCCAATGAGTCCCTAGGAGCTAAATTAACTAATGATCAGTCATCACTTTTGCATAGCATCTCCCAGACAGATCGCTAGTACCTGCATGACAGGCCTTTATGTTCTTTCCTTTGCAGACAAAATCAAAGACCTGTTCCCTGTTGATAGTCTGGACTCAAGCACCGTCCTGGTTCTGGTGAATGCAATCTATTTCAAAGGGCAGTGGGAGGAGAGGTTTAAAAAAGAATATACTGAAGAAGGAAACTTTTGGCTGAACAAGGTAACAGTTAATTTAATTATGTGATATAGGGTAGTTTTAAATGAAAGATGCAATTTAAGCATACTTGTTAGGCTTTCCATTAAAATTTGTGGATATCTAGTTTATTCTAGTAGTTACATTTAGTTAAAAATATTGAAGAATCTTCTGTGTCTAGTTTATGAAATTCCTGTTTTGGCTCTTCCAACAAAAAGATGTATGTGGCATCTCAGAAGACTTCTCTGTTGCCTCTTCTGTCTCATTGGGTTTTTAATGCTCTAATTTCTTGCAGGATGTGAGCAAACCTGTGCAGATGATGAAACAAACTAAGCATTTCAATGTTGCATCACTGGAGGATGAGCAGGCCAAGATCCTGGAAATACCTTACAAAGGCAATGAGCTGAGCATGTTTGTCCTGCTGCCCAATGAAGTGGATGGGCTGCAGAAGGTAAAACTTGCCTCTCCAGGTCCTCTTTCCTATACTGCCGGGTTTAAACCAGCATCTAGACCAAGGAGCGTCAGAGTAATGAAAAATGCCAGCTGAGAAGTGATGTTTCCTCTTTGAAAGGCAAACATTTACAGTCGGACACAAAACATTTTACTAGAGTTATACATATGTATTATCAATTGATGGTAATAGTGGACAGCAATTTAACTTTGGTAGAGAGAGTAGAGAATTGTGTGAGATGTTTGCAAATATATGAAGCAAAAAATAACAATAAGGGATACTTGATAATTTCACTATGTAATAAGTAATGTATACAGAAAAATAAAAGGAGAGCCTACCAAAAAATGATACATTCATCACACTGGTAAGAGAAGTAAGAGCAGTGATATAGTTTCCTTTCTACACAGAATAATGTACTGATTCTGGCTTTGTTCATACATATACAATGCTCACACAATATATTAAATATGTATATGTAGTCAGGACTTTTTGCTTATTAGAACAAGAGCTAATAAGTTGAATTATCTCTATATTCCATTTATTGCTAAAGATTTCCCACCTGCTCAGTTCATTTTCAAAAGGTGTTACAGATCTTTAATTTTAGCTGCTTTCTCTCCTATTCTTACAGCTTCAAGATAGTCTCACAGCTGAGAAACTACTAGACTGGACAAGTGCACAGAACATGTCCAAGATGCGAGTGAACTTATATTTGCCGCGGTTCAAGATGGCAGAAAAATATGAACTCAAGAACATCTTGATAGGCCTGGGGATGGCTGACACCTTCAATCCAAAGAAGGCTGACCTCTCAGGCATGAGTCAGGAAGGGGGTCTTGTAGTGAGCAAAGCCCTGCACCAGTCCTTTGTGGAGGTTACTGAAGAGGGAACAGAGGCTGCAGTGGCCACAGGTGTACGCATTAGTAAGACATCAGCAATGACACGTGAAGAATTTTGCTGTGATCACCCTTTCCTCTTCTTTATCAAGGAAAATAAGACCAATTGCATCCTCTTCATTGGCAGATTTGCTTCCCCTTGATGGCTTTGTCCCTACCCTTGGGAAAAGTTCACACAAGTTATCCCAGTAAATGCATGGATGAAAACAACAGCTTCCCTTTCATTCGTTTCCTTCCCAGTTTCATAGACACCACTGAAAACTCAGGAGTGGAAGGCGCACGATTATTTTTCCCTTTCAACCCACATATATGCAACTCCTCTTTTTCTCATAAAAAATTCTCTTGACACAAAAAATACAAAGTTAGGATAAAGTGATATTTCAATACTGGTTCTTGTAAATTTGAAAAATGATCTGTTTGTGACCTGTTTTAGATGAAACAAACCAAATAAGACTTTATCTTTATGAGATGAGGAGAAGCTCAGTGAACCTCCTGTCCTCCCCTTCCTCCTCTTCCTTCCTCCTCCTCTTCTTCCCTCTCCTCTTTCTCCTCTTCCTCTTCCTTCTTCTTTTTTTTTTTGGGGGGGGGTGGGGAGGGTTGGGAGTAGAAGTGGAAATCTTTCTGCTCCATGGGGGAGGGGGAAAGAGGGGTGATATGGAGGGGGGGACGGGATATGGGGAAGGGCTGGGAAGGGGAAACAAAGGAGAAAGCAACAATGCTTGGTAAGAAATGTACTCACTATCTTGCCCATGTAATTGTAACTCCTCTGTATGGTATTTTCATAATAAAAAAATTTTTAAAGACTTTACCTTTAAAAGAAGTCTAAGAGTTGATTTACCCACACTTTCTGATTTACCTGAATTTAGGAAATATCTGAGAACCTGCTTATATTTCTTAGTCTGTGATTCTATAAAATACAATATCAATAAACAATGTCATACCATATATCTGTGGCTTTGCCTTTTATTAACCTCAAGAAATGCATATGACCAATATCATCTTAGAAAGATGAGTGATGAAGATATCAGAAATAAAAATTCAAAATCAATACAGACATGCTGGACCAGTAAGCAGGTAGCTTATTTTAGATATTCGTTGTATGTTGTTTCAAATGAAGAAATATTTGTTTGTTTATTGTAGTGATGAGGACTGAACCCAGGGTTGGCCTTATTCTTTCTAAGCAAGCTCTCTACCACTGAGCTAAACCCCAGCCCAAGGAAAACTTAGAATTCTACAAGACAATAGCTACAGATATCCACCTAAGAAAATGGATTAATATAATTGTCATATTAGTAGATGTCAGGAAACACTCTAGAAGCTTGTACTGTCCAAAGCAGTAATCATTAGTCATGTGATCATTTAAAATTAAGATTAAACAAAATTAAAAATGTGACTCTTTCATCTCACTAACCATAAATTACTTGCACATGGCTAGCAGACCCCATAGTAAGCATGTGCTTCCTGAACGTTTCAATCATCTTAGACTCTGAGCAGCTGTGGTCACTGAAGTGAGAAGATCTTCTATGCTGTCCCTGTAATGTTCTTAACAAAATAAACCAGACTTTTTAATCCATTAAAATTTAATCTAGCAAAATTTTAAATCAAGTATCAAGTTGAATAGGAAATACTACAAGAATTGAGTTTGGATGGTAAATAGAAAATCAATATTACAACTAGTTGACAATAAATTCACTTAAAAGAGAGATTAGATCAGTTTATACTGTGACGTCATTTTTATTTTTGAGAATAATACACTCTGTACACGTATTTGTGTGTATACATACAACCTATGTCTCAAGGAATGTATAAGAAACAACAGCCAGTTGCAGGGCTCATGCCTCTAATCCCAGGAGGCTCATGATTTGAGGCCAGTTTGGCGAAAAAGCTTCCTGAGCTCAAACCAATAAGATGGAGTATGGTGTGAACATTTGTTATTCCGCCTACATGAGAAGCAAAAACAGGAGGATCACCATTCATATCAACCTAGACATCAATGCAAGACCCTACTCAGAAAAGCAGCAGAAAAAAAGAGCTGGTGGGGGGTTCAAGTCATAGAGTCTCCCCAGCAATCTCAAGGCCCTGAGTTCAACCACGAGGACCACTGTGAAATTAAAACAGAAAAAAGAAAAGGAAACTACACCATTTATTCTGAGGTAGGATGATTGAATGATTTGATGACACGGGTGACAGAAAGATTTGGTACTGTAAGTGCTTTGTTATCTTTTGCATCTTGAGTAAGGTGCATGTCCTTGTCAAACATCAGTAAAATCAACATTAATAAAAAGTTAACTAGCTCTGTACAATGGTGGCTCATACCTGGATTCCTAGCTACTCAGGAGGGTGAAATCTTAGAACTGTGGTTTAAAACCACCCTGGGCAGAAGAGTCCCTGGGAGGCTTTTAACCCCAATTAAACATTCAAAAACTAGAAGTGGAGCTATGGTCAAAGTGGAAAAGCAGTGGCCTTGAGCAAACAAAATCAGGAAAGCACCCAGTCCCTGAGTTCAAGCCCCACAACCAACAACAACAACAAAAGTTAACTAATTCATCAATTTTACTCATATATCTAGGGCTAACTTGTAGTCCATTAAGGCACTACCAACTTTCCGGGAAAACAGAGCATATCTAAGTATGGCTTCTAGAATAACATATGTTGAAGGAGAATACTCTGTAATTATACTAGATTACTCCTGTCTACAAAATTATACTCTACTTCCAAAATGCAGGTTGAACAACTAGCTAACAAAATCTGGAAATGCTAGTTCAAGATAACAAATAGTGAGAGAGGAAACAAAAATATTTATAGCAAAGAAAATAATACAAAAGTATACAAATGCCGTATTGTGTTACATGAGTTGGTGATTGAGTTATGATGTCTGGGTCATAACAAAATCTCAGTGAATAATTCTGTTAAAAAGACATGAAGCCCATGTCAAGTTTGTAAGGACACAAAGAAACCTAGAAAAGAGACAAATTCTCTGTTACTACTACTACTACTACTACTATTGTTATTATTATTATTATTATTAAGCTGTCCCAATCACAGGTGCCCCAAAGGCTTAGATGGCACTCACTGGTGGACTGGCAGGTCATTATCTCAAGATGGGTCAGGTGGATCAGGTGGGGCCTTGTGACAGCAGTAAGAGGCACAGCTGCTGGCAGGTGCTGTTCTGGTCCTGTCAGGTGCTTCAGAAGCCATGGCAGGAGAGAATGGCTCAGACAGGACCCAGCCATGAGCTGGATGTTGGGATACCTAGCTTTCACCTGCTTTCAGTTAGTTCATGGGCCCAAGGAAGAAATCAGTGCGTCTTTTCTGCAACAGAAGCTGATTTTAAGTAGAAGAGGTTGCCACAAATTTCACTGAAATCTGGGATAGAACGCCTTTCTAGGCTCCTTTGGTAGCAAATGGGAAACATTCCACATGCAAACCAGTCATGTCACTTCCAAGAGCTCTCCATTGTCAGCTGCTTGCAGAAAAAAAGCAATGGTCTCTATGTGTGTAATTAGCATCACAGGTAACTTCCATTTCCTGTTTGAATCCTTCACTTAACAAGCAAGTTTTCAAACTATACTCATTGTCCATAAGCACACTTGTCCAAAAGGAAGATGTTAAAAGATGACTATGCCTAGCTTACAATATAGCCGGACAATAAATCAATAAATGCCCCTGTTCTCAGTTGATAGGTCATATATGGGGATTTGAGTTATGACAAGCTGTTTCCCAAAAGTCTTCCCAGTCCTTCCTAGTGTGAGCTCTGTCTAACCTACCACTGAACTAAGGGCAAGTCTCAGATCAGTAACTTCATCATGTGACTATATTCTCTTCATGTATTTTTTTCTAACACTCATGGACATCTTTACAAAATGTTTGCCCTGGTCATGGTGATACTCTTTGTTGTAAGTGCTTGAGAGATATTAGGGTAATTGAACTAGGTCCCATGGATCTGATCTGCTGTGGAAACAACAACAAATGCATTTGATCCCATAAAACTGAGACTAGATCCTGTAATATCCTGGGTTTCTATTCTATTCAAGTAAACCCAACTCACAAGTAAGACTGGTCCAAACCCCTGGATTTTGCACATAATTTTATTCCAAGGTGGTGAGTCTGATAAAAACTAATTCGCAGGATGGAAATTGTCTGATGACTTGTTAAACTTATTACAAAACTACTCTGGATTCACTAAATCCACCCTTCTCTGGCTTCCGCTGGACCCATGTGGCAAAAACACACATCAGTCTTGCATCCTGATTACTATCAATGAGAGTCATGATAACAGACCATACATTCCCACTTCTGGAATCACCTAGCTATATACCCTGTCAAAGCACTAAGCAAAGGCCACCAGTGCCGAGGATATACAACAGTGTATTTACCTGCCAGACAAAAGAACAAGCCAAGGAGGGATTCACTCAGTACTTGATCTTAGTGTGATTTGCCTCTGAAGTGGACCCAGAAAGTAAGTCTCAGGCATAGAGAGAGGACTTCATTCACAATGCAATATTCAGAGGTGGAGTTTCTGGGAAATTATTAGATCATGAAATTCCTGACCTAATTGATGAATGGATCTTTTCATGGACTCACAATTGGATGGAACTATTGGGAGGCAGTGGAAACTAGGACTTGAAGGCTGGCGGGAAGAGGCTGATCACTGGGAATGTGGGTTTGAGGGCTGTGTCTTGTGTCTAACTCTCTTATTACTTCTCTGCTTCCTGACTGCCATGAGGTGACTGCCATGAGGTGAGCAGAGTCCTTCCTTCAGGCCCCTCTGCTATGTGCTTCTGCCATGATGTTTCTGCCTTGCCTTGGACTGCAAAGCAATGGAGACAGCTGACCACGTACTGACATCCCTGAACCATGAGCCAAAACTGAGTTAGTTTGTTTATATCAAGTTGTTTTATCACTGTAATGAAAGGCTGACTAACACACATGGATAAAAGTCAAGTTTTTAACAGCTAGAGAGTGTAAGTTTATAGAGATTGTACTAATTAAAGAGGACAAACTGGTACATTGGATAGTACTTTTGTCATGGTAAGGTTTTCCTGTCCTAGTGTTGATCCCTTTGCCCTTCTGTTCCTCATTGTTTAACTAATGGAATTAAATCGATGAGTTCTAATATCCCTAGCAACATCCCACTGGTCATTGAATCTTTTGAGAAATGTAGAAGGATTACTTTAGAAGCCTTTCAATGTATATTTCTTCTTAGAAAAAAAAACAGTAAGCAAACCAAAAAAATAAACTTTCAATATTTGCAATGCTTGTTGCCAAGAGATACCCAGTATGCTCTGACACCTGATCATGGTTTCATGGGAGACAGAGTTATTCATCGGGCTGGTAGACCCTGACCAACAGGAAATGTGAGTTGCTGCGCTTCAGTATGGTTTTTATGAACCAATGACAATCAATGCATAAATATGTAAATCTAATTCATTTACATAAATGTAGCCATATATAGTTTGTGGCTGTCCTATTGAAGAACACAGGTTTAAAGGTTCTTCTTGCTTTCTGTTCCATGCTTCTGTTCATGAATTCACAGTCTCAGACATGAGAAAATTCCAGTGGTCAATCCTCATGTGTTCATTATATAATCTCAGAAGTTAGGGTACCTTCACACTTCTGATCCAAGAATTTGAATTCTCCCCTAAATTTATTTAGATATAAAGAAAATGACACTAAATAGAAACTTGAATATATTCAGAACAATGAGGAGTAATCAAAGTTAGTACATGGAGAAATTTTGTTCATTTTAAAATATAACTGGCTGTTTGAAGCAAAGAGCTAAGGAGCTACTGAGGAGTTCATAAGAAATGTAGAACACAAAAGATAAGGTGCCAAAGAAGAATATTTTAACGTTGTCACATAGAGTTATGATGCGTAACTGGGTGCCAATGACTTACACTTGTAACCCTGCCTACTCAGGAGGCTTCAAGTTGGAGGACTCAATTTTGAAGCAAACACAGCAAAATTCTAGGCTGGAAGCATGACTCAAATAGTAGAGTACTATCTATGAGCAAGAGAGCTGAGCAAGAGCACAAAGCTAGGAGTTCAAGCCCATACTGACACACTCACACACACACACACATACACACACACACACACACACACACACAATAAGATGTGTATGTAAATACAAACTTTGATGTGTGAAATATATGTATAATTATATATATTAAACCCTACAAAATGAAACAGAACACTAAAATTAATAAGAAAGAAGCCAGCAAAATAGAAAGAGGACAACAGAACATTGAGGCCATCAGGAAACGCTGCAGTATAGTACACTAACAACAAAAGTTAATGGGTTAAGCATTATTTGGCATAATTATTAAACTGCATTACAAAGCAAGACCCAGTACAACAGTCTGACTCCATTTTTGATATTTGGCAGCATCAAACCACCCACCCTTTCTTCCTCTGAGCCTCCTCTGTAAGGTAAGAAAGCTCTGGAGCTCCCTCTCTTGGCACCAGTGGGAAAGTCAAACCGAGCAAGTCCTATCCATGGTAAAAATCCTCACCCTGTTCCACCCTTTTACAATAAAAGCCAAAACCAGTTGACCTGAATGTTTTCACAAGTCTTTGTGGGACCCTCCCTGCCCTCTCCAGAGAGAGCTGTGGGGGGGGGGGGGCTCATGTGTAGCACCTCGGTCACAACTGACCAGTTGTACGGAGATGGGATTCCTCCAATCTCCCTGGGCTGACTACAGCTTCCAGCTATATAATATTTGTTTAAACCTTTATGTAAATACAATGACACATCTAATTCCCAAAAAATTGAGAAAAGAAATAATCAATGCTAACCAATGAAAGCTTGAGAGGTTACACAAATAGGAGACCAATTAAATGTCAGCACAAATACTATTATCAAGGATGGAGTAGAATTCAAAGGATGATTGTGATAGAGATCTGTAGACAGATGATTCATAAACATACCCATGTGTTCACTTGTCACAAAGCAGCTAAGGGAGTTTATCCTTTGGAGAAGGGAACGTTTCCAGTGAACACAGTTGAAACAACTGACTCAGAAAACAGTGAATCGCAAATATTGTTTCACAAAAATTACTTCAAAATAAACCATACGTCTAAATCCAAGTGCAGAGACTATAAAATCTCTAGGGAAAAAATAGCTTGTAACAAAATTTAGATTGGTTTAAAAAAAAACTTCTTATTGAAGACAGAGAAAAGTAGAAGCCAGCAAATAAAAAGCCCATGATGGTCTTAGTCAACATTTAAAATACCAGTAAGAAAATATGATCCACACATCTCATATAGGACTTTTATTCAGAATATGTTAAAAGAAATTAAAGCAATAGTAAGATAAATAATAAAAATTTTAACTGGACCCATATATGAATAAACACTTCATAAAAGAGGATAGGCACAGGGCCAGCTAGAACCTAAAAATAGATGCAACATAAGTAGTCATACTTCAGTTGTAAAAATTAAATCTAGAACAAGAATTATAGTATGGCTCCATGAAGATTGATCCTAAGTAGGGATGATGAGCAGCTAGAATGCTTTTACACTGCTATATATGTATATGTGTGTGTGCACCCATTGTGTGTGTATATATATTATATGGTTTAGCAAGTATGTATTTTACATACACTGTTTGATAAATTCAATGTATATTTATTATTAAAAGTCTCATCTACCTTTTTCAGACCAAAAAAACTCACTTCTAATAATATATGTAGGTATGCTCCCTTTCTGGAGGTGAAACTGGACTTAGTGACTTGTTCTCTAACAATAGAGACTGAGGAAAGGAACAAGCAGAATGTTTCTCTGGAGGAACGGGAACGGCTGAAATCCTATAGTCAAGGATAACATCTCCAGGCACATCACACAGACATCAGGGAGTGCTCATGATGAAATGACTTCTCATTTCCCATCACTCATAAGCCCCATCTGCCAGTGGGAAAATCCATGGGACATGCCCAAAGTGTGAAATACCTTCCTTCTGCCCCTCAAAACATGCAAGGTCATAAAAAATGGGGAAAGTCTAAAAACCTGTCACAGTTCAGATTAGAGGATACTATGGCATGGTAACTAAATGCATTTTTAATACCCTGTACAACAGAGGTTACAAAGAAGGAATATTAATTTTAAAACACCAGTTAACTATAATAATGAAATTTATCTAACAATATTTGCATTAGCTTTTCATCTCTGCCTAACAAATCAGCACTGGTTTATTTGTGTTCTGTTCTAAAGTCCTGGCCAGTGTGGGCCCAGTTGTCAGCTCTTTATTCTACAAAGCAGAAATCGAGATGTTGGTTCTTTGTGGAGACCCAGAGAATTGCTACCCAAATTCTTTTTTTCTTTTATTTTTCTTTTGTTGTTGTTGTTGTTGCTGTTTGTTGTTGTTGTTTTGTTAATTCTGGGCCAGGCGCTGTCCCTCAGCTCTTCAGCTCATGGAGAGCATTCTACCACTTAAGCCACAGCACCACTTCCAGTTTTCTAGAGGTTTATTGGGAAAAAAAAGAGTCTCATGGCCTTTCCTGCCTGGGCTGGCTTTGAACCATGATCCTCAGATCTCAGCCTCCTGAGTAGCTAGGATTACAGGCATGAGCCACTGGTGCCTGACCCCAAAGTCATTTTTCTGCCACTGTAGTGCTGAGCTTCCCATTTCTTCATAAGCAGAAGTTCTGTCAGAACTAGAGACTCCTCTTAACACTTGGAATTCCTACCTTCAAAGCTAGCAAGAAAATTTCTCTCTTGTCAAATCCATTCCAAGCTTTGCCTCTCTCTACCTTCTCTGTCTTTAACTACTAGGCCAAAATGGAAAGGGCTCCTGTGATTAACGTTCAAGTTCCTTCAGAGAAACACATAAATTAGTGTTTAAATAACTGAAAGAGAAGGTATGATAATATCAGACCCTGGAGTCTTAGGAGCCATCTTAGCATGCTGCTTACCCTGATGATAGATCAATGTTGCTTTCTTACATGGAATAAAGGTACCATAACTATTAGGGCATAATGGGTAGGTACATGAATCAATTCACTGTACTGACTTTGTGTGTTTTCTGTAATCTAAAGTGCTTCCATAGTTTAAATTTATATGAGAAATAATTCAAACTCATAATTGTAACTGCATATGTCATCTTTTTCCTCAAACTGCAAACAATAGATAGGAAAGGAAGATGAAGATTTCAAGTCTAAGGAGAGAAGAGAAAAAGCAAGAACCAATGCAACAGCGATATACACAAGACAATATGTTGGAAATAATCTATACAAAACTTGGGGGTAGAGGTTAGGAGGAGAAAAAGCAGGAGGAAAATGAGGGAAGGGGTTACAAGCTTGACACTGTAACCCCTCTGTACATCTCCTTGACATTGAAAAAGAACACCATAAAAATAATAATAAAAAGAATGAACGAGCATTGAGCATTTATTAAGCTCTAGATATTTTCTTAAGCACTTTGAATAAACAGTCTTATTTGATCTCCAAGTCTGCAAGCATTTTAATAGGTAATTTCTGAATTTTGCAGATGTGTTAAAAGCGATGCAGTGACTATGTAGCAGAATGGAGAATCCAGCTGAGGTCATCTGCTCCCAGAATCTTCATTTGGAAGCATTTTCCCCTCGTTCTGTTCGTCACCGTGACCCATCCCAGCAATGACCAGTCTTTCAGCCACTCGGCACCTTCCCAGACAAAGACAGCCTCCAAAGAACGCAACAGAGGCAGTAGTTTACATTTGACCCAAATACTCCTGTAAAGGTGATTCATAATTATAAAAGCCAAAATGTCATTATCATAAATCAACCAGCAATCATGCACACTTGATTCTCAATTATCTTGGGTTACTTTTTTTTCTTCTATGCTTAGAGCTTGGAGCTCATTCTGATGAACTCTTATTTAGAGAGTTTGACAAATTGCACTCAAATCTTACCAAACTCCAACTTTCTAACTACTTTAAAACAGACATGAATTATCCAGTTAACAAAGCACCACACATGAGAACAAGAAATAAGATATTCATCTGAAAATGAATACTTAGGTTGAAAATTCTATGGCTTAATTATAAGATTTTTCTCTTTTTATTTCTCCTGTAGTAGGAGTTTTCTATCTAGAAATGAATATGTCAAGATTTCCATTCATCACAAATGTATTAGCTGTGCCATTGGCACCATGAATCCCAAAAGCAAGTGTTTTTTTCAATGAATTCCTCCAAATATGGTTTTAGCCATCTCATGGACACATTAGCCCTAACTTGCCTGCATTGCCAGGTGTTTATCTAAGGAGGCTCTGCATTCCACAGGTTCTTTCAGTACCAAGTCACAACATCCAGCTAAAACTAGCTGAACTCACTGCAGGAAATCATTGGTGTCTGGAACTGAGAACAGTAGATCATGCGTGCTCTCACTGTCTCTCTTCCCATCTTTCTCCCTCCCTCTCCTCCTCTCTCTCTGTGTATGTGTCTGAGAGAGGAGGATAGAGACAGACAGAGGAGAGACAGAGACAGAGTCAGGGAGAGTGGCAGACAGAGACAAAGGGAGGCACAAAGCAAGATAGAGACAGATAGAGATGAACAGATCTGCTTTTTTGTTCCATTTCTCAGTATTCACCTTGTCCTCTCCCTTGGATTAGGAGAATAAAATTGTAAATGTCTTCAAGGAAGGATAGAATCTCTCCCATCATTTTCCATCAAGTCCCAGGCCCCATCCTTCCCTCTTTGTGGTTGAACAGTGATTGGCCAGGCCTGATCCTTATGATCAGTTGGACTTTGGGTACACTGTAATGGGCACCACATGGCACTCAGACAGGGTTTAACCAGAAACACCTCTTCTTTTTGCCAAGCAGGATGTTGTTCAACTATGTGGTTTGCTCGTTTCTTTCCCAATATCATCTTTTTACCATTTCAGAGATGCCCAGACCCATTGAGGACACTTGTAAACACAAGGAAAGAAAACTTAAGTGGTTACTCCAGGGTGTGGGGGGTGATGAGGCCCCGTTTCTGTTGGGGGAGGCCCAGATCATGAACCGGGGCTGCTGTTGTGACTGCCACTCCCCTGTGGTAGCTGTTTACTGGTTGGCCGATCCCTAATGCAGTTTGAGTCACTGCACTTCCGAAAGGCTTATTACTAAACACAGATGAATCACCTCTTCTCTCTTCTTCTGCCTTTTTTAATTGACTGAGAAGGGGTGGCCAGCTGAGTGGAGGAAGCAGCAGAACTGGTTTTACCTTCCCATCCTGTGTTTGAGAAGGGAGTCCATTTCCAATCACTTGAGGCCTCTATGAACATAGTGGCCTTCTTCCTTGGCAACATAACTACAAAGTCCCTAACAAAATATTATTAAAATGAATCCAATAACCCAGAGCCTATGAGACCCAACTTAGAAGTAGGTATTCAAGGAATTCAGGACTTATTTAATATCCAGTACAGCTATTAATAGAAAAATAGAACAAAATATACAACCATCTCAAGAAAAAGCTAAGGATTCAACAAAAATAATCATAATAGCTGGGCACTGATGGCTCACGCCTGTAATCCTAGCTATTCAGGTGGCTGAGATCTGAGGATTGCGGTTCAAAGCCAGCCCAGGCAGAAAGGCCATGATACTCTTTATCTCCAATAAACCACCAGAAAACCAGAAGTGGCACTGTGGATCAAGTGGTAGAGCACTCACCTTGAGCTGAAGAGCTGAGGGACAGAGCCCAGGCCCAGAGTTCAAGCCCCATGACCAACAACAACTACAAATAATAATAATAACAATAATAACAATAATAATGACTCAACAAACTAGGAATAGAAAAGAATTACTTATATTTACTGTGATAAACAGTATCTAGGGTACAGTTTTTTTTCCATCTCAGAAATCTACGAAAAATGTAATTCAACTAATAAATGAGTTTAGCAAATGAAAAATAAAACCAATCTAGAAAACTCAGTCACACTTCTATAGGCTAATTATGAGTAGTCAGAGGTAAAACTAAGAAAATAATTCCATCCATGGAAGCATGAAAAGTGAGTCAAAATAAATTCAGTAATAAATTTCAGTATACTGAAAATTATGTAATATTGTTGCAAAAAATGAAATTTCTAAATAATTGGAGAGACATTTCCCAAGTGTGGGCTAAAGGACAAAACTGACAAAATTGTATATAAATTTAATGCAGTTCATAACAAAATACTGACAGGCTTCAAACAGAAATTGACAAATTTATTCTAAATTCCATATGGAAATGTAGAGGGATCTGGCATGGTTAATGCATGCCTATAATTCCAGCACTCAGGAAGTTCAAATCAGAGGATCATGAGCTGGAGGCCAGCCATAGAGGGTTAAGATTAAAAAAGAAGAGAGAGAGGGAGAGGGGAGACAAGGAAGGGGGAGGGGAGGCAGAGGGCCTGTTGTAATCAAAACAATTTTGAAAAGGAACATAGTAGACTCACTGACTTGAAAACTTGTTATAAAGCTGTAGTAGTCAAGAAAGCATTAGCTTTATTTTTGGGGGAGGTCCAGTCGTGGGGCCTGAACTCTGGGCCTGAGCACTGTCCCTCAGCTCTTCAGCTCAAGGCTAGCGCTCTACCATTTGAGCCACAGCGCCACTTCTAGCTCTTTGCTTATGTGGTGCTGAGGAATCGAACCCAGGGCCTCATGCATGCAAGGCAAGCACTCTACCACTGAGCCACCTTCCCAGCCCCAAGAAAGCATTATTTTTAGAACAGCAATGTCAACCCAGGGAACTGGCTGAGAGCTCAGAAATATAACCTTATATTTAAAATCAATTGATTTTCATAAAAATGCCAAGACAACCCTGTGACAAAATGGCAGTCTCAAAACATAACAATAATGTGATAATTACTTGTATATATGCAAATATTAAAAATGAATTTAGACACTTACATCACCCCTACCCACCACACATATATACATAAACAATAAATAACCCATGGACTATTGACCTACTAGAATAAAGCAGAAAGAAAGTAGTCAGTCATGGATTAGGAGCAAGGCTTAGTTTTAACACCAAATGTGTGATCCTTAAACAGTTACATTGATAAGCAAGATCTGATTATGCTCCAAAAAGTCCCATAACACTGTAGTGACAAACTATTTTACAGTCACTAAGATAGCTAAAAAATGAAATAAAATAAAGAAGACTATAAGTATTGGCAAAGATGTAAAGACATTAAGTCCATTCTGTTTTGCTGTAATACTGAATAAATGGAACTGCTTCTTTAGAAAACAATTTGGCAGTTCCTACAAATCACATACATCTATCCAATACTAATCATAAGGAAGGATAAAATTCTAAGTCAGGCTATAATTTAGATAAACCTTAAAACTATTATGTGAAACAAAAAATCAAGTTCCAAAAGATGAAATATATGATGTCAATTTAAGACTGATAATAAAATGGTATTTTCATGAGTTGGAAAAGAAAGAAGTTAATGGGTATGGAGTTTATTTTTCAGAGTGTTATGAATGTTCTAAAATCAGTTATGAACATGTTTATACAACTCTGCAACTATACTAAAATCACTGAATCATACCCATTGTGGAAATTTGATTATACATACATACATTGAAGAACACTAGAAAGTTCTAGTCATATATTTGAAAAGGACAAGTATACAAAATATATGAAGAGAAATTTCAAGTTAATAATTAAACAAGACAACTCAATTGAAAAATGAGCAAATGGTTTGAAGATACATTTCACAAATGGAGTCCTACAAATAACCAATGTGAACATGAAAAGCTGCCTAAACTTAATTACTCATCAGAGAAATGCAAATCAAAACCACTCCTTCGTACACACTAGAATGACTATAACTACATGTGAAGACACAATATTCATGTCTTCTGTAAAGACCGGACAATTTCCGCTTTGCTTGCAGCAATGTGAAATGAAACAAGCACAAGCTAAACAACTTGCCATATAACCTAGCCAATCTACTCCTATGAATGTACCAAGCACATTATCTAAGTGTGCACAGCAGCATTATTCATAACAGCCAAAAAGTGGAACCAATCTTCTGGTGAATGGATAAAGAAAACTGTTGTTTCTATGAAATGGAATACTGTTCAGCAATAAAAAGGAATTAAGAATCAATGCATACACAAAAGGATGAACTTCAAAAATATTATCCTAAGTGAAAGAAGGCAGTCACAAAATACTATGCATTTTGTAGTATTCCATTCATATGAGATGCAGAAAAGGAAAACTCATAAAGACGGAAAAACATCTGATTGCTTAAGAGTGGAGATGATGACAGGCTTGAGGAAACTTCTTAGGGCAGTACACATGGTCTACAACTGGGGTGTGGTGATCAATGGACAGCCTCCAGAGATTTGCCAAAACTCAATGAATTGCAAGTTACAATGAATGCATGGATGTCATGGTTGATAAATTATAGCTTAAAAAAACTTTAAAACTAAGTCAGGCTGAGCCCTGGTGGCTCACACCTGTAATTCTGTCTACTCTGAAGGCTGAGATCTGAGGATTGGAATTCAAAGCCATCCTAAGCAAGAAAGTCTATGAGCCTTTTATCTCTAATAAGCTACTCAGAAAAAGGCAGTAGAGCTGTGTCTCACATGGTAGAGTGCTAGTGTTGAGCACAAAGAGGCTCAGAGACAGTGTGTAGGCCAGGACCAGAAAAAAAAACTGATTAGAAAGTTCACAATCAAGAACACTAGCAATTGACTGAGATTTTTCTAAAACATCATTTTACATAAACATAGCAGAAAACATAAATGGGAATAAAGAAAGAAAACAGTTATTCTTCTAAAATTTGTTCTAAACATTTACTTTCCAAAGAGTAAAAAAAGTAGGAATTTTGATCACCTACATTTATCTTCTCAATAATCAGAGATATTTCTAACATCAAAATGTTTAGGATAGGATAGTTAGGCTGTTAAGTGAACCAGTGGCTCACTCCTATAATCCTAGCTACTTAGGAAGCTGAGACAGGGAGAATTACTGTTCAAAGCCATCTGGGGAAGAAATGTCTACTAAACTCTATCTCCTTTCAGCCAGCAAAAACACAGTCTGGAGACATGGCTCAAGTGGCAGACTGAGAACTCAAAAGCCCTGAGTTAAAATCCCAGTAATTACCCACAGAGACACAAAAATAAGCTTCTAAAGCACTTAGAATGGGAGATTAAGAAAACACTGAAAGAGTGAACAAATGCAGCAGTGCTACCCACTAGACACTATAACATGAACTCTACAACTTGTGGGTGGGATGAGGAGGAAAAAATTGGGTGAGAGCGAGGAAAGGGGTGACATTGTCCAAAAAGAAATGTACGCATTACCTGACTTCCGTAACTGTAACCCCTCTGTACACCACCTTTATAATAACAATTTAATTTTTTTAAAAAAAGGAAGAAAGAAAATTCTATCTGGCTTCTTGAATCTTATTTTGTAGTTTGCTAATATTTCTATATCACCTTTCCTAGGCACAGATTATCAAAATATATCCTCTGGGAAAGAAGAAAGAAACATGCAAATGGAGTATGAGGTCAAAACATTGGAACCAAAAGGAGTGTTCAGAATCCCAAGGAATGCGTTCCCCCCAGAGGGGCCTTGCTCCCCAGAGGACACACAAAACGTATGCAACCCTGCTTTGTTTTCAAAGGGACAAGATCATTAATCAATAAACCTGGCTACAGCCCTTCGATCACAGATTTAATCCTAAAGCCGAAGGTAAGATGTAGGACAAAATTCAGAGGCGCTCCTCAAGGAGAAGAAAACCTTCCAAAGAAGAGAACGCTATCGGATTTGGCCTGCTTGATGAAGAACAGGAAGGGATGATTGCAGTGGACGTGTTCCTGGCCGGGGGCCGAGAACAGGGCGAAGTCCATGCCCGTGGCGGCTGCCGCCTGTGCGCCATCCTCACTCAGCAGCAGCTCGGACCTGTGCAGCAAGTGCTGCGCGCGGAGCCCGGAGCGCGCGGACATCCCCGAGTAGTCGGCGTGCTCGCTGAAGGCTGCGCACATCCCCAGTGCACGCAGCGCCGGCTCCAGGTCATAGGCATCGGTCACGGCCAGCCGGGGCAGGCGGAGGTCCACCGTCCTCTCCTCCATGCGCCCAGGGCTGGTCCACTCCACCACCTTCTCAGGATTCAGTTTGTCTATGATCTGTTTACGACAGGGTTGGAAGCCAGATCCGCGCAGTTATCAGTTAAACAACAGAAAGGCTAACCCTGATTTGTATCCATGAGAAAGGATGTGTCTCCGACATGCACTCCACCATGTGTCTCTGTATGTAGAAGGCTAAATTGTCTTAACGTTTCTCCATTTCATGATTCCATCTCTCTATCTGTGCAGTCATGAAAAACTGCTACATTTTTAAAGATTGAAAACTGTCGTTCGGGTTTTGGTAAGGTTTGGGTCTCTGATTTTATTTGTGACACAGGTCTCATTGTGTGGCTGCAATGTATGGGTAGCCCAGGCTGGCTCTGAACTTGCAACTTTTCTGCTTCAGCCTCCTGAGTGCTGGGACTATGCACATGCATCACCATACTACCTTTAAAATGTCGTTTCTTATCTTATTATCCACCTCTAGTATTTGTGATTGTGTGTGTGTGTGTGTGTATATATATATATATATATATATATATATGAATACAAAGTGAATCATATATGTGAAGATACTGATATACATACTGTATATGAATATGTGTTACATGAATGCATGTAATAGATGTACAGCTGTTGAGTGCACATGTGTTTCATGTGGTATACATGTATAAATGTATGTATATCCATACACATGGTCAAGCGTAATATAACACATGCACTTGATATAGTATGTATTTATATATAATTGCAGCCGCCAGGAACACCCTTTTATAAAATTCAGTTTTCTACATTATTGCATATCTCCCCCAAATGTCTCCAAACTGCTTTTGTTAACATTCCTTCTATCAGTTTGATAAATTCTGGCCAACATTCATCTATCCATTCACTTTTCAAATGTGTAGCATGTATCAGGCATTGTGGTAAATTCTGATAGATCGAGAAGACACAAAAGCAGCACTTTGGAAATTTCAAACTGGGTGTCGTAATGTATTTGATGCTGAAATTACTGATTTTGACTCAGAGGCAATTTTTATCTTTGAATTACTTCCTAAGAGTAATTACTACACTTGAATCTTTTGACTTAAGATTATAAATACTCTTAAACCTCTCATATATATTGCCACTTGTTCTGAAGATTTTTCCAATTTATAATGCCACTAGAGAAGCTTCCCAGCCAAGGGCTATAATGTGTGGAGTGCATTCTATGTTCTGTACACATTCCAGGCTATGTTTTGCTAACCACACAACACAACCCATGGAGCACCATGGAGCCCAACTAACAGATGGGAAAATACTGAGATTTAAGGAAGTTAAGAGGTTTCATGATAAAGAATTTAAAAGAACAAGAATTTGAACCAAACTCTTCCTGACTTCCAGAATACAAAATGTAAAATTATAAAGTGGGTGGGTCTAAGTCAATGAATTTTATACTAAGGGTCCAAGGAAAAAAGTCAAAGCTCCAAGGGCCTGCTGAATAGCAGCAAAATTGGCTCTATCAGTGCTTCTATAATAGTTTCCCAGGAAAGGAGAGTCTATATGTACTAACCACGTTCTTCAAATGTGAGAGAATCTTCGGAACTCCCACATTAACCTTCAATGTTCACTTCAGCTCATCCCCAAATATTGCAAAGTGGTTCATCTTAATCAAGTTACTACTGATCGATATTCCTCATTAGATATGCATCTATGGCTGCAGGATGAGGTACACTTTCTACGTGATATGCTGGGCACCAGTATCCACTCAGACGTCATGAGCAGGCTCACTCAGTGGCTTTCCTGAAAAGCCTTGGAAATGATGAGAAGTCTAAGGAAATAGACCAGGGGGTGTTTTGTTTACCTTCTCCAGACCATCTATGTCATTGGGCAGAAACACGAACAGGCTGAGGTCATTGTTCTTGTATGGAATCCCCACAATTTTGGCCTGCAGGTCCTCCAGGAAGGCGAAGCTGAGTTTTTGTCTCTGTGCCATCATCTGCACAGGTTTACTTGTGCTCTGTAACAAACCAACAGAGCATCCGATGTCAAAGACGTAAGAGTGAGAGCACAGCTACCAAGCTGCTCACTGAAAGGATCAGTTTGACCTAAAATACTGCTAAGGATTAGAGTCACAGAATGAACACTTGCTGTCTAACAGCGTATCTTTGCTCAAATAAGACTTATGTTCCACATAAGCACACTGAATAAATGAAGCCCCATACCTTAGTCACCCAAAATTCTTCCTCCTTGGTATTTTCTTTCTTAAACTCCCTGTCCCACTGCCCTTTAAAATACACAGTGTTTATCAACACCAGCTTGGTTGAGCTGTTAAGGGAGCCTTCTGGAAAGAGGTCACTGATTTTTTCTGCAAACAAACAGAAAAGTCTGTTAATGTGCAGCAGAAACAAAGCAGACAGACTGGACTGATATTATCCTACAGGCCTTTCCAACAAAGGGTTCACTTGAAGAGAGAGTGGAGAGGTCTCACTCTCCTATTATCTCTTCATTCCTAGGGGATACACTGGGTTAGTGGCTGCCTGTCCAGGCTCTGAGTTCACGTTGCCTCATGAGAATGCGGAGAAATGTGCAGAGAAACCCTAGGCAAGTTATAAAGCTCTCTGAGTTTAATGTCAGCATCAAATCTCCATCGTAGGGTCATTGAAGGAGGGAATGATTTAATAGATACAAAACCTCAGAACTCTACCCAGCACACCACCAGTACCCATTGTTAATTATTAGACAAACCTACATGATGTAGGCCCTACCTGAGATTCAGATGCTACTGATTCTATTGTATAAGGACTTGATATTTTAGGCTCTGCATTTTGGTTCCTCACACACTAAACTCTAGATCATACTGTTCCGACTACCTCTGGATAGACTCTTATTTTCTGTATTTTCTCTATTTAGATGAAGCAAGATGAGACATGCTCTCTGTAATCATCATGAGCTTCTTAATTACTGAAATAAAAAGGCAACTGAGCACTCCAAATAGTGCCTTTTATTGCACATCAAAGTATATATCTATATTAACATTACTCTCCAGGATTTTATGTTTGGCTCATACTAAGGGATAAGAGAAAAGGACAGGGTGAGAGATGAATCAAATTCTCTGCTGGATGGGCTGAAAATTTTACCTGCCCTGCATGATGCTCAAATGGAGACAAGACCAGGTAACCTCAGCCACAGGTAGCAAAGATAAGCTTGGACGGTCTTTGAAGGATCTGTTTCTCACTTATCAAAAAGACATGAAATTCTCTATAATGATGATTAAGGCACTCAGACTCATGGGGAAAGAAAAGAAAAAAAGAAACAAAACCACACCTTCGATTAAGAAAAAGATCATAAGCCTAAGGCAAGCATGGTCGCATTTTCAGGAGTCCTAAAGGCATGTGACTTACAGTCATGCACAAATAATTCTCCACTGCTCTCCTGTGGCTGCTTCCCCTTGAGTCTCTCCACATTGGCAGTGTCCTCCCCCTCCCCTCTGCCCACCCTTTCCTTTTCAGCTCTGCAGAATTCATCTCCAGTCCCCTCCCCACACAAGTCTCCCTGGTGCCCTGCAAGCCCACGGATCTCACTCAAAGCCGGTGGGCAAGAAGTGTTTTCTGGTAGTTGGTTTGTTTTTGGTTTTGTTTTTTATTTTTGTTTTAATGGTGAAGAAACTATCCATACTCTACCATTTGTTTGGCTTGCAACCCAGGAATTAATCTTCTTTCGACATTCATCTGGTGCGTTTACAAAATCAACAGGTTCCAGGGATGCATGGTAATATTTTTCAACATAATCTAAGTATTTCTATAGGAGAAATAGGGAAGAAATAGAAAGAAGTTGAAAGTCAATTTACCAATTGTCAACATCTCCAAATAAATGTCTCTGTTCGTTAGGACAACTAACACAAGAACGGGAACTTTCAAAGCCCTAGGATGATGATTTGGATAACCCCTCTGCACATTTTTATATAAGTGTAAAGAGACTGAGGCAAAATAGACCAAGTACAAAATTCCCAGCACTCAAAAGCAGCCAAATGTCTGGACAGCAGACCATAGAGACCACCATGATTTAAATGGATCCAGGCAGACAACCTAGGCAGATTGTCCCCAGGATCCCGGGTGCTAACAGTGACATTTGACCATTTGTGGCTACCAGTCAAGGTGCTATAAACACAGTCACTTACTTGAAGGAAGAGGTAGGTTTGTTCTCCAAACAGCCTGTTGCTTATGTTCAGTTCATAATCATTCGTGAGTTTCCTCATTTCAGTCAAAAGCTTTTGGAATTGTTGGTGTATCTCTTCTGTCTTCTCAGTCTTCAAACACACTGAGTTCTATTGGCAAAAGAAAGCTTATTTTTTTCATGAGTTTGACACCCTTGAAGGTAGAACATGTGTTTTTTCTGGCATACTCATGACTATTTTTTGACTTCTATACAAATCATAATCAAGTCACATCTAATTTCACTCCACAGGAAGGCTTGCCACTAACCCAGCACCACAATTTTTCTAATTTAGGCTGTACTTTTGGTCATAAATTCAACTGCCCAGTATGATTCATACATAATCTCTAGGTAATCTCTTATCGTATATAAAGTTTATACCTTTATGTTGTAGATGATAAAATAATGTTCCTTGATGAATTGTGTAGCCACTTGATAGAGCTAGACATTGAACTAAAATGAGATTTATCCCTGATCCTAGGCAGGTGAAGAGAATCATGCTTTTATGGATATCCTGTAGAGTCTATGAGGTTTCTGGTGGAGTTCTAGAGAGCTCTCTATGGCAAAGCCAGCTGACCCTGAGGGGGTCATTCTCCCACTGACTGTTGCATGGTGTCTGTCTGTTTCAACTCACAGTGGGGACAGGAGAGAGAATTTATAGATCTGCAGGGAACAACCTGTTCCTGGAGAATGGAATGAGTATCTTCCTCTACAGTATGAGGACTGTACCATTGTTCATTTCTTTCTTTCCTTTGTCATTTTATTTCCTTTCTGGTTCCCCAATGCCTAACAATATCTGACAACTAGTAGACAGGTTAATCTTTGTGAATAAGCAATAAACATTTTTTAAAAACATTCAAATTGAAAATGTAGAAAAAGTCTCTGAGGTTGAATTTGACCTTCAACTGCTTCCTGTTACTAAGCCTTAAGTAACTGACAATCATTATTGTTGACTACCTATAATGACTGGGGTGTGCTATGAGCAGGTCAAGGTATTGGAGCCTTTGGGCAAGGAGGGGTTGATGTAAGCATATTTCTCCTAGAAACCAGTTGTAACTGAGTTGACCTGATAATGGGGGAAGGAAGGAGAGGCCTGATGTCAAACAGGTTTTGTGTTTGACTTTGTTACCTCTATATCCTGGGAGACCTAAGCCAAGAAAATGACTTAAATTGGTCCTGAGTTAGTAATACCCAAAGACCTTATTCCACAAAAAATACACACACACACACACACACACACACACACACACACACACACACACACACACACACACACACATATATATATATATACATTAGGGAGAGGATTCTATCACAGGCTTCACTGAACTCACAGAGTATGAGTCAAAAATGAGCTCATAATCCAAAATTATAAATCATGAACAAACAGGTTCCAAATCAAAAGTCAGTAAAAAAAAAAAAGAAAATTCATAAAAATGCCACAAGGAATTTAGAAGTTGATGTTATCACTATCACCTTGAGAAATAAAATTATAGTGAGAAGGTTAACCCCTTTGAAAGAGAAAGTGTATTTAAGGAACAAGTAACTATTCTGTGTTTAGATTGAGCTAAAATTTCTAGAAATAGATATTGCTCAATATGCATTAAATATAAAATCTCCATACATGGAGGTAAGCATGGTGAAATGTGCCTCTAGTCCTGGCCTCTAGTCAAGAAACTGAGGCAAGGGGAACACAAGTTCAAGGGCAGCCAATGTTACAGAAATTCAGACAGACTAGATTACATGGAAAATTCTCTCAAGGAAACAAAAATACCTGAATAAAGGGTTAAACTGCCTAACAGATACTACTAAGTATACTAAAGCTTGAGCTAAGCAATTGTCTCAAAACTCAACACAAAAACAAAAATTAGGGACTACATAGAGAGAGAGAGAGAGAGAGAGAGAGAGAGAGAGAGAGAGAGAGAGAGAGAGAGAGAGAATAGAATTATATATATATATATATATATATATATATATATATATATACATACATACATATATGGGCAATAGAATAAAATTCTAGTATTTTTCCAAAAACCAAGAAAGTAGAAAATGGGGAAATGAATTATTAAAGATTTAAGTAAGGCTAAGTATAATGCTGTAATCCCAGCTCCTATAGGAATGAAGAGTAGGATTGCAGTTCAAGACCAGTCCAAACAAAAAGTTACAAAGCCCCTTTCTCAACAAACAAGCCAGATATGATGGTCCACAGCTGTAATCCCAGCTGCAAGAGAGGCATGAGTAGGAGAATCATGATCCAAAGCTGCCCCCCAAAAAAATCCCTCCCTGAAAATAAATAAAGCAGAAAACAGTCTGGAAGCCTGGCTATAATGGCGGAATACTTGCCCAGCCAGTGGAAAACCTTTAGTTCATACTCCAGTACCTACCTCCTCCCTCAAAAATGAAGCATTTGAGAATGAATTAAAGAAAGGTATATATTTTCATATTCAGAACATGAAGCAAATCAAAGTTATGATAAATAATAAAGGAAATACCTGCCTAGACACATTGTAGTAATTTTTTAATAAAAGAGCTGAGATAAATTACCTATGAAGGATGCCAATTAAATCAACTTAGTGACAGTAATATTAGAAATAAAGGATGGAATGTTGTCTTCAAAGGGTTGAGAAAAGTATCTGCTTCTAATTCAGTATATAGTTTAACATTCATTCAGACAAGCAGAGGCAAGCATGACCTAACAACAGCAGCTATGTGTAAATCTTCATGCAAGAAACTCTCAGTGCCAGGCGCCGGTGGCTCACGCCTGTCATCCTAGCTACTCAGGAGGCTGAGATCTGAGCGTCGCAGTTCAATGCCAGCCCAGGCAGGAAAGTCCATGAGACTCTTATCTCGAATGAACCACCAGAAAACTGGAAGTGGTGCTATGGCTCAAGTGGTAGAGTGCTAGCTTTGAGCTGAAGAGCTCAGAGACAGCACCCAGGACCAGAGCTCAAGGCCTACAACTAACCAAAAAGAAAGAAAAAAAGAAAGAAAAAGAAACTCTCAGTAAGTGACACTAGCAAGGTTCTAGGAGCAGATGCTCTAAGCCACCTTTCCCAAATTATCAAACTATCAAATTAACCAGAAAAGAAATGCAAATGCCTTTTTGATAAATGTATAAATGAGCGCTCCTCCCTATTAGATAGCATTGTGAGGTTAAGGTTAAGAGTTTGGTGGCCCCTAGAATGACTACCATTCCTTGTAACTGCAGCTCCCACAAAACACCAGGGAAGGGACAGAGCTGCTTCCCAGGATTGTAGAGGCTGTGCCCCACCCAGTCAGCAAGGCTCCATCCTGAGAGGAGCATGAGAATGTGCCCTTGGCGAACCTGCATGAAGGTTCTGCATGAACTACCACGCTTGGGATGGAAAGCATCCTGGAAACAATGCCCAGCCATTTCTGTTGAGCTCTGTTGAGCAAAGCCTAGAACATAACCTGACTCTCCACAGAAGCAGCTAAGCCACCTAGAAAACCCAGCCTTTGGCGATTATGAAATGAACAGCTCACATTTCTGGGTGGTTTGAACTGTGCCCTTATGAGGGAACCGAACTGGATGATGACAACCGTCAGAGCAATGAGCAATTGCGCCCTTCCTGGAAATTCTGAGCATCTATCAGCCAGGACCCAATGGACTTACTCCCCTGCTCCCATTTGGCAAGAATAACCAAGCTACACAAAAGCACCAGAGCTGGAAGAGAACCCAGAAGACCAATTGTCCTGTGCAATATTTTTAAATAAAGTAGCAGCAGAAGGGACCAAGCATGGATGAAATTTACTGATAATACCACCAATGGCTCTCATCACCACTCTATCACCTGTGTGTTCCAGATTCCTACTAGATACATTACTGAGCCTCAAGGATGGTAGTAACTTGTCCAAGGGAGCCTAGCCCTAGTGTTACTGAGTCAATGCTTGAACTCAGAGCTCAAATTCCAAAGCCCCTCTACTCTGTGGTAAGAATGTTTCCATCTACTAGTCCTTATAGTAGTTATGGTCCATTAAGGTGGTAGTCTCCTCTTCACCTTTAAATATCTATTACTACTGTATAATCCTTGCACTCTGAGTTGAAAGTGGTTTCTTCCCAGAGATCATTTTCTAAAGGCTTTGGTTGCCCGGTTCTGTGATAATAACAGGCAGAGAAAGAGATCCTCGAGGGACCTGTGGCTAGATCCCCAGAGATACTGTCCTCAGCAAAGCCTAACACTACCTCACAAAGTGTGCTCGTTCTTGCATGACTGGGTTGTCCTCGAGCAAGGACAGCCCTGAGCTTGTGCTCCCTCTGCATGTGGCAAGCTCTCCTTCCCCTTATCCACAAAGGTATGTGCAACGTACTGTACTAGAAACCGAACGCAGAAGACCATCCAATCATGGATGTGCAGTCTCCAACACGTTGAGCTGAAGAGCCTCTTCCTTCTATAAAGTACCCAGACAACAGTGTGTTTGTATAGCAACAGAAAGTGGGCTAGTCCATTCAGCAACTTTATGTGGCCACGTGAGTGTTATTGCTTATTCATAAGCGTTACTTGATAAGTTGATCCTGACTTATAATATTGGTAAGTTGGTCACAGGTATCAATAAGTCAATGTGTTACTCTTTTGTGACTTTGCCTATCCTTTGTCTCCATAAACCAACCTTAAAAGCAAACATACAATAAGGTTGTAAAATATATATATTCCCACCTCTTTGTCTTCAGTCATTGCCATAAGGTTTTCTGTGTCTTTTTCAGAGTAAAACGCCTGGTAGAGAGAAAATATGGCAGATCAGAGAAGGGCAAACATCACAGAGCCTATCAGGGGAAAGGGCGAGTGGACTAGACATCTCAGAGCTATCTCTCTCCTTTCAAAGTCCCCAGAGGATGTGAGTTGCCCATGCATCTCCTCCCCGGAGCTGTCTCTGTGTTCATCTTTGATGGGTGCTTTACACTGAGCTGCTCCTCCCAGTCCTTTTTGTCTTTCATGTCCTGGCTTTAATTAGGAGAGTCGTGGCATTGAACAAGGCCACTTCTCACTCAGCGCTGACTCAAAGGCGTCCCAAGCATCGAGGGACATGTGTGATGATGTTTGGGGGAAGGAATGAGGCACTCCTGAAGGCACGCCATGTCTCGCGGTCTGTTTCCTGGTGTATGGGGTGAGATGAGCATCTTTTCCAGGGAATGTGGGACACGTCAGCGCCCGCCCAGAACCCAGACCCTGCATACAAAGCCAAGGACGCGGCACCCACCTTCTGTAACTGGGAGGCGGTGGCTCCCTGGGTCCCTAAGAGAATCATGCCAATGGCGGTTGAGATGCCCAGTGGGGAAAAGAAGATGTTGCCGTCTTGTATTTCCTTGAGCTTTTTGAAAAGAGCAAAGCCGAATTGAGCGGAGGCTGCACTGAAAGGAACCATGACGACTTGGAGCAGACCTGGAACCGCAACAATAGCAAGTTAACACTGAAGATTTGGGGTCCATTTCTCTGAGTCTCAGGATCTCTCCTCCCTGGGTCCAGAAAAGGGTGATTACGCCCCCAGTGCAAGATTCCTGTGCCCGCCTCGGCCCCTTCCTCAAGGGGGATGAAGTCCCCTGGCTTCCTCCTGCAGCTTGCTGGCCTCTGGGGAGCAGGGTTAATTCCTTAATGATTTTCTCTCTCCTGGTCTCTGTCTGAACATGCCGACCTCGTGGAGATAAGCTTCCCACACGCAACCCTGCATTCTACTGAGATCTGGCTTCGGCAGCTGCTCGGCCTGTGACAACGTGGAGTTGGGAAGGGCCCCCCCACCCCGCCCCGCTACTAACCCCAAGTCTAAGCAGTATCCCCAATCCAGGCTAACAATAAAAAAGCGCTCACACCTTTATCTGATGCTTCCTGTTTATCAGATGACCCAAAACCCAAGCCAGAAGGTGGCAGCCCACACTCATTCTCTTAAGCCCCAACCATTCACCCCTTGAAAACGTGACTCTGGGCTGAATTTTTCCCTAAAAAGCAAGGGATTATTATTGCAACTAGGCATAGGTCATTAAAGAATTACAAGGATTTGCTCTTGGCACTTTTCTGGGTTGTTCCGGTTTTACTTGTGACCTAACATATTTTCTCTCTCTCTCTCTCAAACACAAAAATAAACAAATTATAAGAGCAGCTCATATTACCAAAATAACAACATGAGCATGCTGTTTGGTTTCTTCACTACCTGCTTTGTAACTATTTAATAAAGACTTTTAAAAAGACTCCTGAAGGAAAATTAAAATGAGTGCAGAATAAAGTTATTGAAAACCCATGTACTCTGGATGCCTTTGAGGTTAATCCCCTAAGGAAACCCACACTGCTAACCCAGCTTCCATTTCCAGTCAGTTCCCTTATAGAGAATCTTGGAAGTTTTAATCACAAACAAATCAACTTTCAGTCAAATAAAACAAAGAAGATCCAGCACCATGGCCTTGTGAGTATTGAGTTAAATAAAGCCACCTCAAAGAATGTCTATGCACAATACAAATATTTATTTCAAATCAACACACATGCATGTGCTCACAATACAAAAGTCTTAAGCTGGAGAGAAAAAACTTACCCGGCTCTTGGAGACACAAAGGCTGTTGAACAAGGACCTATGCAAAATGAGTTTCTGAAGTCCTTAATTTATAGCTCTAGCTCTCTCTCCCTGCCTCTCCCTAGTCATTACAGTTTGTATTTCCAGTGAAACAACCTTTGGTTTCTCAATGATAAGTTCCCTAATAAAAATGGCATGCAAACTTTATGTCAAAACTGAGGGCTTCGTTCTTTATATATTCCTTATAGCTATAAATCATATACTTGAAGTTGTCAACAAGTGTATTTTAATTACAGCTCAAATAAATATGCACTTCAGCAGAGGGGAAACAAGTTGGAATTCCAACATCTCCAAAAAGCAATGAGAAATGCTTTTTTGGAACCTGAACATTTAAGACTCCCAAATTAACCAATGTAAAGACTAGAAGTAGAAGCACAAAATAAGACTATGGAAGGAATTAAAATGATGAAGTGACAAAGTATAATGAATTATGACCAGTCAGAGGGGCTGGGGCATGAGAGTACCTTCCTTCATCTCCAGTGATATTGAGAATCATCCAGGGGAAAAATCCTGTTTAAGGACTCTAAACATTCACAGTGAGACCAAAGAAATGATATTCTTAGGAGAGGATCACAAGGGCTGAATAGCTATGTGCTTATGATCATATAAAATTATGCTCATCAAAATGGAACTCCATTTCTTATGGAAAAGTAGCATTTTTATTTTACTTTTTGTTTAGTTGAGTTTGTTTCTGTTTTACTCCTTTTGTCCCTGTTTTTCATTTCTGTATCTTTTGTCTTGTACTTAAGCTTATCTGATTTGAAGAGGGGAAGGGGAGGCACAGAAATGAGGGGACAAAGGGAACTCATTCGACAGTGATAGTCACTAGACGCTACATTAAAAATGAACTGTGCAACTTGTGGGGGAGTGGTATTGGGAGGGAAAAACCTGGCAGAAAACAAAGAAAGAAGTGACACTGCTCAAAAAGAAATGTACTCAGTACCTGACTTATGTAACTGTAACCCCTCTGCACATCACCTTGACAATATTTTTTTTGGGGGGTCTGGTCATGGGGCCTGAACTCTGGGCCTGGGCGCTGTCCCTCAGCTCTTCAGCTCAAGGCTAGCACTCTACCTCTTGAGCCACAGCGCCACTTCTGGCTTTTTTCTTTTTGCTTATGTGGTGCTGAGGAATCGAACCCAGGGCCTCAGGCATGCAAGGCAAGCGCTCTACACTGAGCCACCTCCTCAGCCCCTTTACAATATTTTTTAAATCCTTTCTAGAACAATGATTTTGCATCTTGAAAGCACATTAGAGGGAAATGATTTTAAAAAAACTTAGTCCCAATTCCTACTCCAGGCAAAGAAAGTCAGCATCTATGGACTAAGGACCAGATATCAGATATCTTTCCCTGAGAGACACAAGATGTGAAGTTGGGGTGGGAACCACAGGCTTTTACAGACATCAGAGAAATGCAAACTTTACCACCACTGTGCTGTGGTAGTGCTGTGACCTGACAAGCCACATTTGATAATAAATTGTATTGGGCCGTCTATTACATTGTGGTTCCAAAAGCAAATAACAAAATTTAAAATAAAAGAACTGGCCTTACTAGAAAATATAACTAGAAAAGAGATTGGTCATGCAGCTTCACCAACAGCACACACACACACACACACACACACACACACACACACACACACACACACACACACACACACATCCATATGCACATAATAGACAACACAAACCCACTCTTTCTTTTTAAAAAAATCTGTCTAAACCAGCCTTGGTGACTCATGCTTGTAATCCTAGCTACTCAGAAGGCTGAGATCTGAGGATCTCAGTTCAAAGCCAGCCTGGGCAGGAAAGTCCCTGAGACTCTCATTTCCAATAAACCACCAGAAAATCAGAAGTGGCGCTGTGGCTGTGGCTCAAGTGGTAGAATGCTAGCCTTGAGCTGAAGAACTAAAGGACAGCTCCCAGCTCCAGAGTTCAAGTCCTGGGACCAAAACAAACAAAAAAGTCTATTTTTGTTGGTTTATATGGCTTAAAAACACTCTTGTTCTCAAGTATTTTGTCCATTAACTGAGAAATCTCTCATTTTACTTCATTCAATAAACATTGTAGAGTCTGCCAGACACTGTGCCAAGCACCATTAATTTCTAAACACCCAACAACCTCCCTGATGTCAGGCAAATGACACTACCAAAGGGGCAATAAATACTTAATAGGACATTATACCTCCAAAATCCAGTTTTTCCTGCCAACCCTCCAACCATTCCTCCTGCCTCTACTAGTTCATCAAAGAAAGTGGACGAGTCTCAGCTTCAGCCTTCAACAAGGGTGTGGAGGTGAGTCACTGTTGCTAAGCAGCAGCTCCATGAAGGGCTCCCCTCTACTCCAGCACATCCGCCTTCCACTCACAGCCTTGGCCCCCGTATGCTCCTGTCTGCACACTTGCAATTTGATTTATAGATTTTTTTTTAAATATTTATTTTTACTACAGCTCTTTAAGAAAATTCAAAGGAGTATTTAATTACTATTATTCGCATTCTTTTTTAAATGTCACTGGAAATATGCAAACTGAGTAGGCTTTCAAAAGCATTATCAATGAGGTATTACAGAGCTAAACCTGGATGTCTATGAAATGGATGTGCTAAGCAGAAAAGGTCCAAAGCTATGTACATATGACCATATAAGATGATGCTAAGCGAAATCAACCCCAAGAAAAGGTCACAAGTGTTTTTATCTTTCTTGCTGTTGTTTTTAGTGTACTTATAATGTACTGTGCAATTTTTTTGTTGCTTTGTATGTTCCTCCCCCACAGTATAACCCCTGTTTTCACTGTATTTGAGTCCGGTGTCCTGCATCTTGTATATACATTTTTCTAATTTGGGGAGGGGAAGGGAAATAACAAAATGCTTAAATAAGGATACAGGTTGACCCATTGTAACGATGAGATGTACAAGACACTATGTTGAAAATGAACTTCACAACTTGGTGGTGGGGGAGGAGTTGGGGAGGTGGGAAGGAAGGGATGGTAGGGGGAAAATAAAGGAGGAGGTAGCAATGCTCGATAGGAAATGTACTCATTACTTTATTCATGTACCTGTACAATCTCTACAATAAAAAAACATATAAAAACATATACAAAAAAAATGGATGTGCTAGTGTTTTTTAAAGATGCAATACCCTTCAGCGGACACCGATGTTCCTTGTTTCAACATCCCTTCCAGTGTATGTTCTCTATGTTTTTCTCTGTGTCCCCCCCGCACCCCCCCCCGGCCCCACCGCCCTCCTCTGTCCCATTTCAGAGCTGTTTCTCTGGCCTTGGCGTTCTTAAGTCTACCCTGGGCCTCGCTGCTCTTATGAGAGAGACTGCCCCCTCCCCTACGGTACATCCCACAAGTTTTCACTGGGAACAGCAGCTCATGTGTTGGGGTCAGGACGCAGAGTCCCAGCCCTATTCCTTCTTCTCCTCCTCTCACATCTTCCAAGATACTCTCCCTTCAACCAGCACTCCCCTCTGGAGTCTCCCCTTGAGCCACTCTGACCCTTCCCAATCTTCCAAGGCCCAGCCGGGGCTCTGCACCTGGCCTCGCTGCCCAGTGCAGTTCACACCATCGACATGCACCTGCTCCCCAGCCACTCGCTCTGCTCATGACCCAGAGCCTCCTGCTGCACACCCGGAGTCCTGCTTGGATTCTTACCTTCCCTAAACCTCATTTCCGCGTCTTCACAGCTCCCTGTCATTAGGCTTTTCCCTAGCCCACTAGCTCAGCAGTCTCTACTTTTTTATTATTTCAAAACTGTCACAGTAGAAGACAATTATAGTAAGGACGATAGTCCCTGTGCTGATGTGTGAAGGAAGGCAAATGCTCAGCCCCAAGGAAGACGGCTGACAGGTCCCCCGGTCCCCTTCCACAACTCCGCCTTCCACCACCGCCACTGTGCGTCTCTAAGATATCCTCTTAGGATCTAGATCCGGGATCTTTAGAATGAGTATATTAATTGATTATTAATTAATTGATCAGTAATTATTATATATTAACTAGTGGGGGAAATCTTTTTTTATGTGTTTGCAAGAAACATTCTGTACACCTCCTTGAAGACAGTGCATGGTGGAAATGGAGAGCAGATAAATCTTTCTGCAATGACTAGTACATGTCTAGGACAAGCAGAGGAGGTCAAAGGCTATGTACATATGACCACATGAGATAATGTTAAGCAAAATGTACCCCAAGACAGGGATACAGTGTTTTTTCTTTCTTGCTAGTGTTTTAAATGTACTTACAATGCACTATGTGATTCTTTTCTTTCTTTTGAATGTTTTCTCCCACGGTATAACCCCTGTTCTCACTGGGTTTGATGTCACTGTTCTGCATCTTGTATATACATTTTTGTAATTTGGGGAGGGGAAGGGATATTGGGGAACGCTTGAATGGGGATGCAGGCTGACCCATTGTGACAATGATATGCACAGGACGCTATGTTGAAAACACACTTTACAATGTCAGGGTGGGGGGTGGGAGGATTTGGGGAAGTGGGGAGGGAAGGGATGGTAGGGGAAAAACAAAGGAGGAGGTAACAATGCTTGCTATGAAATGGACTCATTGCCCTACTCATGTAAGTGTAACCCCTCTGTACAACATTTTTACAATAAATATATGTATCTTAAAAAACAGGGAAGTAAAATGAGACAGGACTAAGAATTTCTAGACAACAAGATTGTATGCACATAATTTTAATTACATATGTAATGTTGATTATGATTTTAAGTCTTATTCTAATGTTTTACTTGAAATAATTTAAGGCCAATACACTGAACTAAAAAGAACTGTAATCCTGTATACTACTTGTACAAAGACATTATTTTCACACATAAAAATACCCTATGCATACTACCACTGCTTCCATTGAAAACTCAACAAGGGAGCCTAGCAAGTATAATAAGGTAATTATTGACTATCATAAAGATAAAATTATTCAAAAGTAAAAAACGTAATTATCATTCACAAAGAAATTGACGTATATATTCTAACTAAAAAGTAAACAAGATTTTTAATGCAAAGCCAATAGAGAAAACTAAAATATTTTTAATATACTGGCAAAATATATTCAAATTTTTTAAATATACAATTTAAAAGAATATCAAAAAGCTATGTACACAAGGTGCCAGTGGCTCATGCCTGTAATTCTAGCTATTCAAAGGCTAAGATCTAAAGATCACGATGCAAAGCCAGCCCAGGCAAAAAAGTCTGTGAGACTTTCATCTAATTAACCAACAACAACAACAACAAAAACTGGAGGTGGAGCTGTGGCTCAAGTGATAGGGTACTAGCCTTGAGTGAAAAATCTAAGGGACAACACCCAGGCTCTGAGTTCAAGCCATAGAATAGGGGTTGGAGTTGAGGAAATCTATTCAAATCCTTTAAAGTAGCTTCTGTCTACCTACTTAGGAAGCAGAGATGGGGTTGTGACTCATGATCAGCCTGAATAAGAGCTAGTGAGACCCTATCTTGAAGAACAAGCCAGGTGAGTTAGTACCCATCATCCAAGCTACGGTGGAAAACATAAATAGGATGACCACAGTTCAGGCTGGTCCCTTATCTTAAAAGCAAAAAGGGCTGGAGGCATGGTCCCAGTGAATGAACACCTCTCTAGCAAGCATGAGATCCTGAATCCAGAACCCCTGTATCAGAATCAACACCCTAGGATTGTTTTCAAAATTGTGGCCAGTGATTCCAAATTTATAAGACATATAAAATGCCCAAGAGTATAACTAACATAACTCTGGAAGAACAGTCAAAACCTGTTTACCAGATAGTAAAGCTTATTATTAAATAATTAACTCAGTCTGGTTTGGGCAAAGGATAGGCCAGCCAATTCTTGGTGAGAAAATAAATTAACACCACTATGGAAAGTAGTATGGAGGTGCTGCAAACAACTAAGAACAAAACTACCATATGATCCAGTGATACCAACTTTAGCATATATACAAAGGAATGTAAGTCAGGATACAATCAAGACACCTGCACACTCATGCTATAGTCAAGCTATAGAAGCAACCTAGATGCTTTACTAATTAATAGTCAAAGAAAAGGTAGATAGATAGATAGATAGATAGATAGATAGATAGATAGATAGATAGATAGATAGACAGATAGATAGGCAGATAGATAGATAGATAGATAGATAGATAGATAGATAGATAGATAGATAGATAGATAGATAGATAGATAGATAGATAGATAGATAGATAGATAGATAGATAGATAGATAGATAGATAGATAGATAGATAGGAGTGGAGTATTATTCAGCCATAAAGAAGAATTAAATTATATCATTTGCAGAAAGATGTATAGAACTAAAGTGCGTCATGTTAAGGGATGTAAGCCAGGTTCAGAAAGTCACATGCTTCTCTCATATGTGGAATCCAGACCTAAAATATATAGATAGATACATGCATGCATACATAGAGGAAGAAGATGATTGTAATTGGAGACTGCCTAAGAATGAGAAGGAGCAGGACATGCAAGGCGTGTAAATAATATTAAAATCAATTGCATGTAGGTATGAAAGATGGCATAAGGAGTCTCACTGAAAGCTGGCATGATGGGGAGTCGGGGACGGGGGGGGGGGAGAGCCGCAGAGGGGATTCGTCTGATTAAACTATCCCATAGGCACTAGTGAAATGCCACAGCGAAAGCCCTCTGTGCAATTAATATACACTAAAAAATGAGTGACAGGAAGGCAAAAGAGGTCCTCTTGGGAGGCGAGAACTGGTGGGAGGAGATAGGAGAGACGGGGCCTAACTGCTTTATATACATGAATGAAAACAGAACAGCAAAGCCTATTGCATTGTCCAAACACGGGGAGAGAGGGAGGAGGAAAATGATAGAGGGGAGAATTTTATCCAAATTATATGTTAATAAAAATGCTTTTAAAGATTTTGATTTTGGCAATCATTCATTTCTCAACAAATAATTTTCTGAGCATCTACTGTACATCAGATCCTGGCTTAAGTACTGAAGTTGAGAATGTGATGGAAAAGGTCCTTTTTTAATTAAATTCACATTGTATTAAGAAGAGGCATGTGACAACTAAACAAATGAGTCACGAGACAATCTCAAAGAAAGGGCTATCAACTAAAGAAAGCCTTGTATTTGTAAATGGTTCTTGTCTCTACAGAACATAACTTTTTGTAGAGGATACTTATCTAGCTTTTGGGAGTTCTTTTGATGACATTTTAGCTTATTCATTTGGACTTTCTAAAAGCTAGGCATTATGTTTGTAAACAATGGGGGGGTTGTTTTGGTTTTGTTTTTTGCCAGTCCTGGGGCTTGACTCAGTCTCTGAATTTCTTTTGCTCAAGGCTAGCACTCTACCACTTGAGCCACAGAGCCACTCCGGCTTTTTCTGTTTATGTGGTGCTGAGGAATCAAACCCACAACTTCATGTTTAGTAGGCAAGCATTCTACCACTAAGCTGCATTCTCTTTACCAATACTAATCCCTATGACCTTACTGCCCTATAGTTTATACAGACCAATTAATTTTGCATCTCTTTGAACATAGTGATCAAGAAACATACCAGTAAGGTACCATCTGTTTTTGTTTGCTTGTTTGCTTTGCTTGCTTATTGGTTTGCTTTGCTTGCCAGAGCATAGGGCTGACATTGGAACCCAGGGCCTCATACATGATAGGTAGGCAAGCACTCAATGAGTGAACTTAACCAACCTCCAAGTGCCTTATTTTTAATCTGCACACAACTATATCAACAGAAGAGGGCAGTCTTGAACCAAGAAAGCAGAAGGAGGTGCCCAATCACCTTCAAAAGATTGCAAGTCACTTTTAGTAAGATTATTCCACACATTTTTGTATGCATGGAAAAAGGTGACCTAAAAATATGAAACTCTGCTATAAGAAGAAAAGAGTGCTACTTGAGCCACAGGCCAGCGCGCAGGCCCAGAGTTTAGGCCCTGCAACCAGCAAAATAAATAAATAAATAAATAAATAAATAAATAAATAAATAAATAAATAAATAAATAAATAGTGAAATGAACAGGTATGATTAGTTTTTTAACTTAATTTAAATAAATTTGAGGCCTTTGTCTATATGGATTTTGGTTTTGTCTATACCTCTATGACTGTTTATAAAATGTTCTATTCAAATCTAAAAAAAGAAAAAGAAAAAATAGTGCAATCAAAAATTTCAACTGCTGAAAATCCTGTCCAATAAATCAACGATGAGGGGAAAGGCGGCAACACAGCACTGTCTTATGGAGAAGACATTATTTGAAAAGTAATTGTGAACATGAAGAATGTTCCAAACATACTTCAGAATAGATATGAATAACAATAAAAACAAAGCTATGTAATTATATTTGCCTCGATTCAAGAAAGAAAAATTACAGAAATGACAAACATCATCACAGAAATGATACGAAATAACAAGTTGTCTGCAAGATAAAGTCCAAGAGTTGACAGAGAGGAGATACAGAAATAACTCAGAGAATGGAACCAAAATAAAGGAAAGTGTTTTTTGAAAGATCAAGTAGAAAGGACAGAAACTGAGACCAAAAATAAACCTAAAAGACATGTTATTGGTCTCTGAAATACAAATACAAAACAAAAATACTTAAGTCTACCTTCAAGAAGTCATTTCAAAATGAAATGAATGAATCAGGTTTGAACATGTTTATCTATATCCATATAATACTGAAGATATATACTTTCTCTCCCCATGTATATATACATATGTGTGTATGTACATGTGTGTGTGTATATATATATATATATATATATATATATACACACACACACCTGGGAAAATGTACCTAGGCAAATTGATCCTACATAATGAAGTCTAAGACAGTAAATCTTCAACATATACTAAGAAAGAGAGAGAAAAGGGAGAGGAGAAGAATAAGAAAGAGATCAAGTCATTCATTATAAAGTATATGAGATTGACATTTGAATTCTTGTGAACAACATACAAACCAGTAGAACAATATTTAACAAAACTCATAGTCAAAACCAAGGTTTTCATATCACAACAAGTTGAACACTATGAAAACCTAGGTAAAAAGCCAAGGCACTAGTGGCTTACACTTGTAACCCTGACTGCTCAGGAGGCTGAGATAAGAGGATTGTGGTTCAAAGTCTGCTTGGGCAGGAAAGTCTGTGAGACTCTTATTTCCAATTTACTGCCAGAAAATCTGGAAGTGAATATGGGTCCAAGTGGTAGAGTGCCATCTTCAAGAAAGAAAGAAAAAAAAACGGTAAGGGACAGAGCCAAGGCCCTTAGTTCTAGCTCCAGGACAAGCTAAAAAGAAACAAAAACCTAAGAAAAAAAACATGTAGTGTGAAGTCATCATATTCATGGGATGATGTAAAAGGAAGGCTACAAAAAAAAATCAAACTTTCCCAAACAGTATGAGGAAAAATAATAAAATAGTAAGACAAAATGTTTCTCATGTTCATATACAGTGACAACAGGAGAGTTAACCACTGTAAGCACCTACACCCAAAAAATAGGTATCAAATAAATAGATATCCGAAAATAGATCTCAAATAAAGTTCCCAGAAAAGCAGCAATAAACAAAAGCCAAAATTAGCAGATTCATGTTTGCAGATACCTAACCTGAACAATTCCGCCACAAATCTCCCGGATCTCATGAATACCTTTGTCCGTCCATGCAGTTGGATATATTAAAAGGAACATTGGATTTCTTATATGGTCAGCTATGTTGAGTACTTTGGGTATGTATTTCTTGGTCCTGAACTTCCTTCAATTGTATATTCAGTTCATTGTCTCAATTATTAATTGAATTGTTGATTCTTTGGGAGTTTGGGTTTTGTATATTTTGATTATTTATCCATTGTCAGATGTATACCTGGAAAAATTTTTCTCCATTCTATCTCTTCCGCTTCATAACTATTTCCTTTGTTGTACAGAAGGTTTTTAGTTAATGCCACCCCACTTGCCAATCCTCAGTATTTGCTGAGCGATTGGAGTTCCATTCGGGGAGACAGTTTTCATCAGCAGAGTCACCTTCATCATACTGATTTGTCAGTCCATGAGCATGGAATGGCTGTCTATCTCCTGGTGTCTTTTTCAATTTCTTCTTCAAGGATTTATAGTTTTCACTGAAGCGACCAAATGGATTTAACTCACATACAGAATATTTCGCCCAACAGCCAAAGAATACATATTTTTCTCAGAAACCCACAGAATTTTTATTACAGTAGATTGTGTTATAGGTCAGAAAGCAATTCTTAACAAGAAAATGGAATTCACTTACTTTATTTTATCAGACCACTAGATGAAATAAAGGTAAAATAATAAGAGAAAATATAGAAAATATTCAAAATCAGGAGACTGAGAAATTCACTTCTGAATAATCAGTGGGTCATCCAAGAACTAAAAGAAGTAGTCAAAATTCCTAGAATCAAATAAAAAATCGAAATTGAAACTTAGAAGAATTTGGGGAACACTGCAAAGCAATGGTAAGAGGAGAGTTTATAGCTGTGAGTGTCTAGGTTAAAAAAATTCAGAGGTCAAAAATAAGTAACCTCAAGCTTTAGAAGCCAAACCTAAAAGCCATAGATGGAAAGAAATAATAAAGATCAAGACAGAACAATACAAAGAATAAGTGAAACAAAGTGTTAATTATTTGGAAAAGATAAATAACATGGAAAAGCCTTTAGCTCTGTTGAGGCTGATCTTCTGTGTGGTCATTTTCTTCAAGCATTTTGCAGGTCTAGATTAGAGGCCTAGCTTTACATCTGAGAATTTTCATTAGAATGTCAATGAAATTCAGATTTGGAATATACCACAGCCTGCTTTGGCAAGTTAGGACAGGGAAGGGCTGGAGATGTGTACTTAGTGGCTTAGAAACCTTTTATGTATTTGAAACACAGACTCTCCGATGTCAGAAAATGATGAGAAAGTCAGTGGAAAGTTCCTGCTCCAGGGAACAACTCTTAATCTTTAACTTCATTGACAAAGATCCATACCTCTGATATGGTTGGCTGGTCACAAGCAACATACCTGGCAGTTACAGTGTAAAGTCAAGATGGAAATAATTCCAGGAAATATCGGTATACAATTGCAACTGGTTGCAAGATGGAACACTTGAGTGGAGAGAAAAAAAATTGCTTTTTCTCACATACGGGAACCCAAAACCATGAGCTTTATCCTAGACAAGTTTTGGGCTCTCAAAATTCACATCTGTAGAATAAACAAATGAAAACAAATGACTCCTTGTAGTCTTTAATTCTACTTGGAAAGATGCAAAAGTAGTGGTTATATATCAACCTAGCTCTCAGAGTGACTGAGAGAATTAAATGGGTTAATGAACGTGAAGGTTCAACCAATGCTGCCACATAATAAGCGCAATAAAGATGAACTGTTATTAAGATTCCAGTTCAGATAGTTCACAGTTGCAGTCTCATGCTTAAGAACAAAATTCATCTCATGCAAGTCCAGCATTAAAAGAAACCAAGACTGATGAAAACAGTCATAAATGTCAACAGCTCTTACATGCAGTGAAAATTCCAAATAAGGAGTGCCTCTTCTTCTTTTGATTGTGAACTAAGCACATATTTTATTGAAGGAGTTTCTTTACTGAATTTTGCTGTCTTTGCATTTAATTTTCTCAAAACAAGATGCATTGAATTGTAATTTTTGTGATGTTTGCAGCAGTGCTAGTTGCTAGAGATTCAACATACCTACCTATGCATAGGAATGTATTTGAAAATAATTTTCTGTTGTAGTTACACAAGAAAGCTGACTTAAGAGTATAAGGTTCTTTAATTGTATACATTCCCTTCAAACCTATACACTAGTCTTCTTTATTTCAGAAACTGAACATAAATGTTTAAGGTCAAATTATTTTATCCTTTAAACATAAGTTGTTTTCTTGACAGCTGGGATTCTGTTAGGATTATTTTTCCAAACTTTGTTTATCAAGTTCTTGTAATAGCCATTTTCTTTGTTTATTATTCATTTAATAGTATTGTTATTAATGTGTTAATATTTGTATTATTATTTGATTTTTTCTTGGAACTCAGTAAGTGTATCAAGCAACTTGTTCAAGTTAAGCTTTCCTTCCACTATATTTTGATTATTGATTCTCTATACCAATTTATCTATGTTCTTCCTCAGGAGCAACAGAACACTTGGAATTAATTCCTATGTTCTCTTTGTATCTACCAACTTCTTTTTTTTACTATTTCCTGTATATCTGAATAAAAAATAGGCCTTATCACTAATTAAATTTCCAGTATGCCAGTTATCTACTTACTACCTTTAAAGTCTATCTAAATCACTTGGTTGCATTTTTATTTCGTAGCTGTCTTCTTGTATCTTTGCACATTTTATCTTCAGAGTTCTGCTCTAATTCCACAGATATCATGTCAACATAAGTCTTACTAAGCATACCAATTTTTTTCTAAAATTTTCTTCCACTCCCTGCCTTGAATCATTTTATGATGTTTCTCTTTTGTGTCTAGAGTAGAATGTGTCTTTCTTAAGCACTGTTTTTCTTCATAGCCTACATTTCCCCCTCTTTTCTCCTTGAACAGGAGATGATCTATTCCGAGCCTGTGTGTGCTGAGGACGGGTGTATAGATTTCTTCCCCCCCCCCCCTCATTCTTCATCTCATGGCTGTGCCAGCCCTCTCATGCATCCTCGGCTAAGACACTGAGGAATGTCCCAGGAAATGTTATTAAAATGGAAACTTACTATAATCAAATATGGAATCTTATAAATTAAGTCTCCAGACTGAGCACTTCAGTAAGAGATATAAATATTTGATTTTTTTAGTATTTTTATTGAATACAAAGAAAAAATGATTTGGATTATTTTGATTAAGAAGAAAAGGATGACAAAATGGATTGGGGGGAATAAGACAATAACATGAGCCATGGGGATAAAGACTATATTTGGGGTTGTCATTCAGCTACAGAGCACCCTGCAGGTCCAGTTGGACCTCTGTCTTGGGTTATTGATACTGTGATCTTTTTAATACCATGCATGCCACAGAAGTAAACAGTAATTAGGGATGAAGCAACATGTTCTGACTTGCTCCAGATAAGGGCAAAACAGGAGAGGAGAGCGAGGGGAAATATGAATTAGACGATATGTGAAATTATAAGAAAGTTTTAGGTAGAAATAAAATTGAACACATACACACACACACACATACACAATTCTGTAAATTAGCAGCTACAAGAGATCCTGTTAGCTTCTGTACAGCCATGATTCCCTTGACAGAATATTTATAGTCAGCAGAAAGGGAGCCATTGCTTTTGAATCTGAATCACCTCATTTATTCTACCTGTTAACATTGCTGGGATAAAGGGAACTTTAAACTGAAAGACCCAGGAGTTCATTCCCTGCCTGTCTTCAGGATCGGTGGGTTTTCTAGCAATTGCAGCCAGGTCCTCATTCTGCCTCTGGCAGTCACACTGGAAGGTAAATTTTGCCAGGGCCAGAAAACGAGGGTCCGAATTTCCTTTTCCCCCAAAACTGCCAAACAATCCAATGACACATTGTTTTATTCCATAAAGGAGATTCGTTCATGAGAAGGCTGTGATCTCCATTCTCATCTGTGGGACTGAAATGTGTCTCTCATAGCGGAACGAAGCCACTAGGGATGGTAAAGAGCCCACCACTGGGTCATATAGTTAACTATTGACCTGGCTACCTGAGAGGTGGAGACAGGAGGAATACAGTTGGAGGCCAGCCCCAGGAAAGTTGCTTGAAACCTTACCTGAAAAACAAACTAAATTTAAAAGCTCTAGGAGTGTAGCTCAAGCGGTAGAGTTCTGGACCCTAAGAAGCAAGTGAAAACCCTCGATTCAATCCCCAATATTGCTAAAGAAGAAAGGGGGAATGTTGACCCTAATGAGTCCCGCAAAACTTGCTGCAGCCTCCCTGAACCAGCGCAGTGGCTGTCATCAGGAAAGGCAGCGAAATGGGACCACAACCAAGATCAGAAATTCACCTTGGCAAAAAAGAAACTGGCCAATTCCTTGAGTTAGATGGGCCGGGCAATCGTCATTCCAAATCATTTAGTGGGGGCTCAGAGGAGGAACTCAGATCGTTGAATCAGAGACAAAGCCGGAGGACCAAGCGTCTGAATACAGCAGGGGTCAGGCGTTCAGTGGTGTGGAGTTGATGGAAGCAACCACCTTGGAAAGGGTTTGCACGTGCGCTATGTCCATGAGAGGAACTCTCACAGTGTGTCCAGGCATAAGGCCTCTTGGAGAATGGCAAAGGGGTCCAGAGAGAGTGAGGAATGCGGAGCCCCGCTTCCACCCTGGTGGAACATGCTGGGTTTTTAGGAACACCTAGCCACAGATGGAAAGTCTCTGGGGAAGGGAAGGAAAAGACAGAGGGAAATGTTACCTAATGATGTCTTACAGTAATGATGCAACATGGAAAACTGAGAGCCACCTTTCTTGAAAAATCCACTTGTCACTTTGCTGGCTCAATGTCCAATTGGTAATACAAATGACATTTCACTGTTGTACTCAAAAATGAATGCTGCTTGGGGGAAATCATACCTCCTTGAGCAAGTCTTAATACTTCCACACCCCCTGCCATCTCCCACATCTGTGCGGCAGAAGATGTAAGGGGAAGAAGCCGGCACCTTACCCAAGGTGGGCCATGATCATCACTGCCCAGCAACACAGCCGGGTTTCCCAAACACATTCCAGTCAAACACTATCTCTTGCCATAGGTGTTAAAGTGATTTCTGAGTTTGCCATCCCAGAGAGGCAGGCTAATAAACTTTAAGGATTTCTTCCAAAGGAAGTAGATCAACAAAATCAATACCAGTCTATATATCAACTGATTTTCAAGTCACCCAGGATGAACAACAAAATGCATTTGATTTGTTTTGGTGGTACTGTGGTTTGGACTTAAGGCTTCACGCTTGGAGAGCAAGTCTACCACTTGGAAAAGACCTCAGCCCCTTTGTCTTTACTGAAATTTCAGATAAAGTACCTTTTTGCCTACGGCTGGCCTTAGATCATGATCTTCCTACCTGTGCATCCCACAGAGCTGGGATGACAGGCATAAGCCACCATACCCATGCATTGGTTAAGATATTCAGCAGAGAGAATCTCACTAAGGTTTTGCCTAGCTTAGCCTTGACTCTCAACTTACAAACCATCACATCCAGCCCCCACAGGCTGACATTATATTTTTGACAGCTGAAGGTCGTAAAGGTTAGAAAGGAGATAAAGGGTGCATCAATACCAACAGAGGAGAATCAGTTTCAGGGTGACAGGAGGATCAAGAGAAACTAAGGGTGATAACTGTAGAAAGGGATCATAAAGTGAAGAGAGAATTGGATCATCTTTAGATATTATCAGAAACACAAGGAACCATGATTGATGCTAGGGGAAGACTGCATTGTGTTTTCCTCTTGTACCCAAGTACTAGACATTGTGTCCCTTTCAAGGAGAGCAAACCCTGCCATAGAAAAGAATTGTATGGGTTTCATTGTGTTTGATAAAAAAGAGAAAAGGATGGTTGGCATTGAACTCCACCCAAGATGGCCGTGATCTTTCCATGCCAACAGCCCCACTGGCTGCAGCTGCCTGTGTACCAATTTCATCCACCTCCACAAAGGTCTTGTGGATCACTTTGGACAGGTACAGCTTAGGACTTGGAGAGATTCCAGTGAGATCAGCCTTCGTCTCATCAAAGATATCTGTAATGCCCATGTTGTACAGAGTAGAATTGAGGTCATAGGTATTTTCCATGGTGAACTGGGGGAAGGAGACAGACACTGCTTCTTCTGACATGTTTTCTGGACTGCTCCAGGCTACTATTTTTTCATAGCTTATGTGCTTTTCAAGCTACAAGAGGAAGAATATAATAGGTAGAGTTAGGTCACAATCCTACAAAGAATGGCTCAATTATTTCAAAGTACATAAATTCATTTTAGCAGTTATTTAAATACAGCCACTCAACTCTTGTGAACAACTAACTCAGAGTTTAACAAAATGAATAACCCCTGTTTTCACTGTATTTGATGTTGGTATAATTTGGGGAGAGAAGGGAAAAAAACAAATTGTTTAAATAGGGATACTGGTGAACCCATTGCCACAATGAAATGTACAAGATGCTATGTTGAAACACAAACTTTACAACTTTGGGGGGGGGGGCAAGGATGGTAAGGGGAAACAAAGGAGGAGGCAACAATGCTTGATAAGAAATGTACTCATTACCTTGCTCATGTAATTGTAACCCCTTTATACAGTATTTTCACAATTTAAAAAACATTAATAATAATAAATAAATAACCAAGAAGCTGAAATGTGTGTTGTCAGAAGGGAAGAGGAAGGGGTGGGGGAAATGAATGGAGAGAGGAAGGGTGGGTGATATTATGAATGTACATAGCATCAATCAATGAACATATGTAAAAATGGAGCCAGGTAACTTGATGGGATGGATAGGGCTGGGGATATGGTGGAGAATGATGAAAGAGGTGACACCAATCAAGATGAATAGCACTTATAAATTAATATGTTGCACTGAAACTACTGTGTACAATTACTTAAATTTTAAAGATATTTTTAATTAAAAATATAAAGAAAAAGAATACAACCTTCTAGGTCTTTCTATAAGTTTTTAAATAGTCTGGATTCATTTAAAATTCCTGTAAGAGCTTTAAAACAACTAAACCCTCAAAGAATCAGCAACTCAATTAACAAATGAGTTAATAAGTTAAATAGATACTTCTCAGAAGAAGTAAAAATGTCCAACAAACATGTGAAGAAATGTTCAACATCTCTGGCCATAAAGGAAATGCAAATTGCCCCAATTAGGATGGCCATCATCAAGAATACAAACAGTAACTGATGCTGGCATGGATGTGGGCAAAAGGGAATTCTATTACACTGTTGATGGGAATATAAGCTTGTTCAACCACTCTATAAAGCAGTGTGAAGGTTCTTAAAAAAAAAAAAAGCTAAACCTGGAACCACTTTGACCCAGTAATTCCACTCCTGGACATTTATCCAAAGATCATAAACCAGGATTATAGTAAAGCCACCAGCACAACCATGTTCATTGCAGCACTATTCAACATAGCCATGGTATGGAATCAGCTCAGATGCCCCTCAATGGACAAATGGATCAAGAAAATATGATATATATGTGTGTGTATATATATATATATATATACATAGAGAGAGAGAGAGAGAGAGGATGAAATTTTTGATATTGCACCATTTGCAAAGAAGTGGAGGGATCCAGAAAAATTCATGTTAAGTGAAGTCAGGCCCAAAGAGACAGGTTGCATGGTGTCACACATATCTGGAAGCTAGAATTGGCTTATAAATGTATAAGTAAATAACTTGGGTGATGTGCAAGTGTACATAAATGTATTAATTGGAATACAGTAGATTTAGGGGAGAATTCAAACACTATAATTTCCTAGAAAAGCAGAATCATGGTTCAACAAAATGAACACCAGGAAACTGGTAACTTGAAAGGGTTGGAGAGGAGTAAAGCAAAGGGGGTAGACAAATCAAGGGGAGAAGGATGGTGTGCTCAAAACTTCCATATATATGGGTTGGGAATGTGGCTTAGTGGTAGAGTGCTTACCTAGCATGAAGCCCTGGGTTCAATTCCTCAGTACCACATAAGCAGAAAAAAAAAGAAGTGGTGCTGTGGCTCAAGTGGTAGAGAGCTAACCTTGAGCAAAAGAAGCTTGAGGACAGTGCCCAGGCCCTGAGTTCAAGCGCCAGAACTGGCAAAAAAATTCCACATATAGTCTTAAAAAAATAAGAAAAGTGAAGGAAGAGTGGGGTTGGGAGGGATGGGTGAGAAGGTTGAAAGGGGTGACATTGATCCAGATGCATTATATTCATAAACTGCTTTGTCAGACGTTAACTCCCTAGTATAACTACTTAAAGATAATAAAAATAGTTAAAAATTAACAAATCAACTAATAAAACCCCAGGAAGATAAATAAAACTCCATTGAGAAAATCTGTTTCCTCTGTAAAACCTATAGGACAATCTGGGTTCCAGCGTTTGACAACCTTGTGTTCAGAGAACTGCACAGCTCACTGGGTAAGCTTAAACAAATGTGAATATTCTCTGCCCAACAAAGATGATATGATTGAGCTCTTGCAAAGATTAAACAAATAATATACATAAAATACTTAGTATGCATAGAATAATGTTGGCATATGGTAAATTTTAAATAATGGCTGTTACAGTATTGTTATTATAATTAACATACTAAGTGCTCTCAGTTTCTTTCTCTCTCATCCTTTTTCTCATATCTATCCTTTATTTCTTAGGGCAATATGCAATGCACCTCCCTAGCCTTCATTAATTCTTGCTTTTACTTCTATCAGTGTAAATGTACTCTCACAGAGAATCACAGAAATGATGTGACAAAGGGTGAACTAATTCTGTGGTGATACTCACTAGACACTATTGGAAATGAACTTTATAACTTGGGAGGAGGGAGGTTGGGAGGGAAAAACTGGGAGAAAATGAGGGAGGGATAACACTGTTCAAAAAGAAGTGTACTTATTACCTGACTTACATAACTGTAACCCTCTGTACATCATCTTTACAACAAAAATAATGTAGCCAGAAGTCTTGAACTGAAGTATGATGAAACTGTCTGATTAAGGGCAGAAGTGTACATCTTCAGGAAAAAGACACAGCTGTTTCATTTATAGAAATTTCAAAGTTACTCAGTATCACACTGGAAAAAATTGATTAAGGAAATCTGTGAATTTTTGAAGACAAACTCCTATTCCTTGTTATGTTTTTTCACATTTGTTCTTTAGGTTTGGACAAGTAAGACATATATGTCTAATCTCACCCACATTTCTATATAAACCTGGATATGACTGATAGCTGGACTCTAGCCCTTAGGATGGTAAATGATCGCGTTGTTCTCTGGCGATCCGGAATGAAACTGTGGCATAGGTGTGACAAGGATGCCTTACCTCTTGGAGTCCCTTCGTGTTGTCCTGTGAACAAGGTGGCAGCAGGACAAACATGCTGAGCTTCCCCGTGTGGTACCGCATTTCCAGAATCTGGGCCTGCAGCTCCTCAATGAAGCCAATTCTAAACTGGCCCTTCTGATTCATCATCTTTACACTCTTTTTTTCATTCTGCAGTGAACAAGCAAGAAGTTACAGGTGGTTATATATAGCTAACAAAATCCAAGCCCTGCTTCCCTTCTCTAAGATGAGAAAGATCTGCACCAGAAGTGTGGAGCCACACCAATGCCCAGCCCTTGCCTTGCCAAATACTTCATCTCTCCATGCCTCTAATCCATCTTGCTGAAGACTAGGTATTGGTGGTCTTTTCACCCAAACATCTCCCGTAACTTTGTCAGCCAAAGCAAGGGCCAGCAAGTGTCCCATCTTCAATGCTGGCTCCACCCTCCCCCAACTCCTAGCTTCACCCAGCACCTAGCTCCACATCACTATGTCTACGGCCTAGACAGCCCATCCACAGTACCAAGGGAAGCCATAGTGAAAAGGTAATCATCTACATATTGAATAATAGCACCTACTATTATATAGGCTTTCTTTGGAAGAAAAGGCCCTACCCTGGACACCTTATATTTCATAATAACCTTGAACTTTGAGAGGTCCCCAATAGACAGCTGAAGATAGTCACCATTTGACAGGGGGAAAAAATATGTGCACTGTGATAAAGCTAAACCAAATACCCAGTGGTTGGTTGGGGTTTAGAATGAACAGAGATGTGACTTCTATGGCATAGCTAAGTAAATTAGCCTTTGTAAAAAAATTTTCTCTCAAATTCTCAGTGGAAATAGTAACAGCTATTTTATAATATTCTTTTGGAGAATAAATGAAATAACGTAAGGATTGCATTCAGGGTGACACTTGGGTGGTCTCCTCCCTTCGTTACAAGAATTGCCCACGTAACCACAGAGTACTTCTCCCATGAGCCATGGCCTTGGGGTGGCTTGAGTCTCTGACGTGAGGGTGGCGGGGGATACACATAAGAGGAATGGAGCAAAGAAAGAAGACACTGCAAGGAAACAGAACAGGAAAACTAAACTCGGAGAAAATATGAAGCCCTCTCACTTCTCTGAGTTCAAAACAAAGATGCCAATTTGATTTTGTAAATGTATTCATTTCTAATTGCTTAACAAAACCTGTACCTACTTACCATGTACATGATATTCTGAAATACATGCATACCACAGAACAGCAAGCTCAGACATGTCACTGAACGTGAGGTGCTGACTACAGTTCATCACAAAACGTTCTTATCATAAATGCAAGCTTAAACTAGAAAGCTAAGCTGTAGATTTGAGTGGCCCTATTGTAAATTTGCTGGGGGGGCGGGGGGGAGTGACGGGTGGACTATCTGGAATACCGCAGGTGCTCATACAGTACCTCATTTAGCGAGAAAGGGGCATCAACTGTGTTTTCACAGTCAAAGTTTTTTTCCCATTTGGCCTTGAAGTAAACAGCGTTCACCAGCACCAGCACAGTGGCATCGTTGATGGTGTCCTTGCTGAACAGTTCCTTGATCTTCCCTAGAGAAAAGGTGCCAGAGGACATTCTAAGCATTCACAGGGTATCCATGCCTGTAATCCTAGCTGATCGGGAGGCTGAGATCTGAGAACTATCAACCAAAGCCAGTTGGGGCAAGAAAATCTTGATTTTCTTGAGACACTGATCTCCAATTGGCCATCAAAAAGACAAAAGTGGAGATGAATATCAGGGGGTTGAGTGCCAGTCAAGAGTGAGAGAGAAACAAGAGGGAGAGGCCCTGAGTTCAAGCCCAGGTTCTCTCTCGTTCTCTCTCTCTCGTTCTCTCTCTCTCATTCTCTCTCTCTGTCTCTCTCTCTGTCTCTCTCTGCCTCTCTCTCTGTCTCTCTGTCTGTCTGTCTGTCTGTCTGTCTGTCTCTCTCTCTCTCTCTCTCTGTCTCTCTCTCTCTCTCTCACACACACACACACACACACACACACACACACACACACGAAAGTACTCCCAGAGGCAGAACTCTTAATACACCTCAATATGTCTAAGGTTAGAGAATGGTTCATTCAAGAACAACTCCAACCAGGTGTCGGTGGCTCATGCCTGTAATCCTAGCTACTAGCTACTCAGGAGGCTGAGATATGAGGATCTTGGTGCAAAGCCAGCCTGGGCAGGAAAGTCCATGAGACTCTTATCTCCAATAAAACCACTAGAAATTCGGAAGTTGTACTGTGTCTCAAGCGGTAGATCGCTTGGCTTGAGCTGAAAAGCTAAGGGACAGCACCCAAGCCCAGAGTTCAAGCCCCACGACATACCAATAATAATAATAATAATAATAATAATAATAATAATAATAAAACAAAACAACTCCAAAAAACTGAAGATCTAATAGAAGGGCATGGGTAAAATGGATTATATTTAAAGGTGACAGATCTGGGTGCTGGTGACACATGCTTGCAGTCCTAGCTAGCTACTCAGGAAGCTGATTCCAGAGGAGGGAGGTTAAAAGCTAGCCCAGGCAAAAAAAATCTGAGACAGTTATCTCTGATTAACCAACAAAAAGCTAAAAGTGAAGAGGTGGTCCAAATGATAGGGTAAAGAAGCTTGAGAGCAAAAACTAAGGGGAAGCATGAAATCCTGAGTTCAGTCCCCAATTCCAGCACAAAAATAAAATAAAATAACTGTGACTGGGAAGAAATGACCATATAGGTACTCTGCATTCCTTTTAGAGACTTCTGCTATTCAGAGCTAGGAAAGTTTTGGGGGTTTGTGTGTGTGTGTGTTTTTTTAATTGTGAAAATGCCATATAGAGGGGTGACAATTACATGGGCAAGATAATGAGTACATTTCTTATCAAGCATTGTTGCCTACTCCTTTGTTTCCCCTTTCCATCTTCCCCCCCAAACCCTCCCCACCCCCTCAAACCCCTCCCTCCTCCCCCGCTGGCCAAAGTTGTAAAGCTCGTTTTTCGACAAAACGACTTGTACATCTCATTGTTGCAATGGGTCCACCTGTATCCCTATTTAAATGATTTGTTTTTTCCCTTCCCCTCCACAAATTATACCAACATCAAATACAGTGAAAGCAGGGGTTATACCGTGGGGGAGGTGGGGGAGGGACATACAAAGCAACAAAGAAATCATCTTATAAATACATTAGAAACAATCACATGAAAGAAAAGACATTTGAATACTTATCTTGGGGTTCATTTCACCTAACATCAACTCATCTGACCTTTTCTGCTTGTCTCAGACATATACTAGTTATTGCAAATAAGGGAAATCATATGTATGTTGAATGTATGTATGTTGCATGTATGCTGAATTCAAAGTGCCACTATTTGATATCATCTCAGCATCCCCATTTTTTCTAAGAAATGCCTCTTTATTCACCAAAAAGTTGGTACAAAGACTTTTATTGTGTCTATAGTCCCTAAGTAGCCAGAACTGCTCTGTTACTTTTTGCTAACTTCTTACTGTTAATAGAATTAACAGGAATTCTATGCCTCCATCAGAAAGAATGACATTTCCCCATTTGTTAGGAAATGGAAAGGTTTGGAAAAAATTATATTAAGTGAAGTAAGCCAGGCCCAAAGAAGCATAGGTCCCATGGTTTCCCTTATTTGCAATATCTAGTATAGGTATGAGTCAAGCGGAAAAGCTCAGATAATGTGATGTTAGGAAAATGAACCCTTAAATATGTATTTTAATGTTTTCGTTTCTTTCATGCATGTGTTTCTAACGCATTTATAAGATTATTTCTTTGTTGCTTTGTATGTCCCTCCCCCACAGTGTAACCCCCGCTTTCACTATATTTGATGTCAGTATAACATGTGGAGGAGATGGGGACAAACAAGTCGTTTAAGGATTCAGGTGGACCTGTTGCAACAATGAGAAGTACAAAATGTCATGTCAAAACCAGCTTTACAATGTCGGTGTGGGGGGGGGGGAGGGGGGTATAATTGGGTGGGGGGAGGGGGGTAAAATTGGGTGGGGGGAGGGGGGAGGCGGGGAAGGGAAATGAAGGGTAAACAAAGGAGGAGGCTGCAATGCTTGGTAAGAAATGTATGCATTATCCTGCCCATGTAATTGTAGCCCCCCCGTACAGTATGTTCTCAAATAAAATAAAATACAATTAAAAAAAAATAGAATTAACAGCCTACTTTGGTAGAAAGGCATTTTTTTATTTATGTTGGCTCAAGAGTGACAATAAGCAACCGAAACTTTATAATTGTTTGCTGCTATTCAAAATGAGCTTTGGACATAGTTTACCTATAGAAATAAAGATCAGTGACCTGAAAAGCTAAGCCATCTGTTTTTGTCTGAAATGTATTTGGTCTTTCTTACCTTGACATTGACTTTCAACCCAGAAGTTGATCTTTTGTCTGGAATTCTCTGTGTCTTTCCGAAAATCAACACTTTCAATCGTTGTGTGGTAAAATTGAATCACACCATCTACATATTCCTGTTCGATTGAAATAAGTGGGATACAGCACAACAAAATTATGTAGATCTGCTAATGGGTAAGAGTAACTCAGTTGTAAGCAGCCTAATGTGATAGATGTTTGGGGTCACATATTATCTGAGAAGTAGCCTTTCCTTTTCCATCTAGCCCCAGTCCTAGTTTTGAAAAACATAATCATTTATTACTAATGTATATTTATAAACACTACATTCTTTCAGAGGGACCACAGTGTTCTTTATTTTAGCATAGATTGGATTTCTAAGTGGAAAATCTGAAGTTATAAACTGGTTGTAGGAGAGCTTTCCTATATTTGAATTTTTCTTGTCACCCATTTGACTCTTTCTTGCATCATGAACTCAAGCAATTGTAAGGAAGTCGCATATAACAGGTCCAAGTAAATCTGTCCTAGGTAATATGGGCGCCTTGCCCCTATAATCCCCAGCTACTGGGATGTGAAGATTGCAAGAGTTGCAATTTGGGGACAACCTTAGCAAAACTTGTCCAAGACCCCATCTCAACAGAAAAAGCTGAGCATGGTCGTGGTGTGCACCTGACATCCACGCAGGAAGCATAAATGGAGGATTGTGGTCCAGACCTGGCAGGTGTAAAAAGAGACATCCTATCTCAAAGAAAACACACAGCAAAAAGGCCTTGAGTTGAGTGAGACTCAAGCAGTAGAGCAGCTGCCTAACAAATGCCAAGCCTTGAATTCAAACTCCAATACCCCCACTAGAAAAAAAAAAAGGGCGGGGGGGGGGGGGGGGGTAAAATAGCAAGTTTTGGTATATGTATTTTACCGTATTTTTTCAGTGACTGATACTATATACCAAAACTATTGTGTTTTGTGATATGTGAGTTTGTTAAATCTGTATTTTCCTCCTGGGATATGGAGTAGGAGAACACACTTTGGTGCAAAGTAGGTTCTGCCGGCCCCTCGCTCCCAGGATTGCCTGGGTGGCATCCTGGCCTGGGCTCACTCGCTCACCCCCGTGGCTGGGTGGCATCCTGGCCTGGGCTCACTCGCTCACCCCCGTGGCTGGGTGGCATCCTGGACTGGGCTCACTCGCTCACCCCCGTGGCTGGGTGGCATCCTGGCCTGGGCTCACTCACTCACCCCCGTGGCTTGGTGCGCTGCTCTTTCTGGACACACAGCGGCCCATGCAGAGGGTCCTCCTGCTCCACAGGCGCAAGACCTGTGGCTTCTGACTCGCACTGGGGCCTCTATTGGCCACAGCATATCTTGCCTGCGGGCCACCGAGGTTCCCCTAAGGCCTTGGTCGTGGCACAAAAGGAAATTTTAGAGAAAGACCTGAGGGCAGCCACTCAGTAGAGATGGGCCTCCCAGGCGCCTTGGTTGGGAAAGGCAGTCACAAACGGGCCGCGACGCAGCCCTCTCCGACTCAGTGCTTCTCCCCACAGGCCCCTTGCCACCGCTCTCTGCCATCGACAAGGGCTGCTTCAGCCCAGTTGAAAACCGAGTAGACGCATACAAACATCTGGGGCAGAGGGGGTTGGAGACCCCGCCAGGCACAGCGTCCTGGCAGAGAATTTCGTGCTATCCACTCCATGGCCATCTAATCACCAGCCACGGGCGACTCACCGGGCAGAGGGGGAACTCCTGCTCCCCGTAGAGCCGGTTGGCCATACTAAGGGTGTAATACGCTTTGGCCCGATCTAATTTGGAGAGAAGTTTTCCGAAGTAGCAGCTCAGCAGTTGATTGTCGCCTTTTGAAGACTTAGCCTAACAAAAGAAGAAACACACTGTCATCTGGAGCAGGGCGAGGAGAAAGGCTACACGTGGTGAAAAGGAGAATGGTTTTTGCACAACTTGGAGTCACCCAGGGCCATGTCATTTCCCGGTGTGGTTCTGTGGAGACTGAGAGTGACCCACAGCGAGGCTGTGGTATTGGATCTTCCCTGGAAAGTATAGATGGTATCTGGCACTGAGGGGTCTTTGGTTTGCCCTGTATTCAAAAAGATATAAGATAGTTGCTATGTCTCCTTTCAAGAGCACCCACAGTGTGTGAGTGTGTCTCTGCCTCTCTGTTTGTCTGGTTGTCTACTGGGCTGTTCTTCTGCTTCCCTGTTTGCTCAGTAAAGCTCTGCCATATTTTATTCTACTAAAAAAAAAAAAAAAAGATATAAGAAAGCTAATCATCTGTCCACTCTCCAACTTTCTAAGGTAGAGATAACCTGGGGAAAATCTCTCCAGCTCCTGGTCTAAGAAACCATGAGCTGTCTGATCTGTGTGTGTGTGAGCAGCTTTCTAAACAAAATAGACAGGAGGAGGAGGCAAGAGAGAGCCAGAATTCCACAGTAACCCCGAGCCTCCCCTTCCCTTTGACCATTCCCATCTGGAGAGCTTGACTTGAAGACACAGGTGATAACAGGGCCTGAGGTCAAGGTTTCTTTATCATGAGGAAGACAGCAATGTTTTCTCATTAAGAAACTAACTCATTTAAAATCATTTTTTCCAAGTCTTTCCATTTCCTAATAAATGGGGCAATGTCATCCAGGTCCAAAGAGACATAGGTCCCATGGTTTCCCTTATTTGCAATAACTAGTATATGTCTGAGACAAGCAGAAACAGTCAGATAAATTGATGTTAGGCGAAATGAATCCTAAGATAAGGACTCAAATGGTTTTTCTTGCTTGCTATTGTTTCTAACATATTTATAAGATGATTTCTTTGTTGCTTTGTATGTCCCTCCCCCATGGTATAACTAACCCCTGTTTTCACTGTATTTGATGTTGGTATAATTTGGGGAGGGGTAGGGAAAAAATTGTTTAAATAGGGATACAGATGGACCCATTGCAACAATGAAATGTACAAGATGTTATGTTGAAAATAAACTTTACAACTTTGGCTGGGGGCTGGGGGGCATGGATGGGAGGGTAGGGATGGTAAGAGGAAACAAAGGAGGAGGCAACAATGCTTGATAAGAAATGTACTCACTATCTTGCTCATGTAATTGTAACCCCTCTGTATGGTTTTTTCACAATAAAAGATCATTAAAAATATATTAACTCTATGAGCAAAAAAAAAAAGAAGAGGAAGAGGAAGAGGAAGAGGAAGAAGAAGAAGAAGAAGAAGAAGAAGAAGAAGAAGAAGAAGAAGAAGAAGAAGAAGAAGAAGAAGAAGAAGAAGAAGAAGAAGAGGAAGAAGAAGAAGAAGAAGGAGAAGGAGAAGGAGAAGGAGAAGGAGAAGGAGAAGAAGAAGAAGAAGAAATGAAACTAACTCAGCTGGGGGCTGGTGGCTCATGCCTGTACTCCTATCTACTCAGGAAGCTGAGATCTGAGGATCATGTTCAAAGCCAGCCCAGGCAGGAAAGTCTGTGAGACTCTTATCTCCAAGAAACCAACAGAAAACCGGAAGTGGTACTGTGGCTCAAGCAATAGAGCTATCGCCTTGAGCTGAAGAGCTGAGGGACATCACAAAGGCCTAGAGTTCAAGCCCCACAACAAACAAGGAAGGAAGGAAGGAAGGAAGGAAGGAAGGAAGGAAGGAAGGAAGGAAGGAAGGAAGGAAGGAAGGAAGGAAGGAAGGAAGGAAGGAACTCACATCCAAGACCATACCAAAATACAATTAGAAAGAGAGATGATTAATATGACTTAGTCAGAGGGACGAGGCAACCTTACCCATCACAGGCAGGCAGAAAGAGCAGTTGGCAGAGGACAATGAGAAGTGCAGCTCACCTGCTGATCCGCTGTCTTCCCTTTCTGCCCTTCCAGAGAGCTTTCCGCCTGCACTTCTTTTGTGCTTTTTAGACAAGGATCAGGTTCTTGGCTTTCATTCTGGGAAAGTTCGTTGAAGTGGAGTACCTGCGTGACAAGGGGAGAGGGTCCCTCAGACGACACAAACGGTGGGACATCTAGATCGTTTCACAATATGACAATGATGGTGCTTGCATAGTTCACAGAGCAAGCTTAAAGACATGTTCCTTTTTTTTCCTTGGATTATTAGGTGGAATATAAAGGAAGTAACATAATATCCCTCTTCTCCTGGGACTGAGTAGCCAGACTAAAAGAACAGAAAAAAAAATCCATGAGCTACATGGAGCTCTCAAGAACTTGATACACGGCCAGTCCAAATTGGCTAGAATAAGCCTAAAGTGTGAACCAGCTGATACGCACAATATGAATGTAAAATACCACGTGAAACATTTTCTGTTGATTACATGATAATAGTTTAGAAATGGGAGTCCACGGAGCATTGAGGATTAAAACTATTCTTACCTATCTTGCCTCTTTAATGTGGCTATGAAAATTCTTTTAATTACATATGTGGCTTGAATCGTATTTGTGGAGGACAGTAGTAATCTAGAATTTCAAGTACATTGGGAGAGTAGGGATAGCACCCAGCTGTCCACAGCCTTGTGGGGGGGAAATGGAGTATCCTGTGCTGCTCACACTAAGGTAGTGGGATGGTGCACACCACCGCCTTCTGACTACTGAATGCCTGGGGAAAGATCATCAATTGCACCTGAAAGATCCAATGCATGTTCTACGGCCAAGAACATAATACTAATACTCCAGCAAGGCTAAGGAGAAACCTAAGTCATAATGACGCCAAACACATTCGACCTCAGCCCTTGAATTTAACTCCTCTGCATTCTAGAACAACAGCTTCATTCATGCCCCTGGGCCCTTGTGTTAGGTGCAAAAGCTAAGGAAATAAGAGAGCAGCCTCAGGAGCTTATAGTTTCTGTGCGCAGCTGTTTGTGTCGCTTTCATTCTAGGCCAAACGCTGAGCTAGGACAATGATTTCTGCTTTAGAAGTCACGTTCTAGAGGAGGAAGCACAGAAGAACAAGGTGCCTGGTCACTGGTGTGCGGCGTGTGGTAAATGGAAAAATGCCACATGGAGAGCATGGCTAGAATCTGTGCAGGACTGGGAGCCTGGCTGGGGCATTGGGTTGGTAAGTCAGAGTGGACCTTTCAGAGGTGGTAAACACTGAGCAAGGGCTTCAAAGAGAAAGTTATCTAGGAGACTAGGTGTCTGAAAGCCATCAGGCAAAGGGACCCAAACAAAGTCCCCTAGGCAAGAGTATGTGGCTTTCCCATGGAAGCAAAGAGATCAGTATGACTGGCAGCAAAGTGGAGTAAAAGATGGAGAAACGGGGTGTGTCTGGGATCAAATCCCCAGGTCCACATGAGCTATTGGCAAAACCTATGTGCTCACTGTGGGCTCAAAGAGAAGTCTGGTTTGTCAAGGAGCTGATAAACAGGATCTGCTTACAATGTGAAAGGATCTTAGTCAGAGCTGCACAGTGGCAGGTTAGAAGAGATGCGGGTAGCTCAGAGCTCAGGAAGGTGGTGCCAAGTGCCTGCATTCTGAATATACTTCAGTGGAAGGGAGGAAGGGAGGAAGGACACAAACAAAGGCTCAGCGTCAGAAGGCCCTGAAAATGCAGGGAACAACCCAACTCCTATGAGCGCAGGGTGAGTGTCTTACTCTGAAGGTTCGGGACCTCGTACCGCACCTCCGTGGATATGTACCTCATCGATCTGAAGTGCGCTGTCACTACGCGCTCCCAGGCGGACCATGCCAAGGGCAGCTGAGAGGCTCAGAGGGGAGAAAAAGATGTTTTGATGACCATCAGCCTTGCTAATCTCTTGGAAAAGATCAAAGCAAAATTTGGTGTTTGCAGCTATAAGGGAATCCATTGTAAAAGTGATGACAACCTAAAACAACAAGAGAAAAAATGAATGAGTTCAGGGCAATAGGCAAACAATTCTCATTTCTAAACATACACACCCAAGATAGATGATAGATGATAGATAGATAGATAGATAGATAGATAGATAGATAGATAGATAGATAGATGACATATAGATAGATCTAAGTATTTATAGATCTAGTTATAGACATATAGAACTAGAAAAAGATAAAGATATATCTTGAGTGTGTATGGGAATTCAACATTGTCTCATTCTATAGAAAGCTACCACTGTGTTTAATAGAAAAATACTACAATGAACATCTTCATAAATATAGATCTTAATTTCTTCCATATTATTTCTTTAGGATATCTTTTTCAACCTTGGGTTTCTAGGCCAAATGTTATAGGGTTTTAAACTTTCATACAATAACCCCAGCTACAGATGGAATAAATGCATCACAATCTCACCATCTATAGATAATATCACTGCTTGGCATTCTTGACCATTTCAAAAGTTTAAAAAGGTGATAGTACTTTTAATTGACGTTTCATTGATACCTGCTAACATTTGGCCATGTGTTCTTTTCTGTTTTTAGATCTCCCTGAAGTTGTCTCTTAATGCATTTATCGATCATCTGCTGTAGTCATGGTCACTTATTGATTGGTTGTTAGGAAGATCTCATATTATATACATATTTTATGCCTTACAAAACTGTTTAAAATTATTTCCATAGCTCCTGTCATGTCCATCCCCTCCCAAAGAGTAGATGAGTCACCAATTAACAGAGTATTGGTAGATTGTTATTTTGTACTCATTAATTAGTCGATTATTAGTGGCATAAGCTAACTACATTTATGTTGTTCTGCTCTCCTTAGTACACTATCATGAAGAAAGCTAATCCTCATAATGCTTAAATTAGTTATTAAATTTTCTTATTATACAAGTTTTTTATACTCCTGTCGGGAGAAGAGGTTCAATGTTTTTATTCATCGTTTTTCTTTACCTTACCAGTAAAGAACACATGGTAACACATAGAAAAATTAAGAAGCATTTGAGGATTTATTCATTATATGCCCCTTGTTCTCCAATAAATCAAACATCTGAAATAGTAGATTAATTATTTAAACATTATATACAATAATAAGCTGTAATCAATAGAAATATTACACAGTAGAATTGGCTACTTATTAATTTTCTACTCTACTATAAACAGTTCATTTATTATAATATGGTTCCTTCTAAAGCACAAATGTAAAAACTTATACTACCTACATGTTCTCACTACTTAAAATATTCTGAATGAAATTGTTCATTCCTATGTCAAATAGAAAGAAAAAATACCCCCAAATACATCAGATCTTACAATTTCCACAAAACTTCTAATAACTCAAGAGTGAAATCCCAGCTTTACACAGGTAAATGCTATTCTGCTGGTATAAATATTCAAACCAGGTTATATAAAACTAGATAATAATCTCTGAAAACAAGGAAGCATTTGTGAAAAGTAGTATCAAATATTTTCTAACTTACGGTCCAAAAGAGGCCTTGAAATTTATGTTGCTTAAATATCATACCATTTCACATGTCAAAAGCAATGCACTAAGAGATGAAATCCAATTGTAAAAATATGTCATGGTATAAAAAAGATTCAAACATCCTATCTTTTGAAAAAATCAATCACATCCATCAGGCATCTGACCACGGGTTTGAGGCTAAGCAAAGCAAGAGACATTATTCATATTTTCTAATCAGTATCACCACATCTGTAGGAAATCTAAGGCATCGGAAAACAACTTACTCTTTCTTTTAAGACATTTGAGGTAATAAAAATAGCATATTTTCTAGTTGAAATCATATTTCCTTTGAGTTTCTATGGTGGAAAATAATCTTCCAATACAGTGTTCATTGTTTTAAAATAAATTATGTTAGGCAATGTGAGAATTTACCTTCTTGCCTTCAGACTTGCTGCTGACAGCTGGCCCGGTTAAGTTTCAAGCCACACCCTCTCAGGACTGGAACTATATTGATGGTGCCCGCCCACCATGGCACTTTTCCAAATGCCAGGTTGGAATCTAGGCTAACATTGTCTTTGATTGATGGAAGGGAAAAGGAAAGGGCTGCTGATTCTGTTTTTAAAAAACAGTATGTTCTCAACAAAATTAAATGTTTCACATACTGTGCTTATATTTTCAATGTTCCTTCTACCTGGGCCTGTTTATTTTTCTTCATATGATACTAAGAATTGAACTCAGGGCCCTAAACCTACTAGGCAAGAGCTCTACCACTGAGCTAATACGCCAGCGAAACCTAACTAGTGCTTTTAAAGAGTCCTTAAAATGGTTTTCCATCTGCACATTTTGCTCCAAATTCTACAGCAAAGCAAAGATGTTTTATATTACATACTCATTGTGTTAGATAACCATTTAAACTAAAGCTATTTTGAGCTTCTTTATCTGGTTGTTACAGGGAACTTACAAAGTGTGTTTTTAGCTACTGTGAAAATTGTTAAGATTTTTCCTTGTAGCCATAGGTATGGAAGAGAGTTATTATTTGATTATTGATTAGAATCACTGGCTGGCAGAGAATGGAAATTAATAAAGCATGCTGAAAGAGAAAACAAGAGAAACAGAGACAGAGAGGGAAAAGAATAAACTTTCTAGAAGAGAGACGGTTTGTTGGGAATGGGGGAATTGATTGACTCCATCAATGTCTCCAGAAAGGTGGTGTAATTTACCCTCCTGCTTATCTATGTATGCTGTTTGTTTCCTCAAGGGCCTCTAACACAGGTCTGCTTGTTTTTCTAAGGCTCCTGGAAAAGCTTTCATGGAACAAAGAGAGCAGAGTCCCTTATGTTACTTATAGTTCTAACACTCTAGGATCTGGACAGCTTGAAGGCTGTAAACTTGGGTTTCAAAAGACAGTAACAAGTAGGATAGACTGCAGAGAATCAACTCTGGAAAACCGATGTGATTTCAAGGACAAAATGGGGGTTCCTCTCATGTTGGGTTCCTTCTTTGACCCCCACAGCGAACTTCTGGTCAGGCACCAATCTTGTCTGCATTGCTACCCAGCAAATGAGTACAGCAGATGTAGACAAATTCTGAAGAAAATATTGTTCATGAAAGAAAATTTGTTTTGGAGAATATAAACTCCTTATGCAGCTAAAGCACTCATGAAGAAGTAAACACTGTTCTCCTAAGACAAGATATCAGTCAATGGACATGAGTGCCTAAACATGGATTTTTCTCATTTTCAGTAAACAAATGTGCTGTTAATATTATTCACAGCACAATCCCTTGAAAATGAGGATGTGGGGTTTTCCCCCCTCCAAATGTTTCCATAAAATTCTAAAAACCAGTCTAGTCATTGTCTAGGGAAAGAGGTAAGAACGTTTAACATATGAATCAATTAACAGTTTATTTTGGTGGTTCATTATTTCAGTTTCTGTTAAAGAGAGTACTCATTACAATCAGAACAGGATGGTTTTTCCCATAGTCCCGTGGATTTTCAGATTGTCACTTGCATTATTGTTGGCTGTTGATATTGGACTGCACTTCTAGGTACCTCAGCAGATTCAAAGCTTATTTGATTATCTAAGATTGCATCTGTTGATCCTCTCAAATAATCCAACAAAGATTTGGCTACAGATGACTGTGCCTTACAAGCTTAAAATTTTGGTGTGGTGTAGTTATTCAGTATGATGAAATCTGCCACTAAATGTATCTACATTTGGTAGCTTAAAGAGGAAGGAGGTACTCTTTAGACATTACCATATGCCAAGCACCATTTGGTACTTTGCTCATAAGATCCCATTCAAGCAACTGAAAAGATCCTTTCCATCCCATGACTTCAAACATCAGAGAATTGCACTGGAGTTTGAAGGAATTTCCAGAGTTCACCTAACCTGCCAGCGCTATTCAAGGCAAGCAAGGGAAAAAAAGCTGTGTGAATAGACCTTAAAAATTGTTTCTGTTCCAAGCAGTATAGATAATTCCTCCTGAACATATATGACTCATTATGAATTATAAGCCAATAAATTAACCAATTTTCTGCCTGAAATAAAAAAAATAGTCAAGGATGCCAGAATGACTCACTCATCAAAGTCTTTGTCATTCTAACACAAGGCAGTTGGATTTTTTTTAAAGGCTCCTACTGATAAAGGCAGTATATTTGAAATATTACATAGAAGAAACATCATGCCAAATTTTGTATCTCAAGACTACGGAATCAAAAAGGAAAATATTGGCATAAACAGTATCATCTAATGAAAATATATCTCGTACTTAAAGACAGGAAAATATATCTCCCATTTAAAGACAGGAGATATATAGTTGATTTATCTCTTCTCTGTCATTTTCCCTGAACTTAAAAGCCTGGTCATATAACTTCCAAAATAAGATTGAAAATTCTGTTCAATAAGAAATAGCAAAAAAAATCCACTAACTAAGAAATAACAAAATAATAAAGACTACATACAACACAATAAACTTGTTTTAAAACTTGTAATCACCAAGCCAGGCTCCAGTGGCTCACACCTGTAATCCTAGCTACTCAGGAAGCTGAAGATGGCGGTCTGAAGCCAGCCTGGGCAGGAAAGTCCAAGAGACTCTTGCCTCCAATTAACCACTAGAAAACCAGAACTGGTGCTGTGGATCAAAGTGATAGAACACTAGCCTTGAGCAAAAAAGTCCAGGGACAGTACCCAGGCCCTGAGTTCAAGCCCCACTAATTGCTTTCCCCATAAAATCTTTTTTTCTTTTTTTTTTCAGATCTCAAACTGAAGCTTCTAGGATTGGAAATAAAGTCAACTGCCTGCTCAAATATGACAGAGATTGCAGATCAAAGGCAGACCAACAATGAGCTAGCAGAGAGGACAGGAAGGCCCAGACAGAGCTAACTGATTAACAGATGTCGCCGGAGACCTCCTAAACTTCAACGAGCTCACCTGTCAAAATAATGTAGTTTTCTATCTTCTGTATTAGGTATCTATTTGTGCCATTAATATACTTACATAGTATTCCTACAAAAACTTTTCATTTCCTATCCAAGTCTTTATCGCATGTATTTCTCTCTCACACTGTAAGTCGGGACTTCAGCCTTCAAAGCAGGATTCAAAAATTACACCCCGGGGGCTAAATTCAGTCCATTACTGAATAAAGTTATATTGGAAAGCATCCTGCTCATTGGCTTACTACTGTCTATGGCTTTTGCTCTCAAACAGCAGAGCTGAGAAGTTGCAAAGCAGCTGTGTGTGTGTGTGTGTGTGTGTGTGTGTGTGTGTGTGTGTGTGTGTGTGCGCGCGCAGAGCTGACCCAGCTCTTCACTGAAGTTTGTTGATCTCTGCCTTACAAGATGATATGTCATCAATTTTAGAGTCTGTGAAGTATTTATATCCTGAAATAGGTGATTGTTCCTTATACTAGACAAAGGTATAACACACTAATAAGAAGGAGAATTTCTTCAATGTGTGTGTGTGTGTGTGTGTGTGTGTGTGTGTGTGTGTGTGTGTGTGTATCTGTCTATGTTACAGTCCCAGGGATTTAATTCAGGGCCTGGCCGCTGCCCCTGAGCTTTTTGGGTGAAGGCTAGCATGCTACCACTTGAGCCATAGCTCCACTTCCAGCCTAACTCAAGAAAAGTCTCATGGACTTTCCTGCCCAGGATGGCTTTGAGCATCAATCCTCAGATCTCAGCCTCCTGGGTAGCAAGGATTACAGGGGTGAGCTAGTTTCTTCCATTTCAATCTAACCTCAACCCCAGGTAAAACTCTAAGCTCCTTAGTATTGCTATTTAAAAAAAAATAAAGCTCAGCTGTTGATTTATGGAACCACTACTTATCAAAGGCTGTCCGTGTGCCAGGCACTTGGTATAGGATGAATGAGCACCTTTGTCCCTGCACTTGTGATATTGAATGCAGTAAGAGTTGGCCATCCAAACTGTACTGCCTATTCCTAGTCATCATAAACACTACTAAGGATGTAACCCATAGCAGGTCCTTCCATGCTATGCAGTAACTCACCCAGTCAGTCAGTCCTTTCACTGAGACAGAGAAGGAGACATTGCTATCCCAACATGAGATGAGAAAACTAGGACTCAGAGAAGTTAACAGCCCCGATGCTGGAAAGTAGTCAAATAATTGATAACCTGATACATTGCTGTGTCTCTGACCCCAAGAATAAAGATACACAGTATCTACAACCAGGATAAATAGTCCCCAATAGATATTGCTACCTTCAGAAGCTTGCCCACATGTTGGCACATACCTGGAAGCCAATGAGGTCCGTCCTCAGCTTAGGTTTGTGCTCTAATGGAGTCAGTTCAATAGCACGCAGAGAAAGGATCAGCCAGGTCTTGCAGCCTGTAGAAACTGGTGTGGAGAGATGTTGAGCAAGCAGTTCTATGACTTGTAAATAATGATCATGAATCAGAATCTTTTCAACCTGGCTCTCTGCCTGCTTATTTCCAAGAAGCCAGAGGTGAGGGGCTAGTGCCTCTAATAATTTGCCTACCAATAGGGGGGTCTCTGTTCTTTATCCCCCCTAGACAACCTGTAGACCTCTTCAAGTGCTAGGATGGACCATGAGTTCCTATATTTACAAATAGAGCACACAGGATCCCAGGGGAATCGTTTTCATATCCTATGCCAATGAACCCCCACCAAATGGACTGAGTAGGAATGGAAAGATAGGAGCCAAGTTTAAAGCTATACTGCTCAGATCGTGTCAGTGTATCAGCTTGTGTTCTCCAGGCTTCTGTTACCTACTCAATCATGACAATGCCCTAACCTCCCTTGACAGTTCATATATCTATCATCTGGCATCGCAGAGCAGACCTGACAAATAAGCTAAAGTCTCCCCAGTGTTCTCTCCTGTTCCTTCCTTTTCATGTCTGTCTTCCTAGTCTCCTCCATTCCCTCTCCTTCTGTTCCTTCCCCTCTACCCCCCCCCAAATAGGGCTATTTTTGATTCATTCTGTCTCGCCAGTTGTTACCATACAACACTGACTCTTTTTCTACACACATTTCATATTCTGTTCAAGATATCTCTACTGTTAGATTGAAGTATTCCATTGAATGTGCACAGATAGGCTCTTGTTCTTCTCCTAATTCAAGAAGAACACACACAGAGACTATGACAAAATAGAGAGGCTCGTGGACTGCAGTTGAACTACAAATGCAGACCATACCTCACTATAGGCAAAAACCCCATTGGTCTGTAAGAAATTGAATTCCATAAGCCAGATTTCATCATCTAGAGTAATAATGATATCATGGAAAACACAACTGTAACATCAGTAAAAAGTTATTCAGTGAGGGAGATGGCTGAACATAGGGGGTAATAAAGTATAAATGAATTTTAAATAAGGCATGTCATTTGAGAGAATTTTATATATTGAAAAATAATTTATAAACCCATCAAAATTCACAATGTCCAATTATCCCATATGCTCTTTATTCTAATTGAGCTCATACTACATTTGTAATTTGGTGGCCTTTTGTCATTTAATATTTTGACCTAAACATGTCTCCGAGTTTTAAAATCCTATTGACAAGAATTATTTTTAATGACTATGTGAATGAGTAAATGAATGACTCATCCATTCTCCTGACATTTTGGTAATTTCCAAATGTCTATAATGTGCTATTTTTAAAAATCTTTGATTTTAAACCTTTGAATGTCAGATGCTCTCTTCAGCGTAGATACCTAGATGCTGACTTACTGGATAAAATCCAGGATCACTTCCAGCTGCAATGGGGCCACACCAAACTGTTCTCTAGAGAAATCCGACCAGCAGGGCGTGGAAAGGGCTGCCTTTCCACCCGAGTTACTTTGTTAACCACTCTTCTCTCCTGAGCCAACTCCTCTCCTAAAGGAGGTCCCTGAGACAGGAATGAACGTGGTCAGCAGTCTTTACAATGCTCTGAACATAAATCACGACTCTGCCCAGGGAGACAAGAGGCTTTTAGATTCTCCAGGATCCATTCAAGTAAGGTTCTGAGCATCCTTGAGACTAGCCTGTCACCGTGGGGTGAGGACAGGGCGTCACTGCCTAATTTTCTGTGTATTCTTAAGGAAACAAAGACACAATGGAGCCTCCCTGTGACTCTCCCACCTGATTATATTTCTGCATCTGCAGGGGCACAGCGTGTGTCTAAATGTCTTCCAGAAGACATGCCACTTTAAACACCTGGCAAGAAGATGAGCCTCCAACAACTGCAATCTATCTGGTGTTTTCGGATGGCCCATGGCTATTGAACCATCTAGCAAGTTTGCCTGGCTGGAACATATCTATCTCTCCTTTCCTTCCATTCTAGTGGTTTCTTGGGGAGCAGCCACCTCACAGTGCCTGTCTCCCAGTGTCCTTGGGGAATAGAAAGTTAGGAAAACCCTATGCCAGACATCAGTGTGAGGATCTGAGTCGAGAAACATGTCTTTGCTGGCCTTTTGGGAAAAACGGGGGAGGAGGATCCCTGGCAAGTACCAAGGCTGAGAAGAGTTGTTTCTAGGTCCTTCATACACACTTTCCTCTGTTCTCCCACCTCCTAGACCTTTCCTCTCTCTGCTTCTGGAGATTGCAACAATAAAACTACTATGACACCCATAATTCTATACTTACTCAGAGAAAGTCTGAACGTTTTGTGCAAACCATTTTTCTATTCTTTGTTTTCAATGGTTTTAGGGGTGGGGGAGTAGTGGGATTTGAACTCAGACCCTAGCACTTAGCAAGCTCGCTACCACTTGGGCCATGTTCCTGGGATTTTCATTTTTAGTTTGCTTTTCGGAGAGAATCTCACACTTTGCCCTGGAGCCATCCTTGAACAACGATCCTCCTACTTCCACTTCCCAAGTTGGCAGAATTACTATTATACCTGGTTTGTTTTAGAGAGAGAATCCTGCTAGTGTTTCTTTTAATCATGATTCTTCTGTCTACACCACCCAAGTAGCTTGGATTATAGATATGAATCACTACTCCCAGCTTCAATAGACTGTTTTTAAAAAAAACATTTTTATAACTATTGAAAAAGTTCACAGGAGTAAGCATTCTTTCCTTCCTTCCTTCCTCCTCCTCTTCTCCTCCTCCTCCTCCTCCTCCTCCTCCTCCTCCTCCTCCTCCTCCTCCTCCTCCTCCTCCTCCTCCTCCTCCTCCTCCTCCTCCTCCTCCATCTCTTCTTCTTCTTCTTCTTCTTCTTCTTCTTCTTCTTCTTCTTCTTCTTCTTCTTCTTCTTCTTCTTCTTCTTCTTCTTCTTCTTCTTCTTCTTCTTCCTCTTCCTCTTCTTCCTCTTCTTCCTCTTCCTCTTCTTCCTCTTCTTCCTCTTCTTCCTCTTCTTCTTCTTCTTCTTCTTCTTCTTCTTCTTCTTCTTCTTCTTCTTCTTCTTCTTCTTCTTCTTCTTCTTCTTCTTCTTCTTCTTCTTCTTCTTCTTCTTCTTCTTCTTCTTCCTCTTCTTCTTCTTCTTCTACCTCCTTATGTGCTCTGAGTCCTTGAAAAGCCTTTATCCATGCTGCTAATAAAAAATATTAGAGGCCAGATGCAGTGGCTTGCACCTGTAATCCTAGCTACTGGGGAAGCTAAGATCTGAAACCAACCCTAGTAGGAAAGTCCATGAAACTCTTACCTCCAATTAACCACCAAAGAACCAGAAGTAGTGCTGTGGCTCAAAGTGATAGACTGCTAGCCTTGAGCACAAAAGACCAGGGACAGTCCCTAAGCCCTGAATTCAAGCCCCATGACTGACAAGAAAATAATTAATAATAATAATAATTATTATTATTATTATTATTATTATTATTATTATTATTATTATTATTATTATTATATACAGCTACATAGCTGGTGTGTAAGGACAGAGAGAAAAATTGGGAGAGAGCAAAGGAAGGGGTGACATTGTTCAAACAGAAATGTACTCTTTTCTTGACTTATGTAACTGAAATGCATCACCTTTACAATAACAATAACAATTGTTTTAATTATTTGAATCTTTGAAAACAGTTCTGGTCACAGAGAGGAAAAGCAATACCAGAAGACAGGAATGGGATTGGTGAGTAAGGAGCCTTAGTTCTCTTCATATAAGAAAATCTTAGATGGATGCCCATAGTTAACATATTGGCTAACAAAGGGGGAAAGCTCAAAGAGAATTCACTGCCATCAATGCTATCTAGTTTCCTGGAACTTTAAAGGGAAGATTATGTATCAAGTCAAGGAATTTGTCTCATTTTATTTATCTCAAATACTTCTCATTTCAGAGACTACTAGGACAAAAGATGACATCCAGGACCTTGAAGACCCTCAGTGATGCCTAAATTCTCAGACCAAGAGAAGAGAACATAAGTGTTTCCTCAGTCTAATAGTTGTGTTCAAACTCAAGGGAAGTATCAGGGCATTCACTTGGAAAATTCTGACTTAAATGTGTGTTTGTGAAGTCGCTGAGCATGTTTTTATATTCAGGATTTTCTGGTCCTTCCTGCTTCTTCCAAGCAGAGGATAAAGGAAATGTATAAAGTGGGGACTCAAAATATGTTACCTCCAAATTGTGGAGCCACCAGTGAAAAGGAACTCACAGGTGGGACAAGAGACAGACAGACAGAGACAGAGAGACAGAGACAGCAGCAAAGGTCACTCTTTTGCTTTGTCCTGGGTATATTATAAGCCAGGTTCCTCACAAAACCTAAGATGCCTTTTTTTTCTGCTGCTTAAAATTCAAGAAATCACACACACACACACACACACACACACACACACACACACACACACTCACACACACACACACTCACACACACACACTCACAAAATGAGACTTGTTTTTGGTAAATTCACAGTGACTTGGTGATCCACCAGTTTACATTATAATCTTTCTGTACTTTTTTGTATGAGTGTGTTCTTTTGCTCAAGCTAAGCTCCATTCTGACTTAGGAATTCTCTTGTTGTATTTGTTCATTATCTGAATTCGGTTATAGAAGCAAAAGGGTTGTTGTGGTTTTATTTTTCCAGCATTAAAAAATTGATTTTAACTACTTGGTAAGTCATGCATACAGCTTTCATGCAGATAAGCATGTAAGCAAAAGCCAATCATATGACATGGGTTATAAAATTAGCATTACATTTGTTAAAGCAACACTCTGAACATCACCACCACGTTGGTACACATCACATCTACCCACAGAGATGGCAGAGAAGTATTCAATTAAAACCATGTCACGGCCATATCAACAAATGCCCTAGGCGTAGCTAGGAAAATTGACTAAGGACACCATTAAGTCCCCTTGACAGAGACTCTTCACACACAAGCTGTTCAGACACTTGAGTGAATCCGAGATTGGGCAACTGAGTGTACGTGCAGATCACCAGCCGGGCATAGTCACAGTACAGCTTGGGCTTCCCGATCACATAGGAGTACGGGGCTGGGATCTGCACTGTGCCTTTTATGAAAGCACATTGCTTCAAATTTACAGGATGGAAAACTTGAACTGGGAGTTTTAAACCATAAAGTAACAGAAATATGGAAAATATGAAGATTTGTGAGATATCTTCTAATGTGGAAAAGATGAATTTATTTTAAAAGAGAGGGCAGCAGATTTTCCATGCTCTAATATCTTCAAAATAAAATGTTTTAAGCTAAGACTGCTTTTTATCTGTTAGATGACTGTGATTTAAAATCTGAGTAGATCAACAACCTCTTTCATAGAATAAGTGATTATATATATATATATATATATATATATATATATATATATATATATAGTGGGTTCTTTCCTTTCATCAGATTTCTTGTCCATTATGAGGGCAAAATTAAGGGTTTTTTTTTAATCATAAGACATTTAATGTCTCCAAGTTTTATAAAGGAAGGTATATCGCACCTATTCTGATAATCCTTATGTTATTAACTTCCTTTATTTTTTGTACTAGTCCTGGGCTTGAATTTAGGGCCTACATACTGTCCCTGAGCTTTTTGTTTTTGCTTAAGGCTACTACTATACCACTTGAGCCACAGCTCTACTTCCAGTTGTTGTTTTAGTTGGGGGGGGGGCGGTGAGTAGTTTATTGGAGATAAGAGTCTGACCAACTTTCCTGATGTGGCTTTGAACTTCGATCCTCAGATCTCAGCCTCCTGAGTAGTTAGAATGACAGGTGTGAGCGAGCAGCACTGGACCCATTCTTAGCTTTTGATCTCCAGCTTTGTTTTCACATTTCTGAGGGTTTCCTGTACTGATTAGGTCTTTTCTTACTGGTCAACATAAATCCAGGTGTCAGTTTTTCTTCTTTTATCCATTTGTTTGTTACATTGTTATTGCTGTTCTTTAGCAGTTAAGTTACATTTTATCCCTAAAAGAGTGTATCCTTCTAAAGAATGGTTTTATTCTCAAGGCAAGTAAAAAATAAATCAGTTGTCTCAGGGCCTTGTGTTGAAAAGCTATTGAACTGACTTGGAATCTTGTCAACTGGGTATAATGGTAAGGATTTATTTCCTGATTCTCAGTCCTCTTTTATTCATTTGTATGTTTAATACAATGGTAGCATTTCACTGTCTTGATTAAAATTTCCCCTGCCACCATGCATAAAAATTAACTCAAAATTGATCAAGGACCTAAATGCAAAATTAAAAAATCTTTGAAGAACATACAGAAGTCCATCTTTGTGACTTTGAGAGGGGCAATGCTTTCTTCATTAGGGTACCAAAATGTAGCACCAATAGAAAAATAGATACATTGAAAGTCATCAAAATGAAAACTTTCGTGCTATAAAAGACACCATCAAGAAATTGAAGACAGCCCAAAAAAGGATAATGATATCTGTAGGCCCTATCTTTGATAAGAGACGTGTACCCAGATTACATGAGTAGTGCTAACACCTCAACAAGAAAACAGATATTGCCCAGTTAGAAAATGGGCAAATGACATCAATCAAATTTCTTTAAGGCAGATACATACAAATGACTCTATGTATTTAAATGCCCAATATTCTAAATTGCTAGGGAAATAGGAACCAAAACCACAATGAGATGCCATTTTATATCCATAGAAAGGTTTATCAGCAAAGACAAACAATAGCAAGTATTGGCAGAGTTTGGTAACATTGGAACCTCCAACATAGCTGATAGAAGCAGAAAGTGGCACAGCCACTTTGGAAATGATGCAGAAATTCCACTTCTAGGCATATTCCTAAGAGAAACACAACCATAAAAAACTTACATATGCATGAATGTTTTTAACTATTTTATTCATAATAACCCAAATGTAGAAACAACTCCAATCTTTAATAGTTCACAAATAGAAAAACAAAATGTGGTATATTTAGTCCTAAAAACACTTAAGTGTTGATATCTGCTACCACAGAGAAATGCTATGGATATAACATGCTAAGTGAAATAAGCAAATCACAAAAGCTGTCATATTTTATAACTCCCTGAACATGAATGTCAGATCTTTAGTAATATAATAGGCAAATCCAAAGATACAGAGTTGATAGGACTTGGAGGAAGAGGAATAATAATAAGCCTGGATAATGTGTATCAATTTTCATTTGGGGGGTTGAAAAATGTTTTAAAATTGATTGCAATCATGATTGTGCAACTCTGTGAATATACTTTTTAAAAACACTGTATTATGCACTTTTACAGTGGATTTTAAGTGTAGAAATACATCTCAATAAAGCTGCTTCTTTTTTCCCATACTTTTATTGGTGCCCATTAGTTATACAGTGGAATTTCTCCGCAGTACATCTGTAATGTTCCTTGAGCAGACATACCTCCTCTGTCACTCCTATGTTCCCTCATTCTTCCCAAAACCAATCTCAACAAGCTCCACCATTCCACTTTCACACCTGCACATAAAGGATTTTGATCACATTAGCATTGTATATATTGTTTTCAGCAGATCAAGACTTTCATGGGGGGGGAGTATGAAGTCCATCTATACTTCTACATCTAAGTTTGTTCTATTTATTCCCAGTCACAATCCAACAAAGGATTATTTAGTATCTATCATATACTACCATGGGTATATCTAGAAATTAAAAAGATAGGGGCTGGGAAGGTGGCTCAGTGGTAGAATGCTTGCCTTGCAAGCCTGAGGCCCTGGGTTCGATTCCTCAGCACCACATAAGCAAAAAGAAAAAAGCCGGAAGTGGCGCTGTGGCTCAAGTGGTAGAGCACTAGCCTTGAGCTGAAGAGCTGAGGGACAGTGCTCAGGCCCAGAGTTCAGGCCCCACGACCGGACCCAAAAAAAAAAAAAAAAAGAAATTAAAAAGATAGTCCTAAAGTTAGCATCAATGAAAGTTCCATTATGTAATAGAAAAGCATCACAGGGAGTATCAAGGTTACTGCTTGTTTCCTTTCACTCACCCCAAAACGCTACTCTCTATACCTCATCTCCCAATGCACTTGTTACCCCTGTAAATAATAGCAACTGAATATATCTCAATATTCATCATAAATTAATGAATGCCCTCTCTTCATCATTATTTAACCATATATAAGGTTTCCATAGGAAAAAGAGTTACCCCAAATAATTTCATGTCTTGTTTGTAGTTGGCTTTCTAAGAGAAAATGAAATTTTTAACTGGTTATTTTATTCTCCAAAACTTCCAAAACCAATATACTGAGAGAAAAAAAAAAAAAAAAGAAGGCTTGTGCAATTCATCTGCGCCCTGGATGAACATGGGGCTCTTCGTGTAGATGTCACTAAGTCTCATTAGGTTCCAAGCCCCATGTGTTCCAGCTCTGTTGCTATCTATTTTGTCATCAGTGCAGACCTTGACTGGTATGCCTATCTATTATCCCCTTTGGTCCTTTTTTTATTGACTCTGTCAAAGCAGAGAACATAATGCAGTGTTAACTAGGTACAGGACAAGGCAGCAAGAACACGCAGGTGAGCAGAACATGGTTCTCTGCTGGAAGCATGCAGTTTCTTGGAAGAATCAACCTGGCAATAACTGCTATATATTACATTAATTATATCTCATATTACATATCTCATAAAGATAAAGATGCACACATGTGCTATATTTGGAACTACTGGTGAATACATTGTAAATAGGTTGCCCTTGTAAATCTGTTGTGCATTTCCCAAGAAAAGTGACATTCCTTAGCACAATTACTGAAATATGGAGTTTAACCTGGCCCCCAGTCCATATTCTATTTTTACCCGTTGTGCAAAACTCACATCAGTTTTTCTAAATCCATGACCCAGGATTATAGGCTACATTTGATAGCTGAAGCATTTTTTTTGGTCAGTCTTGTGGCTTGAACTCTGGGTTTGGGCACTGTCTCTGAGCTCTTCAGCTCAAGGCAAGCACTCTACCACTTGAGCCACAGCACCACTTCCGGTTTTCTAGTGGTTAATTGGAGATAAGAGTCTCACAGGCTTTCCTGCTCAGGCTGGCTTTGAACCCTGATCCTCAGATCTCAACCTCCTAAATCGCTAGGATTACAGGCATGAGCCACTGGCACCTTGCAACTGAAGCTCTGATGTCTTCTAATCAAAGACATTTCCTGTGTTTTTTATTGTTGTGGTGGTGGTGGTTTTTGTAGTTATTTCTGTTTGGGATTGGGGGTATGGTTTGGTTTGATAATGGGAATGGAACTGAGTAGCCTTTACTGCTTCAGTAATGCCTGCAGTTTATCTCCAAATTAAACATTTTAGTCAAGAATAATGCCTTGAGCAACTGTTTGCCCTTCTTAACCCATCAGCTCAAAGGCCCATCACATTCATCTGCATTTTAACCAAGCTGACTCTTGATCATCTGGAAGGGTGATGTCCTCTAGACTTCTCTGTAAAGCCATTATTACCCCTTTTATTGGCAAAACCATAAATGAACAAGGTATTTTGAAACTATGCAAGAATCCTTGTTCTCACGAGACATTTCCACATTCTAGCCTCCTTTAATGATTCTTGCTTGAATCAATTATTTGCTATAACTATTGAGAAAGAATGACTTTTGAACCAGCACTCCATCTATTAATGATCTAGAAAACATTCTTAAAACTACCTCTCAAGCCCTCATCTAAAAACCAATTTTTTTTAAGAAAACAGTCTCACTTCTTGAGACATGAACTCTGCTCCTGGAAAATCTCTGGGCGTTCTCACAAATGGATTACTCTAGTCGGCACTAATTTGTTAGCCATTGTGCACTGTGCATAAGTGTATTTTGCAATTGCGATTTCTAAATACTTGGATCCCAGGCACACACCTTCCTCGCCACCCAGTCATTATACCAGGAGAAGCTCTCGAGACAAAAGTGCTGCTGCAACGTGCTACCCCTACCAACAAAGCAAGTGGCCAGACCAGTCCTGATGACTAATGACAGACACCAGACCAGAATGTGAATGGGTCCAAACTCTTGGGTACTCTGCTTGCTGGGTTTCTCCCATAACTGGACTGGACTCTTTTCTGTTGGGGTGGGGGATGGACCTTCTATGAAATTCAGGCTCTTTCCATGTTGCATTGGACTACAACCTTGGAACCCAAGTAAACACTAAAAATCAACTGAGTCCAGCTTCTCGGTGTTGTCCAATACCTTGTTTGTTCATGACACACTCTTGAAACAATGTAGTGAGTAGGAAGCAATTTGGAAAAGCTAGTCCTTAGGTGGTGATACATGATATAGTAAGGTAGCAAAAGCACACTATGGCAAACGTTGGACCCTCTAACTTTAATAATTCCCTTGTCGTTCACGAAATTGTCTCCTTTAAAAGAGTGTCAATTACAAGTGATTTTATAGCTTGCTCTTGATGATACAATCTGATCACTTTATTGGCTTCTTGTCTTTCTTTATGTAGACACTGAGAGTGTTGGCCGGGGCACAATGATTTGAAAATATTGGCAAGGAATTTCTCAACAAGACCCGTGACCCCAGTCAATGGTGGTTAGGGGGGCGGGCAATCAGGAGGTGGACAGGGGCGCTGTAAGAATCCCGCAGCACAGATGATGTGACCTTGTCCTTACACTTCCAGACTCTGAGCCCAGCAAGTTCTCTCTGCCTGCCAAGCCTACCATACTTCACAGACTTTTCTCTGATAAACATTAAAGAATTCAATCATCCAATGTGTTTACCTGTGGATTTATAGCCACATTCTAGATACAACAAATGAGGGAAGGCATGCAATCTCTGTTCTGGGGGGTCTGGCTTACTTCACTTAATATAATTTTTTCCAAGTCTTTTCATTTCCTTATGAATGGCACACTATCATTCTTTATGACAGATGACTAGAATTCCATAGTGCATATATACCACATTTTCTTGATGCCTGCTGAGGGTCCTCTGGGTTGATTCCATCTCTTGGCTATGGTGAACAATGCTGCAATGAACATGGTTGCAGTGGTAAAAGACAAAACAATTGTAGAGGACTCTAAACATTTACACAGTGAAATGAAAGGTGGATATTCTTAGGAGAAGATCACAAAGGGTCTACAGCTATGGGCATAGGGGCATATGACGTTGATCGAAATGGACTCACTCCAAGAAATGGAAACAAGAGGTTTTATGTTATTTTGTATCTTGATTTTTTCTTCCTTTGTCACTCTTTTTCACTTCTATACCTTTTGTCTTGTATATAAATTTATCTGTTTAGGGGACAGTAAGGGGGAAATGGTGGGACAAAGGGTAAGCCAATGCAGCAGTGATACTCATTAGACTCTATGTTGAAAAAGAACGATATATAGTTTGTGGGGGATGGGAATCAGGAGGAAAAACTGGGAGAAAACAGGGGAAGAGGTGACCCTGTTCAAAAAGAAATGGACTCATTACCTGACTTCTGTAACTGTAACCCCTCTGTCTATCACCTTTACAATAACAATAAAATAAAAAGGACTCAACCTATTCTCATTCCGTCAGCATAATCTTCTTCAAAAACTATCTAGGATACCCCCCCACCCAAATTTCAAAAGACCATAAAGATTTAACCCCTGAAAAACAGCAGAAAGGAAAGAACATTCCCTCCTCATGCTACTTATGAGTCTTTCCCACACACCTGTTCAGACTCCTGTAAGTCTACCCTGGTACACTATTGTTTAGGCATGAACATGCAAGGGTCGGAAGGATGGCCTGAGGGGGTAGACGGGGGAGTGCCAATGTGGCACATATGCCATTGAGGATGGAGTTGTGCCAACTGATCTCAAAGCCCCAACTCTGGATCAGTGAAGAGGAAGATCACAGCCTATTCATTAAATGAGGGGACCTGGATTACCACATATTCCAAAGGATGACACATCCCATCAGTCCATTACCTGTGAAAGTCAGAGGTTGAATACAGGGAGCTGGGATTCCTTCCAGGCGTGACATTCCATCTTTTTACACTTGGCAGCAAGTATGCTCACTGCCATATTTGTTCACGTAGAAATTGGATGGGAAGACAATGACTGGATTAGTCGGTGATCATAGCAACATGTCAAAGGTCAAAGACCTCATTAAATGCTATATTTATGACTCAACCTTCTTATACACCCCCAGAATTAGAACTTAATTTTTGATTCATTCACTAATAAACCTGTACTGAGTGATTTACGTAATAAAGAGCTTTGTGTTACACCCAAGGTCAGGTTTGTCCAAGCTCTGAAAGGCTTAGGGGCATCCTGCAAATATGCATTGGTTTCTAACAACAAGAATTATGATGGTCTAGAACTAGCCACTGTGGCTCCTGTTAGCAATCTCCCGACTTTTCAGTCATCTTCACCAACATCACCCAAAACCCAGATGTACCACCTGACTTGTAGGCTCACCTTTAGATATCCAGCTCTTTCGCAAACTCTTTTGAATTTGAAGAACTATTTCCCTCCTCCATGGAGACAATCTTCTTCAATCTTCAACAAACCTGCCCTTGATGAGCACAACGTTGGATAAAGGACAGAACTGTAGAGTAGGCAACATTTGCCTCAAGTTTACATCTCCACCCCTCACCTCCCTTCTTCTCCTGTGGACACCCAGCCCGAGATATCCTGTAATACCCATCCCCTCAGAAACATTCTCTATCCATACCCCAAACCACTCCAACCAGAACCTGACACTCCCATCCTGCCTGCTGAGGTAGAAGATGGTTGGTTTGAAAGACTAAAAGCTAAGTGGAACTTTGCTCTAAGACATATTCTTAGATGTATTCTCTGAAAACACTTGATTTTGATGGGCAACCACTAGCATAAAATTTTATGAAAATAGTAAGGAATATCCTCAAACCACATGAGAGAAAATGCCAAGGTCTTTGCAAATTTCTAAGTAGAGGCTAGAAGTCAATAACCACAGAGTCTCTGGAATGGACATGCCTAGGCTCTATATCTGTGTAAGGTATCCACCACTAAAGCATGTCCTTGGTGTTACCTAGTAGAACATAGCAGGTCAAAGAGCAAGTGCGTAAGCTAGAGTCCCAATGACCTTGAGAACCCGCTATGATGGGCTTGTACTCATTAGGATGAAATGATTGCCAAGATCTTGGCATGACATGAAACAATGAGAATTCGTGTGATGTTGTAGCAACTATGGGATTATAAAAACCAGCATCCATCCCTAAATCACAACAACTCAAGTTGCCAAGCTTAGCTCTTATGATGTCCTTGATTCCACAATTTGCAAATACTTTATTAGTTCCTCTCAATTCTCAGCAGAAGATGGGGGAATATTGTCCCAATGTCACAGATGAGGAAATGGAAACTCCGGAGAGTTGAGTGATTTATCACTAGTTATTGATCTCTAACTCATGTAGCTCAAACCCATGTCTGCCTTACCCCGAAATCTGTGCTGACTCACACACTGTGGCCGGGAATTTATATCACACAATGTTATTAAGCTTCACGGTGAAGACTGTGTGATGATCTCTGCCTCAGCAAGTCCCAAAACTGCCAACTTGGCCTTTATCTCCTCACCCTCTGAAAACTGGGAAGAAGAACTGATGCATACATTGACCAGAATTCAATAAGTCTCAGTAGTTTAAGTCAAGGACACTAGGATCAATACATGGAGGGAACATTGAATAACACAAATGAACACTCTTAACCCATTTGTGTACATGGGTTTATGACTATCAGCCAACAGTAGCAGAGTTTCTCTGATTATTTGGGGCTTGAAAACACACCCCCAGAAAACCCATGTACATTTGGGCAAGCATGTTATGCTCTCTGGGCCAGAACATCATCAATAAAAGATCTTCTAGAAGAACCTGAGTAGAAGGCAAGCACACCAGGACTGAGAACTGAATCTGGGGACTGGGCACCGTCCCTTAGCTCTTTCACTCCAGGGCGGCACTTTGCCACTTGACCTACAGTTCCATTGCTAGCTGTTTTTGGTGGTTAAGAGACTCACAGACATTCCCGGCCAGTTTGACATCCACACACAAGCCTCAGCTCGCAGCCTCCTAAGTAGCTAGGATTGCAGGAGTGAGCCACCAGTACCTGGCAGAACCTTCAGAGCTTAAGGAGTTATTGGTCCTCCTGCCACGCAGTGTAAATCTAAGCATGAATTATAATTCTGGAGGCAAAAATAATGTACGTGGAAGTGGCAGGGATTTAGTAGCTGATTAGTATGTGTTTATTAAAGAGTAATCCGAGTTTCTGAGCTGTTTCAAAGTGTACTACTTCCATAAATCTTATCCAGTTTATTCTCCCCCTTCCTGCCACCCCTTCCATTTAAGGACAGTGCTCTAATTATTGTCTGTTATGACACATTTCACTTAATTATAGACCTGTCACCTGAGTATCCTTGAGGCAAGGATGTGATTGCCAGGAGTGAGGCGATCTGACAGAGCAGATAAGTCCCTGCTGATGGATCGTGTTGACTCACACAACTTGATACGGGGCGCTGAGGGCAAGTCTCTGAAATGAAGATATAGTTTGAAGGCCTCAGTATGACAACTTGTGACTCTCACCCATGTTGTTTTGATTGAGCTCTAACAAATAGAGAAATATCACTCCACCACGAATGAGAAATGGAGACCCTAGCCCTGAACCCAAGAAGGATTTCTCTCCATCTCCAAAATTGAGCCATGGACATTTACAGAGAAGATCTCAACCTGGCCATCCAATGCCAACCTCTAGGAAAATGGCTGCGAGTGGACATGAACTAACAAACAAACAACAGCAATGGAGTGACTGTGGTGATTTGACCATCACCGCTGAGAAAACTAATGGGTAAAACCTCCCCAGTGGTGGTGGTGATAGTTTCATCCTTAGGCCACCGAAGAGCTTTGCCTCGGTGGGCAGGAAGCCCCACCTCTGCCAAGCGTCCTGGCTGGGCATTCCTGTGCCCAGTTCACCGGGGTCAGTGAGCAGCAGGTGGAGTGAGGCTGCGGGCGCATGTGTGTCTGACGGGGGAGGGGATGTCTCCATGGACATGCCCCCTCCACAGACTTCTCATTCTCTTCCCAACACTATAGTCCGCCCTCTTGCAATGAAGAAGGATTCCTCAGCACATGCAAAAATCTGGGTTGAAAATGATCCCAGAAGGGAGTTCTTGAAGAAGTAGAAAATGATGTTATGAAACCAGTAAGATGACTAATAGCAGAGTCATCTGGTTTAAGGACAATAGGGAGGAAATAACCTAAGCTTGGACCCAAATAGATGACCAAGCAAGAGGTTTTAGGTAATATGTTATGGGTTTGGGTTTTTTTTAATAATAATAGTATAATTTTGTTTCTATAATGGTATAATTTTGTTTTTACACTCAGGCCACACACACATAAACACACCACTTCCTGTGAGAAAGTGGGTCTCACTCATAACAGAACACATGGTTTTCTCTTGCAGCACTGATATCTGGGCACACCCAACTCATGCAGCCAAAGCTGAATTTCAAAACTGAATGGAGTCTATTTTCTCCAAACTGGCTTTCTCTCCTGTACGTTCCTCCAGAATGACCTTGCCACCTGTTCATTTCCTCTAGGAGGGTTTGTTGATGTCTCCTTATGGTTGGGGGCGGGGGAGGGGGGAGAGATATGTTTATTGTTACTATTGTTAGTGTTATTTTCTTTCTTTAAATGTTATGTTTCTTGTGACCTTTGAGTAGTTGTACAAAGGGGTTTCAAGCCAACATGACATTGACTCTCCTTGTGTTTTCTTCTCTCGCAGTTGCAAAGGGGCATCAGGATGTTTTGTTTCTATCTGTCTGATTCCTCTACATTCCCACCCTGCTGACAGGCCAATCCCAGCCATCTTCCACTGGCCTTTCTGTCTCCTAGTGACCCCATTTCAGCCTGTTTCCCTCTTTCCCTAGCACGCCCATTGCAAATGTGCATGTTCCAGGCTATCCTGGAAATGATAAACGAACCTCGTTCCTTCCCCTTCCTCACACGCTTCTGTTCTGTTCCCACACACACCTTCCCCATGCACCCTTCCTGCTTTGCTCCCCCAGAAAAAGCATCCACCCCACCCTCCACGACCCTCTCCATCCTTCAGGGCTGGGCGAGACCACAGCCGCCGTCCTAAGCCTGGGAACTCGGTGCAGCTCCACAGTGAAGACATTAGCTTGCGCTGCACATGCGCTGTGGGAGGGAGGCCATGCCCTCCTCCAGGGGAGCGGGGCCTCTCCTGCAGGAATCGGCGTCCACCTCCAAGGCCAGAGCCTGGCTCACTGCGCTGGCAGACCCGAGGGCAGAAGCCCTGCGGTGGACTGCAGATGGTCTCCAGAGGCTCAGACACAATCCCTTTATTTGTCCGCTTGCAAATGGCTGCATGTGCAGAGACCGGGAGGATCTGGGTCCGGTGTCTGGGAAGATGGACAGCCTTGCTAGGGGCTGAGCATCTACTTTTTTGTTGTTGTTTTGCAATTTTCTTGCCATTCCTGGGGCTTGAACTCAAGGCCTGAGGTGCTGTCCCTGAGCTCCTTTTGCTCAAGGTTCAAGGCTAGCACTCTACCACTTGAGCCACAGCTCTATGACTGGCTTATTCTGTGACTGATTGTAGATAATAGTCTCACAGACTTCCTGCCCGAGCTGGCTTGGAACTGCGATCCTCAGAGCTCAGCTCCCTGAGAAGCTAGGGTTACAGGCTGAGCCACTGGCACCTGTCTCTGAGTATTTCTAAACCTGATGCTTGCTTCAAAAGGCCTTCTTCTTGAGCTCTACCTTGGATAGTGAATCAGACTCTATCTAGGCATGGGTCCTGGGAATCTGCATTTAATAAGATTCTCAGGGGCTATTACTTCATGCAGAACTTCTAGAATGGGGAGTAAGTCATCTCATGACAACAAGTGAGACATGAAAAGACTCTAAACGCCCAACTGGGCTCCGGCATAGCATCCCACCCTACCATTAGTAAGATCTGTTATTTCCATCACTTGCCTGTGACAATGCACCAAACGGCACTGGAATCTAGGGAGCAAAGTCAGGAAGGTGGCACTCCAAGCTGATAAGGACAGCAGCGATGCCACTGAAAAGAAGGAAGCAAAGAAGGATGAGCAAAAATGCAAGCAACAAAAAGATTGCCTGGGAGGCCCGGCCCCCAAGGATAGGGTTTAACACCCCAGCTAAACTCAGTAGTGCAGCTAAAACATCTAGTACACTTCTGGTGCAGAATAGATCCCAGGAGGCATTACCTGACTTGGAGAGTTTCCACAGAGTTTTCCTCTTAAGCGAGTTCCCTGAGCCATTGCAGATGGTTCTAAGGAAGCTCAACCAGATGCTGTGAGATTGGAATGGAGATACCCCAAGGTGCACACGGGCCATCCCAGTCACAGAACGGTGCTGGGAGGGACTTTGAGCTTCTCTCTGAGACAGCACGGAGGTGGTAGAATGGCAAGTGGGTTTTCGCGCCTCTCGTGTGTGGTGAGTGTTGTCTGAGGTTTTCTTTGGGTCGAGCATTGGGTGATCGGTGGGTCACTCTGTGAGGGACAAAAGTATCCCCAAACACCAGCGTCTTGCGTGACGCCCGGTGAACGCGGTGTCACAACACCAGCTCCCCTGGCCCCTTCCCAGGCTTTACCTGGTGACACCACAGTGCTTTGGCTCTTTGTGACAGGAGGTGACAAAAGGGTCCAAGCAGCAGCCTTGGATTCAGAGAACCGCAGTGCGGTTGCCAGTCTCCTGCCGTGGAGCTCTGTTACTCTGAGCCAGTGGAAAGGCCACCCTGCCTCAACCTCCACCTGTTTGTGAAGATTCATCAGTTCTCCTATGCAAAAAATGTCTTGTAAACTACAAAACACGCGTGTGTGGTCTCGGTAGAGTCTGCTCAAGCTTCCCTATTCTAAGACATGTGTTGCTCCTAGGTTACCAAGAGAACGAACCAGCGACATCATTATCACACCACAGCTACCTGGGGCCCGGAAACTACCTCCCTCCTCCCACCTCCTTGACATCCACACAAAAATGACATTAGTCAAAGAGATCATCCACAAGGCCTATAAAAACGTGAGGATTACAGCTGTTCACTGGTAAGGATATAGATCAAATCTTCAAACAAACAAATGCAACATGGTCACCAGTACACACATACAGCCCAATTCCACTTCTGTCTAAAATATTGCAATTTAAAATGGACATGTATGCATACGCACGCCCAACATCATGTTTTATTTAATCAATAAATGTGTACAATTATGAGGTATTGATCAAAAATTTCAAGGTAGTCAGGTACCAGTGGTTCTTGCCTGTAATTCCAGCCACTCAGGAATCTGAAGTCAGGAGGAGGCCAAGCTCGATATACATATCCATGAGATTCAATGTTCAAATAAACCAGCAAAAAGCTGGGTTGGAGGTATGGCACAAGTGGTATGGTGCCAGTCTAGCAAATGTGCTATCTTGAGTTCAAACACCAGAACCACTTTTTAAAAAATCAAAATGATAATAAATAATAGAAATAAAATATCCCAAGGCATAAGTGGTGATTGTCAGAGGATAGGGATGAGGGAAATAGAAAGTTATTAATGGACTAGCATAACATTTCAATTAGGAAAAATAAAAATGTTCTAAAACTAAATTTTTAAAAAGAATGACTAACATGTAGAGATTTATGACATGTTACCTGTAGTCAACAATAGTGTGTTGCTGAATGTTTAGCAATTTGGAAGGGACAGATCTGATAATTAAGCAACTTTTTGTTTCTTTTTGAAAGTGGTTCATGCTTGCTAGACAGGCTCTCTACTGTTAGAGACAAACTACAGCTCTTTATTCTTGCTCTGCTTCATTTGATCTAGGGTCTCCGTTTTTGTTGGGCTGGCCTGGCCTGTGATTCTCCTGTTTTATGCTTCCTACCAAAGTTGACATGACAGACACCCATCACCATGTCCAGTGGTGGGGGTGGTGCTGGTGTTTTTTTTCTTTCTGTAGAGATGAGGGTTATCGAATTCTTGCCCAGTGTGACCTTGAACTGTGATCTTGACGATCTCAGCCTGTCCAATAGTTAAGCCTTCTTTAAAATAAAAAAGAATAAAGTGGGTGTGTCTTGTGCACAGAATAAAATTTGTAAGAAAAGTTTTCATCATTTAAGAGGAAGGAGGAGTCAGGGTTTCTGAGTGTGTATCTTGGCCGCAAGGTGAGGAACATCACTGGAGAAAAAGGACAGCCGGGCTGCTCCTCCTCACAGCTAGCTGATCTGAAAGATGACAACTGATGGTTTGAGATCCTGAGCAACTGCTATAGCATAACCAATGGCGCCATCTAGTGGACCAGGAGGACAAAAGCAGGTCGACTCTCCATTGGCACGCAGACACTTAGCCACAGAGACTGCATTTGATTTCCCAACAGATGACACCGGAGACAGGGCTGGAGTTCATACCTGGCTCGTGGGGTCCCAAGCCAGTGGCCGCTTTCTGCCCAGCAAAGGTCTCAGGCCAGAGAGAGGCCTTACAGGCCTGGGTGTGGGTACAGTGGGCCTGCTCCAACGCACACACACCTGTGCGAGGCTTGAATCAAATCCCACCCCCTGCCCTGCGCTGCCCGCTCTGTACCTGCTGGGTACCTGGTCACCAGGCTCAGAATCTTCCTCCAGTGATGTTCCGTTCTCATCTCTGCACGGCCCGTGCTGTGCCCAGCCCTGGCACCCAGAAAACCCCTGCAGACAACCTGCTCCCACACAGGCCTCCTCCACCTGGTGGAGGGGCGGGGCCGGTGGGAGACAGGACAAGGGACGGGACAACGTGTTGGAAGCTTTTGTTTTGTTCTTTACGGGATTTGGCTATTCTGCCATAGTATGTAAGAAACTGCAACCACGGGATCTCCCAGACCAAGACAGTTTAAAGAGTTATTAAAACGATAGAGATATATAGATAAGATCTTTACTTGGTTGACAATGGATTTTATTTTACTGGTAGCCCTTTAAAATCATACTATGCACAGAGAGAGAGACAGAGAGAGAGAGACAGCACAGGTACAATTTCATACTTATATATACAATATATAATATAGATGTATACATAGAGAGAAAAATATTCATATATAATCATTTATGAATATATAGCCATATATATGCATATATACATCTCGTATATGTATATACATATCATATATATGACTATATGGGTTGTATGTATGTGTATATGTGCATATAAGTGTGTGTGTCTAATATATATGGGATGAATTTTGGTGACAAACAAAAGGGCTTTCCACCCAAAGAAACATAGGTTTCCCTTATTTTCAATAACTAGTATAAATCTAGGACAAGCAGAAAAGGTCAAAAACTATGTACATATGACCATATAAGATGATATTAAGTGAAATGAACCCCAAGACAGGGACACAAGTGGTTTTTTCTTCCTTGTTATTGTTTTGAACATATCTAAAATGTACTATGCAATTTTTTTGTTTCTCTTGTATATTTTTCCCCCATGGTATAACCCCTGTTTTCACTGTATTTGATGTCAGTGCCATGCATCTTGTATATACATTTTTCTAATTTGGGGAGGGAAAGGGAAATAAGAAAAATGTTGAAATAAGGATACAGGTGGACCCATTGTAACAATGAGATGTACAAGACAGTATGTTGAAAACAAACTTTACTACTTGGTGGGGGGGGGGGGTAAGGGAGGGAAGGGATGGTAAGGGAAAAACAAAGAAGGAGGTAACAATGTTCTATAGGAAGTGTACTCATTACCTTATTCATGTAACTAACCCCTTTGTACAGCATTTTTACAAATTAAAAACATAGAAAAAAAAGAAAAGGGGTGGGGGCTTTCCAGCCAGGTCTGGTGCATCAGCGGAGGCCAGCTGAATCCCCTTCCTGGAGCTTTGCAAGGCTGACTCCCCAAAGATGGGAAAACCTGTTCTCTACAGGGAACGCCACTGACCTAGTTACCCTGCCCATTGCGTTCTTACTTTCCCCTAAGTCAGCAAGAAGAACTAAGGGCAGGAGAAAAAGAAAAAAACAACTTCATTCCAAGTTCCCCTACCCGGCCCACAGTGACTGGCAAAATATATCAATCACCACCTCATCGCCAGGCTGGACCAAAGGAAGCCTGCTGACTGGGGGCCGCGCACAAGCATCCATTGCTCCCAGAACCCACGCTGCAGTCGTCAGGCAGGGAAGGTCCTGTTCTCCCTAAGAAACCATGGCACTGGAGATGGTGATGACCTCTTCTGGACCACAGGTGGACGCAAGAGCAACAGCAAGAACTTTTCATGGCAGCCAGCGGGTCCTCACTGCTTCCTTCCTGGCCCCTGTCCCTCCCTGTGTTCATGGTGCCCTGCAGCCGCCCCTGCTCCTCCCAGCCCAGCCCCCTACAGTGGCCATGAGCTCTGAGCAGGGCAGCTCTCTCATCAGCTTATTTGTTCCTCAGCCCTACTTGTATTCTTTTCTTTGGACTCACGGCCTGGGCACTGCCCCGAGCTCTTTCGCTCAAGACTAGCGCACTACCATGTTAAGCCACAGCTCTATTTCTGGTGGTTAATTGGAAATAAGAGTCTCATAGGGATTCTACTGGCCTGGCTCGCTTTGAACTGTGATTCTCAGATCTCAGCATCCTGAGGAGCTAGGATTACAGGCGTGAGCCACCAGCACCCAGCTCAGCCCTGCTTCCAATGGACCTCATTTTACATAGAATTGTTGCCTTTAAAAAGCAGATACTGAACTGATGTCACCAATGATAATAGTAAACTGGTGATATTGATGGCATGATGATGCTTTCTCTTTTCTTCTTTTTTTTTTTCAAACTGTACTGGGTTCTGAAAATAGACCCACTGCTAAGCTTTCTATGAACGCAGATGAGGTTGCTGGGTACCAGTGGCTCCTGTCTGTAATTCTCGCAACCCAGGAGGCTGAGATCTAAGGATCCCTGTTCAAAACCAGCTTGGGCAGGAAAATCTGTGAGACTTATCTCCAATTACACAACAAAAAGCCAGAAGTGGAGATGTGGCTCAAGTAGGAACATACTAGACTTGAGGGGGTAAAAAAAAGCCCAGGCTGTGAGTTCAAGCCCCTGAACCACCACACACACACACACACACACACACACACACACACACACACACACACACACACACACACACACACACACACACACACACACAAACACACACACACACACCTTCATGTTTACTCTTAGTCTGTCCCAGGAGAGGTGGGAGGGAGGGCCCTATGGCAAAGATGGGGATGGGGGGTGATGATCTCACGAGTCTCGCCCGACTCCTGGTGGCAGTTGAAGCTCCAGGGATGCATCTGTGTGCACCTCACCACTACTGCAGAATCACACCATTTGCCTTTCCTGTTCCGGGTCTTGAGGCAGGAAGTGAACCTTTGCCCTCTTCATCTGAAAAGTTCTCACAAACCTAAGCAGCCAGCATTGTCCAGGCTGCGATGATGACAGAGATAAAAGCCATCAAACAAGGAAACACCCACCTCTGAAATCCCCGAGGCAGTGAGGCTCTGAATAAAAATGTTACAAAATCGGTTTCTAGTTCAAGAGCTAAGACTAAGAGGGAAGACACATCAATCTGATGTCAGTGGCAAACGACGCTCAGTGATGTGAAGGGAAAATGGGGTTTTTGAGCGTTTGAATGACATTAAACTAGAAATATCTGAAAGGTAAACCTTCCTGGAAGATGTTTCTCCTCGTGGAAACATTTGTTTTATGTGATCTCATTCATCTGTCTTTTATTGACTTAACAAAATAGCTAACAAAATATTTCGCTTTAATATAAACAGAAGATAGAAAAGTTTGTCATTCAAGGTAAATAGTTCAATTCAGCAAGAAAAGGTTTGGGTGCCATCAAAGCACCGTGGCTGTAAGGATCTGACATGAGACTCCAGCCTAACACAGGACTTCCTCACTGTGTGTGCTAGCAAGATCTAACACTGTGCTTCTCATCACCATACCCTTCACCACAAGCAAGCTCTTATCCAGCTACAGGGGAAGTAGAACTATAATACACATCCTCTTAGCCATCAGCCCAGACCAGACTCACCTCCAAGAATGAGGGTCGCTGGTAGGAGTGGCAATTGGAGAAATAATCATTATCAATAATTATTAACTTAATAGCAACAATAATAGAAGATTAAAAAGTATTGGTTAGAACCACTATGGGCTGAGGCTGTGGCTTACCGGTAGAGTGCTTGCCTAGCATGCATGAGGCCCTGGGTTTGATTCCTCAGTACCACATACACAAAAAAATGTGACTACTTCAATCAAATTAAAAAAGAGGACCTAAAATGCCATCAAAAAACAGTCCTAAAAAAGAGCCACTATTGGGCTGGGAAGGTGGCTCAGTGGTAGAGCACTTGCCTTGCATGCCTGAGGCCCTGGGTTCAATTCCTCAGCACCACATAAGCAAAAAGAAAAAAGCCAGAAGTGGTGCTGTGGCTCAAGTGGTAGAGCACTAGCCTTGAGCTGAAGAGCTGAGGGACAGCGCCCAGTCCCAGAGTTCAGGCCCCACGACCGGACCCCCCCCAAAAAAAGAGCCATTATGGGAAAATGTCTTACATACCTACCAAAGAGGACTCTTTGTATCATCCATCCTTACATGTGTGAGTGTGCATGCGTAATCATGCCCTCCACACACATGTATCAGGACTTCACGTGTACTTCATCCAAGAACATGCCCCTTGTAATATACAAAAACTGGAAACACCCAAATGTCCATCCGTGACAGACTGGGTTGCAGCGTGTTCACAACTTCAGGGACAGTATGGCGATGAGAAAAGGGATCTATGTTACAGGCGAGACTATGGAAATTTGCCAAATAAAATAGGACAACAGTGTGCTGCCATCAAAGTCTGTGGATAGCAGTGAGATAGTTTTCCGAGTTGTTAGAAGATACCAGCTCACCTTGAATGTGGGTGGCTGGACAGTGACCAGGGCAGCTGTGGGAGTGGCCAGGGCTGGCAAGCAGGGTGAGGTCCTGAGTTCAAGTACTAGTAACCATCGGGGAAGACCTAGTGTGGAGGGGCTCCAAGAGGGGTGCTGGTCACGTGTCTCCACCATGGACTCCTCCGGTGTACTCAGGTGTACAGTACCTGTGAACACCGTGCTGGGAAAACAGCGGAGTAGGCAAATCCTATAGGGGGCGATGTTATTTCATATAACCAGGCCCAGCCAGGGCCTGGTCAATAAGAGCTCCGGGAGCCCTGGATTTTCCTGGGCCTGGACTGGAGTTTCCCATTCAGCAACGTGTTCCAGGATCTTTGGGGACTGAGCCCAAGGAAGTATGTGGAAGTCTCCATTGCCCATGGGCCTGTGGAAGATGTCTGATCTTACAGTCACTGGGCACGTTCTGCTCTTTTCATTGATGTGAACACTGGGCACTGGCACGTTATTAAATGTCATCATTGATGGGACTTCCTTTCCCAACTGAATTATAAAGTCCTTGAAGGAGGAAAACAAGTGTTATTCCTCTCTAAACCCTTGTACCTTTATCCCAGAATGATGTACTTGGCGGACAACTCAAACCGTACAAACTGGCCCACCTAAGAACTCACTTGGAAAAGAATTTTGAGCTGGGGAAGAAAATTATTTAAATGTAGTCTTGCAGTCACAAAAACTTGACCTTGTAAAGCATGCACATATTTATTTAGCCATCCAAAACCCAGCATGAAGGACTCTGAGCTACCAAAGATGTCAACTGGAAATTTCCTTGTGTTAAACAAAAGTCCCCTACACCCTAAGAAATTCTATTTGTTAATTCCTTGGCCAATTCACCTTTTCAACAAAGCCAAGTCTAACTTCAACCTGGCAAAAATCAGAAGCCGCAAAGGGGAGAGTGGGGGGCCCCGTAAAGCAAAGGTCCACTCCAGCGTGCCCCAGCACCAGGAGAAGAGAAGTGCCGGGAGCTGGGTGACGTGGACTGGCAAAAGAAGCGTATCAGGACACGGCTAAGGGGAGGAGCGGGCAGTTGTACGCCAGGTGTGTTGTTGCTGTGCTAATGGGTGCGTTGGGGTAGATTTATTCATGTAAACCAAATGAAGGCAAAGCAAAGATGCACCCTGTGGCAGGACGGGCAGACACGAGAAAGAACGCTGCAGGCCAGAGCCAGGGGCTCACAGCCACAATGTGAGCTGAGAATCACAGTTCCATGGCTAGCCTTGGCAGCCACATCCAAGAGACTCGGATTACTCAGTCAATCAGCCAAGAGCTGTTGGAGTGGAACTGGAGGCCTGGCTGAAGTGCTACAACACCAGCAGTGAGCAGAAAAAAAACATCTAAGCCCTGAGTTCAAGCTAGAGACGTCAAGACATCAAACTTTTATTAGGGTCTGCACAGACAGGGGTGATCAGTCCTAGAAAGCTAGGTTAACTCTCAGACACTAAGTGACAACCCTCCACCACCAGTTGGGGAAGGGGAATGATGCTGGCTGCCATTTTCTGCGGGATCCAGGGGCTGATAGTAAGCAAGACCCTAATGTTATGTCATAAGGTATGCAGGGGTGGGTGAGTGTCTGTGAGTCTGTGTGTCTGTGTGCTGGTCACAGGGCTTGAACTCAGGGCTTGGGTGCTTCTCTACTTAAAGCTGGTGCTCTACTACTTAGGATACAGCTCCACTTCCAGATCTGTATGGTTCATTGAAGATAAGAATCTCACAGACTTTCCTCCCTGGGTTGACTTCAAACCATGATTCTCAGATCTCAGCTTCCTGAGCAGCTAGGATTACAAGCATGAGCCGCTGCACATCATTGTCTGAACAATCTTAGGGATCTAGGATGTAGTTCCTTACCAACATCTAAGCCACAGTTCTTGGCTATCATTTCCAAACTCCCTGACTGGTACAACAGGAAGTTTATCCTAGCCTTAATCAGGTAAAAAGGGGAAACAATTTGGAAAATACTAAAATGCACATGTCTGGAAAGACAAAGGGATTTTAAATATAGAGTGTAGGGAAAATCAAATGGAAAGATGTCAAAAGACCCTGAAGATAGTTCCGATGGAATGATGCATCAGCTTGGTTCTATTTCAAAACAATCATTAAGAAAAACATAAGGAACAAGACACATAATCCAACAATATTTTATTGTCAATAGCAGAGAGGAAATTCAACGGTGAACCTTGGGGGCAAGAAGCACCTATTTACAATGAAAGGTGAGGAAGGGATGAGGGAAGGCATTGCACAGGACCTGCAGTGCATCAACCTTCTGGGAGGAAATCCAAACATGACCCTGCAATGTAGTCACCTCAACAGATCTACTGTACCAATCACTACTCCTGTGAGCTACAACTCACCATCTGACGTAGGGGAACCCACAGACTAAAAAAGGTGCTGTGCGCACTCTCAGCACTGTCCTCGTGGAGGCCCCAGGCTTCAGGTCCCTTTCCTTTCCCTACCACATTAGACAAATTCCTGCCTTTAGAGCAATGGTGAGAATCCCTGGTAGTCGCTATCCAAAATCCTTGAGAGTTACCCAGAAGCCCCTGCCACCAGTGGCACACCTGGCCAATGTCAAAGTAAATGTCAAAGTCAGATGTAAAAGTCAATGTTGACCCAGCTGAGCTTCCAGGGTTTCTCACGCTGCAGCTACTACAGGCCTAAAATTCTTTGCCCAATGTCCCCAAATCTAATTGGGTTCTGCAAGGTGTCTTCCTAATGGCACACTTACTTGTGAGCAAAATACAACTACTTACTTGTCCATTTTGGATGAATGGTCTCTCTACTTTGTTGCAGAAATATTAAAGTTCTGATTTGCAGGTAACCAGACTAAGCCAGCCCTTTCAATGGAGTTCCAGAACATACAGTATATGCACTACAGTATATTTCTAAAAGCTACAGAATTAGGGAGTTGGGGGCGGGGGAGATAAGTAAACATGAACCCAAGGTTCCTGGGACTAGGGTAACTTTGTGGATCTCATGTTCTGTAGTCTCTTTAGACTTTGGGAAGTGAGACTACCTGGAACATTCCCTATCTTATTGAAGAAAAGCCAAGTCCTGGGAATAAGATCCTCAAGATCTTTGTTAGAGGAATTCTTGCATGAGGAAAATGGTATTTCTGCCAGTAAAAGGGCAGTTTGACAAATAAGGAATATGTATTTGTCCCATGGAAGGTGATCTCTTTACATTAAAAGCAAGTCATATTCTTTAACAACATATATAAAAACAAAAAGAAACCGAAGGGGAAAAATAGAAGAAGGTATGTTAGTAAGGAAGGCTACATATGCCATGTACCAGCCGCCTGCCAACCCAGCAACATTAGTGTGTTTAGAAAGCAACCCTTTGCGTGCAGCATCTACAGAACGCTGCCCCTCTCTGGTGGGACTTCACTCAGGCTCTGCCACTTAGGGAGAACAGAACTTGCCAAAGAAAACGATGTTCCGAGTTTTGTTGTGCCGGATGAGGTAAATAAATGGGTGGTTGGCATTGAACTCATCCTTGTGTTGCAAGATCCGGGATCCCGGCACTTCGATGGACTCGCCACCATCTTCTGTTATTTCTAGGCACACGCTGTGAATCACATTGGAGAGGGCCACGCCCTTGGTGTCAGACATCCCAGAGAAATCAGAGGTATCTTCATTAAAGGTAGTTTTCAACCCTAGGTTTTCCAAGTTAACCTTGGGATCAATCATCTTTTCCACCTTAAACTTCGGAAGGGAAAGTTTGACCTTGGCGTTGGCCAGGATGCTGGGGTTGGTCCATTGTAACAGCGTCTCTGAGCTGAGTTGGTTTTCAATCTGAAGCACAAAAGGGAAAGGAAAAAAAAAAGAATGTATTACCAATTTGTAACAGATCTTGTTAGATTAAAAAACAGTGGAAGTGGTTCTATGGCTCAAAGTGGTAGAGCACTTGCCTTGAGCTGAAGAGCTCAGGAACAGCGCCCAGGCCAAGAGTTCGAGCCCCACAACCAACCAAAACTAAAACAAAAACAAAACTTAAAAAACGGTGATGGTCGTCGTCGTGGGTTTGGGAGCATTCTGGATGGACCATCAAAGATGGCAGGTGACTAGTTTTTCTCCTAACAACCAAGAACCACCTTGTTCTGCTCTTCTCCTTCCCACACAACAGAGCATTGCTGGCTTTGAAATTTGTCAGAGCAAGGTTTTGATTTGTTGTTGTTGCTGCTACTCTGGTATTGGGGCTTGAACTCAGGGCCTCAGGCTCTCATTTGGCTTTTTCACTCATATCTGAAGTTCTACCAATTGAACCACACCTCTACTTCCAGCTTTTTGCTGGTTAATGAGAGATAAGAGTCTCATGAACTTTTCAATCCAGGCTGGCTTCAAACTGCAATCCTCAGATCTTGGCCTCTTGGGTAGCTAGGATTACAGGTGGGAGCCACTAATTCCTGGCTAATCCTTGCACCAAACTTGAGATCTTTTTTTGGGGGGAGGGGGGAGAACGAGGAGAGAGGAGGAGGTAAGTAATACAGTTGCCTTAACAGAAGCTGATGCATGGATTCTAATGATGTATACACAATAGTAAAATAATATAGAAGTATAAAGGCTTTTAAACTTATTTTCTGAATGGTTTTATCATTTGTCTACAGAGAAATCCAGAATATTCATGCTTGGGAATGACAACAAAGTTAATAAGTCTAATTAAAGGTAAAGTTATTCTCATTTTGTTTTTTATTTTGTTGGCCTGAACTGGGTCCTGGGTGCTGTTGCTTAGCTTTTTTGCTCAAGGCTAGTGCTCTATCATTTTGAGTCACAGTTCCACTTCCAGTTTTTAGGTGACTAATGAGAGGTAAGAGTTTCACTGACTTTTCTACCCAGACTGGCTTTGAACCAAAAATCCTCAGATGTCAGCCTCCTGAGTCGCTAGTATTACAGGAGTGAGCCACTAGCACCTCGCTCTTCTTGGGATGTTGTTGTTGTTGTTTTAATATGGGCACTTGGACTATTTCTTAGTCATTCATTAAGATTGTAGATGAATGCAATCACCTTAATTCGTTTGAAAAATGAGAGCTATGCTATGCAAAAGTCATAAAATGGCCTAGTCAAAAGTGGAGGCACAGTTCAAGCAAGAGAGCACCAGCTGCGCACAAAGAAGCTGAGCAAGATACAAGGTACTGAGTCCAGTCCCCAGTACCAGCAACAACAAACAATCAAGTGGCTTAGTCATAAAATTCTGCAGGGAGCAAATCTCAAATTGCTCCTTGCCCTCTTCAACCTCACCACCGGTCCAAGGAGAAGTCAGGCACCACTGAGAACGTCAGCATCCTGACTGCCACTGTCAGAGCAGTACTGCGCCAACATTGCCCAGTATGCAAAGCGAGGGAGAACAGCCCTCCGTGTCCACAAGAGACCACGCTGTTAAGGGCTGGACTGCGTCTCTCTGTTTATGCATTGAAGTCCCAGTAGAAACACCTCAGAATGGGACATTGATTTGGATACAGGTGAAATAACTTAAGATGACATCACTGGGGTGAGCCCGATTCAAATATGAACTGGTATCCCTATTAAAAGGGGGAATTTGGGACACAGACAGAAAACAGAGAGACAGAAAAGGCATGTGGAAATGAAGGCACAAGTCAGGGTGGAGTGTCTACCAGCCACAGAACTCCATCAGAACGCCAGCACACCAGCGGAAGCCAGGGGAGGCCTGGGTGGACTCTCCCTCCCACTTCTCAGAAAGAAGCAAACCTGCTGTGTGTGTCGCTGGGGAACCATGAGGAAATAAATGCCCTCACTCCGCCACCCCAGTTTATGGTGCTTTGTGATGGCAGCCATAACAAGACAATAAAATTTGTGTTCTTAACAATTCCTCCATGAGAGTCCAACAAGCATTTTCTTTAGGTCAATATTTTCAGAAGAAAAACAAACACTTTTATGAGGGCATTTGAAATAAGGAAGAAAGGAAAAATCTCAGAAAGCTGAATAATAGCTTAAATATGCAGACATGGAAATGGACTAAGTAAGAACAATACCTCAAACCAAGAATGAGGACAGGAGTTATTATTCAGCTAAGATAGTGAGGAATATAACATAATGATATCTAAAGAAACAGGGAGATTGGGGTCAGGTTAGACTGTCTCTGGAAAGGCATAGGTAATTAAGGCCTGACTAGAAATACAACACAGAGAAGAGGAGGTTTAGGCAGCTGGACAGAAGCTGACAGAGCTGAGAGAAAGCTAAAACTCACTCATGGGCATACTGAACAGCTACTTTTATTTAAATCCTGCAACCTACAGTAGTCTGTATAAATGGAATATTATAGCCCCTTCTTTACCTCCCATTTTTGTTGTGCTGGTCCTGGGGCTTGACCTCAGGGCCTGAGAACTGTCCCTGAGCTTTGGGGCTCAAAACTAGTGCTCTACCCCTTTGAGCCACAGGGCCATTCCTGGCTTTTGGGTAGTTCATTGGGGATAAGAGTCTCATGGACTTTCCTGCCCTGGCTGGCTTTGAACTGCAATCCTCAGATCCCAGTCCCCTGAAGTTCTAGGATCACAGGTGTGAGCCACCAATGCCTAGCTCAAACCCATGTGATATATGTGTATGTATTATACATATATATATATATGCTGCATATACATATACATATATATGTTGCATATAATATTGATGCATGTAAGTATGTATATACATATATGTTTATCTACATACACATACAAACATATACATGTGTGTAGATATACATATAGGTGTATATATTTTGTACACATCACATCAATATGCATTTCATATTATACAATATGACTTGCATAATGGAAAAACTGGAAACATGATAAAATCTCATATGTGTCCAAAAATGCGCAACACAGAGTGAACCCTGTGGTAAGCTGTAAACTTGATTAACGATAATGCTTTGATACTGGCTCGTGAATTACAACCCATGAACCACACCAATGCAAGCCACTAGTACCAGAGGAAACTCTAGGATTGGGGGAGGGAAAAGTGCACATAAGCTCAGTATTGATGGCTCACCTTTCTGTCGATTTAAAATTGCTGTAGTAAAAAAAAAACATCTACGAACTGAAAACATAAAGAACTTGTGTTCCCCAGAGAGGCCAATGCTGAGCAGAGGGCAGGCCCTCAGCCCAGTTGATAATGGGACTGGTTCTACGACAGAGAGCCAATTATCCTCCCTTCTGTGAATAAGCACTGGCAACAGTTTCTAACACTCTGGGAAGACGTAAAGGGGGTGAGGATGTGGAGCGTTCAGCCCCATTCCTGGTGCTATGTAAGTGCGAGCAGCCACCTCTCATAGTCCCACCCCGCATGGTCCACACATTTCCGTGCCCTGGGGCTCCGCCTGCCTCCTCACCCTCTCCAGGCCCGTGGACTCGTCCTCCACATCCTTGGGCAGCAGGACAAGCATGCTGAGGTGCTTGTTCTGGAAAGGAAGCTCGATGATCTTACAGCCGATGTCATCGATGTTGCCCATACAGAACGTGGCCTCCAGATTCATCATTTGCACTGGCTTCGTCTCCGTCTGTTAATGGCGAAAGGTTTGGATGGCTTCATTTCTCAGTGCACATATGAGTAAATATACACACACGACATATGCACACACATGTGTATTACATACACACATTTGCTCTTATAATTTCAGGTCAGTCTGCATTATGATTCGTCACCTGGGACCACACCTTGCTGAAACTAAACCATCAAAGACCATCCTGGGAAGCCCTCTGAAGCCCTTTGAAGCTTCCTTTGAAAACATTCCTGTGCTGTACAATTCCACCTGCTGTACTTGTAGGGACTGTATATGACTTCCATTTGCATGTATAAAACATTAAAATAAGATAGCATCAAATATAGGCAGAGTTTCAATTAGTCTTTATAGATGCCTATAATTCCAAGACCCTTTCTCCTGGTGGGAACTCGTTGGAAGGTACCTACCATTGATACAGTGCTTCCTGAATATATACCTAATACAAAAATAAATTTAGCATAGGGCCACGTGTGGCGGCTCATGCTCAATCAACCTTCTTGCTACTAGGGAGGATCCTGGCTCAAGGCTAGTCAAGGCACAAAGTTCAAAAGACTCCATGCCTGTCAATAGCCGGGCGGGTGTGGTGTGAATCTGTGGCGTGGGAAGCCGAAGCTGGGATTTGGAGGATTGCATGTCTCGATCAGCCTCAGGCCAGAAGGAAAGTTCACAAGATACATCTCAACAGCGATAGCAACACAAAGAACGATGGACTGGGGGGGGGGGGGTGGGGAGTGTCAGCGGGAGGGGCATGCACTCATCCTCCTAGCTGCAGAAGGAAATGTAAATAGGAGGATTGAGGTACAAGCGGGCCAGGACAAAAAGTGAGACCCCATTTCAAAATTAACCAGAGCACCCTTCCATGAAACAAACCAGCATTTATTAAAGTCCTTAATATGCTACCACAAAGGAGGGGGGGGGTGTGAATAACCAAAGCAAAACATGGCTGGAAGTGGGTCTAAGAACTATATGTGGAAAACATCTGAAAAGTGTGTCCTTAATGTCTCAGGCACACTTCTGGTGGTAAAAGTCATTCCTGTCCCAAGTCAACTTGGAGGGCACCAGGGCTGGTACAAGCGAAGCTCAGAAGTGGGGACAGGCCTCCTGTCTCCCTCTAGAACCCACTGCAGTGGGTAAGGAGCAAGAGCAGTGGCTCCAGTCCCCCACTTTTGCAAAAGCACTCTGAAAGCCCATCAGGTCTTGACTCACAGTGTTCAATCACGCCGAGGATCAAGCCTTGGAGGACCGATTGGTCATCCCGCCAATAAACTTACAGAGCACCTAGAGATGTGTTGGGGATGTGGCTAGGATCTGTGGATGGAGACAAAAACACCTGCCCCCTATGTATGAATGGAAGGGCCAGATTAGCAAATCGATTTTGCTGGGAAAAGTACATTTGAGGGATGAGTGAATACGAATAAACATTCTAGGGTGGAAAAAAAAGGCAGCGCTGAGAGGCAGTCCAGCTGACCCAGCCATAGGCTCTATCTAGTAAAGCCTTTCTCCTAGATTCTAGCAATAAGAAGGTGATATACCTTGGGACTGATGACAGGTAGCCTGAAAGCTGGAACTGATACACAAAGCTATGGGTAAAGTAAGATACGTTCAAGTATCATAACTGAAGTATTTATTGCTGTTGAAGTATTTATTGCCATGTCCCACCAGAGGAGTCCAAACCACATCATAAAGTTCCCTACATTTTCCTAGGTTCTGTAATAATAATAAAAGTAATAATAATAATCAAATGCCCAGTCTCGGTTCTTTGGTTTCATCTGGAAGACAGATGTTTTATATATGTCTATGAGCTGTTTTTGGCATGTCCCCCTCGCTAGTATTCATGAGATTGCCCTGAAAGACAGGCTTCTAATGCTTCTTGTTATGAAGAACTTTGTGATGCAGATGAGGAAGTGTATATCATTTTTCTTCACAGATAATTAACTCCTTAAAAGTGACGACTTAAAATACTAAAATAACCAAACCAGGCTGGGAACTTCACCCAGTAAGTAAGTCAGGAGACAAGTAAATTAAAAGAAACTTGAACCTCGCATTTCACCCAACAGGTGGTCTCATCAACATGTGAGAAAATGAGATCACAGAGAATTTGGTGAATAGGGAAAGATTCCTAAATAGTTGAGATTTCCTAAGAATGCAAAGGTCTCTGCAAGTAAGGTTTTTCGGCATAGCTTTTGTTTCTTTACCTTCCTTGCTAGAGTTCCCTGTATTTTCCTTTCCCTCACAGGTGTGAATTCCTGAACACACACACACACACACACACACACACACACACACACACACACACACACACACCACGTCCCTCCCTCATGCCCTATTACCTTAAGTTTTTAAACTCTAATTACTACTTTATGTGGCCACATACCTTGCTGACTCTGAAAGGGCATTCTTTGGTTTCTGATTCTGGAAATTTCTTCATCCACTTTCCAACAAAGTAGGCAGCATTAACCACTAGGATTTTGGTCTGATCATTTACATGGTTGTCAGACAAAATGTTTTCAAAGTGACCTGCAAATGAGTTTTAGAAAAATCATACATGGCAGAGTTCTTCCAAATTACATCAGACGTGCACATGTAAGTTCAGCTTGTGTAATGTAAACCCTGGAAGGCAAGGCCCATGAATTTCAGAAGTCTTTTCTCTTCCTCTGGATTGCCACACCTGAGGGAGCAGAGACCGAAGACTGGAAAAGAGCTCTTTCTCACTCCTGAGTGGGAAATGTATGACCTTCCCCTTCTTCCCTGGCCCTGGGCTCTGCCTTTCACATCCATCACCTCATTTGTTTCCCAGGGGTCCCATAAGGCAAAGACCATTATCCTCATTTTACAGTTGAAGAAACGGAGCTCAGCACAGAGGCCAAAAGCTGTCCCTTACCACACAAACACTGTCAGTACAGCCCTAAGAAAGGTGACATGGTCATTTAGTTCCAATTCCTTTCTATCAAAGAAAACAACTAAGGAAATTTTAGCATGGGGAAGATCAGGCAGAGAGTGGCCTGGAAACAAGCATCTGGAAGCAGGGCCGGAGGCTTGCTGAAGAAAGGCCCTCGGACTAGCAGACCTGCATGAGGAGTTGGGAAACCGAGGAAAAGCTGCTTTAAAAATTGGATCCTTCTATTTTGTTTGGTTTTCTATGTTTACTTTTGCCTAAGAATTTTCATTGTCCATGTTCATTAGTAAAATTGGTATAATTTGTTCACTGGAAGCAGCTTCAAAAATCAAGTTCATGTCAATCCTTCCCTTTCCACGCTGAAAAACTAGCTTCATGATCTGCTCAGAGCAAAGCCTTGTAGAGCTGGGCCTCCACGGGGGTATGTGGAGCCTGTGGGAGAATGTGGAGAGGTTCACTAACACTGGAGCACTTGAGATTTCTGCTGAGGAATGAGTTAATACTAGTAATGCCCAGAAATGGAAGTTGTTGACAGGCCTCAATGGGCTAGAATATAGCTGTGTGCTAATAATATCCCAAGGAATTCTCTGGATGTTCAAGTTTAGAAGAAGGATTCATGGGGATAGGAGACCTGTTGACTTAGCCACTTATAACAGAACAAATAGAGGTACTTGCCATCTGTAAGTTCCTTAATGGAGCTGTTGATCTGAGTTTTTGTTTCATCCGGTTTATCTTTGAAGTCCACAGTTTCCAATTCATTTGCATATGGCCTTTTTGTAGAGCTGATAAACTCCTGAAAAACACCCAGTTCAATGAGTCACAAAGCACTAGCTTTGTTTAGCTGTGCCAACAAAAGGATTCTTTAAGCATCTATTACCAAGGATACAGATGTATGAATGGAAAAACCTCATTTAACAATCACTGCATTTTCTTTACACTACATGTTTCATTTTGCCCAATTATAAGACAGTATCAATGATTCAACACACTCTTCACTTACATGATGGGCTTTTTTGGAGAACACAAATAATATACAATTATAACATGAACTTTAATTTCAAAAGCATTCAAAACACATGTCATAGAAAAGCAGAGATGTGTACAAAAAGAGAACAGAGACAAGAAAAGTTATCTTCACTAAAACAAATATTCTACAGACTTTTGATATTCAAAGAATGGTCCAAGAATTAGGAGCCACTGAGTCACCTGGAACCGTGTGGGAAAGCTAGCGTCCTAGACCTCCTGAGTCACACCGCCCACATGTTCTGTCTGCCCATTAAACTTTGAAGTACAGTGATATGGAAAGCACAGCAGTGTGTCTGCCTGTAATGCCTGCTTAAAATGCAAAAGCCCACACCTTAACCCACCAAACTTAGTTTAAGAGATCTGAGGCTGAGTATTTGTCCTTTAAACCAAAGCCCAGGTAGCTTGAATGTAGGTGGCCTTCTCAACCCACACTTGTTTGGACTATTAACTGGGAAATCTGCAGGTGCTATATACCAACAAAAGCAAGGGAACGCAGTGGGGGAAGATGGACTAATCAGGTTGAAATAACTCCAAACATTGAATGGAAAGGTCAGTGAAACTAAATATGACTGAGAGTCATGTCACTTCACTCCCAAACACAGGGACACTGCACTCTTAGCCAATTAACTCGGCTTTGGTTAATTGCAACCCAGTCTTGGGGCTGACTGATGCCATTAGATGTGGCAGGCACTAAGAATATCAGAACGCCTCAGCGAGATGAAGAACTTCTATCTCTCACTTCAACCACTGGTAATATATTAGGCATATCCTCAAATACCACCTGGGAGTCTTTAACATTTCTCCATTCCCAGCCTCAACTCACATTTCAATTTTGTTTAATTTCCCAGATGATGGTTGGAACAAAAACAGTTGTGTGTGTGTGTGTGTGTGTGTATCTTCAAGCCACCAGAAGAAAAAAAAACTCATGACAATATTTATTAACTTCTGTTCTCAAAAAGTCTCAACTGAAAAATAAAAGCCTAAAGTTGTGATAGCATGGCAAAATCGTTGGCTTAGTAGTCAAGCTTTTAGATTTGGGAAACTCAAAATGCTGATTATTCAATCAGGAACCAAACCATTCCCTAGAGAGGGAACTGCCCCATAGTCTAAAACATTCATTATGTGTTTTATTTTTACTTCTTGAGATAGTACAGGAGCTTAAACTCTTGCTTGGCCTTTTCACTCAAAGCTGTAGCTCTACCGCTTGAACCACACACCCATTTCTGGCTCCTTGCTGTTTAATTGGAGAGAAGTCTGTCTGATTTGTCTGCCAAGGCTGGCTTCACACCAGGATCCTCAGATCTCAGGCTCCTGAGTGCAACTATAAGTCTAAATACAGATAATTAAACTATACCAGGGGGTTCAATATAAGGGAACTACAATGTTTAGATGTCTGTTTCAAGAAATGGATGCACTAAATAACTAGACCTGCTTTGCCAATCTGATGATGCCAATCTGACCAGCCTAGAAAAACAAAATTAATTTCTAATGAAGGCAAACTGTGAATTCATTGTAGTTTATTTTTCTCACTGATTTTTGAGAACTACCAGGAATATATTGTATTCATAACCAAATCAGATGAAGTGCTTAAAACATTGTCAGGACTTATTCCAGCTATTTAAAGACAAAGGAGTTTATCATGAGCCATTATCTATTGAGATAGCTTTATGAGATATGTGACCAGGAGAAAGCAGGACTTCTGAGGGTTTAAGAGGGTAAATGGAAGCACACCAGCTTGCTCTAGACTCTGAACTAGATGGTGTGAACTGTGGTCGAGTCCCAGTGCATTCACTTCTCTCTCAGACCCACATTCAATACCTTAGAAATGAATAAGTTGTAAGCCTAGCAGTGTGCAGTGGCCCACATGGTTAAAAGATAAATCCTGCTGATTGCTTTATATTACTTACTGTGGAAGGATTCAACGATTTGTCTACGTAGAGCCGCTTGATTAGTTTCAAAGAGTAAAAGGAACTCAGTTTATTTACATCTGAGGTGACTGTTTGAAATCCAAAGGGCACATCTTTGACATTTTCAAAGTGGAGGACCTGTGAACAGAAAAATGAAGTGCATTGTGACAAAGCCTTGCCTCTCCCAGGGGACGTGAATGCAGGGACACGGAAACCCCACCATCTCTCCCTGCTCGGGCGTGCAAGGTGTCAGGTGATTTGCCAAGGACACTGGCAATGAGACAGCTGTGACTGCCCAGCAGCTTCCAGGCTCTCCATCATGATCTGGTGCCGGCTTTCAACTGGGGATGCAGGACACATAAATGACTCCACACTCGAAAACAGATTAAGGGTCCTAACATTGGACCTCTCAATCCTGAGCAATTCTAACCACAACGTCTCCACTTTCCCATAGGCCCTGCCTATGGGTTCTCATAAACATGCATGCGCACACACACGCATGCACTTGCACGCACACACACACACACACACACACACACACACACACACACACACACACACACAGCAAAGCATAGGTGCTTACCTGCCCGATTTCATTGGCTGTGTCACCTTTGGCACCAACTTGAGCAAGCGACAGAGAGGTGGACAGACAGATCGGTGAGAAGAGGACATTGTCCTGTGGCTCCTTTTCACACAGTTGTTTGAACAGGTCAACAGCAAAAGCCGAATTCGCCAGTCTCAGGGCGTCCATGGGGCCTGCAACCACAGACAAGGGAGAGAGGCCATTCCTAGGGCACGGTTCAGGATCTGCCCCTGTGTGCTACCAACACACACAGAGTTCTTCCTCAGCAAAAGGAATGACCGCAGGTGCAAGAAAGGAAGGAAGATTGGGTAAATTCAAAAAGAAGCCTCAGGGCAAACATTCTCGGGTATATGGGGATCTTCTGTGTGGGCTGTCCTACCCAGAAGCACAGCAGCAGCGGCCTAGCCTGGATCCCATCCCTCCCACCTCCTCCTCAACACGTAGTCAGAGCAGCAGATTGTCCAAATCAACGTCTGTGTGCTTGGTAGCTCAGCAATGGCTCATACCTATAATCCTAACTACTCAAGAGGCAGAGATTGGGAGCAATTGCAGTTCACCATTGGCCTAGGCAAAAAGTTTGCTAAGTCCATCTCAACCAGTAGCTGGACATGAGGTCATATATCTGTCATCCCCAAGTAGAAGACTGAGATTGGGAGGATCAAAGTTCCAGGTCCAGTTCAACCAGAAAAGTTCACAAGACTCCCATTTCAATTGGAAAAGCTGTGTGTGGTGATGTTCCAGGACACTTGTCACCCCAGCTGATGGGCAGTATAAATAGGAGGATTGTGGTCCAGGCCAACCTGGGCAAAATGCAAGACCCTCTCCCAAACATAACCGGAGCAAACAGAGACATAGCTCAAGCCGTAGAATGTCAGCTTAGCAAGCTCAAAGGCCTGAGCTCAAACCCTAGTAGCACTACCACCAAAAACTAATTTTGTTTTAAATCCTTGGGACAGTGTTTATTATATAGTGTTTCAAACAGGATGATGATTAAATCCTATAAAACAGACATTTTGTGCATCATTCAAGGTCAAATTAGATCTATTTTGTGTGATTTAACTTAGTGTTTATTAATTATTATAAAATGAAGTATGTCCTCCAAAAAGACAAGCTGACATCCTAATCTCCAGTCCCTGTGAATGGGACCCTATTTGGAATTAGGGTCTCTGCAGCTTTAAGTAGAGATGAGGTTATACTGGAGTTAGGTGGGCCCTAGAGAAAAGATACAGAGAGACCCACAGGAAAGGAGATGATGTTTGTGACACGGACACAGAGAATCAACATGACCTTAAATGTCTCTGAGCAAGACATGTGCCATCATGTCAGAAAGTTGCACTGCTGGAGATTGAATTTCTTGGCCAGGACTCAGAAAGGTGTTAGCATCAAATGCCTGGACAGGGCCAGACCTGAGGCTCTACTCCTGAGGGCTGGACAGAAATTCTAAAGGCAGAGATCCAGAGGAATGGCAAGGAGCTGACCCCCTGGCCTTCAAATACACTTTCGGAATTCTCTAGTTGCGGGTCATAAGGTTTGTTGTGTGGGAGATGGACTCAGAAAGATGATACTGCATCTCACTGCCTAGAGAGATAAATTCACTACCAAAAACAGTAACTATGTTTCACCCTATGCGTGCTCACTGGGCATCCCCACTGACTTCCTCTGTCCCCGGTAAGTACCACGGGGACACTGTACCTGTACTAAGCAGGTGTCCATCATGCCTACCCTAAAGTTATGGTGGACATTGGACTTTTGCTTAAATCCTACAGCCTTGGTCCTTCCCCTCTCGTGGTAGGTTGGTGGCCAGGGATAAAACATCACACCCTGTGGATCAGATTGTGTGCAGACCAAACCCAGTAGGATAGGCTGAGACAAAAATAGAAAAGAAGAAACCTGAAGAGTGCCTACCACGGGGGAAGTTCAAAGAGACTTCCCATTTTATACGCTTGTAGGAAAATGGAATGATGAGCTGGGCATGGTAGCTCACACCTGTAATTCCAGATACTCTGGAAATTGGAATCAGGAGGGTCCAGGTCAGCCTAAGCAAAAGGTTATCAAGACTCCATCCCAGCAGAGAAGCTCAGTGTGGTGCTTGTCTGTAATTCCAACTATATAGCAACAAGGAGGAGGATCACAGGCCAGAGCTGGCCCTATGTATAAAGGGCTGGTGTGGTTCAAGTGGTAGAGTGTTTGCCTAGCAAGTGTAAGACCCTGAATTTATAACTCTGTATTGAGGAAAAAAAGAAAGAAGAGGGGGAAGGGAGAGGATGAGAAAAGATTGGGAAATGGGCAGGGAAGAAGGAGAAGAGAAGGAGAGGGGAGAAGGGAGGAAAGGGGAGGGGAGGATAGAGAGGGGGAGAGGCAGGGGATAAAAAAGATGGAAATATACAGGAAGGGAGGAGAGGAGAGGAGGGAAGGGGAGAAGAAGGGAAGAGAAGGGAGGAGAGGAACCCAGGAAAATTGGTTTAATAAGGGGAAAGGGACAAGAAAGAGCAACAGAGGGCGTGATTTTGATCACTCTGTTCTATGTATGTATGGAAATAGCACAATGAAATTCCTTTGTCCAACTAATAGATTCTTAGAAACTGTTCATGGAAGGTTGGAGGAAGGTGTATACATGACTTTCAGAAAAAGAGGTCTGGCTCACAGACTTACTGGCAGCAAATGTACTGTTGATAATGCTCAGTTAGTGACAACAAAAGCACAGCATAAACTCGAAGTCATGAGCTGTTTCTTCACCAGATAGCTAACCTTAACCCAGAAAGCCTTCAAACTTTTCGATACTTCAGCAACAGAAGGCCTAATAAGGCTAAGAATAAGATGAAAATACATTCAGAGTGCTTTAACAAGTACAAGTAATACTCCTCAACATATATTTACTTCCTCAGAAAAAGAAAACGTAGAATCATTGTTGCATAGTTGGCAGCAAACAACAGAGTGGTTTCGTGTGTTTGGGGAAAAAAGCATGTGTGTGTTCATGGATTCATCTGCTAAGGCTGTTTGACTGCCAGCACCTAGAAATGAAGGCAGAAAGAGGACCAAAGGCTAAGGAAATGCTCCTTTTACTATTGATTCATTATAGTATTTGGGGATACACTTAGCCCAAATGACTCTGAATGCAAGCTCATTGAGCATTTAATACACCTAATTACACCACACATTAATACTGTGTTGCAATGTCAGGCTTAGATCCAGGGACCTGCTGAAGAAGGTAAACCAGTGCACACCTGACACCTGGGAGGCTTTCCCACCAGCCAGCCCCTCCCTTCCAGACAGTCTCCCACCCCCACCCCACCGTCCCCTCACAGGTAATCCTCAGTATGAGAATCCAAACTCATCTACCTTCCCATCTAAGTTTGCACCTGGCTCTTGTCTCAGAAATTCTCCTTGGCAATGGGGAGAGTCATGCACTCCTTCCTTAATAGCCAAAGCACATATAAGCTGCAAACCATTGTTTGATGTTAAACTAAAAGTATCAAAGAAGGGCCACACAGAGAGAACTTTGGAGCACAAAACAATCACTGATTTATATTTTTTTTGTCGATTGTGGGGTTTGAACGCTGGGCTTGAGTGCTGTCCCTCAGCTCTTCAGTTCAAGGCAAGTGCTCTACCACTTGAGCCACAGTACCACTTCAGGTTTTCTGGTGGTTAATTGGAGATAAGAGTCTCACAGACTTTCCTTGTCAGGCTGGCTTTGAACCGCGATCCTCAAATCTCAGCCTCCTAAGTAACTAGGATTACAGGCGTGAGCCGCCGGCACCCAGCCAATCACTGATTTTTAAAATGAAATATTCATGGCAAATCTCATCAGGTGCTCTGCGATTCATCTCTAGCCAATTAAAGTCACTGAGACACTGATCTGGGCTGAGGTATCTCCAAAGATGACTGCCACCATCCAACTGCCACTTCCCTGGATTGCAAGCCAATCCAAGCATTTAAACACATCTCAGTAATGTCAGCAATACATGCCCAGGGATCAGTGTCAAGTTCCTTCACCGCCCATTTTGCATGAGCAAATGCTACAAAAATTGAGAGATAGCAATTCCTAGGCAGTAAGTCTACACAACTAATGGCTAAAATGACTAAAATGACTAAAGTCACTGCAAAGTTTTCCAATTTATTATCCCCTTGGTACAGAGATTTCTCCTTTCGATGTTTATGAGAATTCTATAATGACTTTTATCAAAGATCATTTTTGCTTTTAACTCTAACACAGGAGCCACCACAGCATTATAGAGTCACTGAAAGGCTTTAAAGGAATTTTCCTTCAACCAAGGAAAAAGTGAGATGCAAGTCGAAGTAATAACACAAAAGGGTCATTTTTAAGAATACATAAAATGTTATAAATTATATAAAATTAGATGAAATGCCTTGCAAATTGTTTTTGCTAAGGTGTGGTAAAATCAAATACCTTTAAAGCCAGACAAGATCTTGCTTTGGGATCTAGTCTGGCCCCACCTCTTCATTTTGCAAATGAGTGAATGGTATTGTGAAGAGCTTCTCCCAGGCCACCCACACAGGGAGTGAGAGTGGCAAAACCAGACCCAGAATCATTTCTTCCAGCTCTTAGCCTGCCACTTCCCATCCCACTTCACTCCTTCTGTGGCAGTCATTGTATCTCTACCAGCATTCTTCTTGCCCAAAGTGTCTTGAGTTCCCCAAATCCTCAACAATATCCTGTGTGGATTGTTTTGTTTTGTTTTTTTCTTAATGTGGTTTGTTGCTTTTGTTTTGTATCAATACTGAAACATTACCCTATAATCATCCTCCTTGTGGGAGCTCTGATTCTCAAGGTGTGTGCTCTTCATCTTTTCTGAGTCCTTACTCAAGTCAGGCACTGAGGTAAGTGTTAAGAAATCGAAAGTGAGCAAAGCATGGCTCCTCCCTCTATTGAGCTATCAGCGGATGGTGTAATCAGGATGATGACTGTTTTGATAAGGTTACCTAGGGAACCCTTAGGAGCATCTAAGCCACACTGGGAATCTCAGTAACATCTCCACAGAGACAGTAACAAGAGTCCTAAAGGATGTGTAAGACTTAACTCATGCAAAGCCAATGAGAGAACGGATATGATTCAAGGGCTGCATTGGCCCCGATGAATGGAGGAACTACCTATCAATATGTATTTGGATGTGTGAAGAGAGCTCACTTCTCTAGACTTTCAGCTTGTTGCTGTCACAAGTCTGTGTGCAACATTTCTTCCTTCCTCAAAAACTAATTCTTCCCAGTGTCCTTAACAGGCCTCATTTAACAGATGAGGAGATTCAAGACTTTAGTGAAAAGGCCTTGAGAAACCTTGTCTATTGTAATACTTCTACTGGAGTGCCTAAAAGCACAGCCTCTGTGTTTCACTTTCCAACACTCAGAGAAGAAAAGTCAGTACCAGATAAGGAAAAGATGAGCTTGTCTAGCGGCTGTGGTATGAAAGAATAAGAGAATTAGATGAAGTGATTGCATAAATACCTATGGAAAGTGCTTTGATGTCAGGAAAGTACAATGAAGCCACTAATAACAAGGTTAATGACTTTAATTTCTGATGGAGAAGGAGCTTCTGCTTTGCTCAGGGATTCTAAAACATTATACTGCTTCTGGTTCCTTAGAAGCCTCACCTGGACCAGGGACCCAACCCACAGCTGCCTAGCAAGTGCCAAAAGGGGCCAAGGTGCTGAGCCTGCATGCCCCCGAGACAGACTGTGACACAGGGCCACCGCCTTGGCACAATCCACGGCTTTTGGAAGCCAAGAGAGAAAGCTGCTGACTCATTTCTGTGGAGAAGCCTGGGCTCACACAGCCCTCCCCCCATCAAAGAGTCCATCAAACACCGGCATGTCCAAAGAGCATCAGAGGCTTCGAATTCACCGAATTGTATTGACTATTCCTTGCAAGAAATTGAGAATCCAAAAGATACTAAGAGAGTCCATGATGTCATGGAAACAGCAGTAACCTGGAAGTCTGAAGCGCGAATTCTAGTTCAGCAACAAGGCCAGGTAAGCTGTGTGACTCCATCTCTGTGAGCCTCAGCCACAGAATGGCAGGGCTGAGCAAAGGCAGGCCAAGGGGCCCCGAGTTCTGAGCATGCGCCACAGGACCACGGAGCAGCCTAGCATGTCACATGGAGGTTTAATGCGACATAGTTAAATGGAGTCATAAAAAGAGCGGGGGGGGGGGGTAAGTAAAGGAAAAAAAGAAAAGAGGGAAGGGAAGGGAAGGAAAAGAGAAGAATAAAAGAAAAGAAAAAGTAGAGCCCTGCAGGAGGAAGAAAATAGGAGCTAACCCACTTTAAAAGTCCCAGAATCCTCATCGGAAGTATTCCACCTGTTTAGGAAGCATGCTGACCTCGACAGACAGAATACTTTCTATCTAAAAGGCAGCAGCCCCCAGTCCCTGGTCCCTGCTTGGAGGCTTCATAATACCCAAATCAGCCCGTAAGTCTTGCAGCTACGCAGCCACGCGAAGGCGATCAGAGCTGTGTGTCCAGGGTGTGCGGGCCACGCCCTTTCTCGGACCAGCAGGTGAGACCCATCGGGGAAAGGCCCCTCCACCCGCGGCCCACACCGCGTGTCAGGTCCTGCGAGTCATCCTGGCGCGCAGTTCTGGGACTGTTCTCCCCACTCGGCATTCCTGGCACCCAGGGGTCTGGGATCTGGAGTTGATTTGAGGGGGGGGGTGCAGGGGCTTGAGAACAGGCTACCCCAGGTTGAGTCACCAGCTCCAGCCGCCACCGCGCGCCCTGCGACCCCTTCCTGGCTTACCTGGAGTTGCAGCTGTCTTGGGATAATGGGCAGCTGGGGGAAAGCAAGGCGCTCCAAGAGCCGGCGGCGGAGAAAGCAAAGCTGCTGCGCGGGGCAGGAGCAGCAAACTGCTCACCGGAGCCCTGCCCGCGGTGGCCACGCCCCCTGCGGACCACGCCCCCGGCGCCCCCGCCCGCGGTGGCCACGCCCACCCCTCACCTGGCCTCCTGGGCTTCTGACTCATTCATGCAGGCTGGCATTGAAAGAGGTGATTCAGGCTGAGCCTTTGTGGTCTGCAGGGCTTCGGAAGGCCTCCAACAAGCCGGGGCAGGAGGGGGCTGCTTCGGATCCCGCCTCCGGCTAAGTACACACACGCAGACATAGATATCCGCAACCCCACCCCACCAGAGGGGAAGTTTATGGGAGAAGACGACTATTTCGTGGCAGCAATGCGAAAAAATGCTCCCAACACTTCAGTGGCACCAAAGAGCACTCCGGTCTCCACCCCTTCCACGGCAGGACATGTTCGTGCAGGACATTTTTTGGCAGGATATTTAATACAAAGGGGAAGAAATTGTATCATGGGTGGCAGAGGGAATTCCCAACAGATCACGCAGCTATGCTCTGAAATCCCTTTGTAAAGACAGCTTTTGACATCTTCCAAGTTTCTTGCCTTCCCCGGAGAGTTTCCTCTGTGGGTCCTACTCCCTTCCCATCCACTGTCTCGCCAGGAAAGTACCTGAAACTGAGCCTGCATTCCTAGTTCACTGACTTACTTCCAGGTCTCCATGTGACTAAGTTAAAGGTGGGGGCCCATCTTCATTCACTTTCCTAAAGCCACCCCATAGTGTGAAGGGCTTACTTGACCTTAAACAGCCAAGGAAAGCTCCAGACTCAGTGAGTGAGAGCAACTCTAAACTACAATTGACTGACAGCTTCCTCTTCTCCCACCCCACCCCCACCCCTCCTGGATATTTCATTACTAATCAGGAGTGAAATCATAAACTAAATGAGTTCAGCTCCCAAGGTAGTATTTGGGAGCACCGGTAGGGCAAGTACAGACAAAATTCTAAGGGTGGAGGGGAGCAGGAGACCTCCTGAAAATCACCTTAGGTGAAGAGGGGATATGGGCAGGAAACTAAAATCACATGATCCAGCTGCTGTGGGAAAACTTGAGTGTGTGGGTGGGGTCAAAGTCATAAATTTGCCAACTCTATCACTAGCTGCTGGAGAAATCCTAAACAAGGTGCTTGCTCTGGCTTCAGTTTGTTTGCTTTTTCATCTGTAAAATGGGATATCCACGTGCACACCCAAGAAGAGACAATGCATATAAAGTGTGTGGCACACAGTCCCTAGTGACCAAAGTCTTACCATTCAGATACAAAACGTGCAGGAGATCACCCTATAGCTAAAAGCTGGGGAGTGTGGTAGTCACATCAAATTCACAGCAGTTATTTATTGAACACCTGCTTCATTCTTGCTTCTGTGAAGCACCAACTTTTAGGGACTTGTCCTTAAATCATAGAGTATAGACCAAGGTCTATTCTCCGTTTTTTATGTTTCGTTCCTTCCATCCACAACACTCTTGTTCAGTGCTTGCCCGCCTTAGGCAGAAACATTTCCAATGTCAGAAACTCAGCACACCTGTCCCCAGTAGGCCTGTACCTTTGGAGCACCTGTGGATGATTCTGTTTGAAAGTTAGGTCATCACTCAATGAGAGAGAAGAGGCAGGCATCCTCTTCTCAAAGATCTTACAAAGTACAATAAGAAGATAATTAAGAATTTAAATTATCTACCACACACTCCTATGCTTTAGTTATTTTTTAATATGCTCTTGCATTTTTGCCCTGGTGGCCTAAGACTGTAGCCCTCCTGCATAGCTGAAATCTCAGCCTTGTACCACCATACCTAACTTTTTGCTGAGGCTGGCTTTGAACCATGATCCTCTCATCTCTGCCCCCAAGTGCTGGGATTATAGGTGTGAGGCATAGTGCCCAGCAAAAGCATTCATTTATTGAAGTATCTGTGGAGATGATACCATGTGTATGTACCCTTCCTAGTATCCACAATTTCCACTTGAACCCAAATAAGACAAGGACTCAAATGTTCATTTAATATCACAGGTGAGAGCAAATACTGGCTGAGGCAGAGCAGTGATTGGCATTCAGTACTAAGACTATGAACATGTAACCCTAGCTGACTGAGAAGAACTGTTTCCTGGAATGCATTTCTCTATGGTAGCCCTCTGTTTAATTCTACACCAAAACACAAAGAATAACAAGCAATTAAGAGAGGATGGAGTTAGAAGTTATATAAGTAGTTCATAGGTCTGAAGTCACACTGTTGGAATCAGCTATTGGAAATGAAAATGGCAACTGACTGATTGGTTTCAGCCTGTGGGTTCCTACTCTTCCTTCCATTTTCAAGGGGCTACTTTGCTTGGAGATTGTGCTCGATCAGATAAAGACCTGCTCAGAGCATCAGCCTTTGGGCAAGTCCTTGGGAAAGGAGAACATAGGTGAGCTTTAGTCTCTAATAATCTAAGATCTAGGAACATTGCTACAATGTAGAAACTACAAACCTGGAGGGAATGTCTAGGAAAATCCACGCTGCTGGGTACCAGTGGTTCACACCTGTAATCCTTACCACTCAGGAGGCTGAGATCTAAGGATTGCCATTCAAAGCCAGCTAAGGTAGAAAAATCTGTTATTTCCAATTAACTAGCAAAAAAGCTGGAAGTACCATGAGTGAAACAGCCAAAGAAGATCAAGAGGTTTTGAGTTAAAGAACAAGAAAAAAAGACAAAAGGCAATTCTGTGTGTTAGCATGAAGACAAGAGATATGAGACAGAAAAAAAAACCTACTTGCACTAATTACTCAGAGAGCAATATCAAAATAACTGTACATGGTTTTCATGTGACATCACCAATCCCTTGTCCATGAGGACATCTCATGAAAAGCCACATCTACAGCACTCTTTGGTCTTTTTACTCAAGAAAAACTGAACCTATAATATAGAGCCAGGCACAAAACCAGACTGTACCGTTTTCTATACAATTCACTCACCACACATTCACTATTGATTTCCCCCTCTGGGAAAATCGAAGCAGAGATTTTTTTTTATGGTTTATTCCCAAGATGTGGGACAACATTTGGCACACAATAGGATGAACAGACAGGAAATAACCTAATATAGGCACACAGTAGGTGCAGGATGAAGAGATAGGAAATAACCTAACACAGGCAGACTGCACACAATGTTCACAATTCAAACAGAGATGGATTCAAGGTATACATCTGAATTCACTTTGACATTGCCATAAATAGCAGCCATTTCCCTCATTCTGTATGTAGACAAGACCACTACATCAGATTTGCCCCCAAACACTTAACATTCACCTCTTCAAAATAGAGATTTCTTTAAGAAATAGTAGGAGCTGGGTGCCCTGGCTCACACCTGTAAACCTAGCTATTCAAGAGACTAAGATCTGAGTATCATGGTTTGAAGCTTGTCCAGGAAGAGAAAGTCTGTAATACTCTTATCTCCAATTAACCTGGAAAAAGACAGAAGTGGAGTTGTGTCTCAAATGTCAGAGCACTACCCTTAACCAAAAAGCTCAGGGACAGCACCCAGACCTTGAGTTCAAGGTGGCGCGCGCGCACACACACACACACACACACACACACACACACACACACACACACACACAAGAATGTTAGTAGGGAATGATATACCTGTCTGTGGAAAATGTATTTTCTCTGTAATTCCAAAAGTAATCCAGAATGTTCATCTCTTACTTATTACACAATTCATTTTATTCACCCTGTATTTTAAAAGAGTAGGGTTTTTCACTGGAGGAGAGAAATGGAGTTTAAAGAATGAATCACCCACACATTCATTACACAATTTTATCAAACAGTTTCCTCCTGTGCAACAAAAGTAATCATTGGCCCCAATGTTTAATAACCTAGGAGATTGTTTTGCTGGTGCTGTTTCTCCCGATAGGTCGAAACATTTGCAAACATTATAACTGGATTGCTCAGCATTTGTTCTGGCTGAGGGATGATCAGATACATCTAGCCACTCCCAGAATAATTCACAGGAGCTTTGTTATGACATGCCCTCAGTCTCCTCTCTCTTCTCTCTTTCTTTCTCTCTCCCTCTCTCTCTTTCTCTCCCCTTCTTCCTTTCTTTTTCCCCCCTTCCCCTCTCCCTTTCTCTCTAGAGTTCTCCTTTTTCCTAAGAAGGAAATTTGTGCCAGGCACAAATTGCTCAGCATTCTCCCTAACACCTTCAAGGCATGAAGTGTTTTCCCCCCAGTGGAATGAGATCTCCACTGACTCATAAGCTATCCCTTTCCCTAACATAGCAGAGGAATAAATGCTGACCTTGCACATGTCCCAATCATTCACAGGAAGTTCACAAGGAAGGATCCATCCTAGTCATCAAAAACTATCTTAGATTTTTTTTTGAGTGTGAAGAAACTGAGTCAAACAAGATACGGTGGTTCTATCTGGAAGTTTCTGACTGATACAAGGGGAAATTATCTATAAAACTTCCAATTTATGACCCACAAATTTATAATGAGTTGCATGCCATGATCTCTATCTTGTTGCATGGTGCAACTGACAAGGGCATTTTGAGGATCAATGTCTTAGTTTCTGTCTTATTAACTCTTAATGCGTATCTACAAGACATTTTATATTACATAATGGTTCATCATAAAACACAATGTGAATTTTTTTATTAAGACACACACTTAACAAACAAAACTGTGACAATTAAAAAAAGAAAGGGAGATAGCAGGAACCAAGAGTTAAACCAGAGACAACAAATTTTAAGTGTTGCACAGGCAAATTTGCTTTTGGGATGGCTGGTATTATCAGTGCAGGTATATCTGAGCAACAGATTTTGTGCTAAGCACTCCGGTTTGATAGTTGAGGAGAAAATAAGAGGACATGGGGGGAAGAGAATACATTTTGGAGCTGCAGATGACCCACACTCTGCCACCCTCAGTGGGTAATAACCACCAGCAAAGCTGGTGCTGATCTCAGGCACACATCAGGTGGATACATGCAAAGAGACTAGGAAAATCACAGTTCAAGGCCAGCCCAGGCAGAAAAGTTCCCAAGACCCATCTGAAACCCATATGTAGGCACACTGACGTACATCTGTCATCCTAGCTATGTGAGAGGCTGAGCTCAGTAAGGACAGGAGTTCTGGGCCAGCCTGGAAGGAAATTCCATGATGTTGTATTTCTACCAAAGAAGCTGGGCACTGTGCTATGAGGCTATCATTCTAGTTACAATGGGAAATGTTGAATAGGTGAATCACAGTCCAGGCAATCTCAAATCTTATAGAAGGGCTGGAGGCATGGTTTTGAAGTAGACCACCTGCCTAGGCCCTGAGTTCAAACGCCAGTACTGAAAAGAAAATAACAAAACCTACATGTCAGCAACCTTGCTGGGTCTCAGAATCCTCCACATTTTCTGAAAAGAATGTGGAGACTTAGGCAGGTTGTCCTTACATAGGAATAAAGGCAAAAGAATGAAATCCTACCTTAATCTTATTTTTAAGACAATCAATGACATGGAATGCATTTGACTATGACATAGAAATAAAACTTAAATATGTCAACTAGTTCATGAATGGCTGGATTTTAATCCGTGCAAGATTGAGCTATGTGAGCTATTCTTCATTATCCAAATAAGTGTGTATACAGGTTTTATTTTTTATCATATATAATTTTCATAGGGCGTAAATAATAAACAAAGGAACAAAAAACGCAACCATTTCAGAGTAGCCAGTGTAAATAAGAATTTCATTACAGCTGATAAGAATGAAAATTGGTCAACTCTTCTAGAAAAACGTTTGGCAGTGGATTGTTATTCTTTTTAATGTTCACCCTCTCCCTTTCACTATGTAATACAGCTTTTAGAATTAATTCTTAAGGAAATATTACAGATTAGGTCAATAACTGAGGTAGAGAAATATATTCAGCATAACAGTATAACAGAAAAAAACGTTGATTGGCCATCAACAAGAAAGTAGCTATATATGTTGTAAAGTTCACAAGACCAGGTTGCACAAAAATAGGACATGTGTGTGTGTGTGTGTGTGTGTGTGTGTGTGTGTGTGTGTGTGTGTGTGTGTATTGTGCTCAGCTCAATTGTATTTAATAAAAATACATCAGAGCCCCAGGCACTGGTGGCTCATGCCTGTAATCCTAGCTACTCAGGAGGCTGAGATCTGAGGATCATGGTTCAAAGCCAGCCCAGGCAGGAAAGTCCGTGAGACTCTTCTCTCCAATTAACCACCAGAAAACTGGAAGTGGGGCTGTGGCTCAAGTGGTAGAGCACTCGCCTTGAGATGAAGAGTGCAGGGACAGTGCCCAAGCCCAGAGTTCAAGCCCCACGACCAACAAAAGAATAATAATAATAATAATATATCAGAGCAACCTCTGATATAGGAGCTTTTGCTGTTAGAATCCACTTCAGGATTGCTTAAGCTTGTATTTGCAAATTATGTTCTTTGAAGATTTGAAGAAAACACATAAAACAAGCAGGAGCTGGTGGCTCATAGCTGTTATTCTATCTACTTGGGAGACTGAAAGGGATGCAGTTCAAGATTAGCCCAAGGAAGACAAGTTTGCAAGTCTGTCCCCAAAACCCCAGCAAGAGCCAGGAACCCGTGGCTCCTGTCGGTAATCCCAGCTTCTCAGGTGGCTGAGATTTGAAGACTGTGATTCAAAGTCTGCCAGGGCAAAAAAGTCTGTGAGATTCTTATCTCCAATAAGCTATTCAAAAATGCCAGAAGTTCCCCATGCTGATAGGACCAATTCAACAGGAGAATAAATTGCTAAAGTCCTGTTGTAGGTAGCTGTCATAATTTTGACTCTCCCAGGCCCTGGGTTTAAAGCCCAGGAACAGTACCAAAAACATTAAAAATGGAGGAAGGGGCAAAAATGAAATCTAGAGCCTAAATATAGCTCAAGAATGAAAATAAATGAACGAACCTAAAAATAATTCCTTTGGCATCTTTACAACCACTCTTCTTTTAGGGAGAGGGTTTTATTTGTTTTGTTTTGTGCAGATACTGCTCAGTGCCTGTCCTTAGCTTTTGCACTCCAGGCTGGCACTCTACTACACAATCCACACCTCCACTTCTACCTTTCTGCTGATTAATTGGAGCTAAGAATTTCACAAACTTTCCTGCTCAAGGTTGGCCTTGAACCACAATCCTCAGATCTCAGCCTCCTGAGTAGCTAGGATTACAGGAGTGAGCCCCCAGCGCCCCACTGCAGAAGAGATTTGTGAAGGGAAGTCCGGAAGTTGCCCCATAAGGCCAAACAGTCAGGCTGACTTACACAGTCGGCACCAAGCTCCATCTGCCAGAGGAAGGCAGTGAAGTCCTGACTGTGCTCCATAATGAATTCTCGCCCACATCCCTCCTTATGGAGCAATGATTCTCACACACTCCCTCGCTGGGTTGAATCCTAAGTGTCTTCCCAAGGCTCATGTGTAGGCTTGGCACTACTGGAAGCAAAGCAGTGAAGGCTTTAAGAGGTGGGATCTTTGGGGATAAGTGGGATTCAGTTCTCTCTCTCTCTCTCTCTCTCTCTCTCTCTCTCTCTCTCTCTCTCTCTCTCTCTCTCTCTCTCTCTCTCTCTCTCTCTCTCTCTCTCTCTCTCTCTCTCTCTCTCTCTCTCTCTCTCTCTCTCTCTCTCCCCTACTTCTCCACCATGAGGGTACAGCTTTGCTATCCCACACACTCCCACTACAGAGCTAGTTCATCAGACTGGAATCTCCAACACTGTGAGCCAAATATATCTTTCCTCTTTACAAGTTGATTATCTCAGTATTTGTTATAATTACAGAGCGTTGACTTGTGTAACTCCTAACTGAAATATATTCTCAGCTCCACTACTAGTTAGAATAACCAAAAAAAAAAAAAAACCCACATGGTATTTTTGCTCCTTTCGTATGAAACCATGCGTCCTTGATCATTAAGACTACTTTTGGAATACTGACAGTATTTCTAGCATTGTCAGCACTAACAGGATTGTTAGTGTTCAAGAACTGGATGCACAAACCTGTTGCCACCACTCATGACTTCTAAGGCCAGAGAAAGAGAAGCCTGAGGAAAGGGGTGACATTGATCAAGATATTGTCTATTCGTAAACTGCGTTGCTAAATGGCAAATAAAATAAAATGGTAAAAGAGAGCAAAAAGGAAGTGGAGTGAGGCTCTAAATGGACTCAGAGTGGGGGGCTGGGTAAGAAGAAAAGGCTACAAGGACGCCGTTATTATGCGCTAGCAGCTGCAGCGCCACAGCTGGCCTTTAATTAGGGAATCAGAAATCTGAGAGAGAATGCAGCTCCTTAAACAACAAAGAAGTGAGCAAGTGTGTTTATTGACACATGAGTTGGGAATTAGAGAAGAAGAAACATGAGTTCTGGGCAAAGAGAGACTGTCACCCAGTGAAGGCAAGCACCCAGCATTTGTCTCATGAGCCAGGTCTGCAGGACATGGGAAGTATGGCGGCTCTTGTCCTGACCGAGTCACCTGAAAGCGTATTGTTAAAAGACTCATAAAAAAAAACTTTTGCTAGAAAGAGACACCTGGGCTTCTTCCCTTTGAGCTGTGTCACGTGGCTTTGCTTCCCCTCACTCCCCCAACCCTAACAGCGGGTTTGTGCTGATGAGGCAAGCTTACCCAAGGTCAGGGCAATTATAGGGTGTTGGGGCAATTACTCTGGGTGGAGAACATAGGTTCCAAACCACATGCAAGTATCTTCACTCCAGCAGCTCTACTACCTTGAGAAACCCAAGAGTTATAGCAGCTCTTGTGAGTTCCAGGCTCATCAATAGCATGTGATCATTCAACTTGAACTGAACTAACTATGCCCAAGATTACAAATGAGAATATAAATATTATCTTTTAGACAAAAAAGTCAGATGTATTTGCCAGGTCTGACTTTGAGAAAAAACATGACTGCCATCTCCTAACTGCTGGCTGTGACAATATCGGAAGGGTCTGAAAATAGTTAAAAGAAATATCCATAGCAGGGACAGGGAATGTGGCTTCATGGTAGAGTTCTTGCCTAGCATCCATGAAGCCCTGGGTTCGATTCCTCAGTACCATATATACAGAAAAGCCAGAAGTGGCTGTGGCTTAAGAGGTAGAGTGCTAGAGAAATAGCCATAGCAACAAAATGTGGCATGCTGCTTGCTTATATAGTCATGTCAGGTGCCACAGTATCAAATATTTCATTACGGACGTGCCAGGATGTTCCACAAGCATCTGCACACTGCACAGCTGGTTGTATCCGAGTCAGCAATCTCTAGCTCTCTTAGTAGGAGCCCCCTCCCAGAGCCAAAATTAAAACGAAGCCACACATCCAGTGTAATCTCATCTCTCAAGGCCACGCCCTGGCAGCTTGGGGCAGTTGGCTCTCTGGCTGCCTTTAAATTTCCATGTTCTTATCTTTAAAATGCAGTTAATAGCACCCCCCTTTAGAGAGAGGCAAGAAATAATTAGATGTGAAATGCTTTGAAGAGGAAAAGTGCCACATGGCTCTTGTGGTCTTTTTTCTAGCATAGGGTACAGAACTTCGCATTTGCATCAGCATGTTCTGGAAATCTAATGTGAGATAACACTGACAGAGTATCAATGGTTAATTCTTGGCAAATCGGCAAGAATCATTTATATTTGCATTCTGTTGCCTTTTTTTAAAAAAAAAGCCTCCTAATTAACATACTGCTCTGAAAATTGATGCAATGAAAGAGAACCTGACACTTTTGCTTTGCCTAGACAAACCTTAATAACTAAATGACTGGTTGTGTATTTGTGAGGTGGAGATGCGGGGTTGTAATTAGAGGCCAGCAGAGAGAAAGGAAGAAAGGAAGAAAGAAAGAAAGAAAGAAAGAAAGAAAGAAAGAAAGAAAGAAAGAAAGAAAGAAAGAAAGAAAGAAAGAAAGAAAGAAAGAGACAGAGAGAGAGAAAGAGAGAAAACAAGAGAGAAAGAAAGAAAGAGAGAGAGAGAAAGAGAAAAAGAGAGAGAGAGAAAGAGAGAGAGAGAGAAAGAGAGAAAGAGAGAGAGAATAGCTAGGATTATAGGCGTAAGCCACCAGTCCCTAGCTAATTTTCCTTCTTTACATTTTTATTTATGTGTTGTTCTATTTGAGCCAGTATCTCAATATGTAGCCCCAGATATCTTCAAATCTGTGATCTTCCTTCCTGTCTCCCAAGTTCTGGTACATTTCTTAGTGGACATCCACTTTGAAGTGGTCTTACCAAAACAAATCAAAGCTGAGTATAATCGAGCCTCTGAATCTAAAATAAACTTCAGAAAATATAGAAAACAAAGAAATGGTTAACACAGGGATTCAATGAACAAAATCCAGACAACAGAAAATTCCTCTATGTATAAACAATCTATAGGAAACTCCTACAGTCTGTCTTCTTCAACAATTAAACTTCAAGGGTAAAATAAGTTAAAAGGGAATCCTACAAATTCAAGTGAAGTTATTAGACTTACCGTGATTATAAATGTTTTCATCTTGCATCCAAACTATAAGAATAAGATTAATAAGAAAGCCACGGAGATCTGAACACTCACTGGATATTGATCATATTAAGAAGTTGCTGTAATAATAAGATTACAATTGTTTGCATCCCTCCACAAATAGAATATATACTAGCTCCAAGGATGTAACCCAGTTGTAGAGTACTTGCCTAGCAAGTCCCCGGCACACAGAAAAAGAGCAAGAGAGAAGTATATTATTCTTTTTATAGATAAAATTTAGGGTTTATTGTAGCATTTTCTGTACTTTTGGATTTTCTTTGTGCTGGTACTGGGCTTGATCTCAAGGGCCGAATGCATTCCCTTACCTTTTTGGCTCAAGGCTGGAGCTCTACCATTTAAGCCATACCCCCACTTCCAGCTTTTTGGAGGTTAACTGGAGATAAGTGTGTCATGGACTTTCCTACCCAGGATGGCTTTGAACCTTAGTCCTCAGTTCTCAGTCTCCTGAGTAGCTAACAGGCAGAAAACAGAGCCACTAGCTCCTAGTCCTTCTGAGTTTTTTTTTAAATATTGCATAATGTAAGTTGTTAAAAACAGAGAATGACTAAAAAAGATGGATACAGTTTGTAAGATAAAAATGGGGCAGACCACCAGACGAATGGGTTATTTCTGAAGAGAGATTGTTTTGCCAGTTAAGCATCGGTGGGGGTTAAACCAGGCAGAAAGAGAAGTGGAGAAGAAAACAGCCACAAGTAACATAGCGTGAAGCCATTGACACAAGCATCAGATTTTAAGCAGACACTTCTCATAGATAGAATGTGGGAAGGCAATTAAGGAGCTAGGCTCTAGATCAGCATTACTACTCGCTTTCCTAATTTATAAACTTTAGCCACTTCCCTGCCTTTCTGAGCCTCTATTATCTTTTGTAAAACAGAAACCATACCTGCCTCCTAGGGCTCCTTCCGTGAGAATGAAATTAATACAAGATATGCTGAGCATATCTTATCATAAGTGATCAAGTGTGTGATAAAAGCTCTTATAATCTATAGGTTTTTAAATCTCATCAGCTGATGCCCAGCAACAATGATTATCAGGGAACTGTAGATCCAAACCACAATGAGATATCACCACTTACTCCTTGGATTGGCAGCCATAAAGCAGATGGACACATCCATTGCCGGCAAGGATATAGAGCAACTGGAACTCTCGTTCATTGATGATTGAAGTATATTTTTTTAATATTTAATTGGTTTGGAAAGCATTCTGGCAGTTTCTTGTAAAGGAAAACAAACATTAAGCATATGTTCCAACAATTCTGCCCAAGAGAAATGAAAACATATGTCCTATCTACAAAAATGTGTGTAACAGTTTTATGCATAATAGCCAAAGAGAAAAGGGAAACAGGCTAAATGTTTATCACAGATAAATTTTAATAGGTTCATGCAAGAGGAGAACAACTCTGAAGTTTAAAAATATGAACAACAAAAAACACAATCTCAAAACATACTAATCTGAAGGAGCTGGGCACAACAGAGTATATATTGCATAATTAATTTCATTTGCACAAAACTCTGAGTATGGTTGGAGGTTGGAAGAGACTTGATGTTTATGTTAGAAACATAGAATAAAAAGCCATTATGGTGAAAATGAGAAAAACATTCTTAGATACTGGAGGAAAACTGAATTTCATTACATGTAGTGTCAAAGATTTTGGCTGAAATGCGTTTGTGTTCTAGTGTTTTGTGGAAAGTAGAGCTAGGGAGTGATGAAATCAGACATTTAGCTGAGGAGATTTCTAAGTGACGCGTAAAAGGAGCAGTTTGGTTCTCCTTGACTCCTTACAGTAAAATGCAAGAAAAGAGAGGTGAACCAAGTAAGGAACTGTTAAAATTAATTAATTAATTAATTAATCAATTAATCAATCAAACACCAACAACTAAACCAAGAAAAAACCAGAACTTGATGATTTGGAAAACTGTCCATTGATTCATATTGCAGAAACTAAGATCATCTCTGGAAAGGATACCAAAGGTATAACCAAGTAGTCATCCAAGTAAAAGCTTACAGACATAGAGGGGTAAAAATGCTACTAGTTTGAATTGAAGGGGTAGATATAATGTGAAATGAAAAAAGTCTATTGAGGGTGTGGGTGGAAGGGAAAACTGGGAAAGAGCAAGGAAAGGGGTGACATTGTCCAAAAAGAAACATACTCACTACCTGACATATAACTGTATGCCCTGTGTATATAAATAGAATATAAACAGAATATAAATATAATAAAAGTAACAAAGAAGGCTACTGAACTCTTAAATCTGGTTAAACAAGACATAGAACTATTCGTCTCTGGAAGTGTGCTATTCTTCAAAAAGAGGGGAAATGATCCCAAAAGTGGTCCAGTGATGATCAGAAACACCATTCCAGTTTCAACAGCTCAGATACCTTTTTCCAGAAGACTTGGGGTTAAGACCAACCTGTCGAGCCCTGAGCTTTGGACTCTACATCCCATCAGATACAAAAAGTAAGTGAAGACACATAGGGTTTGACTCGATTTAGATATGACACCAGAATAGGCAGATTAGTAGGGACAGAAAGCAGATGAGTGGTTTCCTGGGTTAGAATGGATGGGAAGGTTTCTTTTAATGGACTTGGGAAAGTCCGAACTTGGATAACCGTGGTGTTGACTGCTCTGTGAATACATTTGGGGGGGAGGCGGTTATTTTGAAACAGTGTCTCACTCTGTAGCAGGCTATCTACAAGCTCCTGATCCTCCAGCCTCTGCCTCCCAAATGCAGGGGTTACAGATATGCACCACCATGCCTATCCGTGGGCATTGTTAAAATTGAAGTTGCATTTTATACTTTTAATAGGCAAATGTTATGATTACATAAATTACATCTCAATAAGGACAGAAAACTACAGGAAAAACCACACAAAGACTAGTAGCGACCTAGCTGCCAGTTGGAGGAAAACCGAGCTTGCTGGGCACTCGTTGACAGAATTGTGGGCTATTTGGAAGTTCTGGGAGAAAAGAAGAGATATGAATGGTGATGCAGCAGAATGGACACCCAGTGTCGGTGATGACGCAATAGCTTTAGGCCGTGGTGAGGGAGCACAGGAGGTCTCAAACCCAGCATAGAGACACATTTGTTACCCATCGAACCCCAAATTAAAGTGCACTGCTCAGTAGCATCCTATTTATCATTCTGGGATTCCATTAAAGAATCTAAAACCCAGCATTAGTTCCTCTGTCAAACTCAAATCTTACCTGCAAAATCAAAGTTGACGTGTTGTGACTGAGAACAAGGTACCCACCCACGCCTCATAGGACTGCAGAAAACATAGACGGTTCCTATATTTAACTGCAAAGAGACTTTGCTTGATCTGTGGTTTCCTGGAGCAGTGGGTGGGGCAGTTAATTACAGCGTCCAATCAGCCTGGCCATTGGGTGCAGGCAGTGAGTAAGCATGAGTCTGCCCAAAGTCACCGCCTCGCCCAAGACCAAGGAGTCACAGGCAAGGGAAAGGAAAAAAGGATGCGCTGGTGTCATCCCCTCAATAGAGGTTATGTTAAATGGGAAACATGGCATAGGAGAGGCCTGGGTGTGGGGATCAAACCCCCCACTTTCAATGCTGACTTATAACTGATGTTCACGGAGATGCGAGACAATGATTGAACTTGGGAATTACCTCTTGGTAATCTTTCCAGCTTCCCGGCTGGGTAGGAGGAATCAGGCTTTTATAAAGGAGTCTGGCCACAGCTAATGGAAGTCACTGGCATGACTGGGGGAAACAGAACTTCACTGCCTCTATCTGTCACCAACCTTCCTCGCAGATCAACAACACTTTTTAATCCGTTGACAAGGTTCATCTCAACTGCTTGATCCTTCATCCTGTGTTACAGGTGCAGGGTCTAAGCTTACAATGTTGAGCAATGTTTAAAGACACAGTTCAATGCATTTCTTTTTTCTTTCTCTTCAGTCATTTTGATGACCGCTTCATTGGAATTCTTACATTGAATCCAGAGACGTTGTTTTTCCAGAGGGGTACTCAGAGGAAGGAGCCATTAAACTATTCAGAGGAGATTGTTGGCTCCCCAAAACCAACAGTGCTTCCAACAGCAAGAAGATACGTGTCCTCAGATTACTGATACAACTTTTCTGGGCCACCGTTTTGGTCATCTGCAAAATGGGGATAGTAACACCGAACTCGGTGAATTGTCAGGTTTTACAAAATAGCTTTGATTGTGTAACAACACCACATGTACACTTGAATGTCTCCATTGCTTTACACTTTCCATTGTCTAGCAGAAATCGTCCTGTCCCACTGTGGGTGTGAACCACCTGAGAGCACTTAACAGGTACAGTTACTGAGCTACGCACCCACAGATTTTGTGTCATTGATCTGAGATGGAGTCCAGGGTCAATATATAAAAAAACAAACTTCCAAGAAATTCTAAAGAGAATAATTGAATAGGAGAATTGACTCCATTTCAGCAAAAGCACATGGATTGACCATAAAATAAGCATTCTAGGATTCTAGGATATAACAACTGTAACCTAGAATCCTAGGCTGTAGCAACTGTAACCTGCCCTATGCCAATGATTCTGAATATCTAGAAGAAACCCTAAAGTCTCCATGTTTAACAAATGCAGGGGAAATGTATACCAACATTTAAGACTAGGAAGGAAAGGAAAGGAAGGTGGGTACAAACCAATACTTCCTTTATCCAGTGGAAAAGAGAGTTCTTGAAACACATGTCCAGAAAGGATGCATAATTTTTATATCTCTTCTCAGACAAGTTGTTCCTATTTCTACCTTTGCCATTTTTCAAATGATACAGGTAGATTCATTCATTGGCACTCTGTGTGTGTGTGTGTGTGTGTGTGTGTGTGTGTGTGTGTGTGTGTGTGTGTGTGTGTGTGTGATATGACCCATAACAAACCAGCTAGCCTCTTCGGCAGGAATGTTAATGGTACATGTTGAGTTCTCCGCTTCCAATTTTGAACCTCTTCTTTGAGGAGAGAAAGGACAAATTTTGAAAGGTATGTTGTCATTGCAAAATAAAAAAGAATGGGGCTGGGAAGGTGGCTCAGTGGTAGAGCACTTGCCTTGCATGCCTGAGGCCCTGGGTTCGATTCCTCAGCACCACATAAGCAAAAAGAAAAAAGCCGGAAGTGGCGCTGTGGCTCAAGTGGTAGAGCGCTAGCCTTGAGCTGAAGAGTTGAGGGACAGCGCCCAGGCCCAGAGTACAGGCCCCATGACCGGACCCAAAAAAAAAAAAAAAAAAAAAAGAATACCTCAAGAGCTATATCCATATACTTGGAGGAAAGGATAAACTCAGGGAAGAGCTACCCTTGGAAATGAGGTATTTGGTTGAAATAACTACATAGCACATTACACAGAGTCGCTATTGCACCACACTTACGTTGTGGACTCTTTTCCTGAATTTGCTAAGCTTCCCCTTTCTCTACAATAGACCTTTGGGATACCTGCATTATTTTTGGTAGGGTAATGTTTTGTTTTGTAGCCCAAAAGCCAGCAAGGATATAGAACACAGGCCTTCATCCATTGCTACTGGAGGTGTAGAATGGTACAGCCATTCTGGACAATAATTTGCCAGATTTTTCAAGACAATAAATGTACATTCAGCATGAGATGTGAGAACTGAACTCCTTGGCTTTCACTTTGGATAAAAATAAAAAATATTTGTCTGCACAAACAAACTGTAGATGAGTAAATGACTTCACAATCCATCTGAATAGGAACCAGCCAAAATATTCTTCTGTGGGTGAATGACTAAACCAACCATGGTATGTCCATACTATGGGGTATTTCTCAGCAATAAAAAAGGAAGAAACTCTTGATGCTCCTAAAAACAAGCATGTATCTGCAGGGAAATGCACGCAGTGAAAAGAACTAATCTTGAAACATCCCATTCTGTCTGGTTTCTATTGGAAATATGTGCAAAATGACAAAATTACAGAGGTGAAAAGTAATTTGTAATGCCAGGACTTAAGAGACAGTGCTGTCTGTCCATGGGGAAGCATGCTTTGGAAGGGCGGTCTTGGGAGTAGATGGACCAGTTATGCATCTCTACTGTCATGGTGGTTCATGGATCTACACAGGTGCTAAGTAACTCAGAACTACACATCCATTGCTCCAGTGTCTATTACTCTGTACTGTGGTTTCTTAAGACAAAACCAACAGAAGAGACTGGATGAGCACTACTCCTCTGTACTATCTTTGCAACTTCCTCTAATCTGTGATTTCTCCAGTTCAGTAGTTTAAAAAAAGAGACCCAGTGGGACGTCTCTGAGAAGTGCTATGTGCACTGATCTGCACAGGTTATACACATACTAAGGTATATCTGAAGGTACTGCTAAAGGTTCTTAATCTTTAGGGATTAAATTCAGTACCTCACATTTGGAAGGCAAATCACTTGAGTGACACTTCTATTTTTTCTTTACTTTTCAGTTTTTTTGTTGTGGTTTTGTTTTGTTTTCTTTCAGATAGGGTTTTGTACAAACCTTGTTCTGGATTGGCCTTGAACTATGATCCTCCTATCTCTACCTGTCAAGCAGCCAAGATTATATAAGTACGTAACCTCACCAAGTACCCATGGCTCATCTGTAATCTTAGCTACTCAGAAAGCTGATAAGTAAATATTGTAGCTCAAAGCCAGCCCAGGCAGGAAAGTCCATGAGACTCATCTCCAATTAACCACCAAAAGGAAGCCACCACTGTGGCTCAAGTAGTAGAGTGCTAGCATTGAGCAAAACAGCTCAGGGACAGTGCCCAGGTCCTGAGTTCAAGCCTGAGGATCAGCACGCACGCACACACACACACACACACACACACACACACACACACACACACAAATAATAACAATAACAATTTACTGTTACTATTTCCACAACTTAGAATTTTCCTTTATCTAAAGTCACTCCCCATCCTCTACCCCTACCTCCCAAAAAAATCCTACTGTGTAGTTTCTCTCTTTCTCCAGCCCTGCCTTCTCAAACTCAGTCAAACCACCCCGTAAGTTCCTCTCATAAAATGTTTAAAGAGCTCATTCATTTCCTCATGAGACAAGATATTTGGCTTTAGGATACAAATGGGATGGGGCAGGTTCTCTGCCCAGGGTCTAGGCACAGTTCCAAGCGGGTTTGTCCCAACAGAGAATCACGCCAACAGGCCCCTACAAGCGGATTGCCAGACTCCAGTTTCTAGGAATGAATGCTCCTCTGTTACATGATAATACCCCATGCCCTGTCATCACCGAAGCTTGGCTCAAAAGGATGAACTCTCACTTTATAAAGGGTAGGGAAGGAATTCTTGGTTTTGGCAGTTAAAAAAAGACTCCCATGTTAGGTCTTTGGTGATCGCAGGAATCATATTACTGAATTGTACCTTTGAGGAATTAATGCTGAATGCTCAAATCTATCATCCTGACATGCACCGGCCTTCGGGATCCAATTTATGTGGTAGTAAGTAACTAAGTCTACGTACATGCATTTCCAGAGATATATTTCCCTCTCACAGGGCTGGAGGCAGAGCAACGCACTCCCCTGGGGACTCTTTCTAACTTCCTGTTGGTGATGGCTTCCCAAGTGTTTATTGTCCATGAGTGACATCATCTCTGCCAGGTTCTGACAGCACACTTGGAGGAGACACTTGGGTGGACCTATCAGACAGAGAGGGGGAGGAAGAAGAGGGAGCGACAGAGACAGAGAGGCAGAGGCATATTCCTGTAAGCTCCCACATGCTTTTATTTCAATGCTTTCTCAAGTGTCTAGGCATTTACTCAAAGTTACAATAAAGTTTTACTACCCAAGAAAGTAAATAAGTCATATGTTTCCAATGACAAACTCTTAACTGACTCATTGAAAAGAGGAAGGGGAAAAAGCAAGTTTTTAGATCAAATTATTCATTGCACAGAGGCAAAGTCCTACTTAGTCTGAATCCCCGCTTTGACACTGGTCTTTACTCAGCTTCCCTCAGTCCTGATTCCTATCAACCCAGCACTCCAGATGGAAAGCTCTGATCAAGATGGAGCCTTTCCCAGCTCCTGCCTCCATCCCCAGAGGCTGTAGCTATCTCTGGATTATCATTTTTATATGGATTGCGTGCCGAAATGGCAGTATTGTGGATATATTAAGTTAAATAAAACTATAGCAGCTTCACTAAAGTTATACGATTGTAATTCATTTCACTTTTCTTTCTTGTTTTCACAGTACTGGTGATGGGAACTCCAGACTACTCAAGTGTTAGGCACATTCTCTGTCCCTGAGCTACACCCCATCCTGGGCTGGGATGATCAGAATGAACACCATACCTGGATATTTTTATGCAAAATGTAGTCAGAACAAAGTTTTAAATTCTATACGTAGCTCACACTTTTTCTACTGAATAGCATGGTTCTGATGAGGAGCAATCTTTTATTTTTTTCCAATTCAGCCCAGAAAGCTGTGGGTCCAGATTTACTTAAGAATTGTTTCCTAACTTGCACCACTCAGAGCTCCTGCCCTAGTGCTACCAGCTCTGACAATTTTCAAGGGACCACAACAAACCACTTACTTTTGAATCCTGTGTCACATCAGTGGAGCAGGAACTACATCTGCAGTTTCTACTCTTCGCCGGTAGAGGGAGTATGTGCTACGTTTAAATTAGAAAACCTAGCGCACTAAAGGTTTGGAATTTCTTTTCAACGTCTGAAATATCATTTCTTTTTTAACCAGTTTAAGACTGTTAATTAACAGATACACTGATTGATCTAAGAAAACTAAGTTAATCCATATTGAGGGACGTAATGTCTTCAAAACTTTACAGATAGACCCAATATTAAGGAATTGTTTCCATAGCCAAAAAATATCATTAAATGGAATAAACTCCTCTTTAACTTTTTTCCTAGAATCCCCCAGATCACATTTTAAAATAATTAGAAATAAGTCAAGATAAATTGTTTGCAACTATGAAAATTGAAAAAGGAAATATGTTGAAATTATTTTGAGATGAGAAAAAAGGAGAAGGCAGAATGATCGAGAGGGTGAAATTGATTGGAATGTATTGCACACATGTGTGGAAATGTAATAACGAAATCACCTCTGATTAACTTGTCCTATATATGTATATGTATAATATACACATTATGTATAATATAGATATATAGATATACAGATATGGTTTTTGTCGGTTATGGGCCTGAACTCTGAGCCTGGGCGCTGTCCCTCAGCTCTTCAGCTCAAGGCTAGCGCTCTACCACTTGAGCCACAGCGCCACTTCTGGCGTTTTCTGCTTATGTGGTGCTGAGGAATCGAACCCAGGGCCTTATGCATGCAAGGCAAGAACTCTACCACTGAGCCATTGAGCCCTAGATATAATTTTTAAAAGAAAAATGATAGAATTTGCGCTCTCAGATCCCTAGACAGTGATGAGTTAAAATCTAGAATTTCCTGGTATACCTGCTGTGTTTATAAAGACTCTTCATCCTGCCATTTGTATAAAAGATTAACAACTAATTAGCAACTTGACAGTCAGTATTTAATGTCCCAACATAATTAATGTTCTTAATAGTTACACATCTGATGCAGATTTTTCCCAAGTTCTGCATTTCCTTGGCACCTTCTGGAAATATTTGGCTAAGGAGTGAAGTTAGTATTGCCATTACTCTGAGGTCTCTACTGCTATTACAAGATGAGGAAATCGGTAGAGAGGCCCAGACACATGGGGAGAACACAGCCTGACAGGGCAAGGGGTGCACAGCAGAGATTGCAGGAACCGGCACAAGAAAGGACCCTTCAGAAGCTTCCAAGGGAGTGTGGCCCAGCCCTCATTCTGACACTGGAATCCCAACCTCCAGAACTCAGCCTGTCGGAGCTGGCCTACACCTTGGGTCTTGCCTGTTAGAACTGACAGTAAGATCTGAATGACAGACAGCAGGCAACATCCAATGCCTGGTTAAGTACTGTGACTCTGTCACTAACTTTTCCTAAAATGTAATACCCAACCACTCACATTATGTGCCACGTCTCCTGTAGTGATGCCCTAAAAAACAATAGCTGCCAAGTCTCTCTTAGTTCCCCCCCCCGCAAAAAAAACACTAATGCTGCACCTTAACAAAGAGCAGCTCTCTGAGGGGAAACAAAAAGCACTCAGTGTGCACTAAGAACTAGACCTCACACCTCATATCTCTCATCTCTGCAGCAGCCTTGTAAAAGAGGTTTGAAAAAATAAGAAAACGAAGTTGCAGGGCTCACAAGCTCCTGTCTTTGGGTTTTACTTCAAAATCTCAAAGACTTACTTCTAAATCTCTGTGCCTGAAAGCCAAGTATAAAAATAAAGCATCCACGGGAATCTGAAGTGCAATTCCATTTTTCTTTGAGGATCTGGTTAAAAGCGACAAACGATTGGAAAGACAGGCAACACACTCAAGTTGCTAAAAGACAAGAGAAGCTAAGGGAGCTTCCCAAAATCAAAAGGCAAGGCTATAGCTGAGTATCGTAGCACACATCTTCAGGTCCAGCTACTCTGGAGGCTGAGGCAGGAGGATCATTTGAGCCTAGGAGTTCAAAGCTAGTCTGCACAACCAAGAAAAACCTTGTGTTCAAAACAAAAAAGACAAAAGAATCCAGGTAGCGTTGCAGCCGATTACAGATTTAGGGTCTTCTGATTGAATCCACATCAACTCTTTCCAACCCAGGTTCTAATTCCCTTGCAAAGGCACTAGAGCTCTTGAATGGACGTCTCCATTCCAGCATTGCACTTCCACACTCTAAGGCCAGAGGGAGCTCTTTCCACCACACCACAGTGTGCATATATCAAATACGCACACACATCACTGTTGGCACTTCCAAAATATATTTGTGTTATAAGACCCATGGGTTAGCCAGTGAATGCACAATGCTACTCTTTTTCGTTGGGGAAATTTAGAAGGACCTGGGCGGGTCAGATGCCTCTCACACAATCCTCAACTCAATTTAGATTTGTTGATTGACACATTGGCCACTTGGATCAATTACATGATACTTTACACTCTGGGGTCTTTGAAGAGCTCCAACTTCTAAATAAAGTAATTTCTCCATCTCCCTCCAAGGTATAGGTTTTCCCTGACCTAAATCTACCCCTTAGGGGCTCTTATAAATAGCCATTTGCTGGAGTTTTTCACTTGTTCCAGGCACAAAAGCACTACTTTGTGTGGAAGTATTTCTTGCCTTGGTAGGACTAGTGTACTTTCTCTTTTAAGAGGGAATTTGAACCTTTTGCTACGACCAAGTTCCACCACTGAAAAAGAAAAATAGGCCTTCCTTCCACCCTGAAGAGTAAAAGCTACACACTTCTGTATTCATATCTTAATTTGTAATGCTCCCATGTGTGAATCTCAATACAATAGCATTTTATATTTGACCAGAAGAATACAAATAAGTCATTTGTGATTAACAGTAGAACTGGCCACCTCCCCGTAGGATTTTTATATCTGTCTCTGTAATGGCATTTGTTATTCACTTGTTCTCGACTCTTTGCATGCTACTGTTTGATCCTAAGCTGTTTCTCCAGCTTAGGTAAGAATTCTCCATTCCTTTGGAGAGTGGGGGCGGGGGCGGGGGATGGAATTTTCCACTGGAAAACACAGCCATTTTGCAACTTTAAAAATATCGCTGGCCAGGAATTGCCCTTGGGAGTCGTTTCCCGGGCGTACAATAGCTTATTTTCCCAAGACGACCTTAGGATATAATTTGGTAATGAGATCATTTGGCAAACCTTGAGCTCTAGTACAGTAAAATTAAATGATTGACTTGGCTGTGATTTTTAAAAATGTATCCTTAAGTCTTCCAAGGTGGAGTTTGGCCGGAATCCACATTTGGATTTTGAAGACATCCATTTTGTAATGATGATTTGGATAATATGGAAAGACAACTCTCTTCAGCAGCACTGAAAGCCTTTATTCAAACAAGTGAGTTCTTTCTTGCATCTAATTTCCACACTATGTGGGGAGTTCAGGGCCTAACTTTTCTATGATTGCTAAAGCCAACAAATTCTTGCTATTGATTTCCCCTAAAGCATTCATTGTTATTGTCATTCCTTTTGACACAGATTGATTTTCTGTTTGTTTCTGCCTTATTTTCCAAGTTATGGATTTTCATAAAGAAGAAACCATGCTTGAGTTCTGTTGCAGATTCTTTTCTGCACATCCCATTCAAATGCTGCATAGCTGGTAGAGTCTCAATAAACACAGTTGATCGAGTGATAGAAATGTAGTATTATTGGCAACCTATGATTTCATCTTCCCTTGAGACCCAAGGATTGTACCAATTTTTTATGTGAATAATAATTTCACTCCACAAGCTGTGATTCCAAATCCAACACTGTGACAGCTAGAGTAGGGACAGGAGTAATGGACATCCAACCCAGTTCACGTATTGACTTTGCAGTGATCTCCAACAGCAGTAGCATTAGGGTCTGGCCATTTCTGGCTCTTTACCTTACCATTGAACTACATCATTTCTAACTGCAACTTTAAGTATTAAATAGAGGAACTTTCACCTCACAAAGCAGGAAGTTGCTAGCAAGGTTTCAATTAGGTTGATCTTTTTACTCAGGAGTCCCCCATGGACTCCCCAACACCCCTCCCCCCATCTAAAGTATTGTGTCCGCACAGAAATTGACCAATGGGCTAGTTGTTAAACAGCTAGTCAGTCAATCATGATCTTTTCTACACCAAAGTACAACCAACTGTGTGTGTGCATCTATGTGTATATCATGTGTATGTCTATAAATATACACGTATAAATAATTCTTTCATCACACTGGCAATGTGGACTATGAGGGCCGCCCCTGCCCTCCCTCACATGGGGGGCTGACATTGATGGCCTGATTACCAAGACCATGTCTCAGCTTAGAAACTCTCCGTGGCTGCCCCTGAATCCAACACAATCACAGCACTGAGTGGGAAAAGGCAGGGCCTGCCGGGTGACTGAGCACATTCACACAGGCATGCCACGCCCTCCCCCCACCCTCCTCATGGCTCAACAGGCTTTCAGCCTAACTCCCGGTGACTGTCAGACCTGTCAGCACTGGCCTGCCCCATGACGATGATTGTATTCCAGGTCACCAAGGAAATGGGGACACCACAAGCAGCAACTTGACTTTGGGTGCATGCAGACAGATGTGTAGGACACGGTGAGGACACTCCTAAAAAATGGTCTGTCAAACAGACAGATTGAGCCCTGGTTGCGTTGCATGACTGCCTCCCCCTCACCCCCCCAAGGCTGAATCCCCAAATACAACCTGTGAGTCTCCCGGAACCCCGACATTTCCAGAGTCCCTGACCTCAAGTGGGGAAGGAGCTTCTTTGTGTTAAAGTATCCTCGATTGCTTTTGCATTTGTTCTGTGGCTATAGCGGGGCGACAGAAGGGCAGAGGGAGCTACAAACATGAAACCGTGAAATCTTTGCCTTTGAGATTTTACCGCCTACCAGGGTAGAACACTCTGCAAGCGAGATCACCATTTTGAAACATCTGTTGTGCACTCGGCACTGCACCATCTTAGCTGCTCAGCAACACATTGTCTAAAGTCAAGACCCAAAGTGTGATGAACGTTCCGAGAGATGCCGGTGATTTCTTGAGGAAGTGACATTGGATCTGGCACTTGGAGAACAGGTGTTATTTCATTGAACAGAATTGTGAAGGCCACTGAGAGAGCTGATGTATTCGTCAAGCCCATGAGGCAAGAAAATAGAGGCCATGCTTCCTGAATGGGGAACATCTGCTTTTCCCCAAATGCAACAGTGTGGTGTTCACCCAAGTCTTGACTTTCTTGCCTACCTCCTCTCACTTCCTGACCCATTCTACAATCCATGGATAGATCATCTTTCCAAAACCCATATCCTACCAAATGACAACTCTACCAAGGAAGGAAGTTAAGAGGGTCAGAGACGGGGATCATAAGGCTAGGTGGTAGGGACTGGGGTCAATAAATACCATTGCTTACATAATAAAGTCCAAACGCCTTATTAGGCAAAGCTCTGAGCACCTCGCAGTGCCAGCTGGTTCATTTCTAGTTTCATCTCATGCTTCTCTGTCCCCGGAGTGCTCTTGCATATCAGTCTCACCTAAACATATTGTGTACTTTATTAGTCTGTGCCTTTGTTTCTCCTGCTCCTAATGCCAGAAATGGCCAGGTCTCATTGGAAATCCGTGTCATTTTTGAGATTCCATTTAAATGGCACCTTCACTAAGGCATGTCTAATCATTTGTCCAGAATGAAGTGCTTACTGCAAAGGCCATGAGGCACCCTTCCTCTATCCCAGCAATGGTCATCTGAGATAGGACCTGGAGTCACATGACCTGGTCCAATCTAACCCAGCTGCTATGCAAGAGCTGCAATGAGCTTCCTCATTTGTGAAAATGGAGATTTCCAATGTACCTTATGGAATCTTGTATGATAAAATGTAAGTGGAAATACTTTGTAAGCTATTACACAGGTAACCTCTTTCCATTTACATGTTAAACATATAAAATGTAAAGGCTCTCTTCCCCATTCACATAGAACAGGAATATTTAAAAAAACGTACTTAAAAATAATTACATTAGGGCTGGGAAGGTGGTTCAGTGGTAGAGTGCTTGCCTAGCATGCATGAGGCTCTGGGTTCAATTCCTAAGGACCACATAAACAGAAAAGGCCGGAAGTGGCACTGCGGCTCAAATGGTAGAGCAGTAACCTTGAGCTGAAGAGCGGAGGGACAGATAGTACCAGGCCCAGAGTTCAGACCCCACAACCGGCAAAAAAAAAAAAAAAAAAAAAAAAAAAAAAAAAAAAAAAAAATTAGAGTTGTAAAGGTTTACAGAGAATTCTCATGTACTTGCTACCCTACTTTTCTCACTGCCAATATCTTAAGTAACCATGCTACATTGATTAAAAGTAACAAATTCATAACCTAGTACAATACATTAGCTAACCTATAGATTTTATTCTCATTTTTTATCAGTGTTTCTACTGATGTCCTTTTTGGTCTGTTCCTGGATCCAATCTCAGCCAGCATTTAATTGGCATGTCTTTTGTTCCCCAATCTGGGACCGTTTCGTACTTGTTCCTTGTCTCTCAGAATCTTGATATTGCTGAAGAACTGTTTAGCTAAGTTGTAGAAGTAGAAAAGGCCCTCCATGTGAATTTTTTGTGCTATTTTCTTGTTCACGGAGGTTATAGATTTGGCATCAAATGGGACAGAGGAAATGCACGTTCTTTGTACTGCACATGGGGGTACCTCACATGAACATTCTTGGTGACAAGAAAGGGAGTTTGTTGTTGTTGTTGTTTTGCAGTACCAGGGATTAAATCCAGGGTGTCATGCATGCTAAACAACAGCCTTGCCACTCGAGCCATGTCCCTAACCCTTTCATTTTTGTATTATTTCTGAGATTGTCTCACTAACTGCTCACATTGACCTTGAACTCAGGATCCTTCTGTCCCCTCCACTCAAGTTACTGGGATTTCAGGTATGTGCATGGTAATGATTACAGGTACCTGTAATGCCTAGCTAAGAGAGAGAGTTTTTGAAGGGTTCATATCTGGCATTTGCAATAGATTTGACTCATGGTATACTCAATGAATCTCAATGAAATTGAATTATTCTGTCTCTTGCCAAGTATTACTTGTGGATTAGTTAGCACTTGTATTTATTTTCAGTAGTATATAGGGATTGAGGGGCTATAGTTCAATTGGTTCAATGGTAGAAGATAGCTCAGTAGTGGATATAGCTCGGTGGTAGAGTGAAAAAATGAAAATTAGCTTAGTGATTGAATAGAAAGATAAATTGGAGTTTGGCTGTATTTTATTCAATATAATTAGGGGCCCAGTGACTGGTTTTAAGCATTCAGTTGAACAGCTTAGTAATTATTGTTTTCACACTTTCATAGTGCTGTCAGCCCTTCTTTGCTTTAGTTAATTTTCAGGTAGGATCTTGAATTTTTTAAACAAGAAATCACTTTAAAAATAACAACAAAGAAAAACCTCTTATGTTCATGTCTTGGAGTTCATTTTGCTTAGCATCATCTTACATGGTCATATTTACATAGCTACTGAGCTATTCTGCTCATCTGTTAGGAATATCCTAGATATATACTAATTATTATGAATGAGGGAAACCATAGGACTTATATTTCTGTGGGTCTGGCTTACTTCACTTAATATGATGTGTTCCAAGTCTCTTCATTTCCTTACAAATGGAGCAGTGCCATTCTTTCTGATGGAAGCATTTTCTTGATCCATTCATCTACTGAGGGGCATCTGGTTTGGTTCCAAACTTTAGCTATGGTAAATAATGATGCAATGAACATAGTTGTGCTGGTAGCTTTAGTATGGCCTTGTTTGTGGTCATTTAGGTAAGTTCCCAGAAGTGGGATTGCTAGGTCATAGGGGAGCTCCATGTGTAGTCTTTTGAGGACACTCCATACTACTTTCCACAGTGGTTGAACAAGATTACTCTCTCACCAATAATGTAGTAGTATTCCCCTTTGGCCACATCCTCTCTAGCACCTGTTAATAGATTTCTTGATTATAGCCATTCTAACTGGGGTGAGATGGAATCTCAATGTTGTTTTGATTTGCATTTCTTTTATGATCAGAGATGTTGAGCATTTCTTTGTCTATTGGCCGTTTTTATTTCGTCTTCAGAGAAGTCTCTCTTTTAAGTGGTTAGCCCATTTATCAATGGGACAGTTGTTTCTTTGGGGATTTGTTTTTTGAGGGATTTAATTTTTTGAGTTCGAAGTATATTTTAGTTATGAGGCCCTTGTCGGTTGGTTGTATGCTAGTGAAGATCTTCTCCCAATCTGTGAGCTTTCTATTGATTTGATCCCCACCACCACCCCTGACGTAGGCCTCCCTCATAGCTAGAGTTACCGGCAGGTATCACCATGCCTGGCGGAGATCCCTATGACAATTGAGTGAAGAGAAGTGAGAAGAACTAAGATGCCAGTCGGAGAGACAGTTGTTTTTATTGTCTTGCTTTGAGTCCATTGCTACCGATTTGGCCATAGCATTATAAAAAGGAACACCTGGAGAAGAAAACTTGGGTAGAAGTCAATCAACTTGGGTTTGTAGATGCTGAATTTGTCTCCCACCAAAACACCCTGTGAAGGTGAGTGGGAGGCAGTCATAACGGCTGGGCAGAGGGGAGGTTGGCCTTGAGATCTCGATCTGAAAGCATTTCTAGTCAAGCTAAAGAAAGGGAGCCAATGGACGGGGCGGGCGTCACGGCGAGAGATGTCAGACACTTACAGATTGGTTAGAAGCGGGAGTCGGCCAAGGACAGGAGTAAAAACCCTCGGAAGCCCCACAAAGACGGAGGTCGAGAGCTGTCGGGTGGCCGTCGGGGGGCGGGGGAGGGAGAGCGCTTCACTACTTAGAGGATGCAGATGGAGGGGAGGCTTAGGGAGGGGTGGGAGACGAAATGACGGGGTGACGGACGCCCCTTTTGCCTCTTCAGTGCGAGGGCTCGCAGAAGCAGAGGCTGGGAAGCGGTGTCATTTCAGTGCGGCCACTCAGCCTGACCGCGGCCTGGCACAGAGCCCTCCAGCCTCGAACCGCTGACTCCCCGGCCACGGCCGCTCGCTCCGCACCGCAGCTTCAGGAGCCGGGCCGGAGCCCCGCGGCGCTGGCCACACAGACCGTATTTATAGCCACATTCCCAAACCTCCTAAGGCCACCACAGCCGTTGATCCAGACGGACAGCGCGAGAAGTAGGCGGCGCCGGCTGCCCTGACTCAGATCTGACTCCTCACCAAGAACAAGGCTAGACGAGGGGGGACACAAGGGCGCTACCCTTCTGCGCTTGCGCTCGGTGTGGCTCTCCACTGCGCCCCGCCCACTCGAGCCTAGTGCGCAGGCGTAAAAGGTAACTTCCGCCAGGCTTCGCTTAGCTTCACGATTTCCTCCGTCCCGTCTCGCCGAGAACCCGGCTGTGGCGCGGCGCGGCGTAGGTGAGTAAGTCGGGCGCGTACCGATGACGAAGCGGAAGCGTTCCGGAGGGAGGCGGTGGCAGCTCCGGCGGGTCTCGGGATTGCGGAAGTTTGTGTACGGAGGGGCCCAGGGCCGGCGGAGCTGTGGTGGTTTACAAGTTCCGGGACGGAGGCCGCGGCTCCGGGTCCGAGCGCCACGAGCCTCCAGAGGTGGGTCACACTGGGTGCGATTGGGCGTCGCGGCCTCGGGCTTCCTCCGTTCCTCGCTCGTCCCCGAGGAACCGCCTCATCTCCACCATGGCTTCCACCGGGCCCAACCTCCAGGTATGGCCGCTCGGTGCCCCTGCAGGCCGGGGCCGGGGCCGGGGGCGGGGGGAGGCGGGAAGTGAGGTGGGGGCGGGGAGGAGCGAGGAGGGGCCGCGCCCCGGAGGGCGGGGCCGCGGGCGGGAGCGGCGCGGGGAGGGACCCCGGGGAGGGACCCCGGGCTGGGCCCTGCGCGCCCGCTCCCCGCGCCCGCGGAGGGTCTGCGGCCCGGCCCGTGGATCTGCGACGGCACTGGGGTAGAGCCGCAGCCAGACCGCGCAGACCCCGCCACTCGCGGCCACCAAGGCAAGTTTTGCAAAGCACCGCCCTGAGCCAGTTACAAGCCGGGTGGGCTCAGTTCACTCCTTGTGCAAAGCTCTGCTCGTCTTGCTGCCAGGTACTTGCAAATAAGAGCCTTGGCGGCTGTGGTTAGAAAGCCGGACTACAGAGTCTGCCAGAATTCACTGAGTGTGTATGTGCTTCCGTACAGTCTCAAATTATATCAAATCAGAGACTGAAAACTCCTTTGTGACTCCACCCCCATCGCCATGAGCACGCCGGCCGTGGGGTGCATCAATCGTGTGGAACCCTAAGATGTTAGGCTTGGGAAAGGATCTGTAGTCCCTTGTGGAGTGGAATTCATTGGGTATGAAGAAATGTGTGTAACGGTGTTTCCTCGCCTCAACGTCTGGAGCTTTGGAGGGGGTTAAAATGTGAGTCGGTCGCCAAAATTCCCAGCCTACCGCGTCAGTTTGGGACCAAAGAGTAACGTGAAATGCCTGTCTATATTGAATTCTTATTTTGGACTTGGGGGAGTTTGTCAGACAGGTTCTTGTTGACAAGAACCTGGTACTTGTTATCAATGATAATGGCAGATTGCCTTATTGGGTTAATTGATCCTGAAGAAAGACCACTCAATGTAAACCTATTTAAACAGATCAGATAGTCGTTGTCCATCCCCATACCCCACCCACAAAATGAAATGATAGGCTTGTTTATGGTTCTTATCTCAAAAGAAAATCAACCTGTAGGTTGTAAAAATACATCTTTTTATCTTTCACAAAATGTTACAATGCAACTATGACACATTTCTTTAAAATGTTACATGTTGACTGGTATGTATATCTTTTCTACTTAGGTGGTATTAAACTAAGAACACTTCATTTAACCTCATAGCTTTTTGCAATACTATTTGGAAAAGTTTTTTCTTTCCTGTTTTATGTCTTGGTAAACTTATCTTGAAAGTATTTTTCAGTTTGTAAAGGTATTGTTGTGAATATTATAGGTGATTTCTTTTGACATGCCATCTTATCCTCTTCATTGGTTTGTCAGTTAGCTGATTTTGTTTCATTGCTTTATTTGTCAGACAGTGACTTTAGAGGGGACTTGGTCATTCTCCAACATAGTTTCAGTCCATTTCCTCGTATCTTTCTTCTTGTAGACTTGTGGTTGTTGTTCTATAACCAAAATGCATAAAGACTGAATTGGATTGCTGTATGTTCTTCAGTGAAATACCTAGAGGTTGATCAATGTTAAAAGTCATAGTCACAAATGATAGCAGGAGTAATGTTTATTGGTACTGGTTGGTTCAGGTGAGCTTTCTCATCCAGTCTTTTCAGCCTGCTGGCCTCTAGGAAATTTGGATGAATAGATAACGGATGACTGTCCCAGTGAACAAAGCAGAAGTCCCTGTTGCCAAATGCTAGTAATCTACTAAAAAACAGAATTACAACATAATTACATAAATGCTGTAATGGTATTAGAGGTTAATGTGAGGAAAGGCAGATCTTACTCTACCAAGGACAGGTGGGAAATGTATCACAGAGGAGATTATCTAATCTCAGGTAAAGAGGAGCACTATTAATTGCTCAGTCTTGGAAACAACTCTTCAAGGTGAATATTATTCCCATGTTATAGTTTTAGAAATCTAAGCTTATTAAGGTTATGGATATGGTATACCCAAAGACATGCAGTTAATTAGTGCTAAGGTTAGTTTTAAATCCAGATCTCTCTGTTTACAAATCCATGATTTCCTTCACTGCAAAAATTCTGTCTCCTTGAATAAGAAAATTGAGTGTTTACCAAGGAAGGAAAAAACAACTTAGGCTTTAGTCCCAAAGTGTAATTAACCTTATAGAAAATGTAGAAAACAGTAAGGAATAAAGTATGAAGAAGAACTTAAAGTTTACTCGGTCCTCAATAACATGACATGCATTATACTAGGTCTTAGGAAATAAAATTGCGTGCGCGCGCACGTGTGTGTGTGTGTGTGTGTGTGTGTGTGTGTGTGTGTATGTATTTCTTACTATAACCTCAGATGGCTTAGGTTCTTACATGAAAACAGACATATATAAAGTTACTAATATGATATAGAATGGACAGGAAACAATAGAAATCTAGAGGAAGCACAAGCTGGCTGCTCTAGTGGTGTTGAGGAGGTCTTGTGGCCACAGAGCTGTGACTATACTGAGTCCTGGGAGTTTTATGGAGAGATAGTGGCATGGTGCCTTTTCTGAACATACACACAGGGAACCTTCTCTGTGTACACTAACATAGCATAGCTATGTATACACACATAGCTGGTCTGGGGTGTGCCCAGAGTTTGGTATGACAGGAACTGAGTATACAAGGTGAGAGTACCCGTGTGCCACCCACAAATGATGGGTCCTCATTCTGCTGTAGTGGAGAGTTGGAGGGTTTTACACATGGAGTAACATGTTCACATGTTTGTTTTAGACCCAAATTCTCATTTGTCTGTATAGGGAGAAACCTGGTAGAAGAATACCAGTTAGAAAGCAGAGGCTTGTCTGATGGGAGATGGTAACTGTCCAAATTATTGTAGTAACAATTTGAATAAAGAATAAAAGTTTTGAAGAGTAATCAGATTCGTATTTGTGTTTCAGAATGGGGGAGGAGGAGTCTTGAGTTTTCTGCTATGTTTTTAGTTTGGATATCTGATTGATTCTAGGGATTCTCTCTCTCTCTCTCTCTCTCTCTCTCTCTCTCTCTCTCTCTCTCTCTCTCTCTCTCTCTCTCTCAATCTGTGAGCAAAATATTAGTTCTGCCCTTGAGTGTGAAATGCTTCTGGGTACCATCAGGTGGAAATGCACATGCAGAATGAGAGTGAGTGAGTGGTCCAGACTAGAAACACGGATTTAGGAGTTACTAGCATAACAGTGGTATAGAAATTAGAAGCCCTTCTGAGAGTTTACACAATGGAAAAAACAAGGACCATGGACCCTGTGGAGTATTAACATTTAAGGAAAGAAAGATACACTGGAAAAGGATTATTGGATAGTTGAGAGTAAAACCAGGAGCACATGATACATTGAATGCCTAGAAAGGAGACCATGTTAGGATATTGCTACGAGTGTTAAATGCTCCAGAGAGAGAATTAGGTAAGCAGGAGATCTGATAATCATGAGGCAGAACACAACACTGTGGGAGGAATAGGGGACCCAGAAAACATGATGAATTTGTGGACTCTTGATTTTACTGTGGTGATAAAGAGGGAAATGTGGAGCTAGAGAGAAACCCCGAGGTGGCTGGGGCGGCTGTTCTCCTGGCACAGGAAATGGTAGAATTTGCCATTCCCCAGGGCTTTCTAGGGTGGACACAGCATGCTCTTCCAATCTGTAAAGACACTCAGAATATTCCCAGCCTGTACTTCCACACTGATGACTAGTTCTTGCTTAGTCTGTGGTAAAGAATCCCTAGGTCTTGTGCCAGGGCAGCCAGGGTACTGACTCAGGGCCAATGTGCAGCCAACAGGAACAGCCCTGGTCCTTAGGGAGTTTACATTCTAATGGGAGAAATAGGCAGAAAACCAAGCCAAACCACCCCCCCTCCCCAGAACTGAAACCCACATCTGTTCACAATCTGGAAGGGTGTGTGTATGTGTGCAGGCGTGCATGCATGCGTGTTTGTGTGTGTGTGTGCACGCATACACGCACACGTGCACTCACACATGGTAAGGGGGATGAAACGTTCCTTGAACTTTGTAGGCAAGGCTCTTGCACTTGAGCCACACATGAGTCCATTTGCTTTTCAGATAGGGTTTTGTGCTAACTGCCCAGGCCAGCCTCCAACCATGATTCTCTTACCTCTGCTTCCTGAGTAGCAGGGATTATAGGCATGCATTTCCCTAGAAGTATTTTATACACAGGAGTAATGTGAACAGCTGTGTTTGAAAATGGAATCAGTTTGAGAGTCAGCAGACTAAAGATAGTTTAAATCATTGAAAACATCATGTGTGGGGAAGGAATTAACAGTGAAGTGAATCCCAGTCCAAACCTTGAGGAACATATTTCAGTGGGATATCCAACGGGAGAAATGAGCAAACCTACGGGGAAGGAGCTGCCTGAGACGTAAGACAGTAAGGAAAACGGTATTTGGGGCTCAGCAGAGGACAGCATCAAAAAGGAAATGATGGACTTTGTAGAAAATTGTCAGATCAACATGAAGGCAGAGCTGGTCTTTATATCCAGCATCATACAGAGCCTTGACATGAGCGTTTTTATTGATGTACTGTTGTCAGGGCAAGGCAGAGTGTGATCCACGGCAGTTTGGGCTCTGAGGAAGTTTATGTTAAGGGAGGCTTATCAGAATGACAGAAGTGGAATAACCAACCAGTAGGAGGAGGATTTTGATGTTATTGGAGATGTTTTTACCCCTGTGGTTTGATTGAGTACCCATTATATGCCAGCACCCTTCTAGTCAGGAGTGTCAGGGTAGGCCCTGTCCTCAGAGCTTTCTGTAGACAAGGAGATGGCCAGTGAGTGTAGATACAGGTAAACTTAATGATAATGATGGCCTGAGTGAGTGTAGGGGTGTTGCAAGAGCTGAAACAGGGATCACAGCAGACTAAGGATTTATTTGGGAACTTGCCATCTGGACCACGTCCTGAGTATTCTAGGGAGAGCTTTCCACAGTGCTTTCCACAGCCCGAGTGAACAAGGACTAGATGGTTTCAGGTGAGATCCAAACATAGCCATGCACAGGTCTTTCAAGGCCTGTGGAGATCATGCTCTGACATTTGGATCTTATCCTTTGCATAGGAAGCCATCCAAGATGGCTGTGCGTGCCCTGTGGTGGCAAAGGTCTGCCCACAAGACTAGGAAGTAGTTCTGGGAATTGGTAGTGGACTGAAGTAGGGTAGAGGTCATAAGCAGTGTATTCTGAAAGAAGAATCTGCTCTTCAGGACCAACAAGACATGTTTTGTTTCATTTCTGGTGAAGAATGCTAACAAGGATGAAATAACATTTGTTGGAGGAGAATTAGATTATGAGAGATTTAATGTGTCCCAGTGCTGTGTTTGGCTATTTAAATTTAAATAAAACCTCTGCACACACTGGCCACATGTCAAGTGCTCAACCATGTGAGACTGGGGGATTCGCTTTTGGACAGAGCAGATGCAACCACTGGAGAAAGGCCAGTTTAATCCTCGTAATTGGTACAGTGTTTGGAAACAGATGCTTAAATACTAAGTTTTACCTTAAGCATGGTTTGGTAGCAGGTGCCTAGAGTCCCAGCTACTCAAGAGCCTGAGGCTGGAGGATTGAGTGCATGAAAGGGTGACAAATTCAGACCTAATTTTTTTTTTTTTAAGGATACCAAGCCGGGGCTCTACCTTAGTGGTGGAGGCTTATCACCCAGCTTGTGCAAGGCTCAGCACAAAACAGTAACATGTATGTATGACATCACAAAAAGAGCCGACTGTCAATGAGAGGAATGAGCTACTAAAGCACAGCATTTCCAGATAATCTGTGAAGTAAAATAGAGTGGGAATAAGGGAAGACTTTTCTGCTGTGTGACTGAGCCGCTGAGTCTTCAGCATGCATTTTTCTATGACCAGGCTCAGCTAAGCATCAGTTGGCCTCATGCTGTGACCACTTTTCACTTCCTGCCTAGCCTGCACAACTTGAAAATTACTCTTTGCAGTCAGGCTGTTTATTTGAAACATGAAGGTAGTACTCCAGGATTTCAGTTCTACAACAGCACCATTTATCTTCCTTCCCTCGTGCTGCAGCAGAAGAATCTCAATCTCCAGTGGGACCTGTTCTTCCCACTTACAGATTTCCTCCCATTTACCTCCTGTCATGAGCATCTGCTCCCAAGCACAATGTGATTCCTTCATATGATTAATTTGAGGATTGTTGGACTGATTTTATCTTTATTATGTGCTTATTTTTTATTATGGCCTAACCATGATTGTTTACTTTTGTTGACTATTATTTTTGTTGAGTATGATTTCACTATCTCAGTTAACCCAGGTGGACTATCTTAATAAATCATGTTCTTTATTTGTATATGTTTGCATATATATTTTTAAGTCATTGTTATTAATGAAAATTTATATAGTCAGTTGTGGGGCTTGAACTCAGGATTTGGGCACTGCCCCTGAGCTCTTTTGTTCAACGCTAGAGCTCAACCACTTTGAACCACAGCCCCATTTCTGGTTTTCTGGTGATTAATTGGAGATAGAAAGTCTTGGGGGCTTTCTTGCCTGAGCTGACTTTGAACTGCCATCCTCAGATCTCAGCCTCCTGAGTAGCTATTATTGCAGGTGTGAACCACCAGCACCTGGCTTAATGAAAATTTTATTTTGAGATCATTGTAGATTCTTGTGCAATAAGAAATTAATACAGAGAGATCTGTTGTACCCTTCACCTATTTCATGTATCATCACACCAGGATGTTGACATTGAGACATTCTACAGCCTGACTCATACTTCCTCACCTGGCTTGCACTTGCTGGTATCGTGTGTATATGCTTCCGGATGGTTGCATTGCAGTGTACTCTGTATGTCCACCATTGGAGAATAGTTCTCCTGCACAAGGACCCCTCCCACCCTACATGGCCCTTCATGACCACGATCATCTTCATCCTGTCCTCTGGAAAATCTGATCTGTTCTCCATCTCTGATTTTGTCATTTTGAGAGCATTATATAATGAAACTATTATAGTATGTAACCTTGGTGACTGGCTTTTCAGTCAGCATAATTATCTGAAGATGGATCCAGGTTTTTTAGAACAGTAGTCCATTCCTTTTTTTGAGCAATACTACTCCATAGTAGTAATATAATATACTAATATACTACAGTTTGTTTGAGCAAAATCATTGAAGGCTGTCTTGGACATCCCATACAGATTTTCACATGAGCATAAATCTTTGTTTCTCTGGGATAAATGTCCAAGAGCTCAATTACTTGTTCGAATGGTGCATGTTTAGTTTTGTAAACAAAACAAAACTAGCCAGTTTTCCAACGTGGCAGGCCTGTTTCCCATCCCACCAGCAGTAGAGAGAGATCCAATCTCTGCATCCTCATGCCTGATATCACTTTTATTCTAGCCATTCTCCTAGTTGTGTAATTATAGCTCATTATGGTCTTAATTAACACTTCTCTAGTAGCTAATGATGTTAATTAAGCATCTTTTCATGTGCCTATTTGCCATCCACGTAGCCTTTTTGGTGAAATGTTTGTTCCTGTCCTTTGCTCTGCCAGTACTGGGGCTTGAACTTGGGACCTCACATTCTTGTTTATTTTTTTCTACTCAAGGCTGGAGCTTTACTTCTGAGGCACATCTCTATTTTTGTCTTTACCTTCTTTTCTAATTGGGTTGCGTTTAATTGTTTTTGGTCTTTTTCCAAATATGTTTTGAAAATACTTTTTCCAGTCTGTAGCTTGTCTTTTAATCCTTTTCTTTGTTTATGTGCCAGTTATAAGGCTTGAGCTCTGGGTCTGGGCACTGTCCCTCAGCTGATTTGCTCAAGGCTAGCACTCTACCACTTGACGCTTAGCTCCACTTCCAGCTCTTTGTGGTTAATTGTAGATAAGAGTCTCACCAACTTTTCCTGCCTGGGCTGGCTTCCAACTGCAATTCTCCTGAGTAGCTAGGATTGCAGGCATAAGCCACTAGCACCTGGCTTCTTTTCATCCTTTTTAAAAACAGGATCATTTTGAGATAAAAATTTTTAGTTTGACATGGTCCAGTTTATTTGGTTTTTCCTTTTATACTTTCGTGCTTTTGATGTAAAATCTAAGAATTTTCCCTAACCTTAGATCTTGAAGATTTCCCCTGCCTTTTCGTATTTGTCTTTATATTTGTCTTTATTCCACTTTTGAGTCAATTTTCACATAAAGTTTGAAGTTTTATTATTACCTACTTTTTTTAAACTTTGGATGGCCAGTTGATAACAGCACCATCTTTGACTTATTTTGTATCATTCTGAAATACCCTAGGATATATTTACATGGATTTATTTCTAAGAAGTAGTTTAATTTCAATTAGTTTATATCCATTATAACTGTTGTAGGAGACTGAAAAAGTTAAAAGTAAAAACCAGTGAAATCTTCCTTGTCAGAGGAAGGTCTGATAACTGTCCTTTACATCTTTTTTTTTTTTTCCTGTGCTGTTTTATTGGTTTGATTGTTTGCTAATAAAGCTGTACTCTTTCAGCACATCATCAGAAACACGTTCTATGTCATTGCAAAGTTTATCATTATTTTTAATGATCCTTGTAGTAGTCTGTTTAAGTTTCCAAGGTTTTTATTATTTAACAGACCTTTCTGGTTAAGGTCTTCTTAACCCAAATTAATTACTTGGTTAAAAGTTCTGTGTATTTTCCAGATTCTTGGTGTTCCATTTCCCATTGTTCCCGAGGCAGTTTCATTCCCATTAATATTTCTACTCTTCTACTGTTCTGCTATTTATATGCTTTTTCTTTAGCACTTTATGTGTGTGTGTGTGTGCACGTGTGTGTGTGTGCGCGCGTGTGTGTGTGTGTGCGCGCGTGTACGCATACACAAGTCCCAAGTCCCGAGGCGTGAACTCAGGGCTGGGTACTATCATTGAGCTTTTTTTTTTTCAGGTAAGGGGTAGGTTTATTCAGTAGACCTGCTGGGACCAGGCCAGGTTGGCATTCCACAAGGCTGGGAAAGGCCTAGGAAAGTCACTGAGCTTTTTTGCTCAAGGCTAGTGCTCTTCCACAACTCCACTTCTGGCTTTTTGGTGGTTAATTGGAGATAAAAGTCTCATGGACTTTACTGTTCAAGCTGGCTTTGAACTGTGATCCTTAGATCTCAGCCTCTTGCATTAGCTAGGATTACAGGTATAAGCCTCATGCACCAGCCCTGTACCTAATTTTTAAGAACTTCCCTAATTGCTTTTTACGTTTTGGTTTTCATATTATCCCATTAGTGTATTAGCACTGAATTTAGTTGAGTGAAATTATGTGAAAGTTTTAGTTCTTAAAGTAGAATTCAGATAACATCCATATAACAATGTTATTTGCATTTTATGAAATTGTGATTTACAATAAGTTGCAGATGTGATTTCTTTTTTTAAAAAATGGGACTAGGTGACACTAGCTCATGCCTGTAATTCTAGCTACTCTAGAGGTTGAGATCAGGTGCTGGTTAAGGAGGCTGAGAGCTGAGCATTGTGGTTTGAAGCCAGCTCCTGCAGAAAAGTACATGCGATTCTTATCTCCAATAAACCAGCAAAAATGGGGAAGTAGACTTATGGCTTAAATAGTAGAATGCTAGCTTTGAGCAAAAAAGCCAAGTGAGAGCATAAGGCTCTGAGTTCAACCCCCCCCCCCCAGCAAAAACAGGACTTGAGTTGTGTCTCACATGGTAGAATACCAGTCAACCCAACCAAGCAAGTTGAGCAAGCACTATGCCCTAAGTTCAAATCTTGGCACCTGAAGAGAAAAAAAAAGCTTTGTTTTAAGGTTTTTAAAAATATTTCAGTTTAATGATTTATTTCAAACGTGCTGTTACATTTGGTCTTAATATTATTATTTTGCCTCCCTCTCACAGAAAGCCATAGATCTTGCTAATAAAGCAGCACAGGAAGACAAAGCTGGCAACTATGAGGAGGCCCTGCAACTCTATCAACATGCCGTGCAGTATTTTCTTCATGTTATTAAATGTAAGGTCATAGTTTATTTAAAAGTAGTAGTTTCTGCCATTTCACTTATAAAAGTGGAAGTAAAAATCCAAGGAAATTCTAATTCATCCTTGCACACACACACACACACACACACACACACACACACACACACACACACACACAATCCTCTTTTCTTACAAATAATTTTTAAGTACTCCAACTTAACTAATAAAGGTGAAAGATATTATAGTTACAACTTTGTATGCCTAGCATCCTAAAATGTTTAAGTCAAGAAGAACTTGATTTTATGAGTGGTATTCCCAAATTGTGTAATCTGAACATACCTATATTCTACCCATATGCTTAGATGGGAGAGATTGGTGTCTTCTACCAACACGTATTGCTATTTGCCATGTGTCAGGTACTGTTCTGAGATAAAGTGAGAAAAGTAGATCTTAAGTTGGAGCAGTTGGTAGTTCAAGGTTTACTTTTGAGCTTTCCCATTTAAGAGGAAAGGGGAAGGTTCATGCCAAATGAAAGGGAAACTAAGAATAAGTTCTAACACATAAGATTCATGCACTAAACCCATGCATTGTATATGTTGCTAAATCCACTTAGTAACTGATGGAGACATTTAGGTAGTAAGATTATTGTATTAATGGTATGCATAACATCTGAGACTCTAACATATTTGAAGTAAAGCTTAAGAAAACATCGAAGTAATTTTGCTTTGCTCCGTTACTCCTCTTATTTTATTTTTATTAATATGTATTTTTCCTGTTGAGTTCAGTGTGGTATTTGACACATCGATATAGCATGCACTGTCTGGCTTCTTTTATTTGGCCTTTCCCCTTTCCCAGCTATAGAAAACCTGTTCTACATTCAGGTTTTCATGTAATTGGTTTCATGTTCAGTAGTCAGCTGTCAACTATCTACAAAATGGAAAGAAAAGTATGAAACTACAGCATATGGTGTTTAACATTAAAGTGCCTATGCCTTGCTCAGGTCACTTTTTTGCTCCAACCCACCTGTGATTTGGAAAGGACTAAGAAAGGGTTGAGGCTGGGCACAGTGACTCAAGCCTATAATCCTAGTTGTTTGAGAGGCAGAGGTTTGAGGGATAGTGATTGAGGCCAGGCCAAGCATAAAATTTTTTAAGACTTTACCTCATCTAGGAATGATGGCATGTACCTGCCATTTTAGTTACAAAGGGGAGCCCCCTGGCATAAAACAAGACTCTATCTCAAAAAATCACCAACAGTGGGCTGGGAAGGTGGCTCAGTGGTAGAGTGCTTGCCTTGCATGCATGAGGCCCAGGGTTTGATTCCTCAGCACTACATAAGCAGAAAAAAAAAGCTGGAAGTGGCGCTGTGGCTCAAGTGGTAGAGCGCTAGCCTTGAGCTGAAGAGCTGAGGGACAGTGCCCAGGCCCAGAGTTCAGGCCCCACAATTGGACCCCCCCCCCCCCACACACACACAAAATCACCAACAGTTATTAACTTTCTGTGTAGAAAACTAATGGAAAAGTCTTTTTCATTCTCATCAACAGATGAAGCACAAGGTGATAAAGCCAAACAGAGTATCAGGGCCAAGTGTACGGAGTATCTTGATAGGGCAGAAAAATTAAAAGAGTACCTGAAGAAAAAGGAGAAAAAGCCACAGAAGCCAGTAAAAGAGGGACAACCAAGCCCAGCTGATGAGAAGGGGTATGTATATAAAATGTTGATTGTAACTTTGCACTTGTTTACACCATTTGTTAGCAAACTATGAGTCATGGGTTAGAGTGAATTTGCTGCCTGGTTTTGGTCAGGATTTTTGTTGGAACAGAACCTCATCCATTTATTTGTTGTCAGGCCAGGCTGCTTTCATACTTTATCAGAATAGTTAGGGGTTGCTGTAAAAACCATATGGCCACAGTCCTCAACCTGAAATATTCATCGACGAGAATTTGCCTATCCATGTATGAAATACCTCAAGTAACTCAACTCCTTGCCTGCTTGCCTCTAATGGGGGAAGCATATGTTGGATGGTACTGATTTGCTGTCTGCCTGCTGTGTAGTATCAAGGGTTGAAGTTGTACAGTGATCTGTGAACTACTGACAGTGTGAAAAAAAGTAAAAAGTAATTCTAATATCGCAAATAATATTTTGTTTCGTTTATGCAAAAATTTTCAATATATCTTTGTATTATGTTGTCACTAAAAAAAAAGGACAGCAAAATTTGTACATATTGAAAGTAGGTTTTGGAATGTCTTTCTAGAAGAGATCTGTTTTGAAGGACATGAGGAATGTAAGAACTAGAGTTCACTGGTTGCTTCAAAGTACCTGGCAGAGTTTAAAGAAAATAACATAGTAAAGCTTTATATTCTCTGTTCAAGACATACTTAGGGAGCCAAGGAGTTTCTGGGACACCCCAAGAATATTTTATCTTCACCTACATCTCTGATGTAACATAACTCAAACCAGCGTTTGAGTTATGATCTTAGGGAAATGTTTCAGTTTAAAGTCTATTGTGAAAGTACATTTAATGTGGGACAGAAACTCAATTGAACTTCATGTTTTATCTATTTATTTTGTTGGTCATGGGGTTTGAACTCTGGGCCTGGGCGCAGTTCCTGTGCTCTTCAGCTCAAGGCGAGGGCTCTACTGCTCGAGCCACAGTGCCACTTCTGGTTTTCTAGTGGTTTATTAGAGATAAGAGTCTCATGGACTTTTCTGCCTGGGCTGGCTTTGAACCGTGATTCTCAGATCTCAGCCTTCTGAGTAGCTAGGATTACAGGCGCCCTCAGACTTCAAGTTTTAGAAATTACTTGACCTCAAGTGTCTGGGGCACTTCCCTCTGGCCCAGGCCTCATTGAGAAGCATCCATCTCCCCTGTCTGTGGAGACGGTGCAGTCTTGCATGGTGCCCTTAAACTTCCTTTGGTGCTTACCAGCAGTGCGGCAAGGGGATGCCACTTTTGATGCGCAGTCTTACGTGGTATTACTGTATTCCTTATCACTAGGAGAAGTGCCCAGTATGTCATATCCAAGAAGGGATTCCCTGCTGCCAAGCACTCCTAGTGAGCCCTCTGTCACAGCTCCTCTGCTGTCTCCACTCAGGCAGCCCCTACCTTCTTTGAGGAACCTATCCCCTGTGGAACCTACCTGCAAGAGGCCCTACAAAAGGCAGTTTTTTCCAGATGAGGAAAGCATGATAGGAAGTTGGATTCGGTGAATAAACTTCTCAGCATCCCTCTGATCCCTAAGCTAAGCATCCTTAGAGAAACAAAACCATCCTATTTGGGCATAAACTCTAAAACGTTTTATATCCTTTATATCTTACATACATATTTTTAATGATGTAATACTACTTTAAAAAAAAACATCAGTCTTCCACTCAGCGTTTTATCAGAAACACCTTACTCCTTTATTTCTTTACATCTGTACTTCTCTAACATGATATTTTTGTTGTTGTTGCGATACTGAGGTTTGAGCTTAGAGCCTTACACCAGACAGGCACTCTACCACTTGAATTGTGTCCCAGCCCATTTTGTTTGTTATTTTTTTTAATAGGGTGAAGCTGAACTGGACCTCAGTCCTCCTATTTTTCTTTCCCTCAAAGCTGAGAGTTATAGGCATACACCAGTGAACCTTGCTCTTCATTGGTTAGGATGAGAGAGGGATCTCAGGAGATTAAAAGTTTTGCTCAGGCCAGCCTCCACCCAAACTCCTCCTGATCTCAGCTTTCCAAGTAGCTAGGACTACAGGTGTGAACCACACCACACATGGCTTACAAGATAATTTTTATAAAGTTTGCAGTACATTCTGTCATAAGCTAAAGTTTTTATTTGCATAAAGATTATTTCTGAATTTTGCCATAGTCCAGTGTGAGTATTATTATCCTTGAAGTCAGAATCTTAAATTCACTTTGAATTATTTCCTCAGGATAATTCCTAGATAAATGCTAGAATGACCGTTGCTCTTTGAGTTCGCTTTCCTTTATTAGGAAGTTCATTTATCCTTTGGAACCTTCAGACTAGGTTGGTGTACTTTAGATAACAGACTTTGTACCTTATATGACAGTATGTGATATTTTTCCTTCTGGTATGAATCCTTGTTCTGAGTTATATTTTGTCTGGTCCTGATTGACTTATTTTGTTTAAAGTCTCCTGTAATTTTAAATTATTCATGGAACAATGTGTTGGACATAACTTTTTGAATTTGTATATGCATAAGTATGTCATGGCAATTTGGAGTTAGTTCCTGACTTACCGGTTTTTTTGGTCCTTTTCTAGAAATAATTCCCTATTGATTGATAATATGCCTGTTTCCTATTTTAATATATTCTTAAAAGTAACAAAATAAGCATAACTTCATACAAATGTCTTATTTTGCTACCTAAATTACAGATGTTTCAGGTTTATCTTTCATTTTTGCATGATTTTATACCAGTAAGGTGATTGAATATATTCAACTCTTTTTATTAGGAATGACAGTGATGGGGAAGGAGAATCTGATGATCCTGAAAAAAAGAAACTACAGAATCAACTTCAAGGTGGCTTTAGATTTCTTTTTTTCTTTTTTTGGTCAATTGTGGGGTTTGAACTCTGGGCCTGGGTGCTGTCCCTCAGCTCTTCAGCTCAAGGCTAGCACTCTACCACTTGAGCCAGAGAGCCACTTCCGGTTTTTCTGGTGGTTTACTGGAGATAAGAGTCTCGTGGACTTTCCACCCTGGACTGGCTTTGAACTGTGATCCTCAGATCTCAGCCTCCTGAATAGCTAGGATTACAGGCGTGAGCCACTGGTGCCTGGCTTAGATTTCATTTTTCAATTTCCTATCTCTGTTGAAAAGACTCAGGGTGAATTGTCTCTTCGAATTATTTTTTCTTACCCTCTGCATTTCAGTGAAGGTCAAAACTGACTTTGGTTCTCTTTGGTCACATGATGGCTTTGTTTAGAAGATTTCATGAAGTTTTTCCTCTAGGGTTTTTAATAGTTTGGTTTATTTATTTATTTATTAGCAGTAAAAATAGTGTTTTGTTTTTATACCTGCTTTTTTTTTTTTTTGGATCCGATTGTGGGGCCTGAACTCTGGGCCTAGGCACTGTCCCTCAGCTCTTTAGCTCAAGGCTAGCCCTCTACCACTTGAGCCACAGTGCCACTTCCGGCTTTTTTCTTTTTGCTTATATGGTGCTGAGGAATCGAACCCAGGGCCTCGTGCATGCAAGGTAATCGCTCTAACACTGAGCCACCTTCCCAGCCTCTATACCTGCCTTTAAAAGGCTTAAGACAGCTTGCTCTCTTTCATTTTATTTGTTTTGCCCCATGTAGAGAAGGTAGCTTTTATACTATTAGCACACTATAACATCTGATGGTTTTACAGTTGACTATAGCAAAATAGGCGAGGAGTTTACAGTTGGCCTTTACTGCCACTATTGTGGCTGGTTTTTTGATTCATGGCCACCTGCTCTTCCTTATCTGCTTTCTAATATTCCCACATATATTTCTGTCTTTACATTTTTTTTTCTCTTAGCTGTCTGTTTTACCCACCATACTTTAAAAGATTCTACTGACAAATCTAGAGAGTTGATAAATTATAGCTCTTTGTGTGGAAAAGGCATCTCTTCATGACTTTACTAAGATTGTTTATCATTAAATAACATCTAGTTCTTAATTCTAATTTTAGTTCCAGAATACCATATACACACATGCAAACACACACATGAAAGTACAAATTGACTTTTTCTTCATATTAGACTAACCTTTTAACATGCAAAATATTTATGCTTTTATTTGATTTTAAGAACAAAGGTTTTCATAACAGGTTATAATGACTTAAATTTCTAAAAATATAATTAGTCTTAGTTTAATAGGTGATACTTCCTAACAAAAAGAAATAATCTATAAAACTTAATTTTAGAACCACTAAATTATGTAAGTGGTGTTTTTATTATACCTAAAACAACTGCATGTCATCTTAGAAAGGCTGCTTTAGTAGTTGAGTAATTTCATGAAATATTACCAGAATATTTTTCATGAAAAGCTTTTTATGAAATATTAGAACATCTTTTAAAAAAATTACAGGAACTTTTTCTCAGACTGCTAATGCAACAGTTGTATGGCTTGTTGGATCTATGAGTAGCCTTTTGGCCAAAATTGTTACAAATGCATAGGGATGTGCTTCCTTTGTTCCTGACACCTGCTTCTGCTTCCATTTCTATCCCCTTTTCTTGCTTCTCCACCCTCTGCCTTCAGCTAAAGTTTTCTGGCATCTTCTCTCTGGTTAAGGAAAGCATTAGGTCACCTTTCCTGCTGGTAAACAGGAACAATAATAAATCTGCCCTTCTGAACAAGCACACTTGATCATCCAGAGTCAGTGTATTAAATATGGTAGCCACTTGTTTGGTGCTTATCTAAGCACACATGGTATTCATCATGCCCTATGAAGCTAGCCTAAGTAGTTTGGCCAGGTGATAGTATTTTTGTTTCACAGATGAAGAAGCATAAATGCAGACTCGGAGTTTTATCTGCCACCCAGCCAATTTCCTCACTCTCGTGACTAGTTCCCACAACAGCTTCCTCCTCCTGCTATTTCAAAAAGGTTTCTGGCTAAGGGAAGCTTTCCAGACAGTTTTATAATGCATTTCACTTAGCATCCTTATTTTATGTTGCTTTTTAACTTTGAAGAAAGTTAGTTTAGGTTGCAGTATCAGCTCCTGAGTCTGTGCTGTGGCCCTGGCTGGTCAGTGTAGGAACCTTCTCAATAAAGTTGCTTCTTTATTAACAAAAAAAAAAAAAAAGAAGAAGAAAGTTAGTTTAAAGATGTCATGATTTTTTTTCGGGGTGGAGCCAGGTCCTGGGGCTTGAACTCAGGGCCTGGGCACTGTCCCTGTGCTTCTTTTGTGCAAGAGTAGCACTCCACCACTTGAGCCACAGCTCCACTTCTGGCTTTTTCTGAGTAGTTTATTGTAGATAAGAGACTCTGGGACTTTTCTGCCCAGGATGGCTTCGAACCATGATCCTCAGAGCTCAGCCCCAGCATAGCTAGGCTTGCAGACATTTGCCACCACTGCCCTGCTGACATGATTTTTTTTTTGTAGGTGCCATTGTTATAGAGCGACCAAATGTGAAATGGAGTGATGTGGCTGGACTTGAAGGAGCCAAAGAAGCACTCAAAGAAGCTGTGATTCTGCCTATTAAGTTTCCTCATCTTTTTACGGGTGAGATAACTTTGAACTAGTTTTATATGATGACTTTTCTAAATTACATAAATGGCTAAGGTAAACATTGTGAGTTCTTGTCATATTATGAATTAACTTAAATTGTGACAGTTGTAGGTGGTAATATATCTTCACAAAAGAGGTTTTCTTTCCTATATCTGCATCTATATTTGCAATAGATACTAAAAAATCCATAAGAAATCCAACTGACATTCAGTAGGATATTATGGACTCATTAAAATACAGCATATATCAGTAATAATAAATTCACGTTCTATATTAAGAATGTCAAAATCTCTTGTAAAGACCAAAAATCAAATCATGAGTACAGAGAATGTGTATTAAATAAATGGGTCTACTGAGAATTAAGTATAAGGTCGGCTGACTTAAAAATATTAATATGGGCTGGGAAGGTGGCTTAGTGGTAGAGTGTTTGCCTAGCATGCATGAGGCCCTGGGTTCAGTTCCTCAGCACCACATAAGCAGAAAAAGCCAGAAGTGGCACTGTGGCTCAAGTGGTAGAGCACTAGCCTTGAGCCGAAGAGCTGAGGGACAGTGCCCAGGGCCAGAGTTCAAGCCCCATGACCGACAAGCCCCATGACCGACAATAAAATAAAATAAAATAAAAATTAATGTATGTTCAAAGAGTAAGACTTTAGATGATTTTAACTTTTGCCTTTCATTTGAATTGCTTGCACCAGTCACATTTGAGTATTCCTATTTCTAAATGAAAGAGGAGTCAGAATGATTTAATGGTTTCAGATGAAAAGCAGATGTCCTCTAGGGAGAACAGCTATCATCACTGTGAAGAGAATGTTACTGACCCACCATCGGGAGGTAGCTCAGGTTCTGATTCCAGCAGTAAGTGACCTATCAGTACAGAACCATTCCTTCCCATAGTGCTCTTGTGACTGACAGCCTGTGCCTGTGATGGGGCTATACCTAGCCTTTCAAGAACAAGTGGTCTATGTTGAAATTGACATTGGCCTCAAACTGAACAGATCCAGAAAGTAACGGAGAATAAAGAACTTCTGGGCTTCAGGTAGACTTACACCTAACTTCAGAAATATGAAACTCACAGTATAAAAGTTGACATAATTCTGTGAGGGCACAAAAATATAGTTGAGCCACTGTATTAATGTGCCAGTATTTCCCACATGTAAGTTTTTCTACATGTGTACCTTTTTTTTTTTTTTGGTTGGTTGTAGGACTTGAAATCTGGGCCTGGGCACTGTCACTGAGTTCTTCAGCTCAAGGCGAGTGCTCTACCACTTGAGCCACAGTGCCACTTCTACCCTTTTCTGTTGATGTGGCGCTGAGGAATCAAACCCAGGGCCTCATGCATACAAGGCAAGCATTCTACCACTGAGCCACCTTCCCAGCCCATGTGTACCATTTTTAAAGTACTTTTTCTTCAAATAAAAATGGCATAAATTCAGAGAGACATTTTGGAATCTGCAAGTGTTCAGCTTCCTTAATTTCCACAGAGTTGGTGAGCTTGTGTGTGTAACAGCCTCGAGCTAAGGAATGTGCTACCACCTGAGCCTGCCCATAGCCTCTTCCCGGTTCCTCCTGGTTGTCATCCCTCTGTTGACTTCCAACAGCATAGGTTAATTTGCTCATGGTTGACCTTCAGTCCATCTCATTTGTCTTCAAAGACTGCTTTCTGTCTACTATAAATGAAAAAAGTATTTTTCTAATACATATTAATGGCAATTATTTAAATATAAAGTGTTTGAATGCTACCTCAAAGTGCTTCATGTGGTGATAATACTGCTGTTCTGTTACCACCCTCTCAGAGACATTGACTTCAGTTGGTTAAACTTACATCTTGTGTTGTTGTTCCGTTTTGTTTTGGGGATAGAAATCCTCTGTGTAGCCTGGACTGCCCTCAGTCGCCTAATCCCTAATGCCTGTTTTCCAAGGGCTAGAATGACAAGTATGCCCTGCTCTCCCAGCAATCACATGCATTTAGAGGGGGACAATTCAAATACAAGTTGAGCTTTCATAGCAGTAATGATAGCAAGCCGTGCTTTGTTTTGCCACCAGTGGTTTGCTTAGCGTTTTGTTGAAAATACTGTGTACCATCCACATATACCCAGCACGTTTTAAAAATCTATATTTGATATTCCATTGCCACAACTTACTTTATTCCTCATTATAATTCCTCATTGGCAAAACTGAGCGTTTTCATGTCTTTACCCAACCAATGAGGTTGGTAACTGGGATATTAATTTGTACTTCCTATGAATCAAGAATTCAACAGAACTGGACAAGTTATCCAAAGTGTTAGGCTCATTCTTCCAAAGACAATCTCTCCAGCTGCCCTATCTTCATGTACAGTTTTTCTACAGGGCTTTGGTGTTGAGAAGTATAAAGAACAGACCATCTAGAAGGAACCTTTAATTGAACCCTGTCTCCTTCACTAACTAGACTATAAGCCCTGGAGGGAAGAGATCCTTTTGGATTGGCCTGCACATTATGGTCTCCATATATATTGTTTGAATGAACAAGTGAACAAGTAAATGAATTGCCTACCAGAAGGGCTACAATGATGTCTACTTACAAAGTGATCTTCATTTTTGACAGAGTAGTCTCTAGAAAGAGAAAATAAAGTATATGTAAAAAGTACTTACTTTTGACTTACTTAAAAAAATCTTATGGTGAGAGCTCCAAAGAGAAAACCTTCTCCTAGCATTCTTCACTGTGGATGATTAATGTCTACAGTGACTGATAGTAGTCTTCACATTCTTCTTTTATTATGCACCTGTAGGTAAAAGGACACCTTGGAGAGGAATCCTACTGTTTGGGCCACCTGGGACAGGAAAATCTTATTTAGCCAAAGCTGTAGCAACAGAAGCAAATAACTCAACATTCTTTTCAATATCTTCTTCTGATCTTGTTTCTAAGTGGCTGGGGGAAAGTGAAAAGTAAGTAGTAAATTGTTAATATTTTTAGTTCCTTCTTTGAGTAGATGTCACTGTATCAACTATAAAATAATTTGTTTTACATCATTAGTAATACTCAGAAAAGAGGTACAATATTGGTATTCATTTCCCTCAGTCCCTAATTTGGAATTTACTTTGTAGGGGAAAATAACAGCATACAAGTGTTTCTGTGTATGTGTAATTTAGTAAATTGTAAAATGAATTGTCTACTTGTAGCATTCTTAATTCCAGCTCCTGAAATATCTTAGGCTTTTAATCAATTCAGTTCTGGTAATGTCCATTTGTTGCCTTGTTTCAGTCTTACTTCTCTAGCAACTACAGGTTTTATTTACTTTTAGGTTGGTTAAGAACTTATTCCAGCTTGCAAGAGAGAACAAGCCTTCCATCATCTTCATTGATGAAATTGATTCTCTGTGTGGCTCCCGGAGTGAAAATGAGAGCGAGGCTGCTCGGAGAATTAAGACGGAGTTTCTCGTCCAGATGCAAGGTGGCATCGCTGCTGTGACTGTTTTAATAGAGTTTTTCTTTATTATGAAGCCAATAGTTTAACAGTGTAGAAAAATTAAACCCCATTTCTCCATTTTAACTGTCTCATTTATACCACATTTTCATCCATTTTTTTTTTTCATGTGAATGTGTGATTTTTTTATCCACTTGCAGTTACTTAACAGGGCTCAACTCACTGGTAAAAATAGTGAAGACTTTAATATGACCATCTATAAAATGCCAGGAGAAATAGCAATCAAAGGAATCTTTTGAAAAGGATAACAATAGTATTTTCCACAATCCAGGAGATTTGATTCTTGGGAATATTTACATGATCTTAGAGTAACATGAATACAAAGATTTAATTGAGAGGTTCAGAGTAATTGAAAAGTTCAAAATGTAGTTTCTCCAAGAGTCTCAAAATGAGGCACCTTAATGTTAATAAAGATTTACATTTCTGAACAGAACACAGATGAGTTTTAAAAACACTACAGTGACAAATTAAAGTATTGGCCATTTTAATACAGGGGTTGGTGTGGACAATGATGGAATTTTGGTTCTGGGAGCCACAAATATACCCTGGGTTCTGGATTCTGCTATTAGACGAAGGTAAGATGATAGAGTAAATACCTTGTTTCTAACTATATATGTCACAAGTGAATGATGACTTCCTTTTGCCTAGTGAGGAGGCATTCAGGGAACTGCCCTGTGGCCCTCTGCTTTGGGGGAAGAGGAAAGGCCTTTGCTATGTTTGTTTGCCTGCTGTGTTGCAGATACAAGCTTTCTTAAGTGCAGTCTTTTCACATTGAAAAATATATTGTCACAGGCTTACCTTTAATTTTGATTAAGCTTAGTGAGCATTGATGCTTCCAAAACTTATATAGTTCTGTATGCACATTGTATTTATAATTCTGGTGTGATTCTTTTACAAGGTAAATAAGGTAAGGACAATAGATTTTTAGTAAACAAAAGAAAATTGTGTCTGTATTGTATCTGCCTGTAGCTCATGCCTGTAATCCTAGCTCCTCAGGAGACTGGGATCTGAGGATGGTGATTTAAAGGAGAGGCTATGGGATTTTTATCTCCAATTAACCACCAAAAAGCGAGAAGTAGAGCTGTGGCTCAAGCATAGAACACCAGTCTTGAGCTAAAAAGGCAATGGATAGGCTCCAGTACCAGCATACAAAAAAAGAAAAGAAATGGTGTCTGCAACTTTTTTCCAAACCTCAGTTGTAGGAAAGTTGTGCAGATTCTACTTCTCACTGTAGGGCATGCATTTAGTCTTCCATGGTAAAACTTATAAGCACTTCCCTTTGAGCTACTCTTACTAAATTTACTTGTTGGTTTGCCAACAAGCTGCATTTCTATCCATTTACTAATAAAGGAAATGTGTGAAGAGTATTTCAAACCTGTGTTTAGAGGTAATAGAAACTAATTTCTTAAAATCTCCCAACCCCAGAGAGTTACTTGAAGGAGAACAGTCTGCAAAGACCACTTAAGTTGTCCTTCATTGCTTTCTCCCTACCTCCAAACACTGAAATCCTGAGAAGGTAAATAAGATCGTTAGTAAAACCCAGTACTTTATTATTTTTAGTGTGTGATAATTTGTTCTGAATAAAACTTGGGGCTTTACATAGTAGGTTTATTCTGTCACATTTTGAGTAATTTTACTAGTTTGAATTTAGAGAATTATTGTCATTTATTTTATATTACTGATCATTAACCCATTCATCCAGGATTCAGAGTACAAACTATGGCAAACTATAACCCTGTCAGACTTGCCCTTTTAAGTCATTTATTCCAAATAGAATAAACCCCAAATAAGCCAGAATAACTCCTATTTTGCTGTCATCTTTTATTTGTTTTTAATGTATCCCTAGATATTTGCCCCATATATAATGAATATATGTATTTGTCACATGTTTAGCTTATTTTGGTATCATTGAAAAATATCTAAATACCTGTTTCTTGAAAATGTCCTGATTGGTCTTAAGAGACAAGATCTCTACACATAGCCATAGCTGGTCTAGAACTCAAAATCCTTCTGTCTCAGTCTCTCATGTGCTGAGCTTACAGGTATGGACCACCATGCCTAACCTGAAGAAGTCCTAAGTATATATTTTAACATTCCTGACCTTACGTTATCTTTTTTTTTTAAGATTTGAGAAGCGAATTTATATTCCTTTGCCTGAAGCCCATGCCCGAGCAGCAATGTTTAAACTGCACTTGGGCAGCACACAGAACAGTCTAAAGGAAGCTGACTTCCAAGAACTTGGGAAGAAAACGGATGGCTATTCGGGTGCAGACATAAGCATCATTGTGCGAGATGCACTCATGCAGCCTGTTAGGAAAGTTCAGTCAGCCACTCATTTCAAAAAGGTAAGCAACTTTAGTCTGTCTTTCATATATCTTTTTATTTTTTCTGGTCAGTCTTGCGGCTTGAACTCAGGACCTGGGAGGTGTCTCTGAGCTCTTTTGCTCAAGGCTAGCATTCTGTCACTTTGAGCCATACCACCACTTCCAGTTTTCTGATGTTTCATTGGAGATAAGATGTTTCACAGACTTTCCTGCCCAGACTGGTTTCAAACTATGATCCTCAGATCTCAGCCTCCTGAGTAGCTGGGATTACAGATGTGAGCCCCCAGCGCATGGCCTGTTATTTTTAAGATCAAGTTTAAGAGCATTATTGGTTTGTCTTCAAAAGAGTTGGAATGGACATTTCTGTTTCACTGAAAATACTTCTCCAGTAAAGCTTAATAGTCTTTGTTAGTAGTGCTAAACTGTTTTAACTTTTTCTCTAGATGGTTTTTTAAGTATTCCTGCATTGTTTTGGGGTAAGCATAGAAATATAAATTACATAGTTGCAAAACTGCTTCTGATGTAGTTAGAACTATCCCAAGCAGAATCTGGTACATTAAACCTCTAGAACAAAGTCGAAATAAAACAAGCCTAGTGTCTTTCAGGTGAGCACACTGTCTGGCGCACTGTGCTGTATCCTGACTTGTTATTTTGAGTTCAATAACACCATGAGAAAGGCACGTGGTAACTTCTGGAATTTAATGTGGGACTTGGACACTAACAATTACCCCAGCATATTACAATGTGAAAGTGGTAGAAATGTCATTCATACTACAGAATCTGAATTCAGGTTATTCTTCTGACTTGCCTTCCTTGTGAATGAGTTTAGTATTTGATTGAGATACATTTTTGTTAAAAAAAATTTTTTTACAAGTCTCACCCTGTGGCCCAAACTGGCCTCAAACTCATAATCTTCCTGCCTCAGCCTCCCAAATGCTGAGATTATAACTTTGCCATGGTATGATTATAACTTAAATTACAGTGGATTGCTACTTGGGATCACCCACTGGACAGCAGTGTCTACCATTTCTTAAGGTAATACATGTGAAATTGTAAAAAAACAAAAACAAAAACATAAACCTAATCCCATAGCATGACAAAACTAAAAGATTAGGACTGTTAACATTTATATAACTGTCATATGCCATAATGAAGTTGTGTAAGTTACGAGATTTAATTAAAACAGGAATGAATCATAATTAGGTATCTTCAAGCAGACATAGTACCTGTTTAAGGCTCATTTTTGTCTCTAATGAAGATAACACTACTTTCAAGTGATGTCATAAATAATCATAATAGTCATGGTACCAAAATTTGCCTGCCTTTACTGCTTTTCAACCATTTTATTTCTGAGAGCAGAATGGTCTCAGATTAACTTTAATACCCAAGTCATTACATTTCCTCTTAAATTTTCTTAGCTGTTCACTACAAATTCTTAGGAATTGAATCTTATCCTATGCAGAATTAATTATTCAGTTCTAGATATTATTGCTAGGATTGCCTTAAATGACTGTGAAGCCAGATTCTAGTTACTAACATAAAGGTAACACAACCAGATCAATTTTTGAAATTACAATTATTAATGAATAAATTGTGCAAAACATTAGGCTTCACTGTGGCATTCCCTTATATACATATGGTTTGTGATCAGAACAGTTCCAGCACTAGGACTTTTATAACCAACTTTACTAACCATTGCTACAACTCTTATTCTTGTCTTTGTTTGCATGGCTAATTACTTCAATTAGCATATTTGCCTGTTAATTTTGTTTACTGTATTTTGAAATATTTAAAGTTCTAATCCAGGTTTAAAGTTAAACGAGGAAGTAAACAGCTAAGAATGACAAAGGTATCTGGCCCTGTGTAGCTGAAATTTTGAGGAGGAAAGACAGATGTTCACATAATAAGTAAACGGTATATGTATTTCTTCATCCCTATGCCAACCCCAAAGTAGATCATTGTAAAACATGAAAGCAGTCCCAACCTGAGACACATCTAAATACTTGCACATGACTTTATATCACAGAGGTTCTTTTCCAGTTAATGTTAGAACTTTTTTATTTTAAATAAGTTAGCCGTCATAAGATGGTATGGAGATTATTTGTTGTGTAATTAAATTTAAAAGGGACATAAAGATTTTAGACTAGCACATCCATATATCTCAAGTTTTTCAGCCAAGTAAAACAGCACAACTTAGGATATTTGAATATATTTCCTTTTGGTCCCCAAGATTGCTATACCAAATAAGCTGTAGAGGATAAAAAAGGAACAGATAACTGTTTCCTCTTTTATTTACTCAAATTCAATCAACCAAAATCTATTCACTTACCCAGCGGTACTTATTTTTGTTGCGTATTCTTTTGCAGAAGTAAGCATTTTAATACGTGTAACAGTTAATATATTTTTCGATTTTCTTTAAGAGCCTACATTCTTAGGCCATTTTTCTTATGCTTACTTAAGTTCGTGTTTGCTACAGGTGCGAGGACCTTCCCGAGCTGACCCGAACACCATTGTGGATGATTTGCTGACACCCTGCTCTCCAGGGGACCCTGGAGCCATTGAAATGACGTGGATGGATGTCCCTGGAGATAAGCTTCTGGAGCCAGTGGTTTCCATGGTAAAGCACTATACTTCGTAATTTGCCAAATAGATGAAATCGTAACATTTTTAAACAATTGCTGGGAAGTGTTCCTTTGTTTATTTAGTACTATTGACTCATTCTTAAAGTAGTAAAGGTTAATTGAACTTAAAACACGAAAACTATTATCTTTATTATTTGAGGGAGGTGTTAAATGTTTATTAAACCAGGCATTTAAATTCTATATACACTTAAAGACTGTAAACAAATACAATGTATTTGTAATTACTGTCTTTAAAGTGTTTTTTTTAGGCTGCAAGACGTTTTTGTGTGTATGTGTGCCAGTCCTGGGACTTGAACTGGGTACTGTCCCTGAGTTCTTTTGCTCAAAGCTGCTCTACTCCTTGAGCCCCAGCTCCACTTACAGCTTTTTGGTGGTAAATTGGATATAAGAATCTTAACAGACATTCCTGCTTGAACTGGCTTTGAACCTAGATCCTCAGAGCTCAGCCTCTTGAGTAGCTAGGATTACCGGTGTGACCCCTGGTACCTGGCTTAGGCTGCAAGACTTTTTAAGAGAAAGAATATTTATCTTTTAAAGCACAGTGTTCTGACCTCATATGTTTTAAAGCTAGAATAGCATTCTCCAAATGCTTACGTACGTTCACAAATTATTGCCAAGACTTAACTGAAAAGTAGGATTGGTATGGAGTTCTTCCTCTGAATCTCAGTTTTCAAAGCCACCAGAAACAGTGATTCTGGTGTCATGGGGTTCAAAGTGGTCCTTTCTAGCTGTTTTTCTCCAGGCTCCACAGAAAGTTTCAGCAGTTGAGGTTTTAAATTGTTCCTTGAAAAATAACTTACTTTTTTCTTTTAAAAAATGTAACTGAATTTTATAGCATTTTTGCTGTAAAATGTATTTCTAAGATGGGTGCTTACAACTGTAATCTTAGTTATTTGGGAGGCTGTTAAGGATCACAGTTTGAGACTAACTGAGGCAGAAAAGTGAGACCCCTTTCTCAACCCAAAGCTGGGTACAGTAGTATTCACCGTCATCCCAAGCTACCTTAGAAGTTGGAATTGGGAGGTGGGAGGTTCTTGGATCCAGGCAGTCCAGGAAAGAAGTGCAGGACCTAGTGGTGTACACCTGTCCTCCCAGGAACAAGAAGCTCAAAGTAGAAGAATCACAGCTCAGGTATTTGCCTAGGCAAGGAGCAAGAGCCTTCTTCAAAAATAACGATTAAAAACCTAGGCAGGAGCCAGGCACCAGTGGCTCATGCCTGTAATCCTAGCTACTCAGGAGGCTAAGATCTGAGGATTATGGTTAGAAGCCACCTGGGGCAGGAAAGTCCATGAGACTCACCTCTAATAAACTACCAAAAATAAAAGCCAGAAGGGGAGCTGTGGTGCAAGTGGTAGAACACTAGCTTTGAGCAAAAGAAGCTTAAGGATCATGCCCAAGCCCTGAGTTCAAGCCCCACGACCAGGAAAAAGATATGTGGTCTAGAGGCTTGGCTCAAGGGATAGAACAGCAGCCTAGCAAGCATAAGTCCCTGATTTCAAACCTCAGTACTGCTTAAAAGATAAAAAGGAATATATTTCTTATATTAGAGGAGTAAAATAATTTGTAAAATTTTATTTTGTAACTATTACTTTTAGGATATTTAAAGTTTTCTTCTTGGTGAACACTTTAAGTTTTCAAAATTTCTTCAGCACATCTTTGTATGTGCTATGTATATTGATAGACGGGCACAGATATATGTATGTGTGTATGTGTGTATATACACACACAGTGGTCTTATGTTTATGTGTTAACTATGGTTATTTGAGAAATTATTCAGGAATCTCTCTTGATTTTAACCCTTTACAGATGGTCTCTTTTAAGTGTTTGTATTCTGTCCAGCGCTGAAGAACAACAGTAGTGTAGGAGTGTTCCTTCTCAGTACCTGGCATACAGTTTTGCAAGACATATTCTCTCTTGGTTGCTGTTGTTGCTAAGGTTTTTGTTTTGTATGTATGGTTTAGATTTTTGAGTCTGGGACTCGCTAGGTAACCCACAGTCCTCCCTCCTCTTCCTCCTAAGTGCTGGAACTACCATTCCACAATAATTTTTTTAATGAATCTTAGTGTTTGAGTCATCTATTGTTTTCCTCTGGCTAATTGATTTAAAAATTGTATTCTGCTTCATTTAATTACAAGTGATTTACTTAATTATAAGTGTGCTACTGAGAAGGCAGAGATCACAAGAATCTCAGTTAGAGAGCAGCCGGGCAAAAAGTTTTTGAGGAACAGCCCCCACTATAGGAACCACTATAAAGTTGTTAATATGGTACAAGTATCTGTCATCCAGCTATGTAGGAAGTGTAAGGACCTTATCCCCAAAGAGCCAAGGCAAAAAAGATGGGCTCTAGTTTGAGTGATAGAGTACCTGCCTAACAGTCATAAGGCCCCGAGTTCCAACTAGATCAGCCAAAAAAAAAAAGTTAAATTTATTGTGTTTATTCTTCCTGTCCTGAATATTTGATTTTCAAAATTTTCTGCTTTGCCAGACACGAATGGCTCATGCCTGTAATCCTATCTCCTCAGAAGGCAGAGACCTTTGGATCGCAATTCAAAGCCAGCCCTGGCAGGAAACTACTCAGAAATAGCCCGAAGTGGCACTGTGGTTCAAGTGGTAGAGCGCTAGCCTTGAACACCAAAGCTCAGGAACAGTGCTCAGGCCTGAGTTCAAGCCCACAACCAGTAAAAAAAGAAAAAATTCTGCTTCATAGATTTTTGAACACTTCTGTAGCAAATAACCAATTTTTTGTAGTACTATTAGTGTATTAATTTTGAACTACACTTAGGAAAACTGATCTTATATTTAATGAAAACAGGTAAGACCAGAAATTAGATTGTAACCTTATTGTAGTGGTATTTGTGGTAAGGTAATGAGAAGCCCACTGGAAGGTTTTGATCAGCACAAGGGAAGAAATGGAAGATTTCTACACAAAGGAATGATATGGTCAAAGATACCCATTGGAAAGCATAAGGGAATTTATTGCATTGTTTGTATTTAGCCTTGTTTGTCATAAGAATGCAGTGGCTTATATTTTATTTCATCTATTAACACTCCTCCCCCTCTTTTCTGATAGTGGGATATGTTGCGGTCACTATCAAATACAAAACCCACCGTCAATGAACATGACTTGTTGAAATTAAAGAAGTTTACAGAAGATTTTGGCCAAGAAGGCTAAACCAAAGACAGCAAGGAAGATGTTTACCACATGCCTTTCTTTCTTCCATAGATACGTTTTCTGCCTTTCGGGGATGGCACTGACATTATTTCCAGTGACTCTTACCAGTCTACAAACATCTCACTTCAGAGTTCCTTTTAGTTTGTATTGTACTTTTCCTCCATAACCTACCTTTTAAGTGTTCCCATAGACAAAGATGGTACAATAATGGATTATAAGGAAATAAGCAATATGTGAATGGCGCATAAACAGAATTATCCAGCAAAAAGAGTATTAAAAATTGACAAATACTTAAAATTTTTATGAGTAATGTTCTTTGCCAAGAGCATTTTTCATTTTTTTTTTTTAGTAAAATGAAATAAGGCTTTATATTTTGACAAAAAATGTCTTAAACATTCTTATCAACGTGAATTTTACTTACTTTATTAAAAATGATAGAGTCTTTACTCAGGGATAGGCAATAAAACAATAAAGAGCATTGATTGGTATTGGGAAGATTTTGAATTGTGTCACGGTCAGTGCTCTTACTTTTTAATAGGTTGTTGTTTTGTTTTCCTGTGGAGATTTAATTCTTTTTAAGGTAGAAAGCTTTTATAATTAAATGATACCTTTCACTGTGCAATCTCAAGAGAAAGACTTTCTAAATTAGATGTTGAATTTACCTTGAAGATGAAAAGTCTATTTCAATGTCTTTCGTAGCAAGATTGACCAAAACAGGTGGTAAAGAAATATGAATTTTTTTAAATAACTGTCATGAGATATTGTAATGGGAACCTTTGCTAATAAGAAAATGGCCTCCCTTTGGATTATGGGATGTTTTCCAGTGTGTGAAATGGGTGTGTGTATTGTACATATGTATGTATATATAATTTTTTAAGATACAGAATATAACAAAGGTCTTGCTTTCCACCTTTTAAGTTCAGGGAACAGTTGGTCCTGTCCACACATGTGTTATCAGTGTGACACTTCATGAGGCTTTAAAAATGAACTTATCTCATTGGATAATAAAACCTAAACATGTTATTTTAGTGTTTAAATAAATGATCTGAGGATGTGTTACACACTTTAGCATCGACACTAAGTTGTGCCTTGTACATTTGCATTGACTATATATGCAAAGACTAAGTTAGAATGAGGTAGAGTCCTTAATTACTATAAAGTTCTACCTTACAAATTCTATACAGTAACTTACATTTTAAACTATATTTGCACATTCTACATACTATGCTATATGGTTGCCTTGGGGTTTTCTGTACAGATTGTTGATATTCAATGGAAATCATAGGCCTAAAACATGATGTTCTCATGTGAAGTAAATTGATAATAACCTACAATGGTTGTATGCTTTGTATGCTTTTTTTATTTGGAGTCTTGGTGTGTGGGTACGAAGAAATAACATGAAATTTTTGGACGTATACATGAGAAGACTGGGTATGGTTTAATGTGAAACTCTTTGGCCAATAAGCCAGATTGCTTGGTTACAGGCAATTTAGTGGAGAGAGAAATAATTACACAAGGAGGCAATCAGCCAAAAGAGAATGTAAAATATTTTACAAGACAACTGACCTGGTTTCCTCAAAAACTCAGTTATTTTGAAAACTAATGGTTAAAGGACTCTTCTACTCATCTTGATTAAATGAAATAGAAGACACATAGAATAATTGAACCTTGATTAAATCCTGGTTTGGAAAAATTATAAAACATTTTATGAAACAAAGACATGACTGTGGACTAAGATTATGGAATCGTTGTGAATTGTCTTAGACATGGTAATGCATTCCCTGGGGTTATGTTTATATATGTTTAATTCTACCTCTAGTTGTGCTTCAGATCATGTAGTGTGTCATAAGGATGAGAGGAAAATTACTACGGTGTTCTTAGCTCACACTGTCAGAAAAGTACCTCATACACTCACACACCTACATGAAAAGTACATTTGGTTACGTAAGATTATGAGATGAAGTAAAGTGTCTGGAAGAGGTGAAGCTTGGAGTCAGTTTTTTGTTTTTTTTTTTAAAGCATGTAGCTGTCTCCAGGCACTGGAGGCTCACAACTAATCCTTGCTAATCTTGAGGCTGAGGTCTTAGGATCACAGTTTGAAGCCAGCCTTAACAGCAAAATCTATTAAGATTCTTTATCTCCAACTAACTACCAAAAGGCAGGAAGTAGATTTGTGGAATGTTTGCCTTCCTTGAGGGAAAAAGCTAGGGATAGCTTCTAGCCTCATGAGTTCAGGTCTCTGTACCAGCACCAAAAAAAAAAACAGTTGTAGATTCATAACTGACATCTTGATGTTTCCCACATAACACAGACCTATGAACAATCCTTGAAGGTCATGAAAGTATCCATTACAACTGGACACTACCATTCTGGGCTGTATGCTAAGGCATTTGAATATACATAGGATATGGTGTCTGTGTGTGTAAACAGAGTCTTGTTCCAGAGTGGATGGCCTGGAACTGATCCTGCATCACTTCCAAAATGGTGAGTTGCAGGTGTGTGCCACTATCATGCCCAGCTGGCCAGTATACCCTTAAAGGCTCAAGACCTTATACTCATAAAGTTTAAAACTACATAGGGCACGAAAAGGTACCAAGGTACCTAGGTACTCTTAAGATCTAGATTGCTAAAAAGTATTTGAGCTGAACATGGCAGGTTGTAAGTATGTGAGACTAGGAAGAGTGATGTTAGAAATAACAAGAGATGTAGTGTGGACATAGTACCAGCCAATTAGCTAGCAGTAGCCTTAATTTCCAAGGTGATGTGTTACAATCTTTGTAAAAGCACAAGTGCACCCTTCTTAGCTTAAGTGTGCCAGGTACTGAAAAAATAACAATTCCTGGTTTGAAAACTGGTAGGTAGGGTGGTGAGGACAGGGACGGTTCCCTTCTGTCATCTGAAGTTTCACTGGGATGAACTGGCAAAGGTTAAAAGAAGAAAAGGCATCTAGGGTTAAAAGATGGAACCACAGCATGGGAGTTAATCACAGGTTACCCTCTAGCTCAGCAACCTCTAAGAGGCTTATACACGCTTTTCTACAGAAAAGCTATTAGGGGAATGTAGACAGTTTTGAGGCGTTTCAAATGATTAGCGAGAATGAAACAGCTTGTAAAAGTATCCCTCTGCTGGGGCAAGTGTGTGGGAAGGGTTGGAGCTCACAAGGAAGGTGCATAGGGTGAATATGGTCAGAATAATGGTTTACACCAATGAAGATGCCACAACGAAACCTGCTGCAATTGTTTCAGGAAGGGAAAAGCCAGACCTGGAGAGTAATAGAGTGAGACTGATTGGAAGGCATCATATACATGAAAAAAGTCCAGCTCCCCTGCGTAATTGATATGTGCCCGGGTTTTTCTGTTTGTTGTTCTGAGCCCAAGGGACAGACATCATCTTGTACTGGAGGTCAGTCCACGTGTGGTTATGCATTTTCCATCTTCTAAGGTAAGTGGTGGTATTTTGGATGGAGAGGGTGCTCTGTCTGTGGAAGGAGATAGCTGGTTTTTCTCTTTGTCATCTGGTTTGAATGCAGGGAATTGCAGTGATTCTTGTCATTTCTAAGTGGGCAGAATCAAAACAAGGATTCCCTGGGGTCAGATGCTTACCAGGCCCCCCAAATACCTCTTCTCTCTCTCTCTCTCTCTTTGAGGTATCATCCTGAGCTCCAATTAGGTCAAATTGAAATCTGCCAGGCTGAATAGTGCCATTGTTTTGGTCACGTGACAAGGACGGTGAACTGGACCCTTATTGACTCCAGTTTGGAGATTAGGCTTACCTCTGTACAGTGTCACCCTGGCAGTGCTGGCGAGAGGACAAAGTACCCATTGACATCAAACGTGTTGGGAAATGGAGTTCGAAGCCTGGCCTTTGCCCGACTGCAAGGTAGGTGATGGGTGGTAAAGGGAAGAATTGGCCCTTGTCCGGAGAGATCTAGTCTTTGTCTCCGGCTTGGGGGGGAGGGGGCAGAGCGCCTGTGGTTAGACAGGCTGCTTCAAGTGGAGGTTGAGGGCAGGACCAGCCATTTCCGGGGGGGGGAATGCTTGGTGTCCAGTAGTCCCAATTGACGAAGATCAACCGCTTGAACTCCGTCCAACCTCCTGGGCCGACCCCACAGACGGCGCCTCCAACACCCCCCACCCCGAGGCGCAGGCTGCGCTCCCGGCCCGGCCTGCGGCTCTGACCCCAGCGCTGGTGACACCGGGCTCTGAAAGCCCGGAGGCCGTAATTCGGTGATTGGTTTTCGCAAGTCCCTGTGCGGGTTTTCCGGGTCCATGGAAATAAAGGAGCATTGTGTTCTAGGATCGCGGGGAAAACGCGAAGTGGAACGTGGGCGGGGGGGTGTCTGAATCCCCGGCTCAGGGAGCCGAGATCGGGACGAGATCCGCAGATCCGGACTCCGGAGTTCCCCTCCGCCCTACGCGGCAGCCGGGCCTCCGGGCCGGGCTGGCGGGATCCGGCTCGGGGAGGGGCGGCGCTGGAAACCGGCTCCGCGGGGTCCTAACACCGCCGCAGCAGCCGTCACCCCGCGTCCTGCCGGGCCTGGGCCTGGACGGGGCGCGCGGGGGGCCAAGCCCAGGCTCCGCCGCCGCCGCTCGGCTGCGGGGTACCCTGAGGTTCGGCGGAGCGAGAGTGACGGGCCAAGCTGGTCCGCCCGGGCCCCGCCCCGGCCCCGCCCTGCCGGCCCCGCCCTGCCCGGCTCCGCCTCTTCCCCTCGCCGCCGCCAACCCTCGGAACCCAAACACCCCGGGATCGCTCGGGCTGCGGCCGTGCGCGTGATCGCCCCGCCGCCTGCCCGCGCCCCGCCGCCTGCCTGCGCCCCGCCGCCTTCTCCCCGGCCCCCTCCGGCGCCCGGCCCCGCGATGCTGCTCCTGGCCGCCGCCTGCCTCGTGGCCTTCGTGCTGCTGCTCTACATGGTGTCTCCGCTCATCAGCCCCAAGCCCCTCGCCCTGCCCGGCGCGCACGTCGTGGTAAGCGGCCTCCTGTTGCTGCGGCCCGGCCCGGAGCGAGGGAGAGGGTCGCGGGGGACCTCCGGGGCCCGGGCCGAGGGGGAGGGTCGAGGGGAACCGCCAGGGTCCGGGCCGAGGGAGAGGATCGAGCGGGACCTCCGGGGCCAGGGCCGAGGGGGAGGGTCGCGGGGAACCGCCGGGGTCCGGGCCCGCGGTGTGGGCGGGGGTGGGGGCCCACGGCCTCTGTCCAGCCTGGCGCTGCCCCTCCGGGCCCGGCGTCCGACCTCGGGGACCCGCCGCCCCCCCCGCACTTCTCGCTCCTCCTGATGTGTCCCCCCCCCACTCCCCATGGCACCTGCCGGCCGAGTTCCTGGGGATGCTCCTTAACCCCCGAGCACCCACATGTTGGGGAAATTTGGGTCCTCAGTTTACCCATGCGACCACAGGCAGGCTGAGAAAGTTCGGGGAGCTCGCCGCCGGCTGTGTGTTTGCGGGGAGCAGGTGTGAACACAGGGGAATTGGGGCACAGCGGGAAACGGGGCTCCGGGCGTCCAGGGCAGCCCCGGGACCCCGAGAGTGACCGAGGACCGCGCGCCCGCCGTGCGGGGCCGCTCCGGGCTGTGGTCTGCGTCCCCGCCGCGCCCGCCGGCCTCACACCGCGCGTGCAGGACCCGGGGAACCAGCGTGTAGGGGACAGGCCGGTCCTTGAGCGCAGCTCTCTCTGGTAGAGTTACTGGTGTGCTTCCCACGACTGCCACTGGAGATGTGGAGGAAGGTGAGCACTGTAGGTTCACCACCCCGGGAGAGGAAGACAAGGAACGTTGGGCAGGCATCCTGAGTGCTGCACGATTCGCATCCACAGGAGGACTTCTGCCCCAAAGCAGGGCTTTAAACACTTGAGTTACTTAGAGCCCGGAGCTGATGGCTGGTTCATGTAATCCTAGCTACCCAGGAGGCTGAGATCTGAGGCTGGTGATTCAAGCCAGTACAGGCTGACAGATCTGAGAGCCTCCAGTTGACCAGCAAAAAGCTGGAAGTGGAGGTGTGGCTCAAGTGGTAAAATGCTAGTCTTGGGGGAAAAAGCTCAGGGACGGTGTCCAGGCCCTGAGTTGAAGCTCCAGTACACACACACACACACACACACACACTGCACACTGAATTCTTTAAGAACTTGCATGTGCAAAGTATAACATGGGAAATCAAATAGTTAAAGGCAAAGGCAGAATAAACTCTTTTTTGGCTAGTCCTGGGGCTTGAACTCAGGGCCTGGGCACTGTCTCTGAGCTTCTTTTGCTCAAGGTCAGCATTCTACCACTTGAGCCACAGCACCACTTCCTGCCTTTTCTGTGTGTGTGGTACTGAGGAGTCGAGCCCAGGGCCTCATGCATGCGAGGCAGGCACTCTACCACTAAGCCACATTCCCAGCCCCAGAATGAACAACTTTTGACTCAATTTATGACTGTTCTAACTGACCTGCACACATCTAGCTGTCTCCATCGAGCTCCAGGTCATGGGTATAGAAGTCTGGATCACATTAAATAGGACGGACAGAGGTTTTTTTTTTTATTATTTCCACTTAATACTGTAAATGATGCATCTATGACCAATGATATGTACTGTACACACCTCTGAGTGATGGGGCACGGCAAGAATAGCTCACACAGTGTGCCCATCTCTTTGAACTCCCCCCAAGGAGAGTGAAGTGCAGTACACTTGAGATTTGTCAATAGTGTGTGGCACAGGAGAGAAAGTGCCCTTCCTTCCACCCACTGTGTGGCAGGAAAAACCACTTGGGGCTGTCTCCTGCTTGGTTTGTAGGACAGTTCTGTGCTCCTACTGTCTGCCTACATGCACCAGCGAAGCTTTGCTGCACATCTCACACGCTGGATGCTGCTGATTTCAAGCCTCCCTTTTTTGGATTGACTGGGACCAGCTCTCCTGGCAGGAAGCCAGCTCAGGGTGCCCTTAACAAGAGCTATATGGTGTAGTTAAAGAGACAGTGATATTTGAACAGTATTGCAATGAAGAAGTGGGAAGTGACTTAGAAAAGGAAAAAAAAAAAAAAGGAAAGGAGTGTCACCAGCCTGGTTTCAGCTTATTACTTGTCAGACAGATTGTCATACAATTGCATTGTTTTTTCACCACCATGACCATCTCTGATATTTCTTAAACAACATTTGGAATAACAGCCCAGAGCTAGTCTAATTCTTTGCTGCCTTGTAAGTCTTAGGTAGCTTGATTAGAAAGGAGTTTCATGTGAACCTTGGCCCAGAAGCTCAAGATAACTCCTGTTATGGAGAGCTTTTCAACCTTATGGGACTGTAAACCTTGTTTTCTGTTTTTCAGTAAGTCTTCACTGCCAGTTTTCCCTACATACCCTTTAGGAAAAAAAAGAACAGCAATAATGTCTTTTATCCATATAATACTTTGGATCATACCAGTTTTCTCAGTCATCCCATAACTTCATTAATTCATGGCCTAATATAGAAATTTTAGTTTGGGGCATCAGATTGTTTTTTCAGGGAAATGTGTGTCATAATAGATCATTCTGCAATTTAATATAGACATGTTATTTAGCAACTGCTTATGCAAGGTTGTGTGCTAGGAACGGATGAGATTGGTGGGACTTAGTGTTTGCCCTTAAAGAATGGGCAGTCTGGCCAGGGAGCCACGACATGCCTGTAAGTAACGGATAGACCATGACAGGTGAGGATAGGGCGGCAACAGATTGAGGAGGTTTATGGAGAAGGGTGTGTGGAGCTAGCCTGTGGGGTGAGTCTGGTTTGGAAGTGTGGCTGTGGGGTGCTGTGGGGTGGAGAGAAAGCTGAGGGGTAGTCATGTTATAAACCTTGCAGGGACATTGCTGGGAACCCTTCTGGGTGCTATGGAACTGTAATATCTAGTGAAATCTAATAAACCAAAACAGCCCACGAAATGCTCAGATCTCAGAGACAGCATTTATTCTGGGCAACTAATCTTTAGGAGATACTTGATTAATTATCCACCAAATAAAATCTCTCCATTGACGACAGATTGAAGTTAAAAAGAAAGGAGGGATAACTGCAAGTTAACCTATACACCTTTGTGTAGGAGTGGCTTTATGACATATTATTAAAGTTGTAGAATAGAGGACGTTTCTTACAGCATGAGTTATACGTAATTAGAACATATTTGAAGTAGTCCAAACATCTGCCTAAAGGGAAATGATTTAAGTTTTGATACGGTTCTTTAATGCAATATTGTGAAGCCTTATAGATCTTCCACATAATATCCACTCTTCCCCCTACCCCCTAAACACACATCTGGAGTCACAAATCTGTGGAGATCACTCCCTGGCCCTTGCATGTGCTAGACTGGACCTTTCCCACTGACCTACATCCCTAGCCCTGTAACTTAAGTTTTTAAGATCTAGTCTTGCATAGATGTGCACTAAGAAAATGAGATCTGCTTGTATTTAGAGTGAGATGGAATACTTCCTAGCTATAGTTATGAGGCTCTTTCCCTCTAGGGAACTCAGAAAATTATTTTAGGCCTGTGATTTGTTTATCGCTCAGGATTGGCTTATCATCAGGCCCTGCTGACAGCATAAACTTTCAGAACTGTCCTTATTCCAAACATTGTGTTTGATATAAAGAAGTGATGAGGGCTGGAGGCATGGCTCAGTTGAGCAAGTTGAGCAGGCATGAGGCCCTGATTCAAATCCCAGTATCTCAAAAAAAAAAAAGTATGTTTTTCTTAGGTGTGTTTTTAGAGCATGATATCATTACATTATGTTACTTTCTGGTGCTGTAGCATCCTGGGTAAGGCTCACCACTGAGCTAGACCTCCCGTCGCCTCACTGTTAAATAAACTTACTGCAGAGGAGAAATTGCAACTGCTAAGATCTAATCACTTTCATTCCTAGGTTACAGGTGGGTCTAGCGGCATTGGGAAGTGTATAGCTATCGAGTGCTATAAGCAAGGAGCATTTATAACTCTGGTGGCACGAAATGAGGTAAGTCCTTCTGACTTACTTGGTGTGGGTGGGAGAGACTTGTGCTGTCTCCACATTCACACTTGGGCTGCAAAGGGCTTGCTTCCCTGATGGGAGGGGTGATTCCTGAATTACTGGTTCTTGCTTGTATTGATAGGCCAAGGACTTCTCTGTTGAAGGTAGAGCAGCTTAGCAGCCATTTACTTAGTGTTATTCACTCATCAGGTAATATCACCATAGATAGCACAGGTTTTGAAACAGAGAAAGAGCTGCTTTCTTAGCCATAGGAACTCACGGGTGCTGGCAGCTCAACAAACCTGAGAGTGTGTAGGTGTTCCTGCTTCTGGAGCTGATACCCCAGGTGTGTAGGGCTTTATAAATTTTCTGCAGACTTTGCTAATGAAATGTTGTACCAGTGAAACCAGACTCTCACAGGGCAGTTTCATTCCAACACATTTAGCAGGATGGGTTTTCTTGTCACGTTGATGAAGGGTCTGTTTTTCTTAAATCTGTATCCCTTTTCCCCTTCCTTCCTTCCTTCCTTCCTTCCTCTCTCCTTCCTCTCTCCTTCCGTTCCTCCCTCTCTTTCTCCTTCCTTCCTCTTTCTTTCTTCCTTTTTCTTTTTTCTTCCTTTCTTTCCCTTCCTTCATGTGTTTCCCTCCCTCCCTCCCTCTTTCCCTCCCTCCCTCCCTTCCTCCCTCCCTCCCTTCCTCCCTCCCTCCCTTCCTTCCTTCCTTCCTTCCTTTCTTCCTTCCTTCCTTCCTTCCTTCCTTCCTTCCTTCCTTACTTCCTTCCTTCCTTCCTTCCTTCCTTCCTTCCTTTCTTCCTTCCTTGCTTCCCAGTTATTGGGACATGAACTCAAGGCCTAGCCAATGTCCCATAGTTTTTTTTTTTTTGTTCAAAGTCAACACTCTATTAGAGCCCTAACTCTACTTCCAGCCTTTTGGTGGTTAATTGGAGATAGTAGTCTCACAGATTTCCCTGCAGTCCTCAGCCTCCTAAGTATCTGGGATCACAGGTGTGAGCCACCAGCACTTGACATTCAGGGTCTGTATTTTTGGTTCAGCCTTGTTTTTAGAAATGGAGTCTTGAGGACTCCTAGGGTAGCTTTGAACCTCTGTCTTCCAGGTCTTGGCCTCCTAAGTAGCTAGGATATTAGGTGTGAACCACTGGCTCTTGGCATCGTTTTGTGAGTTTTTAATAAGGCTGATATTTGACATTAGAGCAGTGAAAAAGTAGATGGGGACCAGGGGCACAGGTGGCTGGAGCTGACAATTGGGGCCCATGCCCATCATCTCCACAGGTGCAGAAGAACCTTCTGGAATGGAGAAACTCTAGTTTCAAATTTGGCAGTCACAGGAGTGTATCTTTATTAAATAGAACAATATAATTTTGTTACAGACATATTCATGTTTGGAGAAGAATTCTCCTTTGTTCTTTGCAATAGTATAGTTAATTTATTTCTAAGACATGAGTATTCTGTAAACTGATACCTTAACAATAAGCAAAACAGACCTGAGACTGGAAAAGTTATTTAATTGCATGGGTTGGTTTGCTGATCTTAACAGTATTGTTTTGAAAGTTGCCAGACATAGGTTTGCCCATCTCAGTTACATGAGAGTCATGGGTAGGAGAATCACTCTCTGAGGCCAGGCAAAAGCATGAGATTCTAGCTGAGACAGAAGCTAAATAAAAAAGGGCTGTAGGTATGGTCCAAGTGGTAGAATATGAACGGGAAGCTTAGAGTTCCAACCTCAGTCTCTTCAAAAGAAAAAATATTGGATCAATAAGTTGGCCATCAGCATTATTACTGTTATTAGGATTTTGGAAATCATTTGTTTTTCTGTTACCTTTCCTTGTGACCAGTATAAAATCCATTGTTATTACTTATTCGTAGCTTAACACATTTTACTTTGTTCTTTCATAGTCTGTAACCCATAGTTACTCAGTGTAGGGCTGTTAGGTGCATTATAGAATAAATGTTTGTTGCTTTTTGCCCTTTACCACAAGCAAGCACACAGCCGTGTGGATAGTCACAGGTCTAAAGGCTCTGTTTTGCTTCCAGGACAAGTTGCTGCAGGCAAAGAAAGAAATTGAGAAGCACTCCATTAATGATAAACAGGTAAGGCACTGTTTTCCGTCATACTTTCCATACCTATCCATATAGTTGCAGAAAGGAAGAAAGTTTTACTTTACTAAGAAAGCAGCTGTGCTTTTCCTGATTAAAATACATAGTGATAGGCCGGAGGCATGACTCAGCAGAGCAGTGCAGCCTGGCAAGCACGAGGCCCTGAGTTCAAACCCCAGTACTGCCAAGAAAAACGAAATAAGTAAAAATAAAATACATATTGAACTCTTTTTCAGAAGGCCATGTTTTTTTAATTGGCTAGGAGCTTAGACTGTTACCTAAAAAAAAAAAAAAATGTATAGACCTCACACAAATGTATAGATAGACCTCCACAAATGATCAGATAACAGTGTTTTATTTGAAAATGATGTCATCTCAATTATTTACTTAATTCCCCTTACATAAAATGCTTAAGAATTAAGGGCATGGGGCTGGGAAGGTGGCTCAGTGGTAGAGTGCTTGCCTTGCATGCATGAGGCCCTGGGTTCAATTCCTCAGCACCACATAAGCAGAAAAGGCCGGAAGTGGGGCTGACACTCAAGTGGTAGAGCGCTAGCCTTCAGCTGAAGATCTGAGGGGACAGCACCCAGGCCCAGAGTTCAGGCCCCACGACCGACCAAAAAAAAAAACAAAAAAAAAAAATAAAAAAAGAATTAAGGGCATTTAATTTTTCTGGTTGTGGAACTTTTCATGAATAAAATTATAAACATAATGTATACTTAAGTATAAAACATGATGATAAATTAATAAGTACATTGTGTGTATACATTGTGTGTGTGTATACATTGTGTGTGTGTGTGTACATTGTGTGTGTGTGTGTGTGTGTGTGTGTGTGTGTGTGTGTGTGTGTATGTGTTTTGATACTGGGCTTGAACTCAGTGCCTGGGCCCTACCTGTTAGCTCTTTCCCTCAAGACTAGTGCTCTACCACTTGAGCCATAATTCCACTTCCAGCTCTTTGTTGGTTAATTATAGGTAAAAGTCTCACAGATTGGGGCTGGGAAGGTGGCTCAGTGGTAGAGTGCTTGCCTTGCATGCATGAGGCCCTGGGTTTGATTTCTCAGCACCACATAAGCAAAAAGAAAAAAGCCGGAAGTGGCGCTGTGGCTCAAGTGGTAGAGTGCTAGTCTTGAGCTGTAGAGCTGAGGGACAGCGCCCAGGCCCAGAGTTCAGGCCCCACGACTGGACCCCCCTTCCCCCCCCCCCAAAAAAAAGTCTCACAGATTTCCTTCCTAGGCTGGCTTTGCACTTCAGTCCTCAGATTGAAGTAGTTAGGATCACAGGCATGAACCACCCATACCTGACATAATTACATTTTCTTCTCCCATACCAAAGTGGTCATATTCCCACCCATGTAGATGGTAGAGCCTGTTGCTCCACAACCTTGCTAACTGTTGAGTTTAGCAGCTTTTTAATTTTAACTTTCTGATGAGTGTGTGTGTGTGTGTGTGTGTGTGTGTGTGTGTGTGTCTGTGTGTGTGTGTTTGTGTGTGTGTGTGCTTGTGCACGTGTGCATATGCGTGTGTACCATTCCAGGGGCTTGAACTTAGGGCCTGGCACTATGCCTGAGCTTTTTCATCAAGGCTAGCCCTTTACCACTTAGAGCAAGCTCCTCTTCTGGCCTTTTGGTGGTTAATTATAGATAAGAGTTTCATGAACTTTCCTGCCTGGCCAGGCTTTGAACCATGATCCTCAGCTCTAGTCTCTTGAGTTGCTAGGATTATAGGCATGAACCATTGGCACCTGGCATTGGGTAAGTTTTAAATAGGATTTCACTGTAGTTTTTGAATAGCCTCCTTCCTCCACTCCAAAATAGGTTAGAGATTTTTTCCATGTCAACTTAGATAAATCTGCATCATGTTTTCATGTAATCCACTGTTGGCTATCCCAGAGTTTCTCTGTTGTTGCATATTTGCATTCTTTTTCTGCCTTTGCAATGAGTGCTGCAGGAAAAATTCCTGTCCACATTTCCTTATATAGGAAAGCTTTGAGAGTTTTTCTTCAGGACTGTGTCTCTGCCTGTACCATGTCTCTGAAGCCGATGACAGGGAAGGATGCTATCTGTATGAACTTGCCCACTTTCCACATACCCACGTAGCCTGTGATGGAAAGGGAGGGTGGGGTACAGCTCTGGGCTTCAGGGCCTGCCACTGTTTGCTGCTATGGTGTCTCTGCTGACTTTGCCCGGTGATGGCTGGTCCTCTTCATCTGTCCGGAGCTTTACGGTCACGTGATAGAGTGGGAGAGCTTGTCTTCCAGGTCAGGGAAGGGGAAGAAGGCAGGGCTGGTGGGCTACAGTGAGCCAGACCCTTCTGCCTGGACAGACTTGCAGCTACCTACAAGACAAGGCAGCACCTTGGGCGATTTTTATCCTGGTAATTTCATAACGTTCTTCCTTGAAATTGTGCTTGTCTGTGGTACAGATTTACAGTAAGACTCTCAGGAAAATGTATAAAAAGTCGTATTTTAAAGTTAATCTTAGCCCTTTCTGAGAAAGTTTTTCTGAACAATAATGTGGGAATAAAATCCATTTCGGGTATTACTACGGCAGAAGGTAAACCCTCCAATCCAGAATGTTCTGTATCTTGTTATGAAGGAGACTGTTTTGTTTTTTGAGTAATTAAGGAACTTGATAGGGTTTCTGTGTGTGTGTGTGTGCGCGTGCGCATGCGCCAGTCCTAAGACTTGAGCTCAGGGCTGGGGCACTGTCCCTGAGTTATCATGCTTTCTTGCTCAAGGCTAGCACTTGAGCCACAGCTTCACTTCCAGCTTTTTGGTGGTTAGTTGGAGATAAGAGTCTCAGACTTACCTGCCTGGGCTGGCTTTGAACCACAATCCTCACATCTCAGCCTCCTGAGTAGCTAAGATTGGTGGCATGAACCACCAGTGTACAGCTTGGGGTTCCTTTTAAGTGACAAAATGTCTACATGTTACATTAAATCTGAAGGCAGTGTATTCCTTCCCTTCCTCCTTTCCTCCTCGTCCTCTTTCTCTTCCTCAGTCTATCCTCTCTGTCCCTGTCTCTCTCTCTCTCTCTTTCTGTTCCTCTTTTCCCTCCCCTGCCCTTCCCTCTTGTCTTCTCTTTTCCCTCCCCTGCCCTTCCCTCTTGTCTTCTCTTTTCCCTCCCCTGCCCTTCCCTCTTGTCTTCTCTTTTCTTCCCTGACATGGCCCTCACTATGATACTCAGGCTGATCCCACACTTCTAGGCTCAGGAAATTCTATCCTCCTGCCTGAAGTTCCCAAGTAGCTGGAACTGCTGGCATCCAGTACATTGAATCAGTCCTTCAGTGTGGCTTTTTGGATCTGGAGAGAATGCTGGTCATCACTGGCTTCTGGTTACCCTTATTTTTGGCTAAGGTTTCAGTCCGTGGTCACTTGTCTCTGTTGCTTTTGGGCCTGTGGAAAGATGGGGAGTGCTTGCAAGAGAAAAACTGCTTAACCCATGGTGGTCAGGAAGCAAAGAGAGATAGGAAGGGACCAGGACCCCAATATCTCCTTCAAGGGCACGTTCCCAGAGACCAAAGTCCTCCTATTAAGCCCTCTGTATAAGTTTCATCATCTCCCAGGTGCACTGCAGGCTGGTGGCCAAGCCTTCGATACTTGGCAACCCTTATCCTATCTGTAACACCAGATTCCCAGATGTGTATCTGTGCTTTCCAGCACCTAGCTCACACTCCAACCCCAAGACATACTGTCATGTGCATCTCTGCCTACTGATCATATAGTCAGCAGATTTCAAGCACTGTAATCCGTACATCTAAACACCAGCCTTTTCCTTTCCATAGGAATGAATTGGTTTTAATTTTTTTTTAAAAAAAGCAACCTTCAAACTATTTCAACACCTGCATGCCTCTGATTATGTAATTGTCTTTTAACAGGTGGTGCTGTGTATCTCAGTTGATGTGTCTCAAAACTATAACCAAGTAGAGAATGTCATAAAACAGGTAAGAGCCTGAGTTGATTGCACTTTATTGCTGTTTTTGGTGGATTCTTAACATTTTGCTACATGCCTTGGAACTGGTAACTCTTCCCAACTGATTTAATAGTTTCATTGAGTTTATTTATTAGTCTTGATTTGCTGCTAAGTAATTCTTCTCTTTTTTATTTATTTTTATTTGCCAGTCCTAGGGCTTGAATTCAGGGCCTGGGACACTGTCCTTGAGCTTTTGTGCTCAAGGATACTGCTCTACCACTTGAGCCACAATGCCACTTCTGGCTTTTTTCTGAGTAGTTTATTGGAGATAAGAATCTCACACTTTCCTGCATGGACTGGCTTTGAACCATGATCCTCAGATTTCAGCCTCCTGAGTAGTTATGATTTTGGGTGTGAGCCGCTGGTACCCAGCTCTTTTTTGATATCTTCTTTGATATATGCTTTCCAGGCACAGGAGAAGCTAGGACCAGTAGACATGCTTGTGAACTGTGCAGGAATGTCGCTGTCAGGAAAATTTGAAGAACTTGAAGTTAGCACCTTTGAAGTAAGTATAACTGTTTTCTTGCTGGGGTAACCATGCTGAAAAGTAGAATGAGCCTTGGGTAAAAGGCTTCAAGAATGAAGTTTCCCAGAGCTGATAGCTCAGGCCTGTAATCCTAGCTGCTCAGGAGTAGGAGTCTGCAATCTGAAGGTCACAATTAGAAGCTAGTCTGGAAGGGAAGGCCCAGGCCCTGAGTTCAAACCTCAGGACTGACTTGAAAGTAAAAAGAATGAAATAGATGAATGTATTTGGGTATTTGTAGAAGCTTAAGAAAACTAGCAGAACTCAAAATAAGGTTTTGCTGTCTAAGCCCAAAACGTTGAACCATAAAAGTTTACACAAATCTCTAAATCTTGGTTTTGTCAGTTGGACAATGAAAATAAAATACCAGATATGACAGATTATTACAAGGATTCAATAAAAAGAATCCTTGCAAACCAGCTGACACTGAATGCTCCTGTCAAGTATCAGCATTATTACAAATAACTAATGTTAACAACTTTCTGGTCTTCAGAAAAGTTGTAGAACAGTCATGCTAGAGTCAAGATAAAATGATGCATCCTCTTATTTATCTATTTTTTGTCCATTGTAGGGCTTGAACTCAGGGCCTGGCTGCTGTTCCTGAGTTCTCTTGCTCAAGGCTGGTGCTCTTCCACTTTGAGCCACAGCTCTATTTCTGGTGGTTAATTGGAGATTTAATGACCTCATGGGGACTTTTCTGCCCTGGCTGGCTTTGAACTGCAGTCCTTAGATCTCAGCCTTCTGAGTAGCTAGGATTACAGGCTTGAGCCACCAACACCTGGCCTCTTACTTATATTTTAAGATGAGTTTAGCAAGGAACCTCCATTAGCAATATTTTTCAGCACCAAAAAAAGTGAGTGTTAGAGCTAAACATTTTCTTAAGGGCAAACATTTTGTGGCCCAACCATTTCTTCTTTGTGTTTTATTGGTAATGGGTTTTAAATGCTTGACTCTTTGGAGCTAATTACCTTCCTTATAAAAAGACAAACACTGGGCCAGTTGTCTTTTTTTTTTTTTTTTGTCAGTCATGGGGCTTGGACTCTGGGCCTGAATGCTGTCCCTCAGCTCTTCAGCTTAAAGCTAGTGCTCTACCACTTGAGCCACTACACCACTTCCAATTTTCTGAGTGGTTTATTGGAGATAAGAATCTCACAGCCTTTTCTTCTCGAGCTGGCTTTGAACCATGATCCTGAGATCTCAGCCTCCTGAGTAGCTAGGATTACAGGCATGAGCCACCAGTGCCGGGCTTTGTTTTTTCTTTTTGTAGGCCATGGGAAAGCATCCTGCATTCTGCAGTCTACTGAAGGCACGTAGGAGAGTCTGGGTGTAGCTCGATAAAAACAAGAGTGATGAGGGCCCGAGTGTCTTCTGGGGCTTTTATCAGCTTGATTTTATCAGCATGCAGGAAATGTCTAGACTTGTATACCTTCATCTGGAATGATGCTTTGGAAGATGAAGTCAACAGCTCTGTAAATCAATTTGGTAGTTAAAATTAGGAAACAAAACACCAGTTAAACTTTCCTCCATTCAAGTGCTAGGTTTCTGGTACTAGGAGACTAAAGAGACTAACTAGCTAAAACTGCCCTTTCCTTTGAAATGGAAAAATCTTGGCGATGCTCCATACATGGGCAGAGCCCATATGAAGAAGCTTCTCTGAGGAAAGGAAGCTCACCTGTTTTCCCTATGTGTGCACACCCCAATATTGTACAATAATAAGTAACATCCTTCTTGGCTACTCAGAACCTTTACCTGAAGGTTGAGTGCTCAATGATCACATATATTCCCCCAGCTCAGAAAGAATATAGGCAGCAGATAACAGCTACCATCTTTCAATCTTTAACTCCCATTTCCTGCATAAGGAACAGGAAATGCTTCTCTCGTGCTTGTAATCCTAGATCCTCAGGAAGCAGAGATCTGAGGATCTCAGTTCAAAGCAGGAACTGGGCAGGAAAGTTCCATGAGTCTCTCATCTCCAGTTAATCAACAGAAAAAGGAGGGAGGGTAGAGAGGAAAGGAGGGGAGATGAAGTTGGACAGAGACAAACAGAATGAGTATGTGTGTGGGGGGAGGGTAATTGAGTTTATGTGCATGTATGCGCGCATGTTAAAATGCTGCCGAGTGAGACCATACAGTAGAAAACTAATTTTGACCCGATTAAGCACAGATTTCATTGTGGAATGTCAGACTACATTGAAGTAGGCTACAGACAGTAGGTCCTGAGCATCACTTCTTATTTGCATAGTCATTCATTCATTCATTCACTCAACACATGGAGAAGAGACAGAATTCTTGTCCAACAGGGCTAGAGGTTTTTGCCCTTGTTCTCACCTCATGTGTCCTCTGTGCTCTCTGCAGAGATTAATGAGCATCAATTACCTGGGCAGCGTGTACCCCAGCCGGGCTGTGATCACGACCATGAAGGAGCGCCGGGTGGGCAGGATTGTGTTTGTGTCTTCTCAGGCAGGCCAGTTGGGTCTGTTTGGTTTCACAGCCTATTCTTCATCCAAGTTTGCTATACGGGGATTGGCTGAGGCTCTGCAGATGGAGGTAAGTTGTATTTGTGTCTTATTAACTCCTCTCAGCAGCATATGGATTACTTTATTGTGTTACGTTAGAGATTTATATAGTTGATTTTAATGAAAGAGTATTAGCTCAGCCCTAAGTTTCACAGTTAACATGTTTTACTGCATGATGATATTTATGACAAGGGGAAAATAATTATGAAGATGTAGCCTATTGCATATGCCAAGTGCTGGTAGTATCTTCATGGTACTTCTGGTCTAATACTTCCTGAGTAATATTTAAGTTAACTTGATATTATATTATACAGAAATCTTTCACAAAAGGTCTGTCCTGATGATTGAATAATAGAATGAATAAATGTTACTCATTTGCAGTGGAACACACCTATGTAACGGCAGCCCTCAGGAGGCTGAGAGGTGAGGATTGTGAGTTCAAAGCTAGCCCAAGTGCTACATTATGAATTTAGGGCTGGCTTGAGCTCTACAGCAAGATCCTGTAGCAGGGAAGAACTTGAGTCAGGTACTAATTCTTAACTGTTAGCGAATTCACTAAACTTGGATTTGGTTTCCTTATCTGTAAGAATGAGAGAGAGAATTTTCTGAAAAATCATCTCTCCTAATGTTTGTATTTCCATGTCTTAAATGGTGAAGGAAGTGAGTTACCTTTTGTCAGTTACTAAAACATTTTTTGGAAGTAAGGATTAGCTTTAAAGTAAGGGTAGGTCAGTATGTAAACACCCCTATGCCTCAGCTGTGGAAGGTTGACTTCTGTGTGATTGCCATGTGGAATTGCCTTATGTGTATGTCTACCCAGAATCACATGCTGAAGGGCAGGGTAAAAGTCTTCCTGTTGTAGCATGTAGTCAAGTAGAATCCAATTCATATTCAGCCTGGATGGGAATTTGCTGTAGCCAGCCCTCTTATAAGGTATGACTTTGGGAATTCTAGTTAAGAGTTTTGATCCAGGGTAAGCAAAATCATTTTCTGTAAAGGGCCAGATAGTAAATATTTTAGGCCTCTGAGTACCAGATGGTATCTTGTCACACTACTGAATTTGCTGTTGAAACAAGAAAGCAGCTATAGTAGACAATATGTAAATGACTGCATGCAATAAAAGTTTATACAAGCAGGCAGAGGACTGGATTTAGCTAACAAGCTATGATCTGCTGACTTGTGTTTACAAGATCTCCTTGATAGTGTGTGCTAGATATTGGGCAAGTTGTCTGGCTAGTGACTGAGTCCTCCATCACTTAGAGATTGATAGACTGTCCTGGTCTCTAATCAAATGATCCAGCCAAAGGTTTCACCGTCAATAATAGGTCACTAAAATATGCTGAGCTTAATATGACTTGTATGGTGGTGAAATTTCAAATAAAAATACTGGTCTTTCTTGTGCATTTATGACTTTGCAAAGTTCCTTTGTGAATAGCCCTTTTATTTTTATGATAGTTTTGGGAGGTATGTGAGGCCAAAGTGGTTTAGCCACCAGATGGAAAGAAAGCTTGGGTTTCCAGTAAATTCAGGAGTTGCTCAAAGCCACGTGCTACACACTGACAGAAATAATAAGACTCAAGCCTTTGGCAATTGGTTGATTGGTCTTTATTGCAGAGAAAGCATCTGTAATTTAGGTTGACATTGCCCTGTTCATCTGGCTGTTGCTTCAGTCCTTTACGTTCATCTTAGAGTCCATCTTGGTGAATATGATTTGATGAAAAAATAGGCTCATCAGGGCTTTTTCTCCTCAGTCCTGTCTTGCAGAATGACATCAGGATTCAGTTATTTAGGGCAAAGTATATAATCTGGGTGGCCTGGTTTCACTCCAGGTGGAATTAGAATACTAATTCAAAAGAAAAGAGCCCAGCAGTGACCCAATACCAAGTTCTCTCAGCCTCTGGATGACAGTGTGATTTGCACACTGCTCATAGCTGGCCTAGACTTGGACTTCCGTCCATTAATAAACCCAAAACTTAAACCCAAAACCAAAATAAATGTATACCATGAAAGAGCCTGCTGTTTGGGGGAGGAGGGTTGTGGGTGGAAGTTTAATTTGATCTTTAAAAACCTGTTAGAACTTGGATCAAACCTATTATTTTCCTAACATAGTGTTAGCAGTATATTGTGGATACTTGATTAGTTTGGCCAGTTTCTGTGAAGAAAACTGGGTTAATTGCTCAAACTCTGAATGCTTTTCATAATCCTTTTGGTGTAATTAACTTTTAGTCTTTGGGTCTACCAAACTAAGGTGGAACCCTAGAACTATAGATACAGGGGGTAAATTTGAAAGAATACTCTGTTGCTCTTAACTTCTGAGTCTGGCCCTTTTGATGCCATTTAAAAAATATATCTTGCCTGTCTTTTCATTTGTCTATTCGCCCATAATTCCCCCCTAGATGATTTTGGTTCCTTTTAATCATAAAAAGGGCTTAGAGGGTGAATAGTCCATTCAGTAGCTGTTGAAAGTGGACTATTGGTCCTGCCTAGAAAAAGGGAACCAGGGCTGGGAAGGTGGCTCAGTGGTAGAGCGCTTGCCTTGCAAGCTTGAGGCCCTGGGTTCGATTCCTCAGCACCATATAAGCAAAAAATAAAAAGCCGGAAGTGGCGCTGTGGCTCAAGTGGTAGAGCGCTAGCCTTGAGCTGAAGAGCTGAGGGACAGCGCCCAAGCCCAGAGTTCAAGCCCCACAACCGGACCCAAAAAAAAAAAAATAGAAAAAGGGAACCAGAAAGACATTTTCCTGTTTAATTTATGAGATGACATGGGAAATTTTGTTGATAAGAAATTTGCTTGATAGACTGCTATGATCAAGACCAGAAGATAATCTGGATCAGAAGACTTCAAGTTACTCTTTTAACTAAAAGAGAAATTAGTGAAAGCAGTCCTTTCAAAGTAAAGTGTTCCTGATACAGATAATTCAACAGTTTTTTTTTTTTAAGGAATCATACAAATGTTAAGGAAATGGAATTGAATATACCTGTGTCCACAGAAACAGCATATTGGGTTGCTAAATGACCTTCATCTTTATATGAGCTCTCAGTGACCACTTACTTTTTTTTTCTTTTCTTTCTTTCTTTTTTTTTTTTTCTTTTTGTTGGTCATAGGCTTGAACACATGGCCTGGACACTGTCCTTGAGCTTTTTCTACTTTAAGCCACAGCTCCACTTCCAGCTTTCTGATAGTTAATTGGAGATAAGAGTCTCATGGACTTTCCTGCAATCCTTAGACCTCAGCCTCCTGAGTAACTAGAATTAACAGGCATGAGCCACCAGCACCCAGAACTTACGAACTTTTTTATTCCTTTTTGTTTTCCTTTTCTGGACCATCCATGCACAGCAGAGGACAAGGCAGTCAGAGACAAGTTTTATTAACTCACTGTCTCAAAAACAAGTGTGGGAGAAAAGGCTCCTTTATCTCTCTGCCGTATCTTACCCAGATCCACTTATTAGCATAACTTGACTGGCTAGGAGGTGCACACCTTGCTGGTGTCAGGCTGGTGCGTCATGCCCCGTCTGTGCTGAAACAAAACCGACAGAGACACCCCCATTCCTCATTCACTTCCCAGGATGGCTGGCCAGGACTTTGTGATCACTTCTCCTGAATCTTGTACTTCCCCAGTTGAATTTTGGACCTATGCTCTCCTGAGCAAACCTAGGAGGGGGAAAAAAGGACTAGGAAAAGACTCTTAAAGTCTGTTATATGAAGCAGTTTTTAGCCTGTTGGCAACTTCACCCTCCTCAAAATTGACAGGCCAATCTTGCTGTCAGCTGCCTTTGCTTCTAAATCCCCTCCATGGCTTCAAGAGGGCTGAAAAGTGAGCAAATTGCAAATACAAATCATGGCAAAGAGCTTCTGATGGTCTGAACCATAGCTTTGAGTTGCTCATTATTGGGGTGAGAGCAGGGTTGGCTGGGAAGTCTTTGCGGGGGCGTGTCTCTCCTAGAGAAGAACCTACTGGGGTTGCAGGGGTGTGCTCATGAGCCAGGGCGGTGGGATGGGGAGTTTGGGGGCCAGGCAGAGGCACTTCCCAAGAAGGCAGGGGAAGGAGCTGCTTTGTGTAAATATGGGTTGAGGTTGTGTTCAGGGGGCTTTGCTGGGTTCCATCAAGGATGAGGAAGAGGGCTGGGAAGGTGGCTCAGTGGTAGAGCGCTTGCCTCACATGCACGAAGCCCTGGGTTCAATTCTTCAGCACCATATAAGCAGAAAAAACCCGAAGTGGTGCTGTGGCTCAAGTGGTAGAGTGTTCCCCTTGACCTGAAGAGCTGAAGGACAACTCCCAGGCCCAGAGTTCAGGCCCCACGACTGACAAAAATTAAAAAAAAAAAAAGATGAGGATGCATTTTTCAAGTCCCGTGGGAGGAAGGCCTCCCTTCTGATGGGCCGGGGCTGCTGATACAGGAACTTCTCTGGGAGTGGATAGAGTGCTTGCCTTGAGTTTGGACACACAAGATGGGCAGAAGGGAAGGGATTTGAATGATCCTAGCACAGCAAGAATATCAGAAGCAAACTGAAGGAAGACAGATTTTCAGTCTGATGGGCCAAGCATCGAATCCACACTCACATTGTAACAGAGGCTGGGAGAACTGAAGCACGGTCGGCTATTGTCATTGGACAGCTCCGGGCCTCTTAGTAAGAGACAATTTGCCATACTTTAGGGCCAGCTATTTTCTGGTTGGGAGATCAGGGAATAGATCCCTTAGGCTGCCTTTCCATAAATCATTTTCTTGTGTGTGGAGAATCACTCTGGCCACCTGCTGGGAATCGGGGCAGCACAGGTAGGTTTGTGAGGTTGGACATGGCTTGCGTCTTGTCTACTGGTGATGTAAGCCTTGCTTCTGCCCTGCAGGTGAAGCCCTATAATGTGTACGTGACCGTGGCCTACCCACCAGACACCGACACGCCCGGTTTGGCTGAAGAAAACAAAACAAAGGTCAGGATTTAAAATCATGAATGTTATCAACCCCTTTCTGCTTTTCAGCTTTCCACTTACGCTCCCTGTCCCTCAGCGCTAGTCAGCAGCGTGAGGACTGAGTGCGTGGCGTGAGGACTCTGTGGTGGGTCCTTCAGGAAAAGTGTCCTCTCTTTGCTCTCTTTCCTAGTCCCCTTCTCTTGACACTTAAATTTTTTGTTAAAGGTTTATCAAGGTGATATATTTTCATTGTCCATCATCAATCTGCACTAGCATTTCTTCCAGTCTTGATTCCTGTGCCTACAGGCAGCATTTGTTTGTTTATATTTTATTCTTTTTTTGTGTGTGTGTGCTGGTTCTGGGACTTGAATTCAGGACTTGGGCACTGTTCCTGAACTTCTTTTGCTCAAGGTTAGCATCTACCACTTGAGCCAGAGCTCCACTTCTGGCTTTGGGGAGGTTATTTATTGGAGGATCAGAGTTGCACAGCCTTTCATGCATAGGCTAGCTCTGAGCCACAATCCTCAGATCTCTGTCTTCTGAATAGCTAGAATTTTAAGTATGAGCCAACAGCCTGGCAAAAGCAGCATTTATTAAAAACCCACATGCTGATTTTTTTTTTTTTTAGATTTAGGAATTATTTATTGATTTATGTAGTAGAAGAGAAAAAATTTTACATTTTAATTTATTCCCTATTCCCTGCGTTCTTCCCATATAATCTTGTTTTAAGTCAGTCAGTGGGTTTTTTTTGTTTTTTTTTTTTTGGTCTGGTCGTGGGGCCTGAACTCTGGGCCTGGGCGTTGTCCCTCAGCTCTTCAGCTCAAGGCTAGCGCTCTACCACTTGAGCCATAGCGCCACTTCTGGCTTTTTTCTTTCTGCTTATGTGGTGCTGAGGAATCGAACCCAGGGCCTCATGCATGCAAGGTGAGTGCTGTACCACTGAGCCACCTTCCAGCCCTTCAGTGAGTGTTTATAAATAATTTTATTAGATGCTTGAATTTCCCCTTTTTGGCCTTTCCATGTATTAAACTTCATACATATCTTTCACTTATTCCATCCCACGTCAGACAGAACCAAACATTTCCTTCTGACTCATTTGAACACATGAGGCTTTCTGACTCATTTGAACACATCAGGCTTTATGGCAGTTTCATTCTCTTTTCACTGGAAGAATTTCTCCAGGACCTTCTACTTCCTGGTCTATCCTAGACTTCACTGCTCACGAGTGGTTTGGGTATTTCTCTCCTGTCATACTATAGGTCCCTTTTCCATTTCCTTTTCTTGGTGAAAGTGTCTCCACTCTTATCATTTACCCATTTTGATGGATTTGGTAATTTCCTAAGAAATGGCACCTCAGAAGTAACATTTAAGAGGTTGAGCCTGATATCCCATCTCTGTGGGAAGATCACAGACTAAGTCTGGCTCAGGTAGAAAGTGTAAGACCTTATCTGAAGTTTCCAAAGTGACAAAGGCGGGGCCATAGCCGAAGTGACAGAGTACCTGCCTAGAAAGCACCAGGCTCTGAGTTCAAACCCCACTCCTGCCAAAAAGAGAAAAGGAAGGAATCACATTTTTTAGAACACGAGTGCCTAAAAGTCCCTTTATTTTCCCATTATGTCCAATAGTCTGTGCCTTTTGGGGGCCCAATCCTTTGTTCAGGATGTATTTTTGTTGTTGTTATTTTTGGAAGCTTTTTGATCCCTTTTTATCTTTAATTATTTTGATGTTCTCATTTCATATACTGCACAATCAATGAGCCCTTTTGTTCTGTCAGTTCACAAACTTCAGTTCTAGAACATCTGTGTTACTTTGTTCTTTGTTTTTATGGGGGGTGGGAGGTGGGGAGAGGAATGGTGAGGGGGGGTAAGGGAAGGAAAAGACAGAGAGAAATAAATATTCCGGAAAGGCATTTTGAGCTAAGTAAGGGTTGAGGTAGGTCTTTTTAACCACCTTGAGCAGAACCAAAGTCTAAGATTAGGGGTTGAGTCTCAGCCCTATAACTAATGCCCTGTCAGACTAGGGACCACTCAGTGCTTTGCTCTTTCAGCATCTTCTTGGTTGCCTGTACAACTCCGTTAAGAAACAATACAGTACTTGAATAGAGATTGGACTGAGATTCTTTCTGTTCAGAGAGTTGGATCAGAATGGAGGTGTCGGCCTGGGAGGACATTTGCTCGGGACAGAGGGTCCAGCCTTGGCATAGGCACCATCACTCAGGGGTCTGGCCAGGAGGGAGAGTCCCTCAGCCCTTGCGTGCAGTGCTGTGTTCTCACTCCGACGTTGAAGGCCCTGCTTGGAGCTGAGGCCACACTTTCCCAACAAGAACACCACGGGCTTCTTGCTTCAGCAACTGGCTTAATGTTCTGTGGTAATTGGCTAGAAACTGGCTCAGAATCCAGATAGGCCTTGTTCTAAAAATAGGTAGAAAAATCAGAATTAGGTATTAATCGGGCCAGGGGCAGGGGACATGCTTATTTTTAACCTAATGGGCAATATGGCATTGATGTATATGTCTTTGTTTTTCCACTTTCAGCCTTTGGAGACTCGCCTTATTTCTGAGACCACAGGTGTTTGCAAACCAGAACAAGTGGCCAAACAAATAGTTAAAGATGCTATAGTAAGTTACAGTCTCATTTCGTTTCCTGTACTGTGTGTCTATATTACTGTATTTCTGAACAGACATCTACACAAGGACTTATTTAAGAGAAAAAATTGTTGTAATATTTTGGCCAGATTCATCAGAACTACTATCACACTCTAGTTCCATATTAATACTAAACTCCTGAAAGCTAAATGTATGCCTTAATATCAGGAACAGAATTTATCAGCAAGGATGTCTGTATCTTTAGCTATTAAAAAAGAAAAATTAGCCAGGCACCAGTAGCCCACACCTGTAATCCTAGCTACTCAGGAGGCTGAGCTGTGAGGATGGTGGTTTGAAGCCAGCCCAGGGAGGAAAGTCCATGAAACTCTTACCTCTAATAAACTACTCAAAAAAAAAAAAAGCCAGAAGTGGAGCTGTGCCTCAAGCAGCTAGCCTAGAGAAAAAGCATCTCAGTGACAGCGCTCAGGCCCTGAGTTCAAGCCTCACAACCAACACAAAAAGAAAAAGGAAATGAGGCTTATAAATGGAGTACAAACAATATGTAAGACTTGGGCTTATATGTTCCCTTTCTTCCTCTCCACAGTTTAGACTATTGTATTTAGGTGTCTTCTTTGGCCAGGCGCCCTGGTGAAAGGTCTTTGTTTTCTTTTCTCTCCCCACCCTTTGTTATCATTCCCCCCAAAGTTAACTCATAAGTGAAGCCAACCTCCTGGGCCCCTCATCCTGTCAGCTCAGCTGATGCACATTTTCAGCTACTGAGTTTTCTGGGCTTCAGAAATGGTATCCTTAGAAACTGTGTGCTGTTTTGAAAAGCTGCATACATGTGCCACAGCATTCTTATGAACCCACATGAAGAAAAATGTGCATTTCTGAGCATTGTCTCCGAGCCCCTCCCACACTGACCAAACGCTCCTTGGGACCACTAGAACCTGAAGCATCCACTACACGATGGTAGTGTAAGGACTGGTGAGTAGGCTGGCCTGAGCAGAATAAAAGAAATAGCACCCTCTATAAAATACACACAGCAGTTGTTCAACTTTGCCCTGATTGACTTTACAACACAGGCCCAAGGCCCAAGTGGTAGAGGAAGGAGTTTGTTTTTCCTGCATAGTTTTAGTCAAAGCAAACACACTCAGGGTTTTCTGTGTTCTTAAATAGCTCTTCCAATTTTGGCCAGATTCATTCATTTCATATTCCTTCTCTTGTAAATTATTGACAACCCCAGGAAACTTTTGCTTACATATATTTATCCATGTCTGCTGTTTTAGAAATTGAAATCATAATTTTAAAAACTTTTGTTGTTTTTAATAAGAATAAATCAATTTGACTTTTTTTTGTATGTATGTTGCCAATGCCGGGGCTGCACTCAGGGCCTTGTTCTCTTTGTTTTTTTCACTGTACCGTTAGCACCCTACCGCTTGAACCACAGCTCCATTTCTGGCTTTTGCTGGTAAATTGGAGATAAGAATCTCATAGATTTTTATGCCTGGCTGGTTTAAAGCCACAATTCTCAGATCTCAGCCTCCTGTATAGTTAGAATTACAGGAGTGAGCCACCAGCACTCAGCTCTGTCAAATTTTAATGTGAAAGGTTTGACAAAAATATTCTTCCAAACAAAAATTCAGTGAAAAAAGGGATATCATTTCATCTTTTTACTAGTTTTTCCATAGTCTTTATTAATAGAAGTTGGCTGGATCTTCAGGGAAGCTTCTGGGGTTAATCTGTTGTAATATGCAGTTACATATTATTTTAATTGCAGCCTTCGAAGAAAACCTGACATGACACAGGTAGGTACATCAGTGGAAGAGGAAAGAACATTTTACTAGGTTTTCACATCATGGGAGCATAATTTTCTTTTTTGAGTTTTGTAAACCCAAACTTGACAAGTGGTAGTGTCTCAAAGGTTAGTTACAGTGTGAAAATGGAAACCACATCAGTGAACTTTTCTATGTGACATTAAAACCCATCAGTCGGCCCTGTATGCTTACCCATTTATGATTTTGTAACATGCATTAGTCATTTGGAAAATATGGATTCAAAAAAATCACATTCATCAGTATCACTGCTGATCTTATCCTAAAAGTATGCATTGGGAAGCCAGCAATCCCACGATGTAGATGCAGCTTTTCAGAAATCTTACTTTTTTTTCCCCCCTTCAAAGCTCAGATCCAACAGCCCACAAACAGAGCAGGTTCTTTTCCTAAAAGCAACAGGCGCACTTCATTCGTATCATTCCAACCAAGAACCTAGCTCTAAATGTCTCTGGGTTGCCTGCAGTGTTTTTTTTTTCCCCATAGGGAATGGTGTCAGCTCTTAAACAGCTGCAAAAAGAGCCTTTCTTCAAGACAGCTATCCTCCTTTGGTATTCAGAAATACGCAGAAGCAGTGCAAATTTCTCATTGGTCACATGAATACAGGCTCCCTACCGCATCCAGAGATTGAAAGCTCTCTATAGAACGTGGATCAGACTGAATCTGACTAACACTGAGTTTTTCCTTACACTTTTCCTATGAAAAGTTTCTATGCCAAGTATCAGATACTCTGGACCAAGAGATGATTCATGTCCTGGATGGGACAAACCTGGAAAAAAAAAATGAGTTTTCAGCATAATATTAAAATCACCTACATGCCAGGCGTCAGATCTCAACTCTCAGAAGGCTGAGATCTGAGAATCTTGTTTTATACTGGGCCAGCCTGGACCTTGATCCTCCTATTTACATATGCCTTACAGGTGGGATGACAGGTACTAAGTACCATCAGGGTTGAGATGGAGTCTTATGATGCCCCCTGCTTTGTATTGGTTAAGATGGAGTCTCAGTTATGTTTTGCCTGGGCTGGCCACAAACCAAGATTCTCCTGATTTCTATTTCCTGAGTAGCCAGGATTACAGATGGAGTCCACTGCAATGAGCAGATTTTTAAAAACTCTCTATAGGTGGTATTTTCTTTTCTTTTTTTTTTTTTTGCCAGTCTTGGAGCTTGAACTCAGGGCCTGGACATCGTCCTTGAGCCTCTGGGCTCAAGGCTATCACTCTACCTCTTGAGCCATAGTGCCACTTCTGGCTTTTTTTTCCCCCCTTCTCATTATGCGGTACTGAGGAATTGAACTCAGGGCTTCATGCATGCTAGGCAAACACTCTACCACTAAGACACATTCACAGCCCTATAGGTGGTATTTTCTTTGTGTGTTTATTTTGCATGTACTGTGGCAGTGACTCCCAGCCCTTTGGAGACACTGAGTTGTTTTACACCCCGCAGCACTGCCCATCAGTGCACGTCACTGGTAGACAAAAATGATGTCATAGTATATGATGTCACTGAACGGCCCCTGAACTAGAGAACTGCCCATCTGCTAAGGCCATTTGTCCATTTGTAAAGTCTCATCAGTGCTTTGTTACCATCCTGCCCCATCTGAAGCAAATGAATACATCCATTGCTTAAAACTTCCTACAGATCAGTCTCTTCTCCTCTTTTAGCAAGGAAATTTTAACAGCTCCATTGGCTCAGATGGATACATGCTCTCCTCCCTAACGTGTGGGATGGCGCCAGTAACGTCTATCACTGAAGGACTCCAGCAGGTGAGCTCTGTCTGCATCTGCAAATGGATGGATGGATGGATGGATGGATGGATGGATGGATTGATGATGGATGGGTAGATTGGTGGATGGGTGGGTGGATAGGTGGGTGGCTGGGACAAACATGCTCAAGTCTAGATTTCAGCTTTTTCTTGGAAAATTGGGAAGTCTAGCCACACAGGAGCTGCATTGTCAGCAGGCAGTAATCAATAGGGACAAGTGTCAGCTGCTCCCACAGCTCCTTTCTCAATCCCTTGGTCTATAATCTCCTCACCTGCTCTTGCAGATACATCTGATTCACATTTTCCACTCTGTTTCTAAATTGCAAACCTGCCTTGCATAAAACCGGCAGTGGCTACCCACTGCTACTAAGCTTAACATGGTACAAGCCCTCCCACCTGCTAGCCTGGGAACCTGAAAATATTCTTGGCTGCTTTCTCTTTATTATTTCTGAGTATTATTAGGTCTTCAGTTCTCCACTGACAGTTGTAGTCTCCTCTTGAGATCCTGAGCAATACCAGATCTTGGATCAGGGCCATCCTCAGGGAGGTATTCCTGCTGGGAGGAGCATGGGATCTTCCAGTCATGCCCCATGCATAGCAGATGCCTGGCTGCCCACTTCCATTTCCTGGTGGCCCTGGCACCCCTCTGCCATCTTCTGACTGGGCTTCATGATTCTGATAGCCCATGCTAGTGTCTTTCTGTGATCCTTTCTCTCATTTGCTTCGTGTAGTAGCTTTCTGAAAACAAGACAGGTGGGAAGGAAATTTGGGGAGTCCCTAGCTATTATAAAGTTGCCTATTTTGAATAGTACAAAATACTGTCAGTACTAAGAATACCTATTTTTGTTGTTGTTTTGATGTGTGTGTGTGTGTGTGTGTGTGTGTGTGTGTGTGTGCCACTAGTAGGACTTGAACTTAGGGCCTGGGCACTGTGCTGTCCCTTAGCTTTTTCACCCAAGGTTGGCACTCTGCCACACAGATCTCAGCCTTCTGTGTCGCTAGGATTACAGGCGTGAGGCACTGGTACCCAGTGGTACCCTTATGGCTGGAGTTTATCTGTTGGAAGAGCATTCTGTCTCTGGCAGCTTCCAGTTATACAATCACACACAGTAGAAGTGTTGTGTTCTTGGGACTTAGCTGATACTTGTGGGGTTTTTATTATCCTTCTCCATGGAGCAGATTAGAAGCATGTCCTAGAAACTATTTCCCAGAGACCTAAATACCTCAAAACCAACAATTGTACTGTTCTGTCCAATGAGCTAAAAGGTCTATCTGTGTCTTGCAGGTGGTCACCATGGGCCTTTTCCGCACGATTGCTTTGTTTTACCTTGGAAGTTTCGACAATATAGTCCGTCGCTGCATGGCTCAGAGAGCAAAATCGGAAATTGCAGACAAAACTGCCTGATTATTTACCCCTCTGGCAAAAGACTGTTTGCAAATAATTTGAACAGCTTGCTGCTACATGAGACTCGACTTTTTGGCCAACAGACTCCTCTGTCTTGTTTTTTACTATGTTTAACTGGACCGGTGCTCTTCAGAAAACCGGTGCCAAACAAAGGGATAGGAATTTAACTCCAGACAATATGATTGACACTATGCAAATGCAGGTTGGGAGACGTGGGTTTTCTGGGCTCTGAGGTGGGACCATTATAGTGTGAGGACAATAGCAGGTGAACAGGGTAAAGAATAGAAGGGTAATTTAGATTTTTCCTATTTATTCTTCTTTTTTGTTTTTAAGCTCCATAGAGATCAAGTCTAGCCATACTTGATTCCCCACTAGAAGGTCTGAAGGTTTTATTATAGTAGTTGTTGAGCTTTCCCTAGAAGCTGGTTTTTGTTGTGTTTTGAACTTTATGTATTTGTGTGTGTGTGTGTGTGTGTGTGTGTGTGTGTGTGTGTGTGTGTGTGTGTATGTGTGTGTGTTTGCACCGGTGTGCCAATTCTGGAGTTTAAACTCGGCCTGGGGGACAGCTTGTTTTTTTGCTCAAGACTAATGCTCTACACTTGAGCTACAGCTCCACTTTTAGCTTTTTGGTGGTTACTTAGAGATGAGTCTCATGGACTGTTGTGCCAAGACTGGCCTCAAACTGTGATCCTCAGATCTCAGCCTCCTGAATCGCTAGGATTACACACACGATTGGCGCCCAGCTTGAACTTGATGTATTTTGGTCAAGATGAGTTTTGGGTGTTGCCAGGGAGGCTGAGGGTCACCGACGTCACTGTGTCATGTTGTGTTTGGGATGCGCGTCCCCGGCTGCCAGTGGAGATGAGTTTCCCTTTTTTTGATCCCATTGAGCTGAGCTGTAGGGGTGAGGGGAGAGGGCAGTGCAGAAGGAAGGGCAGGCTTTGCTTCTCTCCTTCAGACCCTCATAGCAACTCTTTTTCTTTTTTTTTTTTAATTCAAGGGGAAACACAACCAACCTTAAATATTTTCTGAAGAGAAATAAAATCTTAGAATCTTAAAAGTTTACAGTTTCTTCAATAGCCATGATGACCGAAATCCACTTCTGTTCCATTCCGTTCTGTGGTAGCACCTGTGTGCTCGTCCTCTCTCCTCCTTTCCATTTTGCTTATATTGCTGAGATATTTTTGTAAAACAAACAAAAAGAGACCAGCCAAGATTTATTTGACTTCACTTTTTAAATTAATTCATGCAGTCATTAAAACAGACCAAAAAAAAAAAACCAATGAAAAGTGTGTAATTCTTATCTTTGTAGCATACGTATAGCTTTTAGGAAAGGTTGGTTATAGATTTCATTAGAGAAAGATGTCTGATTCTGAAAAATCTGTGTGTGTGTGTGTGTGTGCGAGTGCGCGTGTGCGCGTGCCAGTACTGGGGCTTGAACTCGGGCTCTAGGAGCTTCCCCTTAGCTTTATCGCTCAAGGCTGACACTCTTACCACTTGAGCCACAGCTTTTTTCTCTGGGTACCTGGAGATAAGAGTTTTATAGACTTTCCTGCTCCTGCTGGCTTCAAATGATGATACTGAGAGCCTGGTGATACTGAGTCGCTAGGACTCCAGGTGAGAGCCACTGGTGCCTGGCTCGTCCTGGCGTTTAGTAGGATGATTGACTATTCTCTGTGACTCTCCACTGACGCCGAGAGCAGTGTGGTCTTGCCAGGTGTTAGGTATGTGTCAGGGAATCCTCTGTTCCTTCTGGAAACCCTCTGCACCCAGCAGTGTACTTTCTGGGATGCAGGACTCTTGTTCCCTTCGTGGATTTCTACAGCAAGTGCCTCACCTCTTCCATCCTGTTCCTTCTCCAGTGTGCCCCGACCTAGGGGAATGTTCCTTCGCCTCCTTATTACTTCTCCTTGCATCCATAGCCATGCTTTCTAAATCACTTTGGAGGGAAAAGACCTCTACTTTTAGAGAAGAAACTTTTCTATGGTAAAAATCAATAAAAACAAAAATGATAAAAAGCCTAGAAGTTATAGATAGGCTTGTTTTTGTGCTTCAGTTTTTGTAGTTCTTGACTTTCAAGTGGCTTCCACAGTACCTTCATCAAGATCTAAGAATGGTATATATTAATCATTCTTTCAGAAAACATTATTTAATATAAATGGCTTTGAATAACTGCAACCATTTACCAGGGGTTGGTTGCACCAAAATGGTTCTGTGGCCAAGAGGAAATTTGTTTTTGTTAGCAAAGCTTGAATGTGAAGTGCTATACTTTTTATTTATGCCACATCAGGAGCCTGCTTAATAATTTTACCTGAGAAAAATAACGATTTGATTATAGGTCTTGCCCAAATTTGATAGACATGTTTTGCAATATTTACTGTATTACCTTTTGTAAATCCAACAAATGATGAATCCTGAAATAGGTCTGGCCTAGAAATTTTTGGATAAGGGATTGTATTCATTTAGTGCCTGACTACCCAGAAATGCAAAATGAAAATGTTACAAGGAATGTTGGTTTATTAGTATTTTAAGTAGCTATATAAAGGGGTTATTCCACAGGTCTATTTATGAGTACAAAGCATCTTGCTTAATGTTCAAGGAAAGTTCTTTATCTGTTTGTGCTTCATTCTTGGACTACTTGTTTTCCTTTTGTTCAAGGAGAGAAGGGTTAGGGGGCAAAGAAACGAGTTTTCTAGATCACTTTGGTGGGAAAAGACCTAGATAGAAAACTCACTTTAAAAAAAAAAAAAGGATCAGATTAATTCAACACTTACTATACCCAAAAGTAAATCAATCTAGAGGATGATTTTCACCGGGCCATGTTTACAATGTATCCCAATCAATCTCAGCTTCTCAGTCACCTCCTTTCCCTATTCTTTCCCCAAACAACTTCAACAGGTTTCATTGCTCTGTTTTCATAGTTGCAAATGATATAGACCATTTTCAACCTCCTTCATCCTTCTTGTTTGCCCAGCCCCCTCCCACTAATACCTGTTCTCTGCCCCAGTCTATACTTTTTCCTGACTCCCAGTACCCTACTGAGCCAACAGCTTTCATTCAGGATTTTCATCTATATTTCGAATATGTTAGAAAAGTATGTACCCTCCATTTTGCCCTACCCCTTTTTTCCTTTGTCTTAGAGTCGTTTTATGTTTATCCACATGTATAATTATGTAAATGGAGTGTTGTGTGTGCACACTTGTGCGTGTATGTCCATGACTATGTCTTTTAGATGTAGTTTGCACATAGGAGAGAACACAGATATGTTCGTCTTTTAAGCTTGCTTCTTTAAAAACGAACTCTTTCAGCTGTATAAATTCTAAGCTATGTCCAAAGGACTTCCAAAATTGAAAATGGATTACAAAACAATCCTCATTTCTTTTTTTTTTTTACAAAAAAAAAACAATAATCATGGGTTGGGAATGTGGCTCTGTGGTAGAGTGCTTGCCTAGCATTCAAGAGGTCCTGGGATCCCCAATACAGGAAAGAAAAAAAAAGCATTGTGAGGGTGTGATCTGTATTTTTTAAATTGAAAAGAAAAAAAGTAATCTACTTGGACTTAAAAATAGGAAGATAGCAGTTTGAAGCCAATCTAGGCCAAAAAAAAAAAGTGAAATTCTATTTCATAGAACAAGTAGTTATGGTAGTACATGCTTGTAATCCCAACTACTCAGGAAATGGAGGAAGATCATAGTTCAAGGTCAGCTCAGGCAAGGGTGAGAGACAAATGTATAAAATAAGCTAAAGCTCAAAGGCTGGCAGTGTGGCTCCAGCCTGAAGCTCTGGGTTTGAACTCATTCAAACAAAATAAAGGGATGAATTTGGAAAGAGAAAGAGAAAAAGGAAATTTACAATGCTGTTGTGGTCGTCTTTCACACTAATACTTGTCTATATTTAATTATAAATATCTGGATTCTTGCAAATGGAACCTGGAGAGACATTTAGATATATTTAGATGTAGAAGATATTTGTGTAATAGATGCATTGTATAATTTTCTCTTTCTAGAAGAAAGCAGTACCATAATTTTGTTCTGAATTATGTCACCACATTTGTTTTATATGACATGTTCTCATTTAAGCCTGGGGAACTCATTTGAGCCCACTTACAAATATTCATACTTTAGATGTCAGTTGCTTTGTATCTTTCTCATCCCCAGTGTCTTGGTAACTCAGCTTGACAAAGCATGGCTACCCTAACCTCCACTGCTGACCGAATCTTCCTGTGAGACTGCAAGGCTGCTCTGTGGCGCGGATATGCTACTTTACAGAGCAAATAGTTGCCAGTGTAGTTGACACTTGCTTGATGTGACAAGTCAAATTGTTTTTTAAATAGAAAAATGAAAGGATAAATGGCTATTTTGATACAATTTAGAACTTTCTAGAGGTTTTTGTGGGAGAACTATCCAATTTTCATACCTTATATTTCTGAATTATAACAAAAAATAAACTAAAAGGAATAAGCCTTCCAGATCTGAGAACTTTTCTTTCTACAAACTTGTGTGTTTTACCGGGCTATTTGAACAAAATACAAAGTTTTCTATAAAGTTACCTTGATTTAGCATTACCTTGATTTAGCCTGACCTTGGTCCTTTTAAAGAGGTAATATTTTCACAGTATATCCTCTCTAAACATCTCTAATTTCAAGTACGTTCTGTTTGTGGGACTCACATGTGATAGCCGAATAGAAGTTTAAGAAATGTGGAATTCAATAAAAATTTCTTAATTATATTTCATATACAAGTGAATGATAGATTTCTCATAGTTCACATGCAAATGTTTTCTCAATGAACTATTTCCTGACTGCGAAGGGAAACAAATTCTACAGGACTGCTAGGTAAGAGAACATGCTTTGATGGTCATGAGTCGCGTGTGCGTGCGCGCACGCATGCACGCACGCTCGAACTCAGAGCCTCTTGCTTTTGCTTTTTTTGTTTTTGTTTTCGTTTTTCACTCAAGGCGTGGCTGTGCCACTCGAGCCACACCTCCACATCGGGCTTTCTGCTGGTTAACTGAAGATAAGAGTCTCTGGGATTTGTCTTCCTCAGATTCCAACGTCCTGAATAGTCAGGATCACAGCTGGCTTCACCAGCTCATACACAGCGAAGAGACTTTTCAAACATTCTGATTTATAAGTTTAGGCTTCCTTCAGATTTGCACACTTTATATTCATAAGTAGCATATAATCTCACTTCTGTAATTCTTATGTTTGGATGTTAAAAAGAAACAGTTATTTCTTGGTTTTTATTCCACTTCTGACTTTACAACTTCCATTTTCCTCATTCAGCATGTATTTGTGGAGAACCAGTGGTCAACTTGCTATGCAGACACTGGAGATACAGTTCTGTATAAGCGAGTTGTCCCCTGCAGAGATTACATTTCTTCCAGCCATCCTTCTGTGGGTCTTCTACAGTCTCACAAACTTCCTGGAGAAAGAGGAATGGACTTCCCATTCCTGTCTTTGGCATTGAGGTTCTTTTTTTCTTTTTTTTGTCGGTCGTGGGGCTTGAACTCTGGGCTTGGGCGCTGTCCCTCAGCTCTTCAGCTCAAGGCGAGCGCTCTACCACTTGAGCCACAGCGCCACTTCCGGTTTTCTGGTGGTTTATTGGAGATAGGAGTCTCACGGTCTCTCCTGCCCGGGCTGGCTTTGAACCGCGATCCTCAGATCTCAGCCTCCTGAGTAGCTAGGATTACAGGCATGAGCCACCAGCGCCTGGCTGGCATTGAGGTTCTTCAATGTAAAACCACGAAGACAAATCTTTGTCTTTGCAAGCACTCTTCTAGGCTAAGTGGACCAAGGAAAAATGTGGTCGCTACCTTCAAATTTAGTCAATAAGCTACTGTGGAGAATATGCCAGAAACTGCACTGTGATTGGCGCTAGATAAGGTTAAGATATCATACCTAGCACTGGGAAGTTAATAGGTGGTACAAGTCAATGTTGAATTTTCTACAAGTTTAAACTTGAAAGCCCACACTAGCCCTACCTGTTGTCTAATGAATACCTCTGCATTCTGATACGAGAGCAGGAGCAGAGATTTCCTCATGACTGGCCCAAGGTGACAGCTGCCAAAGCAATGGAGCCAGAATTCCAATCCAGATTCCTGGTTTTTAAATTCCTAGCCTCTGTACCAAACTGTAGCTAGCAACACTCATGAAAGTGTTAGCACTGCTTTCTCAGAGGAAGAAACTCTTGAGCTGAAACTTAAGGTCTGTGTTTGCATTTGCCAGGTAAAATAGTGGGGTGCATTCTTCAAAGGCAAAAAGAGAGGTTAGGGCATAGTTCAAAGACCCCCAGAAGTTAACAGCCGCAAGAAGGGAAAGGAAGGGCAGGGTGAGTAGACTCGGTTACTGAACTCCATGCAAAGGAATAGGATTCTAGCCTTTGAAGAATTTCTGAGCAAAAATAGGAAGTAGCTAGATCTTAGTTTTAGAAAGACCATAAGTACCTCTTTTTTTTTTTTTTTTTTGGTACTGGAGATTGAACCCAGGACATTGCACTTGCTTGGTAAGTGCTTTGCCACTGAGCTACATCGCAGCCCCATACATACCTCTGGAACTTCTGCTTTGATGAAGTTCTTGGGCACTGGAGTAGAGTCCTTACTAATTTGAAAGACACTCCATTGGGTACATGTTATAGGTTCAGCTGTCACTCCCAAAGATTTGAAGAGTCTGCACAGGTATAATCAAGTTGATACGGTTATAGGGCTAAGTCCTAATGCAGTATGACAGATGATCTTAAAAGAAAAACAGATGTCCTATCATGGCCCAGGCAGAGACTGAGGACTGAATCTTCCAGCCAAGGAACATCAAGGACTGCTTGCTAGTCTCTGCCAGAGTTAGGAAGAGACAAAGAAAGTGGCCACCCAAAGTCACAAAGGGAACAGGGATTGCTGGCCTTCTTGATTTTGTACTTTAACCTCCAGAACAATGACAGTATGGATTTCAGCTGTTGCAAGCCATCCACACTTTGTGGTACATTGTCACAGAGGTCCTAGGAAACACATTCAACTTGATTTTTCTTTCTAATCATGTTCAGTTGCAACTAAAATCTGGGAGATCCTGTGCTCTGTGCCAAATAACATAGAACAAAAGTTATTGCACATAAGAAAGGAAACTTTTGGAATAGGATGGTGTTACATGTTGTTTGATTCTAAGATTGCAGTTTCAACCCAAGGAGAGCAGGTATGCATTTGAAAAATGAAAGACTTGAGCCAGGAGCCTGTGAGTCACACCTGTAATCCTAACTAGATAGGAAGCTGAGATGTGAGGATTACAGTTTAAAGCCAGCCTGAGCAGACCAATCTGAGAGACATATCTTGCATGTAACCAGCACAAACAGGCCGAACTGGAGGTGTGGCTTAAGTGATAGAGCTCCAGCCTTGAGCTATAAAGCTAAGCATGAGCAGGAGGCCATGAGTTCATGGCCCAGAAATGGCCAAAGAAAAACAAGGAAGACAATATCTAACCCTTGGTCTATTTCACCTTAAATGACAAATCACTAAGCTGGCCCCAGCCAAATTTCCCATGCTAAAAGTAACTTTTTATTTTTTAGCCGTTAAAAGTTGCACAACAGTGTGATTTGTTTATGGTTCATTGTCTAATTTTAAAAGTTGTTGCTTAATTATTCTAAGTTTTTGATGTCTAGGACCTATCATAATTAGTGAGGTTTCTGAGTGAAATTAAGGCTTATTGGCTAAGATTTGACTAAAGTGTTACCCTGATTATTAGTGATTTGAGAATACAAGGTGCTTGCAAAAAAAGGCAGAGGGGATCTGAGCCTGGATGAACTGACACATATTCAAGGCCTTTCAACCAAGAATTCAAGCCACTTAAAGGAATGTGACAACATTCAGTATGAGGATTATAAAATGTACAAGGTTTGAAAATTCAAATGATCATTTTTGGATTGCTTATCAAGTGTGTGAGATATTATTTCAAGTAATTCAATTTTCATGTAGGCAGGCTATTTGGAAAGTGTTTATCCTTCTAGTAAATCCATTTTTTGGTGGAGTTTATTTAAGAGGGTCATAATTTTTTCATTTAAAACAACCTAAATGGTTCTATTTTTAACTTTCATCTTACTGTTAACTACCAATTCCATCTCAGTTAATGGCTTCTTTCTTCATATAGAATAAGAGGTTAAGAGCTGGAGAGATTTAATGCACATGTCTATTAGTTTGTGTTAGAACAATGTTCTTTTTTAAAAATTTATATATTTAGGAAGAATCTATATTCAGGATGGATGAAACTTTCCGAATTATGCAATTCAAGGAAGCAACCGGCAGGTGGCGCAGTCTGGCAATAAAAATCTAACAGACTGGAGACTGCAGGAAAACATAGGCCTCAAAGATTCAGTTACTATTTCCATTCTCTTCATCTCTTCCTGCTACCATCCTCTTCATCTCTTCCTGCTACTGTTCTATTGGTATAATCCAACCAACCAGGGCTGGCAAGAGGTGGTCCCTTGGCTTCTTTTGTTTTGTGCAATATTGTGCTTTGAATTCGGATTGCTAGAGGGGTTCTACTGCTCAGTCATGTTTACATATGCCTGGACCAAGATCTGCCTAGTTATTTCCCACAGTTGTTGCTTGGGTGATAGGTACAGCACACTGCACCCAGCTTCTTTTATTTAGATGGAGTCCTATGGACATATCTTGGGGGGGGGAGCAGGACTAACCTGGAAGTACAGTAATACTGACTTCAGCCTCGCATCTAGCTTGGATGGCAGGCACATACCATCATACCTGTCTATGGGGATTCCTGAAACGGTTCTGCCAGTTGGCTTTGAACTGCCATCCTCCCAGCTCAGTGTCCCTAGCTACTAGGGACACTGACACATGTCACGTGCCCAGTGGTCTCTGCTCTGAGGAAGTAGATGCCATCTTCAAAGTGCAGTCTATGTGCTTTGTCTGGAAGGTCTGAGAAACAGATGTAGCCAAGGTCTGTAGAACAGACATCATGAGGTTGGCTGGTAGTTGAAGTCAAGATGCTGCCACATAAAGAACTAGGCTGGGGAAAGTCATAAAGGTAGGCTAGAGGAGCCTAAGGAAAGGCAGGAAGCTTCTCCTTCTGGCTGCCTGCTAGGCCAATGTACAATTCCTTTTCTAGCTGTTCTCTGGTTTCCTTACCCAAACTCTGGATATTAGACATGCAAAGGCTTTCCATTCCTCATGAGTAATCTTATGGATTTAAGACAAGGTTCCAAGAAAATAGTAAGCCATGATGTTATGAAACCAGTACAATTTCTATGAGTACACATTTTCTCAGGTCAACCTATACTAACCCCCCTTCCCCAGCCCAGGCAAGACCATCATCCCACTACTGACCATGAGTAGAGGCCATTTGTCACAGCCATCAGAAGGGCAGGAAGGAATCTCTCTCCCTTCTTCCCCTTTGGCTGGATAAGAGCTTTGTACCAGGACAACAATTCCTGTGTGAGTATGACTGGCATGGTGGCTGACTGAATATGGTAGATGAAGTAAAGATGTGTGTCTCCTCCCTTAAGAATAAATACTTTTAGCTAGGTGCGGCGTTTCAAGCCTGTAATCCCAGCTTCTTGGGAAGTGTCGATCCAGGATCATGATTCCAGGCCAGCCTTCACATACAGCAAACTCCATCTCAGCCGGTGGCTGGCTACGTGGGAGGCACAGGTAGGAGGGCTGCAACCCAGGCTAATCTGGGTGCAGAGGAAGACCTTACCTGAAATGATCCACACAAGAAGGGGCCACAGGCATGGCTCAAGCAGTAGAGTGTGTGGCTAGAGTCCAATCCTCAGAACAGAAAGAGAAAGAGAAGGAAGGAAGAAAGGGACGAGAGAAAAGAACGGGGGGAGGGAAGAAAGAGAGGGCAGGAGGGAAGGAAAAAAAACAGAATGCTTGGAATAAGGAGAAAGCCTCAGATGGTGTCAGAATGCTTTCCTGTGTATTACAGTCCTTACCTGTCTCGTTTCTACAACAATCCAGCGTCCTTATGTCTTCCTGCCTGAGGCCTGTGAAGCAAAACGGCTTTGTTTTTAGTGAACACTTTCCCCCCCCCCTTGATGCTTTACTTGTCAGAGACTCTGGAAGATAAAAATAGTGAGACACGTGCACCTTGTTTGTCCTCGTGTGCTTTTCTCGCAGGAGGAATTCATACCGGTGACTGAAAGGCCACCCGCTCGTGCCCACCCTGATCTGCGTGTGCGCAGCGCGGCGTTGGAGAAGGGGAGCCGACACACCTGCCACCCCGGGAAGACTGCGGGCTCCAAGCCCCCCACCCCCATGCAGACTCCGGGGTCCAGCCCACAATGCTATGGCCGGAGGAAACCCATCCACTAAAGGATTTTAACGCCCCATCCACCCTCTCCAGGCCCCGCTTCAGCTTCACTGAGCACCAAAGGTGGGCGTTCAGGTTGAAACGACCTGGGGGGGGGGCACGCGTGTCGTGCGTGCACACCTACGGAGCAACCGGAAAGTAAACAGGAGCAGCGGGCATGCCTTGCTCAAGGAAGGGCCGAGTGGCCGACGTGGGGGGGGGGTTCCCCGGGGGGTGGGTCCCCGCTCTCTGGTAACATACCGGATGTGTGCGCGCACAAATGCACACAACACACAAACGCAAGAAGTGCACGCCAATGCGCACACAATTGCAAATGCACGCGCAAACACGGCCGGAGAGGGGGTGTAGCGGTTCTACGGCGCTGGCCCATCCAGCCCTTGTGTGCACGCTCCCCCCCCCCCCCCCCCGCCTGCGCGGCCCGACCACGTGCGACCCCGGGGTCTCCTCCCCCCCAACACCGCAGGCCCGGGGAAACCCTCCCTCCCCGACCCGTGCGCGCCGGGCCCTCCGCAGGCCCGAGCAGGCCCCTCGCATGCCCACCGGCCGGGCCCCGCGGGCGGCGCGGAGCCGGCGGCGGCCGTCCCGGGCGCCCCTCCCCGCCCCGCGGGCCTGCGCCGCGCGTGCGTGCGCGGCCGGCCGCGGCGCCTTTAACCGGGCGAGGGGGGGGGGTGGGGGGAGGCACCCGGGCGGAGGGCGGGCGGCTGGGAGGAGGGAGGGCTCTTTCTTTCTTCTTCTTTTTTTTTTGAATGAACAGTGACGTACGCACAGGAAACCAGGCGGTTTGTGCGGAGAATGAAGTCAGAGCCCAGACCCCGCTCCCGCCCGCGCCCCCGCCCCCTTCCTCCCTCCCCCCCTCCCTCCCTGCGCCCGCCCGCCCGCCCGCGCCCGCGCACCCGCGCCCGCCCGCCCGCCCGCCCGCCCGCCGCTCCCGGGCTCCCCGGCCCCGCCGCCGCCGCCGCCGTCACCGCGCCCGGGACGCGAGGAGGAGAGAAGGGGTGCGCAGCCCGGAGGCGGGGTGCGCCGGTAGGGGGTGCAGCGGAAGAGGGGGTCCGGCGGGGGCGGGAGAGGGGGGCAGAACTTCGCAGTCATCCTTTTTAGGACAAGAAGGGAGGGGAGGGGGGGCAGAAAAATCCAACCCCGCCCTCCGCACCGCCCCCCCGCACCGCACCACCCAGGGCGCGCGGGCTCCGCGTCCCCGCGCCCGCGTCCGGCCTCCGCGGCCCCGAGCCGCCGCGCTCGGACCATCGCTGTCCGCCGGCCCCGGGCCGGGTCCGCGCGCGTGTGTGGCGGGTGTCAGTTGCCAAGGAGGGAGGAGAGCGAGCGAGCGAGAGAGAGGGAGAGAGGGAGAGAGAGGGAGAAATCACAGGAGTTCCACGGAGCGCCGGACTGGACGTTGTAATTCATCAGCCGCCGCCGCCTCGCGCTCCCCGGCCGGGATTCCTCCCGATTGACATTTCTGGGGGGCAGAAGTCGGGGGGTCAGCCCCCGGGGGGGGGATCGGCTCCGTTCCCCCCCTCTCTTTTTAACATCCCTCCCCTCCCCAACTCCAGATTCCTCGGGAAGTTTCGGAGCCGCTCCGCCCAGCCCGGAGTCCCGGAGCCCCGAGTGCCCCGCGCCGTGGGCAGCGGCGGCGGCGGCGGCGCAAAAAGCAAAAAGAAAAAGAAAGCAAAGGCGACCGGACCACCCGGCCCCGGCCGCCCCGACGGCCCGCGCGCCGCGCGCCTCGCGTGGACCCCTGCCACGCACACGTCGTCGGCCAACCTGTGACTGGAGTGCGTCCGGCTGAGTTTCCATCTCCAGGCAGTTTACGCACCTCTCTCTCTCTCTCTCTCTCTCTCTCTCTCTCTCTCTCTCTCTCTCTCTCTCTCTCGTGAAGCCGCCGGGCCGCCTCTCATTCCGCGCGTGGAGGATGCACCTGACCGTGACTCCCTAGAGCGCTGCCCCCCGCCGACCTCGGGGCCTCGCCGGAGCAAGCGGACGGAGAGTCACCACGGTGGCTAGCCATGCGCCTCGTGGAATAGAGCCGCGGGAGGGATCGGAAGAGACATTCCCTGCAGCTCGCGCCAACACGGGTGGGGGGGAGGACGAGGAGGAGGAGGAGGAGGCGGCGGAGGAACCCCACACCGCCATCCAGGGTTCCGCGTGACTGCAGACACCCCCTCCTCCAAGCATGCCCGGCGCACGCCCCTCGAGATCGACATTATAACTCGTCCTCTCTCTCCGGCTCTCCGCGCGTGTGCGCGAGGGTGGGGGCGGGGGGTGGGGAACCCCGCGCTCGCGCGCGCGCGGGGCGGCAGCGAGGGAGCCCCCGCCGGGGGGCGCTGCTCCGGGTCCCCGCGGGGTCGCGGTGGGGGGGAGGGGAGAGGGGTGGGCACGGGGAGGGGAGGAAGAAGGATGGCGCACGCGGGGAGAACCGGCTATGACAACCGGGAGATCGTGATGAAGTACATCCACTATAAACTGTCGCAGAGGGGCTACGAGTGGGACGCCGCAGGCCCGGAGGCCGCCCCCACGCGTGGCATCTTCTCCTCCCAGCCCGGGAGCCGCCTCCCCCCGCCCGCGGCGCCCCGGGACCCCGCAGCCAGGACCTCGCCGCCGCCGCCCGCCACGCACCCCGCCGCCGCCGCCGCCCCGGCCCCGGCGCTCAGCCCCGTGCCACCTGTGGTCCACCTGACGCTGCGCCAGGCCGGCGACGACTTCTCCCGCCGGTACCGCCGGGACTTCGCCGAGATGTCCAGCCAGCTGCACCTGACGCCCTTCACCGCCAGGGGGCGCTTCGCCACGGTGGTGGAGGAGCTGTTCAGGGACGGGGTGAACTGGGGCCGCATCGTGGCCTTCTTCGAGTTCGGTGGGGTCATGTGCGTGGAGAGCGTGAACCGGGAGATGTCGCCCCTGGTGGACAACATCGCCCTGTGGATGACCGAGTACCTGAACCGACACCTGCACACCTGGATCCAGGATAACGGAGGCTGGGTAGGTGTGAGGGGGTGCGTGCGCGCGCGCGTGCGCGAGTGCGCTCGGGTGGGTCTGGGTTCGAGATCTCGGGTGTGAGTGGCTGTGGTTAGAGGGTGCGTGCCGGGAGGGGGGAGATGGAGTCGGGATTGGGTCCCAGGTCCTCCCCTTGGGTCTGGGGCAGGCTGGTTGAGCTGGAGAGTAAGATGGGCCTTTCCTGCGGCCCCGGCCGGCGCTTCCTGGCCCCAGGTGTTGCCCATCTCGTGGGACGCGAGGGCTCGGAGATCTAGCGTCCGCTCCAACGTGGTCCCAGTTAGCCGGTGGACGTGGGAGATGTCGGGGACCGCTCAGGCGCCAGCCCGCGGGGTCCGAGGCCCCCCTGGTGGACAGTGCCGTGGCCTCCACGTAGGTGTCCTCCCATGAGATGGACAGACCCCCCCAGTGGACCGAGACCAGGCCTCTGCTGGCTCACTCCGAACGCTTGCCCACACGAGAAGCGCAGGCGTAGCGGTTTCCCTGGAGCACGGAGCTGTGTGGGTGAAGAGGCAGGGTAGGCCTCGGCCCCTGGGCACATTCCCGGGGAGCGTGGCCCCCGGGCCCTCGGGGCCGTGGGCGCCTCCCCGGGAATCCTCAGCGAGGGGATTTGCTCTGCGAGCCTTCTTTGCATCCCACATCCCATGCAAGACTTAAACCTTCGCTGGCATCTTGGCGTCTTACTATCCCCCCACCTAGATCCGCAGCATTTGGCCACCTTCCCTGCTGAAAACTTGCACCCAGGTTATCTGTGTGAGGAGAGGTGGTTCTTAGCTTGGGATTTTCTTGAGCGCTGACTGCAGTTGAAGTAGCTAATCCCTATAGCTTCGCAGACTGTCTGTGAGGTGGTGGTTCTCTGGTCCGGTGCTACATAGAGCTCTCGTCATTCTACCACCCAGCAGTACTTTTTCATGAAAAGGGGTGGAGAGCAGGTCCTAAGAGTTGGGGTGTCTCGTCAAGATCTACACCTCATATGTAAGACAATCAAGTCATTCTTATCTGGTTTCTTTTTTTTTTAAAGACCACTTTGTTTTAATTTGAAGAGTTATCTTCCAAAGCACTTGCCTTTTCTAGTTTTGGGGGGAGAATGATTAATATTGTGTTATAGAACCTATCAGGTGCCAAGAGTCTAGAATTGACTGCACGTGGAGTTCAAACGCGTATTACTTGTTTTTACTACATCTCACAACATGAGCTGATGTTCAGAGCCCCAAAAGAGGGGGGGGGGGAAACCCCAAACAAACTGGATGCTTGAGTGAACATCTGATGTTATTTGATCAAAGGTGACAAAATATTGATGTTGCTATTCCATCATTAAAAGTAAAATTAACTAGGCTATCCACATTTAAGCCTCTACACTTCGAATGCTCTTTATGAATTGCCTGTTTGTTGGGAACCCACATTATCAGAATCTTTAGTAATTCCAGAAGAATTTGCTAAAGGATGAAAAACGTTTTTGTTAAGAGTTTCATTAAGTAGGTGGTTTGATTTTTAGTCACTGTATCCAGACTCCAGAAGGATCATTTTAAAATCAAAAGAAAAACTAATACTTTTACTACTTACATTTTTATGAAATTTTAAAACATTTTGCCTTCTAGTTGAAAGAAATCCAAGGTAATAACTGCCATCTATTAAGTTAATAAAAGGTGGGAAGCCAGGCCATATGTTTAGGATAGAAATTTAGATATAGCCCTGGCCTTGAGTTGAATTGCAGTATGTTAAGATCTTATACAACTGAGTTTCTTTTTAAATGAAGCATCACTTTTTTTTTCTGTTTCCCATTGGGTTTTCCTTGTCAAGCCTATCTTTGTGGTCAACAGGTATCTGGGGTTGATAAATGTACAGACTACATTTTAACGATGCCAAACCACAATGACATACTGTAGAACATGATAAAACACTTTTTTTTTTTGACAACTCCTATAGTAAAAATAAATCATATAGAACCACAAGTGACTCAGGGTAAAATGTGTAATAGTTTTCAGAACAACACATAGATGGTTGGCTATCTAGCAAAACAAAGGAATTTGGCACACAAAAAAGTATGTATCAGGAAATACATTCATATGTGAACATTTCGGAATATAAGTTGGAGTATTTGCAAGTTATTAATGATTCAACCATCAATTCAAATGTGTGGTTTTCATCTTAAGTTTTCTTTTTTAAAGGCATCTGGCATGCAGACAGCTTTTCCTCCAGATTTGCACCAGTCACAGTTGCATCTGTAATAATAGCTTGGATCGTACGGTGTTGGGTTGGTAACAGTGAGGCAGGTTCAGGAGAGGGCTAGCATAGTTCCTTGCCCTGAGACCACAATGTGGCATTTCTAGGGCTCTGTAGATCACCTTGATCTCTAGAACACTTTACGGTATTCTTGATGTCATCTTTTCTGTTCCTTGCTTTTCTTTTGCAAAGTCCAGACCCTTCCTTGGCTGAGGGGAGTTCTTCATATCCTAGGCTGTATAACATGGAGAAAGCATTCCTTGTAATGATCAGCTTCTGATAAGTGGTCCCTGAAGCCTTCAAATTAATAAAAGACTAAAGAAGTAATTGGGTGTAGAATGGGGTGTGGCTTCATTCCTAAGTCTGAATAAGGCTTTGTGTGGCATGCAGAGAAAGAGGAAAGAGAGAGCATTAGCTTTAAAACTGCCTAAGACCTTGGCACTGAAGTGTGGCTCCCCGACCAGCAGTCTGAGTGTTATTGAGAGCTTCTTACAGCTGCAGAATCTAAGACTCACCCCAGTGCTACTGTGATTTGTGTGCATGTTGAAGTGCCGTGTGCTCCCTACTAAGTTGACTCCTAGGAGTCTATTTGTTGTTGTTATTGTTTTTGGTGGTACCAGCTACTGAACTCAAGGCTTCACTCTTGCTTTGCTTTCTTGCTTGGATGGTGCCCGGCCACTTAAACCATGCGTCTGGGCTTTTTTTGGAGATGGAATCTCAGGAACATTTCTCTCTGGGTTGGTCTTTGAACTTTACTCTTCCAGACTTCAGCCTTATGAGAAGCTAGAATTACAAGGTTTAAGCTACCAGTGCCTGGCTTCTGAGGGACATCTTATTTATTTATTTATTTTTTAGGAAGAATCACATCCTGGAATGGATTGTGTAGGGCCTCTTTTTTCCTCTTTCCTGGAATACCAACTTTCTCAGATGGTCACTAGACCGGTGGGACCCTGTGAAGTAGAGTGGAGAGAGGGAGGGATAGGTGAGCAGTCTTCTAAGAATGTCATTTTGATGTACACCTTTTGTTTCTTACAGTATTTTTAGTATGAGTGTGTTTGTGTATTTATTATATGAAGTAGACCTACATGGTCAAGGGAAGGAAAAAAGTATCTGGATTCTTAAAAGGAAAATTCAAGAGCATTTTCCATGGTAGTTTTGTAACTGTTTTTGTAATTGATTATCAGTGGTCCATTAAACTAAGATGATTTTCCTACTGCAATTAAAAGGCAAGAAATTTGCTCCTTTAATGGATGTATTAGTATTTTGGGGGGGTGGGGGGGAGTCAATCATGGAGCTTGAACTCAGGGCCTGGGTGCTGAGCCTGAGCTCTTTCACTCAAGGCTAATGCTCTACCACTTTGAGCCACACACCACTTCTGGTATTCTAGTGGTTAATTGGAGGTAAAAGTCTCAATTGACTTTCCTGCCCAGGCTGACTTTGAACTTGATCCTCAGATCTGAGCCTCCTGAGTAGCTAGGCTTATAGGTATGAACCATCAACACCCAGCTCTGTTAGTACTTTATCTCCTTACAGCACAGTTTAAGTTCTGTTAAAGAGTTTTTGGTGGCCTTGCAGTTGTTTTGAGACTAGGGACTCTTGCTTGTAAAGAGCAGAAGCATGAAGGGTAAGCTGATGGTAAAGGAAAATTGTGAACCTTTCATGCTATAAACCAAGAAGTAGGACTGTCCAACTGATGTTGAGGAGTGATTCATATATTTTAAACAAGAACATGCAGGAGATTGACTTCATTCAGTTGATGAGGGAGTAGTCAGATTTTTGTGTCTCTTTTCTGAATATAGTTCACATGTATGCATCCATCCAGCTAAATTATTATTAACTGGGAATTGGTACCATGCTCATGCCAGTGTTCACTGTTCGTGAAAAAGCCTCATTTTTCTATTGGTTGAGTATCAGCTGCTTACGGCCCAGTTTTGGCAGTGAAATGATGGGATTAAAAATAACATTACAAAGATACAGTCTTAAATAATCCATTTAATGATGAACTTTTCCTTGGGAAAGTGCATCTTTCTGCTGGCTAAGAATCACATGGCCCCTTTTAATAATTTATTTTGTAGGAAAAGAATGCATTATTGCTCTTGGAGTTTTCAGTCATGTGCTCTTGAGTGATTATATTTCTGGACCTTCATACATTTTTTTTTTTTTTTTTAGTTCACTGAGTTTTCTTCCGTGTTAGGGCTTTTGGTTGCTATTTAATGTGCGCTGAGAACATTCTTTCATGCATCTTACTTTGAGTTGTGCTGTCTAGTGAGAACAGACTGTTCTTTCTTGTGAGCCTTGATGGAATTGGTACATGTCGTATTGCTTAAATGTCATTAGGCCACAAAGAGCATACCAGGTAACAGAAAGCCACAGATTAAAAATAAATAAGAGCCTGCTTCTCACCATTTTCTCCCTTCTTCTCGCTTCCTTTTCTTCCTTTCTGCTCCTTGTCCTACTCCATGTTTTGGGAGGGATGAGAAACCCACTCCTGAAGCAGCATGTGGGTGCTTTGCGCGTGGATGGGCCCGTCTCCCCACCCACTCTGAGAGCCTCTCCGCGTGTCTCTGCAGTCCGTTAGCCAAGTGGTATTCAGCAGGAGGGCATTTGTGCTAGAAAACAACACTCTCTTTGTAGCCTGCAAGGAGAAAGTGTTCTTTTCCCCCAGAGCTATAATGTATTGGAGGATCAGAGGTTCTCTTAAACCTTTTGGAGGTAATGCGATATCACCTTATTCAGGTATGACAGTCGCCTTCCAATCTGGTTACCGAGTCCCCTGGCTACATCTAGAGATCACCCAGTCTGTTTACTTCTGTGGGAAGTGTCTCCTTCCTTCCTTGTGGTTTGATGTCTGCACAGAATTTGTGATGAAAAATCACTCAAGAACTGAGACAGTTACTCACAGACTAGGTGGCAAGGCCTATGTGTGTCCTGGGTTAGACTGAAGACACGGGAAGGAGAGGTTGTTCCTGGCCTAGATGAACCGAAAGGCCAGGATTTTCAGTGTCTTCATCAACTCATTGGTACCACACAGCCCCACAAGCCAGATTCCTGGACTACAGCATTTAGAAAGAAAAAGCAAATAACCCAACAGATGCGATTTTACTTCTGTTTTTATCTAGAAAAGTTATTTCTAACCTTAAAGCTGTTCATGTGTGCATTAGGCCTAATTTAAATAAGGGGCAAAAATGCAGATAACTTAAAAACTACTGTCCTCACAGAAGGAGGCCTAACAGAACTGAAAGGCAAGGGGGGAGTTCCCTTTTTAGATAGTAACCCACTAAATATTATTTATGCACATTAGGAAGACTTAATAAACACCAGTCTACACTTTGTGAAGAATTGCATTAGTGCTTCTTAAGTAAAAAAACAATGAAGGCTCTGATTAGGATGATTAGAGCTGGGTAATTTGAAGAGCTTTCTTAAATAACGCATTCTTGTCTCTGGAAGGTTTTGAACCAGAGCAGAGCTGCTTGCTTTGGGAGAGAAGAAAAAGCTGCTATTTCAAGCCTGCGTCACTCTACTCTCAAACGCTTCTCTTCTGAAATGTGACTTCCATTTTTCGGAAAGTCTTGGTCCACTGTGATACCATTTTCCTCAGGAGCAGGTGAACGTGTTGCTTACAGTGCTTACAGTCCTCTTTTTGAAACTTACATAGCTTTTTTCCCTTTTTGCAGTATTCCTGTGGTTTTGGTGTTGTTTGTTTGTTTGTTTTTGATGTGCCCAGAGCTTTGTCCGCATGTCACCCGCCTGTCCTCCCGAGAGAATTGAGGATGTGACTTCTGTTTCTCCAAAAGAAGTTGGGTTTTCTCATAGAGCCTATACTTGCTGTCACCCCCTACCTGCCTGCTCACTGAGCACAAGCTGACCCTCCGTGCAGCACCTTGCTACTATTCAACTGGTAGAATTTGCCTGGAGAATAGCAATATGTCTAGATTTTAGCATGAGAGGGCAGAAATGGGGGTGTAGCCATAGGTGTAGTATACCCCCATCTAATCTTGTCATAAGCAGCAGCACAGGTAAAAATGCTGCCAACGGAAGCTAGCCAGAGCTTATAAATCCCAGGGCAGAGCAGATAAAAGGTGGTGTCTTAGTGGCAGCGTTTTCACGTCTTCCCATCTCTGTAGTACAAAATGATGGTGTGTAAGACATAACTTGAGTCTTCCATACATTTTGACTGAACTAAAATCACTTGTAGTGAGAACTACTTCCCTAAACAGTCTCCCAAACGTGCTACAAAGAGAACATCTCCCCGACGTGCTGGGGTGGCTAGTTTGCTTTGGCTCCTTGGGAGATTTTCTTGGGCGATGGAACACATTCCATGAAGAGATGAAGGATGGAACACACCTCTGTTTACACACTGTCCGTGGGGCATGTGCCTCCGTGGGAAACTCCTCCATGGGAATATTCGCATTTCCATTTGGCCACCGTTTTGCCTTCAGAATTTCAGAACAGGGCCATATTCCCTTTTAAATTAATAATCAGCTGTCTGAGGCGTTGGTGTAATGAGTCAGAAGCTTATGACTGACTCTACTCTGTTCTTTATTATGTATGTCTCCCCCAAAACAAGCCCGGAACCCACTGTGTCAAGCGAAGCCTTAATTCTTCAAAGGAGATTTTCTGTTTCCCATTGAGACCAATACATCTCTTCTTGTGACAGTTGCAATGACAATATTTCTCTATTTTTAACTGTCGAGTAGACAGTTAAGTTGCAAAAGAGTAATGCAGTGTATACTCATTTTAATGCTTGGAGCCCCAAACAAGGAATCAATGTTGCAGCTTGTCTTTTCTTGACTTTTTCCAGTTCTCTTAAGCAGATAACTAAGGCTTCTTTATGACTCGAGTCTAGGTTATTGACTCTGAAATTGAAATGCAGCCAACTCTCCCTCTCAACTGCATTACAATTGTCTAAGAGCATTTGGAGCACAGACTTAGTCCTACAAGTTTAGTGCCTATCTAGTATATAATATTTATCCTCACTACAATTAGGGTAGGAATAAAACTATTTAAAATTATATCATCAGCTCTAGATATTGATTGTGTCTTTGGAAAAGAATGTTGGTCCATTAAAGCACCTCTATGTTTGAAATTGCAGGGCTGTATCCTAGCCATTTCTTTCATGGGTTCCTATCAGCTTTAAATACACACACACACACACACACACACACACACACACACACACACACTCACTCACACACCACTGAGAACCTAAGAAGAGTTTTAAAGTATTTTATAACAAAATTAAAATAAGTACAATGAGGTAGAGCCACTTACTAAACATTAAAGCGATAGTATAAGGAGAAAATGATCTGAGGAAGTTTCTGTGTGTGTGTGTGTGTGTGTGTGTATGCGCATATGCACATAGGTGCCAATACTGGGTCTTGAACTCAGGGCCTGAGTTCTATCCCTTAACTTTGTCTCTAAAACCTGATGCTTTACCATTTGAGCTACATGTCTACTCACTGCTTTTTGGTGGTTAACTAGAGTCTTATGAACTTTTCTACCTAGGCTGGCTTTGAAGCTCCGTCCTGATGTGAGAAAGAGTTAATTAAGGAAAATGAACAGTTGTCCACAAAACTTAGCGCTGAGTAATTAGGGTAATGATGGGTATAGAAAGATCTGGTGACTGAGAAAAGTATGCACATTGTTATATTGATTTTACAAAAACAGGAAAAAATATTGGAGGCCTATTGTTTGCAAAGCTTTGGGCTACTTGTTTCCATTAAATAAAAATGTGTAGGACAGTGATTTCTTGGGAGAGCTTGTCAAGCAGTGAAGGCTGAGTAGTGTATAAGCCTTGACAATCTTTACTGGACAGAGAGGTCTGGTTTAGCCTGAAGGCATTTTGGAAGAGTTGCACATGGGCGATGACTTTGAGGCAAACTGTGGGGAACAGATAGTGGTGTCGGCAGAGGATTCCAGAGCAGTCAAGGTAGGCAGGGCTGGGTGATATCTGTTTTGGGAGCTGTGGAGTCTCATTTGACTAGAGCATCAAGAGCACTTGGAGATTCTACTTAGTGAATGTATCATTTGGTCCTAACTTGATAGATGTTGGAAGGATCCCAAAACAAGACAATAAGTGGGTGTGAGGAAGATGGATGAGGCAGGCTGGATGGGGAGGCTGCAGAAGGAAACAGCCGAGTCATGTGAGTTGGGTGGAGAATGACAGGGTAGTCGTGGAGGTGGTACACAAGGTGAACCAAAGGACAAAATGTCAGGAGTGAGGGAAGAAAACCATCAGAGGATTCAGGGAGTGTACAAAGCCAACAGTATCTTCAAGAGAGAAAGCAAAGACAAGAGAAGTTACGACTTGGTGATTTAAATGTGATGAATATAATTTTGAACATTTTAAACTTCAACTTCTGTGAGGATGCCCAAGTCAAATGCTCAGTAAGAAGCTGGATGGATGGATTAGTTCTAATTAGTGTCTTCCCATTTGTGGCTCTAGGACTGACAAAATCAAGGCTCTCTCAATCACTGGGACTTCTTTATGAAATACTTCTCGTATTAAATTCAGGGTCATGGGCTGGGAAGGTGGCTCAGTGGTAGAGCGCTTGCCTTGCATGCATGAGGCCCTGGGTTCGATTCCTCAGCACCACATAAGCAAAAAGAAAAAAGCCAGAAGTGGTGCTGTGGCTCAAGTGGTAGAGCGCTAGCCTTGAGCTGAAGAGCTGAAGGCTAGCCCAGGCCCAGAGTTCAGGCCCCACGACCAGACCCCCCCCAAAATAAATAAATAAATAAATTCAGGGTCTCACCTAGCATCGTGGGTAGTGGATGGATAACTGCATATTGATGGGATTAAGAAAATTGCAGTTTAGAGGCACTTTGGGTATCTAAGCCATGGTAACTAGTGAATGCTCCCCATTCTCTTACTACAGAGTGTGTTGGCCAAACGTTACCTCCTATTGGTGCATTAATATTTAACAGAAACAAAACCAAAAAAAGACCTATTAATTTATCTTTTTCATTATATTGCCAAGGTACGTTGTTCCTCCCTAAAAGTAAATCTGGATTTCACTTAATAATAGACATACAAGAATAATGAGTCCTTAAAATCAACATTAGACACCAAACTGCTAGTGGTCACATATCTGTTTAATTAGCATCAGTTCATTGTTCAAGGGGGCTTTCATTTTGACATGTCCATGTATGTGTACAATATACTTTGATCAGACTCATTCCCACATATTTTTGTTTATATGAAGTTGAACACACACAAAGACTATACATATATGCTTCCCTCTCCTCTTTCCTTGAATTTCATGTTACCTAAACTGTGAAGGTCTTGATGATTGAGATTGATTATTCATCACTTTATCATTAAAGAATGAAAAGCTTGCCAGGCACCAGTGGCTCATGCCTAGCTAGCTGCTCAGGAGGCTGAGATTTGAGGACTGTGATTCGAAGCCAGCCTCTGGAGGAAAGTCTGTGAGACTCTTCTCTCCAACTCACCACCAAAAAGTCAGCACTGGAGCTGTGGTCCCAGTGGTAGAGCACCAGCGCGAGCAAAAGAATTAAGGGACAAAGGGACAGTGCCCAAACCCTGAGTTCAAGCCCAGAACTAGCACACACTCATGTGTGTGCACATACACACACACACACACACACACACTATACAAGGCTTGTGTAAGATTCTCATGGTAGGGAGCAAGGTAAATGTTAACTCTGAACAGACATGAAAAGAACAGCATGGAAGTCACCAAGATGAGTGGGCCTCCAGTCCTCCTAGAAAAGCGAGCAGCCAACTGAAGCTAGAAGTCGTTATAGCTTAGCATCCCCAGAGGTGAGAGAACCAGGAGTTCATTTCTGAAGACGTGCAGTATAGGCTGTCAGTGCTGCTACAGATCCAGCTGTCGGCCTGGTCACTTTACCCACGTTCTCCACTCTGGTTCAGGAAAGCCTCCCAGCCAGTCTGTGGTTTTGAGAACTGGGGGAATTTGTATTTTGAGAATCTTCTGGGTTTAGCACAAAGGACACTCCAAACCTTGTTGCTCATCATTTGTCATCTGTTCGAGAGAAAGACTGTATGACTTGTTTACTCGTAATGAAGCCTCGTCATACTTCTCCAAGGGCTTTTAAAAGAAGGATTTGTCCCCTTGCAGACGTCCCCATGAATGAAACCACCAGCAAATTCTCTTTCCCTTTCCCCTCCCCCTCCCCTTCCTCCCTCGCTTTTGAGGCCATCTGTGCCTTGCCTTCCCACTGCCAGCCCCTCTTCAAGTGGCTTATCTTTGAGTGAATTCAGAAACTTCAAATTATAAAGGACACACAGATAATTGGCCTGGTCTCCAAACTATCTGTCCCCTGCGCTGCTGCCAGATCCTTCTAATGAATACATCCAGTGACAGTGGGGTTCTTGAGCCTGTCCGGGTCCGTGAGAAAATGAGCCCCTCCGCTTTGTAACAGCTTGTGGCTCAGGGGGAGACGTGACAGCCACTGCCCAAGTTTTCTTTGAATGTAGTTTTCTTTCCCATAAATGATACTTTGAGAATCCAGTGGAGGGGTTATTAGTTTTCTATTTCATGCTTGGCCTGTGTGTGGGAATAACACAAGCTGTCACTGCAAATCAGTAGCTTAAACAAGCTTTGTCTGGTTCATGTGAACATTTAATATTTGGCTCGATTAAAAATTAACTGATGAAAAGTACATGTCGTTGGAATTTGAAAATACCTTTTGTACGGAATATTTCAAAGGCATGACCAATGAATAAATGGGTGGTTTTTAAAACACAAAGCCTTGTGGGGGTGTGGGTGGGGCTAATCTGAGCAGACAATCATTTTAAGGCCTCTCTACCTGTTTGGTCTGGCATGTGAAAAGCAATGTCCTGTTTGTGGTTGCTAAGTTACTCAAAAATGAGCGAATAACTTTTTTTTTAATTGTTGTTGTTAGTTTTAAATTGGTCACAGGTTTAAAACACATAGGACAAAAGATCGGCTATTCATTTATCCAGCACATTTACACCCTTTACCTATAGCACGAGGTCAAGCGTGTAGGCCCACGGTCAGGGGTGGGGTGGCCACAGATCATAAAAATCCAGTGCTGCGGACTGTCCTGATGCTAGAAGAGGATGTTCAGCAGCAGGAGACATTTGTTAGAACAAGGAGGTCTTCCCCGGAAGAGCAGCAAAACCTCCAGGGGGAGCAGGGCAGAGCCTAGTGGGTGGAGGACCAGGGAGAGCAAAATGTGTCCACAGAAAACTTCTTCCACAACAAGCTTTGTAGAGATGGAAGAGTAGATCTGGGGTGATGCAGGAGCGTGGGTCACTGGGGTGGTGCTGTGGGGATCAGAACAGCTGGGGATGGAGAGCTTGGCTGTAAGTGAGATATATATATTATATGTGTGTGTATACACATATATACACGCACACACATCTATGTGTATGTATATATATATGTATATATATCTTTTTGTTGTTGTTCAGTCATGCGGCTTGAACTCTGGGCCTGGTCACTGTCCCTCAGCTCTTGAGCTCAAGGCGAGAGCTCTACCGCTTGAGCCACAGCACCGCTTCTGGTTTTCTAGTGGCTTATTGGAGATAAAAGTCTCATGAGTTTTCCTGCCCAGATTGGCTTTGAACCGCAATCCTCAGATCTCAGCCTCCTGAGTAACTAGGATTACAGGTAGGGAGCCACCAGCACCCGACATGTGTGTGTGTGTATATATATATATATATATATATATCTTTAAAGGAGGATGCTGTCAGTGATAGTCTGAATATTTCAAAGCAGCTCTCATTTCTTTTCAACTACAATAGTCTTTTTTTCTATAATCATTTTCAAAAACAGTGTGGTCATTGTGCTGCTTAGGTAGAAACACCTCCCTCCCCTCCTCTCCAGCCTAGTTTTATGTTTTTTTAAATTAACATGGTCTGCTTGAAAACTTGATGTTGTTAGCATCAACGTTGCAATAAAACTTCATTTAGGATCCGTTAATAAAAGGGCATTGGAAGAATTCATTCACAAATGCAAGGCAGTGTGCATAGAATTTTTCTCCCAAGTTTGAAAAAGAAAAGCGCAATAGTGGTCGGTAGGATTTTAGATTTTCCCAAGGAATTCCATATCTGTTGGTCCATTTGGTCTTTCCAACATCCCTAAGTCAGGGAGGGATTAAATTCCAACTTTTCCCTGCTGGGGATTCTCTAGCTTGTTACCTGTTTATTCCCAAGGGAAGAGAAGATTTTGTAAGAAAGCAGTGTAAGTGCCCCGCATTGCAGGGCCGGTTTCAAGGAGAGACCAATAGCTCCTGCTATCATCCTGCTTCTCTGGGGATGGCAGAAGACCTGAGATTGCTTAATCAAATAGGTTTCATTTGCAAGCAGAGTATCCTTGACTGCGTTCTGTCTGAACAGTATCAGCAAAATTAAAATTCAGTCTTTTTGTTTCTGGTTGTTTTCCTTCTTTTGGTTTGACTTCTGAAGTGTTTTTTTTTTCTTTTTCTTTTTCTGAACTGGGCAACCCCTGGCTAGTGCCTATAATCCTCGTTACTCAGGGGCTGGGATCGGAAGAGTGTGGTACAGACAAAGCCTGTGAGACTCTTTATCTCTAATTAACCACCAAAAAAGCTGGAAGTAGAACTGTGGCTCAAGTGGTACAGTGCCAGCCCTGAGTGAAAAAGCTCAGGGACAGCACCCAGGAACTGAGTTCAAGCCCCAGTATGGTCATAAAAATTACCAAACGAAGAACGATTTTGCTGGAGATGGGCATCTAGTTGCCTGCCACCATAGATGAACTAGCAACCCTTGTAAAAAGAGAGTAGCAGAGTTAGTGAGAAACTTCTCCAAGCCCCACAAGTGTCTCTTCCAATAGAGCAAAAGTGGAATTTGATCAACATACATGATGCTTCTTGATTGTCCCTCTTTAATAAAGGTGTTACTTACTTTTTAAATTGGGCTCCCCTCTTTGAGTGTACAGGAAAAAAAAACCCTATCAAGCGCTCATTGAACTTACCATATGGCAGGGCCCTCCTGTTAGGGCTTAGCCACAGCACTTAAAGGGCACGTCCGTTTCCACTTCACTCATTCAACAGATGTTTTTGAAGAGTTTACTTTGTGCCAAGCACTCGTCTAAGGTGCTGAAGCTGGCACAGAAAACATGAAAGTCAAGAACTGTCTTTTATTTGTCTCTTGAATGCAATCCTGTAGACACATCAGACAGCAAATAGCTGCAGACGAATGGAGAGAGGAGAGTGGGTGAATTCAGTTGTAATGTTCAAAGTACACATGTAAAAATGGAACTTGGGATGAATGGGGTTGGGAGCTGTGAAGGATGACATTGGACTCATAACCTGATGTATTAAATTGAAATAATGAATTAACAGCTCAATAGAAAGTCTACCTGGCAAAGCAGAGGCGAGGGATGGGAGGGAGGGATACAGGGAGGCCTGTGCCACTGCACGCTCTTGGCACAGCGGAGCTAATGGCTTTTCTTCATTAGCAGCTGAAGATGGTGTTCTACTCGAAGATTAATGCTATTCGTAGAATCTGGCTCTGAACATCAGTTTCAAACGAGTTCCCATTCACAACCTGGCATTAAAAGCCGTGGCTTCTATTTGGGGTGCAGGTGTTTGAAGCATGTTTTCCCTTGCCAGTCAGTCACGCTTCAGATTTCCATTTATCACAGCATCGGTCATCGACCTCGGCACCACTAGTCAGGAAGGAAGGAAGCGAAGCATTTATGGAGTCCCCTTGGGTGTCAGAATGGCAAGTTTGACCCTTTTTTGGATAGGAGATGATTTAACCTCAGTAACCTCCTCCGGAGAGAAGGAAGTGGACTAGATAGAAGATGAGGAAACTCCAGTATCTTCTCCTAGAAAGAGGCAAAGCCAGGGTCCTGTAGACAGACCAGCTGACAAAGAAGGTCCTCTGGAACTTAAAGAGAAGTTTAAACATTTGAAAGAGAGACCTATTAGTAAAAAAAAAAAAAAAGGCAGATGTTGCAAGGGAAGCTTTGGTTTCTTTAAAAATCCAATTAGCCCTTGTTCTTTAAGTAAGGAAGAGGTGAAGGAACTCTTTTCTCACAGCACGAATTCTTCCTAGAGGAAAAAAAAAAAAAGGAAAGTTAAATGAAACTTTGCTTGCTTCCCTTGGATTCCATGAGTCTGTATAAATACCTGTTTTTTTTTTAAAAAGTAGGGGTCAGGGATGTGGCTCCCTTGGCAGAGTGCTGGTCTATGAGTCCAAGTGGCAGGTACTGAGTTTGAGTCCAGGTCTCAGTCCTTAAAAAAAAAAAAAAAAAAGTAGCTGCCTCATTTTCAAGACTAGATTCCTGTTTCCAAGGCCTTCAGGGAAGGGCACTGGTGAAAGTAACAGAGCTGGACCTAACCGCTGGAACCCGTGATCTCACTGTCCACCGTAACCTGCCTAATGTCTTAATAAAAAGCCGGGCAAGGCTGCGGTTTCCCTCAGCTCTGAGCCTCCTCCCTAGGCTGGTCTTATTTTAGGCATAACCTTAGTATGGTTTTTATTGCCCCGCGATGGAATGACATGTGACTCAAGTCTACAAGATGATGATATATCTGTTTTTAGACTTAGCTGTAAATTTTATTCTACTTGTAAACAAACCCACCTGTAGAGCCCTGCCTTTATCCAGTTAGGGTTGTTTCCATCCCCTGCATGCTAATTTGGATACTTTGGCCTAGAACAACAAAGTGTTTCCAGAATAACTGTTGAACAGGATGCAGTGTATTGACTTGTGGAACTCAGGGAGGTCCAGCTTGGGCCAGTAAACTCTTATACTTAAAAGCTAGCTTTGGACAAGATAGTAATCTCTTCCTCCCTCCTTAGGAAGCCCATCTCTACTCCTACTTTCTCATGAACGGTATATCTCTTTGTTATGAAGCAGATACAAATCGAATATTAAGATAAGTTGAAGTTCACATGCAGAATGCGAAACTCAAAAGAAGAAGAAGCTCTGAAGTGTTAAGACATTTGGTTAATATAGATACATTCTTAAAAATTAAAATTCTCCCCCAGGCACTGGTATGCCTTTTTAAAGTAGAACTATGTGATATTTCACAAGGAAGCGAAAAAGGAAGGGAAATTATTATTCAAGCAGAGGGACGATAGTAACCTTTCATTAGGCGAGACCAAGAGTTCAACAGGAACCTCCCCAAGCCCCCAAACCCAGGACTCCTCATTAGTTGAACTAAACAAGTCACCAGCTCTTTCTTCCCTGTCTCTCTCTCTTGTTTAATGAACCACACGGGTTGTTTTTTAAGTTGACCCAATATAATCCAGAATGTTTAATTTATAAGCTATAAACCAACAGCATAATATTTAAAAGGCTGCCTGTGTGTGTGTGTGTGTGTGTGTGTGTGTGTGTGTGTGTGTGTGTGTGTGTGTATGTTGTTCTTTAACAGGTTGTGTGTGACCTCTTAGTGACAAACTTGTGCTGTCAGGAAGAGGAAAGCGTAGGCTGGATTCTGGGCTTCTGGTTTCCAGTGTGAAAAGGAGATGGTTGGGATTCTTTTCAATGTCCTTAGAGAAATAAGGAGTGCCTGTTTGTTTCCGGTTCTGGAATTTGTGAGTAGAAAAAACCTTTATGACGGCGAAGTGTAGTAATATTTTCAGAGATCTCTGTTTAAGGATAATTACCCTCCACACAAGTAGAGCAGGAAGTAATTTCACCCCTCTGTGCAGAAGGAGGTTAGAAAGTTTTCATGCGAAGTTCACGCGCAGCTCCCGAGAGCTAATCAGTGATTGCCAACCAGTCGTCTTCAACAGAGTGACGGTGGTGCTGCTGGTGGTGGTAGTGGTGATGATGATGGTGATAATGCTGGTGGTGGTGGTATTTGTGTATATTAAAGCATATATAACATGTTGGGGATTGTTAGCGACAACACACTGCTCAGCTTTTGGAGTTTTCAGGAAGCTTCTCTCTACCAAGGCCCCCAGAAGTGATGACTTGGGGCAAGCCTCCCCAGTGGCAGGCAGGATGCGGAGAAGCCTGTTTAGGAAACCATTTATCTCGAGTAGACATAGCATCTGCAATGACCTGAGCAGAAACAACAATGGCAGTGACATCAGCCTCACAGCCTTTTTTCCCTGGCATAAGAAACCAGTTATGTAAGGAAAAAGGAATTTCTCTGGGGAAGAGTCCTAGAAAGAAAGCAGCAGTTGAGATAAAAATAACAAAGATATAACATAGGATCCGAATGTTTTCTGTGTTTTCCCATCCACGCTCGAGGCCTTGCGCGACTGACTGCTCATTGCCACCCATCTGGGCTGGATGGCCCTGTCCATTTGACTGGTATACACCCGAGTCCAGTGGAATTGCTGGGTACCGTGGAGTTAGTGGAACTGTACTTTAGATTTGTCCTCAGCATACCTAGCTGGAAGAAGGGATCTTTCAGGGGAAGCTTGCTGTAAAAATGGAAGCCCAGGGCTTTCTGGAAGGAAGGGTGGTGAGTTTGGTCTCTCATCTAGGACCAGAATCTGAGCTGTCCTGGTTCAGGTATCTGCACCCGCCATCATGGATCATTACAACCTCCTCTGAAGCTGTGTTCTCACGCTACAGGTCAGGGTCTTGTAAAATAAGTTCTTGTCACAGTAAAGCATGTGGCTGCCAGATTACACCTCAGAGGCCCTCCCCCCTGCTTCATCCGGAAGACTTCCAGGTACTGTGGAGAAAAGATGCTGTTTCTATGCTGAGTCTGATTCAGGGGGTGGGGTGGAGGGGTCATGCTGATAAATGGTGATAAATAGTAGTGGCCACCACCGTGTGAAGAAAGAGGAGGAAACCCAGCCAAACTCTCTTGGCTCCAATTTTATGCAAATTGGCTTAACAGAATGCAAATGATTTCTCAGTAATTCAAGGCCCAAGGACACAGGCTCAGCTGTTTACGGTAGTGTCTCTGGGCTTTAGATCCAGCCGCTTTTGAGGCAGGGCAGGGCTCCAGCAGGACAGGTTACAGATGGCTTGGGAAGGAATGGCCGCCTGCAGCAACAGACACCACGCCTGGAATTGCATCCACGGAGCTGCAGCTTTTCCTCTGGCAGAAAACAGTACAAGATTGATGTGTCTGGGGACCAGGAGAATGTCAACGCAACTCATGCTTTCCAAAGGCCCGTATTTCTCGTATCCCCCAATGTTTCTATGATCATGGTATATATGAAACACTTCCTTCTCCCGTATATGATGATTGGTTATTTACCTGCTGCAGGCACTTGAACTATATATTGAGAAAAGGCTACTATGTACCACCTAAGTGTGGAGCTATGACCCTGTATCTAAATGTACTCTACCCTTAGGTTGCCAGAATGAATGCAATACTATTTCATCAGTACATTTTATATTAATTACATGTTAAGGCAGTGTTTTTGGATATACTGATTTAAATAAAAAATATCAAATGTGGTCACTAGGAAATATAAATTTTGTTTCAATTGGACAGTACTGGTCCAGACTTGTAACAATTCATTACAGGATGTGAACACTATTCCCACACTTGGGTGTTATTCTATGCATTCTGGTTCTGGGATCACATTTTTGTTGATTTCCATATTTGCATATTATTATGCAGGAAGTTGAAAAGCCTTTTTTTCCTCTGAAATTGGGGTACAGTGGAGATCATTTGCAGTATCCTGTATAGCCCTGTTTAATGTGTTTGTTTCCAGGCTGTGGTTAGTCCCACTGACTGTCTCTTATAGGAAGGCAAGCCTTGCATGCCTTCGCATGAGAAAAGAAGGGGGAAACTGCCAGCCTGCAGTTAGAGCTGGGTTGGGAATAGAATTTCAGCCTTTGACTTGCAGCCCAATGCCCATTAAAATAGGCTAAAACTTGCTCGTGGAAATATTTTCTTGTAATATTTCTTCCAAAAGTAATAGAACATAGTCAATTTAGAGATATTTATGTGTACATGTGTAAGGCAGATATGTTTGTGTACATATCCCACAGCCAGCTAACATGATGTCACCCAAGGTCGCATTGGATATTCATTGTCAATGTGCAACTCCCGTTGGGATTTTCCCATCCACTTGAGGGAAGGGTAGGGTCAGGGTGGCAGGCGTGTTGTCACAACCAGGGCTGTTTTCTTCTGTTGGAAGTCAGACAGTTATGTTGAGCTCCTGGCAATGTGATGCAAGGTTGGAGAGTCTTGAGATTGAGTGTTAGTCATCAATGGTATAGAAACACAAGGCAGGTTCCCTGGACCATTGAGGGTGGGGATTACATCTGACATAGGAGATGGCTTAGGACTGGGATAGAAAGGTGAAAATTCCTAGGAAGAAGAAAGAGGCTGTGAAGGCCAAGGCGTGGCGGCAGGAGCGGCAGGTGGGAGCTGTGTAGCCTCCAGAGGCCTGGAGGGGCCGCGGCCTTGGGCGTGCCTTGCTGGCCCTGCTAGGTACTTGCTGTTCTGGCATGTCACATACTTTCCTGAATATGTGTTTCTTCGTCTTCAAGTGCAAGAATTGAGTAAGAATCCCAGTACCATTTTGAAGATACAGCAATTGGCAAAGACTGTATCAACCAGGTCTGAGTTTCTATTGCCATTCCTTCTGCTGCCTAACACATTCAAGGTCACCACGATCATAAGTGTGGTCATTGGCTGAACCCTTCACCTGGCCCTGAATTCTAATTACCCTCTAACTGTGGCCAAATACCTACATATACTTAAATAAATACCTACCTCCCGACATAGGTGCATAGCTATTGTAGAATGAGATCTAAAAGTGCTTATTTCCTCTTGTCGTTCTGGGCTCTTTCTGTTCTCTTCATCCCAATGCTTTCTGAATTCTAATTATTTCTTACCATATGTCTTCAGAGTGTGGTATTAAACAGGTACTCCTTCCCTCACATTGATCACAAATTTTACCAAATCTTCTTTTTAATCTTAAACGATTTCCTCATCTTTTATACCTCCTGTGAGTTAAACAAGCTTCCAGGCTAGAGATGAATGACAGAAGGACCTAACTACTTTTTCTCCCCAGGACTGTATTTTAACCGCAGGGAGACAAAGCCCCCCCCCACCGGCCCCCCATCTTGGAGCAGCTTTGTAGAATCCTCTCAGGAGCACATTCCCTCACTCCAGCTTCCAGCCACCTCTTCCGCCTCATTATACTTTGCTTAGCACTGAGAAGCCTGGCATGGTTTCTGTTGGAATGAAAAGTTTGGCAGGGCTGCCCTAGACAACAGCACCACAAAACACTGTGGCAGAAGGTTTGGTCTACATACCAAGGCAGCCAAAGTATTAATTGCATTCTCTGTGATCACACAAAAAAAGGCGCTGAATTATTCTCTTCATGTTTTAAGAATGACAGGCCTTCGCACTTCAGACTCAAAGCATAGTGCATCACATGGCAAGGAGAAGCTAGATTTGAGGACAAAAATTAAAAAAAAAAACAACCCAAAAGCATAGAAATGAAATGGATTGGTTGCCAGATACTCCTTACAAAGATGGACAGGTAGCCTGTGTCATGATTGATACTGTAAAATGGATATCAGGGAAAGGCCAACGAAGAGTTTTCATACATTTACATGATCTAACTTCACAATCTGAGATCTTATTTCAGACATTGAAATGGGACTTTCTGTAATTGCTTCATTATTTCTTTATTTTTTAAAATAGTTGTACAAAGAGGTCTCGATTGAACATATCAGTAGATGAGTACAATGCACCTTGATTAATATCTCCCCTTCCATTGTACAACGGAACCCCATACATCCCCTCACCTTGCCTGCTTTCTGAAATGGGATTTGTCCACTTGCCTGCTACAAGTTGACCCCCTTTTCTTTCATGTAGGTATATGAAAAAAATTGAGAAATCTGGATGTGGTATCTCTGTGTGTTCTTTGCTTCCTTGGACCCTGATTTTCCTCATGTCCTCATGTCCGGTGTCCTTCAGTCTCTTCCTGCTGCTTTTCCTTGGAGCCTGCTGTTCCGCCTTCCAGAAATGCGCCCCTTCACCACGCACCCCCACAGACACCCACCTGCAGGCTTGCTGATCCTATCTCCAGTCTCTGTGCACCTGTGGAGATTATTTCGCAAAGAGCTGTTTGTGATTCTTTGACTTGGTTGGGAGGACAGATAAAGCAGGTGTCAGCCTGTGTTTGGGGGAATTTTCCTATGCTACCCATTGTTATTCTGTTGGTACCCCACCCTCTCCTCACAACCCCCAAAAAAGAGAAGTACAGCTGCTGCTAATGTTCAGAGTTTGAGGAGGTTTTGGTTTAAAATGTTTGTTTGGATCTGAGGGAATTTTGTGCTGTACAGTGCCTGGGGGCAGGACGTGCAGTGTGATCCTTCTATGATTAGACTCCATTTCTCCTCCTTAGTCTTCTCTGTGTGGCACAGAGACGCTGGCTGGGAGTTCTGCCTGGGGGCTGAGTCTAGGCTAGGGTGGCATTGACTTGGTTATCATCTCATAGGCTGTGTGAGGGCTTGGCCCAGGTGATGTTTCTGAACCGGCTCTGTCAGAGAGAAGACCCTTCAGCTCAGAGAGTCAGGGTCCTCAGGTCAGGCTGTGCAAGCTTTTGCTAAGATGACTTGTCTCCAGCAGTGGGAAGCAGAGTGCCTAGACCCCTAACACCCTTCTGTCTTTGGGCCTGTTTGTCTATTGTATCCGGCAGAGAGCCTCTAAGCTCCTCTCCCCATTGAGTGTGAGGGCGCCTTCTGCTCAGTGAATTTGCTGCAGTAGGCACCTTGTCCAACACTTTTGGATCATACCTGGCATGCTCACAGACTCAAGGAGAACTGATAGCCCACCCCTGGGTGCTCTCATGGCTGAAAAACTGTGCCACACAGCAGTGAAAATGGCTCTTTGGTTGCTCTCTGTCAACTTCATTGGCTGTCCATTTCCCAAGCCATCTGGCTGGTCATGCACTCAACCTTTTCTGTCTGCGTGCAAGCCTCCCACGTTAGGCTCAGAAGCAGCTTCCAAGCTACCATTGTTTGTGTCCGTTCAGGCTAGAAGAGTCATGAACCATATGGGAAAGCTTTCCTACAAAGTATTTTGTTTTGGTTTTTCAGCTCAATCTGGAGAGACTGCTAATCGTTCATATCTAGGATGGCCAGAACTTTAGTTTCCCAGCTGGAATCCTTGCACGAGGAAGGAGGGGTGTGTGAGTCATTATGCTGGGATGTCAAGGTAAATCAGGATGTTCCCAGGCAAACTGGCACCTGCAGTTCTAACCCTGAACATGTCGGTCTTCATTACTGGGGGTTGTGCTAGTCCTTCCAGGACTTGTCCAAAGGCTAATGAAGAATTCTGTAGATTTCTATGCATTATAAACACATCCACTAGCAACCCTCCTGTTGACTATGTATTTACATACTCGACTCCTTGAGCTCACCACGCGTGAAAATGCATTCTAGTCATCTTGGACTCTCATGGAATAATAGCCTTTTCGTGGAATTCTTCAGGGCCCTACACCATTTTATAGGCAATCATTGTTCCTTCCCCGCCCCGCCCCCTCCATGGTACTGGCCTCAAACTTGCTAGATCAACCTTGGATCAGGCTCCTCAGTCCTGCTTTTGTTCCTCAGTTAGGGTCTTGCGCATTAGCCTGGACCAGCTTTGGACTATGATCCTTTGCGGGTATGTACCACCACAACTGGCACCCAGGTGTTGTTCTTTTCTTTGTTTGGGATTCTAAGACTAGGAAGAAGAGACACACCTCAGTGCCACCCCTGGCCCAGTAAAGATTGCCTTCTACCCTTTTGATGAAAGAAATGAAAGAATCTAAAACATGACTATTCCAAAACCGTGTTTGATAATGTGACAATAGTTACAACTAGACCAAGTGATTCAAGGCCATTTGCTTTTACCTCTTCACTCTTCAGTGTGTTACTGGGTATACTTTTACAGATTACCTTCATGCTTCTTGGTTTAAATTGCAAACTGCCAAAGGAAAGGAACTCTGTGGCTTAAGTTTGTCCAAATGATCCACAAGCATAGCTGTGGACAAGTTGATACTCGATACTTCTTCAGTCTTGTGTTTTTCAGTACTAGATGCTGTATTGATTAGCAAAAGGCTATTTTTTGTGAGGGTAGATATCCAAGTACGTGCTTTGCCCCTTATATACTATCTTGGAAATCTTTGGTAAGACAAATGATAATTATAATATAACTATATAAATAAATAAATAAATAAATATATATATATATAAAACTATATATATATAACTATATATATATATAGTTATATATATATATAACTATATATATATATATATAGTTATATATATATATAAAGAAAGAGAGTTTTCTTTTTAACAATGAACTTTAGGCACCCCAGTAAAAAGACTAAGCCATTTAGGGAACCCAATTTAGAGACCCAACAAATATAGAAGACTGAAAATTCAGCGCGCATACCTCAAGAATGTGACATTGGGAGAAAATCAACTTCCTCTTGCTAAGTGAACTCTGTGATACCCCTTATCCATTTTCGCTTTTTGTGCACTTTTCGATCTGCAGCTAAATTAGGCCACAGGAAAAGGATGGTGTACCTTCAAAGAACCAGTGAGGGTGGGCTGTGTTCTTTCTATTCGTGGAAAACAGCTGTGGGTGCAGAGTGTAGAAGACAAGCTTTTTGTTCCATGCAAAGGTTTGGTGTTGAGATGCTAGCTGTGCTGTGGAGGAGGAGTTGGCAGATGTCGAGGGGGCATTATCTACATCTCGGGGCTTTGAAATGTGTTGATAATAACCTGGGAAAGAGCTGGTGGGATGAGGAAACATTCCTCCCACACATCAAGCCTCTACCTCTCTCTTGTGTTTGTCTCTGTGACCACTGCAGGTGAAATGAATTAGGTTATCTTTTCCATTGCCTTCGACCAAATAGAAGGCCTTCTTGAAGTCCCCGAGTTGTTCGTTCCTCTTATGGGAACCATGAACTCTACTGAAGTAAGGAGAGCTGTACCAAGCCTGGCTCTTGGTCCCTCCTTCCATCTCATCTCATCTCTCGAGTGACAGTCCCACAGGGAAGCTTGTTAGAAAGCATCACTGCCAGTTCCTTATGCATGAGCTGTTAGGGTCTTCCTCTACCTCCAGTTAAAATCCAGGTTGAGGAATTATCATGGCAATAAAATACATCATTGCTAGGCACTGATGGCCCACGCCTATAATCCTAGATGCTCAGGAGGCTGAGATCTGAGAATCATAGTTTGAATCCAGACCTAGTAGAAGAGTCCCCGTGAGACTCTTATTTCCAGTTAACCACCAGAAAACCAGAAGTGGTGTTGTGGTTCAAAGTGGTAGAGTGCTAGCCTTGAGCCAGAAAACTCAGGCATAGTGCTCAGGCCCTGAGTTCAGGCCCTGTGACCAACAAAAAAAAATAAATAAAAATAACATGTCATGATCTTCATTTTCATAAGACTTGAGTGTGTGATTTGGAAGGTCCTAGAGGCCTGTAGATGTAGACTCATTCTTCTCCCTCTTCCAAGTGACCTCTCTCCTCACAGCTTCCCTCTAGGCAGCGCCATGAATGTCCAGTCCTGCTTCTATGCTAGTTCCTAAAGACTCTCTTTCACTGGGGCTCTTGTTGGCAGCTCAGATTGAGCATGTAATAAAAATATTTAGTTCAGGACAGCGCTCACCACCAGCTCTCCAGAGCCTTTCTTGGACTTGCTCGTTTCCCTTCCTATTACTGTGATCACCCTCATTGCTCAGGTTCAGAACCTCGGTATGTTTTCCCAGCTTCCTGCGTTGGGAGTTCTGAGGCGCTAGCAGATAGCCCTTGGTACGACTCACTGTCTGGATGCCCCCATCCTCACCGACTTTGTTCACTGGCTCCATTTTCCCTCCATTTTAGTTTCCTTTAGGCTGTTAACAGATTTACTTATTTAAAATTCTTCTCTGACCACAAACAAGAATCCTTTCATACATGGAAATGTCTCCATTTCCTGTACCAGCTGTTCAAGCTCCCTTCCATCCAACTCCTCTCTACCTGTAGGAGCTGCAACTAGCATTGTTCCTGTTACCGCAGCAGGAATGCTATTCCTCAGACCCACTGTGTCTTCTCTGCTCTGAGGAACGTTTGGCTACTAGTTTCACATTCCCTGAGCTTGGGGAAATTCTCCCTCCCTCCATGATCTCACCTCTGGAAAAAAGGATGAGAATGGTCCTGCTGACCTCTGTCCGTTTTATGCTATTCTGCCAAACTCGGTCCTGTGCCCTCTGACACTGCTTTGGTGACAAATGCTTATTATGCTTTCCTTGCTTCCTGTTGTAGGTATAAAAGTGTTGAGGCCCAGGACTGACTTCTGCATTTGTATCTCTACCATCACACCTAATCAAAGCAGATCTTATATTAATTAGTGCTCAGAATTTGATGCATGAATAGAGTTGCTTTGCCATCTCTTTAAGTCCACTTGTCTCCTTGATAGCTTCATTCATTATTCAGTAATTATATATGGGAAGTCTACAAGTACTGGACATATGAATTCATTAGCCTGTGAAGCAGGATCCCTGGCTAAGGTTAGATACATTTTTTTGAGTTGTTACTTCTTGTAGTGATAAGATCTGAACTCAGGCTCCTGTTCTTACTTGGCAAGCACACGACCACTTGAGCCACACTTCCAGCCTTTTTTCTTTTAGTTATTTTCCAGTAAAGATCTTGTGCTTCTTGCCCATGCTGGTCTTGAACGGCAGTCTTCCTACTTCTGCCTCTGATATAGTCAGAATTTCTAGTGTGCAACATCACATCCAGCTTTTTTTTTTTTTTAAATAATGTAAAGGTCATGTACAGAGGGATTACAGTTACATAATACATCCAGCTTGTTTACTGAGATGTACCTCATGAACTTTTGTTTTTTGCCTGGGCTGGCCTTGATCCTCTCAAGTAGCTGGGATTACAGGTGTAAGCCAACATCCCTGGCCTTTAAGATGCATGTATGATTGTGCCTTCTCAAGAACCACCATTTTTCCATTCACATCGCTCAGCTCTTGGAGAAGCGATTTGCAGCTATTTAAATTGTATTAGGCTTATGATTTTTTATTCTGTGATTAAACTTATTTTGCTGCTTCTTGGTAGTTTGTAACTTTGAAGTTCTGGTTCACAAAATTGTTTATATATCCTAGTGGCCAAGGATGATGAGAACTACTCCTTTTCCATCTCTTAACTTCTAAACAAGATTATTTTCCAGGTTGCTCTGAAATATTGACAAAGTCTCCTTTGATTTCAACCAAGTAGGCAACAGTGGAAATTTAACTAACAGTCAGTCAGTATATATCTTCCCTTGGTTATTTGCTACATATTATAAAATCAAAACAAGCCGGCAGTGGATGACAACTGGCTTCAGTGAGAATGAAAACAACCAGTTTCCAGTTTGGTTTATAGTTTTTGTGAGAAAGAAGAAAAGGCTTTGTTGTATAGACACACAAGAATATGGAAGAGTGGATGGCAAGCACATTAATGGAGAAGATGCCTGAAGTCTGGATTGGAGCAGTACCATCCCTTGTGAGTTTTTTGAGTACTGTCAGTCTCAAAGCCAAAGCAACTCAGAATAAGCCAATGTGCCATCTTCCCGTATGAATCTATAGTCTGGGGTTCTTTTTTTATTGAAGCTGCAGCGAAACTATGTTTGTGGAAAGATACTGCTCACAATGCCAAAACCCAACGATTTTGTTTTCATTTTCCTGAATGCTAAAAAAAGAAATCTTGGTGACATGAATGTTCCAAATTCAAAATATCCAAAAGTGAACTCATCAACTTCCCCCTTCAGCCTGCTTTTCTGACTCTTCTGTCTGGCTAATGACATCACCGTCCACCCAGACAAAGCTGAAACCCTGAACTCAATCCCAACTCAGTTTTCTGTGAGATAGAGTGGTCGCACTTGGTATGTAAGGTCCCATCTGAGAATCGGGGGCTCTGCAGTTCTTCACCCTTCTCCCTTAGCTGCTGAAATCTCCCTCCGCTGGCTCACACACTTTTAGGATTTTTTTGCTTTGCTACTTCTCTAATTCAAACTCTAATTACTTCTTGACTTTTCTGTGTCTTCCACACCCCCAACAAACTAGTCTCCTGGTCCTCTTTTAAACATCATTTCAAAATTTACACCCAGCTGGGCACAGGTGGCTTAGTGTAATTACGCCTGTCCCTGTAATCGTAGCTACTCAGTAGGTTGAGACCTGAGGATCACTGTTCGAAGGCAGCCTGGGCAGGAAAGTCCATGAGACTCTTATTTACAATTAACACCCAGAAAACCAGAAGTAGACCTGTGGCTCAGAGTGGTTGAGCACTAGCCTTGAGCAGAAGAGCTCAGGGACAGCACCCAGGTCCTGAGTTCAAGCCTCATGATCAACCAAAAAAATGTACATCCAGTAAAATTCATTTCTCTTGTGTACTGCTTTGTGAATTTTGATAGCTACCTTGAGAAATAACCACCACTCTAGTCAAAATACAGGCCATATTCCTTATCCATCAGGAAATCTCTACTGCAGTCCCTTCAGACTCAGTTCCTGGCCCAACCTCAGCCTCTGGCAGTGGCTGATCTCTTCTCCATCCGCAAAGTTTTGTATTTTCCAGTATGTCGTAAATTAGCCTCTCTCTCTCCTGGAGCATCTGTTCCCTGCCCATCCATTGCTTGTCAGTGTTATAGAATGATCCTAAAACACATCTCTGTTTTATAATTTCTCCAAGCTTCAACTTCTTTCTTAGTATGTGACCAACCCAACAAAATAGGAAATGAGTAGAAAGCATTCAGGAGCCTCCATACTGCTTTCCAGAGTGGTTGAACAAGTTTCCACTCCCACCAATAGTGCAGTAAGGTTCCCTTATGGCCACATCCCCTCCAGCGTCTGTTGTTTAATATTAGAGTTCTTGATTGTAGCCATTCTACCTGGGGGGAGGTGGAATCTCAATGTGGCTTTGATTTGCATTTATTTTATGGCTAGAGAAGTTGAGCATTTCTTCATGTGTCTATTGGCCATTCTCATTTTAAGTCTATAGCCCACTTATTAGTGGGGCTGTTGTTTCTGTGAGGAGTTGTTTTGGGGGGATTTCGCTTTCTAAGAAGTAGGTTCCAGAGGCAGGCAGACCATGTGTTTGGCTAATTGGGTTGACTGATGTAGAGACCAGGAAAGCAGTCAGCGACTCAGTTAAGAAATGGTAGTTGGAGCTATATTGAAGAAAAAAGTTCCAAGAAATGGGCTGGGAGAGAACATAGACAGAGACTCAGAGAAAGAGAGAGAGAGAGAGAGAGAGAGAGAGAGAGAGAGAGAGAGAGAGAGAGAGAGAGAGAGAGAGAGAGAGAGAGAAACAGATGTCTGGGAGTGACTGGTTCCTGGGTAAACCTGCAGTAGAGACCTATGTTGCATGGATGTCTTTTCAGTGGTCTTCATATTGAGAAGGGAGTCAGACCAATAGCAGGAGGTAGTGGGGGTATTAATATCTCCTCCATAGGCTGTTGAGATGGCATGTGGGCAAGCTGGTTTCAGGCCTGGAGGAGCTGGGCATGAAAGGAGGCAATTCATTCATTTCCTTTCATCTTGTCTCACCTTCATCTTCTTTCTGATGGTCTCCTCAAGGTCTAACTCTTGAGCTTGGCATAGAAGGCCCTTCTGGAGTGATCCTCCAAGCTGGTTACTAACTCTTACTTCCTGACTTACCTCCCACCTGGCGTGCTGTCCTCTCCACTTCTTGCTTCCACCTCCCACCTCAATCTCATCTTCCCTCTACATCCAGTCCCCCTCCAGCCAAGATGAACTTGTTCTTTGTCTTTACAGAAGGCACAGTAGGTTTTAGTGTCCTAATTATTCATGTGTGTTTCTGTCCTTTTCCCTAACAGTGTCAAAGGTGCTCAGCTCCTGTCTGGTAAGGCGAGATAACCACAGCAAGTCTAAGAATCGTGGAGGGAAAAGGCAAAGTTAGAGAATGCCCCGCTCTGCCTGGTCCTCCAGCACCATCTGAACCACTGGTTTTCATGCTGTCACATTTAGGTTGCCAGGTTCCAGAAGGCTGGGGACACAAAGGCACGCTTTGCTAAGCAAGTTGAAGGAAATGCACTTCCAGTGATTTCCACACCCATGTGGAGATGGAGAGCTCCTCTCCCCCCAACACATATGCCCTGCATGCCAACTTGTGCCACCTTCACACAACTCCGTCTTCCTGTACATGTGCTGAGACGAGAGCAGATGGGCCTGTTTGTGACTCCGAGCTCAGCATTCCGTTTTTGTGTCAGAGCCCTGCCACATGGCTGACATATGTTCAGTCTGTGGCCTATGTACAAGCCTCTAGAACACATCTCCCATCCAGTATCTCACCAGCATGTTGCCCATCTTGTATTTGCATATGTTCCCCTTTCCCAAGATTGTGAGGACCAGGAGCAACTCCAAGGATAGCTGTCCATCCCAAGGCCCCCTTCCACCCCATCAGCACCGCACCTCAAGTCAGCCAGAGAAAGCAGCAGATAGGCCAAGAGCCTGCAGCTGACAGCCGCTTCCCACCCCTACCCACCTCCAGGGAGGTTGGACTCACCTGGGAGCAATCACTGCACCTTCTTTACCAGGGGTTCCAACTACTCGATGAGTGAGAGATTCCCCCAAGGAGGTAAACAGAATCTTAGTTCCAGTTCCCCTCCCTCCCACTGCTTCCTGTCAGTTGTCTGTGTCCCTGAGCCCCTCCAGGTGAGCCCCGGTGGGGGGGCCTCTTCCCCACCTTGCTCTGCTTATGTGAGGAACTTTCCCTTTATTTTTCTTTTCCTGGCATCTATACTTGCTGGAAGGGAGCTGGGTGTTTTCTAGCCCCAAGGGCCTTCCAAGACCCTCTCCATCTGGAGCTAGGGTTGTGGAAGCCTGACCAAGGCTTTAGTTAGTATCAGGACCACGGGCTCTACCCCCATTCATGACAACCAGACCTATACCCAAGATGTCCACCTGCCATTTTACCACAAGAGGCTCCAACAAGGGGCAGGAAACTTGCTACCCTTCTCTGAAGCTTTATGTGCTTTAGCCATGAAAAAACATGAAGAACAGGTACCTGTTGCCGCCACCTCCCCCTTTAGATTTTAAATTTCCAAGTAATAAACTTGTTCGAAGTTCTCCATGGAGTCCTGAGAATGCTTCAGTATTGGCGAGTATGTATTTCGGAAGCTGTGTGGGGTACCCACATTTCAGGCCTTGCACATGGAGTTGTTTGGGCCTCGCTCCCGTCCCACCAAAGGCCACCGTATTTGGGGCAACCCAGATCTTGGGAGTATGGGTTTGTAGAGGCCAATCTCAGGCCTCCCAGGGAAGGATGTGTTCCAAATCCATCGCGTCTTCCTTCTTCTACGTCCTCAGATCTCACTTAAATTCACTCAAGCAGTGGGTACAAATCTCAGTGCCCTGAACAGTTTGATCAGGATATTTGGGGAAAGGGAGACTCAGAAATCAATCTTTTTAAAAGTTCCCCCAGGACATATTGATCAGTGTTCAGTGACGTATTGGTGCCCTGTGTTTACCCCAGGTAGTTGGAACACACCTAAACTGGATTCTGGCTGCCCAAAAAAGTCCTCTCTGCTGTCAACTGTTGAGTCGATAGTCAGATTTTCCATGGGAAAAGGAAGCAGATGCCAAGTTTGTTTTAAAAGTCCTCTCTCTGAATGTACCTAGAAGTAGGCAGTATAAAGAATTCTTAGGAGTTCTTTTCTTTTTTATTTCTTCCCCACTCATATTTGAATGATTTTGCATCTCTGAACCAAACTTTACAATTTTACTCAATACCAAAAAACACCCTGTGATTTAGGAGAAATATAATTGACCTGAAAGTTCTAGAGTGAGTCTAAGAGTGAGCTAACACTCTTTCTATCCACATGGTGAAAATGAATTTGTAGATAGGACAGATTTCCATAAGATACCTTCACTGGTAAAATTTCGAACTCAGGGACAAAGGGTTATTTCTGGCTGATTAAGTCGTGTTTATTTATTTAAAACTTCGAACGAAGAGTAAGTAGAGTGCCTTTGTACTTAGTTAACCACACAAACATTTTTAGGTTAAGAAAGCAAGCAACTAAATTGTTGGTTTGTTTTATCCCCAGACTAGTTCACAGGCAGGGAAAGGTTGAAAAGGTTAAGTGATTCTGTCTAGGATGAGTTAAAAACTTCAAACACCTTTGCTATTTGTTGAGTTTTATTGAAGTCAAAAAGTAACCCATTTACAAAGGGAAATTTGTGGGGATGAGTGAGGTTGGGTTCGGGTAACAGTCGAGATGCATTGTGCTCATAAACTGGCATGTGGAAATGAAAACCTTCTGTTCAATTACTTAAAAAATTATAAAAGAGGAAAGCGACCCATTTGGCAACTAGTGGTCATGACACCTTAGAAGTGACAGTGAAGGTCTTTAACTCTGAGAGATGGGCTTCGCAAAAGCTCTACATAGAACATTTGTTTAGGCATCTCCTTTGACTTTTCTGCTCCTAATTACCCAAAAGACAAGAAAAAATAACTTGAAATTAAAAAAAAAGAAAAGGAAATATGACTTGAAAGTTTCATTAATTGCAAAATGATGTGAAGTGGGCCATTCAATAAAAGCACTTCTCAGAATTGACGGAGGACTTCTCAGAAAGGAGCCATTAAAGCTGAGTTTTCTAAAGCAGTGGAAATCCCAGGAACAAAAGCCAAATGCCTGGGAATTGAGTTTCAGAAGAATTTTTGAATTGGTCTTGCTCAGTAATTTACAAAATGGGATGGAACCACTGAGTATTCTGAAATCTGCTCAGCTGAAATGGAGGAAGGAGTAAATTTAGCTTGTGTGGACTACACACAGGCAATTCGTGCCATTATTGTTATTTGTTAGTACCATTTATTAAGCATTTTCCACAAGCCAGGGCCTGTGTTTTGACATTCCTGATCTCACTTTGGATGAATACAAAGATTCTGTTCCTTTCACAGAAGTCATTAGTAGATTACAGAAGGATCATAATGCTGACTGGTGTTTCGAATTACTGAAGTCTGTAATGGCACTGGAAATATTGAGATGTATTCAAAAGCTAATCTTGAAAATAAGATTTCCATCCCATTGGCATGCTGCTTTACAATTTGGACCTTTACTCTGTAGAAGTGGAAGTGTTTATTTAAAATGCTAAGGAGGGGGAGAAAAAGAAAATAAATGAAACCAACTTTCTTTACTACCTGGACCATGGGGTCACCTGTGCCCGGGCAGTCCATTTTCAAATAGGCTATTACATGCAAATAAGAGTTTCTGAATCTGGAAAGTATTTCTGATAAACCACTGGGGTAAATTCTAACCCGTGATTAGACAAAAGAGAGAAATAACGAGCTGCAACTCATTGATTGGAATTATAGTTCAAAGATAATCAGAATTTCAGCTTGAATGGCATCAAACGTGACCCCTACTTTCTTAATTATATGTGTCAATAATTTGAGGTAATGGCCCTAACTAAAATGAATGATTGAGTCAAGTAATATTAGTTGACTATTGAATCAACTATAATCCTTAATTTACCTAATGAGCAATAAGCTTATATTAGGTGTGGGCTACAGTCAAACCATAAACGGAATTCTTAGTAAAGCTGATAGTGTTGGTTATTTCTATGGACTAAGTTTAGTCATTAATATAAAATCCATGTTGATATTGAAATAACTTAGGGAAATTGTTGATATCCTGAAAGTCATCATAATAAACCTATCAGCATCCAAACATCTGATTGCCTTGTAGTGTGCATATTCTGAACTTGTTAGAATGACCTCATCTGACAGTTGCATCCATTGTTAAAGAATTTTCTTTGACTTGTGATGGAATATATGTGATATCAAATTTAACATTACCATCATTTTTGTGCGTGTAACACACTGGCATTAAGTACACACAGTGTTGTTTACCATCACCATCATCCATCTGCAGATATTTTTAAAATCATCTTTTCAAACAAAAACTCAGTCCCTATGAAACAGTTCAGCTCCCCAGTCTCCTTACCTCTAGCCTCTGGCAAACATCATGCTGTTTTCTATCTCTGTTAGTGGAATCACCAAGTGACTGGCTTGTTTCACTTAGAACAAGGTGTTCAAGGTCCATCCACATTGTAATGTGTGTCAGAATTAGCTTCCTTTTTAGGGGTAAATGATATTCCATTGTACAGATATGCCAGTGCTTATCTACTCATTAATTTGTGGACACTTGACTTTCTTCCTCCATTTGCCATTAATGGTAGATGAAATCTGTTTGAATCTCTGTCTCTTTACTTCTTTTGCTTAGAACCCAGAAGTGGGATTTCTGGATCATATGGTCACTTTATTTTTTAACCTTTTGAGGACCTCCCATACTGTTTTCCATAGTAGCAGCTGTATTGTTTGTAACTGCCAGCTTCTAGAGGAAACTGAAAATAGGTGGATTGTTGTCCAGGCTTCATGCCAGAGCTGGAAGGGAGACCCTACCTCAAAAACTAACCTGCACGCAAAAAGACTAGGGGTGTGTCTCAAGTAGTACAGTGCCCACCTAGCAAGCACGAAGCCAAGTTCAAACCACAAACTGCTAAAAACAATGTACAATAAACAAGATAAAATTACAAGTAATAAATAACCTCCCATACAGATCACTTTAAAGTCAGATTCTCTTGCCATCCGCCAAGTCACATGGAGTATTGCTAGCTTCTCGAAGCCATTCACATGGCTCTCATCAGATAGAAAATTAGAGTAACCTTTATGGTAGTCAGTTTCTCACTTTTCTATATATCCTTCTGCCTCTCATTATGTACCCCTAAGCCATCTACATTAGATCTGTTTATGATTTAACTGTCTAAATGAAATGAGAATATGTGAATATGTATCTTTTATGTATTCAACTTTCTTTTACTCCTGGGTTGATGAGATTTGGTGAAGCTCGGTTTTTCTTTCATTTTCCTTGTTGAAGTCTGTTGCATAATTTAACCCCCTCTAAGTTATTAATCTACCCTGCTGTTTCATGCTCCTGGGAACATGATTGTACTTGCCCTTTGCTGCTTAATGCATATATTTGGGTTGATTTCATGCAAAGGAGTTCTGTTTATGGTAGATGTAAGGCCCAACAGTTTTTCCAAACAACTTGACTCAGTTTACACTCTGGCCAGCAGTGTGCAAAGTTTCTGTTCTTTGGCATAGTCTCCAGACTTGGCATTGTCATTCTCTTTTCATGGTAACCACTCTATTGTGTTCATACCAATATCACATTGTAAACTTAATTTGCATCTCTTTGGCTACTAGTTACTGATACGAATAGCCTTTTCGCACATTTATTGGTTTACGTTTCATACGACATGCCTGTTCAGGGATCTGGCCCACTTTTAAATTGTGTTGGCTTTTTGTACATGGATTTGGAGGAGTTCTTTAGTTTTTGCGTATAAACTCTTCAGGAGGTATATATGTTGCAAATTATTACTTTTCCCCCTCTATTGACTTGCCTTTTTAACTCTCTTCAGAAGAATCTTTTGATGTTTTCTGTATCTTTGATGTTTTCTAAAGGTTTTTAGATTTAATTTTAATGTAGTCTGATTTATCACTCTTCGTTAGTGCTGGTTGTCTTGTGTTTAGAAATGTTTCCTCCCCCAAGGTCATGAACATTTTCTGTTATATCAGTGTCTAAAAGGCTTACATTTGCCTTCATGTTTTTATGCATATAATGCACCTGGAGTTGGGTTTGGTGACATGCTTTGAACTGGGGGAAGGGAATCAGATTTTCCTCTTTTGCACAGGGGTATCCCACCATATTTATTGGGAGTAAACATTTTTTTAACCTAGTTTTCTCTTGTGTTAGGTGTGGGGGTGGGGGATTTAGTGTCTGTGTGGAGCCTTCACCGGCTCTCTAGTCTACCCGATTCATCCCTTTGCTTATATGTGTCCCATTGCCACTCTACCTTACAGTTTTATAGGCGGTCAGTGGTGTCAGAGAAAATGAATCATGAATAATAGGAAAAATGGCAGGGAAGATTTTAAGTGGGAAAACATTGATGGCAAAGGGTTAGGGCTGCTGCCGTGCAGTCTCGCAGTGAGAGGAGAGAGATCGAGTTTGATTTTGAGTTCAACAAAGACAAATGGGATTCATAGCCAAGAAACAAGGTGCAGGTCAGTGGATAGGATTGCTAAGAAACATCTTGTTACCCTGACTCAACCAAATTCTTGCAAAAGGTAGAAGATACTGAAGGATGAGAAGATATTGAAGATGGGGGATGATGACAGATTGTAATAAGGGTGAGAGATTTTTCACTAGATTGGCATAGTGGAATTCTTGCTCAAACTGGGTTTTACAAGGACATAGGAGTCATCTAAAGTCAGAGAGAATGCTCAGAACACCATGATTTAAGTATAGCCAAGGGAGAGCATCTCTATCAGTGTCTACTAGAGGTAAGCCCTTGCTTCCTTGACTGATCAGGGTGTCTTGGCCATAGTTAGCCTTTAGGCTTCTGTAGAGTCAGTTTGGCAAGATCTACACAAATACCTATTGGGATTTCAATGAATAGCATTTCTTCTTCATGGCTGATGAATAAAACTCTTATCTTGGAAGCAGTGGGGGCTGTAATGTGATACAAATGAAAATAGATACACTGGCCATCAGAAGTCAGTGTTTGGTGATTTCAAAGTCCTTGTCCTTTTTTTGTTAACTTGTATTTTTCATGGCATTGGTTGAATTATAGAAGTTGTTCATGGTTTGAAGCCTGTGCCTTCTTGAGTTGGTGATCTGTCTCCACAGTGCGGCCTGTAGAGACCGCAGAGAGGATGGGCCGGAGTTCCAAGACGAGAGGCCCAGGCTTGCTAGAGGGTGTCATACCGCTGGTTCTAAAAATGACAATTCTATCTATATATATATATCCCTCTCCTGCTTTTCCTCCCCTGTGCCCTGCTCTACCCCTAGGCAAACAGTGTTACTTTCAGTGCTACAGGATGTCCCTCACATGTCAGCTTGGCAGTGTGAGGCTGGCCTCACCCATACCTGCCTTTCTCTACCTTAGACTTTCCTGAATTCTAGCTGTCTCTCCCTAGAGTGAGCTGAGTCACCCATTGCAGGGACTTCCTTGGGATGTCTTTGCCTGTGCCCCGCACCCTTTGTGAGTTCAGATACTGTCACTCAGACAGCACCCCATCCCCCAGGCCCTTCCCCATCTGTTTTTCCTCCCCTTCTCAGCCCCATGCAGAATGGTTGGAAGCAGTTAGGAAGGTCAGCTTCATGCTCAGGTTCTTTCACCAGGCGGCCTCCTCCTCGGAACGGAACCGAGCCCCTTCCAGCACCCATGGCGCCTGGGTTAGATGTGCTGCCATCTGCTCCCAGCGTGGCTCATGCCTGCGGGCCTGTATGGCAAAAGCATTTCCTGTAACCGGAATCCGCCTTGCCTGGCCTTCCAGAGAATCAACAGATAATTGGATAGATCCTAACGTGGACACTGCAAACAGTAAAGAAGTAAACTATGCGTCATAGACCGCGTGAGGCGCTCTGAAGTGGGGTGGTTTCCATGTGAAACTCCTTAAGCAAGTCCTTTATGTTTTTGACAATGAAGCTCATTGGGCCACAGTCCAACTGTGCTTCCAGATCAGGAGGGTGAAGTATTTAGAACCCAGCACCTTCCAACCTCTTTTCCAACTCTGTGGCACTGGTAGGTTTAGAGGTGTTCAGGACACAAATGAGGGTGCCGTTGATGCTTGTCATTGCAGGGTTGTTTTCTGTTTTTTGTTTTTTTTTAATTTTTTTGGGGTCCGGTCATGGGACCTGAACTCTGGGCCTGGGCGCTGTCCCTCAGTTCTTCAGCTCAAGGCTAGCGCTCTACCACTTGAGCCACAGCGCCACTTCCGGCTTTTTTCTTTTTGCCTATGTGGTGCTGGGGAATTGAACCCAGGGCCTCACGCATGCAAGGCAAGTGCTCTACCACTGAGCCACCTTCCCAGCCCTCATTGCAGGGTTTTTAAGGCACTATTGTTATCAATATATATGTTATTGGTATATATATTATTATTGGTATATATAATGAAACCTAGCCTTACCTGGGTGTTTAAAAAATGATTTCTGAGCCGGGTACAGTGGCACACCTGTAATCCCAGCAGCCTGAGAAGAGAGATCCAGAGAATCACAGTCCCAGGTCAACAAAAAGTTTATGAGACCCCATGTCTTAATCAATAAAAACTGGGTATGGTGATGTGTTCTTGTCACCCTAGATACATGGGAAGCTTACATAGGAGGGTCATGGTCCAGGCTTACCTAGGTAAAAATGCAAAACTCTACTAAAAAAACAAGCGTAAAAACAGGACTGAGTATGGGCTCAAATGGTAGAGCACCTGCCTGGAGCGCACAAAGCTCTGGGGTGCTGCAAAAGTGTTTTTCCCCCAATTTTTCTACATAAAAAGTTATTAGAGCAAAATGGAGACTATGCATATTATAGTAGCCAAAGAAATACTTCCTCGGGGAGCAACACAAAATTATGAAGGTGGAACCCACTGCTGTCCTTACCGATGCTCAGTGAAATGACAGCAGCATTGTTCTAGAATTTTCTGACTTAAAACTTAAGCTGCCAGAGTTGATGGTGTGGCTCCAGTGGCTGAGCATTTGCCCAGCAAGTGTTCTTCAAGTCCCCATATTGGCATAAATTAACTTTTTTAAAAGACACTTAAGAAATAAGGGTGAGAGACCTTCCCAAGACCTCATATTCAGTGTGGTGAGAGTCTTAAAGGTCAGCTCCCATGGTCCAAGGGCTTAAAATCACTTTAGCAGGAATTCTCATAAAGGGTTTTATGAAACTGTAAGTATGTATGAATGATCCAAATGTGGAATCAGAGAGAAAAAAATATCCTTTCCCTTTCCAATCTCAAGGGAGATGGGAACAAGACTCAGAGCCTCAAGAATGAGGACTCAGGCTATTGAGTATAAAAATGGCTTTCTAGGTCCCTCATGGAAAAAAAATCTCTGAGCTTCTTTAAAAAGATGCTTTTCTTCCTTGTTGAACATTCTCATCATTAACACTCGGTTCATTCTTCCATTGCTGTCTTTACTGTGTGATTTGCAGGAGGTGCTTACACCACCAGCAGAGAGCACATTGGCAGAAAAGGTTTCATGTCTGCATTTGAGGTCCTCACCTGCTAGGTCAGAAAACCTAGGGTAGATTGAGTCTCTGGAAGGTGAGTGAGGTTGGAGTCTGGGGCAGGGCTGGGTGTGGCCACAGTCTCCCATCCTAGGCTGCTGTGAACACGAAGCACAGAGCGGGAAGGAGCTTCTGAGTCACTGCAATCAACTTCCTCATCCCCTAAACCAGAAAAGGAAGGGCTGAAGAGGCGAAAGAGCCCACTACAGGTTGTACAGCTATTGGGTGGCTGAGGTAACAGTGGACATGAAGGTTTTTAACACGGACTTTATGAAATTCTTCACATCTTACCTAACTGACACAAGGACAGTAGAAGGAAGGTGAGCTGTTTCTTTTTCTTTTTCTTTTCCCTAAAGCAATATACTATTTTTAAATTTTTTTAATTTTTTTTGCTGGTCCTAGGTCTTGAACACAGAGCCTGGGTGCTGTCTCTGAGCTTCTTGGTGCTCAAGGTGCTCACTTGAGCCACAGCGCCACTTCCAGCTTTTTCTGTGTAGTTTATTGGAGATGAGAGTCCATGGATTTTTCTACTTCTGCTGGCTTTGAATGGCAACCCTCAGATCTCAGCCCCCTGAGTACCTAGGATTACAGGCGTGAGCCACCAGGGAGGCTGGAATACAGTAATTTTCTTCTTTTATTTATATTTCTTTTGGGTGGTACTGGAGGTGGTTTGAACTCAAGGCCTTGAGCTTCCTAATAGCAGGTACTCTTACTGCAGAACTGTGACTCCAGCCCTGATTGTTGCTGGTTATTTTGCAATAAGGTCTTCCTTCCTGGCTAGGCATGTGCCTGTGTGTGATCCTTACACAAGGCGTCCTGATAGCTAGGATACTAGGCATAGCCACTGCCTCTTCATTGAGTGGAGAAATAGGGCCTCTTGAACTTGTTACCTGCCCAGGCTGGCCTTGGACTGCAAACCCAGCCATCTCAGCCTCCCAAATCATTAGGATCATAAGTGTGAGCCACTGGCACCTGGCTTGTTTTTACTGGGTAAGTACTTATCATGCATATTTATGGGATACAGTATGATCTTTTGATTTACCTATACATTATAGGAAATATTCAATCAAGCTGAGTAAATGTGTCCATCACCTCACCATTTATTTTGTGTGTGGCAGGTAGAGAGAGAAGAATGCTTTAAAAAATCTGTTCTTTTAGTAATAGTGAAATATAATACATTTCTGTAACTGTGGTCACCATGCAGTAGATTGCTAGAACTCCTCCCTCCAGCCTGAGACATTATACCCGTTGTTCGACAATGGCCCTGCTACTGTTTCTAGAGTAAGGTGAGATTATTATATATGGGTTTCTGTTCTGTATTTTACAACATATAATGCCTTACAAATCCATTTATGCTGTCACGATAAAATCTCTTTTTTAAACATTGTAGAGTATACTGTTTTAATATCCATTTTTTTTCTGTGTTCACTTAGCTGTTGAGAGTAAAGCAGAACTGAGTTGAAATCGCAGGTATGTTGATGGGTTCCAGTTCCATAGGAAATATGCTCAGAGTTAGATTGGTGGATCATATAGCAATGCATGTTCAGGTTTCTGAAGGATGTTCATATCATCATTCCAAAATGACCACACTAATTTCTGGGCCCACATCTCTAGAGTGGTTCCTTTTTCTCCACCTGGCTAGTCCGGGCTTGCTGCCATCCATCTTTGTTATGATCATCGGGCTAATACATGTGCGGTGATAGCATGCTATGGTTTTAATTTGCATGTCCCCGATAATGAGACACTGAGCATTCTTCCACTTGCCTGCTGGCCATTCATACATTTTTCTTTTGAGAAATGTCTGTTCAAGTGCTTTGACTTAGTTGCTTTATTGCCACTGAATTGTGTGATCCCTTATGTATTTCTGAGATTCTCTCTTATCAGAAGTACGTTTGAGAATATTTATCATTGTCAGTTTACCTTGTTTTGCCTCTGACCTTCACCACCCCCAGCTGGTAAGCATAAAGTGTAGTCAGTGATTTGCTTTTCTTGACATGTTTGTGAAGGCTTCTCCTTTAAAAAGTTAGAGTCCTTGGGGTTTAGAAGGGAGGAGCTCGCCTTCCTCATTGTGTGCAGCACTCCCCAGAGCCAATCCAGCCTGGCCTTGGGAGTTCTTAGAAGGCTGACAGAGGCAAGGCCCAGGCTTTGATCTGAACATTTGTGTAATGTAATTTCCACATGCACTGGTTAATAGGCTTTACTGGAAAGTCTAACCAAAAGAAAGCAGTCTGTCTTTGGAATTAGCTTCTGTGCACCTTATACTGCCTACATTTTGTTTACAAAATTTGCAACTTAAGAGTTATTCTCCCATACATAGTGGTCTTGCTTTTTATGGGTGCTGCTTTACCAAATCCTTCTAGAGTGTGTGCACGCTTAGTCTTATTTGGTTTCTGCCTTTCTGCTTTTAGACTAGGCTGTAAACAAGCCATAATGCAAGAGGACTACCAAGAGATACATAACAGAAGCAGCCTCAGAAATAGAAATTGAATTTATAGGCAGTGAGATAGGATGTAATTGGTTTTTATATTTAAAAATATCCTCCATCTAGAGGAGCCTGCTGTCTCCAGTAGAGAATAGAATTAAGTTTGAATCTTAATACCTGGAATAAAGTAGTGAAAAATGCTAGCATTGTATAAAATATATACATAAATCTTCTCTTTGTGTGAACATACATAAAACATACATATGCATAGCACACACATATACATATATTATTCTCTAAACACATGAATTGAAGGACCAGATTAAATGGAAAAATTCAAATTGAACTAATAATTTCTACTTGGAATTCTTGGCCTGAATTAGAGCTGAGACAGCTTAGAGATAATTGCATTGGCCCTCTGTCTGCTTTGTTTCTTTGAGTCAAGTTGCTTTTTGTTTTGTTTCTTTAGTTCAAATGGCAAAATACCTTGCTCCTTTTTTACACAGGAAGCAACAACTATCTAGTTTTTGTTTTGATTTAAAACACTTTGTAGGTAAAAGTAAAACATCAACAACAACAACACAGGAACATTGTCTGGTGATGTTAAATATGTGCGAACTCAGCTTGCCCTCTCTAGTCGCCAGTGCTTTAGCTCTTAATCCTGGCCTTTTGAACTAGCAGAAACCAGATCCTGGTTCTGAATCTCAAACTGATTTTTGTTTTCTGAGTTGCATCACGACCCTTGGGAAAGCATCTTGTCTGATATGTACTGTCTGGGAGAGAGAGGGAAGGAAAGAGAGAGAGAGAGACAGAGAGAGAGAGAGAGAGACAGACAGAGAGAGAGAGAGAGAGAGAGAGAGAGAGGTCTGCCAGCTGTGTTGACGCTTCCACTTGTAGAATCAGCCACTGGTTCCTTGCCCAGGGATCAGCAAATGAAATCACCACTTCCTGTGGCATCCTTGGTTTCCAGGGAAAACCCTAAGCATAAAATGGTCCTGAAAACAAGAGGAAGAAATGTGTGGCTCTAGTTGGCCACAAGTGAGAAGGAGCCAGAGGCGTCCTTGGTCCCCGCTTGGTAGAGCAGAGGATGGTTTCATCAACCCTGGGATGGTGGCCTCTCTCTCTGTCTTCTGTCATAAGTCTCTGTGTTGAAGGGAAGAAAAGGGCTACTTGTTAAACCATAAATGGTACAAGTCAGCTCTTGCTACATCAAACTACAAGGGATGTCTACAAAATCTTTTGTTGCACTGAGATGCTAGATTGGGTTGGAGTAGCCAAGCCATTCGTTGCCTAGGGATAGGAAAACTTGGTTGATGGGTTGGGTGGCTTGTGTGTGGGAGTGTTTGCCTCTGTAAAAACTGGGGAGGTTGCTTTGTGGGGACTGAATACAAAATACAAAATAGAGCAAATCCCAACACACCTAAGCACCAGAAGAAGTTGTGTGGGGAAGGTCATCCTTGCTCTTAGATTTGCCATTTTAGTGCGGGTACAGTGTCTGCTACTGGACATTTTCAGGGTTCAGTCCAGTTTTCTTGCTTGCTTCCCAATACCCCATCTGCTTGTTTGCCACCTGTTCATTCCCATTGCTAACTGTTCCTTCGACAACATGACTCAGTGCTAATTAGAACATGTCTCTCTTTGTCCTTCATCTGGGGGAGGGGTTAGTGATGATTTATGTCCCTTTAATGGGTTTTCCTCCAAGCTGTTATATTTAATTTATTAATTTCTGAGAACTCCCAAGAGATAAGGAAAGAGGAGGAGTCCCTCAACTTTGGTTTTTTTTATAGCTTTAATCATGTCTTAAAATAATGTTGGCCTAAATATTGAGTATTTAAAAATATGATCTTCCAACTTCTAGTTAAAAGGAAATAGACACAAATCTGTTGTTTATCCATGGAAAAATTGTCAGTCATATTTGTTAACGTTTTTTAAGCTGTCAAGTTTATATTGTTAAAATTCTAAAACTCTGAGCATGGTGACATGTGCCTGTACTCCCAGATCCCAGGCAGCCAACGCAGGAAGATCTTGAATTTGAAGCCAAGCTGAGCTACGCAGAGAACAGTTTTGCAAAAATAATAATAATAATAATAAAGTTTTTGAAAGTCCCCAAAAGTATACAGTGAGTAGTTTTCATTTTACTACCACTGTCTCCAGACACCTGTTTTACTCGCCTAGAATCTATATTTTCAGAATCCTGTTTGTGTATATTTAGTTAGGTATGTAAGGTGTATGTGGATGGGTTTGTGAATGTGGATGTGTATGTACTTTTTCCCCCCTTTTGCAAAGTGTGGAAACCTATATGCTATGCATGTGTCTTTTCAATACATTGAAGTCAGTGCTTATCAGTAAGACCTGCTTGTTGTTTTGGCAAGGCTAGGTGGTAGTAATGTTCTATGACTTATAATGAGCCCCTTACTAATGGATATTCTGATGTTCTCAGTTTGGGCTAGGATGAACAGTGGTTCAGAAAGCAGCTTTGTATTATATTAGTTTGTGTGTGTGTGTGTGTGTGTGTGTGTGTGTGTGTGTGTGTGTGTGTGTGTGTGTGTGTGTGTGTGTGTGTGTGTGTGTGTGTGTGTGTGTGTGTGTGTGTGTGTGTGTGTGTGTGTGTGTGTGTGTGAAGGAAAAAGACCCTAGACACAGAATGTGTGCATCATTTTGACAGATTCTGTCAGATTGCCCTGGATAGAAGATAACAGTTTGCAGTTCCGCCCACTGCCTGTTTTACATTTGTGGAAATGACAGGTGAAATGTAGTTATTTTAGTGTGGGGCTTAATTTGTCCTTTCTCTTATTTTGAGTGATGCTGAATATAATCAACATGTTTAATAAAAATAATTTTGTGTAGTATATGCAGAGAATTTATATGTTGAAACTGCATGTAAAATTTATATATAGAAAATTTACATTAAAATATATAAACTACATATAGAACTTATATTTATATATTTCAGCAATGGAAGCTTATTTGTATTTTGTGCTATACTCCTTCAGAACACTGGTAAATTACATCTAGCTTCTAGTAAATTAGATAGCTAATTTCCACATTGCTATTTTACTAGCAATAAATACACTGTAGACATTGGAAGATACCTGATATTCTCCCTCATATGATTACCTAAAACATATTGCTGAAATCTGATTTTAACCTAAATTGTTTCCCCAAATATGGCATTTCAAATTAATCTAATCAGATTTTCATTTGTAAGGGTCCATTACATGATATCTTTTGAGATTCAATAACCCCATTAAACACTGACATTTGTTGCCTTTACCTGAAAATACACAGTTTCTAGAGAAATCACAATTTGATTAACATGACAGGAAAAAATATTCTCTTAGATCAAAATGACCGCCTTTCCCCTGGATATTGTCCTTTGTTGAACTTTAGATGAGAATCCCTTATGGCTTTTTTTTTTAAATGACTTAAGCCTTGCTGTGTACTTGAATTTATCTGGAAGATTCCATGGGCCTTTTTATACAGGAAGTCAGAGGGCCTAACACTTGTATTGAATGTGTTCAGAGTCCCTTGCTTGCTCTGAGAGAAGTCATACAAGAAAATACACTGCACTTTCTACCTTGTATTCTTACAATCTCAGCATTGCACTTCTGTAACGAAAGATGGAATAACAACTTTGTGGTTTGATTGCCTTTTTCTTTCTTCTGAACGTCCCCACCTGTGAGCAGAAACAGGACATTTGAACACTGAGCGTCTGTGCATAGTAGAGATTTCCCTTTGGGGTAACTATTCTAGCCTTGCAACAACTTCATGACTAATAGAATGATACTATTTCTCATCACCCAGTGCAGAAATCAACCAGTTTCCAAAACAAAATTCTCTTGAATTCTTCATAATAGTGTTGACTTGTTGAAATATCCCACGTTGTTATGAAACCAATTAAAATCCTTTCCCGAAAGTAGACTCACAAAATCGTAGAGCCAGAAGGATATTTGGAAGTGGCCCAGCAGTTAATTCCAATTTTATAGGTGAGGAAGCTGACGCTGGGAGAAGGTTAGGGTCATGCAGTGAATCTGAAAACTGGCCTTCTTCAGCCTTGGCTTCAGACCTTACTTACCTAAATTGTTCCAGAAACCTTGCTTACACATGATTTTTTTTTTTCTGGAAGAGAGCATATGCTCTTTAAGAAATCAGTTCTAAGGTCTCTTAGTATAACCTTATGGTAGCTAGTGCTCAGGAATGCTTTTACAGAAGAACCTAAGCAGAAGAAAAAAAAAAACCACAGAATGTTCCTTCTAAGAACTCCTGTCCCGTGCACTTGAGGTGAGCCAAGGATCCACCCCGCTGCACCCCCCCCCCAGCTGCTAGGCTGTAAATCATTGTGTATTGGAAAAATAAGGGCTTTGGACACTCACTGTGGTGTGGAGAAGTGTATGTGCAACTGTGATGACCCTCTGGTGACTGTGCCATATGGAAAGCGAGATACAAAAAGAATACAAGGCCTTTCGTCAGTGATTCGTTGGAACTGTCAGAAATGGATTGCTTCCCATGAAGTCTTAAAGGAAACCTTATGTATGGACTTGCATTATAGTTTTAGAAGGCAGGGGGAAGGAGAGAGAGGGAAGAAAAGAAGAAAGGACAGGAAAGCAGAGAAGTACAAGAGGAAGAAGCAGGGGTTACAAGTATCACAAGTAATAAATACCTTCTTCAATGTCTTGTTTGGACCAACTTCATTCAGTGTTAATGACTTGCTGGTCACTGGTGGCTCACGTCTGTAGTCTTCGCTACTCAGGAGGTTGAGATATGAGAATCTTGGGTCAAAGCCAACTGGGTCAAAGCAGAAAAGTTTGTGAGATCTTACCTCCAATTAACCACCAAAAAGTTGCAAGTGGAACTCAAGTGGCAGAGCACCAACCTTGAGTAAAGAAGCTAGTCAAAGAGTGAGTTCATGCCCTAGTACCAGCCCAGGGAGCTGTACTTCTAGCTTGGGTCCTTCATGTGAAATTTAGATACCTACAGCTCACTGCAGATCACCAGGAGACATTTAGGCCCAAACAAATCCAGGACTTAACCCCTCATCTTAATCTTTACTCCAGCTGTTTCCTTTCCCTAAATTCCTTTCAGTGAATTACCTTGCAGTCCCCAAAGTAACCCAACAGCACCCTTGATTCCATGTCAGTCCTGCCTCCAATCTCTATCCAAGTGTACAAGCCGGGTTGATTCTTCTCCTTGGAGGGTCCCATTATCTTTCCTCTTATATTTGCTGCTGACCTCATCTTGATTCATACCTCCTCATATCTTCCTCGAGTTCCTGCCTTGATCTCCAACTGACCTTTGCCACCCAGTTTTTCCTCTTCTCCAAACTGTCCTTCAGACTGGAGCCACTACTTCTTTCTAAAACAGCCTGCCCAATCATGGAACCTCCTGCCTAAAGTGCTCCATTGTTTATGTCATGACAGACAGTCGCTGTGATTGGTCCTTGCTTACTTCCTTGGCCGTGTCTTATCTCTCACCCCTGCCTCATAGCTCTGCTACAGTTATTTCATGTTGTCCACCTCCTTCCCTTTTTCAGATGTGCTCGTCCTGCGTAACATTCTTGCTTCCCTCTTTTTGTCTAGCTTTCTGACCTCACCTTAAATGGCTCTTTTTAGAGACATCATCCTTGGCCAACTCAGTATACTTACTTACTTAGCAAGCGCTCCCATCAATTCCCTGTGTCAAGCACTAATTTAAGGATTTTGCATACAGTCATTTATTTACTTATTCCTCAAAACTTTGGAAGGGCTAAGCACTGGAAAGTCCATGAGACTCTAATCTCCAGTTAACCATCAGAAAACCGGGAGCAGAGCTGTCACTCAAAGTGGTGGAACTCTAGTCTTGAGCAAAAAGAACTCAGGGACAACTCTTAGTCCCTGAGTTTAAGCCCCATGACTGACAAAAAAACCAAACCAAACCAAAACAAAAAAACCTTTGAAGGAAGGAAGGATTATTTCTTCTAGTCTACAGATGAAGAAATTGTCCCTGAACTTTCATACTCAAGGCCAGCATTCTACCACTTGAACCACAGCTCTACTTTCAGCTTTTTGGTGGTTAATTGGAGATAAATGCCTCAGAGACTTCCTGCTGAGCCTGGCTTTGAACCATGATCCTCAGATCTCAACCTCTTGAGTAGCTAAGATTACAGATGTGACCTACTAGTGCCAGGCTTGAGACTTTTTAAAATTGGCACACTTGTACAACGCCAGGCAGCCTGGAGGGCCAGAAGCCACTTTTGCCACAGTTTGACTCTTGATTTGTTTTGTATAAAGTGTGTACTTTTATGGGTATATATGTGTGTATGCAATACTCATATTAAATATATATATATATATAAACATAATTTTGGTCAGTATTCAGAGCCTTAAACTGGTTAGGCAAGTGCTCTATCATTTGAGCTATGTTCTTACTCCTTTTGCTCTTAACCTGTTTTTCAGATAAGATCTTGCACTTGTGGCTGGGATTATTGGTATCACCACCATGCCCAGCCTGTGTAATTTTTTTGAATAACTAATAGAAGCACATGTTGTAAAAGTGTATATATAATACAGTGACAAGAAATTCCCCCTTTTATCCTTGAATCTCAGCCACTTGCTTCTCCCTAGAGCAACAACTGGTTACCTACCAGTCCTTTGTATCTCTTTCTAGGACAGTGTACAAATATATACCTAAACATGACAGGATTTCACTTTTCCACTGATAACATTCTACTCAACATTTTCAATTTGCTTTGTTTGCTTAACACTATACCTTGGGGCTTGTTCCGTATCAATATATTAAGAGCTTCCTCTTGTCTTTTGTGCCTAAATAATAGGCCATTATAGAGATGTACCATAATTTATTTATTAGTGCCCTTCTGTTGAATATTCAAGTTGTTCTCAAACATTTTGTGCAGATAAACAGGACAAAGGTAAACTCCCAACAGACATAATTTTGCACACTTTTGGTGTTTCTGCAGAATCAAACTGCAGTACTAGAATTTTGCATGAAAGCATATAAGTACATGTATTATTTTGATAGATAGTGCTTGACTATTCTTCCTAGCATCTGAGATGGATGCATGCCTTTATTCCTTTGTGAGTAATCTAGGACTACTTCTTTTCCTCTCAGCCCTACCACTGTATGTATACTAAAATGTTTGGATGTTTGATGTATTAGTATGCTTAATTTATAATTCACTTAATGTTTCTTAATGTCTTAATGTTTCTGAATTATTTTGATTTTCTCCCTATTCATTGTTTGTTTGGATTTGTTGGGTGGGTCTTTTCAGTTTTATTTGTTTGTTCTCTTTAAATAGTTGTACCAAGGGATTTCAATTCAACATGTCAACATACATGGAGAATTCCTTTTTTTTTTTTTTTGTCGGTCCTGGGCCTGAACTCCTGGCCTGGGCGCTGTCCCTCAGCTCTTCAGCTCAAGGCTAGCACTCTACCACTTGAGCCACAGCACCACTTCTGGCTTTTTCTGCTTATGTGGTGCTGAGGAATCGAACCCAGGACCTCATACATGCAAGGCAAGCACTGTACCACTGAGCCACCTTTCCAGCCCAGAGAACGAATCTTGATGTCAGTGTCACCCCTTCCATTCTCCTCCATTGCCTCTAATTTCCTAATTCCATTTTCACATGTGGACACTGAGGATTGTGAGTGTATCCATCCACCCCTCCTCTCCTACTGATTTGTAGTCATTCCTTATAAAGTAATTAGGCCTTTGTCAGTGATTTATGTTCTAAATAGTTCTTCAGTTTGTCATTTGTCGTTCGTCTTTGTTTATGGTGTTTTCCTCCGAGCAGAAAATTTTTATTTTCATGTAATCAGATTTATCAGTTTCTTTTTCTTTTATGGCCTCTGGGATTTGAGTCATAGTTAGACTGACCTTCCCCACGCCTACACTATAAAACCCTCTCTATGGTGCATGGCTCTCTGCCTTTAGTTGGTTCAGATAGAGATGCAGCGAGCTGTTTTGAGAAAACCAATGGCAGAGTCATCATGACCCAGCTGACCTGGCTTCGTCTCTAGCAGGCTCTTGTCATCTTGGATGATGTTTTAAAATGAGTTAGTATTAGCTACATTCTAAGTTTACAGGTTAGTATGAAAATCCAATGTGACGAAGTAGGGAGGTGTCCGGTATTCTGCTGTGTTAGTATTTCTCTCTCAATTCTGTAATAGTTCCACGAGAACAGAGCCCTTGCTTTCACTTCTTTTGTGTTCACCTTCCCACCTTGGTCTTCTTAGTACTGCTCAGCATGGTGCCCGGCTGGCACAAGTACTTGAGTGCTCATTTTGAGTGCTTCACTGTTTATTCCAAGTGGAAAAGGAAAGGCTGTTGCTCTGGCTGGGTCCATCTGTAGAGTTGCAGGCCTTCTCTGATCAGTAGGTAGCTGTGCCTTTCAGGGACCCTGGTGCCATGGGACATCTCGATTGCTTTGTTTCCTTCCTGGGACCATTAGCAGGACTCCGTGGTCCATCCTCCGTGGCCCTCCCTGAAGGTCCCCACTCTGGAGACAATGTTTCTCTTGTCCTGAAAACAGGGGCATCCTCTCCCATCTCTGAGTCTCTGCAGGCTGCTGTCTGACCTTGTTCCCGTTCACATTCTGAGAGCTCAAGACCATGTGCTCCACATGTAAATATTCTTCCCCAAAGAGATTTGATGGTGAAAACCCTAAATCCATTGGCTTTGCCTCCTTTTCCCTTGGCCACAGCAGAAGGAGTTATCCAAATGAATATATATTTTTAGTGATGATCACCCTAAAAAAATCCTGTGTCAGCGTCTGTTCATACTTAGTAAGCATTTAGTTGCCAGAATTTTAACTCCTTAAACATGGTTCATCAACAGTAGTAATTTGGAGACAGAGCTGAGATTTTGGCCTTAATTTCCTCGACTTTTATCTCTGTGGCTCCTTCCTCAGGTCCATGGACTCCTGAAGTATTTTCTTTGTATACTTCATCTTAACAGAGACCCTTGAAATTCCAGGGGGAGGAGTGGGGGAGGAGCAGTGCAGCAGGCCATCTCAGTTTTAATTTTACCTCTGTTCTCGCCATTAATTAAAATAACACTTGGGGCATGAATGTCACGTTTACAAAGAGGCATATGTAAAGCTAATCATGGCGAATCTGAACCACACTGTCACGGCATGGGAGAGTCAGGGGGCATGTTATCAGAAAGGAAAAACCAGAGGAAATCAAACATTTACTATTTTATGAAATGTAACTTGAGCCCCTAGTATGGGCAGGGACCATAGAAGGGGCCAGGTTGAATAAGGCATCGTTCCTGAACGCGAAGCTGGACTGGCTGCTCCTGAGAATTTTGCTTAGATGGTTATGCTTATAGGATTTGCAAGGAATCATGGTGGGCAACGTTGCTTCATTGTTCTGGAAGAGAGAACAGATTGAAGAGTTGAGTAACTGGACATTGATCCTACCATGTTGTGGGACTCGGATTAGACAAAAGGAAACTTATTTCAAAGCCTGGGATCCCCAGCCATATTGTATTTCCTTCTAGAAACTTCAAAGTCTAGTAAAGGGGAGAGGAGAGAAGGAAAGTGATGTGACTATTATCAATGGGAAAGCAAAAACTCTAAGAAATACAAAGAAGACATATTGATAGCCTTGTATTTTCTTTCTAGATAGAGATTTTGGTTCTTCATTCTGTATCACAATTTGATATGATGGGCCGGCCACATTCAAGAGAGAGCTGGGAGGCTGAGATTGGGAAGATTGTATTAAGAGGCCAGTCTGGGCAGAAAAATTCATGACACCGCCTCCTCACCCCAAAGCTCGGCGCAGTCATCCCAGGCTGCTTGGGAGGCTGAGATTGGTAAGTCACTAGGCTAGGCAGAAAAAAGCCCATTGGACTCCCATCTCCACCAAGGGAAGCTGAGCGAGGTGGCCTGTGCTGTAATCCTAGCAACTACAGGAGGCCTAAAATTGGCTGATTGCAGTCTAGGTGCATGCATGGCTGGGCAGGAAGTGACCCTAGCTCAGAAATAACCACTGGCGAAACAAGAATGGAGGCATGGCTTAAAGGTAGAGTGCCAACCTCGCAAGTTTGAGGCCTCAAGTTCCAAACTTCAATACCTTATCCCCGCCCCCCCCCAAAAAAAGAAAAACAGCAAAGAGAAGAAAGAACACAGTCACTCATCAGCCACCTTGCTCTCCCTGCCTCCACCTTGATTAAAGATGTCTCCTTAGGCTCTGATGCACCTGCAGGCTACTAAACAGGTTTTCCAAATATGTGGTAAAGGGGCACAGTGTGTTCCGCTCTGGCAGTGATCCCAGTGGAGGTCAGGCTGCACAGGACTGCCTGGAGCTCTTGGCCCAAGAGGTTAATGTTTTCTTTAAAGTGCTTAAACTTCTGCATTTGTCAAGCCATGTCACTGGAGTGTTCTGTGGACTTAAAAGCTCTCAGGCCACATTTCCTCCCAGTCTGCACCTCTTCCCCACATTTAGGAAAGGCTCGGCTCAGCATCCATGCTGGCTGCCTCCAAATGGTGATACTTGGGAATGTTGATTTTTGGGGGGGCAGGGGAAGCTTGGGGGGTGAGGATGGATTTCTGCTCCATCAATGACAGATTTCAGTTATCTTTCTCTTGTTTCTCCAAAGTAGCTTTGTTACTTAGACTTCAAGTCTTGCTGTAGCCTTAGTGTTTTGGAAACAACACGAGCAGTGGGAGAATTCTGGCTTTGTGAATATTAGATCACTTTGTTCTCTGGTGCAACAATCTCTCCTTTGTATTAAACGTCTGAGAACAGACGTCCTAAATAACATTTTTCTATTCCCTGTTGATAGTAGTCTTCTTATTTGGGGAACCACAGTTGGGTACTTGTTCCTCCACTAAATTCAGATGCACTTTCTTGGATGACAGAGTACCAATGACCCACAGCCTGGCACTACCCTTACATAGTGGTGGTGAGTGTTTTCTACCCCCCCCCTTCCCCCGGGACTTTCTTGTTGTGTTCTTCAGGCTACAGTGAATGGCTTGTGTCCTAGTGAGATAGCCAGCTGGTCAGAGTGACAGTGCCTAAGCCACTGCCTGACCATGGGCCTGGTGACTGAACAAGCCAGCCACAAAGAGCCCAGATGGGCTGACAGACCAAAATAGCCACTTACCCACCTCCTTTCTGGAAAGGGCTGTTCTGGAGGCCCCAAAAGACCTAATTTGGTCAGAAATTTAGCATTTACTCTCAACAGGAGGTTGAGTCTTGACCCTGGAATGAGTTCCACACTTCCAATCTTTTTAAAAAAGATTTTCACCAACCACATTTACCCATGATGGAGAGACAGCTAGACCCACAACCAGTCTGTTAACAAATACCTTATACGTGGAAGCATTTGTGATAGTTTCCCTTTATTTTGTATTTGTACTCTGTGTGTGTGTGTGTGTGTGTGTGTGTGTGTGTGTGTGTGTGTATGTGTGTGTGTGTGTGTGTACTGGACTGTATAGGACTAGAACTAAGACCCTCTCAGGCTTTCCTGCCTAGGCAGGCTTTGAACCATGATCTTTAAAACCTCCTGAGAAGCGAAGATACAGGCATGAGCTACCAGTGCCTGGCTTCATACTTGTATTTTTATCTCAGAGAAAGTAAGTGGATATGTTCTCATCTCTAGGCAAACCTAGTATTTAAAAAATCTGAAGAAGGCTTTTTCCCTTTTTGGAAAATTTATCACCACATTCCTTAGCTGGCACAGGTAGTATAATAAAAATATAATTTATCCCCTAAGAATGTTTTTGTATGTTTTAAAACGATCCATTTTTCCTGTTGTCGTGTTGCTCTAGAACAGGCAAGGCTGCCCTTCTCTGGATCTGAATTGATTTTTGTGTTTTTAACACTTTTTAAACTTTTTCTTTTGGTAGAGAAAAAAGATTTGTAGAACAAAGTGGCTTTGCATGTTATGCATTATGTAATACCATTCTTATCAAAAGATTGTTTTTGCTTGGGTTTGCCATGTTTTTTTCTGATCTAGTTAATGTTCATTTTAATTTTTCATTTGATTTCTTCTTGATTAGGCAATGATTTCTTCTTGTGAAGGCATTTACTGTCCCTCTTATTTCTCTTTCTTTACTTAGGAGAATGAGAGGAGATATAAGCACTTTTTTACTTTTTATTAAAAATTTTATTATAGAAAACTGGGCACCGCTGGCTACTCAAGAGGCTACCTTTGAGGATCATGGTTCAAAGCCAGCCTGGGCAGGAAAAGTCCGTGAAACGCTTATCTCCAATTAATCACCAGAAAAAAAAATATATATATATATATATAGTACATGTGATGTATAGAGAGGTTACAATTACATAAATCAGGTAATAAATTAATTTTTGTACAGTGCTACCCCTCTCTCATTTTCTCCCATTTTCCCTCTTCCTACTCCCCCCGCAAGTTGTACAGTTCATTTCCAATGTAGTGTCTAGTGAGTATCACTGCTGTATTGGTTCACCCTTTGTTCCCTATCTGTGATTCCCCTTCTCTTCCCCAAGTCAGCAAGACAAAGGTACGGAAATCAAAAACAGTGACAACTGAGAATAAATCAAGTGGCGGGGGAGGGGGAAGAAATAACTGCAAACAGTGCAATAAAGATATCCTCTTGCTTCCATTTCTTGGAGTTCATTTTGATAGGCATCATTTTATATCTTCATATCCACGTTGCTATTGAGCCACTGTGATCCTCTGCTGAGAATATTCTAGACACATTTTTTTTTTAAAGAACAATGAGCTGGACATCTCTATAATCACCTTTTTTCTAGTGAGATTTTGTTTTGTTTTGTTACTGTTATTATACAATGAATACCATCATTCATTGTAAGTCAAGAAATTATGTGAGTGCCTTAGGATTAAAGAGCCATCCTGGCCTGGTGGTTGTTTGTGGTCTGTGCTCCTGTCTAGCACTGCTGAGCAAGGGGAGCTCACCTCCTGACTGGCAGCTCCTGACAGAGGGGCTCTGTGGTGAAGACAGTTCTATAGATGAGTAGCTACTGGAACCTTCTTTGGTCAAAGGAAATCTTCAAGCCTTAAATTATGTGCCTCTTAAACAATTTGCATAATAAATCTGGTACTTGGAGATCCAAAGGGTATTGGCCTGTTTTGGGTTACATTGCTAGGGAACTCTACCTCTGACTTTAAATGAAACATTGCTTTGAGAGTGCACGCATTCACGTTGCTCTAGTGTGTATTTAATGTGAAGAGTTAGATCTTTTATAATTATGAAGTATATGAAAGGCTGGCTAGGCTTATACAATGGATACCTTAGTCTCAAATCAGAATTTATTTACAGCAGTGTTAATGCGACACAGAAAACACACGCATGCATGTGCACGTGCATACACACACGAGTAGAAGTAGCCAGGAAGGTACAAAGCACAACTAATATATCAGGTTTCTGGAACATCTACGTCTCGGGGTTTGGTCTTCATCACAATATGCTGAGAGGTGATGTTTTAAAAGCAAGAAAGGAGGAGGCCAGCTGTGGAGAAGAGTCACTGAGACAATCAACCAGCAGATGTGTGCAGCGAACACAGCCAGCTTCGAATGGGTCCACGCTGTCCTCGGTTAGCGGCGCCAGGAGGGAAAGTTCTGTGAAAGGTCACATAATAAAACTGGAGTCCTTTTATTCTTTCTGCTCAGTAGACATTCTGACATGCAATGGATTTTCGAATTAGGACTTTCTCATTGCTACCTGGCTTCTATGTCCCATTTCAGGATAACCTTGCCCCATGCAACCTGGAATGGGAAAGCCTGGCTGAGTGTAAACATCTGATAGCAGGCAGGCAGGTAGGTAAGGTAGTCACCTGGGTGGCTGGAAGTCATGACCCAGGGAAAGAGAAGGCCAGGATGAAAAATAAAAGTGAAGGGTTTCAAAGAGTTTCCCTTTGGGCTCCAGCTACAGTGGGATCTGAGCTGATAAAACGCTGCTCCTTTGTTCCACTTCCTGTGTGTTCATCCAGATGATAGCTGTTAGGCATTTCATTCAGGTGTCACCCACCTGGCATCACGTCTGTACCAACAAACAGCAAGGTACATGCCAGCTGCTGCGGGGGCTGGGTGCCAACAGACTCCAGCAGAGCCCTTCCCAGCCTCTTATTTGTCTTGCGCATGCTGGTTCTCTCTCCAGGCTATACTAGTCACACCAGCTCACTGCCTGCTCTTCCCCAACAGGCTGTGGGGCTCTTGTGCTACATCCCGCCGTCTTGATTAGGCCTGTTCACAGGGGAGGTACCAACAACATTCTACCCTGGCATTAGGAGACGCTGGCCTCTAGGTGAGCATTCTTCTTAGAATAAGCAAAAGCGATGGAACCTGCTCAGAGCCAGCATAGCCACAGCCCGTGCCTCACACTGAAGACCCTTGACACAGACGTCGGGGAGCTCTTCAGATTTCCTTTTGTGCGTTCAGGATGTGTAATGAGCAAACGTTTGTGGTGAAGAGCTGTGGTGAGGTTTTTCTACTTATGGATAACCAAATGGCTGGAATCTTTGTTGGGCACTGTTTTGCTTTTTTGTTTGTTTGGCTACAAAGGAAATGAGTGATGAACGCTCTTCCTCTCTCAGTGTTTCTTTCTAGTCAATTCTTAATTATCCACGTCAATAGGGAACATGGATACAACCCACAGAAAGTCCTGATTGTGAGCTGAAGCCAGCCGGATGTGAGCAGATATGTGTCCAGCCACTAGCTGACTTTAGTGTTGCCTGATACCCTCCCAACCAAGACAACAACGGTGCTTGGAAAGCAAATAGGTGGGGGAGAGGTAGGGAGACTGGTGGAGGAGCTGGCTGTTAATCTCAGAGGACGCCCTTAGCTAGAAAGAGACCTGACCAGTTTTTGTTCTGATAGTATTTTACACACACACACACACACACACACACACACACACACACTTACTTTACAAAGTAACCCATGCATGGTTTAAAGAAAACAAATAGTAAGCCTGATATGGTACACACACCTTTTATTCCAGCACTCAGGAAGTTGAGACAAGAGGATCACAAGTTCAAGGCCAACCTGAGTTACCTAGTGCCCCCAAAGCAAAGCAAAGAAACCAAGGAAAAATCAAATAGCTTTACAAAAGCTTTTCAGCTTACCCAACTCCTCACGTAAGCCCATTTTTTCCCAAGGACAATGCCTTTTAACCCGCCCATCCTTTTTTAAAATGGTCTGTTTGGTTCCCTTCCTATCTCTAAATAATACATGTATACTATGAGTGCTAGCTTCCCAGGACGGCCCGAAGAGATTACAGTAAAGTGGGTAGCACAGAACAGCGGGGGTGCATTGTCTCATGTTCTAGATGTTGGAGCAGTGTCTGCAGGGCGCACTCCTGGAGGCCTCTCAGTATGTGGGGCTGGCCGTCAATCATGACATTGGCATGTCTTGTTTTGCACATAACGATTCCTTCTGGTGAGGACACCGTCATCCTAGTTAGCGCCTCCCTGTGAGCTCCTTTATCAAGGGGACCCAAGCAATCTGCTTTAACCACGGTTTCTCAGTTTAAAACATTTGACTCTGCTGTCTTCCTTTAATGTAAATAGAGGTTCTCTCCCTTACTGTCGCCCCCTCTCATCTCTGTGGTTTGTCCTTCCACTTACAGGACATTGCTCACTTCTCAGATGCTACCCTTAAAACCTTATCTCTTACTCTGTTGACCATAGAGCGCATCACTCACCGTTAAATTCACGAGCTCTTCCATCTCTCCTCCTCTTTCTTCCTCCAGCCTTTGTCAGCTAGTGGTAAGAGTTCCACTCTCTGTCACTTATCCCCGGATGCAGAGTAGACACGGGTCTATAGTTCATACATGTTGTGTCTTTAAAGTTGAAAACCAATGAACAGTATTTTCAGTCTTTATTATTTGGTCTGAAAACTGGATTATACTGCCTTTTTGTGTTCTCTGGGTTTTAATCAAAATACTATATACTATTTGATGAATGACAATGTGCTCTGTGTAGTACTTCAAAATTTGCAGTTCATTTGATTTTCGGTGGTAGCATATTTTTCTAGCTCTAAATTTGGAAGCTATTCATTTGTGTATCTTAAAATCCTTTTGCATTACAAATTGAAATAAGCTTTTATGTCTTCTTACAAAACAGCTGATCACATGAAACTGGAGCCACATAGCTCTCTGCTCTTTATGAGTTTTTAGTATCAGGTGACTGAGGTAGTGGTAGCCAAACTTGGACTTGAAAACTCTTTTTATTTTAACTCCTATTTAAAAATAAAAGAAAACCAGCAAAGACTGATATCAAGATGCTAACTTCTTACTTTCCAAATTGTGATATTAATAACTTGGGTATTATTTACCTGCACTGGTACAACAAAGAATATTTAACACCAAAGAAGAAATGACTTAATCCAAAAATACATTGCATAAGTTAAAACTGAATGAATTTAACTTTCAAAAATAACTTACTTTCATTTCCCTGTTTGCTGTAAGTCTGGTAGGAGCTGCTCCTGGACCAGCATTGTTTATTGAATGTGTATTTATTAGTAGATATAGAACATAATGGTTTATTGCTCCATTTACTCTGTAGATAGTTAAGCTATGATCCATTGGGACCTGGTGTAGAAGATGCTCAGGACAAGGTCAAGTTTGTCTAGGTTAGTTCACCTTGGTTTGTGACCCCTGCCAAACTGCAAACAAGACCTGTTTGTCTCTAATTTTATACTCCTAAGGCATGTCATTTGAGCTCTTTCACAAAGGTGAGTTGTTGGTGATGAATCTCAGTCAATATATAAACGGTCTACTTTATATGGGTGGTCCTTGAGTGAATCACAGTCTAACTATTGGTTAATTGATTTTTTTTCCCAAAAAATGTTGTATCCAGGCATATTTTACCACAATCATTTTTGTAACCTGAATTAACATAACTGGCAAAACACAGATATCCCACCATCACACAGTGAGACTACCGGCTACATTTATACCATCAGCCATATTTGATTAGTGGAACATGAGGTTGAATTCTTTCCTTAACTTGTAGATTTGACCATTGTTTGCAAAGTGCTAGATGTTTCCTTGCCACAACCAAGTGAGTGTAGTTTTTAGAATGGGAATGTTTTTAATTGTAACCTTTTTTTGAAAACACCCCCCAAATAAGAACAAAATTAGTTTCTTACTTTTTTTGTGGAGGCAGAGGGTTGTTAAGAAAGATTGGTGTTTGTGCCTGCAGCTCATTTATAGACAGTTGCAGTGATGATATGCTATAGTGCCTTCCTAGGACTGAAGAGTATATGTATTACATCATCTTCACAATATCCCTGAGAGGTAGTCATTTTCCCACATTATATCCAGAGGGAAAACCCAATAGATCAAGGATAGGAAGTGAGCAACCCAAGTTCACTAAGCAAGTCAAGTACAAAATGAGAAAAGGCACCTATCATGGCTGACAATGGCGTCTCTTTGAGGATAAGGTCTCTACTTCCAGAATTTCACCTTAGTCCATTTCACTTCTTGAAGACCTAAACATTTACATGAGTCTGATGGGCCTTTCTGATTAGAAGCATAGACAGCATGTCTTGCCCAAGAATAAGAGCAAAGATGGCATTTTAGCCCCTGAGACAACAGGCCAGTCTCTACAGAGGAGAACAGAGGTTTGGACAGCAGAATCAACAAGCAGAAGGCTATCTTTTGGACGTATGGTCTCAGTGGACCATACATTGTATAGTGTAAGGAGCTGGAGGAAATGCTTCTCTACAGGATCTAGCTGTGAGTCCCTTAGTTCTTTTTGACCTCTGCCATGCCATTAGTGTATCCATGATAATGATGCTGGGCCTTTTCCCATTGTGTATGTTTTGTCTTCTGAATGCCCGTAGGAGGAATTAAGCTTTCAGTCACATGTTGTTTCACCAAGAGTTGGGCTCCACAATCTGGGGCTAGATCCAGATTCATGCAGGGCCTATGTTTTGTCATTTGCATCTCTGCATTTCTCCCTGGTGACCTTTGGAAGACCACGTTCCTCTCTCTTTATCTTCTCACACTGACTTTTCAGACTGACTGGGTGGGGAGTGCACTACCCCTGGACTGCCAGCATGGTAAAGACCCCGTGAAGATCTGATCTTCATTTGAGCTGAAATCTAATCCTCCACATGACAAACCAGGGCAGGAGCTCTCCCTGTGGTGTCTTTTCCACAACCCCTATTTTGAATACATATATTAATTTATAACACAGACATTTGGAAGTTTCGAATAACACTAGGCTATCAAAATCTTGGCATCGGCAATCATGACCCCAATTAAGAGGAGAACTTCATCAGAGGAAGCTGGGATTCTGTCTAAGCACGCGTGAGTTTTTGTTCAGTCATGTTATCCGTGGCCATTGTTACAAAGCAGAAAAACCCACCAGGCAGGCATCCCTTTATCTCCCAAGCAAACATCCTCTGTAGCTGGGAGTTGCTGTACATAAAAGGAAGCTTTCTCTTGTGCTGTAGCTTTCCAAACAAACTGACTCCTGAAAGTAAAACTCAAAAAGAAGGGAACTCAGATAACTCCAGCAAGCTTTCAGTGGGCAGAAAATCAACACTAACGTTAGATGTATTTCAGCAACACAAAGATGCAGGTGGGAAATGGATCCACCTCGATAAGAGAGAAATGCTTAGTGGGGTGAGAAGCGGGGAGCAGACTTTCAGCAGTTTTTGGAACGATGTAACTCTGAAGCGTTTCTTTCCTTTTTTTTTTTTCTGGTTAGTTGCTCATAGCCACAAACATGTATATTATTTCCTTCTTGCCCACAATTTATGAGAATCATCTTTCTAATACACTCGGGAATCCCAAAATTTTTTTAAAGAAATCTCACTTTTTTCAAATCAGATAAATCTTTTTATGGTAGCAACTAAATTATTTGTATAGAGATTATGAAAGAAAATAATAAAATTGCTGTAATTGATGTCTCTGGTATCCACCTCACTTAATTTGTATCCAGATTTATATTATTAAAGTCTGGGATCCTGGTCACTGATATTTGGAAATAGGATTCAGAAATGTCTCTCATGATTAAAGGTGCCCTGGATATGCTATGTATTTGAGGAACCCCAGAATATTTTAATCCTTTTTTTGTCAGTTATGGGGCTTGAACTCTGGGCTCACTGTCCCTCAGCTCTTCAGCTCAAGGCGAGCGCTCTACCACTTGAGCCTACAGCACCACTTCCGGTTTTCTGAGTGTTTTTTGGAGATAAGAGTTTCACGGACTTTCCTGCCTGGGCTGGCTTTGAACCGCGATCCTCAGATCTCAGCCTCCTGAATAGCTAGGATTACAGGCATGAGCCACCGGTGCCTGGCTTATTTTAACCCTTTTCTGAATGTTGCAGTGGATAAATGGATCCATTGATCGATCTACTGATAGACAGAGAGATGATATAGACATAGATATAAGACATGATGACCAATTGCCTTAAATATGCTTCTCGTCCAAACAGGTCAGAATAGTAAACACAGTAAACATCATCATTGGTCAGTTTAATGGAAGGCGTTGGTATGGACTTTAGCCAGCTGCCTGGATTCAAACCGCAGCTCTAGCCTTCTTCTACCTGAGGTTTTGTGGTGGCTTCTTTTCCTAATTTGCAAAGTGCCAAGTAGTCTCTTCTTCGTGTGATTATTGTGAGCTTTGAATGAATCAACGCGGAGTCAAGTGCTTAGAATAAACAGCACCTAGTACGTCATCAATGTGGTGTATGTGGGGCCTGCCTACAGAGAAAACAAACCCAAACTGTGCGCATCCTAGGAATCATTCTGGTTATCATTCCAACATGTCTTGTTTATAGAGTTGCTGTCTGCTGTCTGTGCATTCACTTAACAGATGGTAGGAAGCTGTGGACTTCCACTGATCACCTCTTCTTCCTTGCCTTCAGCCTGTGGCCTCTACTATCCCAGATTAGGGCTGATCCCTTCACCTCCACAGAATTTCTCCTAGGCAGAACCAATGCAGAATTTGGCCCTATTACAATGACATGACTATGGGTGAAGTAAAACACTATTTTAAAATAAGAACTTCCGCGATAGCATATGCAGAAAATGAGTAAATAAAGGACGTTTGGAATGTTAGCACATAAGAAGTCTAGTCAGTGCTGGCTTACAATTTGCTCTAACAAGTTCTGTTTCCTTGTAGATAATCACATTTTTTATTATCTCTAATCTCAGTGAATAACAATCTTCGTGATATCTTTTTGAAGTGCTGGGGAAATTCTCACTTCATATCTGTGGAACAAACTATTAGTAGAAGCAAGGTCACCCTTGTGACTTGCTTACTATTTAAGACGTTTACTATCTAAGACTGACTATAAGCTGGGTGCCGATGGCTTATGCCTATAATCCTAGCTACTCAGGAGGCTCAGATCTGAGGATGGCAGTCCCAAGGAAGCCAATCCAGGCAGGAAAAAATTGGTAAGATTCATGTCTTCAATTAAAAAAAAAAAAAAGCCGAAATGACTCTGTGCCTCAAGTGGCAGAGCACTAGCTTTGAGCAAAAATACTTAAGTGACAGAACCCGGCCCTAAATTCAAGCCCCAGGACCAGCACAGACATAGATACAGACACACACTCAGACACACACACACACACACACACACACACACACACACACACACACACAAACACACACAAGACTCTTAAATGTCTCAACAGTCAAATATAAAATGTCTTTTTTATGATTAGTCTCTCTTTTCTACCTAAATATACAATTGTAATTCACTTTTAAATATAACATTAAAAAACCCTTACCACCACCACCACTACCAGTATTGAAATTTCATGGTGCTCACAGGCTGGTTTCATGTTAATTATTGTGATGAAGAATATAAATTTTCCATAACAATGTTTCATGTAATTTGATTGTTTATAGGTCTTTGACCATTATGGTACACTATTTATCAGTTTATTTTATTGTTATTTTCAACATATTACTTGGAACTGTGGATGATACATTTACTTCAAAAATTCTCAGAAGGTCACATTCTACTTAATGGTGTTCAAAGTACCTAAAAAATAAAAAAATACTAAGTTTGAATTATGGGAAGGTAGATATGCAAAAGAATATTCATAGGTTATTAACTGATTGTTCCTGGGGGGAGTTTCCATTCCCATTAGGACTACAGCAATTTTAGTGTACATTTTTTTGCATATAAAGTGAAAATATATCACCACCACTAACACTACCACCATTATCATCATATTAACTGGGTTCTTCCCCTTTTACAGTTCATGAAAAATAATCCGTGATTTCATATTTAACCCAAGAAATCAATCATCTATAATGCTAATGGTTATGTAAAACTGTGCAGAAGATATGGTTTGTGATGTTCAGAAGTACCATACTTTAGTTCTCATTACTTTGCTCACTTGATTTAATTTTCCATTAGTAGTCAAAATTCATTATTTTCCTCCTATTCAAAAGTGATAGACCATTTTTATCTTCCTTGCAGTAGTGCTAATGGACTGCCACCAACTTCAGATGCCCAAATTTCTAGTTTAATATGTGACTGTGCATGCTTTGTGGGGGTGCCTCCATCGGAAGACAGTACAGTTCTCTAGCAGGACTGTTTATGACCCAAATCCTGGCCTGGCTACTTCCTTAATTTGTGGTCTTGGCCTTCAAGGTCTGCAAAATCTCTACCTTTCAGAGAATGGTCAGGCAGACAGTGAGCTCTTTATTAGCATCACTGCCCCTTTACTTGCCTGAGGGGATCCCACTGTAATCCCCATCGACAGCAGGGAATAGATGCTTGTCCTTAGCGAGCCAAACATATTGTCTCATGATATCATAGGCTGGGCCCTTCATCCTGGGGACCTTGGTTAACTCCTCTTTAAGGTTTGGGGTTGACCTTTACTTATGATTATTTCTAAGAACACTTTGAGGTCTGACCTTCTATGAATCTATGATTTTGTGAAGCAATGAGATAAAGACTAGACAATCAAGCCGGGTGTCGGTGGCTCACACCTGTGATCCTAGTACTCAGGAGGCTGAGATCTGAGGATCGCAGTTCAAAGCCAGACTGGGCAAGAAAGTCCATGAGACTCTTATCTCCCATTAACCACCAGAAAACTGGAAGTGGCGCTGTGGCTCAAGTGATAGAGTGCTGGCCTTGAGTTGAAGAGCTCAGAGACGATGCCCAGGCGCAGAGTTCAAGACCCACGACCACCCCACCACCACCAAAAACAAAGACTAGACAGCCAACAATAGTGTCAGGTGGACGGTGCTGACCACAGTAATATGTCATGATGGAAGCATCTTCTGTTAGACAGGATGAGACACGTTTAAGACACCAAGTAGAAACTGTTCTAAGGCAGCATTCCCCAAGATGTCCTCTACAAAACACTAGTTTGTAATCAGAGACATTTATTGAATATGATTTCTGAAAATGACTTGGGAAATGCTGACATAACAGATTTCCTTCCCACAGGACTGCTCAGAATCTTTAATGGACTCCTGATTCTGACACTGAAGAATACTATGAAAGACGTATTGCATCACCAGTACCCGAGTTATCTCTGTACCCAAGTAGCATCCTGTAGGACCAGTATCTCATGGGACATATTCTGCAGAATGCTAACCTGCTGTTTTAAACCAGGAATATGATAGAACATTGACATTGTTGACTCAACCCAATGACTATGCTGAACCTCCATCACTTGATGGTCCCAAAAATGGTCCCTAGAGATGAACAAGGGTCCATCCTTGCAGCAGGTTTAACAATACAGTGACAAGGCCACATAAAAGTAACAGGTGAGATACTTGGCACTGTATTAGTTAAATACTTGGACATTTCTTAGTAGTACATAGTCCTTCAACCATTGTTTCACACACAGCCTTAAAGGCCAAAATATAACCTAAAGAAAAGAACCTGAAAATTCACTATGCATGTAGGTACCACCTTTTTTTTTTTAATGAGGGTTATGGAAGCTCAGTGTGGGTTGAAACCTATCTACATTTTTATTTCTCATCAATGACCTCTTAACCAGCCAGAGATCTGGTAGCAAATCCATGAACTTTTTTTTTTCTTTTTTTAACCACTGGCTTTCTCTGCTTGTTAAGGCCTTTGGAAACATTCTGGCAGGTTGAGCAGTTATTTTGCTCATGTTGTGAGTAGCATTTCTCTGACCTTTTGTTATTTACTGAAATAGTCCAGCCTGTTTTCTTTTAAGAGAAGCGTGAAATGAAGGGGAGTCAGTCAGCACATGCTGACTTTGGTATCAGAAGACTAACTTTTGGGTTGCTTGGCTCCATGTATTCTTTTAAAGTTTGAGGGGGTCATTGACCTCTTTGTTTCTTATTCCCATGTTTTTAAAGAAGTCTTCTGGGGGAATTTTTTTTGTACTCTTTGCTGAAGAAAATACATTTAAGGTTAGTACTTTATTTAAAACAATTCGCATTTTAAAAGGCAAGCCTTGTGCCAGCCATGGTAGTGCATTTCCACAATCTCAGCTACTTGAGAGACAGAGACAAGAGGATCAATGTCTGAGGTTGATCTGGACCAAAGTGTGAAACTCTATTATACCAGGCCCTGAATTCAGTCCTCAGTACCACCCCTCCCCCACCTAAAACCAAAAAATATCCACAAAGCATCTTAACCCTCTCCAAGTTCTTGTCTCATGGCGTCTCGTGTATGGTGGCTTATCTATAGCCTCACATGGCTTCAGGGGTAGGACAGCCTGTCCCTGGACAGTTCAGTGACCTGGTGACAGGAAATCCTTCACTTGAATCCTTGTAGAGGTGGTAACACCATCCAAGATGGAGTCCACAGACCGCAGCAGCGTCTCAGGCCATCTTTTCTTTTCTATTCTCTGACAAGCTGTGTCCAGAAAACTTCTCTACCTGGTGCCTTTCTTCCTTTCTCCTTGATGAAGGAGTCCCTTCACTTCAGGGTGACTTAGACATGTCAAGATAGTATCAAGATGGGATTATATCTTAGAAAATGAGAAAATGTGCCTTGTGTGGATTTAGATACATATTTGTGTTTAGACATCTATGTGTATTTAAATATACGTTTCCCCATGTACCTCCTCACATATGATTTCTTTCTAGCTCAGGCAGAAAAATGCAGCAGGAGTCACATTTTGTTGTGATTTTCACAGGTCTTGAACTCACTGCTTCCATTGAAGGCACCATTCAAATTTGTCATTCTCATGATTTTATCCAAACAAAATGGTCTTCATATACACAAGCATGAATGATGATTAATTGAGGCTGTGTATGATTTCAGAAAATGGTGTGTGTTTTGGAAAATTACCATCATCTAATAACGTGGGCTCTGGAGTTCTTTCACTCATCTCTTCAGCCATTCAATCCAAGAATCCCAACCTGTTTTCAGTGCTGGGAGTGCATTGTTAAGTCAGAGTGACACACTGCTCACGGTTCCTTATGAGAATACAGAGACACAGACAATAAGTAAGGTTGTGGTAGATGATCAAAAGGATCGATGGTGTAAGGGTTAACTGAAAAAAGAGAAAACTAATGTCGTTAAGAATCTAAACTCTGAAGTTGCTCTGGTCCAGGACTTGTAAGATAAAGAGCCAATCATAAGAAGTTCTGAGGAAAAAGCTTCTGGAGACAAAAGGAAGAGCAAAGCAATGGACGAAGACTTCTCTCTCTTCCCTGTTCTTTAACGACCTCATGTATCTAGGCTGTGACCTGATTTACTCCTTATAAGTCTAGGTCATTGAGAACACCCATGGAACAGAAAGATATTGGGTGGTTAGAATGCTGGTTGTAATACAGGACACTGGTCAGCTAATACTGACCTTTTAAAAACTTAGTTATCTTTCCCCATCACATTTTCAGAGAGCCGACATTTTATAGATCAGAGGGTAAATAGACTTCATTTCTTAGAGGAAGGTCATGGGAAACCTTTAAATAGACACTGAAGAGATGGAAGTAGCATTGTGCAGTTTCAAATGCGACCAGGACAAGTTGGGCAAGCTACTTCCAGACAGGCATTCCAATTTTTCATGGAGCTTTCAAAAGCATTTCTTAAAATCTTTTATTTTGAAGTAAGTATAGACTTACAGGAAGTTGCAAAAAGAATTAGAAAGGTCCTATGTGCCCTTCATCTAGCTTCCCTCAGGGTAACATCTTAATAACTAAACTATACAAGATCATAAATATATATCACATACCTTATCTACACCAGGTAACTGACATTAGTACTAATCTCCAGACTTTATTCATATTTCAGCAAGTTTGACATGCATGTATAGTTTGTGTGCGTGTGTGTTTTACTCCATGTCTAAGTTTCCATAGCCACTCCTGCCGTGTGTAGTACAGGGCTGTGTCCTCACTGCCGAGCAACTAGCTTGTCTCATGGATGTTTTTGTTTTCTTTTCTTTTGTTTTTATTACCAATCCTGGGCTTGGACTCAAGGTCTGGGCACTGTCCCTGAGCTTCTTTGTGTTCAAGGCTAGCACTCTACCACTTGAGCCACCACACCACTTCCAGCTTTTTCTGAGTAGTTTATTGGAGATGAGAGTCTCATGGACTTTCCTGCCTGGGCTGGCTTCCTATTGCAATTCTCAGATCTCAGACCCCTGAGTAGCTGGGATTCCAGGCAGGAGCCATCAGTGCTCCTGGGTTTTTTGTTTTTGTTTTTTAATAATAGATGCTACCTTGCTTTTAGTTCTGAATAGTCACAGAGGCAAGAGAAATCTCCGAACTCTGTGGCTTAGTTTGGTCAACATGGAGTCTGCTTAATTGACCTGTAAATGGAGTTGCTTGGTCTGACTTAACATGAAGACCAGGTATAAGCCCAGAACAACAACAACAACAAAACCCTAGGGGGATGCCTTAGTAGCCTTGACCACTCATGGGAGCCTTTAGGTTGCTACCCAGTTGGTTTCAGAGGCCTGGGTGAAGACCCCATGGGACTAGTCTTGTGGCCTCAGTATTACTTCTAAGAACCAAAGCATAACTTGAGAGTTTCCTCATTTTCTGTGGGAATATCATAGCATTTCTTGAAGATGACTGAGAAAGCAAACACGCAGGGGTTAACAATTTACCTGAAGAGTGGATACATTCCGTAGAGGAAACAGAACAAATAATACAAAAGCACCCCTTTGTGTGTGCAGCAAGAAACCTTCAGGACGTGCAGTTAGCAGCGAGAACTGAAGGTGCAGGCTGAAATGGAAACAGGCTATAAACAGATTGAGGGAGAGACAACAGATTTAAGGGAAAACATCTGTCTGTTGGGTCTGACATCCAAAAGCTGCATCTGTGGCCTACGATCAGTCTTGCAATGCTTAAAAAAGGAATGTGAAGGGGCCCAAGACAGGCTCTGGAAGTTTCTATTTTTTTTTTTTCCTCGAGATTTTTCTGTTTACTCTGCCCAGAATGCTGCCAGGGACTGAAGAAATGAACTCATATGGTCCTATTTCTTGATGCCTTAAGTAGCATTCCTTAGAAGTCAACATTACAAGGATGGATTGAAGAGATGTTTTACCTGCATTGTTCCAGACATACTAATCAGAGGGACTAATTACTTTGCCAAATGAAACTTCTGGAACTCTTAAGATCTGTTCTGGCATTTCGTGTTTCAGAAAGAGGTTTTCAGTTGGAAAGAAGTTGGAAACAGCCAGGCACCAGGAGTTCACATGTGTAATCCTGGCAACTCAAAGGTCTGATATGTGAGGATCATGGTTCAAAGCCAACCTGGGCAGAAAAGTCCCTGAGATGCGAATCTCCCAATTAACTAGCTGGAAGTGGTCATATGGTCAAGTGGTAGAACACCAGCCTTGAGTGAAAAGGCTGAGGAACAATGCCCAGGCCCTGAGTTCAAGCACAAAAGTTGGAAGCCAAAAACTGGAGTAAATAATATTTACATGAAGCCAGAGAACAGATTAATAACACCTACCTGAACCTTGATTGAGGTAGTATGTCACAGTAGCTCCTTGACTTATTCTTTTTCCTCATCATGCCCTATAGACACAGGCTAAGAGCCTAATTTAAAGAATCAGATAGAACGTTCTCCACAGAGATGTTAACGCTCTGTCTGAGTGTTAACAGAAAAAGATGATGGGTAGAGTAGCCCTTCATCCATCTTCCTCGTGTCTCCATCATGGGCTTACAGTACATCTCTTTTTTTTTTAAAACATTTTTTTTTTGGTCTGGTCGTGAGGCCTGAACTCTGGGCCTGGGTGCTGTCCCTCAGCTCTTCAGCTCAAGGCTAGCACTCTACTGCTTGAGCCACAGCGCCACTTCTGGCTTTTTTCTTATGTGGTGCTGAGGAATCGAACACAGGGCCTCAGGTATGCAAGGCAAGCGCTCTACCACTGAGCCACCTTCCCAGCCCCCCAGTACATCTATTTTATCTTCAGTGATTTGGCTCCCTTGAAGGATTTGAGCGACCTACTAACCCATGTTACCTGAAGACTACCATTACTGAGATGTGAGAACTTGCTCTGGATGACTTAAAAAACCCTTTTGGGAAATTTCATTTTACTCCATAACTTCATCATTCCCTTTCATCAACCTCTTTATAGACCACCCCCCTCTTTTGAACTCTGGTCTCTGTTTTGACACCTCTTACCCCCGACCAAGATGGCAAAAAGATTCCCATATGCCATTGTCCCAGGTTTAAAGAAACTTAGAATTTTATCTTATATGAACTAAGCTTGTGTAATAGCAGCTTAAGTACATTATGTTGTTGGCTAAATACCCTTAATTTTGATAATGGTAAAGGTAAGGGGAAGGTTTTAATGGGAATCAAAAGTAATAAGGCATCATTTCAGTCGACAGAAGAGAGAAACCAAAGATAGTTAAGCACTGGATTGTTGCAAGCAAAATAAAACAAAAACCCATACAAAACAAAAACAAAAACATAGCATGTAGTGATTTGCTAATTAAGGACTCAGAGCCTGTGGCACAGGCTTTTTCTACTCAACACCATTGGCACATGGTAGGCACTCAGCATTTCTTGAAATCAATTAGGTCCTAAGTCATGCACCTTCTTTGCTGATTTATTTTCAGTACTATGTATGTCCTGTGGAAGAAATTAAAGCACCAGCTTACATTAAAGTCGTGTCATCCACCTCAAGTCCCATAGTCTGACTAGTTGCATGTAAACTCTGGGCTTTGGGCTTCCTAAGTAATGTATGTTCCAATTTTCCCTTTCTTATTGTTGTTGTTCAGGTCATGGAGCTTGAACTCAGGACCTGTGCACTATCCTTGAACTATTTTTGCTCAAGACCAGTACCCTACCTCTTGAACCACAACTCTACTTCTGGCTATTTTGTTTTGGTGGTTAGTTGGAAGTAAGAGTCTCACAGACTTTCCTGCTCTTCAAACAACTATCCTCAGATCTCAGCCATTTCAGTAGTTAGGATGACAGGCATGAGCCACCAACACCCAGCTCTTTTTCTTTCCTCCTCTTCCTCCTCCTCCTCCTCTTCCTCTTTTTCCTCCTCCTCCTCCTCCTCCTCCTCCTCCTCCTCCTCCTCCTCCTCCTCCTCCTCCTTCTCCTCCTCCTCCTCCTCCTTCCTCCTCCTCCTTTTTTTTTTGACAGAGTCTCACTGTATAACCCAGGCTGCTCTCTAACTCATGATCTTCCTGCCTCTCCATTCTGAGTACTGGAATTACAGACATTCACCACATGCCAGCCATTTCCATTCCGTCAGAGCACAGAATCCTATTTTGTTATAAATTGGACCTAATATTGAAGAGAACTTTGGTATAAAGGAAATGCTCAAATTCTATTTTCCTTCCTTGAGAAACATCTCCAGAACACTTTCATCACAAACTGGGCCTGCCTGGTACAGTCTGATTTCCCTTCTTCAGCATGATACGTGACAAACGTATGTCATCTGAGGTCTCATTGGTCCATTGTTCCTTGTGCCTAGAAAGGGACTGGTTAGGTGTTTGTAAACCAGATGATTGACTTTATATCATTTAAGTGTCTGGCACAATTCAAATGCAACTGCTTTTTCAAAAATTCTATTTACACAAAAGATGGCTTGAAAATAAGGCACAGAATAATGGTGATCACGTCAGGCCAGGGTGGTAGGCTGAGACATCTTGTTTTCATCAAGTCTCATGGCTAGTCTTTACTTCTCTCTGTTGGCCTAGCAATGAGATTCTATTGTGTACTTTGCAGCTGGGTGTTTTCCAGAGCAAAGAATCTTCTTCATTAATGACCCTGGAAAAGGTTTTAGTAGTAAAATCCTAGACCAGATCATCTGGTGAGAAGCAGAATGGGTAAATTTTTATCCCTTTTTTCCAAGAAGGTATCAGGTTCTGTGTGACCCAGCACCATAGCCAATAACTCCAAGGTCTTACCACACCCAGTTATTTCATTAGATCACTAGATAGCATAAAGACAAAACTACTACACTTTATTTCTATGAAATTTGTTTATTACTCAAATTAACCAACCGTGTCATACATAGTCTACATAGTCATGATGAGTCTTGAAACAGCTCATTGCCACGCAACCATATGGACTTAAAATGTTAACTGTCTGCTCCTTTGCAGAAAGAAAATTTCCAGTCCCTGCCATCCACATTTCCATAATATTTAATCACCCATTCAAGCCAGGCACTGGTGACTTACACCTGCAATCTTAGCTATTCAGGAGGGTGAGATCTGAGGATAACAGTTCAAAGCCAGCCTGGGCAGAAAAGTCCATGAGATTCTTTATCTCCAGTTATACACCAGAAAAGCCAGAAGTACAGTTGTAGCTGAAGTGATTCAGTGCTAACCTTGAACAGAAAAGCTTAGGGACAACACCCAGGCCCAGGACTAACACACACACACACACACACACACACACACACACACACACACACACACACACACACACACACACACACACACACACACACACACACACACACATCACTCATTCATATATCCATTCATTTAGTGGATGCCAGCTCTACTTATATGGAGGAATGTAAAGATAAACTAAGCGGTCTCTAATGGCCAAAGATTACAGTGTAACACTGATAAAGGAAAAGCCATATGACGAGTCAGAGTGCAGCTCAGTCTGTACATAAGGAAGAACAAAATCACTGTGTGGGTTCACAGACAGCCAGAACCCTTGATGAAAAGACTTGGAGTATGAACATAGATATTGCTTCCATAACTGTGGCTCACAATGATTTCCCAGTGGGAACTTCATGAGAAATCAGAGTCATTTCCTTCATGAGATTTCATAACTTGTAGTATGCAAATGGTGGAAATGATTTCGGATATTACTTTGTATGCACAGTGCAGATGTCTTTATCAGAATGCTCATGTCCCTGTAACTGTGGGGATAATTGTATTTATAGAAAACGATTGAAGATTTGAAGGATGTCTTTGCTCAATGTGTACAGACTGAGGGAATTCCTTTTCCTTTTCTTAATTGGCCATTCATGCAACCAAGTGAAAAATAAATGCCTTGTGTCTCAAAGAAAGGCTCTGGAGGAGCAACCTTTCAAATACCAAAGAGATTATAAGGCGGAGATCAAATTATGGAATCAAAGCTACATATTAGCACCACCACTCAATGACAGTTACATCTCTTTCTTCTCCACAATATCACAGTGTGGCAAATTCCTATTAGCCTGTTGAAGCTGTAAAGGCTTCAACCCTAAATACTTCAGGTTTCCCCTGCATAAAACCTCCAATCCTCCTTGCTAGGATTGGTATCTGACCTGCTTGAAAGTTGATACCTTTTTGGATTTTTGTATCACCAATAGTGCCCTATCCATTTTGTGTCTTTTCAACCAGCTCTTAAATTAACTAGGATACACAAAGCTCTAGCTTTGAGTTAAAAGCTCAAGGATATTGACCAGGCCCTGAGTTCAAGCCCCATGACAAACCTCCCACCCCCACTCCCCCAAAAAAGAGTGAAAAAGTGGAATTCCTTTCATTCTCTCAGAATGATGATGTCATTACCTGATTTTTATCCACTCATTCTTTGTGTTCATAACATTAACAAAGGTAGCAGAGCTAATGCAGTATAGTATTGTCACAGAGCCATACTATAATCTAATAAGCATAATATTTTGATTGACAAAGTCAGTGCATTTGGGGAGAAAGCTTCTGAAAGAAGATAACTGAAAGACCTGACATTCTATGTTTCTTCCTTCTGAGGCATATAGCCCCTGCACTTAGCCATTTTAGGTATCTTCCTTACCAAGAAGCATAGGTCAGTTTGGCTCCAAAGCTTGCCAATATTGCCACTATAACCTAGTTTTAGTAGAGCAACGATTAGCCCAGAAGCTAATCCAAATGGTCCCTCTCAATCCCTGAGCTAGAAGGGGAGAATCCAGCCCTCTACATATGAAGAACTCTTTTCAGAGCCTTTACTGACAAGTAGGTATAATTACTGCATGCACATGTGAGGTCTGTATTATATCACAACTGTCTAAATAAACAGCAGACCCTGCCGTCTCCCTCAAGCCCCACCGAGTATTTATGAATGAGATTGCTTCATTATTTTCTGTTAACTGTCGGTAGTAGCAAAGTCAGAAGGCATTACCTGCCAAATGAGGAACGAACATTGCCTATGCATCCATTCCCAGCCTTGTGCAGCGGTAACGAGCAAACAGGGCTTCCATTACCCGCATTGTCTCGAGGCCAGGCCCTAAGGGAGTTGTCCTGAGTTTCTGATTTATCACGATCTCGTTTGAAGACCTAGAAATGCTTAGGTGAGATTAAATGACTGAATACCCTCCATTTGTGTTCTCGCTGAAGTCTTTCTGGAGGGTTGCTGATTCTGTCCCATTTAGAGCGCTTGGTGGCATGAACTCACTCAGTTTCTGCCCACATTACTGCATTCCTGGGATGCCATTCACAGGCCTTAGCAAGATCATCTGACAGCCGCCTGTGAGGTCAATGAACTTTATACATAATTAAACGCTCACAGGAGGGGGAAATTTTTTTTTCTCCTCCCTGAGAAGCAGAGAAAGAATACGTGTTACACAGCCCTCCTTTCCCCAGTAGAGTTCTGTGGAGCCACCAAGCTAGTTTCACATGATTTAATGCTGAACCGAGTCAGAAAGTGATTGTATCCTGTACTAGGCCCCATAGAACAGCCACCACCCACACTGTTTCTTCAGACTGGGATCTTGGCCATTTGGGGTTTAAGCCAGAAGAAAGGGGGGAACAAAACCAACCCTGGAACGAAAGCTTTTGAAACTCTGTATTCTCGATGAAATGAAGCCAAGGATTCCTTTTTTTTTTTTTCCTTCTTCTTCTTCTTCTTCTTCTTCTTCAATTCTATTTAAAATCAATTACTGGGATCACACTTGCATGTACAGCGGGATTGTTAGCAACAGCTAATGTTCTCTGTTTTCGCTGCTGTGTGGGGTTTAGGGTGGCCGAGATGCTGGCATTGACATCAGCCCTCTGTTTTGCCCAGGCATCTGATGCTAACACCAAACTATGTGTGGGCAATTGGGCAACCTTGACCTTTCACCAGCTTTCTATGCAAGAACAGGGAGAGGGGTGACCTGAGATGGACTCATGGGATTGTACGAGCTGTGTGCTTCACTCTGGGGGGAAACAGAGGTAAGAGAAAGCCAAGGAGTGGAGTTGCAGCCAGCAGGCACCTCGTCCATCTGTGTCTAGTCAGAACTGGGAGAAAAAAAAAAGTCATCTGAGACATGGGAGATTTGTATCATAGTTTTAGAGATCTCCAGAGGAGATTCCGGAACCTCCCTTGGTTACCCACCCTGCTATTTAGCAGTTCCTACAGCCAGGAAATTCTTTCTTATTTGCAGCCTAAAATGTGCATGTGGTGCCACTTTCGGGAGAAGTTCCTGGCCCAGGCCACTCCCATCTCCCACAGTGTGTTTACTCCTGGGATGGGATGGTACACACTGCATTACTTGCTTCTCCCTGAACACTGCAGGGAGCGTCCAGAAGAGGCAATGGGCCTCATATGAGCTGATGGGGTAGAGTAGGCTGTGTGTGTGGAGCTGGGGAAGGGACTAGCATTTGTGGAGATAAAACACATACTGGGACCACTGCTAGACATTGCATGTATTTACCAGAGGTGAAAGAAAAAGCAGAGCTGTGGCCCAGCTTGAAGTGAGCCTCCAACCATGTGCACATGTTAAATGAGGAAGCTTTGCTTCAGATTTTAAAATGAGAATTCTAGCTGGACGCTGGTGGCTCAGGCCTACAATCCTAGCTAACTCAGGAGGCTGAGATCTGTGCATTTCAGTTCCAGGCCAGCCTGAGCGGGAAAGTCTGTCAGTCTTATCTTCAGTTAACTACCAAAAGGCCAGAAATGGAGCTGTGGCTCAAGTGGTAGAGTGGCAGCTTGAGCAGAAACATTAAGGGACAGTGCCCAGGCCCAGAGTTCAAGCCCCAATCCAGGAAGGAAGAAAGGAAGGAAGGAGGGAGGGAAGGAGGGAGGGAGGGGAGGAGAGGAGAAGAGAGGAGAGAGGCATGTGCCCTCTTATGTAGCTTTAAACCTGAAGAGGTAACGGCAGAGAGGGTAAGGGACCAGTCTCAGATCTCAGGTGAGATGTCATGTGTTCTTAATGCTGAAGGATGCTGGGTCACCATGGCTTCTCTTACTGCCTCCTCCCCGCCCCCCATCAGCAGATTCACACAGTGAATTACAGATCCATTGAAAAACTGTCAGATGACCCAAGCACTCAGCTTCTTCCTTTTTTTTTTTTTAATCCAATTATGTCACTGCCCTTCCTCAGGCTGTGGTTTGTTCCAAAAAGGAAGAAGTTGTCTCCTCCTTTCTCTGCCTGCACTAAGTTGTCTCAAGTTCCATTTCCTGGTGTTAAATAAATGGCTGAATGAGTAGAGTGAATGTCGTAATGTGGCGACTGGGACTCAGTGCTCAAACAATAAACCAAGAGCTCCATGCTGCTCAGCTTCCTCATTGGCCATTTGATATTAGCGCTCATCCTCCTGAGCTAGAAGGCTCCCCAAATTCCCAGTGGCCACGTGTCAGTGATGGGAGAATCTTAGAGGTGTGTGGTTAGGAGACTTCTTATTGTTCCAGTATCACAAAGTAGACTCACACAAAGACAGGTACTGCATCACTAGGCATACGATCTTACATGTCCACCCGGTATTTGTTGCCCAAAACATCACTATACAAGCCAAGTGCCTGTGGCTCATACCTATAATCCTACCTACTAGGAGGCTGAGATTGGAGGATGAAGGTTCAAAGCCAGCCCAGTCAGGAAAGTCTGAGAGACTCTTCTCTCCGATAATCTACCAGAAAAAAAAGAAAACCCACAAATGGAGCAGTGGTTTAAGTGGTAGAGTGCTAGCCTTAAGCACGAAAACTCAGGGATAACGCTCAAGCCCTGAATTCAAGCCCCAGTACGCGTGCACGCACGCACGCGCGTGCGCGCGCGCATGCGCACACACACACACGCAGCCTCCTGTTTAAGTCTTATTTCTTACCTTTAAACATTTATTTTTGACATCTTTTTTTCCACACAAAAGATTTAACACCAAACATACCAAATGATCATTTTTTGGTCTTTATGGTTCTCATGTTTGTGCATTCCCTAGCCTGAGATTGTTTTTAAGTGTCTAAAACACTTTTTTCCCCCCTAAGTGTTTTCAAATGGGCTGTGATACTGTTAGGTTATTTTTGGATAGGGTGTGAGTTAAAGATCTGCTCCCCCGCAGCCCCCCCCTCCTGTTCCCCCTACCCTCCCTCCCACCCCACCCTGCTCCTAACTGTCCTAGAACTACCTGTAAATAGTTCAGGCTTTTCTCATCACTAGCTTCATGTTGCAAACCCTCCCCATCCCCACCCCACTCTGAGCCCATGCACTGTGGGACTCTGTGGCTTTGGTCTAGTGATCTACATGTGAGTCCATGCTACAGTGTCTTAATTATAGATTTGGGGCTTTGATTTCCCCAAGGTGTCCTAAGCTATGGATGTAGGAAATATTCTGTTCTTTTCTGCATGGGTAAGCAGTATCCCTAGACTTCTTTCTGAGGCTTTAAGGTTTATGAAGGAGGTTCAATTCTGGTCTGCTTTGCTAATGCAAGACTAAGGTCATGCTTGTGCATGAACATGAATCTAGCCATTGCCTCCAGACCTCCAGGAACATTTGTGGGGGTTCAATCTTCTTTGGATGCTATAGCATTAATTTTTTGTAAAGCGCTGAATTCTAGTTTTACCTTCATTTCTAAGATCTCTGCAACTTTCCTTCTACCCCTCTCCCTCCCTGTTTCCCTCCTTTCCTCCTGTTTTCCTCTCCTCTCCCACTCTGTCCCTCTGTCCCTCTGTCCCTCTGTCTTTTTCTCTAAACTCAGTTTTGTGATGATTTGTTATAGATTTCACTTCTTTGTAGTGGAAGGGACCCATCAAACCAACCCAATCTTTGTTATTTTGATGAAGATGAATGTTCAAGTCTGCTTCTGAGCTACACTTAGAACATACTCACCACAAGTGATTCTAAATGGTCATGGATTGCCAGAAGTAAAATATTTGAAATCACTTCATCCAGACATAGCATTTTGTTGAAGAAAACTAGGCTCCAAATGGGTGAAACGGCAGGTACTGGTGGCTCACAAAATTGTAATCCTAGCTAATTAGGAATCAGCAAGCAGAAAGATTGAGGTTTGAGACCAGCTTGGGCATAGTAGTTTATGAGACTCTATCCCAGAAAACAAACAAACAAAAACCCCCATAAGTACCTCTCCCCCCCCCCCACATCCCAGCAAAATCATGGCTGGAGATGTGACTCAAAACAATAGAATGCTAGTCTAGCATGTGTGAGGCCATGATAAATCCTACCTCAAAAAGCTCTCCTCCCCTCCCCAACCCCACCACAGTTGGTTACAGAAAGGCTGGGATTGAACTGAAAAGAAGCCATCTTTTCCTCCCCACCTCACAAGGAAGAGCACCATCAGCGTGCCTTTGTCTGGCTCTCTAGACGCAGATCTGTCTGCTTGTCTAGACACTTAGATCGGGTGGTTGTTGAGCTTGAAATCATTGCGACATTTTGAGACAGCCACAAAGACTATTTGTGTTGCTTTTTATTTTTATCTTCTGTCCTATGGGGTGATAATACTTGTCAAATCATCTAAATGGTTTATTCCTGTCCCAGTTTTGTTTTCTACTTTTCTTCTTCAAATAAAAATACCCTTTTCTCTCCTCTTTTGCCCTTTCTCTCTCTCTTAAGGCCCAGCCAGCATCCATCACCTCTCAGAAACCCTTCTGAAGACAGAAGCCCATGTAGGTTTCTTCCCTGTCTTCAACTCCTTTGGAAATAGTCTTTTGAGTCCTAAGTCAAACAACCATATTATCTGATTCCCTTCAATTTGTGTGTGTGTGTGTGTGTGTGTGTGTGTGTGTGTGTGTGTGTGTGTGTGTGTTTCCTCCACAACAAGAATGTAAGTGTTGGTTTACAGAAACCATGGTTCATATATCCTTACCTTCTCCCATTGTTTTTCTGTTGACTGGTTGATGAACAAACAGCTTAGAGGAACTGTGTCCTTTGAGCTGGAGCTGTTCTTGTGTTGGAGCCCTGGATTCTGGTCCTTGCTTCTGCTCTTTAGGCATGGGAAGAAACCCTCATGCCTCATCTGAAGAGGCTACTGATTGTATCTCACAAAGGCCCTAATTAATCAAGTGCTGGTACCATGTACCATTCAAACTGGGACTGATCTGAGAGTAAGAAGGAGACACCATTAATAGTTTTGCCAGGATTACAGGTGTAAATTGTGACTTTCTATGACCTGCTGGGACATATGGTCACCTGATCTTATAGTAATGGTCACCATGAGTACCTCAGAAAAATGTGAACAGCTGCTCACAAGATACCCATCTTTTTAACAAAAAAAAAAACCCACCCCAAAACAAAAGAAAAATTGTCATTGCTTACAAAAGTTTTCATTCATTAGCCCACCTTCACATGTAATAAAAAAAAAATTTAGTTTTTGCAGATACTCTTGTCTTCTCAGCTACTTCCAAAGCTTTCAGTGCTGTTTATCACTGAAGTTTACGTCAATCATAAAGATGAGGATTAGAACATAGGTCTTTACACTCTATACTGATCCTCTCACTGCTCCAGAGGGAAAGCAAGCCCCCATTCCAGGATTTAGAGCCTTCTTTGCTTGGGTGTTGGGTGAGGCCTCAGGACCTTACTTGTTGGCATGTTCAGTAAATCCTTACTACAAATGTTCCCAGGCTGTACTCTGTCTTCATAGTAACAAGGTATTTGGTAGTACGATATAGTAAGTAAGGTGAGGTAGACCTTTTCAAAGGTGTCTTTAAAAACCCTGGTGCTTCCCAGTTCCTTCTATCTGTCTTGCCTGCCTGAGTGCTTTGTACACAGTAAGCCTATCTGCTTGCTCATGAATGCTGGCTAACTTGAAATTCCAAGGCATATCTGGAAGATGATGGTGGTCAGCAAAGTCATGATCAGTTCTAGAAACTTCCTTTCAGCTCATGCTCACAGAGTGAGGCCACGGTTGAGCACAGGGAAGAAATGTGAAGGAAAATGGAGACCCAGCAGTAACCTGTGAGACTTTATGATCTGGGGGCATCTTCAGAGCTGCAAAAAACTAAAGCTTAGGAAGTTCAAGAGACAGAGTAGTCAATCTTGACTTGAGGGAGTTAGATGGCCTTTGAGCTAGGTGTGAAGAGGATGTAGGTACGAGACAGTCTCTCCACACAGCAGGCATAGTATGAACACAATTCTGTAAAAGTCATACCTGCCTGGGTACAGAGAAGTCACATGACTGGAAGATAGATGTGTTGTAGTGTCAAAGGAAAATGTGCCATCACACCCAAGTTCACATGAGAGTAGTGCTGTCAGCCAGCCCTGCACAGAGTTCGGGTCTGAGAAGGCAAGGGTGCTCAGGAGAGATAGAAAGGCTGCTGAGTAAAGAGGAGAAGGATCCAGATGAGAGCTGCGGGGCTGGGGTTGAGAAACAAATCACACAGGATGCCTGGTGCTGAGGACGTGGCAGGGCTGTGGCAGACACTCAGATCGGGATTGGATGAGCCTGGACACCTGATTTCTAGGGAGACCTACGTGGAAGAAACTGCCAAGTGCTCGGCATAGAATAGGTGCAGAGTGAACAGTTAGTAGAATGGAAGAAGAAAGGAGGGAAAGAGGAAGAGAGAGAGGGAGAGCTTTCCCCTCCCTGCCCTAGACCACAGCAGGGGGTGGTAATCAAGGTTTTAGGAGATGGTTGGGACTGCTGGTAATTTCATGTTAACCGAATACAAATCAGGAGAAGAGGAATGGGAGATCAGAAGTTGCTAGTGTCAAACAGAAGGGGTGAGCACTGAGCCAAGCTTGAAGGAAAAGAGAATGGGATTGGCAAGGAGGCATGCCAAGCCCACAGGACAAGGCAGAAATGGACAGTCCCTCCAGAGAGGAAGAGAAGGGACCATGGGCTGCGGCAGCTGCTGCTATCGTGTGGAGAAATGTTGTATGTGGAGTCTGGTGGCCAACTGGGAGAGACTTGTGCTTACTTTCTCTCCAGGCTATCAGCAGAAACCTATTCATCTATGAAATGGGTTCCGTGTCTCCTATTTTCCCTCCTGATCTTTGATAAGGGCAGAACAATCCTAACTGTGTTTAGAAACTAACTCATATTGACGGTGTTTCCTAAGAAGCCACCTACAGGGTTGCTCACATTCAAATCTTCTGCAGCAAGCACTACCCAGTGTTTTGTCTCACCAGATGCCTTTTGGTTCCTTTGTCTGAGTCTTTGATTATTTGGTAAACATTTTAGTTTCGTGATTAGATGGTGTTTAGATGGCAGTGCATGAATTGTATTACTAAAATTGCTTTCCTTTGAGCTTTATGACATCAGCTTTAGTAATGCCAGAAAACATAAACAGAGTTTATTTAGTAAGCTAAGTTTGGTGGAGCATCTGAGGTGTGTGTGTGTGTGTGTGTGTGTGTGTGTGTGTGTGTGTGTGTGTGTGAGAGAGAGAGAGAGAGAGAGAGAGAGAGAGAGAGAGAGAGAGAGAGATCTGGCTGGCATGGTATCCCATCTCAAGTTAGAATCCTGCAAATTCTGCAGTGGGGACACTCTTTGGAAGCCATGTCCTGTCCCTTCTATCATCTGCACAATGCCACAGTACCTTCTCTGAATACTTCTAAGGAAGAGGAAAGGAATTCTCAGAATATGTACTTTGTTAGAAAAAAACACCTAACCACAATGGACTGGAAACATTTCCATTAATTTCTCCTAACCCCGATGCTATGTTTACCCTTGTATGAGTCAAGCCAGAATTAGCTTGGTATCATTGCATTTGCTTCACAGATCTCGTTATCTATCTTCCTGGAGCCATGCTTGCCAATGGTACACATCTTAGAAAGCATCTTAGGGGGCTGGGAAGGTGGCTCAGTGGTAGAGCGCTTGCCTTGCATGCCTGAGACCCTGGGTTCGATTCCTCAACACCACATAAGCAAAAAGAAAAAAGCCAGAAGTGGCGCTGTGGCTCAAGTGGTAGAGTGCTAGCCTTGAGCTGAAGAGCTGAGGGACAGTGCTCAGGCCCAGAGTTCAGGCCCCACAACCGGACCCTCCCCCCAAAAAAGAAAGCATCTTAGATCACCTTTGCACAGAGTTTTACTCCTTATTCTTCCTTTTGTTCTGTCTTTCCCTTTGAGTATTGCACCTTCCCTCAGTGAAGGTTGCAAGTTGTAGTTGTATTTGGAGATTTGATATTAAAAAAAAAAAAATGGGCCAGTCTCTAAACCCACTACAATCCTCTGCAGTTTTTGAACCCAATCAACCAACTTTGACCCTACCTGGGTGTGTTTTTCCAGGAATCCACTTCCACTTTACAAATGCCACTAAGACTTGCCAGTTCCTCTGTAGTAATGTGTCACTCACTCACTCTTATATAGAAAGCATTTAGGAGCGCTCAGTCCCTTTCCATCCCCACTATTTCTTCTGTATTTTGGGCCCCGTGGACTTAGGCTGATGCCACTACTCTGTAAGTGGGTTTCAGTGTCTTTTGCTGGAACCATTCTAGACAGATACCTTAAAACACTTTCATGTGTACCCTCTCCCACTGAAAAGTGTTCACTATATTATATATATTTGTTCTGGTCACAAATCAAGCTAGGGTTTTTTGTTGAGGACTTGGAGAACAGAGGAAAGCCAGAAGAGAGAAAACATCATTTATGCCCTATCATCCACCAAAGACACCCTTGCTGATAAGCCATTGAATGCTTCACTTCCTACAAGCTATTTTCTTTCCGTCTTTGCCCTTAGAACCTTAAGTCAGCCTTGTTCTAATTTGAGTTTACAAGTTCATCCTGCTACCTCCTCCAGACCCCTAGACTGTCCTGGATAGGACTTTTTCCTATTTCCCCACTCATGATTTGTTTTTTTTTTCCTGTTTATAATCATTTCAAGACATACATGTTAGGGCAAAGCAAAGTTATTTTTTTAAACCCTCTCACCACCCTGACAAGAAAACCATTGGTATTTGGGACCCATTCATCCTATCCTCATCCATTCACATGTGTGCAAAAGTCCATGCACACACCATTTCTTGTAAGTGAGCTAGAAACGCCCATATGGCTTTTACACTACTCACCTTCTTTCATTTCCCACGTATTCAGTTCTTTGCTCCCACTACCTTTCCTCCTCCCACCCTTATCCCTCTCCCCTGATGGCCAGCTGTACTTTGCCTCACACAATTCCACACTTCTAGACAGTGATACAGACACCATTAGAAATATAATCATGCTTGTGTCATACATATGTGTTGTGATTTTTCCATCATTAAAAAAATCAGATTGTACTATAAATCCCTTTCTATGCCCTTTTTTCTTACTTAATAATGCACATATTGAGGTCACTCTAGTCTTTGTTTTGTATGACTGTTCATGCTATTCCTGGGTTGTCAGCTTTTTGAAATCTCAATGTATATTTGCTGTCTGATTTGGAAGGAACTTTCTAAGATTAAAATACATTGAGGGGGTATTTATAATTTGATAGCATTTGTAATTAGTAGGGTTTAATAATTTTGAGTGCATTAAAGTATTCAATTCCTATATAAATAATTATGAATTATATTAGAAAGGTAGAGAAACTAGAAACATGTATTAAAAGGTTAATGTAATTGTATCATACAGATCACTAAGAAAACACTAGGCTCTGATTGGGTACTCAGATTCTATGAAAAATAACTCATAAATGTGGACATATAACAAACTTCGTTTGGTAATAGTCAATGCAGATTAAGCAAAACAAAGTATGAATTTTTTGTCTCTTAATTAGAAAATACTTTTAGGCCAGTCATGAGGGGCATCCCTGTAACCCCAGCTACTTGGAGATGGAGGTAGAAGGATAGCAGTATAGGGCAATCTGGGCAAAGTTAGCATGGCATCGTATATGAAAACTAAGCTGAAGGGCTCAAGTGGTAGAGAGTTGCATAGCAAACACAAGACCTTGAGTTCAGTTCCCAGTGCTGTGCTCCTGTGGCATATATGTCATGATCAAGGACAGAATGTATATTTTAATTGTTATGGATATTCCCAGGTATTTCCAAGTGGTATGGCAATTTACATCAGAAAATCCCTCCTTCTTGCCAAAGAGCAGAACCCTTCAATTGTGGGAGAGGATGGGATCTCATGTCCCTTTGAAATCTAAAACATCAAGACAAATGGGGGACCCCACTGAGACCGCCCCCCTTGCATTGCATAAGAGAACCCATCAGCAGACGACCATGGTTCGCTAGAGTTGAGTTCTGGGGAAGTTGTATTTATAGAAATGGGCCCTAGGGCCTGAAGTATAATTTTATTTTTAGGATGCTTGGGTTTTTCTTTTTTAAATAAGCTGACATTATTTGGCTAGCACAGAAGCTATACAGTTCCCTCAAAGTTGAGTTTGCTTCTTCACAGTTTTTGCCAAACATTTTGCCTAAAACACATTACAGGTGACTTGGGAATGTCAGAGTCCACTTTGAAAATACCAAGATGGAAAGATGTCAAGGTGGTGTGTGTGTGTGTGTGTGTGTGTGTGTGTGTGTGTGTGTGTGTGTGTGTGTGTGTGTGTGTGTGTGTGTGTGTGTGTGTGTGTGTGTGTTGGTACTTGGGGTTGAAGCTTGAATTCATGGCCTTGGCTCTGTTCCTCAAGGCTAGCACTCAACCACTGAACCACATGTCCACTTCTGAATTTTTGGTGGTTAATTGCAGATAACAATCTCACAGACTTTTCCATTTAGGCTGACTTTGAATCGTAATCCTCCTATCTCAGCCTCCCGAGTAGCTAGGATTACAGTGGGGAGACACCTGTGCCCAGCTGTGTTTATATTCTTGAAGTCATGAAAATCATTGCCTGTGTGGCCTTGGAAGACCAGAAGCACGTGAAGGAGCGCTACCTCACAGGCCCGCTTGAACTGGGCCCACCCTCCACCCCTCGGCACTATGTGTCTTCCTCCAGGTCCTGGGCTGTCGACGCATTCCACATCCCACTGCCATTGCCCAGTCTCACTTTCCTTCTTCCTCGTCCCTCTGTCATCTCCATTTCTCTCATGTTGATCCGCTTTCCCTCAAGAGTTTGGCAGCAGCGGCACCATCATGCTTGGTTTTTTCAAAAACTGTATTTATTTTTGCCAGCTTGCCCACCTTACTTGCATGTGAACTCGAGGCCATTGGCTTCTCTTGGCTATTTTCCTCTATTTCTTGCTAGGCTGTCGATTCAACCGAAATGCTTCTGCCAGTCCCCTTTTAGTGTCTTATCTGACACCATTTCAGGACCTAGAGTCCCTAAGAGCCTGTGTGGTCCTAGTAATCCATGAGGATTCGGTCACCACGGAGTCTCCAGTCAGCCTATTCTCTGATTGAATATTGACAGCTGTTGGCCTGGCAGATTCAAACTTCTAAATTACAGGGATCCAGAGAGCTAGGAGGAGAGCAGGAAGGCAGCTGTAAGCATCTCACCGTCCTTGGATGTTCTCAGCATCAGCCAAAGTTCTGACTGAGATACTGGTCTTAACTCCTTCATTTACTCCAATGTGTGGATTTGGCAATGCCTTCATATTGTTTTTGGTAGTGTGTGTGTGTGTGTGTGTGTGTGTGTGTGTGTGTGGTTAAATGTGTACAACTGTCTGAACACAATAGCTCTTGTGGTTTATCTTTTACTGAGAACTGCCTTTTCTTCTTCCTTTTCTAAGAAAATACAAGTTTCCTAAACTAAAGTCTTTCTGGTGAATTCATCAGCAGTGAGGGGTATGTGTGTGTGTGTGGTGTGGTGGGGGGCGGGGGGGAGGAGGGGAACCTGCTAAGTATAAAAAGATCAAACAGTCACCAATTTTAGTGATCTGAACCCAAATCATATTAAGCACATGAGAGGGCCTAAATGGTTTACTACTGGCTGCAAGCATCAGAGATTTAGCTATTTCGTTGTCTGCCCTTCTCTTCCGGACCCTTCCTTCCCTTCCTTCCTCTTGCCCATTATTATCTTGGCAGTACATGTTTGAACTCAGGATACTGCACTTTCTAGCGATAGAAAGGCATTCTACTGCTCGAGCCACGCCCCCAGCCCCTGTTTTGTTGTATTTGGTGATCTGAAGAGCCTTCATTATGCAGGGAGGGGGTGAAGCACCCTCACACACCTTGGCTCTGATGATCTGCTTTTCTTTCACTTTCTCTGCTCAGTGGCATTCAGGTCACCTTCAGCTTCAGCTCTAGTTCTGACCTAGAACCAACTAGAAATCCCAGGACATGTATTTTAGCAATGTTGAATTCGCTCTATGTTCTCTCCCACAACCCTGGATGGCCATACCTTCTCTGCTGTTTAACCTCACGTTAAGGTAGCAAAGCTTACTTGAAGGAGTTCAGATTTCTGACCGAAGATGCACAGGTCCTGGGACCTAGTTGTGGTTTGTGGCCGCTTACTGCCAGGAGAGTTATAGAGTCATGGTATCACAGAGCTTTCATTGTCTTATTTCTAAAATGAGACATCTTATTTCAGGTGGCTGTTGGAAACGTCATTTCCTTCCTTTCTTCCTTTCCTTTGGAGAAATTCAGAATTTAAAAGATGATTCAATGCCTTATCTTTAGGGCCACTTAGAAGTTGCTCCGTAGTCTCCTGCTAGATTCTTTCCTACCACTCTCAGAGAGCAGAAGCGGAGTCACATGATTGCAGTTGTGCTAAAACCTGATTGCCATCTGATAAAACCTAATCCAGGCCCAGGAAAGTCATACGATACTGAATGGCTTCCCTCCTGAGCCGCCAGGCACGTTAGCACATCCTTGATCCAAGGTGTCAACAAATGCATCATTGGCTGTGTAGATTGCAGCCAGGTTCTAACAGAGCCAGTTGCCATTCAGTTGGGCATCCAAGAGAAAAAGAGCTACATGTATTATTATCTAGTGCCTACTTCACTGTACGTGTTAGAAAGACTCAGCCAAAGCCAATCCCCCACCCTACTCCAAAATAAAATTCAGAAACAAGGATATTACCAAGATTACATTGCTCCTCCTAAAGGCATCTAGTCAAGGTGGAAAGGGGAAGACTAAAAATAGAGCTTCACGGCTTAAAACTGCCAATGAATGATGCTACCCAGAGATTCTGTGGGCTCAGAAGACAAGAGATTGGAGTCAAGAGGAAACAAGACCAGCTGGTCTCAGTAGTAGCTTTCAGAGTGCTTTGGAAAGATGTGCAGAAAAGCTGATTGGATAGATGAATTGAGGGTAGTGACTGAGAATGGGGTGGGGTTTGAATGTGAGACTTGATACTTGGATCAGGTGGAATGAAATAAGAAGAAAGGCTGAAGAAGTCAGAAGTGGGTCTGAGAACAATCAGGTTACGAGTGAGCTGCAGGGTGTGGGTTACAAGACTTTCAGGATGAGCCAGAGGTCAGAGCAGGGCCAGGCATGAAGCTGCGGGACTGGTCGAGTGAAGTCCTGCAAAAGACATTGAAATGGAAATGAAGAACCTAGATCACTTTATGATGGCATTACCAAATTAAAAAAAAAAAAAAAAACAACTGGAAGGAAAGCAAAAGGCTTTCAGGTCAGATAAACTCATTCTCAGACATATGACTGAACCAAATATAGATAAAATAGTATCTTTTAATCTAGGGCCTTGCATTGGCTAGAATTTCTGTTTCTCCCAACTTCATTCATAAAGACTACAGATTAAAATTAACGGAGTGTTCATGGGATCATGGATAGAAACTCATTGTTGACTAGAATCCTTCCAGTTAAGTTTAAAAAAAAACTATATTTGCAGAGTATAACATAAATCTGGAATTGTGCAACAAGAATAAGATAATAAAGACTCAATGTTGATCTTGCCTTCACTATCTGGAAAAGAATGACTGTTCCTCCTTGGAACTGAAATCCAGCACTTCCCATTTCATCAAGATTCCCAACCACGGGGCTGCACCCTGAGCTCTGCCCTCCAAGCTTTAGTTGCTTCCTGTCCCCTGGGCTTTCTGACTTTCATTGATTCAGTCATCTACTTGACTCCTCCCTGTTACTGCCTAGGATTTAGGGCTCCCAGAAAATGATGGAGCTTAGCTTGTTTATTAGTAGTCTGGCATCATCTCTCCTTCTTATGTTTTTTATGAGTTCTTTTCAAGCTGCAGTGTTTATTTCTGAGTTCACAGCTCAACTCCTTGGCCTGCTAGCCATCTCTGTTCACTGATCCTTGGGTTTCCAGCTCTAGAGTTTCAAGCAGCACAGCTGACCTGAGAAATCAAGTAAGTGTTGCTTTCAGCAGACATTCAGGTCCATGATGCTTTCCTTCTCTACAGATGCTAAATCTTCTTGTTTCTGCCATAAGGCCTAATTCCTACTCCAAGCTGGCTGAACATCCCATGTCTGTCCAACATACAGGTTTTTCTTTCTTCTTCCATGTTTTCTTCATTCCAAGCCTTGGGGTCTTGTCTGTTGACTCTTGAATACCTCACTCCCTCTGATCCTTTCAGTGGTTTTGTGTGTGTGTGTGTGTGTGTGTGTGTGTGTGTGTGTGTGTGTGTGTGTGTGTGTGTGTGCGTGCGTGCGTGCGTGCGCGCGCGCGCGCGCGCACGCGTGCTAAGGCTTGTTTACTTAAGACTGGTACACTAACCACTTGAACCATACACCCAACTGTCTTTTTGCTGGTTAATTGGAGATGTAGTCTTGTGGATGTCTATGCCCAAGCTGGCTTTGAACTTCCATAATCTAGGTCTCTGCTTCTTAAGTAGCAGTACTGGTTCTTGGTCTCCTATCAACTTTTTTTATTATTATTTTATTTTATTATTGTGAAAATACTGTACAGAGGGGTTACAATTACATGGGCAAGATTATGAATACATTTCTTATCAAGCATTGTAGCCTCCTCCTTTGTTTCCCCTTCCCATCCTCCCCCCATCCCCCACCCAATCCTATGAACTTTCAAAACCCACGTCTCAAGACAAAACATTTCTCCTGTGCCCACCTCATAGATCCAATATTCTGCTGGACACACCAACTTGGAAACCCAATACCATCAGACCATGCTCTGTCTCCAAACTAACTAGCTCCTCCCCCTAGTTTTGCTGGTACTGGGCACCACCTGGTCATGGAGGTCCCCATCATGACCCCCTACATTTAAGTCATCTTTGATTTCTTCTAGATACAAACACTCGCATTGCATTTCTTCTATTTCCAAGAGGTAAAATAGGCAGACAATCTACTGAATTCTCACTTGATCTAAGAGCCAAACACTTAGCTCACATACACAAGAGTCATGGTACATTCATTTATCCCCAATTTATAGCCAGTTTAGAGTCAGGACCCTTGAATGATGATCAGGTACCTTGAATGAAGCAGAGGGTCAGGGGCTATACTACCCCAAATTTATACTTAGTCATCCTTCTCCTAGCACTTCCCAAAGTAACCTATGACTTGGTACCACAGTGATTATACACTGGGACCAAGGGAAGAATAATTGCAACTTTCAGAGGTTTCTAGACACAGGTTTTGAGTTAACATTCATTCCAGGAGATCCAAAATATCACTGTGGCCCACCCTTCATAGCAAGGGCTGTGGGGGAGGGGGAGATGTCAAGTAGGCATGGGCATTTTAGCTCCATTTTGATTTCATTCCATAGTTTCTGGTCAGGCTTGCACAGCTGTACTTGGCTTCCTACAGGTTATTTTGTCCAAAGCACCAAGGCCATGCTTATATTCCTGCTCAAAACCTCCACAGCTGCCCCTTTTCTGAGAAAATTCCAGTCTTCCTTAGCCTGACATTTGACAGCCTCCTCAAATTGTGCTCCCCTCTTTCAAGCCTTCTTGGCTATAAATCCTTAACCCAACACTCTCTTCCTCCAACAAGAAATACCATCCCCCAAATGTGCCATAGTCTTTCTCTTCTCAATTTTGCTTTTACTCACACGTTGGTAGTTCTTCTTGGCTCCTTTTTCTGGTTTTCTGTGGTGCTTGGTTTTAGCACAAACTACCACATTCCCTTGTAAAACACTTTCCTTCACTTTTGCCTCTAACAAGCAAATGAGCAAAGGATAGATGGATAGATTGGTTCACCAGTGTTGAGGAACTGTGTGTGTGTGTGTGCATGCGCACATGCATGTACATGCACGCACGTGCGCTGCCGCACACACGCACACACACACACACACAAACACAAGGGGTCTCCTTCAATGGGTGGGCCGTTAACAATCTTCATAAGCAAAAGATTGCCTTGTTTATACCTGTTCGTCAGTGTCAGCATTTCTTAAATCTGCTTAAGGTGAAATGAGTGCCTTGTGTTTAAGAAAATCGTATGAGAAACACAGACGTACAAAATGTTCACTTTGTTTAACGTGTGAGAATATTTCATGACAGGTGGCCTCTCAACTTGCACAAATAAAACAGAATTGGTTGGCTTAAACTTATCACAGAAGAAGGAGGAATAATGACCAGGTGGTCAGACTAGGAGCAGATGGGAATATTTACTTAGAGTTTTATTTTTTTCCATTTAAGTGTCCCTCTAATCAAGTACTTTCCCTCAGATGTTACATAAACTTCAGGTGTCTTTGAATAGACCTTTTTTTTTAAAAAAATAGTATATTTCTGTGTTGCTTTTTCCTTTTTCCAAAGTCAAGGGTAAAATGGTACCATATGGTTCCCGTGGAGGTCCATGCTAGCTGAAATATTCCATGTTTTATTTGAAGTTTCCAAATCTCATAGTCAAAATAAAAACAGCACAGAAAATTAACTTGAAAATATTATGAACTTTTTTCCCATACCAAATAAAACAGTGTCAGCCCTGGTAATCTGTCAGGACTTGGTAGAGTTGAGGCCACACTTCCCTGTAAATGGATTCACCCCTCCCAGACCGTTATGCCAGGCTGTCTGGAGGGCTGATGTTCAGGAAGCATTATGATTCTCTACCCCATGTAGATTCTCGATTACCATTGATTTCTCTCCCTTCAACTTAGATGCCATGGCTGTTGTCGCTGGTTTTCTAACTTTTACTCAGGCTACTGCATTTCTGTCTCCTTCAACAAATGTTTATGAAGCTTGTAGAGAAGACTCAAGCACCCCTCTCTCTTGTGATAACTGAATTCCACTCTTACTTATGCATCTCCGTGGCCTGTGCCCTCATACTGAGAACTTTACCGTCTTTACTGCGCATGGTGTTATCTTGTGTTGCATTAATCAGACATGGTTCCGAGGCTATGGAGATGCGATTTCGTGATGTTGGTTTAGGACACTTAAGGTTCAAGATGTCTCTGAGAACAATCTCAAGGGCGAGATGTAGATACAACCATGCCAGGTCCCAGATTTCCTCCTCAAAGCATTAATATTTTAATGGAGGGCAGTCATGGAGCTAGTGAGCTGTAATGGCAGAACTCTAGGGCCCTGTAGGAAGGATACATCTTCAAAGGAAGTGCAGGTTTCCAGTGAGAGTTGTCAAACCCTTGAGATGGGTTACAGAGAATGCTTGTGGTCTCTCCTTTCCTAGAAATGAGAGTCACAACAGACAAACTCTCCACGGTGGGGAGTGCTGGCTTCTGTGGAGCCTCTGATAGTCTGTTTATCTGGATCTGCTTAGTTTGGTTTGCAGGGGGTCTGTTTATTCCAACCCACAGGAGTTACATTTGTTTCTTTAAGAAATAACAAAAGCTCTTCTTTTGTTTTTCTAGTCCCCCTTTTGTCAAATGCTGGGTTTTCTTTTTAAATAGAAAAGCTTGTATTGCATTTTTTCCTTTTATAGTATTCAAATTTAGCTTTTGTAAACTTAGTCCTCCCTAGTAATTCAGAATATATTTATATGAGAAGCAAATCCCACATTATGACCATGGTTCACTCTTTTCCTGGAAGGTAGCGTGCACTCTGTGTGCCAACAGACTGGCTAAGGACTTGGTAGAACACACTCGTGTGTTCTATGTCCGAATGTGTTTCTTTCTTTCTTTAAGACACATGCATTGACTGTGTGCTCTGTGCCCTATGTTGGGCTTGCCAGTTACAGAAGAGACCAAGATGCATGACACTGGTTCCTGCTTCCAAGTTACATACTAGCTAAGAGGACAAATTGTGTTTCAGAAAGAAAGGGTGATTCTGGTTTGAAGGAAGGCTATTTGTTATGAAGGATAGCTTCATAGCAGAGTTATAACCATCCGTTCAAAATTCAACTTTGCCAAGCTGCTGTATTTTGTCTTCTATTGGTTTTGTTGAGTGTTTGCTTTTCTTCTTCCTTTGTTCTGTTCTTTACTTGGCTTGTTCATTTAAGACCGTATCTAGAGATCTTTCTGTGTCCAAATATAGAAGACATCCTTTTCTTTCTTCATGGCTAACATACCACCTTGATAGTATTATGGTGTTTTGGAGATATCATGGTCTATCAGTTATCTGTTGTTGCCTAGCAAACTACTCCATAACATAGTAGCTTGAAACAACAGCTATTTTATTAGCTCATAATTTTATGGGTCAGCTATTTGGATTGGGTCCAGGCTGGGTGGTTTTTCTGTTGGTCTAGTCTGATCTCAGGCAAGAGTGCTCATCTAGGGCTAGATGCTCTCATGTAGACTCATTTCAGGGTTGGTGGTGGACTGACCCTCAGTGGCCATTGCTGCTCCAGCAGGCTGCCTTAGACCACTGCACATTAGGCTAGAAACAGCAAGGAGTTATTCATGCCTCAGTGTGGAAGTACTGATGAAGTTTAGGCTTGTTAAACCTTCACATTGGCAAAAGGTTATAGATGCACCAAGGGTCAATGTGGAAAGAGATACAGGATGGGAAGTTCATTAGAAGCCATTATGTAACTCTCCATGCTCAGTGCTGTAATTAATGAGACTTCTATTGGTGAACACCTGCTTGTTTCTCAATTTTGATATCAGAAAACAGGGTTCCAATAGATAATCTTGTCTAGAACTGAGTTTATATATAAACAAGATATATTGCCAGAGTTGGGTTGCTGGGCTAAAGGTCAGATTCTTTCCAAATTATATTCTATGTCTGTGGTGCTGTTTGTCTGGTTATTTTAAACTTCTATTTTTCTGTCACTTGTTCAGGAGATTTAAAAGTATAAAAAAGTTTACATAAGTGCATAAAACTAAATCAGAAACTCACTTCTAACATAATAAGAATGAAAGCTAGACGTCAAATAGTAACATGTGAAAAAGTAACATGTATATAGTATTTGAGCAAATATGTATATTATAATGATGCTTTACCTTTGTGTGTGTTTACACCAAGGAAACACTGAGTTGGCTTATACTACCTGACTTAATTCTTAGAATAACTCAATAAATTGAAGGTGTAATTGGCTCCATTTGGGGAGGGGGTGCAATTTAAAGTCTTTAGGGCACTTCCATAACTTGCCCTGGTAGGAACTTGTAGTCAGGATATATACCTGACATTCACTGGAATCTCCTTAGTAAGAACTTATGTCTTTTATCTGGCTTAGCTTCAAAACAAAAACTTTGTCAAGTTCCTATTGTCACATTAAGGTATTACCATCACATGTGATAACTCCTCAGGAAGCTCTTTTTAACCTAATTAAGAATACTTTATTTCTAATCTAGAAATACTGAAGAATATCTTAGTTTTGTGCTGAACCTCATCATGCAAGTTGAGAACTTTTAATCTCCTGATCTTAGCAGTAAGTCTTGAGAGAAGAATTCTCTTTTACCCCATATGCTAATGGCCTTCAAGGAGGAGGAGTTGTTTTTAAATAAAATTTTGTCTTGGCCCTCTTACACTGGACATAGAAAGTAGACTGTTTTCTCTTCTGTAATTCACACTCTGGCATTTTCACAGGGACTTGGACCCGCCAAAGTGGGCCCCTCGTACAAACCACCCACTTCCCTGAAGCATGATTGATTAGCAAAGCTGTTCTGCTCAAGGGCAGCCTGTTTTTCTGAGCCTGGATGCTGACAGGTCCGACATGCACAGATTTTCAAACAGGTCGCTAGTCCACGCTGCAGGCTGTGGGCCAAGATGCTTGTTCTTGAGAGAGAAGAGAGAAGAAAGGATCCACTTTGGGGAGCAGGAGAAGCTGTACAGATCAGGTTTACCTCACATTCTAGCACTCAGGAAATATGGCAGCTCAGGCCCACACCATTCTTGTGGAGTGAGCTGGTGCGAGGTGCCAAGGAAACTGGCTGCAGGAGAAATGCATAGGAAAGGTGAATGTAGGGACATGTAGGTAAAGCTTGTGCAAACAGGAGTGAGCCCATTTGACTAGGAGTCTTTAAACATCAAAGGGAGGCATAAATTTCAAGAGAGAAATTTGATACTTAATCAAAGTAGCCTATGATTGAAGTTGGGAAATCCGGCCAAGCAATGACACCATAAACAGGATGGGGTATAGGTCGTGTCTTTGCATGTTTGGCTGCTTTGTGGCATCTAGAAGTGTCATTTGCAGAATGAAATCAACATAAATATTTAGTCATAAAAATGATAGGGCTGAAAGTAAACTTAGAAGCCATCTTGTCCAGGCCTCACCATTTTACAGATAAATAAACTGAAGCACAGGAAGATGATGTATATGGTCTCCAGTAGTATTCCTGAGACAGAGCTAGGTTCCTCTAAAGTTTAGGAAAGTTAATTGTCATAAAATGGTGGTGTCAAGCCAGGCCCCAATGGTTCACCCCTGTAATCCTAGCTACTCAGGAGGCTGAGATCTGGGGATCACGGTTCAAAGCCAGCCTGGGCAGGAAAACCTATGAGACTCTTATCTCCAATTAATCACAGAAAAAGCCAGAAGTGACACTGTGGCTCAAGTGATAGAGTGCTAGCCTTGAGCAAAAGGAGCTCAGAGACCGCACCCATGCCTAGAGTTCAAGCCCCAGGACTGGCAAATGTGTGTGTGTGTGTGTGTGTGTGTGTGTGTGTGTGTGTGTGTGTGTATGAATATGCTGTAGTTTGGAAGTGTCCACAAAGGTCCATGTGTTAAAGGCATTGTTGCCATCCTGGTGCACTATGGAGAAGTGGTGGAACCTTTAAGAAGTGGGAGGAAGTTAGGTCTTTAGGGGAATTGAGACTCCAAGCATTTCCTTTCTCTCTTTTTACTTCCTGATTGCCATGAGGTGAACAGATCTTTCTTCCATCATGCTATACTACTACAGGCGGAAAGCAATGCGGCCAAGACTGGAAACTGTGAAGCCCGGAGGGAAAATAAACTTTTCCTACTTTTAGGTTGATTTATCTCAGTGATTTGTCACAGTGAGAGAAAGCTACCATAGAATGAATCAATTTCCTTTTTACAGGAACTTATTTCAAAACCCCTCATTAAGTAAAATCGTGTGTTAGCTACTACTTGGAATAATTTACTTAATTCACTTAAAAATTAGCCATTGACAGTCGTCCTAGATGGTGGGCAAAATGAGGTTTGTGAAGATGAACTGTCTAGTGTCTTTGAAAGACTTTCAGGAGTCTTAGTTTCAAGCTGTCTTGGCCATCTTACAGAAAATCTTTACATGTCAGAGTGGGAAGAAAACAGTGGACTTTTCTTACAATGGTTTGCTAGACTGATCAGGTGTAAGTAGCCTGCTAGGGAAAATTCTGCTTGTGGCTGAGAGTGGGCTTTCGTGGTCTTTACTAAATTAGGCTCACTGGCAGTAGGAGCAGCACTCATGAAACAGGAGGGCCCTAACTTCTTACGAGACCTCTATTCCATGGCACTTCCTGCTCAGTGCCCAGCTTGACCAAGCTCATCCTGAAGTTGCTCCAGCCTTGTGTGAACTCCATCTTGTGATTCCCCCATCAATTCTCTGCCATCTTTGGCTCAACTGTCAGACTACCTAGATGATGGAGGCGAAGCTTCAAAGATGCATTTAACAGAAGCTGTCATCCTGAGTCAGTTTTGACATGAGACAAAAGGATGTCTAGACTCTTACTTTCCTCTACAAGATGTTAAGAGTGAGATATTAGCTCTCATTTTGGGATATAAATCGGTTATTATTTGGCTGGCCACCAAAAATACCTTAGAAGCCCATTTATCAGTATCGGCAATGGCCCTTCATGTTTGGTTTCCTGTGTTATAAAGAGAAACCTGCAAATAACTAAAGCAAGGATTGTAATGAGGTGTGGGTTTTGCTTTGCTCCGTTTGGTGCGAGAAGCTATGTGACTCTAACTCTAAGAATACCGGTAGTGGTAGCTATCAACATTCTAAGAATTTAGGGGAGGTGAAGTTTATGCAGAATGAAATCACCCATCATATCTGTGAGGCTTTCTGTAGAAAGAAGACAAAAATAAACCTCAACAAACAAGATAGAAACATGCCTAAAAACCAGGTTAGGTGTGCATTCCAGGAGTAATAAAGATATAAAGATGATGGTGATCTTTGAAAAGTTCAGTAGAGTTCTACTCGATTGAAAGATGTCTCTGTGTGTTTGCCTGCATGAGGGTATGTGTAATTGTTTTGCTTATTTTTGCTTTTAGTTCTTCCTTATTTACCATGTGAGGTTGGAGATGTTAAGGTTTTCTGACAAAAATGAAAAGGAGAGAAGAGATCAGAGATTCTGCTACTCATGCCATAGGAGAGGCAGAGCAGCCTAGTCAGGATTTGCACACAAGTGCATATATGTGTCAGAGTGCCCGTACATGTGTATGTTGTTCGTCTGTGTTGTATGTACAGGCACAGGCTAGAGTCATGCCAAACCTCCTTCCTTCTGTGTCCTGGTTCACACCTTCATCCTGCAGCTACTTTGCTGTGGCACAACTGCTTTCTTACAAAATACAGATCAAGTAACCCACAAAGCTCACGTACAGGCTACCTCATCATACAGTATTAAAAGCAATAGACATTTTTTTGTCATGGAGAAAATCCCACAGCAAATGGAAGGTGGTTCAGTTTAACATGAATCTTTTTTGCTGATTTTATATTTCTTTTCTATCCTCTACCGCATTTGCCAACAAATGAATGCTTTCTCCAGTACACTTCAACTCTCCACATTTTATTGATAGTGGGTTTCAATTTGACTTTAGAGTATTTATTTGTTGGTGATTGTTTAAGGATGGGGATGGGAGATTGAATATTACATTTTTTTTTGGTCGGTCATGGAGCTTGAACTCTGGGCCTGGGCAGTGTCCCTCAGCTCTTCAGCTCAAGTCTAGCACTCTACCACTTGAGCCATAGCACCACTTCTGGTTTTCTGGTGGTTTGTTGAAGATAAGAATCACATGGACTTTCCTGCCCAGACTGGCTTTGAACCGTGATCCTCAGATCTCAGCCTCCTGAGTAGCTAAGATTACAGGCGTGAGTCACAGTGCCCATCTTGAATATTACATTATTGAATGAATGTTGTATTTCCCTCCCTTCTTCTCTCCCCATCCTCTCCCCCACCCCCAGCTTCTGTCTCTGTTTGTGATATTTCTTCTGTTTTACTAAATGTGAACATACAAAAAAGTCAACTGTGGGAGTGTCTGACCCCTCCAGACACTTCCTGCGAGTAGCTGCCACTCTGGGAGCTTCCCTGAAAACACAGGTACACTTTGTCATCCATTGCAACCTGCACATTTCCTGCAGGACAAATGCAGCAGAAGTAGGTTACAGACATGCCATGGGGTCGTGAGTTCTCACCACATAACAGGCACAGGCTGAGATCTGCACTTGAACTTTCTGAGTCCTAAAAATTCATCTGGGGGTAAAGCATTTCCCCATTTCCAGACCAGAGAACAGAAGCTGAGAGAAAGTGAATGATCTGCCAAGGAAAGCCTTAAACTAAGCAGAGACAAGGGGGTGGCCTCAGCCGGGGACAATCTAGAGGTCAGGCTCTTGATCTTGAAATTCAGCTCCTTTACAAGGACTCAATCCCTTATATGTACATTAACATCAATTTCAACTAATCTGTAGCTCATGGAAACCATGTACCAAGATGCCACAACTTTCTTATCTATTTGAGGAAAAGATTTTCTCTTGTCCATAGATTATCCAGTGTTCTTTTCCAAGAAACAAAGTATGTGGACAAGATCGATTTAAAGAATTTTTAAACCACTTCTGGTGGCAGAATTCAATTGAAGAGATAGAACTAATACTGGTTAGGATTTTTATTTTTGTTTTTGTTTGTATGGAGAATACACCCAGGGCCTCCTTGGGCTTTCTAGGCAAATGCTCTACTGCCGAGCTACGAGCTACTTCAACCCCAGCCCTTTTTAAATTTTATTTTTGAAACAGAGTCTCAATAACTTTGCCCAGGCAGGCTTTGAACTCACCATTTTCCTGCCTATAAGGTAGCCTGAGTAGCTGAAATTGCAGGTGTGTACTACTAAACCTAACTTGGCATTTCTGGCATATATTTATGGTTAGAATGGAAGTAAGTTTGCAGGACAGAGTTAGAAATTCTAAGAGACTCAGAAAATCCAAGCCAGACAATCATAGTTCAGATTATAATAGGTACAGGGCCCTTCAGGGCCTTATCTGCCCCTGGCATTTCTGGAAGGCTTCTGATTTTAAAATTAAATATATATTTAAAATTTTTATTTAATTTAATTAGCAAATAAAAATTGTATATGAAGACTTTGGTGTTTCATCCTGGTGATAAAGGGCATGTTGTTCTTTCTTGCTGCCTGAGTTCACTAAGCATATTAACATCATGCAGTGTGTAGCTCTCATTAATTTTCCATAGACTCACTTGGCTTTGATGTTGTAATTTCAAAGCCAAAAAGACCAGAGAGAGAGAGAGAGAGAGAGAGAGAGAGAGAGAGAGAGAGAGAGAGAGAGAGAGAGAGAGAGAGAGAACCAGTGTGTATCTTCCTCATTCTAGATAGTTCAGCCCTGATGATGCCTTTGAATCAGGATTGAGTAACTGAATGACTAAATGATACAATCAGACTTTCCCCATCCTCCTTTATCAATATTTAATCAGTATTGACCGATTTAATCAGTATTGACCGATTTAATTAGTATTGACTCTGCTTGGCTACATCTCATTACAGAATCTGTACAAGTGAACTTTTTTTTCTCCATAAATGAACCTTTTTTAAGGTATATATTTGAAATACCTTTAAGACTCAGAAAATAGTTTTCAAACAAGTTATGCATTGATTTCCCTCTGACTCTGACCTATTTCTTGAGTGATTTTCTTGAAAGATCCTTGGGTTCATTGAACACCAAAAACAAACCATGTCCTAGGTTTGGGAGCAGTTACAAGGGTAGAGGTATGGGGTAGATGGCATTTGTTCTCAAGGATTTCAGTTCTACTAGAGCAAACAAAAAAGGCACTTCAACAAAAGCCATAAAGTGAAACAGAAAATCGTCCAGTGCTGTAATGTTAATGCTGATTCTTACATACCTAAAACCTGGTTAAATTATAGTTTTTATTGAATGCTAACAAACTCTTAACTCCCCTCCCGCACAGAATTTTAAAAGCCCTTTACTTTCTCTGAGTTATAATTATGGTGACCACATTTTCCATACCAAAAATTAAGACACATGGCTTGACAAAGGATTCTTGTGCCACTTGTAGGTGTGAGACCACCCAGTTACATTTTTCTAAAGCAAGCCTTTTCAGGCAGGCCCTATAAAAATAGGGATTCGTTAAATAGGTGTGCTTTTTAGACTTTTCATTAAGAGCCTATAATGCAAACAGTATTTTATTTTGTATCTGAATCAACATGTTATATCCTAAAGCACCCTTTTACAGCCTAAGGGTATGTGTTAATCTATTCATAAAAACATACTGCTGCGTAGAGTAATAATACCCACCATTATCCAGGTGGAATAGAAAGGTCCCATGTGGTCTACTCCAGGCCTTTAATTTTCCTTTTGAAGATAAAGCTCCTTATTTCACTTTCAAGGTTCAAGGTTTTTGAACCTTGCAAATGATTACCATTGAGGCGTGCCAGATGTGAGCAATTGTGAGCAGTCGTTCTTGAAAAGTGGGGAAAGGAATGACTTTTTCTTCCTTGTTTTCTCCCCTACTATCCTCTACAGTTTCTCCCGTGTGCACGTGTAATGTTTCAGACTATTAAGGTCATGGAGATGGAGACTGGCCAGGGCTGCCATCATCTAAGCAGGGGATCCAGAACTAAAGGGACCCTTGGGATAAAACTGGCTCATATTGATAATTTACAGATGCTGAAACTAAGGCCTGCGTGACCAGAGATTGAGTGACTTACCCAAAGCCACACACCCTCTTTGTGAGGACCCATCTTCTGAGCCCCAGTTTTCTAACTGATATGTTTCTGTTCCTACATTCTTCTGTTCCAGAGTCATTCTGCTGAATTCTCAACCACTTTGATGTTAGGGACAGACACTCAATATAGCTGTATCATTCTAGAATCAGCTATTTGATGTGTGGACCAACTACTGTTACGGAAAATACATGGAAAGTCCTAGAGATTTGATGTCTGCCCCTGTCTGAACTCAAAGGCAACCTGAACTTTCGCAGGCTGACTCTCAGCTGCCCTGAAGTTGAATTCAAGGAAAGTCATGCATTCTAGTTCCCATTACCTTATGAGTCACAGACTTCCTATAAATGCAGGATCATTTGGAACCAGACCTCTTCCATTAGTGCTTTATTTGACTGTCAGCTATCACAACAAATAGTTGACCCAGTGCTTTCCTTAATAGATTATTTTGATATTTACTTTGCAAGATGGCTACATTTGTAAGTTGTTTATCTTATATCTTCAGAATTTTATCTCTTTCATCAAAACATACAAAATACTCCACCCAACTGGCCTTCCCATTCAACTGTACATCCCCACTACATCCCCATTCATTTGTTCATTCATTGGACAATAATTTATTGAGTGCTCACTTCCCATTCATTTGTTTCTTCATTGAACAATTTATTGAACAGCTGCTGTATGATAGGCACTTCTCAGAATGTAAAGATAATGCAGTAGACAGATGACAACTGTTGTAGCCCTATTATGGCTTATATGAGATTGGAGGAAGGGTAGGCAAATACAGTCATTATATTCAATGTACATTATGTAAAAGTTGAGCTACACAACTTGAGGATATGGACAGGATGGGGAAAGATGGGGGAGAATGATGGGAGGAGTGACATTGGTCTACAGGCATTATATTCATAGTCTGACTTGTTGAACTGAAACCCTTTGTAAAACTACTTAAATAATAAATAATGTCTCCCTTTCCCTAAAAAGAGAAAAACTTCTAGGTTGGAAACATTGAGATTACCATGAGAGCAGACAGCCAAAGAAAAAAGAGAACTCTCATACATATTGAATGTCTGTGACTTTATCATGTGCTGGGTTGAGTTTATTCCACTGACTCATTAAAAGAAGAATGTGATTATCTCAGTGTTCTTAAAATGAGGGAGTAAGTTTTAAAGATGTCTTGGTCACAATAAAACCAGTAAGGAACTAAGTCTAGATGGGTCTTTTAATTCCAGGCTACAGGTGATTTTATTACTTTAGAACTATATTGTATAATATAAGGAATAGTAAGTGGAAGAAATCAGTGACACATTTTTGCCAAAGTTAACAATATACATGAAGAAATACCATTTTGTGAGAGAATAGATGAGGAATATGTGATGTATACATATAACAGAGCATTATTGAATGTGGAAAAAAGAAGAAAATCCTGACAAATGACAAAACATGGATGAACCTGGAAGACACTGTTCTAACAAATAAGCCAGTCACAGGTCAGGTGCTGCAGGAATCCGTTCATATGATGTATCCCTAATACTCAAATTCCTGGAAGTATGGAAGGAATAAGTTTCAGAGGCCAAGGGAGAGGGAAATGGGAACTCAATATTCAATATGTGTAAAGATATAGATGCATTGTGTGCATATGTTCTAGAAACCTATAGAACAACATCCTATAGTTAACCTTTGTGTTTGTGCATTTAAAATTTAAGAAAGTAATATTTTAATCATTACTGTACACATGTAAATTGTCATTTCATTGGATTTCCATGAATGTCACTTAAAATTTATTGATTGCATCCATATTCCCTTACCATTTATGTAGCTGTTGTCTACATTTTCAGGTTACAGCAATGATTATAGTATGTGCTGATTTTATAAAAAGCAGTTTCTTATAAAATACCTCACCTCATATGAACTATTTGGTGGCTACAATACCATGTGTATCTTAGATAGCATATGAACTTTCATTTAGTTTAGAATTTGGTGGTTGAGTTTGATTAAAAAAAAAACTAGGTTGCTAATGGTTGAGTATGATACTTGGAAGTTTTTCTCTTCATATCATGAAATGAGTATGGTTGCAGAATTGACTACTTCTATTTCTTTGAAATGCATCAGTAATTTTAGCAGTAGGGGCTTGGACATGACTCAAGTGGTAGAATATTTGCCTAGCAATCACAAGGCCTAGAGTTAAAACACTGGTATGGCCACCAATGCTTCCTCTCTTGCTCTCTGGATGAAGAGTGTCAGGAGAGGTAGACCTCTACCATTCCTCCTGTGTTCACTCTTCAGTCAACTTTTGAGTTTGGCATCTTTGCAAATATAAGAAGAAGGCTCTTCAGTTCTCTTTATTACCCCAGATATTGGCCATTGGCCTTAGAATGATATCTAAACTCCTTGGTCTGGTTTCCAAAGAAATGGTTTGCTTACTGGTTTGACTCACCATGCTTGTGGTATGGTGGAACTCAGGGCCTGGGTGCTGTCCCTGGGCTCTTTTGCTCAAGGTTAGTGCTCTACCACTTCTAGTTTTCAAGAGATTAATTGGAGGTAAGAGTCTCATGAATTTTCCTGCCTGGGCTGACTTTGAACCAGCAAATCTCAGCCTCCTGAGTACATAGAATTACAGGCATTAATCACCAGATCTTGGCTTTGCATCTTAGCTGTCTATTCTTGCTCACTTGCCCATTGCTTGTGGGACCCTTTGGCTGAATGGCAGATCAGTCCTCTAGCCCACCAGCTTGCCTCCTCCATGGGACCTTCTGTGGTCTTCTGCTTCATTGCACTCCTCCCAATTTCCCTATTCCCTCTCCTCTCACTCTACTTTAATTCTCTCTGAATGTGTGTATTTTATTAATCAGAATTTCTGTTCCTGTGACAGAACACCCCAAAGAAGCAACCTAGGAAGAGGACTTACTGTACTGATGGTGTCAGGCCAACCTGGCAAGGAGGGAGCAGCTCCCATGATCACAGTCAGGAAGCACTGAGAGAGAATGCCAGTGTTAGATAGTTCTCTCCTGTTTTCCCCTTTTATTCCTGGTAGGCCCCCAGCCTATAGGGTGGTGCCTCTCATATTCAGGGAAGGTCTTCCCTCATAGTTAATCTACTCTGAAAATGCCCCTCACAGATAAGCCTAGAGGTGTGCTTTACCACTCTCCTAGGCACCACTCAGTCCAGTCCAGTTGACAAGCAAGAAAAGCCATCAGGCTAACCTGTGGCAAAGAGCCTGGGTCCAGTTGCTGACACTGCCGAAAAACAGAAAAGAATAATGAAGGTCACACTGCTTCTTTATTCTTTTAGCATCCAGGGATGGACACATCCAGCCCTTGAGCCAAATAAGGCCCACAGAATCATTTGCTACACAATGGGACAGACAAGAATGCTTCTTCTAGGCTTCTAACTGATAAGTGGATAACTTTGTGTGCCCTCCAAATGATGTTACAAATAGCCACAAGGCAGGAAAAAGATTCTTCCTCCCTGTTCCTGGAAAGCAGGGACAACATTTGTCTTACTCTCTCTGGTACCCCAACACCTAGATGAGTCGTTCAATAAATAACTGAAATGGGGGGAGGAAACAATTGAATTGTGGGTGATTCGCAAATGCATTTGTAGGACAGTCTTAATAAAGCAAAACAAATGGAAGCACTTTGTTTTAAGTTACTTCTGATTGGTCAGAGATTAATTCACTATGTACACCAGGCTGTTCTAAGCAAAGCCTAACTAACACACTGCTCTTTTCAGAAGGGCTCTTTGCAAGTGCACTGGTCTCTACCATCTTACTCTCTGGTACCAATTTTAGCACCTCCAGTTAATACACAGAAATCTTCCATGCTTAATCCTCAACTCCAAGGCTGGCTTTACTTCAGCACACAGCTGCTCACATACGACTCCCACAGTCCTTTCATCAGAAAATACATCTTGGATACTTAAATAGAGCTTAATGTATTCTTACACACACACACACACACACACACACACACACACACACACACACACACGAAGCTTTTTTGTTTTCATTTGAGTAGGTTAGTGACGCTACCAAATATAAATGAGCTGTTCTTGAATATACTGGAAATTGGCAAACAAATTTCTGGCTAGAAAGTAGAATTTAGAGTAAGATATATCTCTTGTAGACAGACAAAGAGATTTATAGTCACTAAAACAAAGACTCCCAAAGTGATTTCCCTTTCTTGGGCAGCTCCTTATGCCCTAGGGCTCAGGAACTGTTTCCTGGACTTTGGACTTCAGAAAAGAAGAGCAGAGAGGATTCCTTCACTCCTGTTGGAGAGAAGAGGGTAGGTGATAAGTGTATTCTTGCTGTCTGGGAAATGCTGACTTCAGTTCCACAATCCTGTTAGTATCCAACTTCTCATAGTTTAATGGACTTCATACTTGAAGATCCATCCTAATTAATTTGGGAGGGGAGGAGGTAGATTGAAATTCAAAACCCTGATGTTCCAAAAGCTTTTAAAAGGTTTTCTATAAATAAATGAGGGCCTGCCTTTATATTAAAAAGTCACAGGGACTATATTGCAACAAAGTTGTTGAGTCAGTCTTTGCATTCTAAACCAATTACTTGCTTGCTCTAATCCCAGTGATATAACTGTTCATTTGGAGATTATTATGAAGGATGGATTTTGGATTTGATGTTGTTATAGTGATTGTGTGTGTGTGTGTGTGTGTGTGTGTGTGTGTGTGTGTGTGTGTGTGTGTGTGTGTGTGTGTGTGTACACATGCACACCAATGCTAGGGTTTGAACTCAGGGTCTGGCACTGGACCTTAGCTTTTTTGCTCAAGGCTGGTGCTTTACCAGTTAAACCACAGTTCTACTACTGGATTTTTCTGGTTGTTAATTAGAGATTAGAGTCTCCTGGACTTTTCTGCCTAGGCTGGCTTTGAACCTGATCCTCAGATCTGTTTCCTGAGTAGCTAGAATTATAGGCATGAGCCACCAGCACCTAGTAATAGTGGATTCTTTGGGGGAAGGATGATGGGAAATGATTTTTTTGTTTTTCCTTGAATTCTATGTTGTGGGGGAAGGGGTTATCTATTCCTCATTCAGTTCCATAGTAAGAGTGAAGCATAAGGTCTTGAGGTTGGTAAGCTCAGGACTGAATAATATGATCAACCCCAGTTTATTTCAGCTTAATTACTAAACCCTCGTTTAGCACAGTACATCCTCAGTTATCCAGAAGAGTGAGTCCTAGTTCCCTCCACATTCTATTTAATCTCCAGATGATGTTACACACCACTATGCTACAACCTTTTTCTTTCTTTCTTTTTTTTTGTCGGTCATGGGGCTTGAACTCTGGGCATGGGCGCTGTCTCTCAGCTCTTCAGCTTAAGGCAAGTGCTCTACCACTTGAGCCACAATGCCACTTCTGGTTTTCTAGTGGTTTTTATGGGCGATAAGAGTCTCATGGACTTTCCTGCCCAGGCTGGCTTTGAATCATGATCCTCAGATCTCAGCCTCCTGAGTAGCTAGGATTATAGGTGTGAGCCAGTGGTGCCCGGCTCTACAACCATTTTTTTTTAAATAGAACTTGAGTTCAACGAATGTGCTCAGCTCTACACTGAAGTGAACAACCTGCTTATCTTTTCACTGATTGAGCAGATCTTTGACTGCCCCCCAAGCTGGTGGTTTATCTTGATGAACATCATTGATCTAGAATATGGCCATTGGTAGGGATTGGGAGATGATAAAAGGCCAGGCCATTGTTGGTAAGTAAAGATAGCACTTCACTAGATCTGGTGAGTAGAGATGAATACCTAGTCTATTTTTCTCCTTTTGGCTATCATCAGACTATCTGAAGCTATTCAGAAATTCAGATAGTAGTATTAGATGTATATAGGGCACCGAGGAGTGACCCTTATACATGGGGAAATGTTTGATAAATGTAAATAATTTCAACTGTGGTCAGCTTGGGTTTTTTGCTTTGATTAGGTTAGCACTTGCTATATAATCCTCAGCTCTTTAGCTGTAGGAACTTGATGCCCCTAACTTAGAAGACGTAGAAACATTGCTATCTTCAGCACTGTTTAAAATCTTCAGTTGAGCATCTACAGAGGCTGAGTGTGAGGAACTATATCATTCATGAAGGGTAAATGTCAAAGAGATAACACACATCAGTCACTGTTCCGGCCTCGGCCACGGCTAATAACCTTGTCCTCAGGGACAAGTGTAGGAAAAGGGAGTTGGATGATGCAATTTAAAGTTTAGTTTGGGGACTGGGAAGGTGGCTCAGTGGTAGAGCGCTTGCCTTGCATGCCTGAGGCTTTGGGTTCGATTCCTCAGCACCACATAAGCAAAAAGAAAAAAAGCCTGAAGTGGGGCTGTGGCTCAGGTGGTAGAGTGCTAGCCTTGAGCTGAAGAGCTGAGGGACAGCGCCCAGGCCCAGAGTTCAGGCCCCACGACCAGACCAAAAAAAAAAAAAAGTTTAGTTTGTTGTTTTATTCTTCTCCATGCATTAGTAAAGAAAGGGAAAAGTCTTGTAAATTTTTGGAAAATAGTTGGACTTTAATTTTGAAAGTGCTAATAAGTTCATACATCTTTAACTCAGTAATTTCACACCTAAGAATTTTTCATGCATGTGTGTAAAGATGTCCATTACAGCATCGTTTATTTTGTTTTTGCTGCAGAGACAAAAATAAACTGGAAAAAAAGGAATGCCTATATTGGAGATTGGCTAAATTGATATTGTAAAATAAAATACAACTATGAGGAAACAGTGTACAAATACACATAATCACATAGAACATGTGAACTCAAATAGAAAGATGTATTGGCAAAGTTGAAGTTGGCGTATATGATCTCAACAACTAGAAGGAAACTGGGTTCAAACACATACACAAGTACATTGACACATACATACATACATACATACACCCACATAGCATTTTCTGAAAGGATAAATAGTATACCGCTCAGGTACTATAAATTATGAGCATTATAAAGAAAATACTTAATTTTATTGATAAAATTAATAAAAGTAAAGACAATATGTGAATTGTTTATGGTAAAATATATATCACTGAATTGTTTACATTTGCTCTTTCATATATGTTAATTTTTTTCTAGTTTACATTCAGTTTGCTTATTCCAGCTTTACTCCAGGCACCTGTATAAACCTTCAGTCCAGGCTGTTGACAATTTTCAGACTGACATTTGTACTGTTCCTACAGTCATGTTGGTGATAAGGGAGATTACTTATTGAACTATAATGTGTTAAACACTTGCACTTAAGCTTTCTCTGGATCTCACAAAATCCCAAAAGACGATGGGGAGATGGATGCTCTGCCATCTTCAGGAACTTGCTAGTGTTATGTCGCCAGGAGGGTTCAAAGCTAGTGCTGTAACTGAGCTCCACAAGCCAGAATGCTTCCATATGCCCTTCCGCCTGAGATGCAGCACTGGTAACTCAGTGTCTGTTTTGTGGTTAAAACAGATCATTTCAAAAAGAAGATGTAACCGAAAACATACTTTGGACTGTTTTATTGCCTAGTGTTTGTGCTTTCTGGCGTTTTCCATTTGGCATTGTTAATTATTCTTAGCTTCACATTCATCCAAACTTTGATCATATACTTGTAACCTGTATGGAAACTTCCCAAGTGCATTTGATTCTGCAGAAATTTTTGTAGTGTGAACCCAGCTTTCTATTCAGGAGCCAGGTGGACCATGCCATCTGAAAACTGCCCCAGCGTCCAGGGATGGATGTGATCCAGAAGAGCAATGCCTTACCACTGTTTATTGTCATAAGATAAAAAACAAAGGAAAACAAAAGAACAAAACCTGCTGTTGAAAACATTCAAGTAATGTAGTTTTTCTTAGCTGAACTAATTCTAGGCCTGGCCTGATTTTGCTTTAAGAGATATCTACTTAACAATAATAGAAAGAAAGACCCTTCCAAGATCGTCTCCTTTCTGCTCTGTCAACCTCCTTTCATTCAGCTGTTTACTGAGACATGTCTCTATCTTAAATTGGCCTGATATTCTCCAACAAATTAAGGTACTTGGGATTAGGTATAGGGGAGGAGGCTACAACTTCAAAATAAGTCTCCAAGACAGTTTGGGGAGAGGTTTGGTTTTTTGTTTTTTTTTGTTTTTGTTGGAAAGATAACCAAACTGAGTCCTGACAGAGAAATGATAGAAGTGGCCAGATATCTAAGAAGAGAGAACAGAGGTCAGAAATAAATGATAACATGACATATCTGTACAGTGAAGAAACTTCTGCTGTCTAGTTAGCCTTTTCTTTTGTATAAGGATATTGACTACAGATTGATTTCTTGGCCTTGTGAATGGGTCATCATATCATTAGTTCTAGGAACAAAAACATTCCTCAAATAAATGTCTTTGTTTCTACATAAGCCCGTAACACCACTGAGGACCTGACTTCTTATCTCCCATATCTGATTTTACCTGTTGCATCTTCCAAAAACACTTTAGAGACTCTGGTAGAATGAAATGATCACTAACGTTTTATAAAGGACTATTGGTATAATGCCCCTGTGTGGGGAGGAGAGGAGACAGGGAAATGCTTGTGGCTTGAGTTTCTGTTTTCAGGGCTAAACAGTCCTCAAGTGACAATTCTTCCTTCTTTCCTCTTTACATATCCTGAGGCATTCTACTAAATCTTAAATTCTATTAGCTTCAGACCAGGTAAACTGAGTGTTCCAATTTATATACACCAGAATTTCTTTCTTTCAAGTTTTTACCACCTACCTCTGACTTCTTCATTATGTAAATTTATTTTTGGCCTATGAAACCTGAAATGACAAGGGCCAAATTTATAAATTCACTTGGGCCAAAACACATGTCTACCTGGAAAAAAGAAAACTAATAATGTATCAGACTATTCTGGTTTAAGAACTCTTCTGGTTCAAGACCAGCTGTAAATGGAATTATATAAAGAAAGAATGAAAAATAATACATAGTTAATATTCAAGAGAAGAAATGGTCATTCATAGCTATATATCTATATATGGCCAATTTAGCTAAAGAAACACTAGTAAAATGTAGCTGTTTTACAGGCACAATTCTTACACTAATTATAAATGAAAGGCAATCACTAACTCCCATAGATTCAAAAAGCTAGTTGAAAAACTGAGAATCCTGTAGTCAATAGTAGGCAACAGGGTACAGTGCATTACTCACATGTATGTAATAAGGACAATAAATCTACATAAGTATGGCGATGATGAAATGTGTATAAAGCACTTTGAACTCCACAGAAGTAAGCGAAGTATAAATAGATAGCATGCTCAGGCACAGAGAAAAATCAAGTGCTATTTTAGCACTTGGGCTAGTGATAATTTATTGTTCAGCCTCTGCAGTTGAGTCAGTGTTTATATGGTGCTGTATATTAACAGAGACAAAAATAGTCTGTGCACATCACAGCCTTGGATAGATTACTTGAGTAATCAGCAGAAACTGCATCGAGCAACCACTCCCCTACGAGAAAGGGATTTATAATATTTAAAATATTCCTCCTAAAAATCCAAGCTGTTTTGACAATTTGTCTGTTAATAGTGTGGTTCAAAGAGAGGCAATGTGGCATATGTAATGGAAAAAGACAGTAAAGTGCTTGATAGTCAAAACTCAAGGCCCAGATTGCCTCGGTTGGGCTTCCAGCTTGGTCTCACTAGTTGGGTCCATCTTGAGAAAGTGAATTAGCCTCTTGGTGCTTTGTTGTTGTTGTTTTTATTGGTAAATGGGGGTAAGGACAGTGCCTACTTTGTCATGAAGCTGAAATGAATGAATATAAACAAGTATTTAGAATAGCCTTAGCCACAGAGACTTTGCCACCAATGAGCAAAGAGACTTTAGACAAGCTCTTCTTGGTCTTTTGCTTCTTCTTTGTAAAATGCCAAGAATAATAGACATCTCTCAGGATGACTGAGCACCAAATGAGATGCCATCTTGAAAGCAGTTAACCCTAAGAAGGCATTGAAGACTTTTCTTCTTCATGTCTTTCCTCATACTTCCTCTTCTGCCCAGATGGTTGGTTTTTTTTTTTTAAGTTATTGTCAAGGTGATATACAGGGAGGTTACAGTTACATAAATAAGGTAATAAGTACATTTCTTGCCAAACTTGTTACCCCTTCCCTCATTTTTCTCCTACTTTCCTTCCCCCAACCTCCCCACCCCAAGTTGTACAGGTCGTTTCTAACATATTGTCTTGTGTATGTTGCTGTTGCATTGGTTCCCCCTTTTCCTTTGTCTCACCTCTCTGTGTTCCCCTTCCCTTCCCTAATTCAAATAAACATATATACAATACCAAGGATACCAAAATCAAATATAGCGAGAACAGAGGATAAACTGTAAGGGGAAGAAAATTTCCTGAGGACACTCAAGAAGTATCAGACACTACTTAGCCTTTCCCAGGTCTTATGAAGTCCCATACAATCAGAAACTTCAGCCCACATCTGTTTGACGTCAAGACTCATCACTAAGCTTATTTCCTTAGGAATATTTTTTGAAAGCCTTTGGAGATTAACCTCACTCAGTCCTGCTTGGTCCTTTATCACTGTGCACTGGACAATGTCACATCGTTGTGACATTGTGTTTGACCACCTCATGTAGACATTGTCTGCCCAGTCAAAGCCTGTGTTCTTGGAGAGCAAGTATCTCCCACAATTTCTTCTGGGTTGTCTTTTTAATTGGCTGGCAGTCTGTTCACCAGACTGAAGGAGTCAGTAGGTCAAAGTGACGTCAGCTGCAAAAAATGTTAGGGTAACTGAGTTGGTACACAGGTCCCTGAACCCTGAAAAACTCAGCAGTCTTCCTTCAAGAAGTGGGGAAGGAATTAAGGAATTTGCCATGGAACACTTCATCAGGCTGGCCAGGAGAAGACTAAGATGTACCCCAAAAAGGGTGGAATTATTTGCTGAAATCACCATTTACCTGGGAGCTGTTTGTCATCCTGACGAGCTTGAAAACCTCGGTTATCAACCCCACAGGGACAGAGGAACCGCCCAGGGGACAACTCCCATGAAGCATCCATTTTACGGGTGTCACACCTGTGTGCCGTGATGATAAAGATTCACCCTGGGCTCTGCATGCTTACCTGCACAGCCATGCTCTGTGACTGGGCAGTTTCCTGGGGCAGCTTGGTGATATGGTGAATCTGAGAAGCCCCCTGCAGCCTTGTGCATTGATGCCTCATCTCAGCAGGTGGCACTCTTCCAGGAGGTTCTGAAACGCTAGGAGGTGGGGCCTAGCTGTGGGAAGTAGGCCAATGGAAGCAGGTCCTGGGGGAATTTGTCCCATGCCCCTTTTTGTCATATTCTTGTCAATGCAATGAAGTGAAGAAATTCCTCCACCACACCTGCCCACCACCATGATGCACTGTCCAGACACCTGCGGCCAAACCACCGTGCATTTTGAAATTGTGAACCATAATATGTCCCTAGTTTAGTATTTTGGTCTCAGCAACTCAAAGCTAATGAATATACTTGGCTGGGGGAGAGGGTGGAGGCCCCCCCCCCGCACAGTAGAAAGGCAGTTAGGGGACTGGATGGTGTCAGAAGGATGTCACATTCATACCTCTAAGATTTCCTCAGGTCGCTAATGTTCTCTGTCCCTAGCCAAGGCCAGCGTTGTCCCCCAACTCACAGGCAACAGCTGGCAAGTGTCTGTTCTGCTTGGCATAGCTGTCCCCTAAATGCACTCTGCTCTCCATCAAAACTGGTGCGATCGGGATCCACTGTTTCTCTGAAGTGCCTTTTGCTTCTTGGCTCTGACCACGGGGCGTCTGTGCCTGTGTGGTCCAGAAGATGGCTGAGGTTTGAGGGGCAGGGTCCATCATAGGCTTCTTGCACCTTGGAATGGGGTGTTGGGGTACTGCAGTGAGCTGTCTTCAAAGTAGGGAAGTAAGAGAGAAGCAGAGTTATTCTTGCTAAAAATAAATTACACGGCTTAATGTACACAAGGGATAGGAATATGCAAGGCGCAGCGGCATTCCCTGCAGTAAAGTGTTTACTGCTGAAGCTGTGTGATTACAGACTTGCACGTGCAGTTCGCAGACACATACCATGCAGAGGGCTGTGTCCCCATTTCCCTTTCTTCTGAACTGACACACACACAGGAGCCTCGTGAAGCCTTTCTTCAGTTGCCTCTTTCAGACGAGGTTTACTTCTTGCTGTTTTTGAGAGTTCTCTCACCTCAGCCCTTTGAGGCACCCACAATCAGCGGGACCCCTTCTCTCCGTCTCTCATGAGGGACCGCTGTCTCCATTTTAGTGACAGAGTGAGGCCGTTGTCCCTTCTCCACTCCGTGTTCCTGTCTTCCTCCGGCGGGGAAGAGTCCAGCAAATTGGAAGTCTCATGGGCCTCAGGTCAGGCCCCAGGACTCACGGTTCCCTCAGGAAACTGATTTTTCTCCCTGGGCACAGTAGAGAGGCAGACATGCACATCTCCCTTTAGTCTCTTCTTTATCCTGGCCCACAGATAATGAGGTTGTCCAGAGGTGTCTTTTCCTACCCTCTCTGGTGGTTTGCCCAACATGGCACTTACTCTTCTGCATACTCAGCTGTCCTCTGGGAAGCTTCATGTTCATTATCCTTCTCTAATCCCTCTCCTTCATGTTCATTATCCTTCCCTAATCCCTCCCCCCATCTCTGTCTTTTTATTGTTTTTTTTATTTATTTGGTGATCATGATTCTGGGACTTCAACTTTGGGCCTGGGTGCTGTTCCTGAGCTTCTTTTGCTCAAGGCTAGCATGCTACCACTTTGAGACATGGCTCCACTTCCGGTTTTCTGGTGGTTAACTGGAGATAAGAGTTCCCAGACAAACTTCGAACAATGAGATCCTCAGATCCTAGCCTCCTGAGTAGCTAGGATTATAGGTTTGAGCCACCAAGTGCCCAGCTTCTTACTCAATATTTCTGTGACCCTGGGTGAGTAGTGAGTCTAAGCCCCACCTACAGTGTGATGTATATTAACTCGTTTGTATATCAACAGAGGTTCACAGGTGACCCATACACGCCAGGTGCTATGTGAAGCACTCCAGGCAATCTTAAGTCTTCAGCCATTTGCAGAGGCCGTCAGATACCCTAGTAAACGTCCTTCCAGCCTGCTTCTCCCACCAGACTATGATCTGTATTACGCAAGGAAGTCCTTTGCCATGAGTATTCTTGTCTTCAGGCAAATGCCCCAGGTACGAACATGAGGTTTTATTACATGCTGCAATATTTCCTTAAGGAGATGGGTGTGAAGCAGAGCCATATGCAAAATTCGCTGTCCTTGTCAGTCTATGAGTGTTATGTGTGCAATAAAACTGGGTTGCTGGTGCAGAATGAGCCAGTGAAGCCTGTTTTATGGTCTAGTTTATAGCATGGATCTCACTGGGAGAACAGCATTCACATAGTCACTCCTTGTTTCGGGCTGTTCTGTGTGTAGAACTGCTGTGGTAACATACATTGCCATCAGCTCCTTGCAGTCAGCCAGGTGTTGCTTTTTTTTCCCCACATGTAGCTATATGGCTGGGCTGATGCTGGTGTAGCTTTGTAACATCTTATTTATACCATTGTGTTCATGGCTAGTCATCTGGTCTACCTTAGCATGTTCAGATGAATCTCCTACTTCTGAAGGCTGTGGCTAGCAGGGCTCAGTGATGTGTGGCTCCTAACCTTGGCTATGCACTGGAATCATCTTAGCATTCTGAAAGACCCTGAATCCTTAGGCCATAGCACAAACCACTCTCTTTAATGATGTGATGCAGAACTCCCCAAGTGTTACTGTCCTACCTGAAGGAGAAGGGGCCAAGGCAAAGCAAGGTGGGAGGGAAAGAATGGAAGCAGCAAGAAAAAAGAAAATGAAGGACACACAAGGATACAGAAGTGGAGCAGCACCACCAGCCAGTGCCCAGTACAGTCCAGCAAATGTCCCCTTCTACCTGGACCCAAACACGAGGACTTCAGACATTGCTGGGAGGCAAGGATGGATTCCTATTGTGGAATCTGGTCTTTCTCATGAACTATTTCCCACTGGTGGTTCCTGAACCTAGAGTTCTTGAGCCATTCTGATCTTCTCATTCCTCACCAGTGAAACGGGGTTGTCATGTGCACTTGACAGAACTTCAGTGAAGGGCAATGCATGCCAGGCTTCCTGCAACTAGAAACTCAAGATGAAGAAGAATTACAGGAAAGTCACATTTCTATTGCAATAAAAGTTTACTGGTTCTTCTTTACAGGTATTTCTCTTCCGTGTTCTAAAAGACAAGGGTTCTGAAATGTTGACTTAGAACAGCTACAAAACAAAACAAAACAAAACAAAACAAAAACAAAAAACCACCAGAGAGGCCTGGGATCTCTTTGCTCAATCTCTCGAGGTATTCTAGGATTCTCTCCACTACTGAAACTCATTGGGACCATAGGACCCCAGAGCCAAGCGGCCAGTGCTGTGTCACCACCTTCCAAAGCTTGCTTTTCACCTCATTTCTCTTCCTAATGACTTTGGTCATCTGTCCCCCCTGAGGATGGCAAAAAGCTGCCTATGGTGGCTGGGTCTGGAGCCACCCACCAGGGTACTTTTAGTGGGACTCCACCTTTCATTTACAAGTCAAAGCCGAGATGAGCTCTAAAACTGGCATCTTCCAAATGAGTAACCTCACCCAGGAAGGCGAGAGAATTAGCACTTGTGACTGCAGAGGCAGAAATGAGTTGTCCATCTTCCTTTCTGCACTTGATTACTTAGAAAGTGTCTCATTTAGAGCCAGGATGGTCTAAGCCCTGAGAGTGAAGAGGGAATCTAAGCACTTTCCCATTGATTTTTAAAGGCATAAAAAGTTCCTTGGATGACAGTGAACCAAAGGGTCTGCCCGTTGACATCTTGCCGCCAGGCCTTGTGAGCAGGTTGTGCTACAAGAGCCCCCAGGCCCTCTGGTGGTTTTTACTGCCTGTTGTGTGTGTTATAACGATGATAGGAAATAGGACACCTCTGGCTGGCTCTGGAGGAGCCCAGCTCTGAAAGGCGCGGGAGCTGAGAGTCAAGGAAGCCCATCCCTAGCAGAGATGTAGAAGTGTCGATGAGAGACCCGCTGCCCTGTGTGACCGTCTTGGTCCCCACTGTTAAAAGCAGAGTTTCACCAAGAGAAGTCACTCGTCTGGCTGGCAGTGAATCATTTTGGTTGCCCTGGTGGGCCTGGGAAAGTGGAAAGCACCATGGAGACTAAGCCTGGGGTACAGTGGGCAGACAGCCCTCACCTCCTCTCCTCTCTGGGGGGGTGGTCAGTCTCCCCCAGGAGCCCCTGTATAGCAAGGGGGCTGAGCCCTTTCTTTTCTGTCTCACAAAAGCAGAGGGGAGTGCCTGCTGCAAGTTTTGCTTAAGAAAAAGAATTCCTAGCAACACCAAGGGCTTCACATGACCATGGGATCTTAATCTCTCCCATGCCTGCTTTCCACTATTTGACCAGGGTGGTATTTAATTCACAAAGTAACTTTACTGAATGCCATTTATCTTCATATGACTAAAACTGAGGTTTCCTCGCTCACTTAAGGATCTACCTATTAGCGTTTGTCAGTGGATTTGGAAGGGAGGACTTCACAAAAAAAAGTAAGGGTGAGCAAAGGGGGAGAGGGTTGTCTAAGCACGATAGCTTAGATTGCCATTTGTTTATTTAATGGGAACCTTCCGTCTTTTGCCATTTGTAAAAAGTCGAGAACGCTCATCAAATGAGAAAGCAGTAAGCCACATGAACGATGAATCAGAGCACTAAAGACACAGCAGTAATGAGACCTCACATCCACTGAGCTCCGTGCACCATGTTGCATTGGAAGCACTCCACACATTGGCCATTCCTCTTCATAAAGAACTAGGCACTGATTATCGCTACCTTAGCAATGAGAAGGAGCTGGCTTGATGTGAATTGCTTGACAATAAGAACTGTTTCTTGAGTGCGAGAACCCACTCAAAGACCACTGTATGTAATTAGGAAGTAAATAGGAAGATCTAGAGCCAGATGAGAGCCCTGTGGCTCGGGAGGGGGTCGGGGCAGAGAGGATCCAGGACTCTGCAGCCTTTTTTGTAGCCTGCTATACGAAGTCTTTCTGCCCATGCAGCTTTGCTGGGCACTGGCTGATGCTTTGCTCGGTGCTGGGCCCCATTCACTCCTGTTCTCCATAGCAGAAGCTTTGTGTGTGAAGGGCAGGAAAACAGGCAAAATTAGCCCTTGGCTCTCATGCTGAGCTTCAGGAAGTCTCTGCAGATTCCCAAGCAGGCTGAAGAATGGAAACAGAGAACAAGCCAGGAAGAGTATCCTTGCCACTTTATGATTATGTTAAATGGTGTGTTGGTGCTTTTCCATTCATTTTAATTGAGTCAAGTCCCATGACTTCTGTGATCCCCAAATCCTCCATAAATTCCCTGCAATTGGCTTCTTTCTTCCTCCTGAACCCCTTTCCCTTCCCTGCCTGGGAACCTGCCCTTTAAATTTGACATGGCGGGGATTTTAATCACTTCTCAAAGGCAGGGTGACAATTTCACAACAAAGCGGGGAGGTCCAGTGTGGGGAGAGCGAGTTTTGTTTTCTGCTCTGATTAAGAGAGCAACTGTTCTTTCTTTGTTCCCTGGGGCCAGCTCTTGGCACGGGGCTGGGGAGACCTCGAACTTGGTATTGCAACATCCATCAGACCCAGAAAGCCTGGGGCCCTCAAAGGTGAATTGCAGCTGTTAGGAGCAAACACCAGAAATCTTGTTTGGGAGATTCTCGGTCCTTGTTTTACAGTTTGCTCTTCCTGGCAAAGAAACCAGGAAGCTTTACTTTCCCAGGAACTCAGGCAGGTAATTGTTTTCCCAAACTGTGCTTTAATCTGATAGTAATGGACATTCTTCACTGTGAGAGCCTTCGCCCACTTGTAGAAACTTTTTATACATCTGAGACTTCATTGTAGAACATTCTACCCTCCCTTGCCACTCCCCCACCACACACACCTGAGATACATTTCCATCTCTGGTTATAATTTAGACCATTTTCATTTCAAGACAATAGTTATGGGCCTTTAGTCTCTCTGCATCTTAATTTTCTTGTTAGGTAGCTGGCCACCTCCAGGTGGTAGGTGATCGATCATCTGAGGATGAAAATTGGCAAGAATCTCATATTCAGTGCCATTTTAAAGCAAAGTAGCATGGATTGTAACCAGTGGGAAGTTTCCTCCTGGACCAGTGTTTGTGTGGCTTCTGATCTCCGATGGATCTATCGCCAGGGCTCTCATTCAGGAGATCACCCACTCTGAGTTTATTTGCTAAGCTCTTCCAGGACTGTGTGTTTACTGAAGCAAGTGATCGGAGGTATGCATGGCCTGTGTGCTCATGAGGGCTGGCTTAGTGGTACTCTTCATGAGAGAAGAAAGGATGAGTTAAATCTCCACCTCTTTTCTTCTTGGAGATGGGGCTATTACACAGAGCACATACCTACCCCTTTGAGAGTTAATGAACAAATCTTCAAACAGATATGGCTTATGAGCATCAGGCCAATCTCTAACCTTTCCCACCTGTCTTTCCCCTTAATTTGCTTAGCTGATGCTCTACCACTTGAGAAACTCTTCCAGCCAGGCATTTTGTTATTTTGGAGTCTTGAGGACTTTTTGCCTGGGCTGACTGAATGATAAACCTTCCTCTCTCAGCTTCCTGAGTAGCTAGCATAGTCTGAGGCACTAGCACTGGCTTAAAAACTCTGTTTTGAATGTGAGCAGACTGTAGTCTAAGTCACTGTAGCTTCAGCGTGTCTCCCTTGCTGGAAGCCTGGTCCTACTGTGGCCTTGTGAAGGTGGCAGAACTCTATAAGGTGGGGCCTGGTGCAAGGTTAGATCACTGGGGGCCCAGTCCTTGGAAAGGATCAATGCTGGGCTGAAGGAGTAAATCAATTCTCATGAGGGGCTGTTAGGAAAAGAACAAGAGAGGCCCCTCTCTGGTCTCTGGCCTCCTCTCTTGCCATTTGATCTATCCCTCTGGCATGTGTCTGCGGCCATTATGTTGTCATCTGCTATGCAACCCTCACCAGAGACCACACTGAAGAGAGCACCTCATTTTAGACTTTCCACCTCAGAAACTGTGAGAACAAATACAACTCAATCAACCAACATTTTCTGAACTTTATAATCTCCTGCCCAGTGCACCTCTACTGTCAGAAAGGTATGGAGAAAGGTGATTCACACCCATTTCCCAGGCCAGTTCTCTTCAATATATAATTTCTGAATAGTCTGTATATGATTTTGTCTCAGACCCTAGATTCCATCCTAACACTGCTCCTCAAACTAATAAAAATCCTCTCCTGTCATTGGACCATGCAGAGTGCTGACCAGGGCATGTTGAACGACTCCTCTGGGAAAATACACAACCAAACAGCACTGGCCAGCATTGTTAGCTGAAGTCATTTCTTAGATTTACCTTTGCTTGGAAACGCAATCCATAATTTTCACCTTCTTCCCGTCATCTCCAGTCAAATTTTATTCCACCATCTGAAGTGAACCTCCAGTGTGAATTCCTCCTGGGTCACAAGCTGCCACTAGAGTGAAGTTGTTCTGAGAGGTGTGAGGGCCCTGGAAAGCTTGGGAGGGAAAGTCACCTATCCAACAGACTACTGGGACTCCTGGAATGAATGACATCTAAATAGATTATCTCCTGAAGAGCCCTTATGTCTTAGATGCTTGATGTGGCAGAGGCTCAGATCTCCCTGAAAACATTTTGGACATCACTATAGTGGAGGGAAGAGAGAGCAGAGACCATAAAATCTGAAACTGAGTCTCCTAGATTTGTCCTTTACCAGCTGGTTATTAGTCCAGTATACCCCATAAAGTCCCTGAGCCAGAGTGTCCTCACCTTTGAATTCCTTACAAGGGTGTGTGTGGGGGGGGTCCATCCAACCTAGGGCTTGAACTTAACACCTAGGCGACTGTCCCTGAGGTTTTTGCTCAAGGCTAGCACTCTGCCACTTGAGTGACAGCCCCATTTTTGTGTTTCCTTTTTTCTGGTTCATTGGAGATAAGAGTCTCACTGACTTTCCTGCTTAAGCTGGCTTCAAGCCGCAATCTTCAGCTCTCAGCCTCCTGAGTAGCTAGGATCACACGTGTGAGCCACCGGCATCCAATTTCTGGATTTCTTCTTATGCTCATAGGGAAATAGGATTATTCAGAATTCTACGTGGACTAAGCAGGGCTGGAATTCACCTGAGATGCCCCAATCCAGTTGTGCCAGTTATTTGTAGCCAGCTGAAGTTAAGTCTGACTGGCTAGAGGCACACGGTGATACTTATTCAATATTTGGAATATGACTCTTAGAAAGAATTTATATATGAGAGTTTGTAAGCAAAACAGCACAGTGTTTACTAATTTGGTTAGCAGTCACTTTCAGCTCTAACTCATACTTCCTATATATTTTTAAAATTAAGTCCTTGATTTTTCCCCCCTCTATCTTTTGAGGTCAGCAAAGGAGACTTCTACAATGTTTAGGCTTAAACTTCCCTTTTTCAGTGGTTGTGTTTGTGTGTTTTTTATGAGTGCTGATGAACTGGCTCCCTGAGATTGTAGAGAATGAAGCAAGTCTGAGCCTTGGAAAATGACTGGAGAACTACTCACATGATTTGGGGATGGAGGAGTGTATTTATAGAAGGTGTCTTGTAACAAAATAGGGTAGATACCTATTGTGGTAACATAGACGCCCTTCAGCTCTGGTTTATGGGATCAGTGTGGCATTTTAGGCACAAACGGAAGACTGTTTTTTTCAAAAAGGCATGCTATGGTTCTTAATGGAATTTCGTGTAAGTCATTGTTTTGGTGGAGATGACAGAGATTCAGCCACATGGAGGGAAGACAGGCCAGGGAGTTCTTCAGGCCACTTCTGATGGAAAATGAATGTCTGAGTTGAGCCTCGGGGGAAAAAAAACCCAAAAAAACAAAAACATAGGCCTTCTGCAAAAGTACAAATTGCTAAGAAACCTATTCATTTATCAGAATAAGAAGACAATAAAAACCAAAAGCAGTCCCTAACACCCACGCAAATTCTTATCCATACATCGTGATCCAACTAAAAGAAATTCCTAAGTGCTAGTCTTGTTTCTTAGTGAGCAATGAGTTAGGTTTATGAAGTCTTGGCTAAATCCAAGCAAAACAGTGCTGACCTGAGAAACAGATCAACTGAGTTCTCAAATGGACTGTGTTACATATTGACATTTCATTCATTTGCCTTTTCTAGGCCTCAATTTACTATCTATGAAATGGAGGTCAAAATAATATTCATTTCAGAATGTTTTTTAAAGAATTACATGGATCTATATAAATACATGCCTATATGTTATACATATATTCAAATATGCATGCTGTTTAAGATACATATATATATATATATATATATATATATATATATATATATATATCTTTTGCAAATTAAGTTAAAGCAGTGTACTGTCTCCCAGAAAAATTTACAACCACAAGGACCTTAGTCTAAAATTTCAGGGAATTTAGGAATTACCCAAAGCCATAGGCTGCTTAATAAAGGGTTCTTTTATCCAGAGGAGGGAACCATTTTGCTGCTAAAATTCTTGTTTTTCTCACTTGAAAGGAAACTGCAAGTCAAATTTAATTACAGTCAATATTCTACAGTAAATATTTCTTTATGATCACCATCCCCTAAGATTTCTTAGCTCATTTATGTCAAAAATGTACTAAGTGAGAAAAAAAATCTGTGCAAATAAGAGGTCTTATACAATTATAGTAGCTCATACAGAATTTGGTTTATAATAACAAGAAAAATGACTGTATGATTGTACATTAACTTATTTCTAAACATAACTTGATGTTAGGAAGAATTTTTCATTTCTTACTTGTACAAGATAGAAAACATACTTTTTACTTTTGATTTATTTTCCACACCTATTTAGAGCAACCAAAATAGGAAAACTACTACACAGGCCCAAACTTCACTTCCTTTGTCCACATCCTATACTCTGCTCCAGGTTCAATGACTATAACATTTCAAACATGTCACTTACTTTTATTTTACTTTAAATGTCCCTGAACAAAACACCAGAGGAAAAACATTTTTAGCTCAACTAAGAAAACAAACATGTTTAAACAAATAACATCCAAAATGTTCAGGTAGAGTTGGTATCTTTGGTGTGTCTGTATTTTAACAGCAGGCCTAATTAAATATAACTGGAAAACAGAATTTTTCTCCATCTCAGATGTGCCAGTTTCTATGTGGAATAAAACCAAGAGGTTAGCTTATCACTCACATTTTTATATTAGAACTAACCTGTTTGTTTTGAAAGTTTATATCAAGCTAGGCAATATGATGCCTCTTTTCCGTTTTTAATCACTGTTTATGGCTATCCTCGGCAGAATCGACGGAAATGCAGGGTATAATAGTGTATGGGAAGAAAAAGATCATCTAGAAAAGAAATGCAGGTTAAATTGAGCTCCTTTAGTGTATCATAAACAGACATTTCTATTTTCATTTCCTTATAGGATACATTAAAATTTTTCTCATAGAATTATGAGTTTAAAACTCATTGCTTCTCATTGTAATTCCTAGACTTCCTAAATATCTATGATGGGAAAATAATTACATTTTGATTAAAAAGTAAATTCTATCTCGCCAGTTCTTCAGGGTCAAATAGTCCTAAGGATCGGTCAAATAGTCCCAAGGATCTTTAGTGCATGCACTGTTCCTGTGCAATAAGCAGTACATGAAGAGTAATATTCAGGAATGAGAAGATAATACTCAGTGACTAAGTAAAGGTGAAGCAATTCACTAGTACAGCGGTTCATCCATATTTAGAAATTCTTCATTGTGAATGTATATTCTACTTGGTTTTTAACTACCTAAAGTATTAACAAGCCTAACACGCTATGCATTATGGAAGTCAGCTAGAATAATTCATATCTAACCCAACTGTACATCAGAATAGAAATCTCTCTCCTATCCAATATATTAACTATGTTTAGTTCCTGTGACATAAAAATATGCTCATCGTGCAGAATTTACTAGCTTACTTTCAAAAGATGTTCCAGTTTCATCTTACCCATTGTGTTGTGTAGCTATTTTATGAGTGCACTTAACCAGACTCTTACAAGAAGAAATGCTATCAATCCTTTGGTCATTGTTACTAACCTCCCTTCTCATCTTATGCTTATAAGTGCTTTGCACTTGTAAGCTTTCTGAACCTCGCCAGGTCTTCAGCTGCTAAGCATTTTCATTACACTTTATCTGCATTTATCAGGATCTCCTAACCTCTCTACCTCCAGAAGTGAATTAGGCTCATTCACAACAGTGTTAGGAAAATGCAGGGGAGACACTAAGAAATATATCAGCAGGCTATTTAAACCCTTCATTTCCTAGAAGGTTCAAAGGCCAGATCGTAGAAGTCAAGGTTTGGTTTGTTGGTTTTAAATCCATTAAGCTGGCACAGGGACTGAAATGTGGAAAGTGTACAGTGCAGCCTGGCCACTGTCAGATGATAAATATATACCATGTATGGCTTACAAAATTTTAGGCAAAACATAAATTTTAGGCTTATACCAAAACATTACATTCAGTATAAATGAAATGTTATTTACAACCATGAAAAATTCCCACTGAAACTGAACTTATACTATTCTATTAATTATTTAAAAAACAAATGACTCCCTTTCCGGTCTTATTAAAAGTCAATTTATAAAGAATACTTAATGAAAGGATTGGGTTGTCTCTGATTTCTAGTGTTTAGAAGAAAACACTCCAGTGTTAGAATTATTTTGTCCCAGTGCCCAGACAACTGTCCATAGCACATGTGTGAAAGAGGCATCTTTGTGAACTCAGTGGCCATTAATCAGACTGCCGTCTGATTAATAACATACCCACATTCACATTATTTATACCCAAGACTCCTTGCATGAAAAATAGAAGAACAGTGTGGAGACTCTCACTGAAATGCTTAGGACCAAAAGTGTTGTAGATTTCAGATTTTTTTTAATTTTAAAATTTGTGCATATTCATAATTAAATTATCTTCAGGACAGAACATAGTCTACACATTAAATTCATTCTATTTCATACACAGGTGTTTCACACTGCCTGAAGGCAATTGATAGGCGATATTTCAGTGTACCAGGTTAAGCCGTGTGCAGTCTGCCACATATGGTGAAGTACGGAACTTCCACTGTGGTCCCATGTTGGAGCTCAAAAAGTTTTGGATATTGGAGCATTTCACATTTTTAGAGTAGGAATACCTTACCTGTCCTAATGAATGTAAGTTTTAAAGGTTGAATAATGAGTTTGAAGACTCAATTATAAAATTCTGGGGAAGACTTATAGAATGATCGTTAAATGGAAGAAGAACACCACATTGGATTCCAGTGTACTGGCCATCTATCAGAATCACTTACCATCCAAGTGCCCGTGGCGGGGGACTCCCTCTGACCTGGGAATTGCACTGGGTCTTTTCTCCTTGAACACCAGAGATGATAAAAAGAAAGGAAAATATAATGTAATCCTGCAGAGCTTTGAAAGGATTAAGTCAAGGTCACCTAAAAAAGTTCGGCATAATAATGGAGCCCAGGTGCCCAAGGAACTAGCTGCTAAAATCAAATACTATTACACACCAGATACTGCCCCAAGGTCTTTGCTGTGTTATTATAACCCATTTACAACCCAGGTTTCTAGATGCCGCATTATCTGCTTGGTGTTGATTAGCTTAATGATTTCTCCATTCGTCTGACAAAAGAGCACTTTTTAAAGCCTGGTACTATAGCATGGCCCTCACAAGGACCCGATGAGGCATACACTATCCAGATCAAGAAACTAAGGCACAGAAATAATAAGAAACTTTCCAGTATTATGCAGTAGTAGTGGCCAAGCCGAGACTGAACCACGTCTCCACTGCTAGTGCCCTGTGTCAAGTTCCTCTTCCACTATGCCCCTCATGTGGCTGCTCATTATGTGACTTTGGTTGCTTGCTACTGTTTCAAATAAAACACTGGCAAGTGTAAAAGAACCTAAGTGGATCATCTCATTTCTTCCCCAGAGACAGAAATTTCAATGGTAGACATTGATTTGATGGTAGACATTGGTATCTGCCCTTTAAGGATAATGTAAAAGGAAAAAAAAAAATAAAATTATGTTGCCTGTGTTGATAATTTAGGAAAGAAAAGCTAGTTGCTCTGACTGTCCAAAGGAAGCCTTCATGAATGAATCAGTTAGAGAATGAATGTCACTAGACATTTTCGGGTGCCTACCTGCCTATTGATATGGGAGTTGGCCCCCTTGTTAGAGTAAGAATCAAAAGCTGGACAGTCACCAAGAGAGAAATCAGAGCTTCTGATTGGCCTATTTATTCAGTGTTGTTAGGCCAATAAACAACTTTTGTCCAAGAGACTAACTTAAACTATGTTGGACTTGGGTGGTTACTGCTCAGCTCAGCTGTTGTGGTGACTAATGGCTTTGGCTTGGATTCCAATACACAAAGTGCAATAACCATCGGACAGTAATGTTCTCCATACACCCACAAATTACCTTCCCCTCTTCCCCCAACATGCAGCCTACCAAAATTCCCTGACATCTCATGAGGGCTTAATATTTACTGAAGACTAGGAAGGAAATCTTTGGAAATTTATGCAACAAAGATCAATTTTACCAGTAAATGGAGCAGTCAACATTTTCCTCCAATTGGAGCTATATCAGAAGCATAAGGACAGTAGAAATGTGAGGTGTGTTTTTAAAACATTTCCGAGTTCAAGCATCCAGTGGATTTTTTGGCTCTTTGTGTCAGTAAGAGGAGATCATAAGCCAGGCATGTCACCAGTGTTGTGTGCCCTGTGTGACTATGGAAATGTGCCTTTCCGGACCACCACATCTCAGCTTGTGGCCTCAACAGGCAGGCCCAATAGAAGGGGTAGCACCTACCCATAGTCCAAGAGGACTCATGGATTCTTTCTCAGAGGAAAAGAGTATTCTGGGAACCCTCGTAAAGTCTTCTGCTTTGCCCCCTTGTCTTTTGACAGGACCACCCAGCCATCCTGTTTTTAAAGACCCGCAAGGAAGAAACTCCAATCCCCTTTGCCAACTTTTACCTTGGCAAAATGGTCCTTAATAGCTAGCTTTTCCCTGTAGCAAAAAGAGAAATCTGTCTTAGAAACGTTAAATGTTTAAAACGTTTCAATAGATAGATGCAGAGAGAGAAAAGATGAATAGATGGCAGGGGGAAGGAGGCAGAGAGGACAGGGGACTATGGAGACAGCAGAAAGACATGTTTATTATAGGATCATAGATCAGAGGAGCTCTACAACCCACACTGTCACACACTCCCCTCGCATTTTCCACATTCCTCTACTCTAGCACCTTATCATGTTGCCAACATGAGAATCTGGTAGCTATTGGATTCCCTCGCTGGAGTGTGAGTGCCAAAGGCAAGGATTATGTCTTTTTCTTCTGTGTAGTCTTAGCACCTAACCCAGTACCCAGCACCTGGGACATACTCCGTGGAGGGAAAGATCAAAACAAGGAAAAATTGAAGAAAGAAAGAGTGAGGGAGGTGAATCAGCAAATATGTTAATCTCATTCAAGATGATAATAATCACTCTTCATTCCTGATTCTGCAGTCATTAATATTTTCCTACCACATCTAATCTATTCACATATACTATTTCCCTGGGTCGGCTGTCCTACTTAAAGTCCATACAATACCATCAGATAAATTCATTAATTCCCCCATGTGACCCCATTCTAATCCACACCAATTCATTATAACACTATTTGTTTCAGATAAAATCCCCCAAATGTCTTTCATTAAGGTCCATTATTCATATGTATGTCATTTCCATGCTCTGTGTGCTCCATTATGGTTCTGATTTGATAAATAGCCACAACATCTCCATTCAGCCATTGGCAATAATGTATCTTAAGCAAACAGAGGGTAACCCATAGGAGCTCCTCATGCTGAACTCCAGGATTGCATCACCAATATGGTACCGAGACCTGGTTTAATGAAGAGGCTTGGTCTGGAGTTAGAAAGACAGCTTCGAGGCCATCTAGCACAAGATCAATGCCTAGTTGAGGCACTGAATTTGGCAGTAACGATCTGGCTCGGTTGGACCCTCAGGAGTTGGCTCTGTTTTTAACATTGTCATAAAGCTTATTTGCTACTTAGATGTTCCCTTGGGATTAGGGGTGTTTTGTTTTGTTTTGTTGTTGCCCTTTCTCTAGATCCTAAGGTCCTTGAGGACAGTCTTGCCTAATACTTTTTGCTCCCCTTCGCCATATCTGAGCTTTAGCATTCAGTAAATGTGTGTTGCCTTAACCCAAAGGACTTCACTTTTCCCCCTGGCTCCTACTAAGGTTGGGCTGCCAACTAGCATGAGAGAAAGGTATCAGGAATCAATGTCCTCTCTCCAGTATCACTGGCATGCTCAGATTGAGTGCTGCGTGGGGCAGTGGAGGCAGGAGCAGGCAGCGCTGAAGATGGCGGGGGGGGGGGGGGTGGGGGTGGGTAGGATGGTGATGAGGATGTGGTTGCAGGAATGAACAACACAGTAGATGCCTGCAGGGCGGGGAGGGCTGAGGTAGGAGCCTAGGAGATGGGGCAGAGCAGAATGAGGACAATGCAGACAGTCTGCGACATGAAAAGGGACAGCTGCAAGCCCAGCGAGAGGGCCAGACACGCAGGGACGCACAGAGTTGTATGAAATGATGTTCAGCCACACCAAAACACTTCTCCCAAAGTAGCTACCCCTCCCCTGGGTTGTCAGTGCTTCAAGAGCAGGACTTGAGGTGTGTTGATCTTGTGCCCTCCAGGGCCTGTAGGGTACCACATGGAGACTGGGCACGGAGTGGACTCCTAATAATGCTTTTTCTTTTGTACTATATATTTTTATTGTGAAAATACTGTACAAAGGGGTTACAGTTACATGAGTAAGGTAATGAGTGCATTTCCTATTGAACCTTGTTAGCTCCTCCTTTGTTTTTCCCCTACCATCCCTTCCCTCCCACCTCCCCAACTCCTCCCTCTCTACCCTCCCAATCTGAACTGAATTAGCAGTAAGAGTCCCACCACAGTCTTTCTGGACAATCCACCTAAAGAGCTACCAAAGTTTCAATCACCTTAGACATGATAGGCTTCTCATCCTTAAACCTGACTATTAGTTTCTTGACATAACTTCCGTCTGCCTCTCCTCAAATAGTTTCAAATGCATTGGATGACTTTTCAGCCATGCAGGAAGAAGGAATGCTGTGTGTAAAGCCTGGATTTAATAAAACCAGATTAGAAAAAAAGACAAAAAAAAAAACAGCTCTTAGCATCTTCTGCTACAGACACTGGTCTGGGCAGGGCTTTTTATTTTATTGAATCCAGCTGAATAGTTTGACTACATTAATAATGGGGCTTCATTTCCAACCACTGCCTCCCAGTCTTTCCCCCCTAAAAGCCTTATGGTTAACTTAAGCAACTGCTAATACATGAATAAACTGTTGGTGGCATCATTTCCTGCTGTGATTTGACCACCAGGGTGAGGCTTTTCTTCTTGCGCATAAGCTAGAGCACTCAAGCATGCTATGGGTGGCTCCATGCGATCAGATTTAAAATATAGTAAACAAATCTTAACTGCAGCTATAATGTGAGCTGCATGCAGTTTCCTTCTGTGGAGAAATACAGAATTTGGAAAGATTCTATTGAAAGTGTAGTAATATTTGTCTGTAGTGGATTACTAAAGATTGCTCAGAATCTGATATTTCTGTAGAGTGTAGACGGGTCGTGCTATTTTGCAGGGCTCCAGGGTGAACTGGCAGATTTGTTTTAAACATGCCAAAGGTAAACATTTCAGGTAAAGTGTTTATTTAACTCCTTGGCTGTGACGCTTCCTTTTGGAGCATTCCTGGAAGATTATACCTTACCGCTAGTGTTTTTTGCTCTGGACTTGAGTGGTGATAGGTTTTGGCATATGTAACTATGACAAAGATAGACTCCCCTTTGCTACAATGGATGAAGCCATGTGAGTCACACCTGCGTGCCCATTAAAAGCACAGATGCGGGGGTCAAAGCGCTGGAGTTTTTATTCAGCTCAGTCACTTTTCTGCTTTGTGACTTTGGACAAGTTATCTAGTGTACTTCAGTCTCCTCAGTGTGAAGGGAGAATAATAATAATACCTTGTTGGGTCAGGATGAGGTTAGATGAATAGATATTTGTCAGATGCATAGGACCGTGTTACCCAAATGACTATTAAATGTCATTTTGTCATCTTGTTGATTTTTTTCAAGGCATTTATTCTTCTCCATAGAACTTCCTACTAAGGATAAAATGGTTTAGTCCAGATGCCATGGCTCAAGCCTAAAGACCTAGCTACTTGGATGGTAGAGATCAGGCAGAGGCTCATGGCCAGCTTGATCATAAAAGTTCTCAAGACTCCATCTCAACCAACAGCTGAGTGTGTCGGTGCATGCCTGTCATCCCAGCTCCAGGGGAAACATGATTTGTCACAGTCTGCATCTGTCACCCCAGCCACACAGGGAAACACAAGTAGAAGCTCCACAGCCCAGGATAGCCCAGGCACAGAGCAGGACTCTACTTTGAAAATAACCCATGTGGAAAGGGGTGGGAGGCGTGGCCCGAGGGGTAGAGGGCCTGCTGGCAACACTTTGCACCTTTTATTGTCCCAGCAAAAGTAACTATTATTTTTTAGTGGTATTGGTCTTTGAACTCAGGATTTGGGCTTGCTAGGCTGGCACTCTGCTGTTTGAGCCATGTCAGAAGCCCTGTCTTTGGCTAGTTATTTTGAAAATGTACTCTGGTATAATTCTCCGACTGGACTGGTCCCAGACTTTAATCCTCCAGATCTCTTCTGAATAGCCAAGATTACAGGTATGCGCCACTGACCGCTGACAAAAACATGATTTGTTTTCATCTGAAGCATAATTTGCTCATTTTTCTATATGATATTCCCATCCTGAAAATAAAATAAAGCATATCATCAAACATGACTGTCATATATCGAGTAACAACACCAAAACTGGAGATGGGAGATTCACAAGAGATTTCCAGACAGCTTAAATGATCAGGAAGGAAGGGCTTGGGGCAAGATTTCAGGTGAGATGAGCTGCATTGGAGAAAGAGGCTTAAGATTTGGGTACTGAACTTCAGGGACTCCAGGAAGAGGAAGATATGGAGAAAAGAACAGAGCTGGGGGCCGATGAGTTTGGACAGAGGAGGTGAAAGCTCTTGGGTAGGAGCGGAAGCTCTGATACCTTTGTTAGAGAGGCAGGGAAGATGAGCCTTGGTAGTAGGCAGGGGTCTATTGCAGAGGTAGCATGGTAAGAAAACATGGTAAAAGGGGCCTGATTGTGATGGCCTCGCAAAGCAGGCAAATGAGGTGAGATCTGGTTTAATAGAAAATAGGAAGTGAGAAAGAGGTAGGGAACACTCTCTAGGGTGCTGGGCAGCTGTGTTCCTCGCGTGCCTTCCTACAGCATCAGCGTCCTGGGCCTGACACCAGGCTCGAGTGGTAGAGAAGTAAGAACAAGTTAGGAGAAAGAAAAAAAACACATTTGAAGATAGTTGTGCTCCCAAGTCAAACCACAGTGGATCCTGAGAATGGATTCTGATTTGACAGTGAAGAAGCATGCCTGGCTTGCGTTTGGGAGTGGTTTGAGTTTGGGAGTCGTCTCTTACCTTATTCGGGCTAAATTTCTTCTGAGACAGAGAGAGGCAGGACACAGATCTGTTGTTGTTTAGTCATATCAATTTTCATTCTATTAGATTTTTTTTTAGAGTTTTCCTCAGTGTATTCAGCAGCCTACTCATATGGAAATAAGTTTATTGGACTCTCTCATTTTCTATCACCGGGTGATGTCCTCATTTCCTCTCCTGGCCACCTTCTACGTGTGAGCGCGGAGCGGGCAGCCCCAGACACCTCATTTCTGTCAAGTTTCCTCCAGTGAAGCCCAGGGAGAGGCGCCACGTGGGAGGGGGAATCTGTGTTCTAAGAACCACCCTGCTTTACACATTTATAGATTTGCTCAGACAGCGTTGCCTTGTGGGTCACATGGACCGGCTGCTGAAACTGAGCATGAGTCACTTTAAAATTACTCATAGAGAAAGAAACACAGTTCTGAAAGGCAGCACCGTTGGTTGGTTTACACATAGAGTTGGGGGTGAGCAGAGCTCAGCAGCTCTCTAAAGCACCCAGCCTCCAGTGACAGAGGGGAGTACAGGGATTCAGGTAGGAAGTAGCATTCCCCCCCTTCCCCAAGAACTGGGCCCTCTTGGCTGTGCAACTGATCTGGAGGTGAGGATCTCCATTGCCACCGCCCCGACCCAGAGCAGTGCTTGCTTAGGACACGTTTGCCATCTAGCCTGTCTTGCTCGCACAGTCTCACTTTGTGACTCGCACTGGAACTTGGGATAGCACCATGCAGTGGTAGAGACCAAAGCTTCTGTTCCTCAAATGCACAGTCTATCAGCTCAGCAGAAGGAAAGAAAGGTAGGGAGGCTCAGGGAGAAGAGCTCTCAGAGCATCTCAAAAGACAAGGGCTTCCGTTGAACATTGGACCTCCCAGTTCTTTGCAAAGGAGAAAGAATTCCAGTTCAGGAGAGATCGGAAGATCATCAATTTGAAACAACAATTTGAAAAAACAACAACAACAAAAAAAAGCCAGGCACCAGTGGCTCACGCCTGTAATCCTAGCTACTCAGGAGGCTGAGATCTGAGGATTGCAGTTCAAAGCCAGCCCAGGCAGGAAAGTCTGTGAGACTCTATCTCCAATGAAATCACAGAAAAAGCCACAAGTGGTGCTGTGATTCAAGTGGTAGAGCACTAGCCTTGAGCCAAAGGAGCTCAGCCACAGTGCCCAGGCCCTGAGTTCAAGCCTCAGGCTGGCCCCAAACAAAAACAAAACCCATAAGTGATAAAAGGGGATGACTTCATTTGAGCTGTTGGGGGCTCTAAATTTTTGACAGAAAAAAATACACATTTATTACAAAAGGACAATCACCAAGGAAGCCCAAGGTACTGCTTACTAAATTAGTCCAATGTAGGGATTTCACCAAATGCAAATGAACAAAGAATAATACATGTGACTCAAAATACCCGTTATGCTCTGAACTCAGGAGGGCGTGGGGCAGGGAGGTGACCTTTGCAGGGTTGAAAGTTGTAAACTTTTCAACCACATTGTTTTCATGGCTGGAAGATTTCTTTTAAAGGATCACTTCAGGGTACCATTTTGGGAAAAGCGACTTAAACAAACAAACAACAACAACAAAGCGTACTTCATAGTGTTTGGTGACAGTTCTCATTTAGGTTTTGCTTTGAAAATACACAATTCAGATATCCATGAATTAGTTCAACCTTTTATGAGATATCGGTGCCCCTAAGTTAAGAGGTAATGTGACTTCTATTCTGCGAGCATTTTAGTTCTGGCAGGAGAAATAGGAGGAAGGATCTTGGCCTACTGGAGCCAGGGGTATCCTCAAACCCCTGCCCCCTAAAGGAAGCACATTTGGCCATGGTTTTCCTCTCTGGGAAACAGGAAGTGCTGAGAAAATTTCTAATTTGCCTGGTCATGTGAACTCACGCAGTGTTGCAACAGAATTTTGGAAGAGGACCCTGAGCTGTGGTTGAACTCTCCTAGGCCCAAAACCTTGGCTCCTCGAGAACATGATAGATCTGATCATTCAGTCTCTACTTCCCTCTTTCTAAACGTGGAAATCCTGATTCCCAACCAGCAAGAAAAAGCTTCTCCCACTAGGTCCTGTGGAATTGCCCTCTTCCCTACAGTTTTACTACCTCTGTTTGTAGTCGATGGTTAAAGATCGGTTAAAGATCGGACTATTCAAAACCATTGAGATGCACTGATTTGCAAACAGAGTGGCTTTGGGGAACTTTTCTAGGAGGACAGGCCATATCTGGACAGAGGAGTGGGCGCCAGAGGTGAATGCATTTGTTGATATTTACCAAATTGTGCACATTCAGTATGTTCATTTTTTTTCTGCATGCATCTGATATTTCAATGAGAAAAATCAAGATAATAAAATGGAGTGAGTTTGGAGCATATAAAAATTGAATATAATGTAAATGTCTTGATTAAAAGCACGTAAACAATTAATAGCAGGCAGAAATTAAGAAATGTGCAGACATCAAGGGTTGTAAAATAGCCTGGAACCAGTGGCTCACACCTATCATCCTAACCACACAAGAGTCTGAGAACTAAGGATTGTAGTTCAAAAACAGCCTGGGCAGCAATGTTTGTGAGACTTGTATCTCCATTTAACCACCACCACCACCAAAAAAAAAAAAAAGGCCAAAAGTAGAGCTATCAAGTGGAGCCGGAAGTGGAGCTGTGGCTCAAGTGGTAGAGTGTTAGCTTTAAGCAAAAAAGCTCAGGGACAGTGCCCCGGACCTGATATCAAGCTCCAGGACTGGCACTAAAAAAGAAAGGAAGGAAGGAAAGAAAGAAGGAAGGGAGAGAGAGAAGGCAGTTCCCACTATATGGGAAACCTTGACAAGGTGCTAAGATTCAGGTCGCTCGTAGAAACTACAGTTGGTGATGTGCCAGCATCTGGCTTTGGAAGGATTTTGATGCCCATTTTCACTTCCCTCCTTCCCCCATTCAATTGGATTTTGATTTCTATTTTCTTAATACAACTCCCCCAAGTACCTGCTTTCCCAAACTTGGAAAAAGTGAATGCTCAGTAAATGTCCACTCTCCCACTGGGATAGAATGCTCTTCACTGGAACATTCAATCACAATTCGCCAATGTACACTGGCCTTAAATGCATATGTAAAAAATGGAAAGCGAAAGGAAAAACATACATACTTGCAATAGTTTCAATAAAGTTCCCAGCGATCCTGCTTCTAAAAAATTTTTTTAAAAATCCATTTCAGAACATTTACTTTGGAAAAACTCCTTTTTACCTGACTAGAAAATAAAACATAAACTCAATATGCAGCCGCGTTTATTTTAAATGAAGAAAACAATTAAATGACTCTGGGGGCAGCGAATAAAGGCAAAGGTACCCTGCTTTCTCTCTTTCTCTCTTCTTCTTTAGAGCAATTCAGAAGAACAAGCATGAAAATTCCCACATCATTCCTGTCCCATTGCACGTTTGCACATTTGTATGTTTGTTTATGGAGTTCCACAGTTTGTTTGCTTATAGCCCCCCCCACCTTGACAAGTCAGTGTTTTTGTTATTATCTCATCTTGAAACTAGAGAGGAAGGGAATGGAGGGGCAAATTGCTAATATCAGACGCTTCTGGAAATTCCCCTTTTATGGTACATGAGTCTTCAAGAATAGTTCTCTTTCGGTTGTGTTTTTATGATTTGGGTGACTATCATGTCCTCAGCCCCACCTCTGTTTGGGTCTGATTTTCTCTCTGTTGCGGGGAGGGCCAGTATCCGAGGCCTAGGTGCTGTCCTTTAGTTTGTTCTACTCAGTGTTGGCGCTCTACCACTTGAGCCACGTTGGCCTCCATGCTGACTGGTGGTACTTACTTGGTGATAAGCATCTCACAGACTTTTCCCGCCTGAGCTGGCTTTGAGCCACGATCCTCAGATCAGCCTCCTGGGTAGCTAGGATTGCAAGTGAGAGTACTGGTGCCAGCTTGGGTTTAAATTTTTTAAGTACAGGCCTTTCTTTAGGGCCATGAGCCTGTGGGAGGGTGGGAAGAAAGGTAAATTGCTTGGACGAAAAATAGCCCAACGTAGATCCTTTTTTATATTTTTAAAGTGATCATTCACTTTCTAACAATTAACTCACTTGTGTAGCATCTTCTCTAAAGCAGTAACTCTCCCATAAATTAAAGACTCACCTTGTTCTAAGTGGAGGGGCAGACAGACAGCTCTGTAAGTGTCTTACCGATATTTTGTGTGTTGATATATATGGTCAATTCCAGTAGCAGCTTGGCTTCATGGAAGCTGTTATTAGGCCCCGTTGGGGTTTTATTTTATTTTATTTTGTTAAAGGAAAACCCTTTCTTCCTACAGTTTCAGGGGAAGCCTTATTGAAGATGAACACAGGCCTGCGGTCCTGATACTGGGCCCCGCTGGCTCTAATGGGGTGCTCACAGGTAAACATGGCCAGCGCAGCCTGGCAGCCCCCCCCCCAGGGAGGGCCTCTGGAGAGAGGCTCACAGGCTGGCTGGCTGCCTGGGGGTCTCCCAGGGCCCAGCCACAAGGGATGGTTGGAATGTAGAAGAGCCTGTGACGGCCAGGCCTGAGCCTGGGCTGTGAGCGACTATGCTAATTAGCAAGTCTCTGCTTGGGTTAGGTCCTAGGGCAGCCAGGTAAACAGTATCAGGTTCTTCCTGCGTTGGCAGCAGGAGATGGTGTGCTAAATGCCTTCACTGTGAGTTGCTCTTGGCAGTTACTTATTAAATCCCCTCAAGGCATAGCCAGGTTAGACGAGAAAAGTACCTTCTTCCACCACGGCCCCTCTCACTTCCCTACAGCATCCTCACAGGGCCCTTGGCTAGTGTGGGAAGCCTGCCTTCCCTAAGCACAGTGTAGCCTGCAGGCCCTGGGAAGTCGCTTCGAGCATCCTAAGGTGCCAGGCCAGGTGAGTTGAAAGCCACATGGAGCTTTACTTATGAAACATCTTGACTTCTGGGTGAGGGTTTTGTTTGGTTTTGTTTTTCTGCTAAATTGAGCTCTGTATATATTTGTTTTTGTTCTAAAGTTGGCTTAAGAAAAAAAGAAAAAAGAATGTTTGGGTACAGTGTAAAAGTTTTCTCCTATCCAGACTGGAAACTCCCTAATCACCCTGAAACCGGACAGGTGCTGAGCCGTATGTGTTTCTCTGTCAATAAGCAGCGTGTACTTGGCCTAGAAGTCAAGTTCAATGGCAGCCGTGTCCCTGGGCCTATGTCAGGGCTGGGGAAAAGGCTGCAAGGCCTGAGCGAGGAGATGGCCTGCCTCTTTTGATCTCCTGATGGGGACCACAGGACGTTTTCTTCATGGTATTTCTGTGGAATATGGTGTCTAAACAGGTGTGAATACATGAGAGAAGATAGAGCCAGCTGGAGTTTAAACTGAATACATGTAATGCTAAATGCCAGGTGCCTTACAAGGATGTCTTTTCAATTGCCTCCTGTATGGTTTTATAAAGCAGCCCCCAGGCAAAGGGTTTTTGTGAAATAAACCATCTCTGAAGTCGAGAAAACCATGCTGGGAGGTACTCCTGCCCTCTCGGGAGGGGCATGCCCCCCACCTCTGCCTGGACAGGAGGGGGTGTTTGTTCCCTTTACACGGTGAACAAGGTACCAGTGGCAGGTCTGGTGCTGGCTTCAGTGCTGGCTGGCATTTCACATCTCTAGGACAAAGTGTCTGCTTTGAAACTGAAGGACTTTGACCGTATCTCTTACATTCTGGTTTTCTGTTTTGTTTTTATTTTCTGATAGAAGCTTAGCCTTGGAAGTTAACCCCAAATGGTACTTAATTCCTCAGAGGAAAAAAAAATACTTGCCGGACCCACATTAGCTTAATTGTTTCTTTGTGCAAAAGCTTTCTTATGAGCGTGGGGACTAGCTGACTCCACATGAAGGAGCGTGGTCCCAGACTCACGTTCCCATGAATCATTGCCGGGGCTTCTACTCACCATGCACCGCTCCAGGGAGACAAAAATGGAGGAAGAAATGTGAGAAGAAAATGGGGAGCGGGCTCTGCATGGTCCCCATGTCCTCCACCTGTTGCCTTCTGCCTGAACCTCTGGCTGTCGGGGAAGTCAAAGCATTGGGTGCGGAGGATATAAGGCCACCGTGTTGTAGTTGCTGAGCAGAGCAGGAGGTGTCCCCCAAATCGTGACTGGCAATAAGAATTCTAGGCTTCTGAAAGAAACTTCTGGTTCTGTGAACACCAATGGATGGGTAGGTAGATGTGCATGCATGGTATTCTGGTAGTATCTGGTAGGTATGAGACTGGAGGGCGAGTTATGGTGTTGGGCATTTGACTACACCCTAACAATGATCTAAGGCTGGGGTTATTAACCAGGGCGGGGGGGGGGGGGGAGTGACTTTTCATCCCAGGGGACATTTGGTAAAGGCCCAAGGCATTTTTGGCTTTCTTGGCTTTACCAAGGGTTGGTTTCTGTTTGGTAGAAACATCCCATAGTGAATCCTTAGCGTACCCCTCATTCTTCCCTAGCAAAGAATTATCGGACCCAAAATATCAATTGATCTAGGTCCTGAAGCCTAGTAATTTATAAGTTGACAGCCCTGGGCTGAGATGAATGGAAAAGTTATCTTGCAATTGTTCCACCATGGGACAATCTGCTGACGCTCTTCTACTCTGGCGGCTGGCTGGAGGAGACCTTGCTCCCTTCCTCTCTGTCCCTCCTGGTCCAATACCTCCTCGGCTGTGTCGTTACTGTTTGCTTCTTGGGAGACCACGGATAGTAACAGCCACTGGTGTTCCTGGCCTTCCCTGAGAAATAGTCTCAAACAAGAATCCCAAGAAAGTGCAGTGCAATTCCCTTTATAGAAGTTGCGGTAGCGGTCCTCACGGGCTGGGTTAGTATCTTCTGTCCAGCTACAGAAACGTAAGTGGGAGAGTATGTGACAGGCATTCCAGGAAAGAAAGGAAGTGAGAGCTGGGGCGACCCTGAACTTCGTTTCCTAAGGTCCAAAAGGATGGCGGCTGTCAGAGTGCCTCGCCCTTCCTCTTCCTCTCCCTTCCCACTTCCACCACCCACTCCAGGCCGCGCCGTGTTTGTTCCCTTGTCAGCCTCTTTCTTACCTGCTTCCCATCCCTCTGTCTCTGCCCTTCTTTCTCCCTCCTCCACACCAAGAGGGGGCAGCAGAGAGCAGGAGATGGATTTAAAACAACTCTTAGCCATCACCCCCCAGCAACAGAAGATCGTTACACTGAGATGTTCGGGACCTGCTGCATGGCTTCTCTACTTTCCAAGTTGGGGTGTTGCCTATTCAAGTGGACTGTCTGTCCCCTGATGCCTGAAAGGTCCAGCACCTCTCCCCAAGTCTCTGTTCAATTACTGGTGAGTGTGGAAGACTCTACCACTTGCTTCCTCCTGCCTAGACCGTGCCAACTGCTGCTGGACAGTTGATGTCCATCAGCTCATGTCATTCTCCCGTGGCTGACACTGTATCACTCTTGTTTTTCATAGAACAGGCTGAGGGTCAAAGACATTAGATATCTTGGCCCAAGAAAAACTATGCAGTGGTAGAATGGGGACCCCCAACTCAACTTTGCAGGTACCTCATGATCTATAATGTCAGCCTGGTCCCAAATGCACATGATATTCTTTGCAAAGGTGGAATGCATCCATCTCCTTCAGCATAATAATCATTCTTCTCTTCTCTTTTTAGTCTATTGGGATTTAGACTCTGGACCTCATGTTTGCTAAGTAGTTGCTCTACCACCTAAGCCATATTCCCAGCCCTTTTTGCTTTACTTATTTGGTGGGGGAGGGAGGTCTCGTGTATACCTGGGGCTAACCATGACTGCAATCCTATATATAATTCCTGAGTATCTGAGATGACAGGTGCATGGCACCACACTCATCCGGAACCAGACTGGCCTGTAACCTTGTTCTTCCGATTTTGCCTCCCAAGTAGGTGGGATTGCAGGTGTGAGCCACTGAGCTGTATGAGCCTCTTCTACGAGGCGACAGACACTTTTTAGAACCCGGACATAGGTGAGTCAGATGTAGTCATTGCTCTGGGGAGACAAACAGCCCAAAGCTCAAGAGGCATCGTGTGTGCCTACAAGTGGCAGAACAGGAAAAAGGTGTGGTGAGAAGCAGGGGCTTGGTCAAAATGCTTCACTTGATGTTGAAGGGATGACACAGATCAGCATGCATTGTGCACCCAAGCTGCTTTGTTAAATGGCAGAAGAAACTGAACTCAAGGCCTAAAAATTAAGAAAAGTGAAGGAAGGGATGGGTTGGGAGGGGTGGAAAGGGGGGACACTGAGGCACCGTATTCATAAACAGCTTCATTGAATGGCAACTCCTTTGTACAACTACTTAAAGATAATAAAAACATTCAAAAAACATAATTTAAAAGTAATAGAATACGTTGAGATTCACGAGGATTGCTTCCCAAAGGAGGTGCATTTGAGTCTTGAGAGGCGACCAGAAGCCAGAATAGCATCTCTAAGGAGGGCAGGGCTGAAGCTGTGCGTTTAGCTGGATTCTGTGGGTGCTTACACGGAGCTGAAGGCATATGATTGGTGTGGAGGTGTGTGTGAGGGCCAGACTTCCCTGTGATAATGGGAACCACTTGTGAATGAGTAAGAGAGGTCACAGCTGTGCTCTAAGACTCCCCCCACACACACCTGATCAGCGCCAGCAAGATGAGGGAGGCGCAGCCGGGGGCTCCCCATGTAAGCAGTGCGATGGGGTGAGGGGAACAGGCACCAGAGGGCTGAAAGAGGAGACCCCTCTGAGAAGTCAGGTGACACGCACAGGGTGTGGGTGGGGAGAGAAAGGGAAGAGTTCAAGGCCCCGAGATGTTTCGTGATCGGTAGAGGAGGGGTGGGTGGGCTCTTAGAGGCAGCTGCTGGTAAAGTATGGTAACTTACCTTCGGGATGGGTTGGCTGAGGCTCCTGAGGCATATGTAGACATGTTGGTTGGGTGAAGGAAAGACTTGAGGTCTCTGCTTTATGGGGGTGGGTAGCAGTTTCCATAAATCTACTCCTCTGTGGGAAATAGTTTCTTTATCTTTGTTCCTAAACCAGCCTCTCCAGGTTGATAGCAATGGCCCCAAGTTAGAAGCTTCTTATCTTTGATGAATGAATGATTTTAATCCTTTGTCTACCTTAAGTTGTCATGAATATTGCACATTGTGGATCTGTCTTCTCTGGTAGGAACACTGAGCTTCTCCTGTCTAGGGCCATACCTTTTGCCTGGGTTGGTCATGGGACTTGAACTTGGGGCCTGGGAGCTATCCCTGAGCTTTTTCTCTCAAGGGTAGCATTCTACCACTTTGAGGCACAGCTCCACTTCTGGTTTTCTGGTGGTTAATTGGAGATAAGAGTCTCAAGGACTTTCCTACCTAGACTGGCTTCAGACCACAGTCCTCAGATCTGAGACTCTTGAGTAGCTGGGATTACAGGCGTGAGCCACCAGCACCTAGCTGTAGTACCTAACTTTTAAACATTCTTGTCTGAAGAAGTCTTGTCTGAGGGGGTCTGCCATCAGCTTTGTAGAGAAGGCACCTCTGGGTGGAGCATTCTGGGAGACACTCACGGGGTACACATAGCAGGGGCTCGTGTTCTCTCTGTTGGCCTGGAAATCCTTCCAGATGAAACAGCATTTGCCTGGCCATCTGCACAAAGGCTCACCAAGAATCACTTCACCCATTCTAGAACTCTCCTTTCAGGCTCACAGCTGATAACTCACAGGTTTTCAGTCTAGTTTGAATTGTTCTCTTTAAGAACTTACCTCGTCTGATAATGATTGCAGGACATTCAAAACTACAGACCCTGAAAGAGGAGCTTCCTTTGTGTTAAAAGTTTCTCCCTACTTTCTTCATATACAGATAACCTGTGACCTCCTTTGTACATCGGGGGAGGTATCTAGGAAAGAGCAACAGTGATCTCAGACAGTTCCGTGGAAAGAGGAGAGGAAAGTGGAGGGAATCAGCAAGTGTCACTGAAGGTCAGTGGCTCTGCCTGGAGCTCCACGGAAGTCACTTCATCCTCACGACAGGGAAGACGCACCCTGTCGTATGAATTAAGAAGTTGAGACTGAAGAGCTCATCAAACACGAGTTAGGTGTCACATTCCAGGGAAGGAAGGAGAACAGTTATTCATCATCCCACTCAGTGACACAGCCAGTCACGGGCAGAGTCCAGGATCAAGCTGAGACGCATCTGATTCCAACATCTGTGCTCTCTCCCCTCCATCCCGCTGCCTCCTGGCATGAACTCAGCGCTCCACACAGTGGGAAGAGGGGGATGCAGAGTCAAAGACCAAGTTCCATCATTTCTCACATGGGAAAGAGCCAGTGGGCACTGATACTGATACAAACAAATGGTAGTCGTGTGTATTGAGTGGTCTCTTGTGTCCTCTGATGAGGACGCTGTTATCCAATAGGAAAGGTATATTCAAATTTAGGAAATAGTACATCGATATCATTCAACCAACCCACCATCCTGTTATAACGGCTGTCATGCCATTTCACCAAACCCAGGTAATTCCATTTTGTGGAAAGAAAAGAATCTCTGGTAGGTGCTTAGGATGGGCATATCATTCATTACTGTTTTCCTATTGGAAATACTTATTTTTTTTTAGGAGTAGAACATTTAGGAGTAGTACTCTGAAGGGAAATTAGTTGGTTGGTTTTATGCACAGCTGTTAGAAAATTAGTGAAGAGATTTAGTCATTTGTAATGTCTCTTGTGCCTTCATCAGACTTACACATGGTCCAGTCACATTTCAGGCATTTTAAGTTAACTTCAAGGTAGATTTTTTTTCCCCCTAATTAACAAACCAGTCTTTTATTTTAGAATTTCTAAAGGGAATTATTTGTGAATTTTACTCAGAACTGAGCAAACAAGGTGTTGTCAAGTGACTCTGCTGAGCCAGTAATGACCACATCAAAACACCGACCCTGGTGTGGTGTGCCTGTGATCCTAGGCACAGAGCAGATGCACTGTGTGATGTCAAACGTGTGTCTCTAAAGACCTCACACGTTGCTTTCTCCTAGATAAACAAACCCCTTGGTGTCTATTTATGACTATTGGTTGATGGATCTCTTGTAAGTGGTCAGCACCTGAAGGAATGCTTCTCAGGTTGACTGTGGGGTAGAGCCACTGTTTTGATCCTGGTCCCAAGGTCCCCTTGCTCACACCCCAGCTTGAAGTTGTGAATTAGTATTTTTCTGATTGTCATCCAACCACCATAGATCACATATATAAGCAACAGCTACTCTTGGTCCTTCCTTTGGAGGCACCTGGCCTTGCAGTTAACCAATGGGTTCGTTTATCCAAGGTCTCAGTGCCTTCATATACCAGCAAGCCAGTGTTTGGGGGGCATTTGGTTTCAACTTGCTTGTGTTTGAACATTTTATATTTATAATAGTGCTAATCTCTAAGGGACTCAAATCACATTAAGAGCTTTATCTAAGGCTGCCAAGGAAATTAGCATGTATCCACATGACTGGGAACTCTGAGAAATTGGGGTGGGCCTACAGAAACTTAATAAGCTCCAACTTTCATTTCAATTATCTTTTCCATGAGATTCTGTTTGGAAATCCACAAAGTCAGGCAGGCCATTAGCATTTCATGTGCACACATCTTCCCCCCGCCCTCCAGCCTGTGCCCCTTCCCTGAGTGAACCGGCCCTTCTCTGAACCCTCCTGGCTGTGTATCTGTCCCACATGTTCTGCCACATGACATTTCTCCTGGTATTGCTTCCTAGCCAGGGGAGAGGAATGGTCCGATCTTGCCCTTGAGCCCACGTCAAAGTTTAGGTCCTGCGATTTGCATATCTGGTGCTCACTAAATGCTGTACAGAGATGGATGTGAGTCATTAGGGGAGGGATGGAAAGACCGTGGGCAAAAGTAGCTCAGGACTTCACCAGTGACTGTCAGTGTGGAGGAGGGAGTTTTGGGGGGAATCTGGGCAGACTAATTTGACTAATCTATATGTATTGAAAATGTACAAGAAGGGGAAAATTCTGCCTTGGCTTTGAGAGAGATGAAAGAAAAGCAGGGAGGGCCCCTGATTGCATTACCGAAGAGAAAAATCAAGATGACTTAAGGAGTCATGTGTTGAAGCTGCCCTGAGAGCTTGGTATAGTCGGGATGAAAAGAGGCCTTGGCTTTCTCCGTGGAGATGTGGTTAGCGATCTTGGAGAAGTGTTGGCCTGTCCGTCTGCAAATGTGACAGCCGTCACCCGTGGGGGTGGGTGAGCCAACACCCCTCCCTGCCACCAGCCTGGAAAAAGCTATCTGAAGCGTCGGATTTTTCGCTGCACTCCAACATTCCTAGAGATTCTACTGCCAGAAGCTCTCCCAAAATATGTGTTAGCTAAGCATCATTTTCTGGTAAGGAATTTCTGGTAAGGAAGCAGGCGTAAGTCCACTACATGCAGACTGCCAATATGTCAGACTAAAGCAAGTCACTAGAAGGCTGAGTGGGAGTCAAGTTCTCGCATTTGTGGCAGGCTTAGCGGTGCAGAGAAGACATAACGGTGGTGGTTTTTCATAGGGTAAGGGGAATGTAACTCGAGAGATGCCTGATGGGAGCAAGGAAAAACACTGAGAAAAACTGGGGACTAACTAAGAAGGATCAGAAGGAAAAATAGAGTGCATCTACATTGAAATGAAAGAGGAAAACTCACTGCAAGACCCTATGGGCCCACAGTGATTTCTTTTCTTCCTTTTTAAAGTGTGTGTGGTGTGTGTGTGTGTGTGTGTGTGTGTGTGTGTGTGTGTGTGTGTGTGTGTGTGTGTGTGTGTGTGTGTGTGTGTAGAGGTCGGAACAAAGTGTTTCTTCCAAGGCCACCCGTGAAGTGGGAGAAATTGGTGATCTTTCTATCAGGTCTCCATTTCTCACTTGCAGGCTGACCCAAAGCAAAATGGGGAACAACTGCATCTGGACAAATAAATATACGATCTCGTGATGTCAGGGAAACCCTCTCTGTAGAGAGCCATTAAGCGTTGCCTTGGATTCTGAACAAAACTAGATAACAGGCTGGAAGTCACCCTTGGTCACATTTCTTCTCCTCACTGCTCACCCTCTGCCAGGTCACGATCATAACTGTGATTTCTCATGCTGAAAGGAAAATTGGAGATCCCATCAAGATCAGGTCTTTAAAGAAGACCTGAATTTCTGCATTGTTATTTTGGCTCCTGCTAGAATTATATGAGTGACTCCAGCTTCTTGTCACAAGGTTGAAGGTGGCTGGATGAGCTCTCCCTGGCCTAGAGCAATGACAGTGCAAAAATGTCTACGTCCTACAATGTCAGCCAACATTTATGGTATAATTTAATAATTTCTTCATAATTGAAGCTTTCTCAAAGAAAGATACGAGTTAGAAATAAGCAGCTCACTATTGCATATAAAGCGATGGCATCATCGCCCTCGATGAGACAATTTTGCTGGGAATCATAGCTGAATTTATGGAGGCCATGTGAGGAAGTAGACAGGTACAAGGGTTTGTGTAGGACACTGAGTTTGAATCTTAGTTCCACTGTTAATTAACTGTGTGTCCTTGGAGAAGTAATGTATCCTTAGTACTCTGTAAAATGAAGGTGACAGACACATGGAGTAACCTGCTTGTAGGTTCTTGTGGGATCACACTAGTGAATTTATATGTGAAGGTACTTTATCGAATACAAGGTGCCATGTGAGTGCTGGTGGGGTTTTATTTTTTCACCCTGATTTTATAATTTTTAGCAAATTTGGGTTGTGTTATAACTTTTTCTTTTTTTTTTCTTTTTTTTTTTTCTTTGTCTGTTGTGGGGCTTGAACTCTGGGCCTGAGTGCTGTCCCTCAGCTCTTCAGCTCAAGGCTAGCACACTAGCACTTGAGCCACAGTGCTACTTCTGGCTTTTTCTGCTTATGTGGTACTGAGGAATGGAACCCAGGGCCTCATGCATGTCAGGCAAGCACTCTACCACTAAGCCACCTTCCCAGCTCTTATTTTTTTATTGTTAAAGGACACCATTGTAATAGTGGGAAAAGATGGGCATCAGTGGCTCATGCCTGTCATCCTAACTCCTCAGAAGGCTGAACTCTGAGGATTTAGTTCATCAGCCCAGGCAGGAAAGTCCATGAGGACTCTCATTTCCAGTTAACCACCAGAAAAGCTAGAAGTGGAGTTCTGGTTCAGGTGGTAGAGTGCCAGCCTTGAGAGAAAAAGCTAAATTTAGGACAGTGTTCAGGCCTTGAGTTCAATCCCCAGTACCAGTGCACACGCATGTACATACACACACATACACACTCTCTTTCTGTCTTTCTAATAGTAATAATAATTACTATCAATATTCATTCTCAGTATATAGGCATTCCTCTTATCTTGGTCTTACTATGTTCCAGCATTGCACTATCTCATTGAGAAGCTTGCTCCTTACCTAACACCAAATGCCAAGTTTTGGTCTTAAAAAAGAAAAAAACCCAACAAAACACAACATCAAAAAGAGGATAAAAATCCAAAAACCAGAATGACTAAGAATTAAACGAATTTTTAAAATAACAAACTTCTCTTACATTCTCAGCTCATTCTATGGTATTGGTAATTTTTAAAATTAGAGTTCCCTCTGGGCGTGTCATACTCAAAATTATACCATTTCCTCTCCTGTGTAGTTGCAGTTTAACATTTTATTATGACTTGCACATCACTGACACTTTTTTTCTCGGTGTCAAAAGTATACATCATCCAGCTAAAAGGAAAAAGAAAGAATGCTGTCAATAAAAATGGAGAGAGAAGGAGAGAGAGAGAGAGAGAGAGAGAGAGAGAGAGAGAGAGAGAGAGAGAGAGAGAGAGAGAGAGAGAGAGCGCAAATAATTTCTCTCATTTGATTCTGAACAAGGAAAAAAAAAACTTCCATCGTTCTTCAGACATGCTGAAGTTAGGTAGTAGATTCAAACTAGTTTTGCATTATCTTGGGGTGGGAGGAAGAAAAGGCTGGTCAGCAATCTTTTGAAGCTTGCAGAAGAAATCTGCAGTCTGAAAACCTCCCTAAACACCTGATGGATCATCTCTGTAATTTTGAAGGTCAGGCCAGGTATGGAGAATGGACAACCTGAGAAAAAAAGACTTCGGGATGGAAAAGTTTAGTGGAGTTCTCTAGGAAATATAAGAGCTACCTCCTGGATAGATGAAAGCATTAAATCAAGTCAAATCAAAGGAATACCACAGGAATCCTGAGGATCAGGGAGGAAAACCATCTAGCGTCTCTGCTTGATGGATTAACCCATCCTCAAGAGTTACTGGCAATGAGTATTATTTATGGCAAGTAAGTGGGACACATCTCATGAAGGCATCCTTTCATTGTCATCAGCTCTAGTCAATATTACTGAAATAGCTGTCATTCCCTTTGAACAGCGACCAGAACAGCTACTGTGTAGATTCTTCATCAGAAATAGATTGTTGGGACTCTGGAAACCCTGCTGGGATTCAGATTTCTGGTGCCTTCATGGTGTGGGCACGTGGTGTGGGCACGTGTTTCTGTTGGTGTCTGGGAACTCAGCACCTTCCTGGCTGCTGGTCACCCCAGGACTGCCTAGTAAAACCACCTCCAGGATGCACACCTCTGTTCTCACCCCATCTTAGATGATGGCGACTCTGTGGTATTTAATGAGAACGCAAAGGGTTTGGTGGTGTCCAGTTCACTCGACCCTTTTCATCCTCGCTGCTTGGGATGGTCGGACATCTTCAAACCCAGAGTCCCTGAAGTAGACACGACAGTGTCATAGGCTCTTGACAGGCTTTCCATAGCCATGAGCTATCCTCTTTGCTTTAGAAAATGAGGCTTTGAAAATCCAGAGAGGTGAGTCCCTGGAGAGCAAGTCCAAGACCAGAGACAAAGCCATGATTGGCACTCAGACTCGAAATTTGCCATTGTGTAGACTGTGATATAACAGGGTGTAAAGGTCTCTTAGGTTGTTACTGTCTGCGGTAATGTGATGAGCTTCTGCACTGGACATACAGCACTGCTCACACTTGTGCCTTTAAATGAGTGTGTTCCATTGCCAATCTTGGCATTCTTGCTTTCCCACCAAATGGTATTATCGACATAATGGTGGTAACGTTATAAAATTTTTCTAAATATTTAGAATAGCCCTTAATAAAATTCCCTTTTCCAAGGGATATACCAAGTTACTAAAACATTCATGATTGAATCTGTAATCCGTCAACCATTAACTTATGCCTGGGAGGCAAATATCTTATAAAACTCTCCAGGTGTGAGTGCAGAAACACCCTAACCTTCCCTATTCCCCCATCCCAAGTTTTCCAGGGTGTTTCAGTAGATTAAAGATGACTTCCAAAGACATTTCAGTGATGTGCGGGGCTCACACGGAAATGAAAAGCACATAAAATCGTAAGACTTAAGAATTTCAGGAATTTGGCAGAGGTGAAAACACACAAGGAAAACACGAGACTGAGACACTTTCATTACATTCCTTTATCCAGCACAAATCCCTCTTCAGTTGTCCCATAAGGACAACACCAGTATTTAACCCTGCAAGGGTTAAAGAAGTTTGTAGAACAAGCATCTGACTGCCTTCAGCCTGGATCACAGGCCTGGCTCTTGTCAGACTTCCCTGGTCACATGATACCAACGCGACCTCCATGACATACATCACATGACCCTTCCCCCATCACCAGCAGGGTCCTCTTACCAGGAGATAGACCAAGGTCCCCGAAGCAGGGATCAGGCATGGCTGGGGACCACAGGGCTTCCCCCTCATTCTGCTCAGTGCCTCTTCACTGTTTTGCATGACCAAGGAATTGGAGAGCGTCTGTCTCCCAGAAAACTCAGAGCAAGCCTATTCTGGAATAAGACAGGCAGCTGCAGAACAAGAGGGGGTAAAAAATCTGGACTACAGGATGACCTTTAGCTGATAAAATGCAAGGCCAGGAAGGAATGATCAAATATAATACGAAAGACAAAGGTCAAGGGGAACACAAGGAAGGGATTTGCGTGGGGGACTCGGTTGGGGATGTCACGGATGCATGTTGTCTGAGTTAGGTGGAGGCCAGAGAAGCCTCATCAGCCTTTCTGTGGGCCCCACACCTGGCTGTGCCTGTCGTTGCCTGTTTGGTGTGTGAAGTAGATTGCAATACTGCTTCCATTTGATCATCCTTCGCTGGGTGTTCTAGAGAGATTGCACTGAACGCTTTCTCTGTTGTGTGTACCTCCTGAAATGCTAAGAGAAAGTACGCCTGACTTGTTGAATCTGACTGTAACAGTGTTAAACTTCCAGCCTTCCAGAAACAAACCTGACATTAAAAGATGAAGCACTCAGGGAGCGGGAGCGGGGACTCGTGGAATGCCCCAGGAGCTCTGTTGGCCTCTGTGGGCAGGTCTTTACCTTGGTAAAATAATGAGGTGTTCAGCAGAGAACCAGCATGCTTCTAGTCCTGAGGAAGGCCGAGGGACATCTAGAGGACGGCTGGGTGGCTGGGAGGTCCCATCAGCAGGACTGTAGCTGAGCATTGCGGAATGCCTCGCTCATCTCCTGTGTCTGGGCTGTGCGAGTTGGTCCTGATCTCAGAACCAGCTGAGCTGAGCCCCCGAAAGGGCTAAAATCCAATGGTTACTTCAGAGACTCCTGGCCACCTATTTTCATATTATTTTATGAAATATTTTCTTCATTCAAAGGCTGGGCACTGTCACTTAGCTTTTTCCATTTACAGCTGGCACTCTGCCACTTGAACCACGGCTCCCTTTCCAGCTTCTTAATGATTAATTAGACATAAGAGTCCCCACAGTCTTTTTCTGCCCAGGCTGGCTTTGAACTGCGATCATCCTACCTCAGCCTCCTGAGTAACACGGAGGATGACAGGCATGGGCCACCATTGCTTGGCATGTTTCAATATCCTGAATCAGTTTTAGGTTGGATTTGTTCTTTGCTCTTTCACATTCCAGAATGCCCTGTAAAGCATCCTTGTGAATGGGACAGCTTTCCCTGAAGTACTTTGAAAGAATTTCTCCTTCAGGACCGCAAGCTTTATTTGCCCAGTGTTTTCCAACACTCAAGGTGAGGCATGCAGCAAGCTGAGACAGGACAGACCACAGACTGAGGGGGACGCAGGGCGCTGTGCTCATTCCCGTGGGATCCAGTTGTCCAGTGCGTCTAGGGCAGGAGTGCGGGGTGGTCCTGTGACCTGTGGTTTCTCATGGCCACAGGGTCTTTTTGAGAATTCAGCCTTGTGGACTGATTCACCCCTGATGAGACACCAGCTTACCCTGGGACCTTCCCTAGGATAATTTCAAGCCTCATGTTAATTTCATGCCCTGAAATGCCAGCTTCAGCTTTCCTATTCTATTCCAGTTGCCTAGGGCACAACTCCTATCCAACCTTCTGTTTCCCAGCCCCATTCAGCCTTTCCTGTCACTCCCAGGCACTCCCAGTATAACTTCTCCTTTTCATGGCTTATCTCCTCAAAGACTGTTATCTTGTACCTTTTTCTGCTTCCACCCGAAGCACAGAGTACTGGCAAAGGATGTGTCTAGAAATTGAGCAGCCTTAGATTCAACTCTCCTCCTTGCTACTGTGAGCTTGTGTGACTTTGGATAAGTGTTAGGACCTCTCTGACGACAAATCTCTTCTGTCTTTCGTCAAAGTTACCTAATGGGATTCACCACAGCAGTCAGTTCCTTTGCTTTGCATCTCAGATTTAGTAGATGACCAGAACTACTTCTGGTACGATTTCTACTAAAGAGCTTAGATGGTTTGAGTCTAACTGTGTTTACTGGATAGACCAAAGTGAGAGAAACAAAGAGCCCGTGTGATTCAAGTCTCACCCTGTGCTAGGAAGAGCCCCAAAGTTGGTACTGATTCGACTGGAAAGCACATTGTACGTGGATCCCAGACTGGCTGAAGGGTTGTGGAAATGGCAATTTCCTAAACCTAATGTCCTTCTGGAAGCCTTCTCACATCCGAACTTCTTAGGGCCTTCATGGTGAACATCTCTGAGTCATCCAGTTGTGACAGCTTTTAACTATGGAGGAGCTGCTTTGGGTAACCAAGGTGACATCCTTGCACGGCTCTCTGGCATACAGAGCCATGCAGCTAGCACAAGGCCATGCACAGACACTAGTTGTTTCATTGAATTTGGCTTGCAACAGTCTAGCATTCAGTGCTCCAAGACATGAGCACTACCCCACTTATCCCTCGAATCCAGGAAGTTCCATTCCTGCCCCCCTTTGCCTGAGGAATAATCAGCATGCAAAGGCTCAGTGGCATGATTCAAGTCCGTCCATTTCCAGTCCAGGCACACGAGTGCTTTCTGCCACTGGGTCTCACAGACTTTACACTGTGAGCTGCCCCGTGTGTGCAGCCCACTCAGTGAGCGCGTGACTGGCAGCACCAGCGCCTTTGGCAGTCGTGTTCCCAGGAGTACGGCTCCTCTCATTCAAAGACCCCATTGCTGATGACACCCGGGGCACTGGGAGGTAGACTCGTCCACGCTCCTGACCTTGCTCATGTCCACAGCAGGCCTGCTTTGTGCAGAACTGTGTGTCAGGTCAGCCAGCTCTAGCTGTCACCCTGGAGGGTGAGTGAGCTCATGGAAGATACTTCAGCCCTTCCTCTGATTTAAAGCTCATCCATGATCCCCCCTCTCTTTTCCTCTCTTTCCTTTGTTCCTCTCTACCTCTCTACTTATTTCCCCTTCTCTCTCAATCTCCCTCCCTCTCTCCTTCAATCTCTCTCTCCCTTCCCCTCTCTCCCTCCCTCCACTCTTTTTCTCTTCCTCTGCATATATGATCATATCGTTCTGGTAACAGAACACACACTGCCAGAGATGCGCCTCCCTGAGCTTCTCTTCGGGTGGAAGACCAGTCTGGCATATCCTTTGGCCCGTGCGTTAATGAGCCTGAATCCAGAACTACAGCCTTGACCTTGCTCAGCATTCCCTCGTCCCAGTTATACAGCTGTTACCATTGTCAGAGACTTTACGTTTTCCTTGTGATAAAGTGGTTTAGTGTCCTTTCTGGGCACAGGAAGACTGTCTGATGAGGAAGGAAGAGGGTTGTCAAAGAGCCAGGCAGTGTGTCTTAAAAGGCATCTGGTTCTATTCATGTTGAGTCTTTCCAGGTGATCCGAGCTAAATCATAAACTACAAAGTGAAAGCAGATTCCGTCAGCACGCCCACGTGGAGCACACTGGGTTCAGCACCAGAGCACAGAGCACGGAATTGCTCTTCTCTTACTGCTGGCTGGCCCCTGGTGAGCCTAGGAGACTTTTCCCACCCGACTATTCCAAGATGATCATTTTGATCTTCACAGAATAACTGGTACGCAGAGCTGCAGAACAGGGGAGTTGGAAACAGGGTGAGGCATGTCTTCTTGGAGTACTCCAGGGTGGGATGTTAGCAGCCTGTGCATTTTAATAACATATGTGACTTCCTTGCCCCAGACCACGAACAACAGGGCCCTCACCCCTGGGGGCAAATACAGTCTCTTGCAGATGCTGAGTCTGTGGTCGGTCATCAAGGCAAAAGCTCTGGAATGAATGCAGTGTGAAGTTTCCAGAAAAGGCACCCAGGCTTATTTCTTAACCATTCCTGAAAAGCACGTGTCAAACAAGGCCTGGCTGGAAGCTGCCAGTGCTCAGCAAGCCACAGGTGCCATCTGCCCACCCCCAATGCCTTCTGCGTTGTTCTTTTCACTACAGCATGTGGCCCCGCCAGGGCTGAACCCATTTTCAGCAAGTGCCTATTAGGAAATGTGGGGTCCTCGTACTCCACCCCGCTTCCCTCAGTCAACACTTGCTGATTTAAACAAGTGAGAATCAAATATTCAGCCCCCAACCCTGGTCCTCTGCGTTTAATCAATGGAGACCCCCCCCCCCCAGCCTCCAGCAGTGTATCCTGATGACAACAATTAGGCCAAGCTGCAGAACTTAACAAGCATCTGCTTTCAGTTCCCATTTTTGGCATATTTTCATGAATTAACTCTTGCAGCGGCAGCCTGGCCATACCATAAGTCCACAGGCCACATGGAAGGCAGAGTGAGGCACTGCATGTCTGCCCCAAATAAAAACCTCCAAGGGGAGCATGGTCACCTACCACACTGTGTCCAGTGGGGACCACAGTGCTCACATGCATGCTCACATACAGGCATGGTTAGTGGTGAGAGGCCAGGAGAATAACCCCAGGTGTCGCTCCTGGTCCCAGGAAAGGCAGTTAGAAGATCTATCCTGATGGGAATGTGCATGTAGAACCCCCTGTCCCTATCAGGCACTGGGGCATCCTGTTTGCTATTGAGGATAAACCTCACACTTCCCATTGTGAGCTAGTGGCTTCCCCAGATGTAATTAGAATTGGCAGTGAGGACTATCCATGGTGATACATGCTATAGCTCCCAACTACTGGAGAGGCAAAGCCTTGAGCCCTGGAGTTTAAGACCAGTCTGGGATAACAAAGTGAGACCTATCTCTTGAAAAAAAAAATAGCATTAGTGATAGGGCTCTCTGGAAACACTGTGGGGAGGCTGAAGAAGAGCCTGTGGGACTAAGTACCTGGCTTATGCTTATAAAAGCAAAGAGTTTAGAAACAGAGGCCACATAGCTACCATATTGGGGAGAGGAGGGACTCTTGACTCAAAGACCCAAGGAAGTAGCCTGAGCCCCAAAAGAAGATGGAAGCAGAGTATGCAAAGATGGGCCACTCCGCGGGGAACACGGAGATATGTCATCTGAAGTGGTTCTGGTAACACAGATTCTGACATGGTCTACCACATCCCAATCACATCCCAAGGATGCTCAAAAAGACGAGAGAAAAAAGAAACCACATCACTAGCAGTGTAAGTAAGCCCAGGTGTGGGAACAGTTTTAGATGAAGAAAATCTAAGACCCATAGGGAAAGTGAGTTCCCCATAAAGAGAGATGCCTGGCCATCTTAACTTCCCATCCAGATAAACACTTCAACCCCCACCATGCCACCACCTGCATTTTTTGTTTGTTTTTGAGGCTGATGGTGGCACAAAGCTTTTAACCAAAGAAGTCCCATGTACTCATACACTCATAAACAAGACTACAGAACAAGATTATACTTTGAGTCTCCATAAATAGAAACTAATCTATTCGCCTCTTCTTAGAATGCAAGAAATTAGGAGGATTGTAAATCAAGGTCCAGTTCACATTTCATGAAATTCCATTTCAAGTGATCAATTCATTATTTTTCTAGAGTATTTACAGGATTATGCAACCATCACTCCAATAATATCCCTGAACCCATTCTCAGTCACTTGTTCCTTCCTCTCTCCGCACCCCTGGAAACCACTAATGTGCTTCCTGTCTCTATGCACTTGCCTGTTGTAGACATCTCATGTTAGTGGAATCACTTTGGATTTTTGTATCTGGCTTCTTTTATTTAGCATGGTATCTTCAAGTTTCACTCATGTTGTACGATAATTCCTTTAACTGGCTGAACACTGGAGCTCCTTGGATAGTCATGACACATTTTGTTGTCTCTTTTCAGTTAATGGTTATTTGGGTCATTTTCACTTTTCAGCTATTAAGATAATGCTGCTATGAATGTTCATGTACAAATTTGGGAAGATCTTACATTTTTTCAGTTACTTGGGGAACATATGCCAGGGGTTAAATGGCCGGGTTACATAGTAACTCAACTTTCTGAGGAACCACCAAACTGTTTTTCATAGCTGCACTTCTTATATTTCCCACCAGTGTGCAAGGTATCCAGTTGCTCTTCATCCTCACCAATACCTATTATTGTCTATTTTGTAAAATTATATCCTTGCTCATAGTCTGAAATAATACCTTACTAGGTTTTGATTTGCATTTCTCTTGTGATTAATGATCTAGAGCATCCTTTCATGAAAATAACGTGACTGTTGATATGCCATTTAGTAAAATGTCTGTTTAAATCCTTTGTTTCAAAATTGGGCTAGTTACCTTTATATCATTGAGTATGATATGTAAAGTTTTTTGTGTAAGTTTGATATATTTCCCTATTCTACAAAAACTAACATTCTCCCACAAATAAGAAGATGCACCAAACCCAAAACAAGAAAGGTCTGGGTGCCAAAAATGCAACTCTAGCCAAAAAGAAGGCTTTGGAATGAGGAAGGTAAGGCAGAAAAATGGAGACACTGTGTTCTAAAGCCAAAGTATTGGCAGGTAGGTTTCTGAGACCTGTGAGTGTGAGATCCTAAAAAAACAGAAAGCCCTCTTTAGCAGCGAGCTATTCTTTCCTGACCAGGCCTCTCTCCCACAGGGTAAATGTGCTTAGACATATAAGCGCTTTGAACAGACTTTGAAAACGCTCCTGTTTGTTAAAACTACTGTGTGACAGTACCAAGCTGAATAGCAGGAACTTACCTAGAGATGAATCAGTACCCAGTCCCCACCTGGCAGATTCCACATGAAAAGATCCGGGGGGAAAAGTCTCTAGTTTTCTCATTGTCATACTGTTTTCTTTTAACTGTATTTTCCAGCATTTATTTGTATTTTCTTTTCTATCTTCTATTTTTATTCCTTTTCTTTTCTTTATCTAATTTTATTTACATATTATTGTGGTTTTATTTTTATTTAAACTTGCTTTTTTTCTTTTCTAAGTTTCCATGCCCTTTATTTCATTCATTTATGATGATTATTTTTCCCTTATTTCATAACTTTATAGTTAATTCTGTATTATTTTTGTCATTGTCTTTTCTGTGGTTAGTCATGGTATAGCAATTGGTTTTAGCTCATTTTAGTTGCATTTGTATATCTGGTTTCTTTTGGTGGTGTTACTGTTATGATCACTTATCTTCTCCTCTCTGAGTGGTACTGAGACTGAGTTGTCAAGAGAAAGATGCTCACTAAAACAACTCCTCGGTAAAACTGCAAGAGTTATCTACCCTTTATAAGCAGAGATGTCCGAATCTCTATTTATAAACACAAGCAATAGGCAAAACCAAGTCTACATGACTTGTACAAATGTTCTTAATAATAACCCTAAATATAAACGGTCTTAAGTCTCCACTTGAAAAATGAAGAGTGGTTAAAAATGGATTTCAAAACCTGATCCAACTGCTTGTTGTCTATGAGAAACTCCTCTCACTAGCAAACACACACACATAGACTGAAAATGAAAGGATGGAAGACAAGATTTCAAGAAAATGGAAACTGAAAGCAAGTAAGAGTAGCCATATTCATATTTGACAAAGTAGACTTCAAGCCAGAATTATTCAGAAGGGATAAGAAGGTCACTGCATATTAGTGGCAAACAACCCATCAGGAAGATATAATGATTTTAAATATATGTGCACTGAACATCAGTGTATCCAGTTTCGTAAACCAAGCACTACTGGACATAAGGGGCAGATAGGTCCAGATATAATAGTAGTATGTGGTTTCAATATCCCGTTCTCATCAATAGATTATCCAAATCAAAAAGAAAGAACAAAAGAAAGTTCATAGTTAAACTAAACCACAGATCAACTGGGCTTATCTAATAAATACGAAATACTCCACTCAACAACTGCAGAACACAGATTCTTCCCAGTGGTTCAGAACACTTACTCTAAAATTGATCATATTTTAGGACATAAAGCAAGTCTTAACAAATACAAAAATATGCTAGTATTTTTTGTATCTTATCAGATTGTAATGGAGTTAGGAGAGTTATATCAATAGCAAGAGAAAACATACAAACACATGGAGATGGAATGATACATTTGTGAGTTATCAGTGAGTCACTGAAGAAATTGGGGAGTAAAATTCCCTGAAAAATTTAAAATTCCTAGCATCAAATAAAAATTAAAATACAGACCATCAGTAAAGGTAAACTAGCAGCAAAGGTACTTCTAAGAAGGAATGTAGAACTATGAATGACTACACTTTAACAAAAAACAAAAAACAGGAGTTTAAAACAAAGAGCTAAACATATGCTGCAAGCTCTTAGAAAACAAGAACAAGCCAAATCCCGAATCAGTAGATGTGAAGAAATAGTAGATTAGAACAGAAATTAATGAACAAGAGACTAAAAGGACATTATAAAAATAAATGAAACAAAGATGTGATTCTTTGGAAAAATAAGCAATATAAACCTTGAGTTAACAACAACAAAAAGAGAGGGCCCATATTAATAAAATTAGATCAAATGGAGCTGTGGCTTAAGGGGTAGAGTGCTAGCCTTGAGCAAACGCTAAGGGACAGCCCCCAGGCCTTGAGTTAAAGCAATAGTACTGGGGGGTGGGGGAAAGAGACAAAATTAGAGATGAGCAAACATATATTTATGACAGATAGCAATGAAATACAGGAGACCATTAGGGAATATTTTGATAACATATTCTAATGAATTGAAAAAAATCTAAAAGAAATGGGTAAGTTTCTAGATATGACCTACCAAAAATAAATCAAGAGGATATAATAACCTACACAGATCTATAATGAGCAACAAGACTGAAAGAGTTAGAACCTTCCAACAAAGAAAAACCAGGACCAGATGAATTCACTGCTAAATTCTACCAGACTTTTAAAGAACTAACCCCAATGTTCCTCAAATTATTTCATAAAATAGAAAAGGGAGAAATGTTTTTAAACTCAGTTTAAGTATTACCCTAATATCAAAACCTGATAAGGACACACACAAAACATAAAAATGTAGGCCCATTTATTTGATGAAAATGGACACAAACATTCTCAATAAAATCCTTGCAAACTGAATTCAACAGCACATTTAAACGCTCATACACCAGGATAAAACTGATTTCCTTCCAGGGATGCGGGCAGGCTCAACATAAGTCAGTAAGCATTATACAGCACATAAATCCATTCAAGGAAAATAACCTTGGCCATTTCAATACATGCAGAAACGACCTTTGGCAAAAATCAACATCCTTTTATGATAAAAAGCCACAGGGAAGCTAAGAACAGAAGAGAACACACCTTGACATAATTAAGGATATATATTGTAAAGCTTTACACATTTTAGGGGAAAAACAAAAAGCTTTGCTTCAAAATCAGCAATGAGTCAAGGGAGTCCACCCTTTTTATTCTTACTTAAATAGAGCTCTTGTTCTTAGCCATAGTAATAAGGCAAGAAAAAAATTAAAAAAGATAGAGAAAGAATGAAAAATTATCCCTATTTGCAGACAATGATCCTTTTGTACCTAAAAGATAATGATGTTCAACCAGAGGACTCTTCAGTCTGATAGCATTCGTTGCCTGTCAGCTAAACCTGTTAATTAATCTTGTCATATTAAAGAATAAAGAAAACATGGTACATGTATACAATCAAGTTTTATTCAACGATAAGGAAATTGTGTCATTTTCAGGAAAATAGAACTATAGATCCACCTTCATCTGAAATAAGCCAGGCTGAGACAAAAATTACATATTTTAATATGCAGAATCTAGATTTTTTAATGGTATGGAAGGGAACTATTTAGGAAAAGGAAAGAAACCAGTATACGAGTACAAATAAGAAGAACAACAAGAAATGGTAATGAGTGGTGGTGGGAATTATGATTTTAAAATTGTAATCTATATGTATGAAAGTATAAAGGCTAATTTGCATACAGATTTGTAAATTAAAACACAATAAAAACACGAATGGGAAAATCAACTGTGAAATATTGGACCCCAAAGCAATTATGATAGAACAAGAAGACCCATGCCCTATTTATCTTTGAGAGTCCCCAGGACCTTGCAAAAATAGGATTGGTGGCAACATGAATAAGCAAACTGAGGATGAGCTTTCAGAGACTGATATAGAATGGGCTTGCAGTTGCTATTGTTATGACTTATTACCCAGAAAAGTGTAACTGTCAACACATTGTAATGCCTTTTTTTAATGAATGCATTTTTTGTATGCCTTTTGAAGTACTGGATTAATTGCATCTCATTGGACAGTGGACATGGTGCCTGCAGGTGGCTGTTTAGCCACGCCTTTCACTCCCCCGTCACCCGCCTCGCCCCCCATGCGATATTTGCATAGCTGATACTGATACGTTGGGTAGAGTTTGTGTCTCTGCTTCTCTGCAGACAGCATCGCCCTGCAGGGTGAGTAGGCCAAATAGTTTTATGAGATTCTGTCCTAGGGAGTGGCTAACTCTGGACTCGGGTCTCCTTTAGCAGCTGGACACAGCCAGACCTCCTTTGGCCTACCCTTGTGGCTGAAGATTCTCTGGAACATCAAAGCCACTTTGGCACATTCTTTTCAAACTGTGTCCTGCTCAAGAAAGGAAGCAGCTTTTTGAGCTCGTCCAATCTCAACCATTGCCTTATTTGCATCTTCAGCTGCCTCATTTGCATCTTCAGCTAAATTTGCATAGCAAAATATACCAACACTGCCCTGAACCAACTGGTGGTAGGCAGGGGGCAACGTTTGTTTTTGTTTTGTTTCCGTTTTTTCATCTTCTGCCATTTGTCTAGCAGGTTTCTAGTTACATCCCAGTAGTGCTTAGATTAGATTTCATTGTATATATTCTGCCTTAGGTTCAAAGAACCTCTCTCCCTGGGCCCAGATTTCCTCCAAGATTGGCTCTCATGCACTGGGAATGGCCTTGTGGAGCTGATCTTTCAAGCAGGAGGAAGGAGAGTGGTACTTCTCACACCCCAGCATTCTCTCTCTGAGCCAGGCAGCTGTGTGGCCTTCAGTTAGAGGCTCGGGGGCTATTTTTTCCCCTTTTCTTTTCTCTCAAACCCAGAGTCAGTATTTTCAGAGCAAAGGGAAGGTGCAGGAGGAAGAGTCACAGGGGACGGAGCAAGCATATGTCTGCCACAGCCAGCCAGTTCTGTAGACTGAACCCTCAGGGCTCATTCAGCACAATGTAGCTGCAGAGGAAATCCTGCCCAGCCAATGGGAAGGGGGAAATGGAGTCACTTCCTCACCAGCTGCTTTATTCAGGTAGAAGAAAAAACTCCTCACTTCCTCGCGTGCGCTCCGCTTCCCTTTTTGCTCAGAGCCGCCTCTGTGCCAAGAGAACTACCACTTCCTTGTCCCTATGGAGAGCTCTGGTCTCTGCTGTGAAGTGTGGGCCTCTCCCTCCTGCCTTCCACTTCCTTCTTTCTCCTTCTCCCAAGAGTCTCTGTCTTGCCTGGCGGTTGTGTCACCAGACAGATGATGTTAGGAATGAGTCTTAAATCCTCTTGGTAAATCCACAATGTCGGAACCATCTAGCAGCATCTCTTCAGGTGTAGGGATGTCTGGAACCTGCTCTTGATCTTGCTCATAAACTACCTTTCACCTTGGTCTTCTCCTCTGTCTTATATAGCAGGGAGAGTGCTTTCCCCTTGCAGTGTCCCAGATTATTGAGCTTTTACCTCTAGGCAACAGGCTTCAAAGGTTTGTCTTCCTAGTGCTTGAAGGACCACACTGGTCTCCCCGACGGGGGAATGGGTGGTCAAGGGCATGAGAGTGATGCTGCTCAGCCCTTCCTTCCCTGTGGCACAGATTTACAGTGTGGACAGGTAACACAGTTTTCAAACCAGAAAGACACAGGGGCTAACTGTGAGACCTAGTGCCCACAAATGCATGGCGCCCCTGTAAACTGGCCCAGGGCTCTTGAAGCTGCTACAACTAAAACAACAGACACTAGATTTTGTTTAGTTTGGCCATTTATTTGGCATTTCTATGCTCCCCCAGTTAAAAAAAAGATCATTCATTAGATTATGTGTGGAAAACCTACCATGTAACAGAAGAAATCAGTTTGTTTCAGCTCCATATACACTTGCCAAAGTAACACATGACAGGCACTTGCTCTAGGGATCCACAGACAAATCTCACGAGATCTTACATCCTCAGTGCTAATGACTGAGTGGGGAAATACACATGGAAAGACACAGTCTTCATGCACCACAGTAACCATGGCTGCTTCCTTTTATGTCTTGCCTCCCCCCACTGCCCCACAAAAGTGTTCTGACATCATCTCCCAAATAAACCACTTACACTTCATCTTTGATTTAAGGTCTGCTTCAGAGCAGCTCAGCCTAGACAGTGGGATTTCCTGATGATTGGCTGTGGGGTAGGGAAGGGGAAAGCATGGAGGTGGTCTCAGGGTATAGCTTTACTCAAGAGCACAGTGAAGGCAGGAGGAGAGGCAGGCTTGGCAGGTCGATTGTGCCTTAGATGAGGCATCTTAGACAGTAACTACTAGAACAGGAATCAGGTGGCTAGATTGAGAGTAGGGCAGGATATAAAGACTTCAGCAGTCGTGATGGGAATAGTATTTAAGCTAAAGAGAGGAAAGAGAGAGAAGATGGTTTGGGTAGCTCACCACACATCAGAGCAAGCATTTTAAAGAACTGAACATTTACATGCCATGATAAAAAGGCAGAAGAAAGAATAGATCAAAATGGTAGTAGAGAGTAGGGGCAGTTCATGTAGGAAGGTTCCAGAAGTAATGGAAAGTAGTGGAATCAGGATGAAGAGAGGAGCAGAGGATAGGGGAGATGGTGATATGATTGGTCATGCTTAATGGCCACAGTTCGCTCAGAGGGGAAGAGGGTGCTGCTGGATGCTGAAAGACAAGGAAACTGTGTAATAGGAAAGGGGTGACTGTTTGGAACAATCAAGAACTGGAAAAGATCTGGTAAAGGGAAAGGAATCGCTAGATGGTCTGGGAACCATGAACTCTGAGCTGTATCAGTGCCGTTATTTTCTCCAGTGAAATCTGGATTTCCAGCTGAGGTTCACCATGAGATGGAAGCAGGTTGGGGAGAATACTTACTTTTGTGATTGTTACGCATTGGTTTCATAAAGTGGGGTAGCATTGAATTGTATGGGTATGCCAATCATATTTTCAGATGGTTCCAAGTTCTTGTTACTGTCCATCATTTGTGCATTTGATTATTTTTCTAAGGTAATAACTAGAAATGCAATTATGAAGGAGAGGAATACTCATTAGAAGGCTTTGGTTAGGCATGAACAAACAGAAAGGATTTCTCTCTTTCTTTTTATGTGGGACACTGGCCAGAAGCATCCTAGAACACCCACCCCCATTCTTCTCAGCACCTAGTAGGCTCTGCTTTTGCCCTTTGGATCTGTTGGGTTTTAAAATGTCCTTTCCTTTGGAACGAAATTTGTTGGAATCAATGGTGTCTGAAATGGTTCTGAGTGGAGAAAAGAACGTTTGCAGGGTGACTTGCCTCCCTCCAGGGGTGTGTGGGAGAGATGGGGGGGCCAGACCCAAGGAGGGATGTCAGTGGTTCCAGGATCGATCAATCAATCAGTCGTTGTAATGCAGAGAGATGAGGACACTTGCCTTGTCTTGGCTCTGTGCACTCCTGGCGGAGACTCCCTGAGTTCCTCCAACTTCCCACTGAGGACCTGGGGTTGCCAGTTTGCCTTGTGGGCCACCCACAGTCTGAGACAATCTGTGACCTCAGAAAGAGCAATGTGGAGAGAAGTTGTGTCGCATCACAGCAGAGCTGGGCCCTGCCTGTCTCCTGCTGGAGTGGAGTTCAGCAAAGGTGGCTGGAACCCTCCCCGGAGCCTGGCACACCCCATGGCAGGTGAGCCTTGCCAGCCCAGACATGAGCGAGGACCCACTGAATATGTAGACAGGAGATTTTGGTCAGGGTCATGTGACAAGAAGGCCCAGGTTTTCTTTCTCCCTCTTTGTTGCTTTTAATACATAAAATGAGCAAGTGTTTATTTAAAGCGGCTTTCAAATTTAAACAAATAGTGACAGGCTGTTCAAACAGACTTCGGAAATCGCCCTCATCAGGATGTTTGAAAAAGCAAGAAGATTCCCTCTGGAAGAGGTTGTTCAGTCCTGGGTACACGGGGCTTTCTTTGCACGTTTGGATCACAGAAAGGCAGAGCTTAGGGACTAGATTCAGTCTCTGGGGCTTCTGTGAATGAACATCACCTCTAGTCTACAACCTGACTAATTTATAAAGCCCTGAAGGGCATTTTATTGTTACTTCCTATCTTCAGCTGGGACATGGAACATATACCTTTGAAGTCTCATTTCTATAGGAATTACCCCACACACACACACACACCATCTTCACAAATGAAGATAACTCCTTTGAGGGAATTGAGGAATCACTATTGTGGGGGGATAGATGAGGCTCAGCCTTGTAAGGGGAAGGGCAGGGGAGCAGGTGTAAAGCTGATCTGCCCAGGAGGCTGAGGGAACAAGCCATTAGGACCTCACTCATTCATTCCCCTTTTGGACCAGGCCAACAGATGGCTTCAGATGACTCATGTTAATCTTTGCCACCTCTAATTGTATGGGGGAAGTAAATACAACCCATATCTGGGCCTGGGGACTTTGCTCAAGGCTATAAACTCATAAACTACCAGAGCTGAGGGCTCACCCAGACTCCTCTGTGGTCAGTGCCTTTCTTGGGCCCCTGGGGCTGCAGCAGTACCTGGTGCCCCCTTTTTGGGTCAAGAGAAGCTGGTGTTATTTTCTTCATAAGAGAGGCTGGTCATACTGCTCATGGGAAATGGCTCATGGAATCTACTAGAAGCTCTGTTGTTGGTGTACGGGAATGAGACAGCGAGAGGGAATTCTCCAGCTCCTCAGAGGCAGGGATGTTTGGAAAGGTTTCCTTTCATACTATACTGGAAAGCAGGCGAACCGGGAGTCCATCCCCGCCCCTGTACCTTCTACTTTCCCACCGTGGCTCCCCGACCAGGGAGTTCATTGGGAGATTGTCAGGGACTCCATTTTAAAGTTTGCCCCAGTGAACTCCTTTGGTGACTAAAGGGATTCAGGGCCCAGCCTTGACCCTCTCGAAGCCAGTCCTAATTGCAGACAGCCCAGTGGCAGTGCTCTGAAGAGCGTGGTCATCGTTGGCTGAGCTAGTGAGCTGGCTGGGTGTCTGCATCTGCCTCTCCCTGCAAAGAGAAATGCAGAGCAGAAGACTCCTAGAAGTCTGCAGTTGGGTCTGTGAACCTGGGAGACCGGTGAGGAGGCAGACTCTCCTTCAAGCCAGTGCTAGGCTTGAACTCAGCTTGAGGCTAGTGGTCCACCCCTTGAGCCTCAGCTCCTTTTCCAGCTTTTTGGAGGCTAATTGGAGCTATGAATCTCACAGACTTTGCTACCCAGGCTGGCTTGGAATCATGTTCCTCATATCTCAGCCTCCTGAATTAGCGAGGATAACAGGCGTGAGCCACTGACTGGTTCCCCACTAGATGCTTTTAACAAGTTATTTGACAATGAAGAAGAAATCCTTTGCGCCCTCTTCTGGTAAAAAGTTAATCTAGGCCTGGCAGAACTAGCACCCACTAGGTGACCAGTTGCTTGTCTGGGCCAGTAAATCAGCCCAGTGTGGATGTGAGCAGACTGCTGACACACAGAGCAATCATTTGTTCTTCTGTAGTCCACAATCGTGGTCCCTTTTATCCATGGCCCTCAGAGTACGAAGGACTGGAAGATTCCTCGTGTATTGTAGAATGCTGGTCAGCATCACTGGCCTCTACCACTAGATAGACACAGGAACAGCTCCCCCTCCCCTGCCCAAGTCATGAGGACCAATGTTTCTGCACACTGTCAAATATCCCTGGAGAAGGAGAGCACCCTCTGTGAAAGCTGCTGCTGAAGAGTCTTACCTGCTTTGTAAAGGTCGGCATCAGCTAGACACAAGGCCTTTCAGATAATGGGGTTCAATGTCCATTAATGGTCAACTGAGTTCCAGGAGTTTATTTTAAAAATCAGTAGAACAAATCAACAATTTATATGTAAAGAAAGATCATAGTAGTGTTTATAATAGCTAGCCTTGAGACACCCTAAAGAAGATACTTGTTAAAGTATAAATATATAAAAATGTATATATGAATGACATCAGACTATACACTCATGAAAAACAACTGGATGTTAGAAGTTCTCTTAATAATTCCTACATCTCACTCTAAGCCCATTTCTAAAGACCCAAAGGTTGTTACATCTAGAGAGAATAATTTCAGAGAGATTAATATGCATTCAGGTGAAATGTTAGACCAAATTCAAACCAGTGACAATTCAGAAAGCATTAATCATTAATCAAACATTGGCTAAGCCGCTATAATATATCCATGCCAGACCAAGAGATAAACACACACACCTGGCCCCTCTACTGTAATACAAGTCCAGAGAGACAAAAGTACTGAGCGTGGTTAACAACCTACTCTCCACAGCACCACGGCAGTGCCCTAAGTCTGGGCACATTATTATTTCCTGAATTAAACTGAGTTTTGTTTTTTGTTTTTGTTTTGGTTTTTTGCTGGGCCTGGGACCTGAACTCTGGGCCTGGCACTATCCCTCAGCTCTTCAGCTCAAGGCTAGTGCTCTACCACTTGCCACAGCACCACTTCTGGCTTTTTCTGCTTTTGTGGTGCTGAGGAATCAAACCCAGGGCCTCATGCATGCGAGGCAAGCACTCTACCACTGAGCCACCTTCCCAGCCCTAAACTGAGTATTTTGATTCATGCTTTCTGGGAATAAGCTCGGAGTAGCTATCTTGTTTCTCTCTTCAGATGTGAGTAAGTCACATCAAGTGAAAGGAATTCATGTACTGATTTATGTAGCCCAATAATCTTTCAGAGAATTGTGCAAATACTCATTGGGTCCAAACAAAGAGCGTAATTCCCGTAGCATCTAGGAAACGAACGTTTAATGATGTGTTCATCTGAGTCAAGCCAGACAGGGAGCTTTGCTACAGAGCACCGTGCACCCAGTCGTACCTGATACGCTGCAGCGCTCGACCGAGGCCTCATCTTCTCTCAAAGGCCTAGTGCACGCAGTGGCGTGGCCCCTGCCCCGTGCTCTGCAGGTCTCACAACCTGAGTTTCAGGCCAGTTGAGCTCAGCCAGACTTCCCACAGGAAAGCTGTGAGAGGCCGACATAGCCGGCCCAGACCTCATATAGGTCAGGCTAAGCCTCTCCCAGAACTGCTTCCGCTAAGCATGGGCACCCACCGGGTACAGAACTGCTCTGAATTGGGGTTCAAATCCTGCCTTTGCCATTTGTTATGTTTATCTCTTCATCTCTCTGAAGCTCAGAGGTTTCAACTGCCATTGTCAACAATAACACCATAATGCATTCTACAGAACTTCTTACCTTTTGTTTGTTTTGTTTGTGTTGGTAGTACGAGGGTTTGAACTCAGAGCCCTACCTGCTCGAGTCAGCTCAATAATGCAGCCCCAGCTCCAGCTCTTATTTCTAAATGAAACGAAATGTTTCCTAGCAGTGAACTCAGTTGACTGTTCATCAGAACAGAGTCCTTCAATCCTTTTGCTAATCCGCCCTTCCTCTTTCGCAGCTGCCCTGTGATGGACAAAGCCTTTTGCAACAAGCAAGCCAGTTGCTTGTTTGTGTCCATATTCAGAACAAGTTAAATGACTTTGTACAATTACTGTGCAGAATAAGTAAAATAATACATTGGGCATCTTGGTGTTGTGCTGGGCCTATAGCAAGCACTCAACAAAGAAGCGTGCTAGGTGTTGTCTTTGCTGTGTTTTACTATTTTTAATGAGGGGCCATGCTAGGTAAAATTGCAAAATGTCCATTATTTTCCAGTGACCTTTGCTGTTTCACATTTCTTCTGAGCACTTAGCTTTCTGATCCCTTACTCCTGGTCTTCATTTTATGGGACTCTGCCCACCTCTACTAGGTTTTAAACTGTTGTATGTCCTGCCTTAGCTCTAACGTGCCTGGCATGGAAATGGCTCTCCAGTGAATAGTCCCTGAATGAATGCAAAGCATGAACCCTGAACCACTGTCTCAGAGAGCCTGCTGCCTTTCCTCTGCCTGGCTCCTGAGCGTCCCCGGCCTCAGGCTGGGTCTGTCCCCAGCTCCCTCTCCTCTCTAACACGCGTTCTTTTGCTCTCCCGCTGCAGGATGCCTTTGTGGAGCTGTACGGCCCTAGCGTGCGACCCTTGTTTGACTTCTCCTGGCTGTCTCCGAAGACTCTGCTCAGCTTGGCCCTGGTGGGGGCCTGCATCACCCTGGGTGCCTACCTGGGGCACAAGTGACGTCCCGGGCCTTCCCCCAACCAATATGCAAAAGGTTCACTAGAGCAGTAGAAATAGTATGCAGCGTCAGTGACACACCGAGAAATGCAGTTGTGGTCTCTTTAGAAAGAAAGCAAAACACATACACACGCGCGCGCGCACACACACACACACACACACAGCTTTCAGGCAAAACGTTGAATCAGCTATTTACTGCCAAAGGGAAATAACATTTATTTTTTACATTACTAAGAAGAAGAAGGTTTATTTATTTAAGACAATCCCATTGCAGCTCCCGTTTTCTTGGCAACCCTATCACTAACTGCCAGGCCAGCGTGTGCACCTCCCCCTGCGGCGCCGCGCCCTGAGCACAGACGCACCTGCTATCGGAAGAGCCTGTGCGGAAGCCCCGCCGTGGCCCCTCCGGGATGGCAGAGGCGAGGCCGGGGAGAAGGTGTTCTTCTCCCGGCTGCAGTCACCGGCCCTGGCGCTGAGCCGTGGCAGGCAGGGTTCTCAGAGGGGCGGCCATTCTTCCCTGAAGAACGGGCACTGGACCGTAGGATGCACACGGTACTCACCCCATGAACAGACTCACCCCGGGAACTTCTTCAGATGGACGTGGTACCCGCTGAGACTTCCCTATCGAAGGACAGGGAAGGGAAACAAACAAGAAAAAAAAAAAGGCCCTTAAACCATAGGAAAGTATTTTTTTAAGCTACCAATTGTGCCCAGAAGCATTTTAGCAGTTTATATACGCTATCATCCAGTACCTTAACCCCTGATTGTGTATAGTCCTATATTTGGCATATGTCCCCCGTCCCCTCCAATGCTAGCTCTGTGTGAGTAGGAAACAGAAGCCTCGGGATTGGAGGAGTTGGGGTGTTTTGGTGACTTCTTCGCCATCAGGAGGACTGGAGTCACCCAGACCATCAGGCGGCCACAAGTGCCTGCGTTCAGGAGACTCACATCTGCAGATGCGGCCTCCGGGGAGAGCTTCAAACAGAGCAGTGTGGTCTCCAAATGTCTGGAAGCTGAGCGAGCTCAGAGTTTCCACTGTCAAGAAAGAGCAATAGGGGGTGTGGAGCCCCCCAGATGGGCCTGCTCACACAGGCAGCCGCACTGGCTGCCTGGAACACAAGTCTTCTGAAGACACGCGTCACTGGAGGGAGGGAGGCCGGCTCCATGCCTCTCCTTTCCCAGCAGAGGGACCTGAGGTGGAAGGGGAGGAAACGGCCCAAGCCCTTTAGGCCTCTGCGCATGCGTGTCGGCGGCCCTCAGCCTGTCTTGTGGCTCAGGGAAGGCTTCGGATGACCTTGAGAGGGTTGGTCACCTGTCCTAAAGGAAGCGTTGAAATGAAGTGTCATGGATTAAATGACCTATGTCTATGGAATTACATGGGAAACATTGTCTTGTCATTGTAGTTGGTTTTGTTTGAAAACCTGATAGAGGAAGAGAGGGGGGAAAAAAGTAGTCCTGGGTGTGGAATGTGGGGATTAGATGTTCAACCTGGGGCATTTAAAAAAAAAAAAAAGGTAATAATAATAATGGTGGAAAGTTGTAGAGAAGTAGCAGAAGAAGTGAAAGCTCTGGCTAATAAATGAGAAAAAAAAAGATTTTGAGTTTAGAACCATCCTGGAGACATTTGTGGAAGAACTTTGTGGCATTATCACATTATATACCATTTATCTGTATTAACTTGGGAATGTACTATGTTTGATGTTTAATGCTGTGGTTGATATTTCAAAAGCTGCTTTAAAAAATACATGCATCTCAGCAGTTTTTTTTAAAAGTATATTTAGTTATAGCCTCTACCCTATTTGTTAGAGAAAAATATGTTAATTTTCCATCAGAGATATTTGTGTCTTTGATACTTCAGAAGCATTTTTTTAAGGCGGGATCAGCCCTGAGTCTCAGCAACCTGAGCAACCTCAATTTCTCCCCCACTGAAGCTCTGGGTCTGAACCAGTGCAGCCCTCTGTGTGTGCACTTCTGGATCCACAGGACTATTCATTGTCATGTATCTATTGTTCCTTTGACCTTGTTTCTTGACAGTTTACTTGTCCCTAGGCAATTCAGCATTTTAACTCATGTTTCCTAGGATGACATGCATGTCTGGCTCAACCCATGGGGTTCATTCAGTTGGAAGTCCAGATGGGAAAGAGCCAAAGGACAAAAATCTGGCCATCACGGTGGGCCCTGCCAGGAGTTGCTCTGGTGTGGCTTATTTCAGCAGATGCATCCAGAGCCCTCCTTCCGCAGTGCCCTTCCCAGCGGCCTTCTTTCCCAGCCCTTCCTGGAATTCGAGGGGTTCCCTGAGAAAGCCGAAAACCCACCTCGGAGTGGCAGAGGCTCCGGCGGGGCTCAGGGAAAACAATGGCCAGACCTTTTGAATGATCCTGCTTTTTGTAAGCAAATTCTTATTTTCTGAAAGGTTTACATGCTCAACATGGTGAATAGAGGATTTCAAACCTTGTGCTGCTATCCTGCATGGATCATTTTCCTGGCGTCGGGTCGCAGTACATGGCACAGAGGCAGGATCTGCCAAGCTGCTTTCAGAGTAACGTGAAGAACACGGACTTCGGTTTTGTTTTGTTTTTTAACTATAAAGCTCATTTTGTCTTTTGTTGTTGTTGTTGTTGTTCAAACTGGGATATGCAGAGTATTTGAAAATGTATATATATTAAAAGAAAAAGTCATGGGGCCTAACTTCTGGCTGGTTTCCTTTGGAAGTTTTGTTGTCTGATTTTAAGGGTAGTTGCACCCAGCCACCCAACCCCAGGACTGAACAGTATTGTGGCTGCACTTGCTCTAAGAGTAGTGGATGTTGCATTTTTCTTCTTGTTAAACATGTTAGAAGCAATGAATGTATATATATAAAAGTCTCCACTAGTCCATTTTTTTCCCTTCTCTTTTTGGTATTGTCTCAATCCTTTTGCAGTCGGGCAACAGAGAACCATCCCGGAGAATGTCATATTGAGAAGGGACTCATACCTGATTGTCAGTTCTTAATACTTTGAATCTTCTCCATGTTGGCTGAGGTCGGAAGAGAACAGAACACACATGCTCCTCCCAGATGGGATCCAGCGTTGTTCATCGAGCTCTCAAGAAGAACTGTGTTCCACGACTTCGCTGTGCCCTGGAAGCTTCACTGCCTGGGCAGCCCGAAGGAGGAAAGGAAACAGCCCCTCCTCCCCTCTCCCCCTCCCCCAGCGAATCTGCAAGAGCTCACAATGTCTGTAGGTTTAAGATTTGGATTAAGATTACATTTCGAATTAAGGACATGCCTCAAAAACACGACGTGGTGGTCTCAGGTCACTAGTCTCTGCTGTTCGTGTGTAGCCTGTATCACAGGTGATTTCTGCCCTGATGGTAAATGTCTAATTGCTTACACCTGAAGTGGGGGTGGGGGCATCCAAGAACCATTATAAATCTGATAGTGATAATCAGAATTAAATGTACATTATTGGGGGAGTCCCAGTACATCTCCAGCGCTCACATAAGAACCTATTAAATGGACAGAACCGCACACAGTCTTTATTTGTCATTAAACTAAAACAATTCATAAATGTGAGCTTCAAGTCTAAGTCCAATTGTACTCTGAGGGCAGTAGCTGTTTTTATACTTTCTTATCACTTATAGTTAGAAACGTATACCTACTCTATCAGAAAAGAAAAAAAAAAACACAGGAAAGGGTTTGAAATATAAACCAGCCTAAGGAAATTAAGGAGTCAGTGGAAATTCTATTCTGATCTTATTCTGTGGTGTCTGTTGCAGCCCAAACAGATGTGGTTACACACTTGAAGAAATACAATTCCACATTGAATGTTCCAATCAGATCCGTATTGTAACTCAGTTTGAATCTCTCAAGGATATTTTTTTAAAATTATTATTACTATGAGACAAAGGATAGTTGTTGTGAAGGTAGGAGGGAGAAGAAAATGAGCAAAATAGTCTCAAGATTGGGCCAAGGAGGGGAGGTTTTCAGAAAACCCAGGACTCTGGGAGTTGAGAACTTTCTATTGAGTCAACATGATGTCTTCATGAAGGCCCTTAAGCATCAAGTGAAAATCATTTTTCATTTCTGTGGTGCATTAGGATTCCAGAGCTATTGGCCCAATTCAAAGACGAGCTTAGTAGGAACAGGCAATATTATGTTTCCGCTGGCGATGTCCTAATGGATATTAACAATAAACTTGCCATTTTAACCAAAAGGCTATTTAATGACAATCTTCTAGTTGGTAGGAACATCTGTTTCTAAATGTCTATTATCTACACACAAAAAGTTTAAATTAAATTAAACATTGTGAAGTGGTATTGGGTAAATGATCATAGGAATCCCTTGGCCTTACCCAACAAATCATTCCATCCTACAGTCTTTGGACAACCATGAAATCTGCGTCTCACTGGGCACAAAGAAAACCAGATGGAGTATGAATGGTGCCACACCAATTCATCATGAATTGGTGCCCTAGAAAAATACACTATTTTTTTTCATGCACCAAAACTAAGTACAGAAGATAAAAAGCACGCCTGGAAGGTGGGGAGGCCAGCTTGCCAGCAGTGCCGGTTCTATTACCCATCGTGAGAGCCACGGCTCTGCTCAGCAATGCCACACATCCTGTCTTCATTTTGGAAATCGGCAGTGGGCCCAGCAGCTAGCTCATTTCATTAAATTTCTCCCCCCAGGGTAGCGTCGAAAGGATTGATGGCTGATTAAATTTGGGTAAGGGGGAACTTTCCTATGGAAGTTGTGGGTTTTCTTTTTCTAATACTATCAAGTTTTCCACCAATTTTTGTTCTTGTTTGGAATTACTGGAGGTATTTTTCTTTTAAATAAATAAGTGTACAATAAATATTTTGTATTGAAAGCTCTGGTCATCAAGATTTTCATAATTTTACCTTCACAGGCTGCTTTTAAGATTGATGCTTTTTATAGGGGTGGCTGATATCCACAACACTGTACATACAAAAAGATTATATATATATATATGCTAAGCATACTTTACATAGTTAAGTAAAGTGAGTCTTCAGTTAACAACCATTAAACATAATGGCACTTTGTTTGTGTTGTTGGAAAATGTCACGTTGCCATTAAACTTTCCTTGTCTATCCAGTTAATTTTGTGAAGAAAAATAAAGTACAGTGTGCGATATCAATTGTGCCCTGGAATTGTTTGTAAATGATTTTTCATCATTTAACAAGATTTTGGAAAGCCCTCTAAACAGTCAGTAGAACCCTCTAGAACCCCATTCTAACGAAGCCCTTGGAGACCACCAGAGGGATTGGCTTAGTGGTGAGCCTGCTGTAGAAGGAGCTCCCTTTTGTTTCTTGGTCACTCGTCACCCGGGTTAGGTTTAGGACGGACAGGCTGGGCTTGAGGTCTATTCCTTGAGATACAGCTACTGTTGCTGTTTGGTGGGTTCTTCCATAGAACCTGGATGTCCTTGCATCTCTATTCCTAAGACAAAGGGTTGGAAAGAAAGGAGGGGAGCAAGCTGAAGGCTCCATTTTAAAGTTAGCAATATAAGATGACCAAACCAACCACTTGCTTGGGAGCATGAAAATGCTGTTGCAAGGAAGTCCAAGGTTCGCCATAGTTGGGTCTTGATGTCCTAAACTACATTCCTCCAAGGCTATTGCCTTTGAGTCGGTTTAAAAGGCTCTGATCATGATATCTGCTCGTTCATGGTTTGCTGGATAGAACCCGGAGTGCACACTACCAACCTGGAAGGTAGGTAGGTATTGGTCTCTCCTCCAGGATAAAACAAAGACACAGAAGTGAATCAACATGCTCGACTCCATGACTCCATGGCCCCTGGCACCATAATTTCTTCTCTTCCAGTTGTGGTCTCCCAACTACTGAATGAAAACCCAGGGAGGATCCCCATTTCCAAGGGACCCCAGCTATGGGCAGTATTCAGGATGAAGGAACTCAAACTTCCCAGCCCTCCCTAATCCCTTGAAAGTCTGTCGGGGAAAAACAGGAGCACTGTATCAGGAATCCTAATTACTTCATGGGATGGGTTATAAACTACATTGGACAAAACAAGTTCTGCCACAGACAGTTTGAAGATAAGTTACTTTGACAGACTATTAACAATGAATTGGGAATTACGTTCTTGGCAGCTCTTTACATTTAAAGTTCAAAACTTGAACAAAAATGTGCAGAGGTGGTATCTGCCTCAAACTTTTTAGGTGACACACTGGCCAACTGCTTGGAAGGCTCCTTCTCTAGAACTCCCTCTCGTCCAGCCTCTCTTGATTAGAAGCTCAGACAGGCATGCAGGGGCGGATGCAGATAGAACCCCACAGAGCTTTTGTATTTAAGTGAGTCTGCCTGTGCTGAGGTTTGGACCAGGTTCTTGCATAACGACAATTGTCAGCATTACCCATTCTAGGAACAAGAAAGTGAAGAGTCGGCGTCACTAAGACTCATTTAGCTGCACAGAGTCAAAAAAAAAAATGTTGTCGAAAATATTGTCCAAAAAACTCTCGGAGGGAACCCCCTTGAAACGTTTACTCTCAAAATACCATGGGGAGCAGAAGAAATCTGTATTTTAGGAGTTGAAACCAGCAATGACATATTTCCAGGACTCTTTAAAGCTTAAGATCATTCTAGTACTAAGATTATTGTTTGCACTTCATTTCATTCTTTCTTTGTCTCAGTATTTCATTTATTTAGCAGAAGTCAGAAAGCCTCCATTTTGTCCTAGGTGGAAATAGGCAGGTACATTTTTAGATTTGTTTAGCTCAAGGTCATGGAACATTCCAGAAACACCTCGGAGCATGCTTTGCTTCTTGTCACAGGTCTTCGCTAACAATAAAAATAAATAAATAATAATAAGTGCAGGACTCCTTGAAGATGTGTTCCTATGGGAATTTGCCACTAAAAGTGCCTGCTTCACTTGGTGACAGATGCAGGTGACACTTCCAAGTACCTCCCATCCAATCAGTGAGCAGGAAACCCAGCCTTTCTCCCTGTGGTACACCACCTAGAATCCGAGGCATGTGAGTAAGTCAAGACTTCTGACAGCCAAGGATAACAGCGGCTGCCCCAGGGTGTCAGATCCTCCACCATGAAGATGGGAAATGCCTCCTGCTGGGCTTTGCTCCCTCAGACTCACTGTCCTGCCTGTCACCAGCCCTTCATCACCCTGTTTGTCCTATTTGGATAAACTTGATTTTCAACACCCATTTACCTTCTGAGACTTGCTTCGGATTTCAGTTTTTTTGTCTAGCTTTCCAAGTTTGTGTCATAAACCAACTTGGTAGGAGAGGCTGCTACAACTGTCCCTCTGTCTTTGGTAACATTAGAAAATGGGTCATATCCTTAATACCTCTCCATTGAAGGTAGATTCTGATTTTTTCCTTATCTTTTCTTTACTACATGGTTTGTTATGACGGAAGTTGAGATTTCTCTCTTTTTATACCTTCTCTAAGTACTACTCTATGCCTCGCTGTATCTGGCTGCAAATGCAGTCTAAACTTTTGTTACTTGGCATGTTAAAAAGAGACAACAGCTCATTGCCCATCTCACCCTGCCTCCATCTGTCTGTCTGTGTCCTGAGTATACCTACGCCATCCTTCATGCATGCTCCTTAAATAGCTAAGCCTGCCCCTCCCCCTTCATGAAAGGCTTACCCAAAGCAATCGGTCTTCTCTCTCCTCTCACCTACTAATACTGGACTTTAATTACAGACTCCTTTCAGGCTGCTCTACAGATCCCAAAACAAGAATTCAAAGGGTGGCTGTCAGAAACTCTGAAGTTCTTAAGTTTTCCCTACTTTCAAGCTGGTGAGTCTCTCTGCCCAGTATCCACAGACACTGGCTGAACACCGAAGACACCTGAGTCAGAGCCAAAGGACTGCTTAGTACCCATAGTGATTGTAATTGCTAGACTTACTTGCCTTTGTAAGAGGGATCTCCATTTCTCAATCCCCAGCAGGCTGTAGGAAGAAACCTAGAGGACACCTGCAGACACAAAGGGTTAACATCGCAACAGGAACTCTGTGAAGTTATTATTCCTGCCTTCCAAGGCTGCTTACTGTAAAAGCATTCCTGAATAGTCTGGAACAGAGAACTATCAAGTCTGCGCGCAGTGGGAACAGGAAAGTGAGAGGTCCAAGACAATTCTGTGTCCATGCCATGACAATTTTGTCCCCCTGCTGCCTGTGGCGGCCACCAAGTGTGAAGAGAGCAAAATACAGCCCCGCGGGCTTTGCTGCCTGAAAGTCTAACGTCCCATCCGCGATCTCAGCTCTACCTCAGCCTAGCTCCTCTCTTTGGACACATTCTATGTATCAACATCTCTGAAACCAAATATGGTTTCATCTTCTTAAGACACACGGAGCGGCCTGCACGCAGCCGAGGCCGAGCCAGCCCTGCGAGCTCTCCTCTAGACACTTGCTGTCTGCTGGCACCTAGGCCTTCAGTAACAGCTCAGCTGCGACCAGCTGTGGATCCACACAAACAACAGGTTTGTTTGTAATCCACTCCCAAGACTAGACCCTTTCTTAGTTACCCTTTTCTATTCTTTCCGACATTTTCCAGACTAAACATCTAAGGCACACCAGCTCACACTCGATGCTCGTTTTGTGGGTTGGTGTGTGGATGTAATTGCTTTTCTAAAGGCAAGTGTGGGCTCACCTCTAGGCATTAAGAGTTACTAAGACCCAGTTCTTCGGCGTAGGAAGCTTCATGGAAGTGTCTTGGCTGGTTTTGTATTTGTATTTGTTGTTGAAATTTAGCTCAAGCTATTTAGTGAGCTCAGTGCATTCAGGGCGGTCTTGGCAGGTCCGTCACTCAATGGTGTCCTTCGAGACGGGCTGTGTGGGTCCCTGTGTCCAGGGGTAACTTATAACCAATTCCCCTTAGCCGGGCCTTGAACCTGAATGTCTGGAACAATCAGTCGGCTGCCATGTCCTTGGGGATGTTTTTCTCTGCCTTCTTTGTCTGCCTTCCACAGGCTGTGGGCCTTCCATCTCCAAATCCCACCAGATTCTCAGTAGACTAGAACAGAGTCGCTGTAGACTGTAGACGGAGGTCCAGCTGAGCAGCAAGGGGGCCTCCAGTGTCCTTTGATCTTCTCTCCCAAGACGACCATCATGTCATGTATCCATGTGAAACCTCTCAGCTGGATAACAAAGGGGGAGGGAAGGAATAAAATATTTATAGGAGAATTATTTCTCACAAGCAAGCATTTGTTCTCAAAGCTTTTAGAAGTATAATTTTCTCCTTCTTGGGTTTTTCTGGTTTTAATATGAAACACTTTAAAGTCCCCGGGTTTGATTTCCAGGAAGCAATCATCTATGTTGCCTTGGGTGGAGTTTAGAAAAGAAACTAGGTTTCAGAAGTGAAAATGTTTCCATTGAAATTGCCACATGGAGCTCTGGGGTTCTTCAGTGTTCTTGCATAATAAGGGTCCCCTTCCCAGAGCAGGCCGGGGCCGCGGGCTTCCCTGCTTCAGCTCTTCCCGCAAGACATCTGCTCTAGCCCAGCCCCAGCGGGACCGCTGGCCCTGCCAGTCCCACCTTCCCAGTGCCTGTGGTATCCTTAAGCCAGCATGTCTGGGCTGGCCAGCGCTTCCCAGCAGAAATGATTAGGAGCCACACGTGTCGGTTTTTAATCTTCTAGCAACCACATTAAAAAAAATTCAGAATGACCCCCTGATACAATGCTTCACGATGTATTTTGTGATCTGATTTGTCACGCCCACACAAAATAAATCTAAAAGGTACTGAAACAGCTTACATTCTTTGCTCGTGTCTATGAATTTGTGGGGAACGGACCTGGGTCTCACATCTCGGCTCAAATGAGCCACATTTTGAGTGCTCCGTGGTCGAGTGGCTAGTATGTTAGAGAGCGCAAGGCGGGCTGTGGTGTAGACAGCGTACAGGTTTACAGCTCACATGGACAAACGTGACCCCAGCACGCCTCTCTCTCAAGCCCTCTACCCCAGTGCAGGTGAATTAAGTGGCTAAGGCCAGAAAATATCTTTCTAACTCCCTCCACAGCTCTTCTGCAAACTTCCCTACAGAAGTTCCCCAAAGTTTATCCAAAACAGTTCTTACTTTTCTCTTCTTTTTTCTTATGTTGGGCTGGTCCTGGGACCTAAACTCATGGCCTGAGCACCGCCCCTTACAAGGCTTTTGTGCTCAAGGCTAGTACATTACCACTTGAGCCACAGCTCTACTTCTGGACTTTTCTGCTCAGGCTGGCTTTGAACTGTAATCCTCAAATCTCAGCCTCCTAAGTAGCTAAGATTACATTGAGTGAGTCAGTGGCTCCCAGCAGAGTTCTTACTTCTGAAACATTTGGTGTTAGTTCAAGGGGAAAGTAGGTCTGGAATATGTCAAATAAAAGTAGAATTAGTTCCACTGGTTGGCAGTGAGAAAGATCAGAGGCTCAGGGTCTGAATCCAGATCTCCAAATGTATGACCTTAGGCAAAGCATTTGCCTTGGTAATTTCTATGTTGTTATCAGTTCAAAGGGGAGTGACATTTGTCTTCCACATCCTAATTACCAGCTTCACGGAACAGTGGGCTAAGAGAGATCAAAATGGTGAGTGTCAAGGATGCTAGGATGTCATAGACAATGGAAAAGAACAATACTTATTATTCCAATCCATTAAAAGTACCAACTACAGCCAGGCACTGATGCCTCATGCCTATAATCCTAGCTACTCAGAAGGCTGAGATCTGAGGATCTGGTTCAAAGCCAGCCCAGGCAGGAAAACCATGAGACTCTTGTCTCCAATAAACCCCCAGAAAACCGGAAGTGGCACTGTGGCTCAAGTGGTAGAGCTTTAGCCTTGAGCTGAAGAGTTGAGGGACAGCACCCAGGCCCAAAGTTCAAGCCCCATGACCGACCAAAAAAAAAATACTAACTACAGGAAACAATAAGCTTACAATAGCTATGAAGATTGTATAAGGAAGAAGCTTTTATTAAGAAACAAATTCCTATAATTATCCACAATGTCAACAGGGCCCATGATGAAACCTTGATGTGTCATTTTTATTGAGCAAGGGGTGGAAAGAGATGGATGACACTCCAGGATAATAATCAACTATCATCCCTGGAGCCAACCACACATCACGGGAATGCATCCTCATATTGCCTAGCAATAAACTTCATTGCAATCTTGACAATGGCCCTGCTGAGAGCATTGCGAGTGGACCCGATTTTCCCAGGCCCATGCCGGAGGTGTCCACAGAGAGGTCCCGTAATATCACTGCCTGGGAAACCACCTGGATATTTTGGCTCACTAATAGCTTTTAGATTAGTGACATTAGCGTCTAATGTTCCCTAGGATGCTACTTACCACTTACCTCCTTGTTGTTTTCTTTCAGATGAGGCCTGGGGACAGGGGAGTCGGGACATACGTTCTCTTTCTTCCTCAATGGTTCTCTCCCAAGTGTTCCTTAAAAGCAAAATTCCAATTTTGAACTTTTCCCACTTGGCTTCCCTAATTACTTCCTTTATGTTCCACCCAGATGTGCCATAACAATTCCAGTTTACATAGCACGGAGTTATTATTTATCTCATCACACTCAGCCCCAGCTCCCAGAGAAACCATGCGCATCCTACAAAGGCGGTCAGGGAAAGAGGTGCTGGCCTTCGTGAGCCGCTACAATTGTCCTGCATTCATGTCTGTGCACAGAGCATGTCCACCTCCAAATCCACATTCTCTGCTTGTGTGATGGACAGAGATAAAGCAAGACTGATCAAAGGAGAGACGCAAAGGCTGCTGATGCACTATTTATAGCACAAGACTCAACCATCCACCTTCCCTGGTATTTCAACAGAGACTCCAAGGCAGGTAGAGAGGCAAGAGAGCTCTACAGAAGGAAAAAGAGGACTGGGGACAAGTTCTGGGCACACCATAATCAGAGGTAGACAGCTGGAGCTGAGCTAGCTGGAAGAGGACTATCCATGTGCTAGGTTAGAGTACATACTTGGCTTTCTCTGTTTGGATCGAATCTGAGCAGGGGTAGTGGAGGAAAGGCAACAAGAAAGCTCGCAGATAATAACCAAATCTGTCCATTTGCAACTGTCAATTACAGATGTTACTGTGGACTTCCCAGATTATTATTAAAGTTGATGGCTTGATTTTCTGTAAGTCTATTTTCTAGCAGGCTGCTTCCTGGGCTCAATACTGTGGATAATAGGCTGGCTTCCTGAATTGGTTTCTGCAGCTTGTGGTTCAGATTTTTAAAATTAATTAACTTTATTTCTGAGTGCCAGAATTTTATTTATTTCTGAACTCAGGGCCTGTGTGCTGTCCCTTAGCCTTTTTTGCTCAAGGCTGGTACTCTACCACTTGAGCCACACCTCTACTTCTGGCTTTTTGCTGGTTGACTGGCGATAAACTTTCCTGCTCTGGCTAGCTTCAAGTTCACTCTTCATATCTCAGTTTTCTGAGTAGCTAGGATTACAGGTGTTAACCGCCAGCACCCAAATCGGACTTGTATCTTATATACGGGCTGGGTGTCATCCACTTGCATACTCAGGTGTAAACAGAAAACAGTGAGGACAGAAGGAGCCTGGGAAGGGGTAACCATGGTGAGGAAGTTATTACAACTCATATAAGCTAGAGCTTCGAAGATCAAGGCCGAGAGAGGTAGGGAAGGAAATTAATAAAGGGCACAACCCCAGTCTTTCTTTTCCTGTCTCTCTGTACCATAGTTTTGTTACCCATGATAATCATCAAAGATTGATTTCAGTTAGCTTATAACTAAAAGCAATTGTCCAGAATTGCCTTTCATCTCTTTTCCTGGGGACAAGAGGCTCACAGAGGTGGGTTTTGAGCCCCCTAGTCCTGAATTCTCCATCACTACCATGCTCTGAACCCTCAGGGTAGACTTGTTGCATGTGAGCAAGGTGTCATAAGTTCTGGTCTCCCATGAGATCCCCCATGCCCTGCAGAAACCCTGGGTGTGGTGTGAGGGGCACATCCATTGTCCGCCTGGCTCTGAGTCTGTGTTTAGGAAGCATGCTCAAGACACACCTATGACAGACGGTCTGCACACCCTCCTGTTCTGAATCTGGCCCTTCAAACCACTGTCCATGCACGCTATCACGCTGGGGGCCTATGACCCGGCGCAGTGACCTGCTGCCCTTCTTACACAGTGGATCCCTGTGCTCTAGATGGCCTTGGAAATGTGACGGCATTCCTCACACGCTTCACAACAAACAGCAGTGTTTCTTGGTCTCCAAAACTAAATCCAGTCTTCACTTCTTTCTTCTCCTTGCCACAAGTCACTAGAAATAGGGAAAATAATTTAAACAGAACATGATGTACCCTGTTGAGCCTCTCTAAAGAGGAGTCAGTGTTTTTATCCTTCAAGATCATTATGATGGTACATTGTGCTACTTGTAAACATCAAGTCTACATTTGATATGAAGAATTTGTCTTAAAAAAGAACCCAAGTTGTCTAGGAGAGAGGGAAAAAAGGTTAACATGGTCCAAAAAGAAATGTTCTCATTACCTGTCTTATGAAACTAATGCCCCTGCACAGCACATCTGTAATAACAGTACAGAAGTATCTTAAAATCAAGTTGAAATAAAAGATTCCCAAATGGCCAAAGGGAACAAAGTATTCTTCTAAGTCCCTGGATATCATCACGGAAGTCACTTACATGTATGGGTCTGTGCTTCTTCAAATCCTGATTGAATCAAGGAATTGCTGGTGATTCCTGAGAAAGCAGAGCTTTCTGCACTAACAGGGCTGCTCTGAATTTGCACTCGTACAGTGGCCCCCTGCCACGTGTGGCCACGGAGCCTTTGACAGGGGCTAGTGTGAATGGGAAAGATGGTTGGAATTTACCGTCTGTTTTGTTTCATTTTACATAGCCATATATGACTCGTGGTTATATATTGGCTGAGGTTGTGTATTGCAATAAGGGGAAAATGATGGAGGTCCTCGCGCACACTTCCAGCTGGGCACAGAGGGAAAGATGCCAGACCAGAAACCACACGCCTGCTGTAGGACTAGCAAGACCACTTGGAATTCAAAGGGAAAAGGGTAAGGAGCTGGAGGCCGCCACCGCCAGACTTCTAAAGAGAGGGAGCAGACCAGCGTCTTCCACACGCTTCCTGGATCTCATTCCACAGCAGATACCAGTGACCTCTTGGCTATGGGAACTTAGTCTAGTTAGATCAGAGCACTAGCACCCTGCCTGTCAGAATGCTTAGGATCAGAATCACAGGGAGATGGATAAACCTAGAACAAATCATGGTAAGTGAAATAAACCAAGCTCAGAGAGCCAAATGGCGCATGCTTTCACTCACAGGTGGAAGCTAGATCTAAAATACACCAATACACTGGGACATGATCAATTACACAGGACGCTAGGCATTCACACACAGTGAGACCAGAGGGGGATACTCTTGAGGGAGGAACACACAGGTGCCATACCTGTGTACATCTGTTTATAGAAAATAATATTTATCAAAATAAACTTCAGGAAATGAAAATAAGAGGTTGTTTTTTTCTTTGTTGTGGCTTTTCTTTCCTTTTTGTCCTGTTTGGGAGGGTAAGGGTGCAGGGCACAGAAATGGAGGGACAAAGTGTGAACAAATGCAGCAGGGGCACTCGCCTGACACTAGGTTGAAAATGAACTACACAATTTGCGGGTGAGGACAGGAGGGAAAATTTGGGAGAGAGTCAGGGTGATATTGTCCCAGAAGAAATGTACTTATTACCTGACTTGCCTGACTGTAACCCCTCTGTACCTCACCTTTGTAATACAATAAAAAAATTAGAATCTATGAAGTATGTATTAAATACTACAGAGAGAAAAAAGAAGTTTCGATTTAGATGAACCCAGGGAACCAGATCCAGCTTCTTACAACATGGAACCTTCTTGAAAAACCTTACTCTGGGTTGCACTCATATTCCCCCGCCTAAGGGATCGGCGAGGCCCAGTAGGGCATGTTTCTTTTTAGGAGGTAAGAAAGGGAACTGAAATTTGGTACTCATATGTACTCACCAGAGTGAATGTTTTTAAAAAGATAGAAAAAAAGAAAGGAAAAGAAAGAAAGAAAAAGCAACAGAGACACTCATTTGTGCCATTGTGTTTTACACCATCGCACACCTTTAATTGCCACATTAAAAACTCCTTCCAAGGCCCTGTGGAGTTAGGTGATTATGTTTAGTATAACCTTCTGGGTTTTGGTTTCATGCAGACCAAGAGAGAATATGGAAACACGTAATTCCATACTATCCAGAGCTCTTGAGCCTCAATTAAAATGTTTGTTTACTTATCTGCTAATCTCATTATTATTTTTTTTCTAAATTCACTCTCAAGTAAGTGAGAGTTCAGAATCTGAAGTTCAGCCATTTCTGAAATATGACCAAAATGGAAACCTGGAGGGGGGGCGGTCCTATTCATCAGGAAAGGAGCGCCGGAGAGCCCCAGACGAATGCCTAGGCCTGACCCTCACCTTCCCCCCTCAGCAGAAAACCACTTTCTGTGAGAAAGTATATGCACAAAGGAGTAACTTTTGAGAAATTTACCAGTGATTTTTATCATGGTAAAGTGAGCCTCGATCCCATTGAGAATACTTGCTATTATTGCTAGAAATCCATAGAGCCTCTGTATTTATTTTCAGAGGAGTTTGGTATCATTTTTATTATCGCTCTTCACAAAAAGCCAAACAAAAACCACTTGAACCTCTAAGAGGTGGATCAGATAGGCTCTTTCATGCTCTCTCTCCTCTCTCTCCCTCCTCACTCCCCCACCCCATCTCCTCTCCCTCTCTTCCCCCCTCCCCCATTTCCACATCGAGTTGCCCTGGGGTGAGCCAGCCTGTCTGGGTCTGGACTGGGATGAACAGTTCTGGTCTCTACAGCTGAACCGTCCCTGGAGGCTGAGCCTTCATCCTCCAAGGAGCCGCCTCAGAGCCTCGGTGCAGCCAGTAACTATGCCGACAGACAGCCTTGCTCCCCGAATACTCCTGCTCCACTACCTGGCCACTACCTGGCCGACAGCCCCTGGACTCCCACCGTCTCACCGTGGAAGGTGGTTCTTTGGGACCCTGTGTAGCGAACCCCATCTAGGTGGGAGCCAAGACCCTTCTTATTCTGAATTCTCTTCTAGAGCCAATACATCCCATCATTATTTTTAATATGATCCGGCCGGGGTCCCCCAGGTGCTTTTAGAGTCTCAACTGATGTCTTGTCCAGGGTAGAATGTTCCTGTACCTGCTGGATCCCCTATGGAGTGGGAAGTTGGGGAGACTGTGCTCCCCAAACCTGAGTCAGTTCCTTGCTCTCCTCAGCAAGGCGAGCCAGCAGAAGGCCATTGTCAAGGCCAGCACCCCCTTTCCGGTCACCCCAAAGAGAACGGAGGCAGCACACAATGAGGAGGGGTCCCAGCTGTTGGGGGGGGAAGGAGACAAAATAAGATTAGGGAAACAAAACAGCACCTCCGCTAAGCCAGGGAACCAAGCAGACAGATTCTGCCCTCAGGGTCTAGGCTTGCCTAATCCCATCACCCAGGACTCAGAAGAGCCTGGAAGTCTGGGATGTCACAGGCCTCCTGGGCACAGCAGCACCTGACGGTGATCGGCAAAAACCAGCCTCACCACAGGTAAACCTGAGAAGTCCTGCAGATTACATTTCCCTCTTGTGGAGTCACCTAGGCTGAAGGCAAACAGCGAGAACTTCCTCCCTTAACCCTGCTTAGCCCAGTGCTCTCCCAGCCCGGCCGTGCCGTGCTCTGGGTGAAGGATCACCCATGCAGGGGCCGCAGGTTTGGTGAAGCAGCCACGATCTGGGCTCGCAGTCCCTTCCCATCGCCCTGTCAGCCTCTCCTGAGCGCTTCCTGCCTGCCTGCCAGAGCCTCCTCCAGCTCCAGGACACTCGGTGGCTGAGATGCTTTTCCTGCCGGGTTCTGGACCACAGCCTGCTCCCCAGCCTCCCTCGCTGCTCTCTGGCTTCTTCCAGCAAACCCAACCTCTCCGTTGTTCTCAACCCCCCTTCCCTCCATTTCCGTGTGAGATACAGGCCTGGCGGGTCTCCCCCACCCTCCTACAGCCAGGCTACAATCTCCGGCCTCAGCTCTACCTGGGCAACACCGAGCCCTTTTTTAATCTAACCACACTCCCGATCATTCCAGTCGGCCATCCCACAGTCCACAAGAGGTGAGAATGAAAAGCCAGGACTTTGGAAACAGATGTAAATTTTAATCTCATTTTTTTTCCTGGTTGACAATGAGCCTTAAGCCTCTCTGGCCCTTGGCTTTTTGTCCCGCCCCCTCTGCATATTAATACCAATTCTCAGGAATTGTAAGGGTGGGGCTGCAGGAGCCAATGTCAGTATGGGGCCTGGCACCCTGAAAGTTAATAAATGTTCCTCATTCTTAGCTAAATATGCCCTGCTAAGCCATTTCCAGATCTGTTTATTCATCACACACACACACACACACACACACACACACACACACACACAGAGCTAGATTTTCTTCCCTTCTTCCCTATTAATCACCCTAGGCCTAACATGGTGCCACCTGTCCCACAGATTCTCCCCTAAAATACCTGGTCACCTGACCAGCTCTTCCTGTCTTGTTTCCTGGGCCTTCATTTGTCTTCTACTGTTTTCCATCACAGTCACCCCCTTCCCCTGCAGCCCCCCAGGACTGTACTTCATAAACTCAGAGGCTTCCTTTTACTCCATTCTACTGTTGTATTCTTCACCCCGGGGTTCTACAGAGGTGTCCTATATTTACAAACCTGGGAACTTCTTCTGGCTCTTTGAAAGCCTTCCCAGCAGTTAAGTTTCTGTAACCTTTGAAATCTTGGCCTTGATGACATATTATAGGAAATAAGGAGAAAAGGCTTATTTATTTATTTATTTATTTTTATTTTCACGAGTCCTGGAGCTTGAACTCAGGCTCTAGGCACTGTCCCTGAGCTTTTTTGCCCAAAGCTGACATGTGAGCCACAAATCTACTTCTGGTTTTTTTGGGTGGTGCTAAGAATCTCACAGTCTTTCCTGTCTGGGCTGCCTTCCAACCTCAGTCCTCAGATCTCAGCCTCCTGGGTAGCTAGGATTATAGCCAAGAGCCACTGGAGCCTGGTTCATAGATGTCGTTTGGAAAAATAAAATAAAATACCAGAAGGAAAATCAACGAGTTGATGAGCAGGGCAGAAATGATACTGTCAACATGCATTAATGACCAGCTTCTTGGGGACAGTGGCAAACCCCGGTGTGGGAGGAGCCAGATATTATCAGGATCCAGGTGAGAAGAATCTGCAATTACCTTAGACTATGTTCAACAAGTCTGTCTCCAGCCTCTGGCCTATGGAGCCCCAGCCTGTCATACAAGGGGAAAAGAGAGAAGACATGGAGCAAGAATGACTAGAAGACATCCATCAATCCCACCTCAGGAGAACTGAGTGTACCAGGAAGCAAGGGCAGGTGCCTCACCCCTCCTGCTCCTCCCCAGCTACAGGCTTCAACGCCCCCCCCTTCCCCCACCAGCTCTAAGCCCCCATGGGCCTCCATACCCAGCTGGGGAGGGATCTGCCAACTGACTAAAGATTTGGGAGATCACCCTGGCATGCAGCTGCTTCTTGGCACAGCTTCACATCAGGAATACACACACACACACACACACACACACACACACACACACACACACACACACACACACACACACACACACACACACACACACACACACACACACACACAGAGTCATGGAATCCCAAGGACAAGGAACATGGCATTCTCAGTGCTGCCACCTACTGGCCTATACTCAGAGAGCTGCACAGTCCAACTCAATAGACCAGTCATCTTTCCCTCTATAACTGGAAAATGATCTCAGGTGTCTCGTCTTTTTCATGTGCTGTTCCACTCTGGACCATAGTCCTAGTTGATGTCACAGAGGGCAACAGTCCTGTGAAAGGCTTGCATCATCTCAGGGCTCCCCTGGGACCTCCCAGACACCCTTCCCGCCCTAGGGGAAATACAGATACTCCTTGTTCCCTGGCCAGAGCTCTTCCCAAGCTGCTGCAATCCTTCTGTGAATATAGGCCTGGGATTTCCCCCACTGCTGGAAGGACCTGATTCTTCTCACCCTTTTCCCTGGCTGAGATCTCTGTGGCCTGAAGCTCTCTGCCATGCCAAACTACAAATGCTAAAGTGCCCCGGTAAGGGTAACAGGTGGTGAGGCTCTCATAATTTGGATCATATTTAGAAGAGAGATCCACAGTGAAAATCCTTCCAGGAACCGGAAAGCGACCTCTCTACCCATACCTGATGGGACTTCTGAGCCTCCAAAACCACAGAAAAGCAAAATTCAGGCTGAAAGGAAGATCTTTTTCTTCTAACTTCTTTGTTAAAAAAAACTCAGATCTCTTGTAACATAGTTGGGATCCTAATGAACCAGATTCTAGTCCAAAGGAAGAGAGTCCCTTTTCTCTTTCTGTTCCTCAGTCATCCACTCTTGCTCATCAGATCCTTGTCCCTTACTTTTCTCACCAATTTCCTCCTAATGATTCACCAAGGTCCTTTATAAACAGTTGTACAAAGGAGTTTCAATTCACCATCTGACCAAAGTAATTCCTCTGTCCTTCACCAGTGATTCTCCATGACATCCCCTACACTGCTTCTCTTTCTCTCTGTGTCTGTCTGTCTGTCTCACACATACACACACACACACACACACACACACACACACACACACACACACACACACACACGCACATCAGTTCCTACCAGCCCCCATATTTCAATCTGTGACACCACTTTCCCTACTCCATTCTTTTCCTCTCAGCATGGACAATCTCATACCACCTACCCTGGTGTGTGGAGGGAGGAGGCTTGGGGTTTCGGTATCTCACTGCCGCACCTCTCCATCATGGCTGAATTAGTGTGAAATGAGGAGACTCCTCACCTCCCACCTCCCTATACTGGTGGGTCTTCATTGTCAGCAGATGTTCCTTTACAGGTTCGCTAGGGTGGAGACGAGGCACTGATCCATCCCAGCTGGGTGCAGTTGAAGAAGCTTCGGGAATGACCCGGGAGCACCAGGAGCCGGACTGGGGCCCGAGAAGCGGAGCAGGCAAACACTGCAAGAGGAGCCAGAACCTGACGGAAAAAGACCCGAGAGGACAGGAAAGTGCGGACACGGGGCAGGGTGTGCTTCCCAGGGCTGAGAGCAGCTCCCAGGACTGCGTTTTCAGGTTAGCAGTGAATTCTGTCATCATCAACACTCCCTCTCTTGATTTCTTATTATTTTTTCCTTTGGAACTTTAATTCTTGGAATCATGCGCAGCAGATAAAACGCTGGCACTGTGGTCTGTCAGCAAAGGCAGGTTTCGAGTTATTGTTGAGCAACTGGCAGTGGGTGAGGAGAGTGGGGGAGACAGGGAGTGATGGATTGGGGGGCTGGGATTAGCTATGCATGGCAGAGCAGCTCCGGGAGGTCAGCCTGAGGATCGTGTCCTTGACCACATCTGTTTAAGTTCAGCAATGGTAACCCATTAGCACACAGGAAGAAAGCTGGCCCCACTGTGACAGCGAAGAGAGCAATCCCATCCGCGCCCCTCACCCCACCCCATCCCACCCACCCCAGGCCCACCCCACTCCATCTCATCCACCCCTGCCTCCACTCCAGGCCTCCGGAGAGCAGACGATCCCTGCACACAGACGGTCACAAAGGTGAGAAACCTGAAACTCGGCAGTCCAGAACACGGGTTAACTCACCTGTGACCTCCTGATAGGAAGGAGGGTGAGCCCCGACTCCCAGTGCTGGGACAAGCAGGAGCTCCATGTCGGTTCACAGATGCTGACGTCCAGCATTTGGTGGTCCTCACGGCCTGAATGCAGACTGGAGTGGGAACAGCCTTGAGTCTGCTGCAGATCCCAGCACGTGGCGTTTGGTTGGCAGTGCGAGGCTTCAGGCAGAGGGCCACGGGCTCAGGACCAGCTCCCTCTGCTTGCCCGAGTGAGAGGTTCCAGCCCTGGGATCTTGGCTTTCCAGAAGCTGAATCTGTACCCAGAGCGGAATGAAGGGAGAGCAGGGAGCTTCGGCCACCCCAACAGCCCTCAAAGCCAGAGCGAGAAGAGAAGACGCCACAGAGCACCCGGTACGGAGCCCATGGCGCTGGCTGGCACCCGGGCACACTGAAGGCACACCTCCCTTTCTTCTTTCTTTGCTCCGTCTTCTCTCTCCGGCCCGCTCTCCCTCTCTGGGCCTTTCCTATTCTTTTTCATTTGTCTTAAGCCTTCGGTCTATCAGCAGGTCCACAGCTTTGATTTGCCCTTCCTTGGCTTTTAGAGAGGAGATTGCTGCCATCTGCGCAGGATAGCTCTGCGCTACTGTGCGTAGCACCTACAGGAAATCCTATCCCCCGCGACCACATGACTTAATTAGCTCATGATTAGTTAAAAACACATTTCACGTTGTCAATGCTTCTGTGAAGCGTTATGACGGGCGGCTATGGCAGAAATTAAATCAACACAGAGGTTGCACATGACGGAGTGCACACATGGTACTAGAGCCTTGGTGAGGGTTTGGTTGAGAGAAGTACTGATCCATCTTTACAGAGAGAGTGTCGTGGTAGGGTGAGGGACCCATGTGGTTAAGTTACTGAGGGTAACTGCAGGGGGTCAGCTTCCAGGACATTTTGTTGTTGTTGTTGGACATGGGGCCGGAACTCTGGGCCTGGGCACTGTCCCTCAGCTCTTCAGCTCAAGGTGAGCGCTCTATCACTTGAGCCACGGTGCCACTTCTGTTTTTTTCTGCTTATGTGGTGCTGAGGAATCGAACCCAGGGCCTCATGCATGCAAGGCAAGCGCTCTACCACTGAGCTACCTTCCCAGCCCCAGTTTCCAGGACATTTTAAATGGGTCTCCTCCCGTCGGCACCAACCTTGCCACAGGACTGAATTCAGTTTTTGCGCCACATGGCCAAGCTCATCTGCGCATCTGGGAATCGTGACTTTGGCCATTGGGCTTCCTGCCCGGGGCCAATCGTTGTTCAACAACACTGCACATCCTGAGTGAAATGGAGCATAATCCTCCACCCTCTTCCCACCCCCACCCATGTACAAACCAAAGTCTAATTAAAACCAACCTTCAAACTAAAAATAGGAGAAGGAGAGGAGATGGCGGAGAAGACAGACCGAGAGGAAATTCGTTTCTGACCATAGAAGTTGAACAGACGTGTCTCTTCTCCCAGTTGACAGAGTGGTTGGATTGTGCAACCTGTGAGCCTCAGCCCCAGTGCTTCTTATCTGAGCCGTCAGTTAAACTGACAGAAAGATAACTCTCCCCACAGCAGGGCTGAAATGGACTCAGGCTGGACCAGGGCTGGGAACAGACCCTTCCAGGTGATTTGCTCAGAAGGGACTGGTCTTCCAGTGCCTCGCTGTACTTTCTACCCCTCTCCCCAACCAGGCTATGGGCTCATCCTGCCCCCCAAGAGGCCTCCAGATGCACAGAGCCACAAAAGTCCACAGTGTGGAATGGTAGGTTCCAGAACTACGCACACACTGGCAGTACAGTTTTATTCTCACCCTTGGTTTCCTAAGTTAATAAGTTAAGTGTTTACGAGCTTTCTAGTACCCTCGAAAGATAAGGAAAGTCAGCAACCGAGTGATAAGCCCCATATGGGGTCAGAAGTAACCCAGGGAGATGTCTTTGAAAATCGGTATTTCCTGTGGTCAAGGCCACCTCAGCTTTCCAGGCCCCTCCGAGGGAAATGCAGGGACAGAGGTGAACATGGTGACACTCGGACACTTGGTCACCCAGCCCCGGATTAGGGCCATTGCTGCTGGTTTAGGCTGTGGCTCTCTCTTTAACTTCTTGTGAACACTCAGGAGATATGTAGGTTTGCTAGCATCAAAATGATCAAATTAGGAGCTAGCTGGGGCTATAGCATCATGGTAAAGCATTCACCTCTGATATGCGAGGTGCTCTATTCCATCCCCAGCACAGAGAAGGGGAGGTGAACTCATTCATGTACATATGTGAAAATGGCGCCAGGTAATTTGAAAGGATGGGTGGGGTTGAGATGGGGGAGGAATAATGGAAGGACTAACACTGATCAAGATGCATTGTATACATGAACTGAGACCTCTTTGTACAACTAAAGACAATAATCATAAAGAATAATCATCATAATAAAGAATTCCAAAAAATGAGTTGATTTTCTCATGACTCCTTTAATGCTGCCCTCCTCCTCTGTCATTCCTTCTTTCCTCCTTCTCTTTCTCTTCCTCTTTTCCACTCAAGTAAATTCTTCCTAAGTGTTTATTGCTTGTTGTTATTGTTTAGTTTTGTGGGGCAGGGGCTTACTATGTAGTCTAAGGCTGGCTTGGAATTCAGAGTGACCTCAAACTCATGATCCGCCTGCCTCAGGCTCCCAAGTGCTGAGATTTCATGCATGGGCTATCATAGTTACCTTCAGAATGTTTGCTTTACTGTACCTACTATTCCTATTCGCCTCACACTGTAAGTAATGGCTTACTATGCTATTTGGTAACCCAGAGCTGGCCTTGGCTTTGCTTTTAGAAAATAACTAACTTCCAGCTGAGATGTATCCTTTGTTCACCAAGACCAAGCCCCGTAAGCAAGACTAACTCACCAGTTCCATCAATGCCAACGAGTCATTAGGGCAGTGATGGGTGCAACCGATCCTCTTAGAAAAACTTGAACAAGAAGAGCCCAGAAATGAAGGTACTGTGTGAGGCCTCATACAAGGACCGTTATCAGACTCGTGTCCCCGTGTGAAGTGTGAATCCTTTTAGAGACAGCAAGCTATACCTTTGCTTGGACTAGGGCCCCCAGCTTGTGTGTACATAGCCCTTTCACTCTGGTACCCTGGCTCCTTCTCAGGGCCCAGTCTTCCTGTAGGTGAAGGCCTCGGTCAAGCTGCTAACAGCAGGTTAAGTAGCAGCTCACACTCCACATCATGTGTCGGCACCGGTTGTATGTGAGCAGTAAACTCCATTCCCCCACCTGACCTGCAGCCACTGGATGAATTATTTTCACTTCTGTTAAAGGAATAAAAACACACTTCTGCTATCACTTCACCAAGAAGCCTGCCACGTTTTGGAACCACCGGGGTCATGAGCTGTCTCAGGGAAAGTGGAAATGGGCAGGATGTGGTTTGAACTGACAAAAGTGGAAGCAGTCCATTCCTCACTGAAGGGTGGGCAGGATGCAAAAGGGGCTGGGAGAGGCTGTTTTTTTGCCCACAGTCAACTGGTTGTGAAGTCTGGGGAAGCCTAGCCATGAGCTTGGTACCAAGATGATCAATACCACAGCCAGCAACTTGCACACCACCCAAAACCAAAAGCAAATCTCGGCATCAGGATGGGAACAGCCGATACACTGCAAACAATCTTCACACATGCTTGATGCTCATAAGACTGAGGAAGTGTGGGTGTGAAGATCTGTGTCATTACCCCTAGCTTCTGGATATGGATATAGAACTGGGGTTATGGTTGTAAAGATGGTGTGTGACAAAGTGGGCCCAAGAATCTGGGACTCTGATGCATGATACAAACCCAACCATAAGCAGAGCCCAATTTCAGAAAGAAGCAGGTTCAGTATCATCACAATGGTCTCCATTGCCTTGGTATCATCATAACAGTCTCCATGACCTTGATATCATCACCATGGTCTCCATAACCTTGACAATCACAACAATCTCCATGACCCTGCATCACAATGGTCTCCATGGGCTTGAGATCATCACACAGTCTCCGTGACTTTGACGTCATCACAACAGTCTCTATGACCTTGACATCACCACATCTCCATGTCCTTGATATCACCACAATGGTCTCTATGGCCTTGATTTCATCACAACTGACTCCAGAGCCACATCCCCATTACTGAGTAGGGCTTGAGAACAAAGACTGCTCTCTAACCTAACCACCCTCACTCTTTGCTGCTCCCTGAAAACATTTACTAAACATCTGATAGATGAACAGCTATCAATAATGGAAGCACCCACAGGCCATCAAAGATTCAGGCTCAGAATTCTACAAGCTTCCAGAGGGTTTATGGGGTAAAAAGGTTTCTATCTTGCCCCAAGCTAGTTAGATGAAAGGCCTTTTGCTTGGTTTCTTGGAAAGGAGAAGCCTGGTGTGGAAAGATCGGAGTTAGATGAGTAGCTGGAAATTGTCAATGGCCCACATTTCCCTGAACCACGAATTCAGGGGGCTTCTTCCCTTTATGCCCAGCCCACACTCATGCAAAAACATGGCTCTTCATGCTCCCTCTGCTGGAAACTTCCTTGGTGTACGGATGCCTGATGTCTGAGAAGGTTTTGAAGAATGAACCTTCCTGCTCTGCTGATTGGCTCTTGCCATGTTTTCAGTGGTCATCCTTCTGAATGGCTTTAGAGAAAGGGACATGGAGCTTCAGGGCCTCAGTTTCCACATGTCTAAAATAGGGTTTATCTGGGGGTGCTGGTCGCTCACACCTAGAAGTCCTAGCTGCAGAGAAGACTGAGATCTGAGAATCATAGTTTTAAGTAAACCGTGGCAGAAAAATTCATGAGATTCATCTCTAATTACCTAACAAAAAGCCAGAAGTAGAACTGTCAAAAAGCCAGAAGTAGAACTGTGGCTTAAGTGCTAAAAGCAAGAGTACAGGGCCCTGAGTTCAAGCCTCAGTACTACCACAAACACAAATGAAACGGAATGAAACATTAAATAGGGATGATGATTTTTCAAAAATAGCCACATCACATAGGTGGACATAAAGATGGAGTGACGTCATCCATGGAAACCCTCAGAGCAGAGCCTGACCTGGGGTGACTGCCCAAGAAACGGCAGTGATTGTTTGTCTTGCAAGGCTTTTCCAGGGGCCTAGTAGTCTTTAAATCATGCAATCTTAGCCTGGTTGTTTTTTTTTTTCCTTCGTAGACATTATCCAGAGTAGCAGATCTTGTTTAATGTTTTCCTGGCTTCCTTCCCTCTGTTTTCAGTCTCTGGGGAGGACAGAAAGGGAAGGACATCCACAAACACCACTTCTGCACACTCCTCGGCTTAATGCAGCACACACAACTGAAATGACTTTATGTTTAGCATGCATGGGTACTTAATATATGATGTGGGGAAAAGGAGGACCACTCAACAAGTAGAGCTGGGAACGTGGGCTAGTTAGGAAAAAGGGAGTTTATTTCTGTTTTTAACCATACACCAAAAATGTTACAGATGGATCAGAAATGCCTTCCCCACTCCAATATTGAATATGTCAGCTTCACAATGAGGAATGCCTTCCTAAACACAAAAGTAGAAGATGTACAGATTTGACCACATAAAATACCAACCCATAGAAATTACCCAAAAAAATGTAAGTTCAGAGAGTTACTGTCACGTCAGGCTAAAATGTTTGTAACAAATATAAGAGCTCATTATCCTGTCAAGGTTTTTTCCACCTTCTTATTCACTTTGAAGAGCTCTTTGTATATTAAGGAAACTAGTACATGTAGATATGCCCACCTATCTACTTATATTCAGTATTCACAATCTCACAGAGACTTGCATCCTCTTTACCCTTAGATTTTAAGTCTAACAGTAATTATAAGCTGACTTCACGACATATATAGTCACCGTTAGTGTCACCTGTGATCTCAGCCTTCCCACGAATAACACTCTGCTGAAGAACTGCTCGTTGTCCAAGTTTTAATTGAGTGGGATTCCAACAACTGTAGATCTATATTCTCCAGTCTTAAAGTAAAAAAAAATAGAGTTGAAAACTACTTGTATTGGAATTCACACAGAAAGCTTCTACTCTGAAAGCCCCATCTGTTTTCAACCCAAGTCACCAACATTCACTTAATGCAGTCAGAGGCAGAGGCAGGAAGCCCTGGCATTTGATGACTGGCTTCACAGCTCCTGGAAGGCACTCTATGATGACATCATTCTCCATCACTGTCTCCCTCATCTGCAGCCTGTATGGCAATGTGCCCAAGTTCCTCCATTGGTCCCCATTGTGTTTCTCAAAGCTGGGCCCCTGGAATGTCCGCACAAGACTAGAACACGTAGGCACAGAATCCCATGCTACTGATTTCGTTCACTGAATCTCTGTGGAGTTTTTATTTGTTCCTGGTACCTGTGGAGAAATAATGAAAAATTAAAAAAAAAAAAAAAGATAAACACAAGTGGTTTGTTAAAGTCATGAAGCTGAACTAAGGGACAGGAAGGTCAGGACGCTAAGGGACACGTGGATCCGTTGGAAATGACTTCCAGGTCTAGATTTAGAGAAGGTTTCTGGCTCCTGAACAAATTTGTCTGCCTATAAATTTCTTGATTAAGGGAAAGGCCTCTCTGCCAATAGACTTTCAATTCAGCGTGTCCTTCATGTGAGCTAATACCACATTCAAACTGGGTGACACAATATGTAAATTTGAAATTGTGCTCATAGCCTGCTTCCAAGAGATCAATTTATTAGCTCAGGTGGGAGATGGAAACCACCAAGGCTGTATCTAGGGCACTATTTGCATGTTTATTCATTGGAACTGAAGGTGGAAGTCAGGAGCCTTGTCTGACTCCACGCTGCCACTGCCCTGCTTTCGTGTTATCAGTGCTCCTTTTAGGAAATTGCCGTCCGGTACTTCTTTCTGATGATGCAGCTCGGGTTCCATGAGACACCACGGAAATGCCCACAGGAAATTCCTACTACAAGTTGCTGGCATTATACATAAGCCAGTTGCTTCCCGTGAGTATCGAGGACATCCAAACAAGGGCTTTAGCTTCTATTCAAAAGGACGTCTTGGAAACCTGAGCCTGATGCTTCAAGAACTGGAAACAGAGATGTGCGGACAACACATGCCCTTTGAAATATGCTCCTCGCTTCCTAAAAAATTCTTGATATTCTCTTCCATTAAGAAAATAAGCTTATACATAAGCCAGAAAAGAAAAGGCCCAAGGTTTCTTTTTACTTTCTAGAACTTTCTTGCCCCAAGCAAGGAATCTATTTTCTTCTGTGTAGATTTCCCCCTACCAAGTAAATAAAGAGCTCTTTCTACCAGAAAGAGTCAGAACAAAAAGAAAAAGACATTAACCTCTTTCATGGGTAACTTTTGTTTCTGTTTTTCCCTTTACCCAGAGTGAAGATCAAGACAAGAAAGTGCTCTTATTGTTCCTATCTATGTCTGGTGTCACTGTTCTAGTTCAAAAATAGTGCTCTTCATGGGTCCTGGCTTTGTGTGGGTATCTCTGCTCGGACTTTCCCTCTTGTGTGGTCCCGGGCTTTATCCTCTGCCACAGGGACAGAGCCTCTTAATGCTCAAGGTTAAGGCTACCGCTTTGGTCTTCTCTTGCTCCTTTTGGGCATACAGTGATATCTCTTTCTTCCCCTTTCCCTTAGCCTTCCAGGGTGTTATTTACAGGATGTGTCCGCAGATACCTTGGCTGCCATATTGCTCACACATGATTTCCTACTGCATCTTCTCCCTCCCTCCTTCTCCTTCTCTCCATCCTTCCCCCACCCTCTTCTTTTTGTATTCCGTTGGCCCTTCCAATGCTTTTATAATTAATTTCTCTATTAAATCTTTCATTTGAAATACTTCGATTTCTGCTTTCCTGACTGGATTTCTGATACAAATACAACTTTCATTGCTGTGTCTGACTCAGCGCCTCAGCCTTGGCCTTCCCTCTTCCTGCCTCCTGTGAGAACCACTCAGTAGGGTGAGAAAATATAAGCCTGAGTAAATCACAAACACCAATTAATTAATAGCTAGAAGCTATTATCTGAGAAGGAAAGGCGTCTGGAGGCAGTAACAGGCTGCGCTCCTCCCGACCTCTTGCAAGTGATGCCATCTTGAGTAAGGTATTTTGTGCTTCCATGGGTCCCCATGGAAGATGAAACCTAACTACCAGTACCACCAAATGTGAGACCTTATTTGGAAAGAGAGTCAATGAAATCGAATTGGTTAAGTAGATAAGGTCTTACTCACTTAGCAAGGCTGTTAATCCACTCGGGTGTTATCAGAAGAGATATAGACTGGAGAAAGCTACACAGTGACAACTGATAGCGAGGAAACACAGCTGCACAGTAAAGGATGTCCAGGACCCGCAGCCACCTCCAGAAGCTAGGAAAAGCCTGAGACAGATTCGCCCCAGTGCCGGCCCAGCCTCAGAACTAGGAGAGAAGACCCTTCTGTAGCATAAGGCAGCCTGGGGACTCTAGGCTCAGTCTCCTCCCCTATGAAGGTGCCAGAGTCATACATTCTGGAGATCTGAAGATGAAATAAGGAGATATACAGGACGCATCTGACAAGTAGGGGGCAAAGGAGACAGATGATTACTAGTGTTCTGCCAGACAGAGGGAGCTCATTCTCCACAGCTCTTCTTCCTGGCAGTGTTTCCCAAACACTGCCATATACATGCGCCATACCAGGTACTACATGCATAACATACAGATGCCATGGACCCACACACACACTATCTCCTACTCACACTAATCATGTCACACCTCACACACAACATACATGCACCCATACACACCTTATTCCTATACACACATGACTCCATATCACACACACACTACTTATTTTAAATGACACATGTGCACATCATATTGCATACTTACAGCATACACCACACACACACACACACACACACACACACACACACACACACACACACCAGTAGGCTCTGTATGTAGCAGCAAACTCAAAGGCACTTCTGTCCTTCCTTCCAGGACTTTGAGGATGCTGCTTTCAGCTGAGCTAGGGATACAGGGTCCTGAATCCACCAAATCCAGCCATGGCCTGGCCCTGGAGCAGAGATGGTTGGAGAACACCCAGCTTCTAGCGTGGCCCTGCCCCACCTGGAAACATTTCTGCCTGTGGCTTTCACATCTGTGACCTTAACTTGAAACCACAAGGAATTGCCAGTTATTTTTTTAAAGTTGAACAAAAAGGGGCACTTGTTTTATATTTGCCGAAGTATTTGCACATAATAGATTAAAATGATTCTAAGTTTGACCCTCTTATGAGTGTCTGTCTGTCTGTCTGTCTCTCTTTCACTCTCTTGTGGCAGTAATAGGGTTTGAAATCAGGATCTTGTAGTTGCTAGGCAGGCACTTTACCACTTGAGCCATGCATCCAGCCCCTTGGACCTTTCGGTCATTTCTCACATTTGTGGACCATGATCCCCCTGTTCACACTTACCCCTGGCAGCTGAAATGCAGGCATGTACCACCAAGCCTGACATCTTATGGGTTGTATTGGAGTTTCAAGAGCTTTTTGCCTGGGCTAGCCTTGAACTATGTTCCTCCTCACATCTGCCACCATGCTCAGCTCTGAATTTTCTTGAGAAACAAAAGTGAAGAAAGGTTATTAAATGACAATCCACCCAGAGAGGAGCAGAACGGCTTGGTCTGGATGAATCTGCAGGCCCGTGGGAAGCCTGGGGAGCGGGGAGCCTGTAGCACCCCCCACGTGGCAGCTTGTGCCACGTTCTCCATACCACTTGGGAATACTTGAAAATGATTTTAAAGGAAGCAGGTAACTTTCCCAAGTGTCCATGGAGTGCAAATGAGAAGCAGCTTTGCACCCACGAGCAGCAGGAGCCGGGGCTGCGGGGGAGCAGGGACGCGCCGATCTTTGGCAAGGCCTGGTTCCTGGCTGCCAGCTGCCCAGAGCTTAACTTGGAGCTGACACTGACCAAAGATGCTACGTGAAAACTAGCATTTGGAGCTCCCAAGGCTCCCCGTGGCCTTGTTGGGGAACAGATCTGGGCTCTAGGATCAAAACAGAACTTGAGGACTGACCTATCTCCAGCTGAGTCATCTCACCTCGAAGCCATTACTAGTCTCTCCACCAAACATGGAATGGAGAGAGAAAAGCAGTCCCTGGGAACTCTAAACAGCACCTAGAGAAAATCCTAAATTACAGAGTTCTCACTCCACAATGAAATGCAAATTGTAATTTTGCCTCCTCTAAAGGCTTATGGCCTGGTTTGATTATATCCAAAAACCTTTCTCCAGCCAGGCTTCTGGGACAGACTGAGAAGGGGACAGACCGGCTGTCAGCTCAGTCATGCCACACTCCTAAAATCTGAGAGAGAAGGAAGGAAGGGAACAGACTAGAAGAGAAAAAAAGAAAGAGGAGGAGGAGGAGGAGAAGACAGAGAGATATGGACAAAGGCAGAGAGTAAATGGGAGAAAGGACAGGGGGAAAGATCATTTCTTTTGATCCTTTTTAGCATGAATTCTCAGGTACTATGTGCTAAGTAGTACTGTGGAGAAAATGAGGGAAGGAGTAACCATGTTTGACACAAAATGGACTCATTCCCTTACTTATGTAACTGTAACCCTCTGTACATCACCCTTACAATAAAAGAAAAGAAAAAGACAAAAAGATGGAACCCTTATGCTTCAATATTCCCCACCCACTCCAAAGAAAAAAGCCACTGAAAGCCATTTATTTAGTCAAGCTCTTAGTTCTCTGCCACTAACAAAACTACAGGATGCTGGGAGGCCCGTGACAGCAGGAGAGGAGGTGGGGGCGTGGAGGTGGGACAGAAGAATTTGTCCCTGAAAAGACACTGGTCAAGCACCCCTTCATCCTTGAGGGCTCCCTGCCCCCCAAGTTCCCAATGAGCACCTACATCCTTCAAAGCCTTTGAGGTCCCACTGCCTGGCTCTCCTTCATGAGCCCGATGTCCATCCAGTTTCCCCAGGTTCCCAGAAGATGAGATCTTTCCCACATTGGGCACCCAGCCAGAGCTCAGGGCCTGAAACACAGGAAGTAGACCTGAATCTGGTGAGTGAATGGGCCTGAATAACACAGACTGGCCAGGATCTGTCTTCTAGAAAACTCTCTGTGACTTTTGATGTACCATCATTCCCCTGTGTTCAATCATCTGATGGTCTTGGAATATGGGGGAGGGGGAGACACCATAAAGGAATCAAAGGAGCGTCCATTGGGAGCCATTCCTGCCTTATCCCTTAATGGTGACTCGCTAGTCCCTCCCTTAGTCTGATTCTTTGTTCCGGGCCCCAGTAAGCTCTCCAATTGCCCAGATCTGAGGCATTCTCCTCCTGCCTCCAGGCATCTGGTGCCACCTCAGCATCATGGCTGGGGCCCTGGAACCAGGTGGCAGTGTGGGGGGCCGGCCTCGTTGCCTGCTTTTCTGAAGGCCTTGCCTGAGCCCTCTCTTCTCCACGGGCGTCCACCTGCAAGGACTCAGCCAAGTTCTGTGCAGTTCCTTGACTGTCTACAGCTGTCTGGACCCCAGGGACTCCCCGGCTCTGGCCTGGGCTGCCTCTGATACTGCGTCATCTCAACACCACGCAGGAGGCAGGGGACAGGAGCGCAGTCTGCAGCTGATCTGAGTTGGGCTGGAGGAGCAGGGTCCCAGAGGAGGTGAAGGAGAGAAAGGCACAGGAGGAGGAAAGGCAACCAAGGATACTGAGTGCCTGGAATGTAAGTCCTGCCGGGTTGGTGTGGGGAGACTGGACAGGCCCAGCATTAAGAATTTACCTTGGGGGGCTGGGAAGGTGGCTCAGTGGTAGAGCGCTTGCCTTGCATGCTCGAGGCCCTGGGTTCGATTCCTCAGCACCACATAAGCAGAAAGAAAAAAGCCGGAAGTGGCGCTGTGGCTCAAGTGGTAGAGCGCTAGCCTTGAGCTGAAGAGCTGAGGGACAGCGCCCAGGCCCAGAGTTCAGGCCCCACGACCGGACCAAAAAAAAAAAAAATTTTACCTTGGGCAGAGGAGAGCCATTAATGAGTTTTGTTTTGTTTTGTTCCGGTCCTGAGGCTTTGAACTCAGGGCACTGTCTATGAGCCTCTTTGTGCTCAAGGCTAGTGCTTTACCATTTGTGTCACAGTACCACTTCTGGCTTTTTCTGAGTAGTTGATTAGAAAAAAGAATCTCATGGACTTTCCTGCCTGGACTGGCTTTGAACCAAGATCTTCAGATCTCAGCCTACTGAGTAGCTAGGATTAGAGGTATGAGCTATAGGCACCCGGGCTATTAATGAATTTTAAGCAGAGGAGACTCATGGATTGATTTGTGTTTTGGAAAGATAACCTCCAGCTTTGATGTTTTTAGCTATAGGAGACTGCCTAGGTTAATGCATCACTATTCAAAGGCCCTGTCCAATACACACCCATTCATCAATACTCTCTAATTTGCTATCTAGACATCCAGGCGCTCAGAGTTATAGGGCTGGGGAGATAGTCAGGTGTACCACAGGCACACAGATGGCCATGGAGAGGAGCTCTGAAGGAGTCTGTGTGGCCCTCAGTCCCAGTGTAGGTGTTCTACCTTAAATTCCTAGTATGAAATTTATTTTCTCCATAAGTCATCTGAGAGTGTTTTTACATCTGTTTCATAACACACCAGAAGCAGACTGCTACCTAACTCGGTCTAACAGGCGATGGTGAATGTAAAGCATTTGATGAAGTTGTTACTGGGTAAACCAAGAGCATGTGGTCTGCACAAGAGTCAGACATCCCAAATACTGGTGATTTGCTGCAGTTTTTAATGCACTGTCAGCGAGTCAGGGGGTGTGCATCAACTGTCACCCCTCAGTTAGCCCTGCAACCACCAAGACACGGGCTCTTAAGACAAACTGCCTGGCTCTGATGCCAGCCTTATCATTTACATGTTGTGCATCCTTGAGTAAGATCCTGCATGTGTATCTTCATTTATAATAAAGGAATTATAATGAAATTTACATAATAAAGGTGTTGTCAGAATGAGTTGAATCAGAGGCTGGGAAGGTGGCTCAGTGGTAGAGCACTTGCCTTGCATGCCTGAGGCCCTGGGTTCGATTACTCAGCACCACATAAGCAAAAAGAAAAAAGCCGAAAGTGGCACTGTGGCTCAAGTGGCAGAGCGCTAGCCTTGAGCTGAAGAGCTGAGGGACAGCACCCAGGCCCAGAGTTCAGGCCCCACGACCGGACCCAAAAAAAAAAAAAAAAGAATGAGTTGAATCAACCCAAACCACAAATGTTATCTCTCTCTACTTAGCATCTCCTGGGATAATAATTTAAGCCCCAAATTGGGCTTAAGTGTGTGGCTTTTCCATAAACTCACTATTGTTTTTTGTTTGTTTGTTTGTTTTGTCAGTCGTGGGGCCTGAACTCTGGGCCCGGGCGCTGTCCCTCAGCTCTACCACTTGAGCCACAGTGCCACTTCCAGCTTTTGCTGCTTATGTGGTGCTGAGGAATCGAACCCAGGACCTCATTCATGCAAGGCAAGCACTCTACCACTGAGCCTTCTTCCCAGCCCTCACTATTGTTTTTTAGACCTTTTATATCAAAGGAAAAGTATGTTCCAACAACTGTGAAGCTCCCATTTGTACTTCTTTCCAGCTTGCTTCCAGAATGCCTGTAGGGTCATAGCATAGTGTCCATTCCTATCTCATTAGTAATTAACATGTTTGCAGGGATTTCAGATTAGGTGCCTGATAGTGAATTACTCTGATTGTGTGATGTGAATTAAACCAAAGGCATTTGCATTCCCAGTTTCTAGAATGTTCTAAGCACTCATTGTTTGGTGGATGAGTAGTAATATTAAGGGAAGCAACAGGAAGTTCTAACTGGGCCACTTTAGACCCATTATTGTATCACAGGCACCCCACATTAACAATCAGCCTTACATAAAGAGTAGATACAAAATGATCTCATGTAATTTACTGAGTGCCAGCCTTAAATCATACTGTAAGGATGAACACAGACCTGAAATCACATCAATTAATTCTGGCCATCCGATCAGATCCTCTGCCAAGCAATCAACTTTAAAAAGCACTGTTTATAAATTTGTGTTAACCTGGCTTAAGACTAAATCTAGAATTACCAAAGTGGCCAATTAGAGGTTGTTACTTGACTTATTAAAGTCTTTTTCAGTGAAATATCCATATATTTCAAGCTCCGGCTGTATGCTCAAATGTTAATCAATTTGCCAAAGTTTCCTTTTTTTTCAAGCATGCACCCATTTCACAAATAAATCAAGCTTTTAAATATTGCTTTTAAAGTTCAAGAACAAATTCTAAGAATGAGTCTAGAAGATGACAGAAAACCCAAGATGAAAGAAGAGTAAAGTGGAAAGAATACGAAGCAGGACATAGTGGTGCATTCCTGAAATCTCAGTATTTGGACCACAGAGGCAGAAAAATCACAGTTCAGGTACAGCCCTGGCTACTTAATGAGATCCTATGGGGAAAGAGAAGGGAGAGTAGAAGAGAGGAGAGCTAAGCCAGGGAGAGGAAGAGAAAAGAGGGGAGATGAGAGGAAGGGAAAGGGGAAAAGAGAGCGCGGGAGAAGAAGGAAACTAAAGATAAAAAAGGGGAGGGAGGCTGGGTGCTAGTGGCTCACGCCTGTAATCCTAGCTACTCAGGAGGCTGAGATCTGAGGATTGCGGTTCAAAGCCAGCCCGGGCATGAAAGTCCGTGAAACTCTTATCTCCAATAAACCACCAGAAAACCGGAAGTGGCGCTATTACTCAAGTGGTAGAGCACTAGCCTTGAGCTGAAGAGCTGAGGGACAGTGCTCAAGCCCAGAGTTCAAGGCCCACAACCGACAAAAAAAGGAGGGGGAGGGAAGGAGAAGGGGAGGTAGACAAGAGGAGAGGAGAAGACAAGGGAAGAGGGGGAGGGAGAAGAGGGGAGAGGAAGAAAGGGAAAAGGGGGAGAGGTGTCAAGAAGGTTCAAGCCCAAAGTAATCAAGATGGGTGGGAGAGCCTAACAACAACAGAAAGAGTCTGTGGTGTTCATCCTAGCTTAAGAGGATAAAGTGAGGCTATACTCACTGGCTAACCGCTCATTAGTAGCAGGTACCAAAGAGAAAGACGTTTCTTAGCTCTCCAATGGTTGGACACCAGGCCAGTGACCACTCAGGATGTTGCCCATAAATGACTCAAAGATGTCCAATTGTCCTGACCTCCTAGCTTGGGTTTTCCTTCTGGTTCTTCATGGTAAATAGCTCAACCTCTGACTCACTATGATTCCACCTTTCTCATTTATTCTTGGCACTCTAGAACCTGAGTTCTCCTCCCTCTGAAGTTTTCCAGGCAACAGGCACCTGCATTAGCCTGCAACCCCTTGGCACAGTTCTGAAAATTTCCCCTTGTTTACTGCCTTTGTAAGGCTAGCAGGGTTGGAAGAACACAGGCTTGCTGGAGGAATGAGGGTTCCTGATCACAGTAGAACACTTAGTTAAGACCCCTGTTAACCCTTGTTGAAGTAGCCTAGACACTTAGATGTTGGCTGAAATCCAATACCATTCATTCTACCGGTGTTTCCTCAGTAGGCCTCAAGGGACGTCATCAGATGCTCTCCTCACACTCAGACAGAAGCCTACAGAGTATCGCATGTTTATACTGATTTACTGGGCACAGTAATAAAGACTCAGAAGTAATGTTGTTGTTGCCTTCCTTTAAAGTAAATCTCACTACTAGAGGAGCAGTTCCTCCACCAAGCACACTCTGAAGAATTCTGCACTTGTGGCAATTCGTAGGTGGTTTAATAGCTATACTACAGACTGACATTCAGTGTCAATCTGTGAGATGTTGCTAGTTCTATCTAAATGAAAAGGCTTCTTGTTTAGCCCTGGTTGACTTGCTTTGTTTTTTTTCCCCTCCCATTCATGACACAGTGTCTTTGCCTATCAATCAATAGGAGGAGGAAAGCTAATATAATGAAAAGCAGAGTCAAGATCAAAATAATCTGAATAATTAGTATCCCTTGTTAGTTTTTGATTGGCGCCATCCTACATTTATGTTTAAGTGGATTTGGTAATGGTTCATGAATGGCCTATCAGCACAACCCAAGTCAACACCAAGGTGCTAATGTAATTCACAGCCACAGTAAGAGAAACTTATTGTCCAGGCCATGCCTAGAGTATATACTCAATTGAAAATACTACATTAAAAGAGAGTCATTTCAGACTCAGTTATATACAGAAAGTGGCTGGACAGGAGGAACCCTACCTTCAAATGGAAACTGAAGGAATAAGTATGCCTAGTTGTCAGAACAACAAACTCTAGGACAACAGAGAACCAATTCACCTTCAGTACACAAAGGACTATTATCATGGGTTCATTGTATAAGACTTGATCTCTGTGTTCAACGTCTAGAGGATGGTCCAGAGCATCACAGTGAAATTCCCTTCAGCATAAGGACCTCTCTCAGTTTTAGGTGGTTTGATGGCGGAACAGGTTATCCTTGTAAGTGGTCGGCCCCCACCATGGAACCTGTTCAAATGGATGCTGAATTCCAGAGTGTCAGGGAAGAAGGCGAAGGGTGACACCAAAGGATGCTGAGATGTTTCCCTGGCAGTTTAAGTGCTTTACCAACGTACAACCGCCCGGCTTGGAAGAATGACAACCGAGATTTTCCCTCCTGACCTCTCTGGATGTCTAAGAATTATATCCTTGGCTTAACTCTCTACTTTAGTCCCAGGTCAATCTAAATGTGCGCCCTGAACCGCAGCCTGTGAGAACCCAGGCTGTCTGGTCCCATGCCTTTCCTCCTCAAGTCCATGTGCAACGCTTTCTTAGTGCCACAAGAAGCCTTGATCTGATATGTTGCAACAGATTCCTCTTTTAGTTCATACTAGCCAAACTCAGTTTCTGATACTGAAAAATCAGTAAATAGCCCAAACCCAATCTAGCATCCTTTTACAGTATAATATCACCACAAAATGGTTCAAGTTAACTTGGTCATAACTTTAAAATCGACTTCTTTCCTAGTCTTACACATTGATCTCTGGATTCCACACACAATGGAGCAATCGAACAGAAATTCAGACTGATCTCTTAGTAATTCCTCTTCCAACATGCTAGCTTTCTAAAAGAACCCCAAAAGCTGTTGAGAATACATCCATTTACATTTTAATCCTTAAAGAATACGTGTCCTGCAATGCACATTGATTGAGAAGGCAATCCTTTATTATGCAAATACAAATTTCTCTTTGAAATATTTCACTAAGGAACCAGGTTTTTGTTTTTGTTTTCTAATACCTGTCATTTCTGGACTAGAACCAAGAAAATAGCACAGCCACTAAAAGTTCACTTGTTGTGCAGCTGGTCTGGCAGTTCATTAATGGCTTTATTAGGCTGGAGGATGGGAGGCCTTCCAGAGCCAAGTTTAGGAGTCAGTTGGGTTTCCAGGGTCGGGTGCCTTGAATGAAGCTCAAACATCAGGCTGTAACTCCCCAAATTCCTAGCAAGGCATGGCCTTCTGTTTGGTAAGTAATGGCCTCATGTCTCTTGTGAACAAGCCCTATTAAGAGATCAAAGCCATCCTCTATAACCCTGTTTTGATGAGTTAAGGAAAAATGATCCAGAAACATGAAGATTAAATGTCCTTAACCCTCCTACCCTCTTGGGATCCAAATATTGAAAAGAATGTGCTGGGCCAAACTATATTTGGGATGTTATCAGTCCCCTAACCATGTGGTGAACACAGGGCAGGACTCGGGTAAACTGAGACCCATCTGTGTCTGCCTCTCCCTAACTGGTCCATAGTGGAAAGGGAGCTGTGCTGTCCTATAGTCTCTCCACTTGGAGCCATCTAAAATTTGAGTTGCTGCTATGCTTTAAGTCACTCATTACGAATTGGCTCTGCACAGCTGTAGACATCTCATAGGGCTCCAGGCTCATAAGTAAACACAGCTTTCTCTCATGGGGGTTTCTATAACACATCTAACATCAAAGAAGACTGCTCCTTCAGTCTGCTTCATAAATGTGCTACGAATAGGACAACAAGTAAGACCACAGGGGCTTTTGCTTGTCTGTTTATTTTGATTAAGGTGCAATTCACATACCATAAAATTAACCATTCTAAGTGAACAATTCAGTGGCATTTACCTTCCTAATGCTGTGGTTGCCATAGCATTGAGAAAGTACTAAATCATTTCCATCCCCAGAATGAGCACCCCATGTCCATCGAGAAGTTATATCCCAACTTTCCCTCTCCACAGCCCCTGCTTGTGTGGAATATCTCTCTTGGACACATCTTGAAAATGGAGTTTGAAGGGGTGTAGTTCTTGTGTCTAGCTTCTTTCACTGAATAGCATAGTGTTGAGGCTTGGTTATATTGTAACATGTATCAACACTTCATTCCTTTTTATGGACTAATACTATCCCATGATATGTATATACTCTCACAAAAGTGTAGAGTAGAAAGGCATTCGATTTGTTTATCCACTTATCAATTGGCGAACATTTGGGCTGTATCTACTTCTTCTGTATCTACTTCTGTATCTACTAATATGAATACTACTGCTGTGAACATGTGTATGTGTTTATTTGAACATGTATTGATTTGAACATCTGTTTATACTCTTTTGGAATACACCTAAGTGTTCAATTGCTAAAAGACAATCTGTTGCTATACAGAACTGTAGTTGTAACACACCCTAGATATTAAGAAAACCAGTGGTCAGTTTCTCTGAATTGCACTACAGCTACTAGCCAAAATTTTCATGTGCCTGCACTACAAAGGGAACAGCAAAAATGGAGGAGCCCGTGATTGCTAGAGGAACTGGTCTGACTGTGAAAAGGGTTACAACAGTTACTACTGCCACTGCCATTCAAGAGCTGGAAGAGTATTCATGGGATCTCAAGGCTCACTTCTTTGAGTGTCTCTGGTTAACAAAGCAAAACCCAACATGGGCAGATGGCCAAGGACTCAAACTCCTTGGGATTAAATATTTGGGTTGCCTTATAAAGCAGACTCAGCCAAGTGAGGTGCTGGTAAAAGGCACAAAAGTGTAGAGTGGAAAAGACATGCAGCCAGCCTTACTGCTGTGGCCAGTACAGCATAGCAGACATACTTCTTTGCCAGTCTTTCTCAGGGTGAGCTTGTGGGTAACAATCTCCTCTCTTCTGATTTCCATAGGAGTAAATTTTTTCCAAGTTACAAATCTGACTTCTGGGAAAAACACACAGACATCTTCCTCCTCTCTTCAAATATACTCAGTCTTCCAGCCACTAATTGTCAATTTTTTATTATGTGATAGACACTGTTAAATGTTTCATGGAAATTGCAGGAAACAAAATAGGCAAAGTTTCTGCCTCCCTAGAGATTCGTTGTGGTAGAGAAAGATATAATACCTAAGCACATAATACACTGCATGGTAACAAGAACTAAGTAGAAAACTGAGAGAGATTAAGGAGAGTGCTACCTTAGCCCTTGCCAAAGCTATCTGGATGAAGACTCTACTGAGAGGAAGAGGTGGAGCCCGGGACTCCCAGAGCAGAGCAATTCAAACAGAGCGAGAAGCAGGGATCTTGAGGAAGTGGTGACTTTGCTTGAGGAACAGCAAGGAACCTGGATGGAGCGATAATAGGAAGGGTGGTAGGAAGGAATGGAGAAGTAGTGAGGGCTTCGTGGTCATAGTAAGAACTGCATAAAACTAGTAAACCTGATGCCAAAACCAAGTGAGGGAGTCCACATCAAGGAAATTACAGTTCCAGTCACAGAGAATATGAACGTCTTTATTAGAAAACTGATAGCCTAGGAATGCAAGAATGGTTTGGAATGGAAATATAGTCACTAGTAATGACCATTTTCATAGGTCAAAGGAAAAGAACCACATAATTATCTCAATAATTACTGATAAAGCATTTGATTAAATTCAACATTGATTAATGATTTTTTAAATTATAATAGATTAGAATGTGACGTTAATGAAAGTCTTTAACCATGAGATGCTAGTGACTTACACCTGTGTGATCCTAGCTAGTTGGAAGGCAGAGATACGGAGGATTGCAGGTTAAGGCCAGCTTGGGTAAAATAAGTTTATGGGACCTCATCTCAACAGAAAAAGCTTTCCACCAGTTATAGTGGAAAGAGGAAACAGGAGGATCAAGTTCTGTGTCGGTTTGGGAAAAAGGAAGACCCTGTCTCAACGACAGCCATAGCAAAAAGGACTGGGGGCATGACTTGAGTGGCAGAGTGCCTCTTTAGCAAGCACAAAGCCCTGAGTTCAAGCCTTAGTGCTGCCAAAATAAAAACTAAATGAAAAGACAAACTCTCTGATCTTATACACAGTTTTACAACCACATCCTCAAACAAGCAATATCAGAACCATTTCCTCTAAAATCAAGAACAGGACAAAAATGGCTACTCTCAACATCTCTCCGGAGACCAGTCACTAAGACAAGAAAAAAGATGCGCTAAACTGGTGCAACTATATCCACGGTACCAACACCACTTCCTATCACAGTTTTCATTCAGTTGTGCAAGAAAGCCAAAATATATATCCTCCCCATCCCCTCATATGGTTCTGCATTATATAAAACACCTCTAGCTTCATACAGCCAGGAAACAGTCTGGCAGATCCTTCAAAGCTGAAACAGAATTACCATATGACTAGCAACTCTACCTCCAAAATAAAAACATATGTCCACCAGAACTTGTATTGCACATAAATGTTCACAGCAGCATCACTTATTGTAGACCCAAATAGAAATCATCCAAATATCCATCAACTGCTAATTAAGCAAAATGTGACGTATATGCATACAATGAAGTACCAGCATCAGTTAAAAGGAATGACATGCTAGTGCATGCACCAACATGGTTGAACCCTACAAGCATTGTGGTAAGTGAAAGGAGCCAGGTTCAGAGCAGCACGTATTGCACGAATCCACTGGTAAGATATTCATAATAAACTCTTAGAGACAGAAAGTAGATTAGTAGTAGCTTCTGGCTTAGGGGACCAGAGTGATAGAAGGGAAACAGATAAGGGATGATGGGAACAATATAGAGCTGAGTATGGTGATGTATCTGATCAATAACTCAAAATCTTCTTTTCACAGTTCATGAAAAGAAGACTAAGGTATGCCTAATAAAATAAATCTATGAAGCCAGGTACCAATGGCTCATACCTCTAATCCTAGCTACTCAGGAGTCTGAGATCTGAGGATTACAGTTTGAAGCCAGCCAGGATAAGAAAGTCCATGAGACTTATCTCCAATTAACCACCAGAAAACTGGAAATGTCACTGTGCCTCAAAGTAGTAGAGTGCTAGCCTTGAGCAAAAGAGCTCAGGGAACCTAAGCCTTGAGTTCAAGCCCCACAATTGACAATAATGATAATGATAATAATAATAATAATAATAATAATAACAAATTAATTTAATTAATCTACAAAAACTGAAAAGAAAATGAAAGCGAAGGAACAGAGTGGATTCCTTCAAAGATAGGTTCATTCTCAATTCAATTTTAAATTATACATGTACTTTGTTTTTTAAGAACTGAATTTAAAATGCCATCGTGACTCACATATAATTATTTTAAGTCCTAAAACAATGACAATTTTCTCCTCTGCTGGCATTGCCTGGTTTTTGGTAAAGCTGGACCCCAAGCCTCTTACGACCACAATGTAGACACACACCTGTCATTCACAGCTGTGCCACAGGATACCACTCTTGTGGCTTTGCTATAATAGACTTTTACTCCAACTGAGGTGAAGAAAGAATAAAAGGAAATCTAATTTCTTTACAAGTAGCCACATGCAACTAGTTAAGGTTTAGTATCCAAGTCTTATCTTGTTACTTATGACTAATTTTGCACATTAAATATTAAAAGTATGTGAACTTTTTATTCATGGCATTCCAGTACCAAATCAAAGCAATATTGGGAATAGTTTTAAAAGTCCAAGTTCAAAAAAGCTCAAAACAAGGTCCACTGCCAGTTAAATTCTCACAGGAGCTTTCTATGTCCGTGTGTGAAGCTAGTTGCTATTTTTATAGAGCAATGAGAAGTCTGTGATGAAGTCTTTGATGAAACTGACAAATAATGTATTCATGACTATTTAAACCTCTTTAAAATGATGTTTTTAATGGTGACATTCTATTTTTGAAATGAAAGTGTTGAGTAAATTGTATTTTAGTTTATCTTTGACTTACCTAAAGACACTTTATTTGTATTTCTAGTTGAATCACAACTGAGACTTATACCTGACACTTGAACTTTTCTGACCATTCCCAGAACTCAGTCCCCCAGCCAGTAATTAAATTATTATAAATGAACAACTATGGATTTTTAAAAATCTGCTATGAAAAGCAAAAGCATTCTTTCTGTCTTGTGAGGGAATAAAATATAAAAGCATCCCCAAAGGAATAAAATATTAAAAAGTGACCATGTTCATGACTTCCTAGTATATGCAAACAGCAAATGAATAAATTATAAGATCTCAACAGGACTGCAATGCACTTAGGGAGACACAATACATTCACATGGAAAAGAAAACACTTTGATGAGGAGTATGTGCTGCTGGCTGAATATTTATGTTCCCACCCCCTAGAATTCCTATGTTGGCATTATTAAGATTAATGTTACAAAGTGGTCATGCCTTAAACCGGCTACCAACTGCTCACATCTATAATCCTAGATACACAGGAAGCTGAGATCTGAGAATCAAAGTTCAAAGCCACCCTGGACAGACAAATCTGAGAGATTCTTATCTCCGGTTAGCTAGGGGGAAAAAAAGCTGGAAATGGAGGTATGACTTTAGCAGTAGAGCCCCAGTCATGAGTGAAAAAGGAAAGCAATAGCAAAAGGCCTTGAAATCAAGCCTCAGAATCTGAAAGAAAAAAAAAAAGAGGTAGGGTCTTTGGGAAATGACCAGGTCATAAGTGCGGTGCCCTCATGAATGAGACTAGAGTCCTTATAAAAGGGACCCCAGGGGGCCTCCCCTCTTCTGCTATGGGAGGACCTAATGAGAAGGGGCTGTCTGTGAAGCAGAAAGTGATCTCTCACCACACACGGAATCCCTTTATCTTGAACTTCTCCAGACTTGGTGAAATAGATGCCTATTGTTCTATACACCTATGCTATTAGCTCTATTTTGCTTCGTTATAATCCAGAGGAACTCAAGAACATGCAGGGGATGGGATATTCACCCAACAGACAAGGCCCCTTAGCACGCACACAGCTTATGTTACATTATAAGCTTGTGTGCACAGTTGTGGAGACAAAAACTCACACATTTTCTAGCAAATAGTGAGTGGCAAGGAAGAGTAGGGCTCATCGGAAGACCCATAAAGGGGGAGAAGGGGACCCCCAACCCATTCTACCTGCAAGGAAACAAACACTGTGAGATTCTGGCTCTCAGTGCCTCTGTCCCAGTTCATGACATTCAACCCCAGCCACAGGTTCCATCAGAGTGGGGTTGATGCTAAGGAGGCCGGGGGGGGGGGGGGGAGGAGTAGGTCCGTGTAACCCACAGGGATGGGAAATACCTGGGAAGACGGGATAAGTGGTTAAAAGGTCATATATTTGCAAACTTAACTAAAATAACCAGAGTCTTAATTCAGGATAATGGTTTCCTAAGCAACAGAGAGATTAAAGCCACAATAAATTATGGCCACTCTTATCAAAACAGAGCGGTTACTGTTTTACAACAGGGAATTAGCACCCTGGTTGTTGGCTGCCAAACACAAGTCAGTGAGGGAAAAACCATCAGGCCTTTATCAAAGGAAAACAGAAAACCTCAACCAGAGTCCAAGGTCCAAGAAGACTGAGGTCCCAATTTCAGAGTTTAGAAGACAGAAGGCCTCACACCCCACCTCAGCCCAGCTCTGTCTCACTACTAGCAGTATCTTGCTGGGAAGCTCACTTTACCACTGAGCCTTTGATTGAACTCTTTGTAAAGGAGACACGTGAGGCTCCGTGAACAACTCCCAATGGGTTGCATTGCTACTGTGCTCTTGGGTCTGCCTTTAGTTAGACGGCTAGCTCTTTGAAGAAGGCCAAGGAGTTTATTGCAGTACACCGCCCAAGATTCAAGACTCCGCCTGTACAAGCTGTGACCCATTGTCTAAAGAGGAAGAGGTGGATTAAGAAGATGGCAGAAGATGGAGACCATGATCAAATACTTCTGGTATACCGCAGAACTAGCACAGTACAAATCCCTAGACATGCCTTTTGGCAAACACTTGAGTTGTGTCTTTAAAAAAAAATTTGGTCTATCATGAAGAAGAGCTGATGTTGCAGTCATGCATACATCTTACATGTATGGACAAATACATAAGAATAAATCCTACCTCAGAAGCTTACATGAATGTTAACTTTCTAAGAAGCTGTCAATTGGTTTCACTAAACTTTCCTACCACTATACATTCTCAGCAGCAAAAACTGAGAGCTCTGTCTACTGTCTCTTCTTGTGAAGATCTAGAATTATCTGATTGTTTAGGGTTGTTCGGCTTCGTGGTGCTAGTTAAAGCCAGTCTAGCAGGGACACTGGAAGCGCTGTGGTTTGTATTTGTGTGACAGCTGATGATAAGGGATGCCTCTCTCTTGGCTTTCATGGCTCCTGACAATCTTTGGTGTCCTTTGGCTTACAGATGCATGGTTCCAATCTCTGCCTCCTTCACTTGGTCCTCTTCCCTTTATTGTCTCTGTGTGCCCTCACCTGCACTTCATGTAAGGATATCAATCACTGAGTTGGAGGTGTACTCCAACCTGGAATGACTTCATCTTAACTAACTACACATGTGAAAACCCTATTTCCAAAGAATGTCATATTGTATAGCTCTCTAAGTTAACATGAATTTTGGAGAGAGGACAATATTTAACCCAGTACATCATCCCCTAACAAATAATATTTTGCAGTTGTATTGCTTATTTTCTAGATCCTCTCTCTATGCAAATGCTCTGCTATAAAGTATATGAAGATTGGGCTTTCCTTCCTTCCTTCCTTCCTTCCTTCCTTCCTTCCTTCCTTCCTTCCTTCCTTCCTTCCTTCCTTCCTCCCTCCCTCCCTTCCTTCCTTCTTCCTTCCTTTCTTTTTCTTTTGTCTTCCTTCTTTCTCTTTCATTTCCTTCTTTCTGGAAAGAAATCTGGAATCATCTGGAACTTGTTAAGGCCCACCTTTTGTTTTCCAATTTAGTTTTAACTTGTTTGGCTTATCTGCTCATACATTCATGAAGATTTAATACCGGGCAAAGTTGAATATCACAAATTACTACTTCATAGTAAAATAAAGCAGAACAAAAACCAGAGCAATGCCTGGCACTTAGGAGACACTCAGCATTTAGTTGTGTAACTTATATATAACTGTAATATGGAATAAATTTAAGGTGAAGACACAATGTGGTGTGAGGGAATCGGGAGGTGGGTGAAGAAGGAACATTCCTAGAATGGAAATATCCCAAGGTGGAGAAGTGGGGGAGAGAAGGCAGGCTTTAAAAAGAGAATGAGCAGCCTAGTACGCAGGAGGAGAGCCAAGAATCTATGTTAGTCCAGAAACTCAGTAGAGGACATGTTTCAAGGAAGAAAAGGTCGACTTGTGTCTGATGGATACACAAAGCAGAAGAAGAGTGAGTCTTTAGCCACATGGAATCACTAAGGACCTTGAAAAAAGCCAGATTGCTGGAGCTGGGGACCTGAAAGTCAGATCAAACATACAAAAATCCTCATCTGGTTGGAAACACACCAAGACAAGGATAGTGATCACTACTGGTGGCTAGAAACCCTGGTATTGCCACTGTTTCTTCTGACTATTCATCTTTAGTGGATGAATAGGTGCTAATCTAATTCAAACAACTATCATCTTAAACCATATATAATTAAGTAGAAAAAAATCGTCTGGAAAAAATTAAGGTTCACCTTTTGTTTTCAAATTTATTTTTACTTTGTTTAGCTTATCTGCTCATTCATTCATGAAGATTTAATACTGGGCAAAACTCAATATCACAAATTACTACTTCATTTTTTCTTTATTTTGTGTCAGAATATAGATGATTTTGATAACGCATGTAACGAATTCCTTTTTATTCATTTTGTGGTTATTGCCAACTGAACTCCTATTGTTGATGAGTTTGACTCCTTCCCATTTTGGCCCCTAACAAGCCAACAACAGAGCACTGTATAAATCTAAGCACTGGGCGAACCAAACTGACAGAGCCAGAACAATTGGGTGAAAGTAAATTACACAGAAAGAGTAGGAGTGAATAAAACAGGAAAAACCCTGTGGAAATTCTGGGAAACTACACAATGTTTTCTTGAGGAGAGATTTTTTAAACTTTTTCTTCATACAAAAAAATTGCCAATGTTTGCAACACTAAAATCAACAGCTAGAGGCTATTCATTTTCATTAAGTCATTGGTTTTGTTTTTAGAACTCAGTGGTTACTAAGTTGTTTCAACAAAATCGTGAGCATATCTTTCCTAGGCAGTGACCTGAGGAGCTGTGCCACCATTGTGTATAGCCATCCAGTTGTATAAATTGAGAACTTAAAAAATTTTAATACTCGCAAGATTGTTTTCTCTAACCCTCTGCCTTTTGCTCAAACCTCAGATCTGGCAATGGTTCTGGTATATGTGTATGTATATTATATTAATATAAATATTATATATATATGTGTACATATATATATGTGTATATATGTATAGATATATATGTATATATCCCTGCCATAGATCAGTAGTGATGCAGGCAAAGGGTTTCAATTCACACTGATCACTCAAATTCAGTATCTAACTGGATCTTAACCCAATACCGAGAAAGTAAATTCTGCCCTTTTGCCCCACATTAGTCCCAGCATGATTCAGAGTGGCCTGTGGAGAGAGGAGTTCCAGGGAGTCTGGGCCATTGCAGCCCAAATGCCCAGAATGCAACAGAAATGGAGAACCACTTCAAAACCAATTTGTTTCCACCCTCTGCAGTCCCACCCTCCAAATAGTGAGAGAGCTCTTCATTATTTTCAAATGGATATGAGTTTCAGTAGCCAGGGTCCTTGTCAAACCATCTGTCCCATTGGTTTTTCCCTTTGAATAGACTTAACCCTATTTCTTCCGGTTCTCTGACACATGATCAGTTCTTGTTTCTGACAGAAAGATAAAAACAAGGTCCAGCAACACACTTGTCATAAAGCCACAGTACCAGTTCTCATTTCCAGGGAGGCCAAACCCCCTTCTGGCACGTAAAGTTGCTAGTCTGGTTCTTTAGAGTTACAACATTAAGTTCATGCTGAGGTATGAAGAAAACCTCAAGCATTTCTTATCTCTTCTGTCCAGAAAACAAGGTGAGAATTCCATCCAGGTAAGGTCTTTAGAACACAGTCTTTTCTGTAAGAAAGTGTAGCCTGCTTTATCTCTTCCTTAACACCACCATATATATATATATATATATATATATACACACACATATATATACATATATATATACATATATATATATGCACACACACACACACACACACACATGCATGCATGCATTTTGGTTGAAGCACTGAAGCCCAACATTATCACACCTAGGAAAATCAACATGAACTTCATAAGATCTAATGTTATAGCCCATATTCAAACTTACACAAGTCTTCAAAGTATTTTATAGAGTTATTTTAACATGCAGTTGAGGTTGATATATTGCCTTTGATTTTCATGTTTCTTCTAATATAGAAGAATTCCCTGATTTTATGTTTTATTTTGTTTTTCTGTAAATATTTTGGAGATTTTTTTTCATCTTTAGGTCTGTCCCAATTGCCTGTTGATTCTCTCCCTCATCCTAGATCTGTCTGCTTTTGCTGGTGTTGAGTAGACCGGGGTTAAGCACTGGGCATGTGACTATCACACAAACCTTGAAACATATTTACAGCATTGCATCAGAAACAGAGTGTGTTACATGTCCAGATGTTATATTTGATCATTCTGTAGCTAACTTTTTTTATGTCCATACTGGAGCTTGAACTCCAGCTCTGGGTGTTGTCCACTAGCATTTTCATTCAAGGCTGGTGCTCTACTGTTTGAGTCACACTGCCACTTCTGGCATTTTGGTGGTTAGTTACAAATAAGTCTCTAAGACTTTTCTTCCTGGGCTGGCATCAAACTGAGATCCTCAGATCTCAGCTTCCTGTGCCTGGTGCCTGGTCAATACATTTTGTAAATAAAATTAGCAAATCACACAGTGACCAAACCTGCCTTTTCAAATCACCTCTGTATGTGATAAATCCCAGTGCATCTCCACACAGTTCCAAGCACTGGAGCAGCTGGAATTTCTTAGTTTAGCAATAATCAATATCCCTGGGAAGGGAAGGCTTTAATCGCCTTTGCTGAAGCCATCTTGCAAGGAAAAAACCTCAACCTTCACAAACTCTTGAGTTTACAAACTGGATTCCAGATTGAAACAGACTGTGAAGAGAGAAGGCAGCAAGCTTGCAGGTCTGGCCTCTCTCCTTGTTTGGAAGTCATTAGAGCCCTGGTCCAAGTACAACTCACCCAAATGGGGATTGAATTTTGCCTCACTACAGATTTAGACCCAATCAGAAGTCCTGAGGTCATAGGGTTTGTGGGGGAATGGCAGGGGATGGCTGTTCATATTTTAGGAATCACTTCTGAACAGGGACTGTCCTATTGCTGAACCCCAGGGCAGCAGAATGAGGAACGAGCCTCTTGGGGTGGGAATGACGACGTTTTCAACTAGTTAGGAAGAATTGAGGGATGGAAGGGAGAACGGGATATTGTGAATGTACCTTGAAATGATTATAATCATTTCCAGGTTGAAATTTTAGATTGACAACATTTTTCACAGAAAAGGAGTAACTTGTCTGAGTAAATGTTATGCTTGTAAACTTGATCAGGCATTATTATGATCGGCTGTTAGGTATGGGATGCTTTGCCTGTGAGCCATTCCGGCCTTCAGCAGGTCTTCCTACAGGCAGTCTCTGTTCTCCTGGCTTAGTGGATATGTCAGTGCATGCAGCTCCTTATCACCACTTCTACGTTGTTGATAAGAAAATGGGCTGAACATTCAATCAGTTCGAGTTGCATAGGTATTTTTGAGTTGCATAAGCAAAACTGCTCTGAAGTGAACTGTCCTGTCCTCCTCTGGCAACAGCAAACTACTTCTTGGGGGAAAGACCCTAATCAATATGAAATGTGAAAAGAGTTTTGTGAACTTGAGGCACGACATGAAATCGTGAAAGACTGACCTTAATGAAAATCTGTTTTTCAGCTGCCATTTCTGTTTGCCAAGAAATGAACTGTCCTCGTAATTGAATTTGAGAGTCATCTTTTGATGATACATCAAATTACAGGCAGGTAAATGTGATCTGATGAGCAGTTGGGTTCAAAGCAAGACATGCTTGGTTCCATTGTCTGTAGACATAAAAATCTGCATACTCTTTGGAAATCTCCCTGGCAGTGGCCAAGAACATACTGATCTCCAAGCAGGTCAGGGATGAATCTGGGGAGAGAGAAAGAGTAGGGCAAGGGGAGGGGCTTCTCCTTTAATTTTAAAACAAATTCCCCTGGTGTTTTGCACTACATGGGAAAATGGTATTCATGTGACAAAGTGAATTAAAGGGCAGGCCTGTGTTCATTCTCCTCGGCTTTGACTCTGAGGGACACTCCATTGAATGCTCTAAATAACGATGTACTTGGAATCGCCTTGCTGTGAACTACCTGACGAGTGGCTTGTTTTGTAGAGGCTTCAGATTTATTGAGACAGATTACACCCCAGTGTGTAAATCACTTTGTGAAAGTAAATCAGGCAGTTTTCCATAATTCTCTCAGGCCTCTGGGGTACAATTTAATACACTAAAACAATAATTTACTATTAAGTGAGGCCCTTGGGGTGGCTTTTTCTTAGGAAATCGTCTTCTCATTGGGAGATGGATTCATTATGCTACAATAAAAGAAGCCTCCCTATTTTTCTGTCTGCTCTTGTCATTCCTTGTTTATACATCCAAAAGGAAAATGTTCAGGCTTCAGGTTCGGAAGGTTGAAGTTCAATTCCTGTGTTCCTGGCAGAGGGAAGGCGTTATCTGTTCTCAGGGATAATGAGGAGACGTCAGAGAGAGGACACACATCTCCTGGCACTGGATCAGCAGAAGTTCCCCCCTTCAGCTATCCCAGCTTCAGGAGATGCTTTGAAGAAACGTCAGCCTTGTACCCTGGCACTCTGCTTCCTGACAGAATTGTGACTATCAAAGCTTGCTTCTCTAAAACATATAGCTTGCATTTTTATTTGATTTATGATGTGGCCATCTTTTAAATGTTCTCAGATTTCTCCTTTGCAAAAAAATAATAATCACAATAACCCATTAGTGCCTTAATCTTCAAGATGAAGAAGTAGGACTTGGAAGGATAATATTTAAATATTTACCAAAATGTATTGAAATGCAGATGAGTCATTTGAGAATGAGTAGCTTAAGTTTATTGAAAAAATTAATTACTTTCAGGCTTTGTAATTTTGTGCCCCTTTCATGGATAAAGACAAGAATTCCACCCACAATGCCACTCTGTGGAACTTAATATTCAAGAGAGGATTTAGATGGTTTGAGATGAAATTAAATCACATGCTTGGGTAGGCTGCATTATGAGTGACCTCCGAGCTGCATTCTTGGATTTCCCAGTTTCTGGTTTCCTCCTACATCAGGATGATGCACCTCCCCACTGGCAACCAGTCATTTCCTGCCACTCCAGTGGCCAGTCCCCTAATAGCTCGGTAATCCCTCTTTCACACTTAGACTTGCCCATTGCATTATCAAGTGAACAGGATTTAGACAACCTTTCTCCTTAGGCCTCTTTTTCTCTTGTCATGGCTCTTCTGCTTTCGAATTTAATTTCGTTTTTTCTCAAGCAGTTTCTCATCAGAAAGGACTGTGTAGTACAGTGTACCATGTTTATACATGAGATCAGAATTCATATTCTCCCTAAATAACCTGGATGAATGCCACGGTACAGAAGTGCCTTCCCCGAAGAGTTACGGATTGTCCTGTGTTGCTTTAGAAAACAGATTTGATTATGATAGAGATGTTTAAAAAGTAGATGAAGCAAAACTATACGTAAATTAAAGTTTGCTTTTAAAATTTCCCCGAGTATTTTTTCTGCCTAGTGATATATAAAAATTCAGATCTAACCTATTCCTTCTTTTTCTGAAAACTGGGAATTTCAGTGTATATTATTTATAGCTGAGATTTTTTTTTTAATTCACCAGTCTATTGTGAACATTTTTGCATATCATTAAATGCTTTATAACACCTTTTTTTGGGGGGGGGTCCGGTCGTGGGGCCTGAACTCTGGGCCTGGGCACTGTCCCTCAGCTCTTCAGTTCAAGGCTAGAGCTCTACCACTTGAGCCACAGCGCCACTTCCGGCTTTTTTCTTTTTGCTTATGTGGTGCTGAGGAATCGAACCCAGGGCTTCAGGCATGCAAGGCAAGCGCTCTACCACTGAGCCACCTTCCCAGCCCTTTATAACACCTTTTTAGAGTTACCTATTATTCTATCTTATGGATGGTCTGTCATTTGTTTTTTTCAGATTCTTTTATTTGGGTCTAGGACTACAGTGACATATGTGTTTATGTACTTACATAGGTGTCTTCTCTCCTGGCTTCCTGATTTCTTTCTGTATGTAATAAGGAGGAGGTGTCGTCTGGCAAGATGTTGCTTGGATGAGCCATCTGTATGGCTTCTTTCACCAACAGGTGACTCAGCCACGGACGTGATCTCAGGAATCCCCACGCATTGAGGTCACTTATTTATCAGATGCAACCAAACTCAAGAAATTTGCAAAAAGCCTCATAGTTAGTTCAAAAGCACAGGGTAGAAGCAGAATGCCTAATCTACCCATGCTCCTCCCATGCTATACGATCAGCTCTAGATCATCTGAAAATGACACATTTAGAAACCTGCAAAGAACACACGAGTCTTGATTGCAAATGTGCTCCTGTGCATGCACGTTCACACACATATTATTCAAATTTATGATGAATTAAATAAAATTTACAAGTACATTGTTACTTGAAAAAAAATCCTCCTCATCATATTTTACAGATGTGACTGCAATGTTCCATGTCATGTGACTTAGGTCTAGCTTATCATTCAGGTCCTTGAAAAGTTTCCAGATGAGTTGGGCAGCGGTACAGGCTGGAGAGCAAATCCCCGTGTCTCCAAGGGCTGAGCTCATGCAGGGAGCTGTCTTGTCCCATGTCAAATGCAGTGGTGGTTCCTGGACCCCAGCTATCAAAGTGCTCACCTCTATTTCCTCTTCCCTCTTCTCCCAGCAGTCCTTGCAAGATGTTTGTCTGAAACCAGTGAGACAATGAAATAATTGCTTCATCCTATCTTTTCCCAAGTGTTGCTGCCCCAGGCTCACAACCAAATACTAAGATGACAACCATCTCATTGACATGCCATTGGTCTTTGAGGTCCAGGAAGGTCTTCAGTGCCAAGATGTGTAAAAAAAGCAAGCACCTGGAGACTGGGGTTCTGTGTGGGCATCTAGAGCCCCTTCCAGTGACTCTGTACAGTGAGGAGTCTATGCTGGAGCATTTTCCAAGTCATTCCAGGTGAGACTTACATTCCTATCCCCTTTTGGCTCTTTGTACAATGGATAACCAGCGTCAACACGGCCTCCATAGGACAGAGTCACCTGATGACATCACTTGGTTGGTGTCAGGAGAGACTTGTCATGTTGCTGCCTTGGGAAAATAAACGAGCGCTTACCGACTTAGAGTAGACAGATTCATGAAAGTCTGAGTTGCTTTTAGATTTTTGCAAACAGTTGTAAGCCTGGTATATTTCAAAAACCTAATAATACAGTTGTACTTTACATAATCGCCTTCCCTACCAGTTGTAGAAAACTATAAATAGCCCTCTTAATATGCAGAGAAGTGCTATACTCCAGATGTTCCCATGGTGAGGGACTCCAGCTATAATTTCCACCTATTTCCTTGGAGCTCGGAGACACGGAAACTTGACAAGTACATTCTTTCCTACTCCCTCCCACAGATTCCCACCAGCCCAGCCCCCAAGTCCGTGCTCAAGACAATTCCATGTCCCTTTGTTGGGGAACCCAGACTACCCATAGAGATTCCTGGGCCTCTCCTCCCCCCAAAAGAACTGGTGAGAGAAACTGAGATTTTGCCCAAGCTGTGTCCTGTTTGCCATTTGTTCCCATATAAAGACTTACGGAGATGAGTTGAATAGTGGCTTCCTGGGTTTGGATATTAGGGTTTATTTTCCTAGATGACTATGTTATTCTGCCAACTTATAAAAGCATGAATGGGAGAATCTAAGGGGGAAAACACTGCTTCCATAATTTGGATTCGAATCTTGACCAATATTTAGTTTTACTGTTTTAGGCTGAACTAAAATTAGCAGCACTATTTCCATACACTCATTGTCTCCTCCAATCAGAATCCTATTTTAAGGCATTTTGTCCCTGAATTGCACCTCCACCCCCAAATATCATCTTCAGAGCTTCCATGGATGTAATTCCTTCTAATCCTGGACCTGTGTCAGAGAGGGAACACACTTGTAAACATTTGAACTTGCTGTTACACATTCTTGCACACCCATATACAGTCTTACAACACTATTACACACTTGCACATGCCCTTACACATTCTTACACCTCCCTACACATACATGCTCTTACACACTCAATCACATAAACACAATCTTTCATGCCTGCAATACTTTTACACATTTATACATTCTTACACACTTAAACATGCTGCAGCATAGTCTTACATATTCATACACATGCCAAGTTTAACATGCCAAACCACACTCAAACATAATCATACTTACACATTCTTGCACAAATACACTTACTCTTACACACTTGAACATGCTTTGGCATGCCCAAACACACTCTTACACATTCTTACATGCTTCTACACACGCCAACTGAAACATACCAAACTCTCACCTTCTGGGTTGGCAAAGGTTAGGAGAGTTTAGGAGCTTTGTCAGTCACATCAGTCTCAGACAAGATTCCCAAGGAAGCTGGGGATATGTTAACTCTCCTGTAAGACTGTGGGTCTTTGTACAGCCAGGCACTCTACAGTTGAGTTCGTGCAAATGAATTTCCAAGGTCTACAACCTACTTGGGAATCCGTTGTGAAGTTCTTGAGCTAAGTTTCACCAAGACTCTTTTCCCTTCTCCCTTTCAGACATGCTCTTCTCTGTCCTTACAAACAGGAAGTTTGCTTTGTATGAGTGCCTCAGAATAAGAAAACTAGAGCAAACCCAGAGCATTTGAGACTACTATTTAAGCAAATAGCTAGAGTCAGGAAATTGCTATCCTACATAATCCATGAAAGCACAGATTTTTAAGTTGTGCTTTTTAGACCAAGATAGGTATTTGGACTATTTTAACCATCTTTTACCTCCTAACTACTAAGAGTCTTTGCCTCTAAAGGAAAAGCAAGCAAGAAGTGAAGCTGTGTACAGAATGCAAGTCTCTGTGCTTCGTGCCCACAGTTTTTTGTAGTCTATCTGGGTAGATGTGACTCCACAGATAATGCTGAACACATTCACTTGAGTCCAGGATGAAAAGTAGATTTTTTTTCTCAAGTATAAAGTCCAAATCTAATTCAGTTGAATGGTAAGACAATGATGACTGGCTTTTTATTTTTATCAATTTGTTCATCTAAAAGATATTTTCCCATAAGTTAACTGAGCTTAATCAGTAGCCCCAAGGTCATTCCCAAGGATGTAAAATCCTTGGTTAGGTAATGAAAAAAATGCTCCTGGCAAAGGCATACCAAAATGAATAGTATTTTGGGTTTTCTCATGCTTCCTGGTAATATTGGGTGAAATAGCATGCCTTAATGAAATAATAAGTCAATATAATTAATCATCATTTACATCTTAATAAAACTGTTTTGGTTATATTATCCCCAAACAGAATTTCAATGACTCTGGTGACTGAAGAACACGTCTTTTCCTTTTGAAGGCATGGCTGTTGATGAATTTGAACAAGGACCTTCCATTGTCAGCTGACAGATTACTAACTATAATTTTTGATTATGGATTATTGAGTAATTTGGGGATATTCATTGGGAGAGACAGAAGAATTGAGTAGCATGACTGTGGGAAAATGCCTGCCATTTATTTATGGCCACAATAAGTTTTAGAATTTGCAATAGAAAAGAGACTAGAACTAGAAATAGAACTGAAGCCAAACCCTTTCTATTCTAGCCATAATGGTCAAGTGTGGACAAATTTCTCCCTATGAGAGCCAATTCCAACAGTTTTACTTTTGTCTGAGACAATTATGTAAGAACATTTGAAATACATTTATATTGTTTTAATCAACTGTGAAATCATAATAATTACAGTGATCCATCAATCCAGATAAAAATCAACACCTAACCTCTTGTGGTCACTGGCTAAATGGTTTAAAAATTCTAATTTATATGCATAGTTTTGTGGCAGAGAAGCTCACGGGTACCAATGATTACTTTGAAGCTTGCAGATATCATAATGGGATAATGCTCTGTGGGAGAAGGAGAATGGAAATGTGGGTTCTAGAAGGAAAAGGAACAACACAGAAGTTCTGAGAGTTTAGCAAAAGTGTGGTTCAGATCTTGCATAAATGAACAACAGTGGTTTTCAACTCTTGCGGTATTTCAACTTCGTTATTTATACTTGAAAGAGTTCAATCTGTAACGTTTACTTTTTGAAGTGTCAGTATTTACAGCATACTGGAAAGTATACTTTTTGTGACTATCTTAACTTACAATGAAAAATTTAAATGTCAACTGAAATGTATGGGGAGAGTGTCTTGCTTTGTTTTAATTGTATGTAAGCCACAAGAGAAAAATTTGGGAAGATTTGGGTTTCCTGATTCTAAAGAGCATGGCTTCTCCTTCACCTGTGGATCTGTTGACTGGTGGCACTCCCCCATGATCAAGTTGGATGGTCTCTTTCCTTCTATGTGAGTGTGTGTAAGCTTACACACATATGGTCCCTTTAAAACAAAGTGTCTTTGTGGACCCCCACCATTGATTTAAACTATTTCTGGAGGAACATCAAAGTCAGGGGTGGTAGGATATTCCTGCAGTCCCAGCATTAGGAGCCTGAGACAGAAGAACTGCGAAGTTCAAGACCAGCCTTAGCTACAAAGCGAGGCTCTGTCTTAAAAACTAAAACAAACAGCAACAACCAACAGATGCTACTTAAAAAGCTCTGTATTTGATCCATTCTATTCAGAGATTTTATAGATATATAACAACGCATTTCTAAATCAAAAGTAAACCATAAAACCAGGGAAGTTATTTACTTTTTTTTATCTAACACTGCCGTGGATATTGTTTGCTGACACTAAATTGCTACTCTCCATGGAGATGAGGATTGATCTTTGTAGCAGCCAGTTTTGCATTTGGTTTGAGTGACTAGGCCTATATTTGCTGGAGGGTGGAGCCTAATGACTTAATAACTCCCTCACCTTTTCTTGACTCAAATTCTCCTGAACCTTTGTGGATTGTGGTCTGAGGTGCTGTCCTGGGCTTCCCCTAGTGACATCTTCTTTTCCACATCCCACTGTGCTTATCTCAGTTGCCTGGGACAATTATCTGCCTCTTGGTGATTTAAAAAAAAAAAAAAAAGATTGCAAGCACATAGGCATGTACCTTACTGCTGGAGTGGGAGTTAGTTTTGGAATGGGAGCTAGTTTTAAAGCAGTCCACAAATGATCTCGGACTCATCCACTTTTATTACATTTAGCATCAAAACAAAGATGAGCCGGGCACCGGTGGCTCACGCCTGTAATCCTAGCTACTCAGGAGGCTGAGATCTGAGGATCACAGTTCAAAGCCAGGCCGGACTGGAAAGTCCGTGAGACTCTTATCTCCAATAAACCACTAGGAAACCAGAAGGCACTGTGGCCCAAGCAGTAGAGCACTCGCCTTGAGCTGAAGAGCACAGGGACAGCACCCAAGCCCAGAGGTCAAGCCCCACAACTGACAATTATTAATTAATTAATTAAAAAATAATAAAAACAAAGATGTGAAAAAATGTGCAATACATATTATGAATTATGTGTGGTTTCCTATCACACCCTCCAACCTCCAGAGTTCTGTGGATGTCAATGAAGATACACACACCACAGTCTCAGCTGCCACACTCAACCTAACCCTGTGCACTGCTTACCAGCTTAGGCAGCTCCAAGAAGACAGGTAGAAAAGAGAGACCATGAAATAGCATTTTCTACCTAAGCCACTCAAAGCAACTCAAAACAAAAACATCTCTTCTCATTTGCTTGCCATGCCTGGCAAGGTGCCTGGTATTTTCAGGAAGCACTAAATATTTTGCTTGTTAAAAATCCCTATTTGTATAAAGGATCCAAGTTATTATGTCACCCCGGGTGGTCCTCTGATGATTGACTTCCTTGCCAAATCCCCTAAGAATAGTTTTCCTGGGCTTAAGGTCTCCATAGATCCCAGCTGGACCTTCTGTGATCACACTGCTGTGGTTCTTTGCAAGGGAGGAGGGGCGCCCTGGGGCTTGAATTCAGGGCCTGGGCTCTGTTCTGTAGGCTTTTTGGCCAAGGTTAATGCTCTACTACTTGAGCCACAGCTCCACTTACAGCTTTTTGGTAGTCAGTTGGAGATAAGAGTCTCATGGATAAGTCTCATGGGTAATTCTGCCTGGGCTGGCTTTGAAGCACACACTTCAGATCTCAGTCTCCTGATTAGCTACGGTTACAGGAGTGAGCCAATATCAGCAGCTTCTGCTGTGTTTCTTAAGCTCCATCATACATGCATTTATACTTATTATATTTATACATAATTATGTATATATATTATAAACATTCCCTGTTTATAATGAAACATATGCTATAATTGGACATATGTATTTCTAAGCTCCTTCTTCCTGTATATATTGTACACATATATGATAAACAATATATAATATAGGAAGTAATAAAAATTTTATATGCCATCCACGAATAAGAAAGTTGTATAATATCTAAGGAATGTGAATGAGTTTCCCAAAGGATTTAATTCATTCTCTAACTTCAAATCCACTTGGTTCTTTCTCAGCCACAAGACAGGGCAGTACACACATCCATCCAGTCTCCTGAACCAGAGCAGCGGGCTTGTGGTCCTGCCTCTTACCCCAGAAGCTCTCATCCAGTGGTGTCTGCTCTTCACCTGAGAATCCCTTGAAATAAGACACAGCTTTTTGTGTGGGACTCAAGGGCTTGCTCTCTCAACTCTCTGACTTGAGCCCTATGAATTACTAATAGGGAAACGCTGGAGTTCTCTCCTGCTTGGCTTGTTCTTTTTCATTTTAAAATTCCAGGACATCCACAGGATTCTAGATCAGAATCTGAACTCTGACAGGACAAGCTGGTGTGGAGCACTGGGTGGAGTCTCAGCAAGGTCAGGGCCTGGCTGGCCGACCTTGAGCTCACTGCACCATGCTGCGCTTCTATTCCTATTAAATAAGAGGATGTTTTACATGAAGTCCAAGGTTCTGAGGTCCCATTGTACTAAAAGTAGTAAGCCAAATCTTCTTCTAATCCAAGAACCAAGTACTTAAAATGTTTATAGGCCTCTCTGATCTATAAAACACTGTCTTGTTTGATTTCTACAACAAAGCCATGAGACCTTATCATATCATATTATTTGTAATGTTGAGCAGGAAAGCAGCAAGAAAGGTATGCAGCTGCTGACCCAGGACCCTTCTATCTCAGATGTCAAATTTCTAAGTTTTCTCTCAACTTTTGGCTATCTGATTAGAAGAGAAATTTCACACTGTGAGCCCATAAAATTCTCTGTCCCCCCTTCATGACCACTTTCTGGTTCTTAGGGCTATGAATTTTTATATTTGCACCACTTATTCATTCATCCATTCATTTACTCACAGGATTTATAGGCCCTGCCACCCACCTTTGGAAGTGCTGTAGGGGTATGTGAGGTGCACACAGATGCTTCCCAAGGGCAGGTCTCTGCTAATTGAGAGAAGACCCACCACTCAACAGGGTATGGGGCTTGGCGGACCAGAGAAGGAGTGAATGAATAAAATAGTAAACAGGATCAATTGTGGGGTTGCATGATCATGACCATACCTCTTCTAGAAAGACTTCCCCTCCAGTGTAGCACCTGACTCAGCTGCCCGCCCACTCCTGTAGCTTGTACCACACTGCAGTTATCTTCCTTCAGCTTTACTTATTTAAAAAAAAAACACAGCAAAGTCACATATACACAGTTACAAACCAGATTGTATCTGAAGGCTGGCAATACATCACACCAACCCCTCCCCTACACACTCATCCTCATTCTTCCAAAAGAAGCCACCTTGAACTCTGAGATGCTGTGTCTGGCCATCACCTTCCATTACTATGTAATCCGCTTACGTGGCTAGTTCTGCCCGCCAAGAAGGGTCACCATTTTAGATATTATTTTGACTGGAAATATATTCCTCTTTTGTTTCAAACACTTTGACAGCTCTGCCATCCTTTATCTGGGCCAGATTTGGAAATTCCACAGATCTTTAGGATTTCCCTCTTTCCCCCCAAACCCTCTCTGAAAGCACTCAGTCGCTGCTTCCTTTTGGCCTGCTGCTCCTTGTGCCTCTAAAACTTCTGTCCTGGTTCCAAGTTTTCCTCCATTCTACCCCTTCACGCTAGTGTCCCTTTCTTGGATTGTGTCTTGACAAGATCCAGAATATAGACCGCCCTGTTTATTTCCTGTGATGGAATGAATAGACAGCAGTGTCTGAGTCCTGGTACATCTGAATCAGTTCTGCCTAATGTTCAAGTTCAGCTGAGTGTCAAATTCCAGAGTGAATTCATTTCTCTCCATATTTAGAAAGCATTGCTTCTCTATCTTCTGCAGCCCATGTAGAGATGCCAGATGCCAGGCTATGTTCTTTCCCTCTGGACCAGCTTTTTGGATCATTTCTGTTTGTTGTTCACAGAAATGTGCTCTGATGAGGACCTTCCCCTGTTGTCCCCAGAGTTACTCAACCTGGAGATTTGTGTTTCAGTTTGAGAAAATGTTTGGTGCATTTTTTTCTCTCCATATTCTCTGTTCTCTCATTCTGAAACTCCTATTAAGTTGGACCTTCAGACAAAACTTTCAATGCCTTTTGGCAAGGAATGGTGACCCACGCTTGTAATCTTAGCTACTCAGGAAGCAGAGACCAGAGGGTTATAGTTTGAGGCCAACCAGATGCAACAGTTCATGAGAACTCTTTCTCAGCCCATAGCTGAGCATAGCTAAACGTGCCTTTTGTCCAAGATAAGTGGAAGATGGAGATCAGGAAGTTCACAGCTCTAAGAGAGTGTAAGCAACAAAGTTTGTAAGACAGATTCCCCCCCCCCACACACACACACATCTCAACAAAAGAAGCATGGTATGGAAGTGCAAAGGTATACATATACCTACATGTGCCTCCATTTAATTTTATTTCAAAATTTCACTGAACTCTCTTCTCCTCTGATGTCCTTTAAATTTGTTGTCCTTTGAGTTTGGTTTATGTCTTTACTATTATAGTTTGAATATGAAATGTCCCTCATAGGCTCATGTTCTGAATTCTTGGCTGTCCACTAGTAGTGTTATTTTGGGAAATTCTGGAAACTTTAGGTGATGAGGAAGAAAAGAAGGCAAGATTTTGACGGCTGTATCTGGTTCCCCTTCCATTCCTCTCCCTGCTTCCTGTCCACCATGAGGTAAACAGGCTCCTCCACACACTCACACCCCTAGTTCCTGTCTACCATAAATGGAACAGTCTCTTCTATATACTCACTCTCCTGCCTGTATCACTGTGAGCCTAGAATCAAGAGTTGAGGATTTTGGACTGAAACCATGAGCCAAAATAAATGTATATTTCCCTATTAGGAGAGGTATTTTATCACAGTAAAAAAAAGTTACTAATATACCATCATTTCATGTGAAAGGTGACAAAGAAGCTATGATAAATACTTGTATTGACTAAGTCAGCTCTGTCTATGATTTCCTTACAGCAATTCTTGCTAATGAATGACAGATCCTCCTTTGTCTTTGAGGAAGGCCTTTCTTGGTGGTTCTCTGGTTTCCATTTAGGGGAATGAGTTCTTCCAGCTATTTGCTTTGTGATTCTTTTATTCTGTTGTCTTTCTTCACTTATATTCTGAGTTAAAGTTGCACAGTCTTCCTGCATGTACATTTACTTCCCTTACTTCATTTGCTCCCTATCTAGAAATGAGTCCATATTCCAGCAAAGCCCCCTAAAGAGCACAGATTACATCCAGGACTCACATTGGGCTGGCTTGGGGCCATCTTCTGGGGCACATCATACTTCAAGTCTGAAAGCAGATGTGCAACTCAGATCTAGAGTCTGCCTCTTCCCCCCACCCCAGGGAAGCTGCGTGTTTCTTACTGCAATGTTTCTGCTGAAGAGAAAATGATTCCAGGAGCTCAGTTGACAGGCAGAGAATGGTCACAGGCATATGTCCCTGGATTCAAACTCTCAGTATCAAAGAGACTGCGGAGTCTTCCAGCCTCCAAAGGGCTTGACTTGGTTTACCACTCTTTGCCCTGGTCTGGTACTTATAGCTTCCATCTCTGCTTACTATTGGAGTTGTCCATATTGTTTCTGGTCCAGAGATTTTTCTTTTACTTAGACTCTGCTATTTCACTGCTTCCATGGAAAGTCATTTCCCATGTACACTGAATCTATTCATGCTATCATAAATGACTCCTGGGGTTCCATGATCAAGGAGAAATTTCCAGAAAACTGTGTTCTTGGTAGCTGAGTACTTTGTAGTACTGGCTCTGAGTCTCTCTTTTTGGGGTGCTTGTTGTATTAAGGTCCTGTGTAGCTTCTTGTCTTGAGTGCTTACATTCTGAATGTATGGGATGCTTATACTCTCGATGTAAGCATTCTAATATTGGCCAATCTGTCTATATATGTGCATAAATATATTTCCCCCTTTATCCCTGGGCTTAACTATTAAAGATGACAACCCCTATTACTGTTAGGAATTGTAAATGAAAAATCTCATTTTGTGCACTCAAGCAGATTCATTTAATCAAGTTCTCCTTGACTTACACAAAGGGAGTTTGAAGTTCAAGTTCATGCTTTAGAAGGCTTTCTGTAGGACTTTTTTCTCCCACACTGCACATCAAACTGACTTTTTATTCAATTGCTAATGATGTTGGGATAATTAAGATAAGGCTCTGAAACCTTGCATGAAGACAAATAGAAATTACATTTATATAGTTAAAAAGAAAGAATTGTCAAAGTGGTTATTTCAAGGAATGCATTAAGCACTGTGTCAATATCACAGTTTCAATCCATGCATTTTTCATAATGTAGTGTAAATTGGCTCATCCAAACAGAACAAAACAAAAAACTAAAGAAAGGAAAAGGAACCTTAATTGTATGTGTCCTCTTTTGGGAATAAAGCCTTTTTAAGTTGCAGCCCTGTAGTAAAATTAGAGGGTGCTGGGCTTGTTTTCTGTTATTTCCTTTGCGCTGAAAGGTTATTTAAGGTTTTAACTCTACTGAATCTTAGCTTTACTATATCTGGGTGGTGTGGGAAGGAATTTAGAAATAGGAGTGAGTGGGACAAAAAGCAGGACAGAATGCAGGACAGATCTGCATAATAGACAGCAGCCTGGGGCAGGCTGTAGGCTCTATCTCACAAATGTGGACAGCTTCACCATCAGTGGTGTCTTGTTGGAGATGCAGATTCGCTGGTCCCACCTCAGAACTTGACTCATAATCTGTATGTTGATGAAATCCCCATTCAGTTGTGAGACATACTTCTTGAAGGATCAGAGCTGAAATAAATATGTTATGAAGGAGAGAATGACTGCTGGATGCCAGTGTAATCTTAGTGTAATGTCTGTAATCTTAGCTACTTGGGAAGCTAGGATTGTAGTTCAAATCCAGCCTGGGTAGCACAGTCTGTGAGACTCTTATGTCAGTTACCTACAAAAATCTAGCAGTCGGACTGGGAAGGTGGCTCAGTGGTAGATAGAGCACTTGCCTTGCATGCATGAGGCCTTGGGTTCGATTCCTCAGCACCACATAAGCAGGGGAAAAAAGCCAGAAGTGGCGCTATAGCTCAATTGGTAGAGTGCTAGCCTTGAGCTGAAGAGCTGAGGGACAGTGCCCAGGCCCAGAGTTCAGTCCCCACAACCGGACCCCCCCCCAAAAAATCTAGCAGTCAATCTGTGGCTCAAGTTGTACAGCACCAGCCTTGAGTGAAAAAGCTAAGAGACAGTGCACGGGCGCTGAGTTCAAGGCCCAGAATGAGAACAAACAAACAAACAAATAGTGAGAGAATGAACTGTTTCAAAGTCACGGAATGGCTATTTTACTAGGCATTGCTGTTCATCTCTGCAGCAGCTGCAGTTTCAATTTGCCTGTGATGAAATTCCTGTATTTGTTCATTTAAGATATTTTGTTTAGGGCTGGGAAGGTGGCTCAGTGGTAGAGCGCTTGCCTTGCAATGCATGAGGCCCTGGGTTCGATTCCCTAGCACCACATAAGCAAAAAGAAAAAAGCCGGAAGTGGCGCTGCGGCTCAAGTGGTAGAGCGCTAGCCTTGAGCTGAAGAGCTGAGGGACAGCGCCCAGGCCCAGAGTTCAGGCCCCACAACCGGACCCAAAAAAAAAAAAAAAAAAAAAAAAAAAGATATTTTGTTTAGTATTGATAGATCATTTTTGGCTTCTTTTCTTAAAAAAAAAACTGAACAATGTTTGGGTTTTCTAAATCTTCTCTAATATATAAACATTTTGTATTAGCAACTGGTTTTACCCTTATTGTTTTTCTTTTTATCTTTGGACTTGTTCTGCTATTTTTTTCTACCTCTTCAGTTAGCTCTCTAATTTTAGTTTAATTCTTTTAACTTCTTATGATAAGCATCTAAGGCTATAAATAGTTCTCTAGGTATACTTTTAGCTGCACCTGACAATTTTATACTCAATTTTCAGCTATAGTTTATTCATGTAGAGCACATCCACAAGTTTAATGTACTTATATGAAATTGTAGATGTATGATGCTTGTTATACTTTTCATTTCTAGTTTGATTGAATTATGATTAAATATTTTAGTATATTACAGTTGGTATATTAAAATTTCCCATCAGCTACCGGGGATTCACACCTGTAATCCTGGCTATTCAGAGGCTGAGATCTGAGGATCACAGTTTGAAGCCAGCCTGGACAGGGAATTTCATAAGATTCTCATCTCCAATTAGTTACCAAAATAGGGGGAAAGCTGGAAGTGGGGCTGTGGTTCAAGTGATAGAGCACTAATTTAGAGTAAGAAATGCTCGGGGAGAGTGCTCAGGCCCTGAGGTAAAGCCCAAGAACCAAGGTAAACATTTTCCATACAGTTGGATAAGTTGGTAGTTTCTGCTGTAATGCTGTTAATTTTTGTTGTACGTATATTTGACATACTGTAATTAGTCACAGTAGGATACATTTTTTAATACAACTTATTTTTCATCATTATTGATTACACATATTAAAATTCTTGTTCCAAACATCACGTTTGTAAATCTTGGCTACATCCTAAATGTTTTTCAGACCCATCGTCCAGTTCACAGTCAGGTGTGCCTAAGCAGCCCACTGATTTATCAATGTAGATTTGTTACTATTTTTATTTGTTGAAGTTCTCTTGAGTTTGATTCATTCTCAAATCTTACTCTTTGTTGACATTTTTAGACTTCCCTTTCAGGTTTAAAAACAGTAGATGCAGTCAATATATGCTTATCACCTAAAAATGAACGTTTAAAACCATTTCTACTCATTTGGGTAAACACATCCCTACTCCTTTTTTTCCCCCCAGTTGTGGGGCTTGAACTCTGGGCCTGGGCATGGTCCCTGAGCTCTTTAGCTCAAGACAACTGCTTTACTACTTAAGCCACAGTGCCCTTCTAGTTTTCTGGTGTTTAATTGGAGACAAGTGTCTCACAGACTTTCCTTGCCCAGACTGGCTTTGAACTGCCATCCTCAGATCTCAGCTTCCTGAGTACCTACTCGTTTTGCAGCCAAATTCTTTCATCATTTATTTGAGGTCTAATAATACCTCAACTATCTAATTGGTTGCTGTACAGTATTGTTGATGTGTTTTTAAGTTTAGTTCTCAGACACAATTCTATTTTTATTCCCAAGGATGGACACTTCATCTGACCAATGTCAGTCCCAAAAGAATTACAGGAGAGAACAATGCCAAAGCTGAGATACTATATATAATAGCCAATACTTATTGAAAAATATGCAAATACTGGATTGAGTACTTGGCATATGTAAACATTAATGGTCTAGGAAACTTACATTATAATGGAGGGACACTGACAGGAATGTGCAAGAAATTGATACCTTGCAAGGGGGAGAGGTGGCAGGTAAGCTCTAACCTGAGCATGGAGCAACAGAGGAACATGGAAACATGTAAAAAAGAGAGTATAATTGAGTTATCTTAGTTCTTTCTAGCTCCATAGCCCCTTTGTGTAGAAATAAATATTTTGTAATAACGAATATTTCAAAATTAAATTCTTAGGTAATATATCTATCCAAGTCCATGATATCTCAAAACTGTATATAAGTGCCCTAATTATAACATGAACACCTATAATAACATTCTAAGCATTGTTTATCAATCTATGTCCAATTAGGAAACCAAACCACTCGAGGGCCCTCAACAGAGGTTAGACGATGTAAGGTTTTGGAAAGGCTGGAAGAGCAAGCTGAAGAAGGTAGGGTTTTTCTAGAATCCGTAACTACAGAGAATCATTACCTCCAGATACTGAGGTAGCCAAAGGGAAAACTTTATCACTTAGAGCCTCTGATGGCCAGGCTACCATAGCGATTCACACCAGAAGGAACTTGGACGCTGGCGAAAATGTCTTCCTTACCCTTTGCAAGTACCCCTCCCCCCACACAAGAACATCTCTTGGCAGATCCCCAAATGAAAATAGATAAGGAGGAATCTGGGAACTGGAACTCAGGGGTTTCCAGACCCAAAGGTAGAGTGCAGAGTGTAGAAGGCATGCACAGAACCAAGAGATCATTGTTTCAATTTGCAATTTTTAAGCATAACACTTTGAAGATATAATGAAGAAGCCAGATGATTGAATCTGCTTTCAAATAAATTGGGCTTTCGTAGAAGGAAGACAGTGTTCCAATAAATATTGTAGAAACTTTCTTCATCTGACATTTGGCAACTAAAAGGCAAAATAGCTGAATTGTCTTGGCTGGTGAGATTTTCCAAATGGTTCAGTCAACATTTCATAGTCAAATGTCTGAATAAACTTGAATGTGCTGTTAGAAAATTCAGTATATGGTAAAAAAAAAAAAAAATCAGGCCAAAAGGCTTTGTGCTTGCTTGTAAAATGAGTTTGATTTTTAGGCCTAAATCACTGTAAAGAGCTTTATTTTGTCCATAGGATGTTCAAAATTGAAGCTACACGGACTGGGGCTGTCATTTGCACACCTTGCACACCCTCACTTCCACCCCCCACTAATTATGACAACCAAAAATATCCTCACACATTTTTTTTTGTTGGTCATGGGGCTTGAACTCTGGGCCTGAGCACTGTCCCTCAGCTCTTCATCTCAAGGCTAGTGCTCTACCACTTGAGCCACAGTGCCACTTCTGGTGTTTGCAGATTAGAGTCTCATGGACTTTCCTGCCCAGGCTGACTTTGAACCACAGTCCTCAGATCTCAGCCTTCTGAGTAGCTAGGGTTACAGGTGTGAGCCACCAGCACCCAGCTCACACATTTTTAATCTCCCCCACGGGGCAGTACTGTTCTTGTCAAGGGTATTGGAAAAGGAAAAGGAAAATTATATGATGTATTTTATAAAAGCCAGGTTTAAAAGTAGTATTACAAAATGATTCCCTTTATTAGTATAAAAAAGGTTTATAAGCCAGGTGGTAGTGGCTCATGCCTGTAATCTTACCTACTCAGGAAGCTGAGATCTGAGGATTCCAGTTTAAGTTCAACATCCTGAGAGACTCTTATCTCCAATTAACCAGCAAAAGTCAGAAGTGGAGGTATTCCCAAGTGGTAGAATGCCAGCTGTCAGTAAAAATACAATGCAAGAGAGGAAGGCCCTAAGTTCAAAATCTGCTATTGGCACATACAGAGAAATGCTTATACAAACAAGAGAGCAGAAGTTTTGCAATTGTCTTCATCCATCCATGCTGCTATAACAAAATCTCATTGGCTGAGTAACTTGTAAACAACAGAAATGTATTTCTCACAGTTCTGGAGGCTACGATGTTTCTGATCAAGGCACTGGCAGACTTGATGTCTGCTCAGGACCCATTGGTTCAAAGATAACATTTCATCTCTGTGATTCAGATGGCAGAAGGGGCAAGGCAGATATCTAGTGTGTATTTCTGGGGGTGATGGGAGGTAATGTTGGAGTTTTGAACTCAGGGCCTCACACTTGGTAGGTGCTCTACCACTTGAGCTATCTCCTAGGCCTTTTTTGCCTTACTATTCCTTGGATTTTTTTTTTTTTTGCCTCAAGTCACCATCTTCATGTGTTTAACGTCTCATATAGCTAGATTACAGGCATGCATGACCACACCTAGCCTCTGGGGCTGTTTTTTATGAGAGCTACTCCCAGAAATGAGGTGCTTGCATCATGACCTAATCACCTCCCTTGGGTCCAGCTGCTCTTACACTGGCAGTGTGGTGCAGGACACGAATATATGAATTTGGAGGGGCGGAGACACAAACGTCCTGCCAGCTGTAGCAGATTTCAAACCCATGTTAACCGCGGTTATCTCCGATGTTAGATCTTTGAGAAATGATTTTTTTCCTTTGCCATTTTTATCTGTTCCTTTAAAGTTATTTATTAGGGAAATTTTAAAGTTTATTCCAGGGAAAAGGCAGAGTTATCAGTAAGCACAGGATCTGTTCTGTCTAGGGTTGGCTGTTTGATGCAAGATCTTGAAATAAGCATTTACTCTCAGAAATGTCCCCTTGCCTCTTACTGGTAAACCAGTCCTGATGCTCGTCTTTCCTTAGGGATGGCGCACTAAGCACTTTCTGCTATAGACAGGTATTGCTGGGCTGAACTAGGACCTGCTATATCTTTTTCTCTTTGTAGCACAGGTTTTTTTCTTTCCTTAAAGTTGGGAGTTCTCAACACTTCGTGAGGTAAAGTATTTCACCAGTATACTTGTATCACAGATCTCAGCCTTGCCCCCTTCCTAAACAAGAGTACCCAACTCAGAGTAGAATCATTGTTTCCCATTCACGGGCCAAACCCAGGAGGAAGCATCAGTGAAGTGCAGAGAGGAAAAGGGACTGTGTGAAGATGTTTGTGAGCAGACAGGTACCACCAGCCCTGCTAAGGAAAACCAATAAGAAGGATGCTGGCCAGAGGTCTCAGCATTTGTCTAATGACTTTCTGCTGGGATTTCCCCCAACCGTGATGTCTCCAACCCCATCAGCAGACTATAAGACCTTGGCCGTCAGATCAACAGGCAAGGGTGTGGTTGTACCTGAATACACATCTCCTAAGCCTGAACCAAGCCTGGGCCAAGACCAGGGATCATTTCCAGATGTGGGCTTCACATCTGGGCCAGCCATCAGAGGCTGTTGATTCGAACAAAGACTGTAAGCACTCAAACAGCCCCAAGGCCCAGAGAAGCCTGCCAAGGCCTGGCGAGCAGATGAGTGTGGAATAGACCTAATTTATGGATTGACGGGGGAAAGATATTCCCTGGTCCACACATGCGCAAGTTACTTTTCTCTCCCAGGCCATGCTTTATCCCAGGGCTGAAGCAGCATGGTTCTGGGATGAGCAGAGCTCTGTCCTACGCACAGGCTCCTGCTGTTAGCATCCCATGCCAGGGCATTCCCCTGCCCCCAATTCATGCCACCTCTTCATTGCTATTTTCTGGCAATGGCTTGAATACAGCGTTTTTACAACTGCATGATTTAGCAGACCTTTGTAGCCCATTCACCCCACATAGTACATTTTCTTTCCTTTTTTTTTTTTTTTTTTGCTGGTTGTCTGTCTTGAACTCTAGGTCTGGGTGCTGTCCCTGAGCTCTTCAGCTCAAGGCAAGTGCTCTACCACTTGAGCCACAGCACCACTTCCAGTTTTCTGGTAGTTAGTTGGATAAGAGTCACACAGACTTTCCTGCCTGGGCTGGCTTTGAACTGTGATCCTCAGATCTCAGCCTCCTGAGTAGCTAGGATTACAGGCATGAGCCACCAGGGCCTAGCTGGAGTACATTTCCTTTAGTGCATGACAATGTCACTTGAGAATTTCCCCACTAAAAGAGAGACAAATGAAGAGAGTCCGTAAGCAATCTCCTTTGGAAGATGTCAAGATAGTTGTGACTGGGAGCAAAATCCTGCATGCCGAGGAAAGGGAAGATTTGCTTTCTGCTAAGGAGTTATGAGCCAAGTTGTACCCCTGCTCCCTCAGAGTTGCATGCTCAAGTCCTGCCCCTCAGTATTTCACAGTGCGATGGCATTTGCGGGACAGACAAGGGACAATGTGGAGGGAGGGAGATCTACAAGCCAAGGAGAGGGGCCTTAGAAGAAACCTAGCCTGCCAGCACCTTGACCTTACACCTGCAGCCTCCAAACTCTTGAGAAAACCCATTTCTATCTTTTAAGCCACCCAGACTCTAGTGCTGTGCTACAGCAGCCCAGGGAGACTCTCCAAGAGATGGGGTCGAACCTGGAGCATGAGGTGCCGGAACTAGGCACCTCACGGGGTGTCTGGCTTGAACGGCTGAGGCAGGCTGTTGGCCCCATGAGAAGTCCTGGCTGAGCTGAGCTTTGTCCTCACTGTCAGTGAGTCACTACCAAGGGTCACCACCAGGCCCCTGTGCTGTCATGGCGCAGCAAGGATAATGGCGGAGTCATGTAAGAGCCGCTGGCTCTCCTCCACACACAGAGTAGGCCAGTTATGTCGCCCAACGCAACACCCAAGAGCAGAGGGGAGCGGCCCACCCACCCCACGCAGCCCCTGGGCTCTTCAGTACAGCTGGCGGGAAGCCTGAGCTTTCTAGTTTCCTTCTATGAAGCTGGGATGGTCTTATTTCATTCTAACTTGAGTGACATGTGGAATAAAAATGTTCCTAGCCATGTTACCTTAGAAAAGATACTTAAACTGTCTGATCCTGATCCTTTTTGTTGTTTTGTTGTTGTTGCTGCTGATTTGTAAAATAAGGATGGTTGTTGTGAAGATGAAATGAGACAAGTTAGAAAAGTTCGGCACTTTCTGTTATTTATGAAGTATTTATTGAACACCTACTATGTGCCAGGTACCATATTATGCTATAATAGAGAGGGAGGTGGAGGAGAGAGAGGGAAGGAGGGAGGAATAAGAAAGGAGGAGGAGGAGGAAAAGGAGGAAGAGGAGGAAAAGGAGGAGGAGGAAGAAAAGGAGGAGGAGGAGGAAGAAGAAGAGGAGGGAGAGAAAGAGAAGGCCCATATTTCAGAAGAGGGAAAAGAATAAAGACAACAAAGTATGGCATTCTAGAAGGAAAAGGTAACCCACAGGGTCAAATGCCATGTGTTTTACTCATTCATGAGGCCAGACTTTGAGTCTGAGTGAGGCAGAACTCTAGGTGAACACTACATCAGGAAGACACTGGAAAGACTGACACCCAGGGAGAACAAGGCTAGAAATACCCTATTTACTGGCCCAGAGAAAGGATTAGGAAGTTTATTTACAGACAGGATCCTGAGTGGGGAGTGGAAGCGGGTGGGGGGAGGTGGGAAGGGGAGAAGAGTCTTCTACTTAAAAACAAGGCATTTGGCAGTTCCTCAAGAAGTGAAACATAGAATTACCATACGATCTAGACTTCTTCTCCAAGGCAGATAGTCCAAACAAGGAAAAGCAGGACTCACACAGCCTGCGGTGCATGAGCAGTCACAGCCAAAGGGTGGAAAGAACGCAAGCATCCATCACTGGCTGAACGGCAGATAAACACCATGTGGTGCATGCGTACAAGGGAATATTGCTCAACCTCTCGATGGAATGGTGTTCTGATGCTGCCAGGCGGGGCCCCGGGATGCCAAATGAAGTAAGGCAGCCACAGAGGGACACACCCTGGAGAATGCCACCTACAGGAGGTAGGGACAAAGTAGAAGGGGGGCTGCCCAGGTGGGGGGAGTGGAGAGCTAGTTAGTACCCTAATCGGTACCCCCTTTGTGCTGAGGTGATGAAGAAGTTCTAAAACTGGACGGTAGGGGAGACGATTCCAGGGGCCATGCTGCTGGAGCACGCCCTTACAAAGGGGGAAATGTCGCCGTGTGTCATTAATTTACCGTGGGAAGGGAGAGAAGAAAAGGAAGGAAGGAGAAAGTACTCTAGCGGCCCTGCAGAGCGAGGGGCGAGGGGCTAAGGCTGGCCTTCCGCTGCCCACCTTGCGTTCCTCACCTCTGTCTGCTGGCTGTGCGTCCATCCCGCCCTTCCCGCTGCTCTGGCTTCTTAGCCTTTGAGCTATCACCAGCGGGGCCGCACGGGAATGAGCAGGGAGGCCCGATGCACGACCCCCCTGACGCCCCCTGCCCTCGGGTGGGCAGGATCCGCTCAGGGGGTCGTGGCGAAGACAGAGTGAAGGGATCCCCAGGGCTTCTGGACGGGGCCTCCAGGCGCCAGGCGGGGGGTCGTGCTGTTAGCACTGCCTTCGAGGAAGGCGGCTCTCAAACCTGCAGACTCTTCTAGCATGCGGTCTGGGCAGGAGACGTGACAAGGACACAGTGAGTCGCGTGGCGGAGTTCAGTGCTGTGACTGACGGGCAGCGCATCGAGTGTTTCTACAAGTCCAGGCGCCCAGCTAAGGCCTTCACCCGGCACCCAGCGGCGCCCTCCAGGGCAGAGCGGCCGGGACTCCTGAGCACTGTCCTGAGACCTCCCCACAAGCTCAATCCTCATTCTGCTCGCTCTGAAACCCACGGGTGGGATCCTTGTTGCACTCTGTTCCCATGCCCGAGGAGCTGCTGGCCGGGCAGGCGGGGGGGGGGGGGGGGGAGCACCGTGACCTCCTGGGGAACACAGCTTCCAGGGCCCCGGGCAGGCCCCAGGCCCCGTCCCACACACACGCTTTCCAAACCCGGACTCCAGGCCCCAAGGCAGACGAGAAGAGCATAGCAGGGGCTACCACATGTTTAAAGCTTTTGTATGGAAGGAAAAAATGGCTATCCTATGTTAACATATTTTACTGAGAAATGGAAAATATACTTTTGTGATTCACATAACAAGAAAGACCTGAATTTCCTAATAAATACGTAATATATTTTACATTATATATATATATATATATATATATATATATATATATATATCGAAGTGAGAGAGAGGAATTGAGGGAAAGAAGGAAAAGAAGGAAAGAAGAAAAAGAGATGGAGAGGGAAAGTAGAAAGGAAGGAGAGAAGGAAGGAGGGAAGGAAGGAAGGAAGGGGGAGGGAGGGAAGGAAGGAAGGAATGGGGGAAGGGAGGGAGGGAAGGAAGGAAGGGAGGGAATGGGGGAAGGGAGGGAGGGAAGGAAGGAAGGGGGAAGGGAAGAAGGAGGGAAGGGGGAAGAGGGGAAGGGAGGGAGGGAAGGAGGGATTGGAATGTGTGTGTATATATATGTATATATATATATATATGATGGAGATGCATGAATAGAAAGAGTAGAGAGGGAAGGAAAATAGGAAGGGAGGAAGATAAGGAAGGAAGCAAAGAAAGAAGGACAGAGCGAGGGAAGGAAGTGATAATGCAGAAGAAAAGAGGGTTTGAGTTGCTATAGATGGACCAAAGTGTGGTTTGGATGGAGATCAAGTGGTTTTCTGGTTAAATATGATGGAATGAGGGAAGGCTGAACGAAGGTACAAATTAGTGAATAAACTAGATGAAGCTGAAATGGATGCTACTGGAGTCTGAGCTCAGGTCCTTGCTTAGAAGGCAAGTGCAGGGAACCTCTTGAGCCACATTTCCAGTCCCAGAGCTGAAAATGATAGTAAAATATAATCAGACTCTTTCAAGCAGTGGCCTGTTCAGAAGTGGAGGAGCTACTGCCATAATTCTCTTCTTTTCTAGGAAGGGTGGACTTACCACAGCTCTCCTTACAGCTGTCTCATTAGCAGCTCCCACGATAGAAGCAAGGTGCTCCACAATAACCCATCCTCCTGAGAGCAGAGCACGCTGAAATGAAAGGGAGCCAGGGTCAGTATCTTTATTTTACAGATTAATAAGAACTTCCCAAACTACTGAAGACACTACACAATATCCTGCATTGAAATACAACTGTAAACCATCAAGATGAACAAAAGAAGAGAAAGAAGGGGCTTCTTAAAGTCATTCTTCAGGATGAGACAGATTACATCACACAGTTCCCGCCAAGGCTAAATTATAGAGTGTGGTGCCATCTGCCCTTGCGTTCTTCCTGTCACTCCCTGAAGCTTTTTATTCCAATTTATTTTAGGAATGCCCAAAGGTGTGTTTCTAATTTTATCCCTCTGTAGATCTTTTTATAGTAACTGAAATCTTGGAAAATATCTGTGCTATAAAAGTACCTCCTCTTCCTCCTCCTTTTTTTTCTTTCTCTTTCTTTCTTCCTTCCTTTCTTTCTTCCTTCCTTTCTTCCTTCCTTTCTTTCTTTCTTTTCTTTCTTTCTTTCTTTCTTTCTTTCTTTTTCTTTCTTTCTTTCTCTTTCCTCCTCCTTTCTTTTTCTTTTTCTTTCCTTTTCTTTCTTTCTCTTTCTCTTTCTTTTCTTTCTTTCTTTCTTTCTTTCTTTCTTTCTTTCTTTCTTTCTTTCTTTCTTTCTTTCTTTCTCTCTTTCTCTCTTTCTTTCTGTTTTATCAGCAACAAGTTTAAGTCTCCCAATTTCCTGCTTCTCTGATTGTAACTCCTGCTATTTCAGTGTCAGCTGCACCTGTGTAGTTTGAAGAAGACATGGAAACTAAATGGACTGCCTGTCAGGTCATTAGCAACACCACTGGTGTTTTCCGAGTCTGTTGTTTAAATGCCAGGGAAGAGTCCTTGCAATGTCTGGAATTGGAGGCCAGGAGTTCAGGTATAATATAAAATGCCATGTAAATAATAGAAGGATCTAAGCCATTTTTAATCTGTGAAGGAGACAATTGATTTTTCCCACTGAGTTTGTTGGGGGTCATTTTTGTGCAAAAAGGAAATTCTCCTAAGTAACCAAAATAAAGTGTCAGCAGATACTGCCAGTACCTGTGCACATCCCCTCCCTCCTCCCTCCAATGCTGACCAGGTCCAGTGCCAACTGCCAGCGCCTGTGTCTGGGTCTGAGGACCTCTTCTTCCTCTAAAGCTCCCTTTGACATCTGTGCAGGAAACTGGCACTACTGATAGCAACCTCCCATTGATGATCGACAGAAGGTAGAGTCTACGCAGCCACCAATTCATTCTATATCCTCCTTTGAAATTCCTGTTGGGAACATGATAGCTCTTATTCTATCCCCTGTGCTTCTTAAACTCAACTTCATATTCCCTATGTCTTGACTCTGTCTTTCGAGTTCTTTCGTTAGCTGTGTCTAAGAAACTGCTTGACCTCATCCACTAAGTGCTTGATTTAAATATTTAAATGATCCCATTCTTTCTTTCTACAAAGTCTGTTTTATTCTTCTTTGTCTACACCTGGTCATATTTATCATTAGTCTCTCTCTGATGGTTTTGGTTTTAAACATATATTCTCTTTTAATTTGGGTGATACTGGTGTTTAAACTCAGGACTTTGTACTTGCTAGGCAAACTCATCACTTGAGTCTGATTCTCTGCTCAAACATATATACTCTTCTTTACGTGAGTCTTTTACTATCTGAAAGCATCAGCGTTTGGTGTGGAAGCTTATTTTGAGTCAGAAGGAAAGTGTCCTTTCAGTGTTTGGGAATTTGTGTGACTGTCAGCTTGTGTTCTCTTGTTTTTTCTGTCTGGATTTCTGGGAGCATCTCAGTCAGCTCAAGTCACAGCCGTGTATGTATAGTTCAATTTTGCTATTGCCAGACACTTGCAGATAGTCAAGGCAACCGAACAGTTACCACCTCTGTAGCTTCCTCTGGTCTCTTTCTATCATCTGAGCCCTAGAACCTTTTCATCTCTGTATCTCACTGCTGCAGTACCACAAAGATACCACATTCCGTTCTGAAGCTTATGTGTCTGTTCCAACGAACCCCTTACCAGCCTTCAAGTTTAGCACAGAGGTCGTAACTATTGAAAGACTGAAGCTGGAGAATAAATTCTCAAACCTCAGCTTCTTTGAATGGGATGCTATCTTTCATCCTTACCCCACAGGATATGGGGCACTCATAAATTCTCAGGGTCAAAGTGTGCTTTGATTCGGTCCACAGGAAGAACACATGACATATTGAGTTCCCTACATAAGACAGTTCATGAAAAGGCCCCACCAGATGGCAGAGACCAGCGAAGGTAAATGACAGTGCTTTCCCACTGTACCAGGCAGCTGGCTCACTGCAACACGATGGCCTTTCTTTGTGCTTTGTCAACCGTGGGTAATGCAATGGAGAAAACCCTTTAGAGAGTAAACCGTTCAAACTTTCCTGAGGCCAGAATGAGGCTGATTTCCTTGGGTATGCCTTGGACTTGACAATTCTTCAACATCAAATGACAACCCAGAAAGCTGTGTAAAGTTTAAAGTCTGCTGTCTGCTTGTTTCTCACTGTCCCATTTCAACCAAACACTCTTGGAGGGCAGTGAGCACAGCACATGGCTTATTTGCATATTTGTCCATGAATTTACACATGCATTTACACGTTCATTTGCCTATCCCTAGAGCTGAATTGACAATATAGTGATAAACAGATCTGAATTAAATATTAACCTTTAAGTTTCAAGTTAACAACGGTAGGGCCACATTTGATACTTAGAGCCACATTTGATACTTGGACCCTAAATGTAAAATATAAACTACTTTAGGATACTAGAAAAAATTTTGATTATTAAAAGCAGTGTGTGTGTGTGTGTGTGTGTGTGTGTGTGTGTGTGTGTGTGTGTGTGTGTGTGTGTGTGTGTAAAATAAAGACAGAAGAGTTGCTGTGCCTTTAGTAGCTCCAAATAGCTATCTTCCCCTGCCCTCTAGTGGATTCATGACAAATTATCAGAATCTGCACTTTGATTATTCTCAAAGACAATTTTCTTCATTCCTCCTACTTTTATTTTTCTCTTTGTTTTTACTGTTGCTTGTGAAAAAAGATTGTTCAACTCAGGATTTCCCCATGCTAAAAATAAAATGTGTCTTTCTCCTACAAAATAGGTGTGAAGTCATCTGACCTTGTGCAGATTTAGAATTTAACTGAGTAGAATTCAGAAAGTGGTCCCCCTCAATCCATGCTTCAAGGCCATTTTTCTTGGTGTAAATACCTTCACTCTGGGGTCCTTTGTACCACAGTTCCATCCAATCCAACAGAAAATGTTCACATCTCCAGATGCATTCCACTACCTGGAACTTCTCAAATGAGCCCTGAGCCTACCTTCACATCACCACCACCCGCAGGCCAAGAGTAGCTACTTATGTACCTTGGTCCTGCCTCCTTCGTAAACACTAATGGTTTGGAGGTCTTCAGTCTTCTTTTTTTGATAATTGTGTTTATTGTAAAGGTGATGTACAGAGGGGCTACAGTTATATGTCAGGTAATGAGTATATTTCTTTTTGAACAGTGTCACCCCCCCCTCATTGTCTCCCACATTTTCCCTTCCTGACATCCCTACCCCCCCCAAGTGTCTAGTGAATATCACTGCTGAATTAGTTCATCCTTTGTCCTACCATTTCTGTGCTTCCCCTCCCCAAATTAGATACACTTACATATAAGCAAAGGGTACAGAAATCAAAAAATGACAAACGGGAGAAAAAATAGAAGAAAAAAAAGAACTGCAAACAATACAATGAAAACCTTTTTGCTTTCATTTCTTGGAGTTCATTTTGGTAAGCATCATTTTATATGATAATATGCACATAGCTATGGAGCCTTTGTGATCCTCTCCTAAGAATATCCTCCTTTGGTCTAACTCTGTGAATGCTTAATAGTCCTGTTTAATTAATCATATCCAAGTGCAATTTTGTTGTCTTTTACTATCCATTGGGTTTTAGATTTATAGACACATTCTAGTTACAACAATGAGGGAAACCATGCAACCTATGTTTCTTAGGTTACTTCACTTAATATAAATTCTTTCCAAGCCTTTCAATTTCCTTATGAATGGGGCAATGCCATTCTTTTTAATTGAAGCAATGAATTCCATTGTGTATATATATCACATTTTCTTGATCCAGTCATCCACTGAAGAGCATCTGAGTTGATTCCATATCTTAACTATGGTAAAGTGCTGCAGTGAACATGGTTGTACTGGTAGCTTTAGTGTGGCCTTGTTTGTGGTCATTTGGGTAAATGCCCAGAAGTGGGATTGCTGGGTCATAGGGAAGCTCTGTGTTTAGTCTTTTGAGGAACCTCCACACTGCTTTCCAGGATGGTTGAACAAGTTTACATTCCCACCAACAATGTAGTAGCATTCCCTTTTGGCCACATCCTGGCCAGCGTGTTATTGTTAGTTTTCTTGATAATGCCATTCTAACTGGGGTGAGGTGGAAACTCAATGTTGTCTTGATTTGTATTTCTTTTATGACCAGAGATGTTAAACATCTCTTTGTGTGTCTGTTGGCCATTCTTATTTCTTCTTCTGATTAGTCTCTTTTTATGTCTTTAGCCCACTTAGTAACTGGATTGTTGCTTCTTTGAGGCTTTGTTTTGGAAAGGTTTAAGTTTTTGAGCTCTAAATATATTTTGTTTATTTTTATTCTTATTTTTTTTTTTTTTGTCGGTTGTGGGGCTTGAACTCTGGGCTTGGGCGCTGCCTCTGTGTTCTTTAGCTCAAGCCGAGCACTCTACCACTTATGCCACAGCGCCACTTCCAGTTTTCTAGTGGTTTATTGGAGATAAGAGTTTCATTGAGTTTCCTACCCATGCTGGCTTTGAACCATGATCCTCAGATCTCAGTCTCCTGAGTAACTATGATTACAGGCATGGGCCACCGGTACCAGGCTCTATGTATATTTCAGATATGAGGTCCTTGTGTGATGTATAGCTAGTAAAGATCATATCCCATTCTGTGGGTTTTCTATTTATCTTGATAGCTATGTCCTTTGCCATGCAGAAACTCTACAATTTGATGCAATCTTATTTATCCAATATTTCTTTGATTTGTTGTGTGGAGGCTGTCTTAAACAAAACATTTGTAATATGTAACAGCCACAGTTCTTTCCAATGAAGCACATAATATGCAAACCTTCCCTTTTGCCACTTAAGTTTGCATTTATTCTTTTATCAGACACGAAATCTGATTGTCTCTTGCTGAATTTTCTGCCTCCTGACAATGCTAAATCATCTTCCTGTCCTCCACTACCAAATCAAACCTCTCATCTGCTCATAACAGAATTTTCTTATTTTAAAACAGATAATGGGCACTTTACTTTCATCTTAGCAGCAATCTGGACCATGAGCTGACCTCTAAGCAGAAATTTCAACCTGGATAACTTCAATAAGAAAGAAAGAGCTATTGGGCAGTGAAATGCAATAGGACAGCCCTGGGCCAGAAGTCAACAGTCTTAATCTTAGCAAAGTCTCATACCCCCTGCTGGCACCCTGTCTAAATCACGGAATTTACCTCCCACATCTCTCTGAAGGGCAGCAGCAGGAGAGACCTTTGCAAAGAGGAGAGAGATGATTGCCTTGAGTGGACCAATGAGGGACACCACACGATCTTAAGAACCTCTTCAAGAAACCATATTAAATTCCCTTTTAGAAATTAGTGTTCATTTTTCTAGTTAATGGGAACCTCTGTTCACAATTTTGGGTGTACTGGAAATATCTCATTTAAAAATTTTTTAACAAATTCAATTCTAGATTTCTGTATCAATTTGCTAGAGCTTCCATGACAAAGTTCCATCATTGGAGATTTAAATATCAGAGATGTCTCCTGCCTGTAATCCTAGCTACTCAGGAGGCAGATATCGGTAAACTACAGTTCATAGACGGCCCAGAAAGGAAAGTCTGTAAGAATCCTATCTCCACTAAACTACCAATAAAACCTACAAGTGGAGCTGTGGCTCCATTGGTAAGCTCTAGCCTTGAGCAGAAGCCAGTCAAGGACAGAGCGCAGGCCCTGAGTTCAAGCCCCAGGACTGGCACACGTGCGTGCTCACGCATAGGCACAGACACACAGACACACACAAAATCGAGAAATGTGCTGTTTCACAATTCTGGAATTCATGGCATCTTCTTGTATACATGACTCTAGTTACCAACTTCCCATTTACATAAGAATATCACTTGTACTGAATTAGAGGCTACCATATTAACTTCATTATAACTTGACTTTGTTATGGTTTAGTTTTTAAGGGACAAGGTCAGCCCAGGCTGACATGTAACCCACCATGAAAGCCTAGGCTGGATATAAACTCACAATTCTCCTGCCTCATCTTCCTGAGTACCAGAACTACAGGTTACTATCATACTCTAGGGACCCATTTTGACTAGGCAGCATCACTATGAGGGCCACTTGGTCAAAGTTGATTGGGAGTTTTATCATGGACTGAACAAATTAATATACTCAATCTACAGATCAATATTAGCTGACCCCCCAAATTTGTACATCAATTACATGTCTGTATGAATATATAAGTTTAGAGAAATTATATCAATATTGAAGTGTGGGAAGTATCAACTCTGCATTAACCCATTTGGGTGATCCAAGCTGTGTGAAGCCACATGTGCAGCATGTACAAGGAGAGTATGAAGCCAGGATCTATTCCTTACAACTATAAGCACACATACTTGGTGAAGATCAGAAGGATCTTAGTTTGAGGCCATCCAAGGCAAAATGTTTATAAGACCCCAGCTCAAAAAAAAAGCTGTTTGTGGTGGCATGGTGGTGCATGCCTATCATCTCAGATACACTGGAGGTCTAAGTAGAAGGATCATAGGTCAGGCCAGTTCAGGTAAAACATAAGAGACCACTCTCTTAAAAATAACTAACGTAAAAACGACTGGGGACAATGGGAGACCAAAAGTCTCTCATGGCTGGTGGTCAGATGAGAAGTGCTGGGAATCCAAGAATACAAAAGTGGGTGGAGTTTCAGGTTCATTTGCATCTGTCTTCAGAAATGAATGAATTGGTAAGGTGGTATACAGGGGCATGCATGACACAAACATTGCCACCTCTACGATGCCCCTTTTAACTTAGTAAGAACCACTTGGCTTTCCTACAGTGTCAATCCATAAATTCAAGCCAGTTGTATCATTTTGAATCATTCTTGCTCTTACATTTGACCTAAATGAATAAGAAACCATGCCCAAAGGAAGAAGGATACAGGGAGGGGGGAGACAGCTGGGGGCAGAGAGACCTCGAGGAGGGCACTGCCTGCTTCCCCAAGGTGGTGAAATGTGAAACGATTAACCTTTGGAAAGTCTGTGAGAGCACTTGGTATTTTCTCACCCGGCTGCAGCTGAAAGGTTAATTAGTTTGCCCTGGTGGAAGAGACAGACCTAAGATTCAGGGGCTGCTTGGATACCCCATCCTCCCATTTCTAAGCACAATGCCCTCTCCATTTTGGGGGGATACATATTCTAAGAAACAACACATACCACTCAGGCCTTCCCTCATCCCCCAGTGATCCTCAGGGTCCCCCCAAGGCCCTGTGGTGCTCTAACAGAGGCACCTTCCATGCTCTACCCTGTGTCATGACTTGCCCTTTCGGTGATCTGCCCTTCTGGCTCAGGTGACATTTTCAGGCTGTTGCCATGTCAGTACTGCTTCCTTTGTTGGCAGGCACAGAAATTCTGAGAGGACCAAGGGCTGATGGGAGTTTGCTCTGGCCTGTACTCCTTGTCCTCGGGGCAGCTACATCCAGACCTGGCATGCCAGCTCCTGAGGCTCCAGAGGTAAACATGTCAGTCAGAGCTTGTGGCTGTTCTGAATAATCAGTGTCCCACTCTAGATGTAGTGTTCAAGAGGGTGCCCATGTTCTTTCCTCACCCCAAGTGATTTTCTCTGCTCATCCTCCAACAGCTGTGAATTTTCCACAGTAGTGAAGGAGGCTGTAGAGAAGTGCATGACTTTCTCTAGGCCAAGACCCAGGCAGCAGTGCTTTTACAAGCTCCCACTGACTGACTGGTAGCTGAGGATACAAGCCACATGGTGAAAGGTCCTAGGAAAGATGTCTCTATCTCAGTTTTCCCACAGTGCTGTTTAGGAAGCACCGGAATTATCCTTTGTGCTTCAGAATGGCTTCTTCAGTCTCTGTCAGCTGAGGCTATGGCTCTGCCCAAGGTGTCTAGATTCTGAAGCTCAGCTGAATTTGCAACCGGGCCTGTGGCAAAGCCGGCCTTGGTTCTTCTCTGTGACTCCTCCTCTGTGTCACCATTCAGGGATGACCAATGGTGTCTCTTCTTGAGTTCAGAAGCACACACCTTTCCCTAGGCTTTCTGATCACCTGGACTGGTCCTGCAACCAAATGTCCTGGAAATGGCCTGGGCAGTGTTCATTGGAGGAACAAAGCTCTGAAGGGCTGGGCCTCAGTTTCCTCTGTTCCACCAATCCTGTCCCCCTGTCCCCTTGTAGTTCTCCCTTAGGACACTCCATATTCCAGGCTTCTCCATTGCTGCTAAAACTGGAGATACTTCTCCAGATGCTTTTCTCTCAGATCTGCCCATGTCTAGGGCTTGCAAGAGCCCTGACCACTCCTGGCCATCCTGGAGGAACTGTGGTGTATGGGGTGAAAGCATCTCTGTGGGGGCCAGAGGGACAGAGTGAGCTCTAGCAGACCATACTACAGCATCCCCCCTGTCAGTACTTCCTGACTGCCACAGGGATTTGTGCTGTGATTCACGTTTCTTGTGAATCCCAGAATATTACCAGGGGGCTTCACAGCTCTGAAGTGTCACTGTCCTAGGCACACTCACAAATCAGCACCAGGTCCCAGGAGTGAAGATCAGCTCATGGTGCAGGCTAGTCCCAAATGAGTCCCTCAAATGTGATTAACACAAGAAGCCTGACTCAGTTGCACAAGAGGTCACTATGATATCAGAGCCTCTTGGTTCCCTTGGGTTTCCCTGAAGTTATTTTGGAGAACAATCAGGTATTGTTACAGAAGTGCCTTGGGAAGAACTTATTATGGGTGTACAGACTTCCATCAGATTACTAGGTCAGAGTCCTAACTCCCGAGGCCTCAGAGAGAGAAGGACCTCCTTTGGAAACAGGGTCCTCACAGTTTAAACAGATGAGTTCTTCTTGGCATAAAGGTTAGAATGGGGAGCCAGTCATGATCAAAACTAGGGAGAACCCAGAGTACCCCCCCACATACATCTGAGACATTCCAAATATAGAGGATACCTAGATTTCTAACAAAGACCATCTAAGGACCCCACAGCATGACAACATGTACACACACCTGGCCCGTTATGGCAGAGTTAAAAGTAGAGCCAAGGGTCTGAGGGTTTCCCCAACCTGTTTCTAGACAAAGAAGTCACCAGACAATGATAGGTTGGGACAGTTGGTCCCTCAAGATACATAGTCCCCACTCAGGCAGGCAGACTTTGTACCCTGCCTGGCCCACAGCTCTCTTCAGAGGAATATAGCATTGTCATTTCTAAGCAAAGACTTTTTCTTTTCAATACTGAAGTCTGCTTCTTTACCATTATTAGATTTATCAGTTTTGAGAGACTGGGCTTGGCTGAGTAGTGTCCCCCAAAAGTTCATGTCTACTCAGAGGTTGAGAATGTGAGTTCCGGTGCATATAGCACTCTTGCAGACATCATCAAGCTAAGACATGGATTAGGTTCTAAAGTCATCATGATCTAATGAGAAGAAATTCTGGAAGAGTCGCCCACCTAGGAACAAAGGCTCCGTGATGACAAAGACAGAGATGGGCATGAGCATTATGAGCCAAGGAATCCTAAGGTTGCCACAGCCCCCGAACCCTGGGAGAGATGAGGAGAGCTGTCTCATGGCCACAGTGAGGGGTCACTGTCAGGGAACATGGTCTCTGACCCTTGCTTTGGGATTTCCAGAATCCAGAACAGTGGGAAAATTAATTCCTACTGTCAGAAGCTCCATGGTTTGTGGTGCTTTCTAACAGGAGTCTACCCACAACCGTCCTTTCCTCAGCTCCCCTCCCGAGTGAAGGCCTGCAGGACCTGAAGAAGCCATCACACACATACAGCCAAATTGACTCTCATGGCTGATGCAAACAGACAGGCTGAATTCTGTATTGCAAATTGCTTGATCCAAACAGATACGCACACATGGGTAATGATGATGAGGTGGGTATGTGAGTACAGGAAATACCTGTGAAGGAAGACTGTCATTGTTCATGCACCTCCTGGGGAGTATTGGATGGCATCAACCAAGACTCTTCTATGTATATGTGCACACTCACTTTGCTTCTGCCAAATGTTTTTCTATATTCATGCATTCAAAGTAGGGTTTGGAATCAGCTCCCTAAAAAGCATATCCAAAGTTTATCCTTCTGGAGACCAAAGGCCTCCAAGTAAGTGTTAGGACCCGGTGAGCTGTATATTCTTCTGCAGCCAAAAGAAGCAAACGCCTAGAGTGTTGTCACAGCCAGGGCATTGTCTGTGTGTGTATATGTCACAATCTAATGAGCCTTTGGTTAAATACCTGGAATCTTCCTTCAAACAGCAATTCTTCAATGGCTTTTCCAATGTATTCCCTTAACATTGGCCTCATAATAATGAGCTCATCACAGAGCCAAAACAATGATCAGTTCTGGCCAGGCACCTGTGGCTCAGGCCTGAAACTTGAGCTACTCGGGATCACCATTTGAAGCCAGGCCAGACAAAGTATGTTCGATTCTTATCTCCAATGAATCTGCAAGAAGCTGGAAGTAGAACTATGGCTCAAGTGATAGAGCACCAGCTTTGAGCACAAAAGCCAAGCAAGAGGTTGAAGTTCTGAGTTCAAGCCCCAGCACTGGCAAGTGCACATGAGCATGTACATGTGTGCGCGAACACACACACACACACACACACACACACACACACACACACACACACACACACACACACAAATAGGCAATTTTTGAGTCCAAAGAAACTAGATTTCCCAGATGCTGTTGCAGTGGGAACCACAGATTCTTGCTTGTTCCTTGCCCACCCCTCCATCCCTGGAATACAAAAGCCACAACGCATCCTAGGTGATTAGTTCAAGTCTACTGATGTGTGGTAGACGTGTGCTTTCGCAAGCTGGGAGTGTGCTGAGCAACTGTATGTCTGTAAGAAAATCATAACGTGATGTACTGTTATGTGACAAACTTCAATATTTGACATAAATTCTGCCGACAATGCCTTTTCTCTTGCTCCTAATATTTAATTGTAATGTATTGTAGTTGCAAAGAGCCGAGTCCATTGAGACTGAAAAAAAAAAGTGGAAAAACATATCCTTTGTGGTTAATATTAATCGTTCACAGGGTTTTCTTCCCAAAGGGAAGCCTGCCAAGAGCCAGAGTGAAGGAGACAACGAGGATGAAAGTGACTCACAGGAACAGCAGGCACAAGAGGTGGGAAGTGGCCTCAGTGTTTGGCATGGAGAAGACTCTGGAGTGTGCTTTGGGCTGGAGACCGTGCAGAGATGCATCCTAGGAGGAAAGGAGGGATGGAGGGTGGCCAGGAAGTCAGTGAGGCCAGGCAGTGGTGCAGGGTCACCCCTAGAAGGAAGGACCCCCCCCATACACACACACTGGGAGATAGCAGGGTGCCTTCCTCCTTCTGGATTAGCTTCCTGACTAGAAGTAACATTTCCAGGTTCCCTTGAGTCAGTGACCTCTGTAAAACCAGACTATTCTTGGTTCTCTGGACTTCCCCTTGGGCTGTCTCAGAAGTGACCCCTCTGCACAGCAGAGACCAGCACATGGAACCTGCTCAATCAGAAGACTGGGCCTGTGAGGTCACTCACCTGGGACAGCCCCTCCCCCGCTCAGCAGAGTCAACAGACTACAAAGGGTAAGGTTGAAAGACAAGGCCCAAAGTGAACAACATACTCTCATCCGGCCCCAGAGTCCCAGGATAGGGCTTTGTCCCAAGGAATGTGTTGTCAGTGGACTCCGAAGCTGTGTGGACAGCATACAATATACAAGCTAGGTTGGCTTCAGTGTCACTAGGCGATCTTATCTTATGGAACTAACTTCTGAGCATGTCCTTCTCTGACAGTAGAGTCCATCTGAAGGCTGTTCCAAGGCTGTGATCGTGTGCTGGAATTATTCCAAGCATTCTGTGATATCCTCATCCCCCACTCCCTGTCCTTCCAAAAACCCTCGGTAAAGGAGAAGGAAGTTATTCATGTATACACTCCACATTTGTTATTTGTCACCATTTGTTGTTTTAGGGGCATTTGAGACAGACAAGCCCACAACAAAGGGGAAGCCAGTGGCTAACTAGATAAAGCAGGTCACTTTGGCTTCTGAGGGAGGTGTGTGCAGAGACTAAAGGGGAGCGAAGGGTGACAGGGAAGGAGACCCCGGGGTCAGGTGCTTACAGCTGAGCCAAGGTGAGACCAGAGATGAGAGCCAGCCAGAAGAAGGCCGAAGCAGAAGCCTCAGTGAGGGAAGCACAGACACATGGATCTAAACAGGAAAGAAGTTTGGTTTGTTCAACAGGAAGGAAGCCAGTGAGACTACTTGGTGGCTGTCAATGAAGAATGACTTTTTGCCCCAGGGGTTTGTGGCAATGTCTGGAGACAATTTTTCTCCCTACAAGTGCGGAAGGACGCTACTGGCAGATAGTGGAGAGGGGCTAGCGATGTAGAGTTCTAAACATTCTCCAAGGCACAGGATAGCCACCATCACAAAGAATGATCTGGACTAAAATGTCACTTGTGCGAAGTTAAGAAATCCTGGGATAAAGTAGCTGAGATAGCTCAGTTGGGAGAGCGTTAGACTGAAGAAATCCTGGGATAGATGGTGTGAAGGAAGCAGAAGTGATCTGGAGGTGGGGATGCTGGTGAATCATACTGGACTGTGTAAGCCATAATGAGGAACTAAGTTTTCTATTTTAATTTTTGGGCCAGTACTAAGGCTCAAACGCAGGACTTGGGTGCTGTCCCTTAGCTTATTCTGCTCAAGGCTAGCACTCTATTACTTATGGCACACCTGGCTTTTTGGTGATTCACTGGAGCTAACAATCTCTTGGATTTTCCTCCATAGGCTGGCTTTGAACCTGGGTTCCAAGATCTCAGCCTCCTGAGTAGCTAGGATTCTAGGTATGAGCTACTGGCACTTGGCTAGAATTTTATTTTTTTGATTTTTTGGTGCCTGTCCTGGGGCCTAGATGCTGTCCCTGAGCTATTGTGCTCAAGCCTAGTGCTCTACCACTTGAGCTACAGCTTTACTTCTGGATTTTTGGTGGTTAACTGGGGATGAGAATGCCATGGACTTTCCTGCCCATGCTGACTCTGAATTGTGGTCCTCAGAGCTCAGCCTCTAAAGGAGCTAAGGCTATAGGCGTGAAGCACTGTGCCTGATACATTTAAATGAGCTACTTCTGATCCACTGATATACTTTGATCGTTCATTAATGGTATTATAGACCATGAGGCAAATAAAAGGTTGTGTGCTTGACATATTTCTGGCTTACATGACAATTTTTATTAAGAATTGGTTTCATGGGCTGGGAAGGTGGCTCAGTGGTAGAGAGTGCTTGTCTCGCATGCATGAGGCCCTGGGTTTGATTCCTCCGCACCACATAAACAGAAAAAGCTGGAAGTGGCGCTGTGGCTCAAGTATTAGAGCGCTAGCCTCGAGCTGAAGAGTTGAGGGACAGCGCCCAGGCCCAGAGTTCAAGCCCAACAATGGACCTCCCCCCCCCCCAAAAAAAAGAATTGGTTTCATAACCTCTGGAGAGGCTAGGTACCAGTGGCTCACACCTGTAATCTTAGCTACTTAGGAGTTTAAGATCTGAGAATCTCAGAAAAGCAAATGACTGTGGATGAGCTTAAGGAAAGCCAAAGTCTGGAGATTGTATAACATTCCAGAAAACCATCTCGTTTGATGTTCTGACTTCTTATCAATAAGTTGGGCTGCTCATTAGAACAAAGCCCAGGTTTATTGGAAAAAGGTATAAGTAGTAATGCCTAGAAAGACATTTTAGTGTGAGACCAGCTTTAGTCCATGTCCTTAAAAGAACGACAGGAATAACACCAGGAGTAATCCAGTCATAAGCAGATGGAAGAAAATTCTCTAAGTGTTCTACTGTTCTCCCTTTAAAACACAAGAACACTGTGTTCTGATTTAGTATAAAATGAAGAAACTAATGAACCAAAGCCAAATAAACACAGTACTTTTTTATGGGTGAATTCGGGGCAGGGGATGTGGTAGCCACACAGCCTAGAAAATGGAAGGGAGCCATAGGGATCATTTCTTCTTGACAAGTGTTCAACTAGTCTTCTAGGAGGGAAGGCAGGCCTGTAGGGACTCGGCTGTGGATTTTGACATTTGTGTGGTCTATAGCTCATCTTCAGGCTGGCTCAGACCCTCAAGTCCTCTCAAGAACAGCACAGCCATCCCCACACCCAAGTCAGGAATTAAGGGCCCATGATAAAGACCAGAGCTGGGCAAGGGGTTTTCTTGGCCACTGCTGGGTAGAGCCAGAGAATCCGGTGGTATGGCTGTCATAGTGTCCCCTATCATAAGCACAGAGCTTTGCTTACTAGAAATAGCTCCCACTTTCACTTACTAATTAGGCCAATAGATTTGCCAAATTAAGTCTGAACTTGGTTCCAGTCTTGGTATTTGGTAAGGTGAGCTCTAAACAACAACTGGAGAACTGTCTTTCAAACACACAGCAATAATAATCAACTACTAACAGATGGTAGTAATCAAAACAAAGCTGCCTACACTCATTTGCACAAAATGTGAGTTAGGGAGGTGAATTAATGAAATTCAATGGCAAGAAAAGGGAAAAGCTCACTTTCTACCAGCACCTCATCTTCTTAACAGCTGTTTCTCTTGATAGTTTGCCATGTAAAATGGTTCTTTTGCTGTGTTCTCAAGCCACTCTTACTTCTATAGCAGTGATGCTTAAATATGCTTTACTGGCTAGGAATTATTTCAGACATCCCTCAGTCTGATCACTGGGGGGTAGGTAGGTAGGGCTGACAGCACAGCCCCTACTTCTTACACAAAGCTTGTCTTCTGACATCTCAAGAATGAATTAAAAAATACTCAGGAAAGAGTTATCACATGGGATTCAATGTAGTTATAATAATGATTCCTTTTCTACCTTTTGGGCAGTGCCAAATTTCAAGGTGTATTACACATGCTTTTTGTTTCATTTTATATATATATTTTAAAATCCTGGAGACAAGGGAGTTGGGAAATGGATGGGAAGTAGACATAAAATCTTTTACATTTCTGGTAAATATTTCTCTATTACTGCCTCATGGGAAACAGTACTATTACAAGATCAGTAGTCAATTGTACTTTCTTCTTCATTATTCTTATTCTGATCAGTGCTGATTCTGGGGCTTGAATTCAAGGCCAGGGCACAATCCCTTAGTTTTTTTAGTCAAGGCTGGTGCTCTCTACCACTTGAGCCAGAGCTCCATTTCAGCCTTTTGGTAGTTACCTGGAGATAAAGGTCTATGGACTTTTCTGCCCAAACTAGCTTCAAACCCTAATCCTTAGACTGCAGCTTCCTGCGTAGCTAGGATTATAGGTGTGAGCCACTAGCACTTGGTTTAAATACACTACCTTAAAAGGCTAAAAAAAAGATGCAAATTACTAATGTAACTTAGTACTGTCTCATTCAATGTAATATAGTTACATTTAACAAGTCTGTCTGTCCCATTGCTTTCTATCTATTCTAGGAAAACAGTAAGAAAATTTTCTTTGGAAGGAGAGGAAACTTCACCAGCAGGTGGTGCTATGACAAAAGCAACTGAGAAACCATACAGGGTGAGACTCTGGAACTCCTCGCCAAAACTAGTACTGTGTGAGCAGTGGCCAAGGGAGGGTTGAAGGCACACACATGTTAGCAAGTGGCTAATTCAAGTGGCAGATCCAACACTGACCAGCTGGGAGACCCTTAATCAGGATCTTCTATTTGGTTGTAAGCCTCATAAGAGGTTCTAAGCTTCTGTTCTAACCTCTTCTTCCTCTCCCTGAGCCCTTCTCTAGTTAAATAGATTTCTCTGTAGAAAGTAAGAAATATAGCAAGGAGGGAGAAATACAGCCCTTCTCCCTCATACATACTCTGCAAAGCCCTGGCCACTCCTCAGCCCTGCCTTTTGTTGGTTATTATGCAGGTGAACTTTTCTTTTTTTTTTTGGAAGGTCATGGGGCTTGAACTCTGGGCCTGGGTGCTGTTCCTCAGCTCTTCAGCTCAAGGCTAGCGCTCTACCACTTGAGCTACAGCGCCACTTCCGGTTTTCTGGTGGTTTATTGGAGATAAGAGTTTCACGGACTGTCCTGCTGGGGCTGGCTTTAAGCCTCGATCCTCAGATCTCAGCCTCCTGAGTAGCTACGATTACAGGCGTGAGCCACCAGCGCCTGGCTTCTAGTGAACTTTTCTATCCAGACTGGCTTCAAATCTCAATCCTCTGAGGCTCAGTCACTTCACAGTTTTATAGGCAGTTCCACAGCGACTGTAAGATGCTATCTTGGTGAACAAATAAAAACTCCACCTCAGAAAGTAACTGGGGATGCTCTTATGCAAGAGCATGCAGACTTTAGTATGTTTATTCTTTGGTCACTCAACATGTGCTCAACAGAATCATCTGTTCATCTCTATGTCCTATGTACCCCAAGGTTCCCCAAGGGAAAGTTTTATTTTTATCTTCACAGTGCTTTGTAGGTAGCAAGCACACTTCATGACAGAATAGACAGACAGGCCAGTGTCCAGGGCACTGGGGCACTCTGGAACACCACTTCTCAGTCTGTTCCTTTCTCCTTTCGGCCGCAGACACCAGGAAGCAAGTTTCCATGAGACCTTGTGGGTCTTGAGGCTACCCTTGAACATTAGTGGCTATGGGATTGTACCTGTTGGCTCTAGCTGACCAACTATACAGGTTCTAATACCTCTACGTGTCAGCAGTAGTAGAAGCAGCAGCAGCAGCAGCATTTCCACACTGTTGATCTAGGTCTGTTCCAAAGAGAACAGGTGAACATGGCCCAGAGGGAGATCTAAGAGCTGAGGAAGCCAGAGTGCCAGTCCACATCTCCAAAGGGAATCACTGGGAAAGAAAGTACCTGGAGCTTGATGTGTCTGCTCTGATCCATGTGGAATGGGGCAGACGAAGGAAGGCAGAGCTCCTGAGATGGCTCCACTTCCAGTCCAAGGCTGATACATTTGGGAAGATCAGTGCTTTTAGCCACTGGGTCCTCCACTGGCTGGAATGAGTGAATTCTTCTTCCATGACCACGATGGTACCTCAAGAATCCTGTGTGCATACTTGTACAGAAATGAAGTCATTACCCCCTGCCTATGAGAGGAGCAGAGCACCTCCCATCAACCCACAAGTCATGATATGAAGTGCCATCATAGAACCAGGTTGATTATTAGGAGCAAACCTCAAGGGAGACATGGGGACATGGAAAGTTGGCCCATCTGAGACAGAGAAGCCAAGAGTCTCTTTCCCATGTGCTTCAGTGTGGAGGGGGTAAGAGGCCCAGAGTCTGGGAAGTGCCTGAGGAATCAGCCTGGAACCTGAGTGTACCACTCACTACACCTACACTTGTGTCTGCTAGTGGTGGAACTCCTGATTTTCACTGTTGCAACACAAGGTACAATGGTTTGTTTATGTGATGATCTAGGGGCTCCTGGGAGAACTGAAAACAAACTTGGCTTTATGAGATGAGAAGATTTCTGGCGATCTCAATGAAACCTCTATGTATTTCCCCAACATAATAAAAGTAAGAACAAGAAAGGGTGTAACACCAGCTATTAGCCATATGATCAATTTCAGTACCTTGTTCACTGTAGCCTGAGAGGTGTATTTCCCTTAAAAACAACAACAACAACAACAACAAAACCAGCAACAAAACCCCAAGACAGTAAACGTCTGATAGACTCCAAAGTTCCATCTATCTGTTGCAAACCCAAGCTGGTGGGATCATCTGCAGGACATACCTGGCTGCTGAGACAAAAGCAGAGGGATCCAATACTTGTAAATTTCATGTTTATTATAACAAAAATGATGACATGTCCATTTGTGCATTCTGCTTTAATATGACTCTGGGTATGTAAATGGTCTACTGGTCTCTATACAGTCATGCTGATTGTGGCAGCGGTAAGGAACATAATTAAAAAGTGTCTGCAAAGGTCAAGAGGCGTGGCTCAGGGAGGAAGGAAACAGGTTCCAGGGCCCAGGCAGGATCTTGCCCAGTGTCATCAGAGCTGCCTTGTCTTATCCAAACAAAAATGGGTTTGCCAAAGCCTCAGCTGAAGGTGAGCTAGGCATGGGGACAAAGCAGGAAGGGCTTCCCAGAGGGACAAGAAGAGAAGTCAGTAATTTAGGCTGCGTCCTTACACCAAGACTACAAAACATTTGAAGCATCACTATATAACACTGAGCTATTTACAATAGAAATTTCTCAATCAACTGTTCTCTCAGAGAAAATTAGTGAGTCCCAGTGACTTAAGTCACCTGACAGAGTAAAGCAACTCCTAGGAGTTAGTCTCCATATTCTACAAATGTCTATCATTTTCAAGACAAAAAAAGCCCCCCCCACCCCGCCCCACCAAGAAATACAGTATCACAATATTATTAAATCATTTAGCAAAGGCAAGCTGGCCTGCCCTCCAAACAAACAAGACAACAAAAAGCCATTTTAAAAAATATTACATTATCATTAACTGTTTCTCTGTAATATATTAAACCTTTTGTTCTTTGTCTTTACACATCTGATATGTTAGGGGAAAAAAGTTAACAAATTTAAATCATATTCATAAAGCATCACTAGAAGAAAAGTGGTAATTATTTTTTTTAAAAAAATAATCAACAGAAAGAACCTACAGATTAGCTGCAGAGACAGTGGGGCAGTGTTTGGGAGGATGTGGAGTAGAACCCCTGGTTAACGTGAGCCTAGGAGACTGCTCAGTCTTTCTGGGTTAGTTTATTTTTATAGAGCAGTGCTCGGACTAGGTCATAATGGTGTATCGTAATAGTCCGGCAGCTGGTCCGTGTGGAATTGCCGCTGTGGCGGTGGCTGCTGTGGCTGAGGTGGTGGTGACGGCTGCTGCTGCTCTTGGTGGTGTTTCATCATTTCTTTGACTTCTTCTTCTAGCTCTGGGGGGATGATAAACTGATCATCAGGATCAGGCTGAGCCGGGGCAGCAAAATAGCCTCCAGGCTTTCGAAGCGGGGCATCTGTGGCAACCTCTATCACATTGTGGCTTCTTTCCTGGGGTGCCACAGAGCCATTCACCCTGCGGCGCCCGATAGTCCCCAGGAAGTCTGCCTTCCTGGGCAGACCTGGCTCATCCTCATTGGCACTGATGACAATGCCCTCGTCGCTGGCCTCCGCTGGCACTTGGAGCAGGTGCTGCTGTCTCTCCTTCTCCTTGGCCCTGCCGCAGTGGATGTCCACTTCCACCTCCACACGGCTGCCATTGCTGAAGACGCCCTCAATGGGTTCTTCGTCGTCACTGTCAAGGCCATTGTCAGAGAAGGCGCTGGAGAAAGTGGCGCTGGACAGCTGGCGTTGGAAGGAGTTGGAGAGGGAGACTGGGTGGAGCATGCATCGCTGCTCGCTGGGGTAGGCGGGGCTGCTCTCGTTTAGGGCTCCAGAAGACGGGGGCTCGTCTGAGGCTGTGGACCCCACCTCACTGCTCATCTCTGAGGTGGACAGCTCACTGCTGATCTCTGATGCCATACCGCTGCTGGAGGATGGCACGCCTAGCCCATCAGAAGGTCGGTCTTTGATCACCATGTTGACAGAGGGAGAGAAGATGCCTGGGCTGGGTGGTGGCACGCTGCTGCTGGCACTGAGCTCACAGCAGCAGAAGCTGTCCTCCGTGACACTGAGCTGAACCACCACGGCGCTGATGCTGTCATGGCAGCCGTAGCTCTGGGCTAGGGTGCAGAGCTTCTTGGCAGCAGCTCGGGCATCGGGCACGTTGCGCACAGCCTCCACAGCCTCCCCAATGGACAAGCTGTCCCACAGCCCCTTACTACCCAGGATGAAGAACTCATCCTGTGGGGTGAGGAGGACAGACTGCACATGGGGGCGAGGGACCACACTGGGATGGAGGAAGGTGTAGCCCAAGATGCGTGTGGATTCTGTCACTCCATTCACCTTGCCGTCCTGGAAGAAGAAGGGTTTCCAAAGAGATAAGCGAGCACAGAGCACCCCAGTTAACTGCACAGCTGCCCCTTGGGTGTCTGACTATAGGACTACAGGGAAGTATGGGGTGGCCCACAGTGGTGGATTGGTTACCTTCTAGAAAGTTTTTAGTATGTAGGCCTGGGACAAGTGGAAAGTACTTCAGGCATTCACTTTACTAAGATTATGTTCATACTAAGAGGCAAGACCTTATATCTCCTAGGCAAGCTATCCATCCACCCTCAAACAGGTGCAGGCTCACTAGCTCCTGTCAGCGATGAAACCAGCCCAAGAAACGCACAAGTCAGGTTTATTTCCACTCTACTAGCATATGGAGCACCAGGGGACAGACAGTGAGAGGCCTTAATTGGTGAAGAAAATATTATGTGACTAGCTGAGTCAGAATTCTCATGTTTGGAGGCAGATGCTAAAGAAGAGGTGCTAATTCTTAAGATTTACTTAAACTTGATTTCTTAGGACAAGCGGGGAAAGCAAACCTCCCAGATTTAGTTCAGATGGGTTATGACACTTAAACAATTCATGTATCTGCTGGATTCTCTCTTTTTAAGTTCAAGGTTCTCAGGCCCACTAAATGGTTTTACATGCTAATTTTAGCACTTCTTTCCACAAAAGGCGCTGACTATTAGTATATGTCTAAGTTGAGCAAGTCTCCCAGGGAACACCCTAGTCTTCCCACTCCCACCCCTGGCCTTGGACTCTGCAAAGTGTTTGCTTGTTCTCAGGGTAGCTTACCCCCCCCCCCCCCCACGTAATCTCATGATGCCACCCTTATGTGCAGGTGGCATTTTTGAAGATAAGTGAAACAGGGCATCTAGCACACTTTAAATGCTCTCTTTCTTGGGATGTAATTTTCCCCAAAGTGGGGGATTTGCCAAGAGCTACCCTTGCTGTTTTGGCCACCCGTTAGATTTCTCCCAGCAGAACCAATGGTTTTATGTACTGTATGTATGTGTTTTAAGGGTATGCCTGACAGAACCAAGATGAAAAACAAAACAAAACAAAACAAAGCAACATTCTCCACCCCCCACCCCACCCAATCAAGTGAGTAAGAGGAGAGGCAAAGAAAACAAAAGGTCGATCTACAAACTGTGATTCAGTTATACGGTAGATATCTTTAACCTTCAGATCACGTTGGACATGTAACAGTGATCACTTAAGTGCAATACATTCTGCATAATATCAGACTGTCTTTACTTCCTAACATAGTCTTCCATCCATTTAAATTCCCCCTGCTCTTAGAATAGACAGACTAAATTTACACACAGATGCATTTCCATGGGATCCCAGTGTATCTTAAGTCTTACTGTATCTTTCTTATGGCCCTTACAAAGCTGATCTGTAATTGGTCTTTTATGCTGCTGGACCAATTTTCAATGGTCTATACATGATTCTGTAGGTTTTATCAACAATAGAAGACTGGCAGGGTTTTTTGTTTTTTACCTCACAATTTTAATAAGCATCAGTAAGATTGAGAACTTCTTTTGGGCAGATGTATATCTATGAAGATCACTGCTCTACTCCAGTATCATTTTTCAGGCAAACGAAACCAGGTGAATTAGTAAATGTAGACTTACTCCAGGGTTTTCAACAGCATCACTGGTGCTATTTTGAGGCCAGAGAAGTCTCTTATGGGGTGTCACTTCTATTGTAGAATGTTCAGTATGAAGTTCATTATATCTCCACCCTCTACCCACTATGTGACAGTAGACAAAAGTGCCCTCAGCTGAGCACTACATGCTACTAAAATGGAACAGTAGGCAAGGAGAAAAATAACAGTTCCATAGACACTTGTTGTGTCCCAGTCAGAGTAACTTTGTAAGATGAGACCAATATGCTATTACTCCTAATTATGGGTGAAAAAACAGGCTTAGAGATATGCAAACCAGCCCTAGAATTTCAGGAACAGAGCTCCTGACTACACAACCAGCACTGTGGACCAGTGGCTGTGAACAAATGAGATGATACCCATGAAGTGCTATTCTACCTGGCCACTAGTACATGCTAAATTATCCTATAAGCTACAATACCTTTACACACAGCATACAACTGATATGTGTTTCACAATCCTATAGGTTAATAATACTTTTACACACATCATATAAGGAATTTACTGTGGAACACTATGGATTCAAAAAACTAATTTTAAACCGATTTCAAAAAATGTTCTTTGAAGGCAAACGCCCACAAACTTGTTTCTGCAATGACCTGGCTATTGCTCTCTGCCATTCCAGGAAATCCCTCTGCTCACCTCGGTAACAATGGCCTTGTGCTGCTTAATTCTCTTCAGCTCTTCTTCACAGCTCATGACGTAAGATCTGGACAGAGACAATGGCTTCCCATTTCTACAGAGAACAGTTTGGCACTTGCCCACATTAGCAGAAGTCAAGGTAAAGGACCCTCCTGGGTCAACAGGGTCATGCTTGATATGACAAAGGACAGCAGCACCTCCAAGTTTCTGCCCAGCAGTTCCAAGTTTCCTGGAATTTAAGGAGATGGAGTGAGAACTCAAGGAACTCATGTGTCATCAGTTCTGTGTATCAATGGGAAGAGAGCCACCGGAATCTGAGGTATAGAAGAAAATGCCATATTTTCCACTAAAATCCAAACGAGGTGTCTGTAATGAAGGGGCCTTTGTTCTGCTGTGCCCAGCCTGCTACCCAAAGTTAATCACACTGCCCTAGCAACACACTCCAAAGATAGCAAGAAATTACCACTTCTTTCTCCATCCACTTCTCTAAATCTTCTGTTCCTAGGAGAGGAAAACTGAAGGGCCCACTTATTCCAGAATAGGTGTGAATACAGAATGGTTGCTCAGAAAAACCTGGCTGCCCTCTTCTTCTGAAGGATTGGACTGCAGCTGAGATTTGCTGCTAATCAAACACTAGGTGCTTATGATTTTTTGACCATTTATCATGGTCTTATTATTTGAAGCACCTACAAATTCTTTTGGCTAAAAAGAAGCAAAGATTACCAAATACAATCTCCATAAATGACCATTTCTCTCAGACCCATGCTGTTTCTGAGTGGTATTGGAACGAGGCAATGATAAAAACAGCACAAGGGCAGGGAGACCCTCCAGCACTGTCAGCTCCTATCAGCTTCTAAGTGAAGCAACTGGCAATAACAGCAATGAAACTGGGCACAAAGAACATGCAGACCCCTAAGGATCAAAGTGCTCATCATGAACCTGTACCTTATTAACAAGAAAATAAAAAGTATACCACAGACCCTAGAGATAGGCCTATAATTTAGGTCTCCAAATTTGAACTTCCAGATATCCCTGACCAGATCTGGCTCCAAGGTGGCACTACTTTCTTTAAAAGGCGCAAAAAATAGGAAGGGTATATATAGCTACTAATAACAGGAATTTGGACTTTTCAGACTTTAATTCATTTTCTTTCTTTTTTGCTTTTTTGGTGGTACCAGGTTAGAACTCAGGATCTCATACTTACTAAGGCTAGTGCTCTACCATCTGAACTACACAAGCCCAGCTTTTTTACTGGCTATTTTTAGAGATGGAGTCTCCTGGACCTTTTTGCTCATGCTGGCTTCAAAGTGACTGTGAATCTCCTAAGTAGGTAAGATTACAGGCTTGAGCCCTGGGTGTCCAGCTTTCAGTTTGTAATTCTTACCCATTGAGGATAAAATCTGGGGAGGTTTTGAATACAAGACTGTGTGTGTGTGTGTGTGTGTGTGTGATTCATTTTTCTCTAAGACAAGGTGGTGACTTGTGTGTGTGTGTGTGTGTGTGATTCATTTTTCTCTAAGACAAGGTGGTGACTACATCAGAAAAGCTGATATGCCTGGTACCAGAACAGCATCTGGAGTTGCAGTGCTCAAGAACAAACCCTGTTGCACAACTTACTAGCTCTGAGGGCACTTTGCTTCACTTCTGTCTCATCCAAAAAATAATAGTAGCAACACCTGCCTCACTGGGGAAAACTGAAGATCTGTAAAGTATTTACATCAATGACTATACACAGGAAAAGCTCACTATGTATTCGTTAGCTCTTACAATTGTTCAATTGTCATGGTTCTGCCCCTGGACAGAGAGGTCAGGCTGGTGGCCAAGACTCCCACCCGACAACCTGCAAGACCACCTACAGACTCTGCAAGGGTAACCACTCACAGTACAGGCATGGCTCTGAAAACTGCAGAGGACAACATTGTGCAGCAGACACTTCGTACCCTGGTTATGAAGCCACCTCCTCTGGCAGAGAGAGGAGGAGCAGATTGCCACTGCTGCCATGACCCTTAGAGCCCAAGGTCATCTGTCACTCTGGGCCCCTTATAGCAAGAGTCTGCAAGATGGTATTTATACACAGTTCAATTCCAAGCCCTTAAGTTGGCAAAAGGATGAGCACACTTCTTTTACTTAAGTGATAGTAACAAATGTCAAATAATCCCAAATGACACTCCCTAATTCCCACAGTGAGTGAGGCTCTGTTGTGGGTGGAAGTGTCGAGTCTACTAGTGACCCTGTCTTGAACACTGAAGAAGGGGGAAACAAACATAATGTGTTGGCCCCTGGACTGAAATCTGTCCACTTCCAAAAATCTGACCAATTCCAGAAAGACTTTTATAAGCCAGGCACCTGATGACTCAAACTATAATCCTAGCTCTTCAGGAGACTGCGATCTGAGGAGTAGTTTGACACACACACACACACACACACACACACACACACACACACACACACACACACACACACACACACACACACACACACACACACACACACACACACACACACACACACACACACACACACACACACACACACACACACACACAGAGCAAGAAAATACAGGAGGGCAGGTACTTCATGTTTTACCTTTGCATTACTATGAATGTGTTGACCATGTATTCTTCCTCGTTTTTTGTTTTCTGCAATTCTTCAGCCAAAATGTCACTCATGGTACACTGGAGAAGATAGGGTACCTCCACATTCCGATCCCCATCAAATACACCATACAGGGCCTCTCGGTTGTCACGGAAGTTATTCACAGACAGGGCTGCAACACACAACCTACGAAGGAAGAATTGTGATAAGTGTACTCATCTTTACTCCCCCATGACCAACTCAACAGTAATTTCTAAGGATTTATCCCAGTGCTTCTTTCCTTATGACTCCAGACAAATTTATAGGTAAACTGAGTCCAGAGAAGTTGTACTAACCAACTTCTATCTGCAGAGAATAATTAACATTCATTGTAATATGATTCACTATGATTAACAACTATTAACATGCATCATATACAACACATGCCTTTCCTCACCTTTCTCTTCTGATTATTATTTTGTTGTTGTTGGGACCAGGGTTGGAACTCAGGTCCTCGTCTACCACATGAGCCACACCCCAGGTCAGATATGGGTATTTTTTTGAAGGAGTTGTCTTATGGACTTTTCTGCCCAGAAAGCCATCAAACTGGAATTCTGTGGACCTCAGCCTCCTGAGTAGCTGCAACAACAGGCCCGAGCCACTAGGGGCAGGCACTGATTTTATTTATTTTAAGTAGTTATACAAAAGGGTTTCAACTCAACAGTCAGATTATGAGTACACTGCATCTATATCAGTGGCACCTGATTTTATTTATGCAGTCAATGAATGGCTATTCAGGAGAATCTGCACATCTAACCAAAACAGAGTGATAATTAGGAGCCAAGCTCTGGTATTCTACTGAGAAGGCTGAGATCTGAGGACTGTGGTTCAAAGCTGGCCTGGGCAAGAAAGTTCCTTAGATTCTTATCTCCAATTAACTACCAGAAAACTGAAAGTGACACTGTGGTTCAAAGTGGTAGAGTGCTAGCCTTGAGCAAAAGAGCTTAAGGACAGTGCCTAGGCCACAAGTCAAGCCCTACAATTGAATACCCCTTCCAAAAAAAAAATTAGAAAACATGAAATGTAAAGCTATATGAAAAGTTTTTAATAATTTTAAAAGGAAGTAAGACACATACATACAGCTTTTAGAAACTGGACACAACCTGCTGTCTGCCCTGTTTATTCCTGGGGAGGAAGTTTCCAAATTGCATCAAGACAAGAGCTACGTGTGAGGCAGGTGGTGCTTGCTGGCAGCTGAGGGCTGCCCTGCAAAATGCTGGAAGAGAGGAGCTGCTTCAGCCACTGCGCACTGGAGGTCAAGAGTCTCTCTACTGCAGCTTCAAAGAATCGAAATGACCAAGTAATTTGTGTTCCAGAACTGCATGACAGAGAAGCTGGGCACGGTGCCACCTGCCTGCCATCTCAGCACAGGGACATGAGCTTATATATGGCCCTATCTCTGAAAAGCAAAAGGAATCAAACAGATGAATAAAAAATATACCCAAAAACCTAAAGAGAGAAAAACATGGACGAGAAAACAACAACAAAAAGGTATTAATGAGTGGAGGGCAAATGTCTATGACTTGGAAGATAGTCTTGGAAAGAGGACAAAAAAAAAGTCAAATGAGTATTTATGACAGACATCTGAAATTCAATGTAAAGTATAAAACTACAGATAAGTTCAATAAACTGCCAACAAGAGCAGCATGAAGAAAGCTGAGGCACATCACAATCAAACTGGTTGGTTGGTTTGTTTCCTGGTCAGTTGTGGGGCTTGAACTCTGGGCCTTGGTGCTGTCCCTGAGCATTTCAGCTAGCACTCTACCACTTGAGCCACAGTGCTACTTCCTACTTCCAACTTTTTCCTGTTTATGTGGTGCTGAGGAATTGAACCCAGGGTCTCATGCATGAGAGGCAAGCACTTTACCACTGAGCCACCTTCCCTGCCCCACAATCAAACAGTTAAAATCCAGGAAGGATGGTAGAGGGTGGACTATGGCACAAAGACATGAATGACTGCACACTTCTCTAGGAACATCAAAGATTGGGGCCACATCTTCTAAGAACTGATTTTAAAAAACCCTAAAAAAACAAAATTATAGGCCAACATAGATTTCTAAATTAGTAAAAATAGCTTTGAAAAGTGAAGGTGAAATAAAGGCACTTTTAAGAGATGGATATGTGGATCTCTATAAATGTAGTCATCACAAATGATGAAGGGGTGGGGACATCTTACTACTACATGCCTCTCCTGGGACAGGGGATGTTACTACCTGGTGAGTACAGGCCAGGCATGCTACAAAACATTCTATAATCTGCCCCCAAACCTCAACGGTACTGAAGTTAAGAAACACTGTTTTAGAAAATAATACACCAAATGCACAAGAAAAACAGAAGACAACAACACAGAGACAAACACTGGAGTAGTAATAATATTTGTAAGATGCTTATCCGTGACACGATATGATACAATACAATGCGACTTGGAGGTAAGCTGTGATAACTTAAAGATTATATTATAAACCCTAAGCAAGGATTTTCCAAAAGGAAATCTTCCTCTTCCTCTCTCTTACACACATATAGAATAGATGAGAAGGAAAAAATAACCAGCTCATGTAAAATACAAAACTCCCCAAATAAAAAACAAAACAAAAAAATACCAAACATTCTCAGTATACCTCTGCTGGCAGAGTAAAAGAAGCCACAGGAAATACAGCAAGGACAAAGGTGGCTACGATCCTGGGGCATTGTTCAGCTTCTATCTCCCTGAGCTTGTGGCAGTCTGCATCTATGCTTACTTTAGGACAATTCACAGAGCTACACACCACTACTCACACACTTTTCTGGACTTAGGTCATACTTTAATACAAACAGTTTTTTAAAAAGAAATTGTGGAAGAGGAATTATGCAGAGAAAAGCAGACCTAACTGATTACTTGCTTAATCCATATGGATAAGTAGGTAAGAAAAGTTTATTATCCAGGTTATTTTTAAAACACTTTTATATTTCACATCAGTGTTCGGAAATTGGAAAAATAAGTAGGGATTTGTAAGATACTCGATTCTTTAGTCTAAAAAGCAATTGCCTCTAGAAAGGAAATGTGAGCACTGTAATGAACACACAGCTAACCTAATGGTATGCAGTACAACGAACATGCTAATGAGGCAATAGCCAGAACCATGGAGGAGCTGAGGCTGGCCTGCTTAGGTTATTCTGCCTTTGCTGAGCAAAGGGAACAGAGGCTGAGATGGGGACTGTCTCTCCTCTAAGGAGCAGGCAGCCAAATCACCCTGTAGGGAAAGTAGGAGGGATCAAATGTTCCAGATCCAGAACTAGAGCAGATACTACTTCCTGTCCCAGAGAAAAGCAGTCAGCATGCAGCATTAGTACCACATTCTACATTCTACTTGCTAGTCAGCAATTCTCAATCCTAAACACTTTAGAATCACTTACTTGGGACTTTAAAACATTCAGATTCAATGAGTCTAGGCTGAATAATAGCTATGTGCTTATATTTCATATATCTGTTTTATGTAGTTAATACATAATTTATATAAACTTAATTTTTTTTTAAGCCAGAGTCTCATTAAGTTCCACAAGCTGGCCTCATGCTGGAATGACAGGTGTGCACTACCATACCAAGTTGGGAATTTTTATTTTTAAAGTTTCTTAATCAGTTGTGAGCTATTATTGGGTCTCCCTCCACTTTCTGTTCTTTCTTTATTCTCAATATTGTGCTGTTATACCTTAGGACTATTGCTGGATTCTTTACTTTCCTAGTATTACTTATTAGCATGCCCTCATATAATGTAAGCATGCCTGATAAGTTTGATAGCATTTCTTGAGAAAAAAAATCAATATTTTTATTTAAGAGAGGGTTGGTTGGAGAAAGTAGGAAAGAAAAAGAAATTAAGGCAGAGAACTCTGTGACAACTTGGCAGCAGGACAAATGGATGACATTACAGGGAGTTGCCAACCTAATTTAGACTGTAGAAATAGCTCTGGTCACCAATGTAAATTATTTTAAATATGGACAATCAAAGCTACTTCTCCCTTAATGCTATCCCTGTTCTGCTTGATAAACAAGCTTCAGAGAAAAGATAAAGGGTCTTTTCAAAGGAGCAGGGATGCATTTCAATACTTATGCCTTTTCCAAACACAGGAGTCTTACACAGATATAGTGTGTCAGTTACACGGTATCCTAGCAACCTCTCTCACAAAAGGGGAGTATGTGATGCCAAGCACTGCCTTAGCTTGGTGTTCAAACAGATGTCATAAAGGAGCCTCACTCTGGAGAAACATACTCAAAGAAACTTTACAGGAGAAAAGTGTGTGCAAAAGCCCTACGTTTCTTTGTACCCTACTAAACAGAGGAACAGTTTTTGCTCCTAAGTTTCATCCAACTTACTTGTTTTTCACTCCTGAAGCTTCAGTGTAACCATGGCTCCACACTGCTGGGGCTCCAGATGCATCAGCTGCTGAAGGCTGATCGATCTTGAAGCAGCGGATATTACTAACAGAACAAAAAAGGAAAGAGAATCATTAAAGCCAAACAAGTGTGAACTGCTACCTTTACTTGAGTAATAAAAAAGTCTGCTAGGCAGTCTGTACTTATAAATTCTTACATATAATTTTTAAGTACACAGCAATTTTTACAGATCACAGAGTCTTCATAGAAACAATTTTGTTTTCTAGCCTGATCATTAAAGGAAAAAATAATCCTCAGTGCCCCTTCCCCATTCAATAATCTTTTCTAGTGAAGTAATTTCTGTCTGTGGCCTAGCTGAACAGCAGGTGGCAAGGAGCAATCTGAGGGGCACTGCAGCATGATGCCTGCACATCTTCAAGAATGAAGCACATACTCATCCACTCCAGCTCTTGTACAATGTGTAATACAGGCACAGTCTCCTGACTTGGCTTGCTTGTTCACAGCTGTGCTTTACCACTTATGCCAATCCTCCTAGCCCTACTTTTTAATGGAGGTAGAGCCTCACAGACCTTCCTTTCTGGGCTAGGTTTGAACTTCAAGCCTCCAAATCTCAGTCTCCTGAGAAGCTAGGATTACAGGCATGAACCACTAGTGCTTGGCTTAGATTTATTCTTGATATATTTCATAAAAGGTAAGTGTAAAATTTATGCCTATATAGAACATAAATGTCAAAACGAATCTGTATATACTAAGTTCTTGATACTTTCTCCCTTTCTTTTTAATCTAAAAAATAACATTTCTAGCTTGTGAGTATATTCAGATGATTTTATTATACATAATTCACCTTTTTTTGGATACAACTTTTCTCTAAAGCTAGTTTCATTCACTAACAACTTGACACAATTCTGAAACATAAAAATTTTGGGGAATGTGGCTTAGCGATGGAGTACTTGCCTAGCATGCATGAAGCCCTGAGTTTGATTCCTCAGTACCACATAAACAGAAAAGGCCAGGAGTGTCGCTATGCTCAAGTGGTAAAGTGCTAGTCTTCAGCAAAAGAAGCTCAGGGACAGTGCCCAGTCCCTGAGAATTCAAGCCACAGGAGAGGCAAAATAAATAAAAATAAAAATCATATTTACAAAAAGTCCTCATGAAAAGGGAAATGTATTTTGATGATTGATCACCTATTCAGTCTTGAAAAGTATCCTTTCAAGAATAGATTCTCCTCCTCCTCCTCCTCCTCCTCCTCCTTCTTTTGAAGTCTGCTCCTCTTACTCTTATCAGGTAACTGAGGACTGGCCAGTGGAGGGCCTGAGGCCACGGTTTCACAGAATGGTGATCCACTGGCGGGAAGCCAGGCCTCCATGTCTCCTCAAGGATGCTCTGCTCAGCAGGCTTCCTCCACTGTACAACAAATCAACTTTTTCATGAAGTATTTTAAATGACAAGTGGGCACTGACCAGACCAATTCTATCCAGGAACTACTGTAAAGCTCTTCAAGTTTAGTTTGTACTAAACCAAAGATTGTATGTAATGGATCATTCATCAAATTTATCTTCTTTGTATTTTCTGTGATACTGGACAAACAGTGACTAATGTGGGTCAATGGTCAAAACTGCAAATGTGGCAAAAACCTGTAATCTTAAGTACTCAGGAAGTAGAGATTAGTAGTACGAATCACAGTTCAAAGCCATCCTGGGCTAAGAGCTAATAAAAACCCATCTCAAACCAATAATCTGGCCATAGGAAGCATTATCTATAACCCCAGCTACACAGGAGACACTAGGTAGGAGGATGGCAGTTCAAGTCTGGCTCTGGACAAAGAAACTATACCTAAAAAATAACTAAAGTGACCAGGAGCTGGTGGCTCATGCCTGTAATCCTACTCAGAAGATTGAGATTTGAGGATGGATGTTCCAAGCAGCTCAGGCAAGAAAGGAAAGTTCATGAGACTCTTATTATCTCCAATGAACTACTAAAAAAAATTTGGAAGTAGAGCTGTGGCTCAAATGGTAGAGCACTAGCCTTGAGCAAAAGACACTCAAGGACAGACCCTCAGTTTAAGCCTCAGGACCAGCACAATAGACAGACAGACAGACAGACAGACAGACAGACAGACAGACAGACAGACAGATAGAGCAAAAGAAGTTGTGGGTATGGTTTAAGATCAAACACTAATATCAAAAGTAAAGATACTGTAACAAAATGAAAATTCAGAGAAGTTTAAAGAAAATAAAGACTACTCATAACAGAGAACATAATCAGAGAACAACTTTTTTAGCTTGTTACACATCCTTTCAGGCATTTTTTTTGAGGGTGGGCACACACACTATTTTTAAAAAAGGGGGAATTACATATATACACATGTCTTTGAAATTTTTATTTTCATTTAATTCTATTCTGTGGAGATTTTCCAATTTATACAATAGGGCTACATAATAACTCTATCCACAAGTGGAGCATAATTTAGTTACCTCTACTAAAAGACATTTAGAGTTCTATGATAAACATTAATACAAAACTTCTTGATAACACCATAAGCAACTTATAAACTTATGATTCCGTTTGGGGTGGGAGGGGTGGAGGCCCGGCGGGGAGAGAGGTAGGGAGATGTCATACTTGCCAGGCAGGTACTCTATTAGTTAAGCCATGGCCCCCGACTTTTTGCAATAGGATTTCACAGTTATACCAGGCCTAAATTTATATTTCCCATGTAGTGGGGATGATAGGAGTATAGTACTATGCCCAGACTTGCCTCAAAACATGATCCTGACCTCTGCCTCCTGATCACAGAGGATGACAAGTGTGAGCCACCACACCCAGCATGAAATTATTTAATGTTGATGATGAAGCAGTATTAATGAACTCTTTCAAAAACACAGAGAGAACTTTAACAGGATCTAACTAATCCAACTTTTCCAGTTAAAAAATAATAATCTGGGGGCTGGGAAGGTGGCTCAGTGGTAGAGCGCTTGCCTTGCATGCCTGAGGCTCTGGGTTCGATTCCTCAGCACCACATAAGCAAAAAGAAAAAAGCTGGAAGTGGTGCTGTGGCTCAAGTGGTAGAGCGCTAGCCTTGAGCTGAAGAGCTGAGGGACAGCGCCCAGGCCCAGAGTTCAGGCCCCATGACCGGACCCAAAAAAAGTAAAAAAAAATTAAAAAAAACAAAAAAAATAATAATCTGGATTCAGTTCCAAATTGTTATTTCCCCCCACCCCCCATCATCTCTTCAAAATTCTTCCTTAGTACCTGCATTAGGTGTTACCATCCCTGTGTTATCATGAGTCCTGAGATTTAAGTTCCTATTGTAGCTGCTCCTTGCGTTCCTCATGTTATTTTTGTCCTTTCAAGTACAGAGATACAAACTGTGTTCACCAAGGTAGAGAGCAGTGGCCCCAGTATTTTACAGAATACCTACTTGAGCAGTTCCAGGGTTTTGTGATCAAGGGTGAGGCGAGGGTTTCCAGTCAGGTCTAGCTCCTGCAGTTTGGGAGGCAGGCTTTCAGGTAAGGTAACTTCGCTTAGCTCATTACAGCTCAGATCCACGCACTGAGGGAAGAAGGGGAAACAAGAGATGATGAGTTCTTCCACCCAGCTCTGAAGGTCGTGCTAATGCTCAATCTATATTTCTATTATTTTTAATAGTCTTAAACACTGGTTGACAGTTATTCAAAAGAGCTGCTGGCTAACTCTCATTGCTACCACTAAAAAATCCTCAAAATATTTGGGGGAAACAAGAGGGAAAAATAGTGCCACTAGATTTTATGTTGTAGCTTAAAAGATTTTTTTTTTAAATTGAGGACAGAAATTGTAGAATACTGTAGAATTTATGACAATAAAAGTGGATTGGTGAAATAAAGGATGAGATTTTTAAAAATTGTTGTTCTACCAGATAGTAATATTAAAACTAAATCATGTGCAGAACCTGAAGTAAAGGCATTAACTGAGAAATTCTTTTTACATCATCTTTCTCCCCCTCCCTCTCTTTCTCCCTCCCTCCCCTCCTCCCTCCCTCCTTCCTTCCTCTCTGCCTCCCTCTGCTCTTTCTTTCTTCTTTCTTCAGCAGTCACAGAGATTGAACTCAGGACCTTACATTCTGTAGCTCTGCCACTTGAGCCAAGTCTCTAGCCTCTTCTGATTTAGGTTCTTTTTCATAATGTCTTGTGTTTTTTGTTTTGTTTTGTTTTGTTTTGCCCGGGGTTGGCTTGGACCATATACTACATATACCCTACTATATAGCTGGGATCTCCACATTGACTTATTTGTTGAGATGAAGGTCTCACCAACTTTTCTATTTGGCCTTTTTTTTTTTGCTGGGGGGGAGAGCGTGATTGGGGATGCTTAGGATTAAACTCAGGGCTTCACAGATACTATTTATATTAAATATTATATTCTAAAACAAGAAAGTGAATTACTCTATACGCAGGAATTATGTGACATTGAAAGCAAGGTAAGGAAATTAATCAGCACCCAGGAGGCTAATTTGGAGTTTCTGCTACTCTTTTCTCTGCAGGCTTATCAACCAGCATAGTACATAAAGAGCAGTTTAACACCCCCTTGAGAAAGATACCACTGTTCAGCCACCACTGTGCCAAGGAATGGACAGGAACCCTGAAGCTTTAGCTGTTAATATGTTTCCTGCACTGGAGGCAAAAAGGCATTTGCTTAGGTATTAACTTTTCTGGATCTTGCTTAGTTTCAGCCAAAATAGTGTTCTGTATAATCAACATCACAGTTGAACCACACAGGGATGTATATCAAAAACAGCTGACATTGAGGGAATTCTGACTGTATGACACTCCTGTTTCAAATGCTTTATATGTATTATTTCATTTCAGCCTTGCAACAGAAGTGACTCTTTTCCTCTTCTTACAGAGAGGTTAATTTTCAGCTGGGATCTAACTCTGAAAGAGTTCTACTCTTTTTTTTTTTTTCCAGTGCTGGACACTGTCCACTGTCCCTGAGCTTTTTTTGCTCAAGGAGAGCACTCTACCACATGAACCACAGTGCCACTTCTGGCTTTTTGAGTCATTTATTGGAGATAAGAGTTGCACAGACTTTCCTCCCTAGGCTGGCTTCAAAACACAATCCTCAAATCTCAGGAGTGAACCACCAGCCCCCAACAAGAGTCTTACTCTTCACTTATGTGAAAAGTACGACAACAAAATACACGCATGGTCTTTCTGGCAGTTTGTAATAAACAGCTTAAAAATGTTACAGTAACATACAAGGTAACAGAGCTCTTAAAGAGCAAAGCAAAATATTCTATAATTTAAAGCACATACATATGCACATTTAGAAAATGGTTTATAAACACCTTAACCAAATAAATGTATTAAAAAACTGTAGTGATGAAAAATTATATATGCTAAAGAATATGCAAATGTCTGCAGAATTTCTAAATCTGATATATAAGGTTTGTATCAGAAAGTACCTAAAAAGTGAATGGCTAAGGAGGACTACATTTTATCCCCAGTTAAAAGATTAGAATGTAAAACTGGTAATTAGTAATGCTTGACATAAAGTAAAAAGTATATTATATACAAAGGTTTTGGAACCTCAAAAAGGAACAGAAAGTTGTGAGGTGGCTTTAGTTTCTCTACCCTTGTAAGTTGAAATGAATGTTTGGTGACAGCAATGATGCTCTGTGGGGGAATTATCACTGCTTACTGTGGTAGTGTATGTTACCTAAGTGAAGGGTCAGGGGTAGGTAGTGGTACTATTAACTTTTTTAAACTGTTCTCACAATTGACTAAGCCTTCATTGGCAAATGCCCTGGAAATATGTGAGTCTAAGGACTACTCGATAGGGAGACCAGCACTGGGTGACTAGAAGAATGTTATTCCAATAATTAGGGACAGAGCCCAGGAATATAAATTTCAGAACATCTAGCTCACGGTTTTGTTTTGAACTCTGTTGACCCAACAGGGTGTCACTTTCAGCCAGGATGTAGTAACTACAAGGATCTTGATTTGGTGTTAAATTCAACAAAAGCATAAACATCTTGAGCTAATAAATTAGGAAAATCAACATTCTTTGCTGACTCAAAGCCAAGAATGTCTAGACTAACCTACATACCTTGATTTCTGGGAGCTGCATAACTTCCGGAAAGACTTCAAGGCAATTAGAGTGAGCAATCACCGTATGCATGCGTCTGCAGTTTATGACCGTTGTTGGGATGGCTTTCAGCTTGTTCCCACTGATATCAACTTCTTCAAGCTCCTCCAGTTTTGCCATTTTACTAAAGAAAATCCATGGGAGGGGTTGTTAAAAACAAGACATTTTTCCCCCCAGTTTTTGAGTAGCAAAAAAAAATCTACTTCCTTTCTTATTACAAAACAAAAACTTAATGTGGACTCTTCAAACAGACAACAAGGAGAAAAATGGTGGTTCTTTTCCCCCTAAAAAAAAATCTCTGTGTCAACCAAGTTACCTGGCAACAATTCATTTATTAAGTAATTGGTCTGAACTCCAATGGAAATCCTACTTAAATGGGTTAAAAACTAGCATGAATCTAAAGCTTCAAGAGAGCTTAGGTTGAGCAGAAGATTTCTTTATACTGGCAACAAACTCCCAAAAATAATCAGAAGAAAACTGAGCAATAGTTTCTATTACAGTATGCTTTTCTCTATGCCCCTCTGATGCCATTTATGACTACATGTACATGGTGAGGAGTGAGGGTATGTTGAGTCATTGAGTTATTCCTTGGCTTTCTGGGAGAGCCTGAATTCAAACCAAGCCCTGGGGATATGGGACTCCAAGAAACAGAAGCTTCCCAGTTAGTATAAGTCAAACTTGCAATCTTGAGTCAATTAGTTTGGAGCTATTAATATTTTTTCTGTTCATTATAGTTTCACTTATTCAATATGCTTTAAAAAATTTACTAGGTTGGGCGTGTTGGCACGTGCCTATAATCCCAACTATGTGAGAGGCGGAGTAGGAGAAATGAGATCCAAGCAAGTCTGGACAAAAGCATAAGATGTTATCTAAAAACCAAACTAAAATGGAAAGGCCTGGGGATATGGCTCAAATGATTAGAGCATTTGCCCAGCAAACACAGTCCCTGCCCTAGTACTGCAAGAAAATTAGTGAAATGCTTTTCTTATCTTGAAAATAAATACACAACTACAATATAACAAGACCTAAATTTTTAATCTGATGAAGTCAAAACTTTTTGTTATTAAAAAATCCGCATGTTGTTGGGTATCAGGATATACTGTAAACAACATTATTCACATATTTACACACTATGAAGTAATCTCAAATTTCTAGGATTATTTGGATATGCTGTCCTTCATATTTTCAAAGAAATATGGAGAAACTAATAGGTAAAAGGCATACAAAATGATCGTGGGTACAGAAACCAGGCTCATAAAAAGAAAAGTTAATGAAATTTCAATCTCTCAACATAAAGGTGGCCAGATAGTGACTTGATTGCTGGAACATGTTCAAAATCTACTTTGAAGGAGTAAAGTTTCCTGAGCAGCTCAGGTTTTCCAGGGGAGCTACTATCTTGTATCATAACTCACAGGGAAATCAGAACAAGATGAAAAAAAAAGTTCTCTTCTCTATACTTAGGGTACACAGTTACATCTGGCACCAGTCACTGAGGGGACAAAGATAATGATCACTTCTCATCCACGGTTTAGATACAGGCCATCGAAAATGGGACAGGGAACTATGGGACTATCATGTTTGTTTGTTTTTTGAAAAACTATTATTTCTACATTCCATAATGAAGTGTAATACATAGAAACAACAGTTTAATCATCAACATCAAATGAGGGGTAAAATAGGAAGAAACTGGTAGCCAAGCCAAAACAAGACTTCAAGCCAACATATATTTGGGCCTTTGTCTTTCTGCAAGGGAAGAGACAGACTAGTATGTAGCCCTGAAAGCAACATAGAAAGGCTGGCCCCTATACAAAGCTGCAGTTACTAGCAGAACACCAGAGGAGTCAGTATTTGCTTTGTTGATGTATGAGTGTGTGTTCAAGTCCAACTTATCAGATGGATGCATGCCCAGTGAAATGGATGTAGAAGATATCCTCAGCTCAGTGTGTGGACCACACAAAGCTAGATACTATGTCACTTCCTCTGCCGAAACTAGAAATTCAAATAAAGGCATATTTAAGAGACCTACGGAGGGCATGATATGCAATGTCACAGGCCACTGATGCTTATCTGTTTGTATTTGGGAATAGAATCCAGGGTCTTGTGCATGTGAGGAGGCTTTCTATCACTGAGCCACATCCTCAACTCTCCATTATTTTTCACATCATGAACATGAATATAGTCTGGGTGTTGAACATTCTAATTCTCACCCACCATATTAATTATTATTTTTTAAAGTCTGTTCTGAGTAGTTAGGAGAAAAAACATATAACTAAACAATCTATTTCAAAATCCTAAGAACACTGTAGTGGCTAAGTCTCTGGATACATTCATGCTAGAAAAACCAATACGTTTTTCCTGAGGGAAATGTTTGCTGATCACAGCTTATATAAAAGGCAACTATGACAAAGGGAGGAATAAGCAAACGTGTTATCTGTGAAATAAACATTTCAGCTTTGATCTTCCCTTTTACAAAATGCTTGTGTAGGAATGCAACTATGACATCACTCTACAACCCTCATTACCTTGCTGGAAAACTCTGGAGTCGGTTATAGGCCATGTGAAGGATCTTCAGATGGGGGTGTCCTGTTAATAAGGGCACACATTTATCGGTGAGGTTGTTATTTGTCAAATACAACTCCTGTAAGATACTGCTTGTCTCTTCAGAAAGCGTGGCTGGAGGAAGGCTTTCCAGTTTGTTTGCAGATGCATTCAGGAATCTGAGGCTATAATGACAAAATACAATAAACACCACTGATAAGCCACAGCTCTAATTCGGAACACTCAACAAATTTAGAAGCTACCTGATTGAGCACAGGCATATATGAAGTTGAGTTTAGAAACATGAGTGAAAAGACAGGTTCTGGCTTCAAGGAATTCAATGTAGCAGGCATACAGATCACTGACCTACTACCTGTGATTAATATGACAACTATCTACAGCTATTAAATACAAATAGCTATAAATTTATTTTCATGGAAGCACACAGGTAAGAAAATGATTATTTTTATAGCTGGGAGAATGGGTGAAAAGCAATAAAGTAAGGTTAATAATCTGACTTGAGGAAGAAAAAACTAATTTACTTGTCTTTTTTTAAATGAAAGGGTTCTTATAGTCATACAACACTTAAATATTAAATCATAATAAAAATAAATCATATGACAGTTCTAATGTTCTAATGATGTCTAAATCATATTTTACTGCCATATATTCACAGCTACCAAAGGTACTCTACTTTTCAGAAATTAATAGAACATGTAACAATGAGAATGAAGAATTATAATATAGCACCAACAAGATAAATCTTAGCCAGGCACTGGTGGCTTTACACTGTAACCCTAGCTAGTCAAGAGGCTGGGGTCTGGAGAATTGTGCTTCAGCCTGAACAGAAATGCTCATTAGCCTCCGTTTCCAAAACAGCCAGCAAAAAACAAAAAAACAAAAAAAACAAAAAAAACCCCCACAAAAACAGGGATAGAAATGTGGCTCAAGTGGTACAACGCCAGCTAAACAGGTCTGAGGCTCTGAGTTTAAAGTCCAGCACTACTGCCAGGTGCTGCTGGCTTACACCTGTAATCCAGCTACCCCGGATCCTCAGATCACAGCCACCCTAGCCAGGAAAGTCCATGAGTATCTTATCGCCAATCAACCACCAAAAAATGCTGGAAATGGAGTTCTGGCACAAGTGGTAGAGTGCTAGCCTTGAACAAAACAGCTCAGGGATAGCACCTCCACCATGAGTTCAAACCCCAATATAGGCACAAAACAATCAAACAAAAAGCAAAAATGATGACTCTCACAAGTATGTTAATATGCTGTCTGAGAGAAATGAGACATATAATAGAATATACTGCATGATTTTGTCACTACTAAGTCCAAAGTCAGCACTCCAGTGGTCTTAACCTTTGATAGGAAGGACAGTATCCAAAAGACAGTATCTAATTCTATTATTTTGGTCTTCAACCTGGTTATGATTCAGGTGTTACACTTATGAAGAGGCTACATTTCTGTATTTATATTACATTTTAATAAAATTTAACCTAAAACCAACATGCTAGAAGATATATACGTTGACAGTTTTAAGATGATAGTGAATAATGGAAGAAATACAAAAAAGAAAATTACTGTCAATGCACACCTCAAGGCTTAAGGGATTCCCTGCTGCTGCAATGACTTTCCAAATCATTGCAGAGGAATGGAAGGGCAGTGCAGGGATGCATTGTGCCCAGTTCAGAAGTCACAGGTGACCTTCCTGCCATGAAAGATGTGCAACTGTGCAGCTGCAGCAGCTCGAAAGCTGGTGCTCAGCTCATGGACTCACCATCTAGAAGTCATGGGCCAACTCTGCCCCGCCACTGCTCCAGTCTACCTTTTCCACACACCACATCATTCTCATGGTAGAAAATCACCTTGGCTCTCCAGCATGGATTAGCAGATATCCTCCCATGTGTTTAAGAAAAATGTGGGGTTCATTTTTTTTAATTCCAGTCTTGGGGCTTGAACTCAGGGACAGGGTTCTGTCTTACAGATTTTCCTTCCTGAGCTGGCTTCAAACTGTGATCCTCAGATCACAGCCTCTTGAGTACCTAGGATTATAAGTGTAAGGCCAATAGTGCCCAGCAGAAAAAGTTTTTAAGAGAATGTAGAATGCCAAGTACAATTGGCATTTTATGCTGAATAAAAAGAAGGCTTTCTATTAGGGGTCTTCTTGAAGACTGTCATTTCAAGATCTCAACTACTAAGTTAACACACTTCAATTTTGCATACTTCTTACACTCTGACACCCCTCCCCCAACTCCATTATTTATTTGAAGAAAAGCAGCGCCCTCAAAATAGAATATTTTCCATTAAAGAAACACGTATTCCGCTGACATTTAAAAAAAGAAAAAAAGGAAGTTAGAGACAGGCTGTACAGACCATAAATAGTCATGGGAAATTATAGTCGTGTGTGCTACGGAGAAGAAAATAAAAGGTCATTCATGCTGTTTCTGAAATGGTTTTGAATTAGGAAGGAAAGCAGTTTCAGTACCATAATTCATTGAAGTATTTTGACACGTCTGTTTCTTTAAGCTTCACTTATACTACCTAACCTAATATCCTTAATATCTTGATTAAGAATTTCTTCAGGGGGGAGGGGATGAATGGGAAGGGATGGGAAGGGGAAACAAAGGAGGAGGCAACAACGCTTGATAAGAATTATACTTATTATCTTGTCCATGTAATTGTAATCCCTCTGTACGGTATTTTCACAATAAAAAAAATAATTTCTTCAGTGCAAAATTAGAATAAAAATGCAAAAAATAGTTTTATTGCCTCAAAATCTCAAGGATAAGGTCAGCCAGAAAGCCATCTGACAATCTCATCTTACTCAGTTCTTTAGGAAATATGTGGTCAAGGACACAGAAAAGAGAAGATAGAAAAAATGCATGAACACTGATACATTGTTAGTCCAGGAAGAGAGCAAATGTTGTGAAAACATGGATAAGTTACTGCTCACCTACAAAGTCCCTCTGCCTCTGAATAAAGGAGAGAAAATTCTTTGCAAAAGGACTTCTTTCATCTTTTTTGAAACTCGCCTATACTTAAAGAACTATCTACTTTCTCTCATTTTTGTGGAGAAATGTTTCATTTTTAGGAGAACTTGTCAAGATAGAGTAACTTCAATAAATAAAAAGATTTAAATAGTAGGCCATGGGGATTAACACGTGAGAATACCCAGGCTACCACAACGGCACAGAGCATACATCAAGCTCAACAGCCTTACAGCTGAGGTGCCAATGGGACACGGTCCCCAGAGATATGTGGGCAGCATGCGCTACAAAATGCACCCATACACAGCAATCCCACTGCTAGACCGGAAACAACAGAAGGCCCTCTGTAGTATAATTGAGGACACGAGGATCCCACAGTAATGTCTGCCCACCTCCAACAGGCTGGGGATTTACAAGGCAGCAAGTACCCAACATGAGGATCCACCAGGACTGCAAGACTCCACAAACCCCACTTCAGATCCACAAACACCCTGGGCCTGACTATCCTTATCGGCAATGCCACCTCTATTTGGTGCTAAGTGTCAAAGTGGAGATGAGAGTTCCTGGGAGACCTCTACGGCTGTATCCTAGGATGTGGCAGAAACTGCGCTCCATAGCTGGCAAGAACTCTCAAGTGCTACACAGTGGGACTGAGAAAACCTATGTTGCTCATGAGCAGACAGGAACCCTGCTACTGGGTGCCTTATAGCTGGGATACTTGTCCAGCCTGAAGCAGTCCTCAGCTTGCCAAGGTGATTCTAGGCTTTGGAAAGGAGATCTTGAGGCCCTAGAGTGTCCAGTAAAGCACTTGGCTCTTGCATTATGGCTCCTGCTTTGTTCTGATGCATAAAACTTAAATATTTTTTATGAAAAATTAAGAGATGGGAAAAATCTTGCATCATATTCACTACGAAATGCAATGAAGTTAGTTAAAACTACTTGGGCTGGTTCTAGGGGACATCATTAGGACCGCATTAATTGTGACTGAATCACCCTGTTAATGGTTAAACAGCAATCGAGTGACTAATAAGACATTCACTGATAATGTCCTCAAGGAAATTAAATTCAAAACCCATCCTCTTAAAATATTCTTTCCCCAATGTCACAATCACATTATCTTTCCTGGAGACAAATTAAATCGTTTTAAGGGTCTGGGTGTCATCTTTCCAGTAGAATGGACAAAAATTCTCCAGTACAGACAGCAGTACACTCAAGAAACTGGCTATATAACCCCACTCTGTGATTTCAGTCCTGTAAAACAGGACTGGAAGCACTGAGCCTGGTCTCAGATGATGTGATAATTGTCCTTAAGCTTCTTTCTTATACTTTTATAATAACTGTAAAAAAAAGCAGTTTGATATGTTCAGAGATATTTGATCTCTGTAACCCTTCTCACTATGCAATCCTAATTAGAGAAAAAGTAGTAGAACAGTATCTCTGCTCTATTTTCATTTGTAAGGTTTTTTGTAGAAGCCAAAGGTTTTTCCCATTTTCTATCATCTCCTTTGATCTCCCGTCATCCCAGAAACTCCTTCTCCTACTTCATAGCAGACAGACACTAAAGCTGAGAACCAAATCACTTGGCAACAATTAAACAGTAACTAGTAGTTGAGTCAGAAATAAAACCTAGATCTCATTAGCCTCGGCAGTCCAAATGTATTTCTAACTCTCCATAATTTTACACACACACACACACACACACACCCCAAATGATGGTTGGGTGGCTGGGTGGCACACACACACACACACACACCCCAAATGATGGTTGGGTGGCTGGGTGGCACGCATGCGCACACACACACACACACACACACACACACACACACACACACACACACACACACACACACACACATATGATGGTTGGCTGGGTGGCTCATGTCTATAATCCCAGTTACTTGAGAGGCAGATATCAGGAGGACTACAATTTGAGTACAGCTGGGCAAAAAATTTATCCAGGCCAGCCTGGACAAAAACTCAAAATTCTATCTCAAGAATAATTAGAGTTGGGCTGGGAAGGTGGCTCAGTGGTAAGAGTGCATGTCTTGCATGCATGAGGCCCTGAGTTCCATTCCTCAGCACCACATAAGCAGAAAAAGTGGCGCTGTGGCTCAAGTAGTAGAGTGCTAGTCCTTGAGCTGAAGAGCTGAGGGACAGCACCCAAGCCCAGAGTTCAGGCCACACATACCCATACCCACACCCACCCACACCCACACCCACACCCACACCCACACCCACACCCACACCCACCCCCCCCCCCCCCCACACACACACGAAGAAGAATTAAAGCAAGAAAGATGAGGGGTGTGGCTCAAGTATACATGCCTGCCTAGTAATCAGGACCTGAGGGCTCAGTCCCTAAACTTTTTTTTTCCCTCAAGCTTAGTGCTCTTACCACTGGTGCCACAGCTCCATTTCTGGCTTTTCAGTGGTTGCTCTGATCTCTACTGTGGAGATAAGAGTTTCTGAAACTTTCTGCTTAGGCTAGCTTTGAATTTTAATCCTGTGATCTCGACCTCCAGAGCAGCTAGGATTATAGGCATGAGCCATCAGCTCATCATGGCTGCATATATACGTTTGACAGTTTCTGGTTTATCTTGTCTCTATCCAGCTCTAACAGTAGAATCAATCCTATTTCCAATGATTTCTGGCTCCTTTTCTGGAGAATAATAGTCACATCCAAATTCTGGGTGTTAAGTTACTCTCACTGGTATGAATATCCTATTTCTAATTCATCTCAGCACAAAGAACAAAAACACTTGTTTAGTTTGGCAAGGTTTGGCTTCCCCTTGTCATTTTACTTTTTCATGGTTTTCCTAGATATTCTTGCATATTTCTTTTAAGAACTGTAGCATCAATTTGTATAACTCCTTTACTGGGGTATTTTTTTTTCAAGATTTTGTTAAATTTACAGTATAACACAAAAACCTTTTCAACTTAATATTAAGTCATTCTGTCCATTTATTTACTTTAGCTTTTACACATTTGTTAAGTTTATTCTTAAGTATGTAGTCTTCCTTTAAGCTATTTTAAATGGGGGCTGCTCCAGAGTAATATATCAACCTTTTGTAGATATATACAGAGTCTTGTTCTATACTATAGCCAGGGTGGCGTAGATCTCGGAATCCCAAGCATCCACCAACTTTGCACAGCTTAAATATTGCATTTTTAATGGCTATTGTCTGTGTCTACAAAAGCTGCTGTAGAGCTGGTTGCTGGTGGCTCACGTCTGTAATCTTAGCTACTCAGGAGGCTGAGATGTGAGGATCGTGGTTTGAAGCCAGCCCGGGCAGGAAAGTCTGTGAGAATCTTATCTCTAATAAACTACTCAGAAAAAGCTGGAAGTGGTGCTGTAGTTCAAGTGGTAGAGCACTAGCCTTGAGTACAAATTGGGTAGGGATAATGTCCAGGCTCTGAGTCCAAGCCCCAGGACTGGCAAAAAACAAACAAACCAAAAAACAACCTGCTGCATATAATTTTATATCCTAATGAAGTGCTTTATTGGTTGGCTTTATCACTTATTTCATTTTCTGCCTTTCTTAAACGTCCCTTAGTAAATTTTTACTTGACTTATTGCATATTGCTTACCTGGCAATGTACTAGTTATTTCTGATAGTTCAATTGCCTCTTCTCATTTTTTGTCAATTTTATTCCTAGTATCTTGATTTTTTTTTAATATTTCAAAATGTTCTTTTGAATATATGTAATTCTTTGGATTCACAATAATTTGAAAAATATTTCAAAAGACAGGTGTTGCTGTAGGAATTAGCAATATGGATTTGTTCATCTTTTCTCTGTTTATTTACATGACATCAAGTTGTTTTTACAAGACACTTCAATCAATGGGCCACCTGCTATCAGCATCACAAAGACAAGATACACTAAGAGAGTTCTGTTTAGATTGAGTAAGAAAGGATTTTCTCCTCTCCAGGTCCTGGTTTACTTTTATCTTGGATAACTTTTAGTTTTCCCCTTCTTGCTTCTCTTTTATCTACCCAAATGCCAATTTTTCTTTAGTAGATATGTTTTCTGCATGCTAGCCCTCCAAATTGTATATCTGGAGGGTAGGATGTCCAGCTTGTCGCAGTACAAGGGCCATGAAGTTGTTTAGTAGATGATGAGACAAACACAAATGCTTCTCATTTGCCTTTATTGATAATATTGTAAGGCTGGAGAATTATGTTATAAATATCCAATGGCCTCTGGCATAAAAAAGTTTCTTATCCCTGAATGGTAGTTGAAGGACTGCCCCAGGCCAGGCCCCTCTCTCTTCCCTGAAGTCAATCTCATTGTGGTTGTGTTTGACATGCAGCCTCGGAGTGAAAGGAGTGGAAGTACGTGAGATACTTGCTAAGGTGTGGTGCCTGCTTCTCTTTTTATTCACATTCCACCACTCCTGAGTTAAGATTAGAGCCTGTCACACTCTGAGGCTGCTGAAGGAGAGCATGCCCCACAGGAGATGCCCCAGGTCAGCCAGTCATTCACACTGTGACTGCCCCTCAGAATCAACAAGGGAGTTTTCATTGCATTCTTATTTTTAACTCTTAGTTGGTAAAGAGGTCATGGTAAGGTCTCAAAATCTATCTAAAAGAATAGTAGACAATCTGAGAATCATTACTGTGCACAGCCACCTGTCCCAATGCATTCTAATTTCCTGGGGACAGATAAAGGAATGCTACCAATACAATTAGCCAATCCTATTCATATTAGGAGCTTAGAAAAAAGTAGTGGCAAAGATCACCAAGGTAGCCTCTTTGCAGAGGCAGCACTCTGGATGGTCTATTCCTGGCTTGACGTTCACAACTGACTTAGTGCTTAGAACCTCTGGCTAAACTCTTTAGCTTTGTTCTGGTTAACAACATGTGGAGTTTGTCACTACAAGTCCAACCCTGTCAAGATCACATCATAAGCCACTCTCCAATGCTCCATCCATCCACTCCCCAAGACTGAAGGAAACCTCAGGGAGCAGGGGTGGAGGCAGTTGAAATTAAGTTCATCTTAAATCTCATTAACTGATTTTGGGGTTTGAAAAACTGACCACTTGATTTTGGTGCTTAACAACCCTGAGTAACAACCACTACCTTAAAATATTTGAAAAACACACTTACATAAAGAAGAAATGGGATATATTTAATATCCAGAAATATCACTGGACCTATATAATTTTCATATTATGGGTAAATGTCACACACATATCCTTTGTAGGCAACTTAGTTTTCCAAAATGCCAGAAATATCTGTCTTTGCCAAAAGGCACCAGTTGTCACGGTCAATTGATCATGTGCTTCTAAATTTTTTGCTCCTTTTTAAGTCTCTGATATTTACCCATATTCTGTCTGAGTCATTAAAACTTATGGTCTATGATGTGACTAATACCTCTGGGGAGATGTAACAAATACAAATGAGTAATTACCATTAACCTCATTTGCATATATATGTATATATATATATATATATATATATATATATATATATATATATATATTTCTCCCCTCCTGGTCTGAAAATACCTTGTGCTATTCCAACCTGACATAAAAACACATTTGAGTGGCCATCTAATCAAGGATCTGTAACTTTCCTTCCATAGCATCCATTTTGGTTTTATTAATCAGATCAATCCTATTGGGAGAAGCTGTCAGGCCATCAAACACATGTGCAGATGCTAGGTGGACAGGGAGTCAGTCACTGCCAAGACTTCAGGAAGGAACAGAAGGATGGCAGTACCTCTGGCAGTGACTCATCCAGTCTGCTGACCCATGGGAAATCACCTACCCCTTCCCCTGCCCATCTGTTGATGACAACCAAGTATCTGAAACTTTTCTGGAGTTTTTGCCAAGAAAATCCTTAACTCAAGAAAATCCACCACCCAAGAAGTGGTGGTACATACCTGTAATCACAGTACTGAGAAGTCACAGGTGGAAGGACGAGGCCAGCCTGGGCTAACAGGAAGACCCTATCCTCAACAAACAAACAAAACATTCTCAACTCAAAACAAAATCAGGTAATTGAGTTGTAAAACCCAGGTTAAAATATTTGCCAGTTTACCCAGGAGACCCAAACCTGCCCCTATTTAAGACACAAAATCAGTCAACTTCACAGCAATATAGGCTCCATCATACTTCACATCTGTCTGTAGTTCTGAGTTGCAAAGCTTATCACTTTTTTTTTTTTTTTTTTTTTTGTCGGTCATGGCCTTGAGGCTAGCACTCTACCACTTAAGCTACAGCACCACTTCCATCACTTATTTTTATATTTGAAATTCATTTATTTTGATCATATAATTGTCTATATTTATGTGATAGAGAATAACAATCCAATGCATCTACAACACGCTCAATGAGCTGCTGCTTTCTGAAAAGCAAGTCAAAATAAATAATACTCAAAGATGAATTCGGAGAGCAATATGGTATACAAGTTTTAGTAAAATGGCCTCAAGTTTTCAAAGGAAAATGAAGAATTTACTAAAGTCATCTAATTTAAATTTGATTCATCTCTTATTTGATTACTAAATGCTTTCTGGCCAACAGAAACAGCAGATTAATACGCACTATTCTGTAATACTTACTAGACACTATCATGCAATTAAAACTGTGAGATTGATTTTAGTAAGATTCAGATCAAGTGAACACTCTCAAGACTGCACCCACAAATACATTTTCCTGTCAGTTCTCTCAAGAGACTCGTGCTTGAAAGCATGAACTAAACCCTTTTAACATTCAAGACCTTCCCTTGGGTTATTTAATTCAAAACAAAACTGATAACAATAGCTTGTCACAAAAATATATTTTAAAAAAAGTATGAGCATTTTTTTAAAGATTTGTCTTATGGAGCAAACCCAGTAGAAGGAAATAAAGTTGCATTAAAGTCTGAAGCTACTTACTAAATACAAACAGCAATTGCTGTACTTACTGTACAACAACAAAGCAGGCTTTCTTATACCATTAACCTAGATATATGCCAGACTAACCTTCTTGTCCAAGTCTTCTCTTTTAAGCCATTTTTAAATAATGCTTTATTGGGTAGCTATTTCAAACTTTGCATTAGAGTGTAAGCTTGTTGAGGGTAATATCACTCATTTTCAATGTTTGTCAGAAGACAAACTTACTGATCAATATGATGTTGGCTCTGTTAAGCCATAAACTAACACAAATCACCACTGAAATCACCTGTCAGTTTCAAAGGCTCCTTCCTTTAAAGTTATTGTTAATGTTACAAATGTCGTATTTTCTGGGCCAGCCTGCTTCAATTAAGGTTAGTATTATTTTATTCTTTCTCTAAAACTCATCAGAACAAATACATAATGCCCATACATTTTCCTGAATGTGAATTATGTCTAAATAAAGATTATACAATAAATTTTATGAAAATTAGGTAGATAAAACCTCCATTACCTAGGTTGTTGAAAGTGGTAAGTAAGTAGCAAAGTCAACCTATTTAAGCAGCAGTTTGGTAGAAATACTTTAAAAAGTTACAATGTTATATAATGTCTAATAATTAAAATAATTTAAAGTGCTTTAAAAAAGAGCTAATCCCATCTCTCCCTAATCCTATCTATTTTAATCCTTGAGTTTTTTGCAACCCAACTGCTACTATGCTAAAGAAGTAGCTACTTATTTGTTAAAAAACAAAAGCTGAGGAATACATATTCCTAAACATTTGCTTTCTGATCATTTCCTTTTCTCTCACAAACTAAAATTCACTAAACCCTTATTGCAAAATTCTACTATGGCAGAAAAGCATTTAGCATGCTCTGTCCTCCTATCAAGTCCTTCAGAGGCTGGCAGATTTCCTCCTCTACTGGCCCTAAGTTTCTAATTGCATTAGTCTAGTTAGAGAAATCTCATAACTTAACTGTGGGGATTTCTGGCTAAATGCTTTTTGGTTGGCATTCCTAGTTTATATTGTTCATGAAAGCAATGCTTTCCTTGAACCCCTTTTTTAGTGGTTCACTTCATATTTTAATTTGTCTTGTTGCATTACTAGAAATATTTCAGCTAATATAATCATTCCTTTTCAAATAGCAGGCTCTATTTGAATAGTGTAACAACATAAACAAAATAAGAAAATTATTTTAAAAATTGCTTAATTATGAGAGGAAAACTGATAAAGGATTGATAATAACAGCTAAGCAAATAGGAAAACCCATCTCTGTCACATAGTCATAGTATGGGAAAGTAGGAAAAGCAAGTACTAACATAATTAATTAATCTAAGCCTAAAGTGGCCTGTAAAGTTTTGACTATGTAGCTGTACTCCAGTACACTTCTCATCCTGTGGTTTATGTACATTCCACAATAAATGCTTATGCACAATGTAACAACCTTCCCTGGGCAGAGAGCAATGAAACTAGTAAAGAATGTATGGTATGATCACAGTCCCATTTCCTACCAATGGTAAGAGGAGTGGCTGACAAAAACCTAGGATAGATATCTAGATAATCAGAAAAATGGTCTTAGATTACAGAAGACAAGAGAGATTCAGATGACTACACCAAACAGACAAATCTCTTACCTGTCGGCTTTCATGAGAAGGTTAGGAGGTAGCTCAACGAGCTGGTTGTGTTGCACATCTAAGACCTCTACTGAGGTTCTTTCTAGCCTTTCAGGCAGCCTTGTCAATTGGTTGTGTCCTGCTAGCAATTTCCGGAGACTGCTGTTACAAAATAAGCTGTACAAAAGGACAAAAAACAGAAGCAATTTTCTTAAAACTAATTTGAGATTAAGATTAGAAAATGAATGAAAGATTTAAACTTTCCTCTAACATCATACAGCCATTCAGAGCAACTAACAAGCTAATTTGAATATACACTTGAGGATGTTTATATTTTAATATGTTCTACACTTAAAATAGAAGGTGGGATCTAGGAGTTGGTAGCTGTAATTACCTATACCCTTAGCTATTCAGGAGGCTGAGATCTGAGGATCATGATTTGAAGCCACTCAGGACAAGAAAGTCCATAAGACTTACCTTAAAAAAACAAAAACAAAAACAAAAAACGTGCCAAGAAATCTAGAAGTAGAGCTGTGGCTCAAGTGGTAGGGCACTAGCCTTGAGCAAAAAATCCTGGCACACACACACAAACAAAAAAAGGGATGGGGGAGACTATGCAAAGGAATATTGAACAAAGCTCTACTTAGTAAGAAACAAGTTTCACAAAGTCAGTGAAGAGATCAGTCTATTTTAAACTCACAAGGTAAGTTGTAAAGGTTGTACACTTTGCCAAGGTAGGGTATACATTATGTATATAACTCAACAATGATTTGTTTTACTCACACTGAATCTAAATAAATACAGCTGAGCAATCTTTACATAAAGGATCAACATTAAATAAAGGATTCTTCTATCCAACTGAATTTATGAAACTGAAAAATATTCCAGTTTTGCTTAGATATATTTTATAATCCTAATCATTTCTCCCTTTGCTCATCAATCTGTATATTTTGGGGTTAACTTTGATTTAATCCTTCACAAAGTAGATATTCCCTCTTAAAGAGACTGAAATGCATTAATAGATTGTGTTCTTGGGAGCCTTGAAAGTTTGGCTATATTTCTTCAAAGCATTATGATGAATACTGGCTAATCTAATGTAAATCAACATTATGACCATCTCAAAGATTAAAACAGGCCCTGACTTTAAACACAGATATCTAAGGGCTGTGGAAAAGGCCAGGTAATAATTTATCTCACTATTATTATCTCACTATTCATTTACATTGCTAAAGAAAGAGGCTTCCTCATCTACCTCCTGTTTTATAATGTATCTATCAATCTACCTACCTATCTACACATTCTATATATAATATATAATATATATGATGCACACTTATCCATTAGGAATGGCTAAATCAATTTAACACACATTTCATTGCCTGCTTATCATTTTTTTGGAAAGAACATTTAAAATATACTGTTTACAGATTTTCAAAAACATACTGCACTATTTCATTAACCACAGCCATCACATTTTTACAAAGACTCATTGAACTTATATATAACTGAAAATTTGGAACTTTATATCCACAATTGTAAAAAATCACGCACATATTAGTACAACTTTATTTACTCAGAACTAGATTCTTTGCTTACATGGATGCTAGTAACCTGTCTCAGCCCTTGACAGCATGGGCCCCACCATTAAAGATATCTAAATTTGCAGGTTTAGCTCTCAATGTAACAGGACAGATGATTTATGCAGGTCAATTGTAGTTATGCTGTCACAGGAAGTCTCTGGAATGTTCTCTCCAACTCAGTAACTCAAATTTTGCTCATGATATTGCACGTATTTTTAATATGTAAGACAAGGATGAAAAAAATTTCCTTTTTTTTTTTTGTAGTATTGAACTTAAGGGTTTGGGCTTACTAGTCTGGTGCTCTTAACACGAGCTTATCTCTAGCCCTGCTTTTTCACTGCTTATTTCAGAGGTAGAGTCTAATGAGTATTTCTCCCTGGGCCAGCTTCTAACCCTGTTCGTCCAGATCTCAGCCTCCTGAACAGCTAGTATTATAAGTGTGAGCCAACTGTGTTCAGCAAAAAGACGCTTTAATTTTTCTTTCTTTTTTTTTGCCAGTCATGGGGCCTGAACTCTGGGTCTGGGCGCTGTCCCTCAGCTCTTCAGCTCAAGGCTAGCGCTCTACCACTTTGAGCCACAGAGCCACTTCCAGCTTTTTCTGCTTATGTGGTGCTGAGGAATCAAACCCAGGGCCTCATGTAGTGGAAGGCAAGCTCTCTACCGCTGAGCCACTTTCTTAGCCCGATGCTTTAATTTTTCAAAATTAAAAAATGCATGTTTGGGGCTGGGAAAGTAGCTCAGCGGTAGAGTGCTTGCCTCACATGCATGAGGCCCTGGGTTCGATTCCTCAGCACCACATAAACAGAAAAGGCTAGAAGTGACACTGTGGCTCAAGTGGTAGAATGCTAGCCTTGATCTGAAGAGCTTAGGGACAGTGCCCAGGTCTAGCATTCAAGCCCCACGACCAATCAAAAAAAAAAAATGCCTGTTTGATCAACTATAGAATGAGTAATAGGTTAATTATCAGATTAAATTCAATTATTGTATATTCTAAGCACAAAAATATTTTTTTCCATTAGAATACATCTCTACTTCTAAATAAGAATCCCTCTTGTTTAACCTTTCACATAGTTCACTTAAAGTTTAAATATTAAAACAATTCTACTAAAGCTTTGTTTTGTATGAATATTATGTTAATAATAAAGCCAATACCAAGTTTATACCATAAAAACAATACATATTAGATTTTGTCCATATTTAAAATAATACACACTGAGAACCACTTTAAATTCTTGAACAATAAAGCATTTAGCATTTTCCTTGAATGAGATTTGTTTAGATGACCTAAAAACTGCACAGCCAATCTAAGTAAAATACCAGTTATCTTCTATTTATTTACATGTGCGTATGTGTATGTTTACATGTAGAATATTCTCTTGTAGCCTCTAAAAAAACAACAACAACAAAGGCCTTAGTTCCTAACATACTATTTAGTAGATAGAGGGATCCCAAGCAGGGATATTAAGAGAAACAGGAAGAAAGAGAATAGTAAACTTTTTTTCCTAATGTTTTTCTCTAGTAATAGTCGCCATTTTTATTTTAGGTGTTCCCCTTCTAAAAGTGTTGGGTATGTGACACACACACTCACACATACTCATAGCAGTCTTCTAAATAATGATGACTAGCTAAAAAAGCCCTAAACCACCTAAAAACTCAAAACATAGTGTTCTAGGGCAGAAAACGTTTCAAATTTACAAGTACAATGTATGGCTAAAGAAGAAAGAAAAATTAACAGATCTTTATAGACACTGAAAAGCTCTCCTTTATGAGAGCTATATTCTAACAATATTACCAACAGAAATATAATGAAAGCCACACATGTAATTTTAAACTCTCTAGTAGCCTCTTTAAAAGAGAAAAAGAATTCTTATAGTACACTTTAGTTGATCCACTATGCATAAAATAATATTTTATGATGTGATTAATCTATATCATTCATATGTTGCATGGAGTATAGTTTCATGCTTATAGAATCAGTCACATTCCAGGTGCTCAGTAGCCACTTGTAACACATATACTATGATTATCATCGTCATTCCTTTCTGAAAACAGAGGAGTAATAATTACATACCTGTAAAGATGATGTAAAAGCAACCTAAAGTAAAAATCCAGCTAAAGTACAAAGGTTCACTAAGAAATTACAAAAGAGTGACATACTTTTGCCGTATTTTCATTGAGATATTAAGACTGTGCACTGACCAAAATAACTGACTTTCTCTATTATGTGACTGGCTAGAAATGTTCAAAAACTGAATCTAAATTAGGGTGGACATTGGCCATGAGTGACGACCTAAATTAGACAAAATTAAAATTCATATCCTTGATCACATCAACTCTCTTTCTAATGAATGTTCAGCAGCCACATGGGGCTAGAGGACCTCAGTGGACATCACAGACAAACAGTTCCGTCATCGCTGAAGAAGGTACAAGATAGCCCTGGTGGTTATGAACTGCTGGCTAGTCCAATGGCTCAGTGATACTTTGTATCATAATTAGTCAACCTGAAAATATGGTCTATATATTGATGGAAATTAGATTCCATCATTCAGCTATTATGAAAATCTTTCCATTAAAATGGACATCATAAAGAAAAAAATAATAACAAAGAGTAAGGGAAAATAAGGAAGAGAAAGTCTTGGATTTCCTACTCTGAATTTCAAAAACAAAGAAAAAAGAGAATCTTGTTTGCTCTTCCAAAGATTAATGATCGATTGTTCTGCCACTACCCCAATACCAAAGTTATACTCCAGAGAAAACAAAAATTGCTTATGGGTAAGAGAGACATGTTAAAAGAAAGTTCCCAAGGGTGAACCACTCATATCATTGTTGAATTCCTAAACCTTTATTTTGTTTAAAATATTCCACCAAACAGCTCTGTCCAATTTTTAACCATCTGCTTGAGTATCTAAGCCTTGCTGTACTCTTTACTCCATGGAGACAAGACAACACTAAACAAGTTTTTTAAATGCAAACTCTTTTAGGGGTTCATTATAATATACTAAATCAGCATTTTTACTGCACTTATATTTTCACATTTTCTACCTTGATCTGTAATACTCACCGGGCAGGAAGTTCACATATTTGATTATGGCCAATATCCAGAACTTCTAACTTTCGGCTTTCACATACCCACTCAGGCACATTTTCTAAGTGGTTCCTAAATATAAGAAATATAAATTATTAATTAAATTTTGTCTCAAATATGGTTTTAAGCTCTAAATAACTACAAAGAACTAATAAAACTTTGAGTTTATGTATCAAAAAATACATGCATTATTTTACAAACAAGATGAATTACAACAGGAAAAATAAAGAAAGAACATAAACACACCATTTGCATCATCTTTCAAGTTTAAGAAATTCTAGTTCCCAGAATGGGCATATGGACCCATGCAAGTTTAGAGAGTGGTGTTGTCTACTGAAATAAACAGGCAAGCAAATCAAATCCATGTATACTTCCAGTTATATTACAAACAGTCAAATGGGCTAAGTGCAGTGGCTCAAGCCTATAATCTTAGCTACTTGGGAGACAGAGATCAAAGGTTGTAATTAAAAGTCATCCCACATCCAAAAAATAAAAATAAAAAACAACAATTTCCAAGATCCTATCATGACTGGTAATAAGTACTAAATAATAAATATAATTTTATAATAAAATTAAAAATAGTAGCAATTCTCCCAATAGTTAAATATTGTTACACAACTATGATTCAGTGTATTATTAAAATAACTAAAATTCTTTGTATGAACCATTACACTGCAGTTGTAATTACAATGTAGGGACACAGTAACAAACATACCAGAAATTTATACATTGACATGACTTAATGGTTGCTACTTTGTAGGAGCCACAGGCTCTCACATGTTCCAAAATTTGGGATATTTCTCTTGTAGTTTACTTAAAATAAGCTTCACTTTTAATGTGCTAACAATTGAGGTTCAAATTGTGTAAATACATGCTATACACAAGAATCATATATTTGTGTCATTAGAAAAAAATCTATAACAATATATGTGGCCACTTGAATAAATATACTACAGAAGGTAAAATGGTCTGTTTACCAAAAAATGAGATAATGTAACTGAAAAGGCTTACATGGTAATTTTTTAAGTGTTTTGGCAAGGAAATAGATGCACAAAATAACAAAGGGGTAAACAAAATAATAGTATTCCAGGGAAACACATAAGACATGATTAATATAATTAAAAAGCTATTGGGCCTTCAAGTCATGATTCTCAACTCACTAGACTTTCAACCCATAATTTGCCATCCAAATTGGTTCCAGGGCTCAGTGGCAGAATGTATTCCTAGCATGCATGAGACCCTGGGTTCAAACTCCAGCACAGGGGAAAAAACTGGTGTCCAATATAACACCTTAGTTCTTCTTTAAACTACAGTACACAATGCATTTTAATGGAAATACATGAAGCACTTAGGAGAAGAGCTGTGATGTAAGCAGTCTTATTAAATAGTTAAGAGTTTGTTTTACAGTGTCCCTGTGGATATAAAATTCAGGTTTACCTTAAGGTGAACTTTTTTGCTAGTGAAACATGAAAGTGCTATTCCTAAAAGTATATCATATTTTTAAAGAATAAAACTACTACATTTCACTTTTATTAGTTACCCCTAAAGCCTTAAAAAACCCTTTATATACTCAGAATCATTTAAATAACTTCTGAGTAGATCTGGAACTAATACTCTGAGATTTGTTTTCTTACCTTGAAACATCCATATAAGAAAGATAATTTGGAACTGGGTAAACATCGAGTTGAACAAGTTCTAAGAGGAAGAGAAAAACCCACAAAAACATTACTGTCCAATTGACACTTTTTGCATGCAGAGTATCATTATTGTGCCTTATCTACTGTGTATGTTATTTAGAAACAACAATATTGTCCAACTTTGAAACTGTAGGAAAGTAAAGGTAATTTCTACCTTTAACGACAAGATTTTATGAAAGGGTTGAAATAAGCCATTCATTCCAATTTCTTATTTTCCTTTTTCATTTACTGTGTATCTCTTTCTAAATGTGCTAAACTGTATCCCAATAGTATCATTTTTTTAACACTCAGGTTTCCACCCATAAAACCAAAGAGATCTTGTCTTTTGCCTTCCTTACTCTACTGAAACAGCCCTCTCTGGAGAGCCACAAATTACTTCTTCATTCAAGTCTGAAAACTCTTCTTCCAAACTTTATGAAATGTTACACTATTGTTCACCAAGAACTTTGTTCATTAGGGAACTTTCTAAAATGTTCTGCTGTGCTAAACCCTTGTCACACAGTTGCTTGTTAGCTTCTATCTGGTTGTGCACTCTGCGCAGCTATGAGGAACTTGTAGATGCATTTGTGGTACCAACTCTCCTCTCTCTTCCATTTATCTTATATTCATAGTTTCTAATATCTACCTCAGAGTAGATGAACTGAAAATCAGCATCTGTAGCCCTGGCTACAACTCCCAGGAAGCTCATCTCATTAACCTAAGATAGTGGACTAGCTCTTCTCCCATAATGCATCTGTACACTGCTTTCACATTAGCAGTCTGAAAACATCATTTCTATCACATGTCTCCTCCTAAGAACGTTTCCCTGTGTCTTTATAGCTTACTGTCATAGGGTTGAAATTTCATCATCTAACTCCAAACCATACATTCTATAATTACTTCTACTAATTAATTCTACAGATTCACAATTCTGTCTTCTCTCAACTGCTAAATAAGTGACATTCAGATCTTTTTTCCTCCCATTTTATATGCTCCAGCGATCTAAATCCTATAATCTTTCAGCCAAACCTTAAAGTTTGGATAATTTTTCAGTGAGATGACAATAAGAATAGTGTAGTTAATAAATGTTAATCAATTACAACTTGTATAATACATGCTTTTATTCAGTTTGTTAACTGAAGGGCACTGAGTTTTCCACCTTAGTAAATATGTGCCATATGACATTTGCTCTTTTTTTTGGAAATATCACAATTTTTATATACTGAGGAAGAGATCTTATTAGATGATTAAAACTCTTGCTTTATGGTATCGGTAAATACATAATTCAGGTTTATCTTAAGGTATGTTTGGTTTGTGAATGGAACATATGTCCTGAACAGAGCCCACACCAGGCTTTCTCTTTACACCAGGTAAAGAGAAAGGTTCCAGGCTACTATCTTAACAAGGTAGCTCCCCAAATCGTTCATTATATCTCCTTACTTTAACAGGAAAAACAGATCAATGTGGAAATGATTTATCTAAATATCACAGTATTTTAAAAGTGGCCCAGCAAAATCTTCCTTTTTATTTCTTTAAATACTAACCTAGAATGCCCCTATGATTGTTATCATGGATAAAACTGACACTTATTTTAATGAAGATGAGTAAAGTAGAGAGGATGGCCATGAGAAAATAGATCTGCTTTGATGTTGACATGTTCACATGTTACATACCATTAGAGGAGGCATAGAGTGCTTTTAGGAAATAGCCACAAATGTTTAATGTCACCAATTGATTCCTTTCACAGTGCAGAACTTCGATGTTGTTGAAAATCATAGCATCTAGATCACCAAGTTTATTGTCTCGTAGGTCCAGCTGAGTAACATGTTGCAGAAACTCTACTTCATCTGATACAAGCTTCTTAATTATGTTCAGTCTTTCAGAGAAAAGGACATAAATAGAAACTACAATTAACTGCATGCTATAAACAATTTTCTACACTCTAACATGCTGGGGTGATGTGAAAGGATTCATGTCTCACTGCATTAGTTTTCCTTAACTTCTTTAATTTCAGCATATGGCCTTGTTTAACTGGCCAGATTCACTGGATGGATATTTTTAGTTATAATTCCAAGAGGTCTGAGACTTCATAATATATTAAACCATGAAGTCTGGAAGAAGAACAAGCATATTGATATCTTAATTCATTTTCAAAAGGAAAATAAAAATCCATTTAGGCATCTATCTCCAAAGAATTAGGTTGTGAAATTCCTGATTCCATACTTGTAGTGACAAAGGAAAACAAATGGTATTAAACATACTGCAATTTCATTGAATATTTAAGGAAGGAGAGATATGAACAGTCAAGGAATACAGAATTAAGAGGTCAATATGGAAACAAATAATGAATGAGTAGTACAAAGAATGGGAACAACAGAGATGGAGGTAAGTATAGGACTGACAACTAAAGCTAACTCTATTTGTGAACTACTAAATCAAAGAGAAATACTAAATCAAAGAGAAAAGAGTAGGAAATATTGAAAATGGGCAGTCAGCATTCACTAAAATGAAAGATACCAATTAGGATCATCAATTCTAGGAGAGAGTAAGACATAGGGAAAAACTAGGCATGAAAACCAGTGAACTGACTTAAGTTGATATGGTAACATGCCACAAGACAACTAGTAACAGGGACTAGGAACCAATATAACAAAGATAAATTTAGCTTAAAATTTTTCTCCAGAATAAAGATGAAATCTTAACTCTTAGTTTAGTGGACTATGACTAAACTTTTTTAAAGGTAATTTTATTATTATTAAGATGTTAATACTAAGAGGGGTTACAATTTCATAATTCAGGTAATATATATGTTTCTCTTTTAGACAATGTCACCCCTTTCCTCTTTCCCAGTTTCCCGGTCCCATCCCTGCCCCAAGTTCCACAGTTCACTTTCACAGTGTATACTGAATACCATGTATACTGAATACTGCATTTGTTCACTCTTCCTCCCTCCCTTTCTGTGATCCCCTTTGCCCTCCTTAAAAAACCAAAAAAAAAGGCATGTAGGGGGTGGGGTGGGGAGTCAGACAAGCATACACACACAGCACCACCAACATAAAATAATCCATGTTTCCATTTCCTGGAATTCGTTTTAATAATTCATTTTAATAGTATTTTAAGTGTTCAGGAGAGTTACGCCTTTGGGTTCCTCCCCTACTGGTATCCTCCCTTCCTATCAGCAAATTTAAAATTGAAAAAATAATAGTAATAACAAAGCCCCTCTTTACTTTTCATTACAAAGCCAATGAAGTGTGTAGATCCTTTAACTGAAGAGAACTGATACTTATTGGATGGAGTTTAGGAAAAGACTAAACATTCTCTGTAATGAGTTTCTATCCTTCAAAAAAAAATAAAACAATAAATTATTGAGAGTGGTAGCATAAAACACAAGGATGAGTGACAGCATAGAGCTAGAATCTGCCAACATATGGCTTCTTCAAATATCCACAAAGATGATGTTTTCTGGCTCTTTTTATTTTTTGTTCTAGGCTTGAAGATTTAAAAATTGGCCTCAACCCAGCAATTTGCCTATTTCCAAATGTTCACTAGATAAGTAGAATGTGTACACAGAAGAAAAAAAGAATTTCATTTTGGAGACAATAGACAGCAGGAACAAAAAAATGTTCCATGTTTTCCCCAAACTACACTTTGAATAATCTTCCTACACGGTATTATCATCTTCATTTAAAATAGCATCGATTCACACCACTTCACTGTACTAATAAAATGAAAATAAAAGTAATGGTCTAAGCAGGAGACAAAATAAAATGTAAGAGGAGTTACCTTCATACTGTTTACCTTAAATTGCCAACACTTAAATATCACACGTTTTTGAGGACAGCCAGTAACACACCTGTTTAGGATAATCATGGGTGGGAGGGTACTCAGAGACTCACATTTGCTAGGCAAGCACTCTACCCATTGAGACATACTGCTAACCATTTTGAGGTTGGTTACTCTTCAAGATAAGGTCTTATTTTTATGTCCAGGTCAATCTGGAATGTGGTTCGCATATTTATACTTCCCAGAATTGCTGGGATGACAGGGGTATGACATCTCATCCAGCCATCGATGAGAACTGAGACTCTAAAACTTGTGGGGTTTTTTTTGGCCAATCCTGAGCTTGAACTCTTGAGCCTGGGTGCCATCCCTCAGCTCCTTTTGCTCAAGGCTAGCACTCTACCACTTGAGCCACAACTCCATTTCCAGCTTTTTCTACAATTAATTGGAGGTGAGAAGTCTCACAGCCTTTCCTATCTGGGCTGGCTTTGAACTGTGATCCTTAGATCTCAGCCTCAGCCTCCTCAGTAGCTAGGATTATAGGTATGAGCCACTGGTAGGTTTTGGTTGGATTGGAACTTTGATTCTCCACTCTCTGCCTCCCAAATAACTAAGATTACAGACTTAAGCCAAGTGATTGGCTTATGATAAACTTTTTAAGAGATAAAATGTAATTAAAATTCACTTCCATACAAGCATTTTATTTCATAAACCTTCACTGAGGCAGTGCTGGTCTGCATATTACGTTCTAGCCCCAGATGTCTGCTTAACACTGTATAGATGACCATGACCAAACCATCTAACTCTCTGAGCTTCGTTTCATCTGTGGAATTTGGAAAATACCTTTCTTGTCCTGAAAAATATGAGTTCTGTGTAAAAATGTGAAGGGCTATGGTAATGATGACAGCTGATGGCTTTGTGATGGTAAGTATTTTTCAAATGATTTTGTAATGTTTGAGAATCTGATATACTTCAAAACATTCAATACAGGAAGTACAAGTACATGGTTAAGTGCTATAATGACATAAGAACATAGAGAATGTTCAAAAAAGATGCTGTGGAAAAGGAAACATCTGAATTCCCCAGTAAAATTGAATTTAAGATATGCATGGTAGAAGAAAATCAGTCCACAGTGGCGACTGTACTGAAGAGTACAGGAAGAGTTGATGTCTAAGTGCAGGATTAAGGGGAGAGGTCATATGGTGAAGAAGGTAATCAGTCAATATTTATCAAGGACTATTCCTACAAAGTGCTAGTACTGGGGGCTCAAGGATAAATGAGCAATGTTCAAATTATCTATGGTGATAGAGCTATTTTCTAAATTTCTAATTTATCACAGACTGCCATACGTTCCTGTGACACAGGACTGTACATAGATTACATTCCATATGACTCACCATGCAAGTCTAACAATGCCCTCACTAGTCAGTTCCCTGTACAATGAGATGAATCTATTAAAAAAGCACTTGGATTCTGTGACAATGTCAAGTCATAACACATATCTAAAAGATGAGTCTCAATTTCTACACACAGTGGAAAAGTGGCAAATATGTGGCATGCCAGCTCAGGCTGAAGGACCAGACCTGAGCACCCTAAGACAGAGCCTCACCCTTATATGCTAGTGAGCAGAAAGAAAATATGTATGCTTGAATGCCCTGAATTAGAGAACTACAGCTCTGAGCAGGATTGTGCCTGCTTGAGAGGCTGAACAAAGGAAATAAATGGCTCAACAATGAAAATGGAAAAGAAGAGATGAGAGAAAGTGGTATGAAAGAACTAATTCAATCTAGTAGATAAGATGTGTAACCAAAAGTTCTGTGTAGGGATAACCATGAAGTGGTATTACTATAAGCAAAAAAAGAAAACAACTGGCTGAGTAAAGAAAGAAACTGGGCTGTTTCACACGTATTTGGTTAAATATGTCATTGGGGGGGGGGGATCTGGTTGTGGGGTCTGATCTCTAGGCCTGGGTGCTGTCCCTCAGCTCTTCAGCTCAAGGCTAGCGCTCTACCACTTGAGCCACAGCGCCACTTCTGGCTTTTTTCTTTTTGCTTATGTGGTGCTGAGGAATCGAACCCAGGACCTCTTGCATGCAAGGCAAGCGCTCTACCACTGAGCCACCTTCCCAGCCCCTGGTTAAATATGTCAATAGGGAAAAAGCAAGGAGAACTGCTCCAGCTGGCAGCTGAAATGAAACTGGTCCCAAAGTGATAAAGAAGAACTAGGAGAAATATTGGAGAATAATTAGCATCAAGACAAAAGGTGGGAGAGGAAGGCCCAGAGAATATGCAACCATGAAGGCAGAAAATATAGACAGAGAAGAGATTAAGGAAAGAGAATTGGGCAGTACTTGCACTGAAGGAGATGATAGTTAATAATGCCAAAGAGGTAATAACAGACTCAAAGAACATCAAAAGCAAAGAAAAGAATATAAGAAAACTAATCACTTTTAATCTGGTGAAGGAAACCCAATCAATAACATTAGTCTTTCACTTAGAAACACTAAGTAAAACTCCTCCTTAAGTAACTTCCACTAGAATCAATTTAAAGTACTAGGGCAGAATTATACACAAAACTGATCAGATTTTTTTCCCTCCTTAGCTTTGGGGTGTACTCAGAATCATTCAATGTTTATAGAATGTTGAATGTCTATTCTGATACTTACCCACCATATACATATCTAATGTCATTTATATCTAATATAACTTAAAAAGACGCAAGTTAGAACTAGAAACGTGAAGAATTTCTAATACTTTTTATAAGAATTATTATTTCTAGACATATTAGATTAATAAAGCTAAGCCAGATCAGGAAGAATGATTTCTTTTTACTTGCAGTAAGTATCCTGTAAGAGAAATCATTTCATGTTTGTACCTGAGATTACTGTAACCTATCACCCTTGGCTCTTAAGAACTTAATTTCTGGAACATGATAGGTTTCAAAATCCAAGTGACTCAGAGGTAAATCATGATAACAGTTTTGAAAGAAAGTTAACAAAAGTGTCAGCTCCTATTCTGAAAGGTTCTCAAAGTCAGAATAATGATAAATGATAACAATTACACTTTCCCAAATTAAGATTTTTAGTGACAAGATTGATTCATTCATTCTGTGGAACGGCAAAGTCAAACTATTTTTTGTGGGAGCAGTATGTGTGAATTCTACAGGTTAAACCACAGTAAAGGAGAAGAGAAGAAAGAAAGGATGATACTACTTTAGGTTAATGACTCTGGAAGAGTATGAGTGAGGGCCTGTGGTTAGCCACAGAAAGGACAGTGGATAGTGAAGCAAGGACAGACCCACCTTTGACAAATACAGTGCAAAGTTGCCAAGGTCAGCTAAGCAGGTTTCAGAGAGGGGACGAGTTCTCAGTCAGGTAGTACTAATAGTACTAGGAGTGCTAAACAATTTAACTCCATATCTCTCCACAACTCTGAATTAGGTTCTGCTAGTAACTCTAATTTACAGATGAGAACACAGAGGCACAGAAATTAAAATAACTTACCAAAGATTTAACATGGCTAGGAAGCAGGCATCAATCTTTAAGTAGTAGGAGAATTAATTGTTGAAAAAGTATCAAATTGGACTAGATAGTATTAAGGGGTAACCTCTAAATGATGTTCTGTAAGAACTTGAGTAATGATAGGCTCTTACTTCCTTAGAAAGAGAAATTTTATGAAATGTCCTTCTTTAATGGTTCTCCATGCATTAGAAACTAAGCCTGAGCTTTGCTTGCAGTTGGGGTTTACTGTGATCATATACAAAATACAAGTCTTCTGTTTTTGCAAGGAGGCTTCTGATTCGTGGCTGTAGCCAAAATTTTGGTCTAACAGATTATGGATTTTATATTTGTGTAAGGAATAGTAAAATGGGCTGGGAAGGTGGCTCAGTGGTAGAGTGCTTGCCTTGCATGCATGAGGCCCTGGGTTCGATTCCTCAGCACCACATAAGCAGAAAAAAACAGAAGTGGCGCTGTGACTCAAGTAATAAGATTGCTGCTAGCCTTGAGCTGAAGAGCTGAGGGACAGACCCAGGCCCAGAGTTCAGGTCCCACAACCGACCTCCCCCCACAAAAAAAAAAGAATAGTAAACTAAGGAAGGATAAAGCTACTGGGTTGGAAGTGAAATTAAGTATAATTAATTGCTACATTATAGTAGGAAAATCAAAGGAAATTAATCATGCTAAATTCCTCAGATAAGCCACAACTAAGAAAGATTAAGAGAAAAATTTCCACCTTTCTCCAATTTTACCATTTTCATTCACTATGAATAATGCTGATTCAATGGCCTTATTCACTAATATAAATTATAACTCAGTTAAAATAAACAACGCATTCAAGACATAAGACATTTATCAATGACAATTTTTTAGAACAAGTTTCATGGTAGATCAAACCTTACTATTCTTCAGTATTTGTCCCTCTAAATGGAAATTGGACTAGGCACTAGTCAACTAACTAACCTGCCCCATTTCCTTTGACTAATCTCACCAAAAGGAATATAAACTATTCCACAAATATAATCCAACCATTCTGATGGGATACATTTCTCAAAAATACTTACCTTAGATCCACATGTTTAATATGAGGCATTCTTCTTAAAGACTGTAGCCTAAGGGTCTCCATACAGTTTCCAGACATACAAAGTTTATCCACAGCAGTCAATTTCTCCAGTACCTCTGGAATGTCAGTGAACTCATTGAATGAAAGACCAAGATAACTGAGCTGGTGCATGTTCTCCAACTCAGCAGGAAGGGACTGGAGAAAGTTTCCATCCAACAAAAAAGTCTGCAAGCTATTAAAGAAAATTTAAGAATTAAACAGAGAAGTACACAGTTTTATTAGCTATACTCCCATAAAGATCCTATTAGTTAAAATATGTACATTTTACAGAATGCATAAAGATAAGGCTGGGAGCAGGAATAGACATGGTAAAAACAGATCAGAATTAAGTACTATAACCTTTTCTTAGAAATGAAAATTATGACCAATTTTCTCAACTTGTATAGGCACAAATAGAAGCAACTTTAGTTAACTGCAGTGAGAACCGGCCCAAATACCATCTTTACTATTTCTTAAAATTAATTTCTAAGTCTTAAAATTCAATCTAACTCAGAAAATGAAAAAAATAATTCTCCCATGCTCAGGCACACTCACCCACAGGGAACTTCAAATCAAAGAAAGGGTTTTTTTTTCTTGTTGTTTTTGGTTTTTTGCTGGTCCTGGGACTTAAACTCTGGGCCTGGATACTATCCCTGAGTTTCTCTTACTCAAGGCTAGCACTCTACCTCTTGAGCCATGGCCCTACTTTTAGCTTTTTCTGTGATAGATTAAAGTAAAAGTCTCACAGACATTCCTGTCCCAGCTGACTTTGAACCATGATCCTCAGATCTCAGCCTCCTGAGTATCTAGGATTACAGGTATGAGCCTGGTGCCTGGCTCAAAACAAGGGCAAGAGTTTAGCTAAACTCTAACAAATGAACTTTCAACACATATCACAGGGTGCCTGGTGGCTAGGTTTGAGGCCAAGACTGATATAATCAACAAAATGTGCTATGAACCAATACACCTTTTCCTGAGGTTTCTGTTGGATTCCCCCACAATGTGATTTAAACTACGCACTTGTGCATAGCTCCAACAGCTGCTGGGACTGTTCGAAGGGCATTGCAAGATACATTCAGCTCTGCCAGTGTTGGAATACTGCAGACTGCTAATGGAAAGTTCCCTAGGTGATTATTGGAAAGGTTAAGACTCTTCAACTTGGTGAACCTATCACAATAAAACACAAACAGAAGAAACAAATGTTAGAAGTATAAAACCACATATTTTCAGCACAGCTTTAGAGATCATCTACCAAACTATACATTTGATATCATGGCCAGCATTTTATGTAAAATATAAACATGTTACAAACACACTTATTGCTCTCTAAGGTTAAGTATTTGAAGAGGTGAGTTCTATTGGAGTCATTTTTTAGCAGTATCTCAGTTTCACATAATTAACACCCAGGTAAATGACAAGAGTGAGGAGACCAGAGAGTAGGCAGTACTGGGAAGTTAGTTCTTCTGTTATCTCAGACAAGTCAAAATTTTCTGCTTATCTGAAATAAGAACAAATAACCAAAACTTGATTTTCTCCAGTCAGGATTTTGTAGTTCTAAACATTAGAACCAATGATCATTCCTCCATCTCAATCTAGCACTTGATACTGCTGCTCACATACCATTTGTGAAAAGCTCTTCTTATTTCACCATAGCCCTTTCCTAGTTGTCCCTTTCATTACTTAACAACTATTTTACTTGGATGGTAAATATAGACCTGTATTTTAAATTTTTGAAAATTAGGAAAGAATTACTTTTAGGAAGATACAGAGAAGGATGATTTCAAAACTAGTAATTACTCAAAAGTGGAAAGCAGAAAATTATCTTTTGGTGAAATATAGGTCAGTAACAGAACCGAGTATAATTAATCTACGCAAACAAATTTACTAGGACTCTATCACTGCTGAGTACTAAGAAGTAGTAGTAAATAGAGAGTGTAAAACAGACAAGCTTACATGGAAACAGGGTAGGACAAAGGACAATAATGGCCTCAAAGAGAAAAACAAAACAAAACACCAACAACTCATTCATTTTATGGATGTTTCTCTTGTTTTAAATGGCTACTAACTCAATGAAAAAACACTCCTGGACTTAAAAGAGGAAAACCCTCTATTCCATAGACCTAGAATTTCCAGCAGAACAAAACTACCTATGTATTCCTTATAGCTATAAAGCAGCAGCTAACTACCTGAAATAGTCCAAATTGAGATGTTCTCCAACTATAAGTACTGGTGGAATATCTTTTAGCCAAGATACTTGGAATTGCAAGTGTTTCAGATTTGAGGGGTTTTCAGATTTGGGAACATTAGTATAACTTTACTAGTTAAGTATTTTGAACCCAAAATGCTCCAAAATTCCAAGCATTTTTGGGTGTCCTGTTAACAAACAGTCAAAAAGTTTTAGATTCCAGAACATTTTCAGAGCTCAGATTTTAAAATTAAGGATTTCAAAAACTTAGGGAGAAAAACCCCACAATGTAAACTATCTTGTCTTTTTAAAGTAGTAATTTTATATACTGGATTAAATGAAAAAAATACAAAATGAATTTCACCTGTTTCTTTTTACTTTTTTTTTTTTAACATGGATCCACAAAGTTTAAAGTTACTTAAGTGTATTGCATTGTCCCATTTAAAAAAAAAATGCTTTCTCCATATCAGAAGTATGCAGAAGCCGGGCACCGGTGGCTCACGCCTGTAATCCTAGCTACTCAGGAGGCTGAGATCTGAGAATCAAACCACCAGAAAACCGGAAGTGGCGCTGTAGCTCCAGTGGTAGAGCACTCACCTTGAGCTGAAGAGCTGAGGGACAGCGCCCAGGCCCAGAGTTCAAGCCCCACAACCGACAAAACAAAACAAAACAAAACAAAAGAAGTATGCAGAACCCTGAATTCTCCACCCAACCAATCCAGCAATTGTTTCCAGGGTCTCTCCCTCCAACTATGAGTACGACCATAGGCACACACTGTGAGCTCTCAAGTGGGACATGAATGAAAAAACAGGACATGGATACTTGGAGTATTTGCATCTAAACTAGCAGAATCTAGTGCTCCCTAAGTCAGTCTGGAAAGATTGGCTTCATTTTCCAGAGTAAATAAAGTTTTCTTTAATGACAAATAGAACTCATATCCATTTGCCCTACAACAGAGCTCAGAGGAAAAGAAGGTCATATTCATGCAGAGCCTAATAAAGAGTAATCTTAGTTAACCATTAAAATAAAGTTATAAGACACAGTATTACAGAATTGCATGGAGCCAATGGCAATAGGTATTCCTAGGTGTTTAGACTCAGATTCAACTTATGACAAAGCTCCAAAGTACAGTTGCTTTTTATTACTGGCACAGACAAGTTCATATCCCTAAATAGACTGGACAACTTACAGAAACAGAACCTGTAACTGAAGTTTGTTTAACAAGCAAAGCCTGTAGTCCCTTCCAAACTAGGTCTATGTTCCTCATACCACAAAGTGAGTGATTGTTTGCCAGGGATGGGACACAGAGACAGAGGTCAAAAATGAGGACAGGAAAAAAATTGCAGAATGGAGACAGTAATAAAACAAATAGCCAAATCAATATAGCTTTCATTTGCATCTGCTACTCTATTTACAATGAAACAGAATTATATTTACAATAGCACTGTTTCTAGACATGAAGTATCAAAATTATCTATGTGTGTGATCTATTAATGTTTTCATTTTGTTCCTTTCTCCAACTTCACAGCTGTTTCTCCAAATAGTCATCATTTATTTGGCTTTATTTCCTAAACATTACAAACCATTTTGTATAGCTTAATATAAAGGACTATGCACATAAAATTTTGACAATGGATAAACTGAGTAAATAAGTATTAACAATAAAAGTAAAATTAAGCATGTCTTATGATCATGGTATGCCTAGAAAGGTAAAGAGGGCTGAAAAGCAATAAATGTACTTCCTTAAAACTGCTGATCAAGGCACATTGTATTCATAGATTGATCTGCTGAATTAACCCCTTAGTATAACTACTTAACAATAATAATAATGCTCTTAGAAACTGTTACTGAAGAAACAGAACAATAATTAATTTTGTCCCTATGTTTGTCTGGCTTTCTATTTAATCTAACCATATATCACATACGTGGTTTTGTCTGCCTTCACTTTACACTGATTTTTTTTTCCTTTCAGTTACTACATTTTGAGGCATAATCTCCCAAACTATATCCTTCGGCAAAATATTACCAAAAGGAAGAATACTTAAGTTTCTTAAATTAATCATAGTTAAAACATACCAATTCATACACCGAACTTCTTTTTTTTGGGGGGGGGCCCAGTCGTGGGGCCTCAACTCTGGGCATAGGTGCTGACCCTCAGCTCTTCAGCTCAAGGCTAGCGCTCTACCACTTGAGCCACAGTGCCACTTCCGGCTTTTTTCTTTTTGCTTATGTGGTGCTGAAGAATCGAACCCAGGGCCTCTGGCATGCAAGGCAAGCACTCTACCACTGAGCCACCTTCCCAGCCCTACACCCAACTTCTTTATCTTTATTAGATATAAATGTTTCAAAAATAGGTTAACCACAGTTCTATACACCTATTTCATGCTGCTAAACAAAAAAACAAAACAAAAAAAAAACTACTTGGGAGAAAATATTCCTTATTAAATAACATGAATTAACTTTTATACAAGGGCTACAAGGAAAAAAGCTACTGTACTCCAGTATCAAAGCTGAGAGAAAGAAAGAAATATATTCAAACAGTGTCATATCCTCCGGTACCGTTTTTCCTGGGCTTATCATGAATACAAGACCTGCTTAATTTTTCTCTCTTCCTTAGTATTTGCTCACTCAACCTATTCATGATCAAATACTTACGTATCTTTTATATTGAATTGTACAAGATGGCCAAATATATATGTGTATGTATATATAGGGATGCTTATAATTTATGTTAGTTTAAATTTATGTTAATGTGTATTTATATATAAATAGGTTATATATTTATGTTAATGTGATTTTTATTAACATAAATCATACTGTATATTATACAAGTATAATAGTGTGTGTGTGTGTGTGTGTGTGTGTGTGTGTGTGTGTGTGTGTGTGTGTGTGTGTGTGTGTGTGTGTGTGATTAGGAAATAAAACCAAAAACCAGTTGACTATTTGGAAAGTCTTCTTAATGACTTGGAAAACTAATTGTAAATATTTAGTAATTTTCCTTCCAAGAACTATGGATATTTAGGTTTACCTGGAAAACCCGATTGTAAAATAGAAGTATGATGGAAGTAGCTGTGGCTTTACCTTAATGGTAAGGCTCATGCAGTTAAGATGAATTCACTATATTTGTTTTTATTTCTTTGTTTGTACCAGTGGTAGGGCTTGAACTCAGGGCCTGAGAGCTGTCTCTTAGCTTTTTCACTCAAGGTTAGCGTCACTAGTTGAGCCACAGCTCCACTTCTAGATTTTTGGTGGTTAATTGGAGATAAGTCTCTTCCACTTTTCCTGCCCAGGCTGACCGTGAACCACCAGCCTCAGATCTTAGCCTCCTGAAAAGCTCAGATCACAAGTGTAAACCACCAGTGCCAAGTTTTATATTTGTTTTTAAAAGAAAGAATTTACGTTTATCACCCAAATAACACATGCAAATTTTAGCTAATAAATACATAGACGTCTAAAAATTCTCTCCTCCAGTTTTCTTTTTTTTTTTTGGGTCCGGTCGTGGGGCCTGAACTCTGGGCCTGGGCACTGTCCTTCAGCTCTTCAGCTCAAGGCTAGCACTCTACCACTTGAGCCACAGCACCACTTCCGGCTTTTTTTTTTTTTTTGCTTATGTGGTGCTGAGGAATAGAACCCAGGGCCTCAGGCATGCAAGGCAAGCACTCTACCACTGAGCCACCTTCCCAGCCCCTCTCCTCCATTTTTCTAAAACCCATCCTCCTGAGATAACTAGTGTGAATCATTTGGAACATATCCATATTGAAGAACTGATGAATGCCTACTAATCGATCTATAATTCTGAACTCTTAAAGGTTCTGCAAAATAAAAGGCCTTGCACTGACTTACACAGACTTACACAGTGGCAATGTCTGAAATGACTACATATCCATTTGTTCTCTCTAGAGAACACATTGTATTTTAATTGTTCCCATTATTTATTTTTTGCATATAAGGCTAGGTGGAAGTCTATTTTCTTTCTGGCAGCTAATTTCATTAGCACCATTTTCTATATGAATCACCAATTTTGGTGTTCAATTAAAATATACACACATACAAACACTGGAGAAAGAGGAGAACACAAGAGAGAGAGAGAGAGAGAAAGATAGTGTTGTTTCAGTAAAACAGACAAACACTTAAGTAAAAACAAGTTTAATTTATAAAGCGCACACTGCTCTTCTTCCTTACAGCTTGCTTTGTGATTTAAGTAAGCAAACTGCTTCAGTACGACCATCAGCTTCACAGAGTAATTTTTCTCTTTTATCTTCACAGGGACCAATCTCCAGAAGGTATCAAAATTCATTTTAAGAGGTTTAAGCACAATTATCCTTCAGAAACAGTTAAAGAAAAGAATGAGAAATCATTAATCAGCAACTTCCTTAACATAACTCCATGTTTTCTTCCAAATTATGACTCCTTTAGTGAAACGCTTTATTATCTTTTTTTTTTTTTTTTTTGGTCCAGTCGTGGGGCCTGAACTCTGGGCCTGGGCACTGTCCCTCAGCTCTTCAGCTCAAGGCTAGCGCTCTACCACTTGAGCCACAACGCCACTTCTGGCTTTTTTCTTTTTGCTTATGTGGTGCTGAGGAATCGAACCCAGGGCCTCATGCATGCAAGGCAAGCGCTCTACCACTGAGCTACCTTCCCAGCCCCCGCTTTATTATCTTATAGACCTAGTCCTACAGCCATGTCCCCATCTGGATGGGGACAAAAATGACATACAGGAACCTAAATATGCTTCAGAAGTTACATAAGAAAGCTATCTGAGACTAACCCCAAAGACATCTGAGACTAGCCCTGCTGGATGCAAAGGAAAGGAAAAACACAGCTTGCCTCATGTTGTTCTTACACTTGTCTGTGGCTGTGATGACAAGAGGAACATTTGACCCGTTAGGCCTGCCTCAGCATTACTGGTTACACCTACCTCTTAGAAGGCATGACTCAACTCCTTTGGCTTATATACTGCTCTCCACACACCCAAACTCTACTGCCCTGAAACTGAACTACCATCTCTTCATTTTTTGGTATAGCATGTCTCTTATTGTCCCTTTATGACTTTAGAAGTGAATTCACATGAATTTATGTATGTCCTTCTGTTCCAAGATTCCAGCAACACTATCAGCTGGCTTCCTAGGAAACACCTACCATATTTGTCTGAGAGGCTCAGCACCACATGAATGCTAATGTGGCATGTGACCAACTTCCCAACACTTGAGCCAAAATAAACAGAAACCACCCTATCTGAATTGTCATCATCATAAATGACTCTAGTTACAAGCAAAATAAGCTGTCACTTCATATGACTAGAAAACAAAATTATACACAGGCATTATTTTACTCATAAATATTAAAATTCATAACTATGAAAGAATCTGATCAAAATTTGAGCAACAGAATTGCTACAGACATAAAAATCCAATTCACAAATGCTGGAGATAGTTCATTGGAAGAGTCCACGCTTTATTATACCAGGCCCTGAGCTTGATCCTCAACATCAAAATACTAACAAACATAATCTTTATAAAAACAAAAAACCAAAAAAACAAAGGGCACATAGTGTTGGCAACAATGACAATAAGCAAAATGACAATAACCAAAAATCATTCCCTAAAGAGGCAACTTTTTATTTTAATCTTAATCTCTCTTTTAAAAGCAATTCAAGGGCTTATAATCCTAGCTACTCAGGAGGCTCAGATCTGAGGATCACAGTTTGAAGCCAATCCTGAGACTCTTATCTCCAATAAACTAATCAGAAAAATCTGGAAGAGGCACTATGGCTCAAGAGCCCTAGACTTGAGCACAAAGAAGCTCAGGGACAGTGTCCAGGCCTAGAGTTCAAGCCCTAGAGTTCAAGGACTGGCAAAGAAAATCAAGGATGGAAACATGGATCAAGTGGTAGAGTGCCTGCGTAGCAAGTGCAAGGCCCTGAGTTTAAATGTCAGATTGCCTCACATCCCCCCCCCCCAAAAAAAAGCAAGTAAATAGTATTTACTGCTTACGCTCTACATGTGAAATCCTAGGCTAGGTTAACCCTATAGATGTAATGGTGAACAAAGAAGGGGCTCCTGCCCATAAGACAGGGAAAGTATGTGCTGGGAGAGGCTCCCATGAATTGAATAAGTATGTTATCTTCTGATTCTTTAAAAAATTTCAGTATTAGAAGCAAAAGACAAGAAATATGCTGCCATGTTACAGTTAAACATATCTCATCTACTAAATGGGGCCTTAATTTATTCATCACCATATTCTATTATTTCTCACCAACATGTAATTGCCAGTGCCATTTGGAAGTTTAATATTAACCCTCGCAGTAGCAGAACAAATGACAATGTAAAAAGAAGAGCTCTGTACAAGTCAAAGAACATCACTTTTACTTCTCAAAGCAAAGACATGAAGATCACACAGTATGCTAGGATAAAACCCAGTTGAGTCACACAGGATATATAAAAGTGAGAATCAGACAGCTTCTATATCAAAGATATCATATTATCAAAGGGATAAGAAAGTGAGCATGAGCAAAAACCAGAGAGAATAGCTATGTCACGAAAATGTGCTTAGACATGAGTGGCTTAAGCTCTGTATCACAAACAAACCAAATGTATCTCCTAGTGAGGCCAAAGAAAAATCTATTACCCAACCTTTACTGGATACAGTACAAGGCTGATACTGAGATTAAACCATTCAACCACTAAACATTTACTGAATTTTTTTTACAATTTTTAAAATTGTGAAAATACGGTACAGAGGGGTTACAATTACATGAGCAAGTAATGAGTACATTTCTTATCAAGCATTGTTGCCTCTTCCTTTGTTTCCCCTTCCCATCCCATCCCTTCCCCTGCCCGCTCCCGCCCCTCCCCCAGCACCAAAGTTGTAAAGTTCGTTTTTCTTGTACATCTCATTGTTTTTGCAATGAGTCCACCGGTATCCCCATTTAAACAATTTGTTTTTTCCCTTCTCCTCCACAAATTATACCAACATCAAATACAGTGAAAACAGGGGTTCTTAACATAACCTCTGAGACACAAAAATTAGAGCTAGAAGCCAAACATGGCAACTCACACCTATTTACTCAATAGGCTGAGATCACAGTTCTAGGTCTGCCAAGCAAAAAGGCCTCATCTTAGCAGAAAATGCTGGGGGATTGGGGGGGGGGGAGGGCACATGCTTGTGATTCCAGCTATGAGGAATGCATAATTAGGAGCATCATAGTACAAGCTGACCTGGGGGAAAGAGTGAGACCTACACGAAAAATAATGAAAGCAAAAAGGGATGGGTCATGACTGAAGGGGTAAAGCACCAATCTAGCAAATGCAAGACCCTGTTTTAAGCCCCAATACCATCCCTACTTCCCTTCCCCTTAAAACAAACAAACAAAAACGGAAAAAAAAACAAAAAAAATGATCTATATTTCACCCTCCAGACACTTGAAACCATTTTATAAAGTAGAACATGAAAGCCTGGAGAAGAAAAAGAATATCATAAATGCTTACAGAGGAGAAATCTCTCTCTTAATCTGAAGAACATGAACAGGAAGAACTCAACAGACAGATAGTGACTAGAAAACAGAACATTTGAAGAAAACAGTATGATGACTATTTCTAAACATTACCAAACACTGTGAAGACTTCTGGGCCCTATAACTGGAAGTTCCAAATGAACAGACCCCTGATGCCAAACAGGTACCTGTCCTTCTAGTAAACACACAGGTGGTCCTGATGTAGGCATTTCATGAGTCATTTTTTTAATTTATAAAGTAAAAACTACAAGGCATACTTGGGAAATATGAAGTGGGCCTGATTATTAAGGAAAGAGAACTTCATATGGCTGTAAAAGTTGTACATCAAAATGGACACACTGGCATATGCATATGCCTAGAAAAACTTTGATCTAAGAAGGGACATTGTCTATCCTAGGATACAGATTTATGTTTCACAGAATTTTCATCTCCCTTCCCACTGTTGCACGATAGGCAGATACACACACGATGGCATAAAAGTATCCTACTCTGACAGAAAAATTTAAAATAGGAGGAAAAGAAAAACTATTTTAAAAGTTAGGCCTTCCCTAAAGCATTTTTCTTGTTATTATTAGGTCCAAAACCACCACCATCAATATCCTGCCAGCTATACAGTCATCATCTTAACCTATCAGGGGAAATAACACCACCAGACTCTTTCAAAGCTCCATTACTACAGAACATGGTAACATCAAAATGATAGTCACTCAGAAAAAACAGAAACTCTTGTAGTTTGTTAGCTTACAAAAGGTATGTGTAGGTAGGTGCGTGCGTGCGTGCGTGTGTGCGTGCGTGCGTGCGTGCGTGCGTGCGTGTGTGTGTGTGTGTGTTGTCTGAATATGGTAGAATTTTGTCTGGGATAAGGAAAAGAAGAAAACATTATTGTTCCAGCAGTGTTCTCATACTGGTTACCAGAAAATTACTTCAGAAGCCATTAGATTCCCCACTTATGATAATATTCATCACTGATAACCATGGAGCCCTCTTAACACCACATTCATCATTGTGCACCAGAGCTATGAGGAGGGAAAGGTTGATTCCCAGAGACAAATACGTATCTACAAACTCTGTTTAGCATTGTTAGGCTAAAGCTTAGAGAGTACAGTGAAAAGCTTAACTAAAACCACAGAAGGAGCCGGCTGTGGTGGTGCACACCGGTAATCAACGAGGAGGATGAGGCAGAAAGATCATTAGTTTGAGACCAGCCTGAGCTACACCTTAAAAAACAAACAAACATCATCAACAACAAAAACCACAGAAGGAAGTAGGCGAGATATAAGAAATCAATTGAATCAGGCTAAGGTTTTAAAGCTATCTCTCCCAGCAACATACTATTTTAAAGTGGGGGAAAAGTTAAAGAACATCTTAAATGATCCCAAGAAGTCAGTGGGGCAAAGTGTAATTTAGTACAGCCTGGCTAATAAGTAAAATCCTTTGTTTCCCTTTAAGCTCCTCTTCAAAATGTGCTATCTGAATAAAGAAGAAAATGGGTCATTATTGCCAGAAATGAGGTTGGCAGCAGAAAACCAAAGGCTATACAATCTCAGTGCTCCAAGTACCCTGGAAAGGCTTCTCTTTGATCAAATGCTCAGGGAAGGAAAGTGGGAATCCTGTGAAATGCAAATCTTCCCAAGAGGATCAGAATTCCATCTACAAAGCAAACTAAGAGGAACTTCCAGTGCTGGGAACAGTTAAGTGGGGAAAAAAAAAGACATATATATATGTATATGTATATATATATATATATATATATATATATATATATATATATATATATATATATATATAGGATTCTGAACATTAAAAGTTTAATGATTTGCTTAATCTAGCAGGCCCAGAAACAGATAAGAGATGCCAGGTCTTCTGAAACATAGTCACAGCTAGATCATTGCTATCTTCTGACATCCATATATGCTATGAAATTCCTTTCACATGCAGCAAGCCTCCCTAAATTCCCATAGTGGAAATTCCTTCCCAAGATTTGCTCTTCCCCTGAGCAGCACTTGTGCTGCATGTTTTCTTCTTTAACTATGAACAATGAGTCTACTTGTTTACCTATATGAGAGTATGTTTAAAGAACCTGAACCTGTCCTCACTACTACAGTCATAGTCAAATTTTGGAAATGGGCTGTAAAAATATTTTAGCATGTCATTCCTTATTCCACTATGCTATAATTTATTCCTACTTCCACTAAAAGGAGTTTTCAGAAATTACTGAGAAAACAAAACCTGAAATCCCTCTTACAACAAAAATGAAAACGTGAATGTCTAGTAAGGATAATTAACACTAAAAGACTTTCTATCTCAAAATAACAAGATTTCCCAAAGAATTGAATAGGAAATAAAGTCATTTGTTTTCTACTCTATGGGAACTAAAACAAAGATTTGAGCCAAGAAGGCATAATTGTGAGAAACTCATAATTTTTCTGTAACTTTCATTCTATTACAAACCCACACCCTTGCACATTTAACTCAACTTCATTCTATCTCCCCTACTGTTTTCCCATTTGATAAAGTCCCTGCACCCATCTCTCGTATTCCTTTCAGCTAAAACAAACCACGTCTAATCAGGGCTGAATCATTTCATTCCTCTAAGTTGTTCACTCACTCCTTCCTTTACCCAAAGGTAATATTTACCTTATTTAGATGGCATCATACCCTATTTATACTGCAGCCTCTAAGATACAGACCTAGTTCACTGATATTGATTAGGTGTCAAGATGTATAATGTTATTAATCAAAAATCATTCTAAATGACTGTGGTTGCCTTAAAATGGTCAACTGAGTGTTACATACACTTTACATTGCTCTACCCTTATCATCAAGAATTAAAAAAAAAAAAAAAAAAAAGTCAGTTCCCATGGCTCATACTTGTAATCCTAGCTGCCAAGGAGGCTAACAGCAGAGGATCTAGATTAAAAGCCAGACCAAGCAGAAAGTTCATGAAGCTCTATCTCAAATTAATCAATGAAATGCCAGACCCGAGGCGTGGCTCAAGTGGTAGAGTACCATCTGTGAGCAAGAATATGCCAGGCACTGAGGCCAAGTCCTGGTAAGGGAGTGAGGTATTGATTTATTAATTTTTTTGAAAGCTAACAATTAGATGTGGAAAAGGACACATGGAATTGGAAATACACCAAAAGCTTCAAGGAATAGAAGTCCTCGCAAATATGCTCTGAAAGGAGGGCAGCATTCTCTAGCTTGTCTCTCAGCCTGATAGTGGTGAAGGGCTACTAGGGGTAGCACATTCTTGCAAGGAGAGAGACAAGGCATTTTTAGAGAAATGGATTTTAATTCCATGCTGCCCATTTAAAATTTAATGTCTCCTTTTGCAACTACCAAGCCTTTGGCTATAAATTTTTCCTCATATGGTGTTTTCTAAATTGTTTCACTGTGCTTACTTCTCATCATGCCTTCCACACCAAAGAGAAATAAGATGAATTACCAGCCTCACTTCCTTCTACAAGTTGGCTACAGATACCACTGACAAAGAAGTGGAGTATAGTTAACATTGAAGTAAACAACAATTCCCACCCACTCACATGTTCATTCATTTATAGTGCACATTTAATGTTTTACCTCATCACAGTAACTACTTCTTAAGAAGACCTGATTCCTTCTCTGTAGGAATCCAAAGCCAAGCACAGATAACAGGATAAATAGACAAAACAGTTAAATAAGAAAAGTAACAACATCAATGATTTCTCTATGGGAACTACAGGGTAAATCACTAAATGTAAACAAAAGTAATCTTGTAATCTTAAGTAACAAAGGTAACAAAGTTATTTCCTATGTGATCTACATTGAGAGTCACTAAATGTAATGAAGTCTTTTAGAATTAAGGCAATACTGTTAATCTTATGATTATAAGATCTTTACCAAAAAATAGTATTTTAAATTGTTGCATAGAATTTTATAAACATGGGAGGAGACAATAGCAACAAACAACAAAATTTAGTATTCAAATGAAAATAATTTTTAAAAGAAAGCTGATGGCTTTGTATATGGTTTACTGTCAGGTATGGTAAAAACCATTAGTAATCCACACACAAGCATTCAAGTCTTTTAAAGTACCAGTCTCTAAAGAAATTAAAGTTATTACTCTCCCTACAAAAGCAGGGAAAGAGTCAGGCACCTTTACTGTGCTAAATTTGTTTCTTGTACCATATTTGCCTACAAATGGCAAAAGCTACAAAGCAGATTCATTTCCTTTGTTAATGGAATCTATAATAATTTTTATTTATGAAGTGATTTATAATTTGTCTGATTTCCCACATATAGGGTTAAACAATTTAAATGCATTTCAAAGATCATCAGTATGTATTAAACCTAGACGTATCTCCAAATGAGATAGGTAGAAATTATTAAAGTGTCAAACACTTAGGTTTTACTACTTTAAAATTAGTCTTCATTTTTCCTGAGGTAGCATGTACATATAAAAATACATATGTTTTACCCTACTAACATGTCTTACAGCAATGACAACTGACAGGTAATGATTCTTAAGAGGAAAAAAGATTTAAAAAGAAGAGTTTGCAGTTGGGTGCCTGTAATCCTAACTACTCAGGAAGCTAAGATCTCAGGATCAAGGTTCAAAGTTAGCCCTGGCAGGAAAGTACATGAGACTCATCACAAGTTAATCACCAAAAAGCAGGTAGTGGAGCTGTGGCTCAAGTGTAGAATACTAGGTCTTACACACAAAAATTAAGGAACCGAGTCAAGGACTTGAGTTTAAGCCATGTCCACACATAGATACACACACAAAAGTTTTGCTTTCCTGCCACTCATGAACTCTAGATCCTTCAGTGATCCTACACATGAAATCTTAAAAAAAATTAATAAATAATTATAAACACAAAACTAAATATATCAGTATGATAAAATGTCTAAAAAAAACCCTATTACAATGAGAGTAATACATGGCAAATTTAAAGGAGCTAAACTTATGTATATAATAAAATGTTTGAACCCATTATAACTCAGTACAATTATATTCATAATACTTTGCTATTATATTGTAAACTGTAAAACTAAAACATAGGGAAAAGTTACAGTCCTTGCTTTAAATCAGCAGAAAGCTGTCCTACACTTCATTGATTCTACAAGAAACAATCTATTTTATTAAAAACCATTCTTACAAAACCATACTAAAGCTACCAACACAACCATGTTTACTGCAGCATTATTTACCATAGCTAAGATATGGAGCCAACCCAGACGCCCCTCAGTAGATGAATGGATCAAGAAAATGTGGTATATATACACAATGGAATTCTATTCCTCCATCAGAAAGAATGACATTGCCCCATTTGTTAGGAAATGGAAAGACTTGGGAAAAATTATATTAAGTGAAGTAAGCCAGGCCCAAAGAAACATAGGTCCCATGGTTTCCCTTATTTGCAATAACTAGTATATATCTAAAACAAGCAGAAAAGGTCAGATAAGTTGATCTTAGGTGAAATGAACCCCAAGATAAGTATTCAAATGTTTTTTTCTTTCTTGTGATTGTTTCTAACATATTTATAAGATGATTTCTTTGTTGCTTTGTATCCCTCCCCCATGGTATAACCCCTGCTTTCATTGTATTTGATGTTGGTATAATTTGTAGAGGGGAAGGGCAAAAACAAACCATTTAAATAGGGATACAGGTGGACCCATTGCAACAAGTCCTAATGCTGAAAAACAAACTTTACAACTTTGTCTGGGCGGGTCGGGGTGGGGAGGGGGGAGGGATGGGAAAGGGAAACAAAGGAGGAGGCAACAAGTACTCATTACCTTGCCCATGTAATTGTAACCCCTCTGTATGGTATTTTCACAATAAAAAATTTAAAAATAAAATAAATAAAAATTAAAAAAACATTCTTTATGGAAAACAATAACAATCCTGTATTAAGACTATGCGAGTCATCTAAGATATAGGTGCCTATATGTAAAATAAAATCTATTAATAAAACAAAGATGTAAATAATATACTGTAATTTTAGTGACATAATCACAAAGATATTAAATATCCAAATTATTACTCTGATGTTTGTCTCTCCTCTATATTTTGAACAGACGAAGAGTTTTGATGCCAATAAAGAACAAACAAACAGCAGTAGATCCAAGAACAATGTTTTTCCTCTCAAACTGCCAACTTGTATGTGTACATCAGCATGCCATTTTTCTAGATTTAGAACACTGGAGGAAGTTCCAATTTAAATTCTCTGTAAAAATAGCTCATTTGCTTAAAGAAAAAATTTACAATTATAAGGAAAAGTAATAAAATATGTGCTTACAGTAAGAATCTCTCTACCTAGTCTAACTGCAATCTTCTTAAAAGTTTCTCCCCAGAAATCTATCCTAACATTAAGTCTCTGATACTTAGGTAAAAATATAAAAATAAATTATCTTAACATATACAATTATTTTCATATACAAACAATAAGCAATTACTATGTGACTTATCTCAAAACCATCACACCACCACACCAACTATATAAACATTTAAAAAGTACATTGAGGCTTTCTGAAGTACAAATGTGACTTTCTTAAATTAAAAGCAATGCCAGGAATTAAAGTTGTAATTTATATGTGTGTATGTGTGTATACAGACATGTATGTGTGTATATATTATGTATATGGTAATTATATATACTTATTACTTTGAAAATATGTCATTCAAATACTCAAAAATGGAGAGGAAAATACCTCATAGTAACGTGTGGTATAAAACAAAGTAATCTGTAAACAAAGGAGGAGGCTGCAATGCTTGATAAGAAATGTACTCATTATCTTGCCCATGTAATTGTAACCCCACTGTACAGTATGTTCACTAAAAATAAAAATTAAAAATTAAAAAAAAAACAAAAAAACGAAGTAATTTAAAGTCTAAAAGTCTAGTTTTTTCTGAAGATAAGCAGTTCCTGAGCCCTCATATGCTATTCCTTCAGGCCTACCTTTCCCAGAGGGCAAAAGAAAGAACAAAAATACACCCTTTTATTGTAGTGTAAAACTTAAAACCCTTCCATCTTAAACTAAAACATGGCTCCTATCACACACTATAAAGCATAACCTAATAAATAACATATTACTTGCTATGTTCTTTTCACAAAGAAACAAATGAAAAAAGCCGGACCCACACACATATTATGTGACAAACTTATAGCACATCAGACAGGAAAAACCAATTTATGGTAATAGAAGCCAGGGCAATGATCATCTTTGGGTAACAAGAAAGGCAGAATGAGAGCTTCTAGGGTGCTGGTAATACTCTATTTCTCAGCATGGGCATTGGTTGTATGGATGGGTGCAGTTGATGGAAATCCCCCAAGGTGCACAATACTATTTATAACTATTCTATTTTTTTGTTATATTAAAAAAAAGGTTTTCAAAAGGTTATCTAGGGAGGAGAATCCTTAACTCAGAGGCATGAGGCATAATTTTTTAAATACTTCTGAAAACAGAGATTAAGTTAAAATCTGCACACTAAACGTCAAGATTCCAGCTGTTTCCCTACTCAGTTCCCTGAATCTTGGCATGCAATCAATGCCTCAGAAGACCAAAGGATTCCTTTCAAGTAAAACTGACACATCCAAGGGAAAAGATGCACAAAAATTTCTTTGCCGTGTAGAGGGCAAAGAAGCAAATACCTATATTGACTTCAGAAAGGTAACTGTTGCCAAGAAAATGCTGTTGAAATCAATGATGAGGTTCTGTCAGAAAGCTTACAAATAGAAAATTGTGTATGTGTGTATATATGTATGTATGTATATATGTGTATATATGTAGATATATAGATAACTATATATAAGTGTGTGTGGGTATATATAGATATAGATATATATAGATATATCTATATCTATATATACCCACACACACAAGTAAAAGAGAGGCTACCATCAAACCAGTAGAGGAAGAGAATAATCACCATGAATAACAGTCCCCTGCTCATACTAATGGAAACAGTGAATTCTGGCACTACTAAAACTTGATACCTATATACTGAGAAGGTGAGGATTTCAACAAGTTGTTTAGTAAGGAACACAAAAGCTAAATCCTTATTACCTATGACAATGTGTCAATATACAATGCCTATAGATGAAAAATCAAAGCACAGAAGAATAAACATAAAAATCAGGAAGATGAAAACAGAGGAGCAAGCCAAAAGACTCAAGAGTGGCACTCGATTTTGGTACCCTGGTATTGTATATATAATTATCTGAACTAGGGAAGGAAAGGGGAACAACAAAATGGTGAGACAAAGGACAAAGGGGGAGCCTATGCAACAGCAATACTCACAAGACAGTATGTTGGAAATGATCTGTACAACGTGGGAGGGGTGAGATTGTGGGGGGGAGGGAAAGAGAAAGAAAAATGAGGGAATGTCTAGTAAGTTAGACGAGAAATGTAATCACTACCTTACTTATGTAACTGTAACTCCTCTGTACATCTTGACAATAATTTTTTTTTAAATGGCTTCACAGGAGACCAGGGCTTGGAAGAAGGGGAAATGGAGCTTTCAACAACTATTTCTGTTTTTTTTCTGAATATAGAATATATGTATTTTTATTAGTTTTTTTAATTTTTTTATTGTGAAAATACTGTACAGAGGGGTTACAATTACATGGGCAAGATAATGAGTACATTTCTTATCAAGCATTGTAGACTCCTCTTTTGTTTCCCCTTCCCATCCCATCCTCCCCCACCCTCCACCCAACCCTCCTCCCCCACCACCAAAGTTGTAAAGTTCGTTTTTGACATAACGACTTGTATGTCTCGTTGTTGCAATGGGCCCACCTGTAACTCTATTTAAAGATTTTCAACAACTATTTCTTATTATAAACCTTATTGTTTACTAAGATTTTTTTAATCTACTTACGATATTACTTTAGTGGGAAAAATCTAAACCTTTTAAAATAAAACCAAGAAATTTTCAAAAAAAAAAAAAAAGACGACAACAATATAGAGACTAAACTGAATTGGGGAAAAACAGCAAAATAATCAGTTTCCAAAGCATTCCGGCTGTTACTGTGACAGTGGAAACACAGTCCATGTGGTACAGGGTGGGAAGTAGAGGGAAAACATACAGATTCAGAGATGACAGATGGTCCAAGGGAGAATGCGGTTAGGTGACCCTGAAACATCCAAGAGACTAGGCAGGACTTGAACCCTACTGAAGTCAGGTCCATAACCAAACTACCTTCTTGTCTTGAAAAATATTCCATAAACACTGTCTTTTTAAGTGCATATTTGTCCACATGATAAGAAACATTTAAATCTGCTTTAGATTTTAATTTGGAAATTATGATATACTCAAATACAAAAATATAAAAAGCAATAATAATCATTCAAATATCTACTTTTTTTCAAATATTAACATTTTTTACCATATTTGCTTCTCAAGTTTTTTTTTTCTTTTTAAAGAGATAAACATTACAGACACAATTGAAATCCTATTCTAATCACTGTCTAATGCCAGCCCCCTGCCTTTCTCTCCAGAAGATAGCTACTAACCTGGAGTTAGCAGTTAACATTCCCCATAGACCTAAAAAGTAAACATTAGCTCAGATGAATTCCATGCCCCTTACTGTTCTGAGACAATGAGATTTGGTGGTATGGTCAAAAGTTCTTGATGTTCTGTAATAGAACTGCATGGGTCTACAGTGCTGACATACAATACTTCAAAATAATGATCTTCCCTTTTAGTTTAAAAAAAAAAGTTGTTATTAACTTTTTGTAGATATGCCAGTATGAACATTAACATCAATATATAGAGTATTATAAAAACTGAAGCTCAGTAATTCTGCAATAGTTTGCTTTCTGCAATAGTCTGCTTTCACAAGAAACAGCTAGAAGCAAATAGGAACTGTATAAGCACAGTGTTCTTTCTGGGGTATCTGCTGTCTACATAATTGTTTCACAGTAGCACCATACTTCCCAGTTGTCATTGTCACTGTAAAAATATCCTTCAGGGGCTGGGAAGGTGGCTCAGTGGTAGAATGCTTGCCTTGCATGCATGAAGCCCTGGGTTCGATTCCTCAGCACCACATAAGCAGAAAAAGCCAGAAGTGGCTCAAGTGGTAGAGCACTAGGCTTGAGCTGAAGAGCTGAGGACAACACCCAAGCCCAGAGTTCAAGCCCTATGACCAACCAAAAAAAAAAAAAAAAATCCTTCAAAAAATGTATAATGCCAGTTCTACTTAAAAAAAAAAAATCTAGCTACTCAGGGGGCAGAAACAGGAGGATGTCTGTAACAGCCCAGCCAGGACAATAAGATGAAAACAAACTCAAAGCAAATGAAGTAGGAGTGTGGCTCAAGTGGTCTCTTGCCTAGCAATAGCAAGTAAGAAACCTTAAGTACAATTCTCAGAACCAAAAAGAAAAGAAAACAAAATGTCCTTGATGGCCTCAAAAAGTTATTTCTATTACAAGTCCACTGTTAAATACCTATCTTTTTAAACTTGGGGAGCAATAAATCCAGAAGCACAAAAAAGCACTTGTGATGTATATTCAATTATGATGGTTATCGCAACAAAAATATAAATGATGATTGGAGTCACTATCGTCTTAAAATATCATTTTTACTTGAGAGAACAGCTGACAAATTAGTTATTAAGTCCTGGGTATTTGGCAGATACTTTCTCAAAAATGAAGCAAGATGGTTGCTTTCAAGAAAAACAACTGATGGTATTTGTTGTCAATGAGTCTTCAAGCTTTCAAGTGAAAATTAAAATTTTAGAAAACTTGTTTCTGCAGCAAGCTTGACAATTTCCCAGTACTTTTCTGGTAAGGTCAGCACTGATATTAACAAATGTGAATTCTTGAAACTGAATAATGAAATGTGTTAACATTTAGAACATCTGTATTATATAATAAACCAGAATTTCCCAAACAACCAATACTTAATAAGATGATGTGCAAGTAACCATTCACTCAAAGTGCAAATAACCTAGTGAATCTTAAAGTATTTCAACATGTCACTGATTGGGTTTTTGCCATATTTCACCTAACATTTAAGATACAACTACTTGTTAAAAATTCTGGTATAGTATCAAGGAATGTTCAGAATTATCTGAAAACATAATTAAAATATCCTTATTTTCAGTTATATGTACAGATTTTACAATATGCAATGATTTGTGTACAAACTTTATAATAAGCAATTACTCAGTTATTCTTTCTGGGATGTTAAAAACCATAAACAAAATAATCACAATGGTTAATTACCATACAGTTAAGTTATGTCTAACCATCTCAATTGAGTCAAAGAAAATAAACTAGTGCTTATTCATTTAAAACAGGATTTTGCAAATTATGGTCTGATATACTTGCAATTAAAGTGTAACTATTGGTATTTAATTTAGCACAGAATCAAGACTGATCACTGCTCCAAAAAGGAAAGCTCTTAAACTTGCTTTACAGACACGCTCATCCTTTCTGTCTACTTACAAAGACTCAGACTCTATTTACTTGATATGAAAAACCTAATCTTATGTAAATTTCAAAAGAAATAATTTAACATGAACAAATCAGATGTTACTAACTTTCCACTAATGTATTTATAGCTAGCTGAAGGAATAAAAGTGGTTTAAAGACCATTGTTATTATATAAATCTAGCCAGTTAGTAAGTAACCACAACCTTTAATTCCAATGGCAGGGACTTTAGGAAACTTTTCAGAAGGAGAACTGACAAATAATGTCCTATTTATCTGTCCTCTAAGAGAGAAAGTTCTTACATTAGTTTTTTCCATCTGAATATTCAAGAGGTAACGCCAGCACTCAATCCATACCCCTTCCTCAGAACACAAGCATTCATTCAGACTCACCTTTGCAGTTCACCTAGACCTCTGGCAGCTGGGAGGCTGGGATTTTGCCTTAGAAAGTTTTGTTTTAAATTGAGATGAGTGAGGTCTTGGCTATAGAAGAGATTGGCAGGCAGATGTTCCAGGCTACAACATGAAAGATCCACTGAGCTTATACGCTGGGATGCAACCTAAAAGGAGACAAAATATATCTAATTTGAGTATCATCCATTTAGCTTATACTCTCTATGGACAGAAAGAAGATAATGCCATTTGAGAAGACAGACATAATATATGAATAACAGTTAGTCCAAATACCAGCCAAGAGAGAGTTCACTTATCACATGATAAAATCAGGAAAGTGTTCCTGTTGGAGGATTCATACAGTAACCTAGCATAGGAGGTGAGTTCTAAAGAGCACAGACTACCACAATATTCTCCTTCAATGTAGGAGATTTTATTCCTGAAAATATCTGTGTAAGTAAATTATGAGTAAACTAATAAAGAATTTAGAGGAAATACAGAGTTGAGGGACAGGTACTAAGCTCTAAATGGACACTTTTGAAAAAGTTAATATACTGATGAAAAAGAACACAATGTATTATTGATGTTCTTCTACACATAATAATAAATAATCATTACACTGTATCATGTAATTAGATTGTATTGTCTACCTGCTATAAAATTCTCAGGTTCTCTCAGTTTCAAGTAAGATCCTTATAATTTCATTCTACTATTATTTCACACTTAAATATTTATTCAAATATCCAATGCCTTTCTGATTCAATATGTGCTGAGCCAGGTGCTGGTGGCTCATACCTGCCTGTAATCCTAGCTACTCAGAAGGCTGAGATCTGAAGATAATGGTTCGAAGCCAGCCTGGGTAGGAAGCTCTGTGAGACTCTTATCTCCAATAAACTACTCAAAAAAGCCAGAAGTGGCACTGTGGTAGAGCACTTGCCTTGAGCAAAAGCAGCTCAGGGATAGCTCCCAGGCCCAGAATACAAGCCCCAGGACCTGCAAGAAAAAAATGTGCTAACCATCTAATGGTATTTCAGGCTCTGTATTCCTGAAACTCAATAGTGAAACAAGAGACAGACACAGTGTCTCTACCCTATATATCAAGAAAAGAAGGCAATAAAGATATTATATGACAAATAATAAAGTACAAGGGTCCAGACAGAACCAGATCAGAAAAGGCTTTCCAGAAGATACAATGCATAGGCCCAAACTTGAAGCAGTACAAGCAGAAATCTGATTGATTGATTGATTGATCGATTGATTGATTTTGGTGGGTTGTGGAGCCTGAACTCTAGGCCTGGGCACTGTCTCTCAGCTCTTCAGCTCAAGGCTAGTGCTCCACCACTTGAGCCAAAGCACCACTTCCAGCCTTTTCTGCTTATGTGGTGCTGAGGAATCGAACCCAAGGCCTCATGCATGCGAGGCAAGCACTTTACCACTGAGCCACCTTTCCAGTCCAAATATCTGATTTTTTTATACTCCAGACTCATTTTCCTTAAACAAACACACATGACTCTGGGGAGAGATGCAGAGTATCTTGACCCTTTGGCTACAGGGAAGGCATGAGCTACAGACTTTCACAGTCCTAGTGATGACATGGGACCAAGCTAGGCAAATCAGGGCTTTTCTGGGATTTGCATACTCTGAAGCCAGGATAGAGAGAAAAACTGTCTCAAAGAGCTACAGTAAAATGAATGACTATAGATGTATCCATTTGAACTGGCCAAAAATGTACACTATAGCATGTTGTATTGTACAAATATGTATATATAGCACTTATACACACCATTTCTGAAAGACATTTTTAGCTCTAACACACACAACTCCATATATTAAATATGATTGATTGTGGTTACTTCCAGATAGGTAACAAGGGAAATGGAAAATCAGAAATGGAGGTAAGAGATTTTGAGCTTACCTCTAATGCTTGTATCCTTATAAGGACAAGGAGAAGATACAAAGCAACTAAGTCAATGTGTTAACAACTGTGGGGGCCAGCACATGGAAATCTGAGTGTGTCTTTGTGTGTAATTAACTTGAAAGCAATAGTGTGATCCCATATAAAAATGTCAGTAATGAGAAAAACAATGAGTAGCCTTCTAGATTCCCTTCAATGTTCCTCTAAGTGGTATACCAGAGATGATTCTTCCCGCTCTGATCAAAACATTCCTTTCTTTGCAGTAGGCAAGGGATGACCCCCAAAATACACATTCATGTTCTAATCCTTGAATCTGTGAATATTATCTCATATGGCAAAAGAACAAATATTACCTTATATGCCAAAAGGTGTGACTTAGTTAAGGATCTTGAGAGAAGGTATTTATTATGGAGAACTCAAGTGAGTCCTATTTACAAATAGAGATGTTCTTAGAGAGGTAGGGTTGAGATAGAAGAAGAAAAGGTAACATGACTATAGAAGCAGTGACTGGAGCCACTACAGGCTGGAAAAGGCAAGGAATAGATTCTTCCCTCAAGCCTTTGGAGGGAACAAGGTCCTGCTGGCATCTTCAATTTGGACTTCTGGCCAGCAAAACTGTAAGTGAATACATTTCTGGCTTTTTTTTTTTTCCTAAGCACTAAGTTTTTGTTAATTTATAACAGCAGCCACAGGAAACAAATCCAAACCTTGTTTAATTTTCTTATAGTACTCTTCCATTTTATTCATTCATGTATGCCGATCAACTATGATCAACTACTACTATGTGCCTACTACTCTTCTAAGTACTTAATTCAGTAAACTAAGAGAAGATCTCTGCCTCCATTAAGCTTACTTTTAAAAACAGATATATGTTAAAGATTGCTAAATACTATGAAAAAAGATAAGAGTTCAGGATTGTAGGGAAGATAAGAAATTATAACTTTTTAAATTTTTATTGTTAGTTTAAAAGTAATGTACAGAGGGTGGGAGACACTATAATATAAGTAGGCTGATCAAGACTTACTGAGAAGGCCACATTTAGACAGAATAATGAAAGTTAGCTAGCAAAAAGAATTTATCTAGAAGAACATTTCAGTCAGAGTACAAAGCCTTACCAAAGGAATATGTCTAGCATGTCAGAAGCAGATGACAACCAGCAGGAATAAAAGGACAGTAACTGACAATTAGGTCAGAATATAAGGTGCTGGGGCTGGCAGTAGATCCTAGGGGCCTTATTTTAAGCCACTATAAGAACTCTGCTTTTAATATGAGAGAAACAAGAAGCATGGAAAGGTTCTAAGAAGTTATATACTATGTGACTTCATTATTTATTTCTGTCTCAAAATTTTATGCTCCCTACACAAAAGTTTCTCTATCTTGTTCACTGACATCCTTAAGCTTAAACTGGGTGTGCCCCTCAGGATGTTTGGCTGGAAGGGGGGTACTGGACTGCTCACAATTCCTCCTTCCTTTCTCACCTTCTGCCTCTGACCTATCTAGTGCATTCTTCCATCAGGATACTTCTCTGAAGAAATAAATTCTATTTTAACGAAGGCATCCCCTTAAATGCTCCCTTGGGACAGATAAGAGAAAATGATTAAATGTCAAGTTGTATTTGTTTCTCTCCTCATTCTGGACCACAAACTGTCCCCCTGGAAGCCAAAGAAGCCACATTAATAAGGCCACAGGCAGCTAGAGTGAACTCATGGAAGCTGCTGCAAAAGTAGGAACAGCTAGCATTAAGAACATAAATTTAACGTGAGCTGCCAAGGTGAGCACTTTGGTATCTCCTCTGAAGAAGATGTGTAAGTGCTTCCCCCTAGATCAATCCAAGTCCAGCAGGCTTCCACCACAGACAAGAGAGAAACACTGTCCAGATAAGAAATCTATCAGCTGGGCAGTCCTAAGAAGCTGGGTCTACCTACATAACAGCCATTAAAATGAAGATCCTTCTCAAAGTGACAGACCTACATACATAATACTTATGGAGTAAAGTCACCTGAATACACCTCAGAGCAAGCAGCCTTTGTTGTCTAGTCATTTTTTAAGTAGTACTAACAACATGAATAGCCAACATGTAGGAAGTGCCATCCTTATTACAGTTACTGAGAGCTGAAGAAGTATTTAATCTTTACCAGTTTAAAGAAGACATCCCCATCTCAAAGGTAAATCAGAGAGAGCTGAGGCCACGTGGTTAAAGCAGCAGCAGGACCACAGTCTAATGAGAGCCTGCACGATTAACTCGATCCATCTGGTAAGGGCCTAGACCATAATCAAGAGTTCAACAGAACAGACCCCCGTTAACTTCCATGCAAAATGCTAACAAAAGTAGTCCCTGAGAGAAGTTTAAGCCCTAGGAATGAAGAATAGGCCATCACAGATAGTGAGTCCATCTTCACAGCAAAAGGGACCATCTGCTGACCCATACAGATTTCATGGAAAGAACGGTCTTTGCAACCAACATTCCTTGACATCAGGTCTCACAAAGCTTGTTAAACTTGGCAATGGTAATGTGCCCTAAAACATTTCATCAAACCTTAACAGGTTACAGGGAAAATGTAAAGGGTTACAGAAGAAATTTTAAAAGAAAAGTGAAAGAAACTGGAACTTAGGAAATGCTTCAAATCTCTGTTATTGAAAGGGCCTTCTAAAGTAGCTATCTCATAATTAACAATATAAAATCCTTTTGGCAAAAGCTACTGTACTTCTGTTATATCCATAAACATCAAGGTAGTAGAAGGCTCAAGAGGTTAAGAGCTGAGGGAAGACTTAACTATATACAGAATTTATAAAGACAGTTTTTATACTACTTCTTGGTTATATGGCTTTGATCCAGTCAATCTGTCATTCAGTTTTCTCATCTTTTAAAGTAGAATAAATAAAACATGCCTGATCAACTCAACAAATTCCAGCAAAAATAACAGCTTTCTCCTTCCTTCCCTTTCCCTCTCCCCTTCTTCATCCCCTCTGTGCTGATCCTGGTATTTGAACTCATGGCCTAAGTGCTGTCCCTGAGCTTTTTTGCTCAAGGCCAGTGTTCTGCCAACTTGAGCTGTGAAGATAAGTGTCTTAGGGACTCTCCTGCCTGAGCTGGCTTTGAACTATAATCCTCCCAGATCTCAGCTTTCTGAGTAACTAGGATTACAAGCATGAGCCATGGGTGCCCAACTTACTTTTCCCATTTTAAATAATCAAGAGAGGTTCTGTAGAATAAGTATCTTAGATCAACCTCCACAGTCACCAAAAATACAAATCCAGGGTCTGGGAAGGTGGCTCAGTGGTAGAGTGCTTGCCTTGCATGCATGAGGCCCTGGGTTCGATTCCTCAGCACCACATAAGCAGAAAAAGCCGGAAGTGGAGCTGTGACTCAAGTGGTAGAGTGCTAGCCTTGAGCTGAAGAGCCAAGGGACAGTGCCCAGGCCCAGAGTTCAGGCCTCACGACCAACAAAAAAAAAAAAAAAAATACAAATCCATAAACAGTGCTACACTGTACAAGCTACTGTGCTTGCCACTTTGAACAGTTAGTTCAGAACAATCCATAAAGTCAAACATGAGTTAACTACATATGAAAATTCAAATTTTAGATCAGTCCAAGGTAACTACGCTTTAGGAAATCTGTTATAGTCTGAATTAACAACATTAACAATAAAATTACAGGCAATAAAGTTAGACTGATAGACATATTCTGGGAATATGAATCCCAGTCACCTGCTCAAATAGTCTTCCTAGACTTGTTAGCCCTAACATACCTCTTCATGCTTTCAAGATCAATCAAACCTTCCCAAGCAACAGGACTACATGCTGCACTACTATTGTAAAAGCTCATTTAGAGGACAATTGACTTTCTTAGGCGAGGGTAAGTACAGTAACATTCATGGGATATTTTCTACCCTTTATACTTGAGTAAAGCTGTATTTATCCTTTTATGTTCACAGTATACTTCACATTAACACAAAATGATTCTGAAGGGCTTGGTCAAAACAGTTAAAACAGCACAAATAATTCTGTTGTAAAAGAACAAACAGGATTTCTGAAAACTGGTATTCTGAGTCATTAATTGCTCTGGGTAGCCTTCAGTGGCTTGGGAAATTATGTCCCTCGCTAAAAGGACAGTCTCTCTGGAGTTGACAAGATTTTGGTAAACAATTCTTAACCTCAACTGACCCAATTTAAATTCTTATCCCTCCCTGTCCCTCAAAATTACTTCGGAAAGGCTTGAGTTTATTGATCTTATCAGCCAAGCAATTAATAGCTTCCTTTCTTTCAACTTTATATCAACACAAAAATTTTTATTTTAATTTCCATTGCTTCATAAGGCAATTTATTACTTTTTAAGAAGTCTTCCAAAATGCCTTAGCTTAGTCCCAGTCCAAAATGCCTTAGCATAGCCCCAGACCTTAGCTTAGCCCACAACCTCATTTCTCGATCTTATACTAATTATCATTTTATAAAATCTGGTTACTAGATATAGAAAACTTCCTCATAAAATTAAATATATACATTAATAATGTCCTAATTAGAACATATCAATTTATCATTTTAGTAACTAGTAACTGGAATTTCAGTATCTTAACATCATTTCTTAAGTGTCATTTCCTTAAAAGGTTAAATGACTGAGAAAAATTTTAAGTGATAAAATATATAAATGTATCTATAGTTTTAAATTATTAGAAACAATGAAATGGTAAATCAATTAAGGCAATATGAAAATCTGGAGAGCTCTCAAAGCCAACCAAAAATTAGAAATGAGAGTCTATGGGAACAAGCACACAGGGAAGGAGCTATGATTTTAGAACCATGAAGTACCAGTTAAAATTCAGCAATGGATACCAAAAATAAAAGTATTAGAACCACAGCCTAAAGTACAAACAGAACACTTGTATCATTGTTAAAGCACTAGCCTGTAACAATATAGAAAGAGTAATATAAAGAAATACATCCTAACAGATGTTCCTTGGTATTCCTAACTCTCTCTTTGCAGGAGAGGCGGGGATGTCGATGAGCAGTTGGCATCCTTGTGCTATGAGCCAGTCATTCCATATAGATTCAGCATTTGTCCTTTGCAAACCAGGCACTATATGTGATACTGAAGCAGTACGACACTTGAGATGCACTCTTCATCTTCAAGGGCTTAGCCTCTTGAGGACACAGAGATCTAAACTACAATTCAACACCATCTGTGCAAGGATGCATGAGAGTACATACAAAGACTATAGATCTTAGCGCTCCATGTTAACTGTACCAGCTACCAACAGGAGGCCTCTTCACTCACAAACAGGCCTAGTATTCACAGGCACTTCTGTGCTGTCCAGTGAGCTCACTAAGTAGCCTGAACTGGAAATGTAGACCTGGTACCTCACTGTTTATAAGTCAGAATCAAATGAACAGGGTCATTGGAAATGATATCAACAGCCTTTCAAAATTACAAGAGTGTCAATCTAATAGTTATCTCTACCCCACACACATAAACACCATTGTGCTTCTCAGTAACAACAAAGAAAACAAAGCATGGTTTGGATGGATATCAAATCTGAACTCAGAGTTCCTTGCTCATTTCCTTATTGGCAAAATATGGGTAAACAATGTCTTAAGAATGTTACTACCTGAAAATGTTTCTGAAAGTCATAGCCAAGCATTCTTCAGAAGATGTCACACACACACACACACACACACACACACACACACACACACACACACACACACACACACACACACACACACACACACACACACGTTACATGTTAAATACTTCAAGTATTAGAAATAAGCTACTTGTTTTATATTCAGCATACCAAGAATTGGTTTAAGTTCCTAATTTAACATATAAGGTCCAGCATGTATTATAGAGATTTCCAAAGTCTTATTTTTCCAGTTTCCTGACTTATAAAATTATAAATTAGATCAATATGTAGAAGAATTAAATCTAACACAACAGTTGAAGATACTTCAATACTCTGGATTTAAAATACTGGGAATTCCCAAGATTTAAAAAAAAAAAGTATTAGGATAGAATTTTTAAGGGTCTATATTTTTTAATTAAACACTCAGATGAAAAGAATTCAACTTCAAAATATAAAATGACCAGATACAGAAGCCTGGTTAATCCCGTATGTTAAGCTCCTACTATCTTCATATTTCATCAGTTTTCAAATAATCAGACAATGGTAGGTCTGGTCCCTGTTTTCAACATTGAAAACATTTCATCTGCCGTTGTTCATCATGAGTCAAAGCTATAGGAAAAAGATTTCAACTCGCAAGAAAGAACTTCTTATCACAGCCTACAGGCATCTGAAACACTACAAATAATCTGGCAGAGGATAGGGAATGTCTACAAGTCCACAGTCTTTTTTTAAAATCTTAAATGCTAAGCTTGTGAACCTAGTGTCATTTTATGATGACTAGAACTTAATGTTAAAGAATGTTTAATGTTATAGAAATTATATTCAATATATATTGCATAAAAATTAACTACATAACTTAAGGAAAGGAACTGGGAAGAAAAATGGAGAACAAAGGAAGGGGTGACATTAAACAAAAGGTATTTAACTCATAACCTAACATATAGGACTGTAACCCCTTTATACAACAATTTAATAACATCAATATTAAAATGCAAAGAGAAAAAAGTATTTACAAAGCCAGGCACAGTGGCTCACCAAAATTGGAAGGTAGAGATAGGCCAGTTAAGTTTCTAAATCAGACTAGGCAAAAAAAAAATTAGTGATACCTTATCTCAAAGAATAACCTGGTTGAGGTGAGTAGTATATACCTTTAAAACCAGCTATGAGGAGGTTTAGGAAGGAGGATCACATGCCCAGGCTGGCCCAAGCAAGAGACACAAAATTCTAACTGAAAAATAATTAAATGTAAAAAGGACTAGAGATGTGGTAGAGTATTTGTCTAGGAAGTATGAGGCCCCAAATTTAATCCCCAGTAGTGGAAAAAAAAGGGGGGGATAATTATTCCAGAGAACTGCAATTAATATTACTTTACTTTTTTGGCAACTTCCTTACAATCTTACAATACCTCCTCAATTTTAAAATAACGTTATTACTTTAAAATAAAGCTTTAAGTTCCTTGTTTGAAACCTAGAATGTATTTTATTAAAGATAACATTATTCAGACAAAATCCACGTATATTTTAAAGTACTAATTATAATAGTACAGATCCCAACCAATTTTCTTTACTATTTCTATGGAAAACTGTTTCCTGAGTTCCACCAGTAACAAGAGGAACATGTTTTCATTTGCTCAAGTACTGACAATCCAAGTGGATCCTAGAACAGCAGCTGGTGCAAAGGAAAGATGCTTTTTTCTTTCCTCGGTGCTTTTTCCAGATCAAAAAGCAAGCAAGAAGGATAGAGAAGACAGGAGGGAGGAAGATGCAAGAACATGAAGTAAGTTTAAAATGGGAAGAGCCTAAATACAAACAGGTACTGCATGCATCTTTTGTTATGAGATGGTAAAGTGAGATACTTCGCTCTTTACAAGTGAACTGCAAAACTTCAGAAAATATAGTTTAAACGTTTTAAACTGAACTAGCTCAGAAGTGCAGTGAAAACCTCTTCTTCAGGAACGTATTAACTAGGATTTCAGAAACAATAGTCACCATAGAAAAAACAGAAAGGATCAGCAGTAATGTAAACAGGAGTAGATGAGGCTTAATGATAGCTGTAAGGAGAACATTCTATTATTTCATTAACTTAATCACAGCTTTACAAATAACAAAAACAAAATCTAACACAACTCAAGCTAGTTTATCTTTAGCCTAAATTCAAAGTGAAATTTCCCTTTCTTATTTTTTTCCTTTGGTTGGGGGCGGGAGTGGTGCTGGGGTTTGAACACAGGCCTTTTGCACTTGGAAGGCAGGGCACTCTACCACTGAGCTATACCAATGCTTTTTGCCTTGAGTCAATTTTCAGATACTCCTTTTAGCTGGGGTCAGTCTCAAGTGAACATCCTACCTATTTCTCCTGTGTAGCTGGGATTACAGATGTATACTACCAAGCTTGCCTCAAAGAAAAATTTCTAAATGTCTTAATTCCTAATATTACATCAGTATTAATGAAAGATTCTATAATACAAGTTTTATGTTACTAGTCATTATTGTGTTGAAAAGTTAACTATAGTTATTTGACAAATCAATCAAATTTCCATGAAATAATTAAATAAAACTGGCAAGAAATACTATATATTAGCTGCAGTCCTTTTCTTTATCTAGCTTCTTCGATGTCTCTCTCTGACCTGCTGTAGGCTCGGGGGGCATGCCTGCATCTTTACATCTGATGCAGTTGTGCCTTTGCACACATTTCACTTCTCCTTAAAATGAGTTTTCCTCACTTGTTTTTTGCAGTGAACACCCAATTATCCTTGAAGACTTCTTTCCTCATTGTTTTCCTATACCCAAATATCATATACTAAATCTCCAATCTTTTCTACCTTATCACTACAGAATTAGTACAAAAGCAATCTTCTCACATTAGGGGGGTCCCTTATAAGCAAAAATTCATGCCACTCAGACAATTATTTCCACTTCAGATTCTACCAGAGGCTTGGTAGACTATCCATGGTCCTTGGGTCTTTAAGCATAAATAATCAGTTTAAGAAGTAAAGGGGAAGTTTCCAGAAAAGCCTTGGCTCAGTAAAATGGTTCTCACAACAAGGCTATTTACCATTAAGAGCTAATATAACCAAGTAGCATGATCACTAAAGGGCAAGTGACACATTCTTAAACTACATTCAAGTTAAGAGACAAAATACACCTAAAAGATAACTAAGCTGCATAAAAAACTCCATTGTGACTACCTCTGATGATATGAATCTTCCTCAATTCTATTCACTAGAATGAAATGGAGTACTATTTGAGTTAAATATGGACAGTATATATTGTTTTTAAACACTTCACTCCAAAAGTTCAATTGTGATTCACTATGTATCCTGTTTCTACATATGGAGCAGTATTTATATGTGGCTTCACATGACTTTCATTCAACATGAGATCTAGCCATGATCTTTTACAACAGTGACTTTCTTTTTGTAAATGGTGGAAAATTAAAATACTCTATTGCATAGCAAAAGAAATGACAGTGGTGACAGTAACAGCTACCTCAACACAGACATAGCGATAATCCTGGGTTTATGTCCACCCTGTTTTAACTAAACTAGCCTGGTTAATGTCCTAAGTCTTGGAAGAGAACATGATCAGTCCCCTTCTCTCCTACAGAAGAGCAATAAGCAATAGGGCAGGGAGGCTATTATTAGAAATAGTACACATTAAGCTGCCTCTATCTGAGAATCTGAAATTCAAAGTGCCCCAAATCCAAAATTGTTTGAGTGATGCCTCATATGGAAAATTCCCTATCTGACATTATGTGATGAGTCATAGTTAAAAATGCAGGGGTACTAAATATGTAATATAAGATTGCCTTCAGGCTATGTGTATTATGTATGTATGAAACATAAATTTTGTTTTTGGTCTTGGGTCCCATCTCCAAAATATCTCATTATGATTGTGCAAGTATTTAAAAAAATCACCAAAAAAATTTCAAGTCCAACACATTTCTGGTCCTTAGTATCTCAGATAAAAGTTAGACAACCTATATTCCTAACTACAGGGCTTCACATTTAATTCAGTCATTTTACTATTCTAATTCAAAATACTAACCTTGAAAATTTGCTAAGTAGCAAATTGCTTTCAGCTTCATTTGGCTAATCCATACTTGGAAACATTCAGTCTGTCTGATAAAAGAAGAATACACCAGAGACAGAAGGAGGCTGAGAGGATCACTAATTACTAATTAGAGGCCCTATCTGAAAGCTAAACTGAAAAGCAAAAAGGCCTAGGGTATGTGGCTCAAGTGGTACAGCACTTGCCTAGCAAGCTCAAGCATCTAAGTTCAAATCTTAGTACTGTCAAAATATTTTTTTAATTAGTTAGAAGAGCAACTTATAATAATGTCCATTTCCACAATTTCTGTGTATTCTCTTTGGTATCAGATGTTGCAACTATTTCAGGATTAAGACACTTGAATGACCTCTCTCTCTCATTTCTGCAATATGAACTGAAGATGTGGGCATTCTTTAAAAGAAAAAAGTAAAAACATAGATAATAGTACTGTGCTTGTATTTTGTAAGTTTGGTCTTAGAAGTTAAGTTCATATGGTCTGGTTACACATAGACACAAACACACTTATACATATGTAATACATGTCTTAGGTCTGCTGCATCACTAACATACAGAGAGATGAAATGTATACAGACGGAACACCACTGACTGTGAGTAGATAATTACGGAAGCTGGGTTAAAACTATGTAACTATACTCATCTCTGCTTCTTAATATTTGGCATTTTCTATAATAAAAAGTTTAAAAATATTTACATATAACCAGGTACTGGTGGCTCATGCCTGAAATACTAAAATGTGAGGATCAAACTTTGAAGCCAGCCAGGGCAGAAAAATCTGTAAGACTCATATCTCAAATTAACCACCAAAAAGCCAGACATATAGCTGTCAGTCAAGTGAAAGGTAGAATGCCAGCCAAGAGTGAGTGAGAAGCCAGGAGGTTCAAGTCCCAGTACTGGCATATGTGCAAGTGTGTGTGTGTGCGCGCACACATACACACAGAATTAAAAACAATAAACAGTATCCACAACATTAAATCAGCAGATCTGAATCCATGTTTGTTTGTTTGTTTGTTTGTTTTTGTCAAATCCTGGGTTTGAACTCAGGCCATGGACACTAATCCTAAGCCTTTTTGTGCTTAAGACTAGTGCTCTACCACTTGAGCCACAGCACCACTTCTGGCTTTTTCTGAGTAGTATATTGGAGGAAAGTCTTGTAGACTTGAATGCCTGGGCTGGCTTAGAACCGTGATCCTCAGATCTTAGCCTCCTGAGTCCCTAGGATTACAGGCCTGAGAGACTGGTGTGCCTGGCCTGAATCTACTTTTAAACTTGAATTAAAGAATAGATTTTAAAGTGAAATTAACTCAATGTCATAGAAGTAAGACTGTAAGATAAAAGATTCACATCAAAGACTACATTTGAAAAGAAGTCACAGGATCAATCAACATGTCTAAAGCAAAGATTCTCAAAATAGCAGGTCATAAAGATAGAAATCCATGTCAGCATTTCCATAAAGGCACCCCAAACAGATTGTCTGTAATTCCTATTCTCTCTTCAACTACTACTCTTAGCCTTTTTACATAACTACCTCTCCAACCACTTGGAAAACATGGTGGATACGTGTTTGTTGAACAAATAATTTTTTATACATCACACATGGGATATTTACTAAATTTTCAAAGCATGTTGCTCATTCATATTTTAGGGATGACTTCAAAACCAATCCTGTAATTGTCCCAAAGGAGCTCCTCCTCAGGCTCTCCACTAGCACACACACCCAACATAAAAATTCTTAAGGGACTGCCTTAAGTATTAGCTTGGCAAGTAATGTCAAGTACTAAACTTGAGCTTTAAAAATTAGCCTATGTGAGTAAAACATATATAATAATAATCTTTTTAATTTTCCCAAAATTAAATGAAGTAAAATCCAGAAGCATAAATGAAAAAAAAGAACTTGCTTTTTTAATTACATATTTAGTTCAATAATTCTGACTTAAAATTGGAGTTTAGTCCTTTGTATATTCTTACTGTCAATGGAGTAGTGATGGTCATTAAAAACCAGGAACTCCGGATTTTTCTTTCTGTTGTTGATTTGGTTTTCTTTCAGATCCTCATCAGGATGAATCCTCATTTAAAACATCAGGACGTAAAGACAAATCTATTCTGTGAATGTTTTGTTTCCTCAATATGAGGAAAAGATAGTTTCCATAGTAACCTTGAGTATGATTAAATTGTAAAACTTCCTTATACCTACATAGAAGGAAAAGTAGATGGCAATCAGATCTAAAGGTAGAAAGGGCTTATGGTATTCAGCCATATCTACTCCAAATCTCTGCAGGCATATACTCTGAAGCACAGTGACATTTTCACCCACTGTTTGGCAGCCCCAACCTACTTTCCCTTGGTGCAGGGTAAAAGCAAAATAAGCTTAAAGTAAGATAATATCTTACTATCAGAAGATTATCCTCAATATAGAAAATTTAAATAGGGATGTAACCACATTTTATATTTGATTCCTACCCAAATGAGTAGTCCCTTCATTCCTTTTTTTTCCTAATCTTTTCAGTCAGCCCCTAATAGTTCATTCCCCCCTCCCTTTTTTTTAAAGACATGCTGCTTCATTCTCCTGGCTTAGACTCAGTGCTGGAATTACAGACATGTACCACTACTCGCAGCTCCATTTGTCCTTAAATTCAGTTAACATAATAACTTGTACAGTTTCTTTTTATTTGTGCTAGGTATCCAATATAGGGCTTCACACATGTAGGCAAGTGATCTACCACTAATCAAAACATACCCTAGTCATTCAGAAAAGTTTTGAAATCCTATGTAGTTTTTAACATTTTTATGAAGTATTTTAAAATATTTTCTCTCTTTTCTTCTACCCCTGTCTTTTCAGAAGAAAAATCTATCATTTCCCCTAAAAGGTTGCTATGCAAGTTAATAAAACAGAATGTACCTTATTCAGATAAATAAGTGCTCTTTTAAGTATACTCTTATCTGCTGAAAAAAGCCATATAAATGAAGAAATACTTAAAAAGACTACCTGTGGCCAGGTACAGGTGGCTCACACCTGTAATCCTAGCAATCACTCCTGATTGATAAGCTCAAAAACTGAATGAGCTGAGGATTAAGGTTCAAAGCCAGCCTGGGCAGTGAAGTCTGTGAGACTCTTATCAGCACTTAACCACCAAAAAAAAAACAGGCTCAAGTGGTAGAGCAAAACTGCTCAGGGACAACACCTAAGCCCTGAGTACAAGTCCCAGGACTGGCACGTGTGCGGACGTGTGCGCGCGTGCACACACACATGCATGTGTGCACACACACACACACTCACACACACACACAACTACCTGTGACCAGTTTCTGATGAATGACAGGAATGAGATACAATTATTTATTTCTTCTGTCATTCACATATACACAGATCACCCCCTTCTAATATATACTGTATATGCCAATGTAGTCCATAACATGCATATTCCATAAGCCCTAAGAGGAAAATTATTCCCTTTATCAGATGAAAAAAGCTTAAAATCTAAGGTAATTAAATCAAAGTCTTTCCTCTCTCCTAAACACTCCAACTCAATGTAAGTATAAATTGTGTTTTATAAATGTCCAAATTCCTATGTATGTACACAAGTGTGAATTTGGTGCCTAGATGAAGACATGTCGTTTTCTCTCTACTGGAGATATAATGACTAATCAGTTGAAAGGGAAACTAGAATAAGCATCCTCTCCCTCATTCTGCCACATCCATGTTCTCATCTGGCATCATCTTCAATACAGCAGAAGCTACATTCCAGAGACCCTCACCACAGGTGAAAATGGGTGAAGTAGCAGAATTAGACTGACCTCCCACACTATATCATGGTTCACTTATTGCTACTTCACAGGTGAAACCTATAGTGGAGGTCTCTGGGTAATTCCAGTGATGGATGAGGAATCAGTGTGTGTGTGTGTGTGTGTGTGTGTGTGTGTGTGTGTGTGTGTGTGTGTGTGTGTGTGTGTGTGTGTGTGTGTGTGTGTGTGTGTGTGTGTGTGTGTGTGTGTGTGTGTGTGTGTGTGTGTGTGTGTGTGTGTGTGTGTGTGTGTGTGTGTGTGTGTGTGTGTGTGTGTGTGTGTGTGTGTGTGTGTGTGTGTGTGTGTGTGTGTGTGTGTGTGTGTGTGTGTGTGTGTGTGTGTGTGTGTGTGTGTGTTTTAACCTGAGATATAGTGAAGCCACGATAAGTGAGCTGCGATATAGCATGGGCCGACTGTATCTCCCACTGAAGAGGTCTGTATTATCTCTGTGACCAAACAACTGATAGGAATAATTTACAGGAAGAATAATTTATTTAAGCTCATTATCTTAGAGATTTCAGTCCATCTTTGCAGGGAGGGCATGGCAGAGAACAGCAGTTCTCAGCTGGGGCCACAAAGCAGAGAGAGATACAGAAAAGGACAGAATAAGAAAAAGACCCTGATATCACATCTCCAATTACCTAGTTGCTCCACCCAGGCACTATCTCCTACCTATCACCACCTCCTGTTGCTTCACTACATTATGAATCCATCAAAGGATTAATCCATTGACTAGATTGGACCCCTCATGATCTAATTCTCTCTGTTAACACCCTCACAGACACATTCAGAAGTGTACTTTACTAATCTCCTAAGCATTTCTTAATGCAATCAAATTGACCACCAAGGTGGATGAGCACAAAGTCTGATGCTTTAATCTGTTCATCATTTATGGAGTAATCAAACTGTGAGGCTCCTGATGGGTGGACTACTACAGTACAGAAATGACACATTAGCCAAGCAGGAATAAGAAACAGTAGTAACCAAGCGAACAATTTACATTTGCTATCACCAGTAGTAACACAAGTTAGTATTTTAACATTCTATTTAACAGTAATTCAGCCTGGATGCTCTAGCTCACATCTATAATCCTAGCTAATCAGGAGACAAATCAGGAAGATCATGATCCCTTCATCCTAGGCAAAAAGTTCATCAGACCTTCATTCCATCCAATAAAAAGCTGGGTATAGTGGTATGCAGCTGTCATCTCACTTATGTAAGAAGTATGAATAAGATTGTCATCCAGGGGCACCTGGGTAAAAAGTGAGATTACAAGTGAAAATAAGGGATGGGGATGTGACTCAAGTGGTAGAGCACCTGCCAAGCAAGTGCAGGCCCTGAATATAAATGCCAGTAGCACCTGAGGGAGGAAGACAGGGAGCAAAGAGAGGAGGGTGAGGGAGAAGTGGGGAGGAGATAGCGGAAGGGGATAGGGGAAGAGGAAGGAGAAGGGAGGAGGGGAGGGAGAAAGGGAGGAAGGAAGGAAGGAAGGAAGGAAGGAAGGAAGGAAGGAAGGAAGGAAGGAAGGAAGGAAGGAAGGAAGGAAGGAAGGAAGGAAGGAAGGGAAGGGAAGGAAGGAAAGGGAAGGGAAAGGGAAAGGGAAAGGAAAGGGGAAAGGGAAAGGGAAAGGGTAAGGAAAGGGGAAAGGGAAAGGGAAAGGGAAAGGAAAGGGGAAAGGGAAAGGGAAAGGGGAAGGGAAGGGAAGGAAAGTGGGAGGGAAGGAAAGTGGGAGGGAGGGAAAGAGGGAATTTACCTATCTCTTATGCTTTGTATTTCTAGTCATTTTTGGGAACAAAAGCCTTCAAGTCCAAAACTGTATTTTGCTAGTTTAAATGAGTATTATGGCTTTTAGCTTAGGCTTCAATCTACCCAGTAATGCAAAGTAATATCTAGACGCTATTCTTCATTTCTTCCTGTCCTTTTCATTGTCTATAATATAGTAATCTATCAGTAATGTTGTCACTCAATCTCTATCATATCCATATCTATATTTGCCTGCATTGCAAAGCCACCCTCACTTCATGCCTGGATAAGCCACAAGAACTGTGAAGGGCCAGGCCATGCTGGTTATATTCTTGTTCTCTATAATCTAGTTACCATACATGTCAGATTATTCAACTGAACAAGAAAGCTCTTTTTAATGGCATGCCATTATATTAATAATAAAATCTAAACTTTTTACTTTGTTCTGTAATAGCAGACCCCTGACTACTTTGATTTTCTACCCTGCTATGGCCATTGCCATCTTAGGGCCTTCCTATCTTTACCTCTGTCTGGAAAGCTTGTCTTACTACATCTTCAAATAATCACATTCTTCCTTCACCCAAGTTACACTTAAACGTCTGCTCCTCTGAAAGATTTATCCTGCTGTCCCCATTGTTCTATCGCCCTGTACGTTATGATTATTTGTTCATTTATTTCTTGTCTGTTTACTTGCTAATCATTTGTCTCTCCCAGGGTAACTTCTATCTAGTGATGGGGAATGGAAGCTGTTTTTCGCATGTTTATTTCCTGGGAAAATAAAACCGTCTTGACTAATAGAAGGTGCTTGGTAGATGTTTCACGGATTGATTAAGTTAGCAATTATGTGCATGTTTAACATACAAAACTATGAGTATGTGTTGAACCTGCTTCAAATGATCTGCTGTAGTATGCTTTTTCATTTGTGAACATTCTTACTTATATCTATATCCATGCTTAAAAATTCATACCTCTGATTAACTTCAGAAAGAATATGAAGCAGCTGACAACTACTCTAAAATGCATTACTCTGTGTTTGGTCTGAAAGATCAGCACATCCCCTCACTGGGCATTCTCTAAGACACCTCACCAGTATTCCTGAAAAATCTCATAACCATAAAAAACAGAAAGACTAAAATCCTGTCACAAATCATAGGACATAAAGGAGATACAATGACCAGATGTCATGTGGTACCTTGGATTAGAAACTGGAACCAAAAGGGGACTATGGAACAACCAGTGGGACACAAAGGAAGCCTAGAAGAGAGTCCGGAGGAATGCACTAGAAATATCTGCATTTCCGATTCTGAAAAATGTTTCAGAACAATATGTTTAGGAAATTTAATGTGTGACATATGGAAACTATACTCTGCAAACTTTCCTTCACATAAAAAATTTCCAACATATCTAAATAAGAAGATTACTTTAAAAATTCACTATCTCAGTATAGCAAGCAATTTACTATACTTCGATTAACGCAGTGTCAGCAATTGATTTCCTTTGGACCTACATGACTACTTATAGATAGATAGATAGATAGATAGATAGATAGATAGATAGATAGATAGATAGATAGATAGATAGATAGATAGATAGATAAAACAACACAATAAAAAGCACAACCACTTAGATATAAAAAAGCATATTATTTAATACTTGTCTTTCATATTTGCAATCACAAAGTAACTGTAAAGCAACTAGACAGATGTACTGATCTATCCCATTAATCCCACATGAAAGTCTGAAGGCAAAGTGTTGCCTTTCCCATTTTCACCTGTAGGGGTGCTGAATTACACAGACAGAGCCTCCATTTGTCTATTAGGTTAGAAAGTCTAAGTGCAATCAATCAAAACCCTGCCCACGGCCTTCTTCAGGAAAGGGAGAAACTAATGCTCCTAAATGATACAACATCACCATGGAACAGTTTTTAATCTGATAATTCAAACGTAGTGTTGCAAAAAGACTTTCTAGACATACTCTAGCTTTCTGTTAAATGTTTTAAAAAGTTATTTTTTTATTCATTCATTGGCAAGTAATTATATCACACAGCAAATATGACTCACACTAAACTTGAATAAAAATTGGACTCTAGATTCAAAACCATAAAAGTAAATTGTGTCTTAATGGTCCTAGAGGTTGCATCATTTCAAAAACATATCCAAAATCAAAGTGCTAGAGCAGCAGTCACTCCATCAAACATCACATGACACGCAAACCACCTTTTTCACACAATCCCAAAAAAAACCCAGCATTTACCATCATATTTATAATGTTGCTACGGTTTCTACTACACATACAAAGGTACATAATTTAATGAGACAGGGTCAGTTCATATAATCAGGGGAATCTGAAAATAAGGTCAAAATAAGGTGAATGGTACACTAACAGCTTAAAAGGGATATGGCACAAGATTAGACTATATGAAAATATAGTGACAGGAAGTGGGAAATTTGTAATAATTCTCTGGGTATTCTGTGGTCTTGTGTTCCACCCTGGGATAGTCCCTTACATATTCTTAATCACATTTTTAATCTCAAGATGTATTGATCTACCCACTAAATTTAAGTAAAAAGACTAAATAAAATCAATTTTTAGTAGGCTGTTTTTCAGTTACAGTTTAAAAAAACTAAAACTTCCTTATCATTGGTTGTATCTGGGAAAACAAAGTATAGATAGATATGTTTTGTATACAGCTATGGGTGAAACAGAAAAAAAATCTTGATTTATGTGTGAGTGCTGCTTACCTTGGAGACTTGTCTCAGCCACCTTAAATACTCAGTGAAAGTATCAAAGCAAATGTAGTATGTCTGGCTTTGAGGTCCAGAAGAGCTAAATGCTAAACAGTGCTGGTGCTTCTTCACTTCTTCTACCTAAAAAACAAAGAGAGGAAAAAACAGTAAGAGAACAGAACCACTAACGTATTTCCCAAACTATACCTTGGATCAGTAAGCACACAAAGATCTGCACCTTTCTCCCATAGTCTTCCTTACTTATAACACCTAAGTTCCTGCAGCTGACCAACCAATGTGAGTTACAAGGAAACAAAAATGAAGCAAGGGGGGGGCCCCCCCGCGGGGGAGTTTTCATTAGATTTTTCCCAGCAGTGAAAAATCTTTTCTTCCTGTTTAAAAGTGGTACAGACTTCTTATTTCTCTACACCCTCACAATAAAACTTTCGGGACCTTACTTCCTTCTTAGGAAGATATTTACTTATGGGACTAAGTTCTTTTTAAAGAGACTTACTTCTTTTTAAAGTTTTTAAAACTTTAATGGAAAAATAGTCAAAATAATCAAATGTACACTCCCAGGAGGAAATATCTAAACAATAAAGTAACATATTACCCTCTTGTATTTCCCTTACAAAGATGACCATAAGACAAGTCATATAGAACATATAAAACCAAAGCCAATTAAGTTAGAAATCGATCCTATATACTTAGAAAATTAATAACATTTCTAAATAACATACATCTAAAGTACTATAGTTCCAAACATCTCACAGCTTAAAAGGATTATGACCTTGAATTATAACCTAAAACAAATTATAACTTAAAAAAATTTTAAACTATACAATCATGAAATATTACACAAGGAAGTCTGTGGATTACAACAAAAGCAGATACAGAAGGAAATTTGTACATTCTAAAACCATTGGAAAAGAAAGCAGAACTTAATATGCTTTGAATGAGATTTTAGAATTTGGGGGTGAAAAAAAATCAAGGCCAAAAACTGAATAAATCCAGGACTGAATGGAAGTGATGTTTATAAAAAGTGATGTTTATAAAAACAGAAATGGCTGACATGAGATACGAACATACACAGAGAACATTAACCAAACAAAATGCAGACTCACTACAAAGGCTAGTAATATTTTCTGGCAGGTATTTTCAAGAAAAAAAAAAAAGGCACATAAATGATACAACAAAAACAAGAACAGGGCTACTGTGTCACTCAAGAGTATAAACCACTTTTTGTGGAGTGTGTGTGTGTGTGTGTGTGTGTGTGTGTGTGTGTGTGTGTGTGTGTGTGTGTGTGTGTGTGTGTGTGTGTGTGTGTGTGTGTGTGTGTGTGTGTGTGTGTGTGTGTGTGTGTGTGTGTGTGTGTGTGTGTGTGTGTGTGTGTTTACCAACGATTAACCAAGGGAGGGAGAAAGGCCAAAATGGTCCTATAATCACTTTTCAAATTTTTTTTTAAATTTATGAGTACCAAAATTTTCTTTCACAAAAACAATCAGGCCCATATGATTTTACAGGGTGAGTTTTACCAGTTTCCAGAAAAAGACCATTCCAAGTTTGTGTAAACACTCATCAAAGAAAAATTTTAAAACATAATAATACCTAACCCAGGCCAGTATAACCAAAACCAGATCAAACGACTAACAGAAAGAAAAGTTAGAGGCAACCTCAGTTATAAAGACTTATCTAATGAAACTTCTTCCGATATGAAATCAGAAGCCAGTAGCAGATGGGGCCTGGTGACATGCACCAGTAATCCCAGCTAGCCCACAGGCAGGACCAGAGCATCATGGTTTAAGGCCAGTCAGGGCAAAAAGTGTGGCCATGTTATAAAATGGACCAAGCGTTGTAGCACATGCCTATAATTCCAGCTACATTTGGAGGTGAAGACATTTGAACCAACACTGGAAAAATGTACGAGATTTTATATGAAAACCAATTTGATTTTATATGAAAAGCAAAAGGGCTGGGGATATAGCTCACTGACCTAGATAGCACAAGGATTGGAGTGCAATCCCAGCATAGCTACAAACAAAACAATAACAAAGAAAAAAATACACCAAAACCAACTTAAATTTACCTCAGATAAGCTTACCATTATTAGCACTATAAAGCCATTAGTTGCCTTAAAATCTTTGATAAGAGTCTGTAGCAAAAGGCAAGACAAAAAAAGAACAAGAAAACTGTCCTTATTTGAATATATAAGATTAGCTACATAATAATGTCAAACAATCCATCTAAGAACAATTTCAAAGAATTCACCCAAGAACTGCATTCTCAAGGAGGTAACTACAGGACTTGGGGCTGAGTGCTCTTCATTGTCTACTGAAGCATGTAATCTTTTGTGTGGTATCTGCCCCTTGTGCACTATCTTCTTCACCCCATTTCCTAGACCTTTACAAAGGGTCACCACTCTGACAGAGTGGCATGTGTCACTTTTCCATCTCAATCTACAAAAGCCAGTGAATGGAACTCTAGTTATCTCTTCCCCTGCCATATTTCACAAATGTTAAATTACAAAAGAAGGAGCCTCTATGAGTCTTGTCCCTCCCTCCACAAGGTGTAAAAATGGAAACATCCACCCTTCCTGACAATGCCACCCATTCATACTGTAGTGAGAAATAATTACAACTCAACAAGATTTGAGAGGTTTTGTTGCCATGGTATAGCAAGCCTGAATTAAATGTTAACTGTAATCTTTTGACCATCAAAACACTCCCACATATTGCCAAATGTCCCTCAGGCACAGTAATTCTATTGCCAACAATTGCCCTAAAAAAAATACTTGCATACCAGGAGACATTATCACCAAAAGATTATGCCAACAGCACTGTTTATGACAACAAAATCCTGGAAGCAACCCATCAGCAGGAAAATTAAGAAACTAGAAATTATGGAATGTTTACATAGTAGAACATTATACAGAAATAAAAACCACATAAAATGAAAATCTTATTGTAAAACAATACTGGGTTAAAAAAATCATTTTGATACAGTCCAAAAGCTAATTTCAAAAAAGAAATGAATTGAAATTATGGCCACCCCTTCTTGGACAGTGGTTACCTCCAGAGTTATGACAAACAACAGGACAGATGAAAAGAGAACACAGGCAGAAAGACATTGGCACTACTACAATTCCCAATTGACTGGGAGAGCTTAACAGTTACTCAATTTATTTGCTCAATTATAAAACATAGTCAAATGTATTTTAATAATGTATCAAAATTCTATGTTAAATTCCAAGTCAAATTAACTATAGCATAGCTGCACCATAAGACATAACTTTATTAAATAAATATTTTTCACAATCAAATTGTAAAAGAGCTTTACTTAATAAAGACATTTATTATTTGAAAATGGAATTACCACCATACTCCAGTGATATATGAATTTGACAACATAGCAATTATTGTTATGGTTTGACCCACGTAGCTTTACCTTAATTCTAGCTCTTCCATATATATAAATTTAAAAGGGGAAAGAAAAAGCAAAACTTCCATTTACTGTTTTTCCTTTAACAATGGAAAAAAAGTAACAGACAAACACTAATGAAAGTTCAGATTACAAAAAAGTGAATTATTCCTTCCCTAACTGGGTCAACAGGTTTTAAAGGCTCAGTATTTCAATGTACTCAATTATTTTTAAAGGCATAATGCAAAACAGGTTTTACAAGGTTTGCTAGTGAAAAAAGGAAGCTATTAACTTTCAATTCACTCAATAGAAGAAGTCTATCCAATAACAGGCTTGGGAAACAGGACAGGGCTCCAGTGCTGAATGAAAATGCTAATTATAACTGGATTTTTCTGACCTCACCTGAACATTCCACATGCTTTCATGTCTTGGTCTCTCTCAACATGACAAAAATCTTTCTCACCATCTCCTTAATTTGTCAGCAGATTCTTCACCCTTCAAGTTCTATCATTAATTGCTACTCTTTCATTATAAAATCTTCCTCCCTCAAATGCAATCTCTCCTTCCATTAATCTGCCATAGTACTGTTCTCTTTTCTGTACCTCACTTACAGCAGATATTGCTGTAGTTCTCCTTCATCTCCTGACATGAAATTATAAACTAAGATGGTGAGTAATGCACGTTGGTATTTTGGAGGTACCTTGCACAATGCCTTCCCTAAGAGATACTTAATAGCTGTACTACATTTGCCTATAAAAACACTTATCATCATAGAGAAGAGATTGATGATGGAATAACATACCATCAAATATTAAAATATGTATTTAAGAAAATGACTTAAAATAGAACTGATGATGATTTTTCAGTAATCCATCCAAAAGACAAGTAACTAATTAGTCTACATCACTGATTCTTAATCGTCATGCAAAAGTTAAGAAGCAGTGGGGGTTGGCAGAGTAAGAGAAGGGGTGACACTGTCCAAAAAGAAATGCACTCATTACTCAACTTATGTAAGTGTACATCCCCTTTAGAATACCAATTAAAAATCTTTAAAAAGATAAGTAATGGGGATGGGATGGGGAAAGATAGGGGGAACAATGGAAGGAGTAATATTAAGATGCATTGTACTCACCATCTTGTGGAATTGAAAACCCTTTGTACACTACTTAATTTTTTTTAAGAAGCAATGGCTTTAAAATGAAAGCCTAAAATAGATCTAAATGTGCATTCCATTCTAGTCTATTTGTGAAGATGATCAAGTATTAGCCTTCTTAGGATAGACTGTTCAATAGTACAGGGAAAAACAACCAATATAGACTACTCACAAGAAAAGACTAGTTTAAAATTAGGAATAATGAGCTTGCTACATAGTAGCTGAACAACAAAACAATTGTTACTATACAGAGCCAGTTTTATTTTCATTATCCATCCCTAGAGCCAAGTTAAAACTTAAACAAAATTGATTTCTTATTTTTCCTCTTATTACACTGCTATTTTCTTTTTTTTTAATTGTGAAAATACTGTACAGAAGAGTTACAATTACATGGGCGAGATAATGAGTACATTTCTTATCAAGCATTATAGCCTCCTCCTTTGTTTCCCCTTCCCATCCCTTCCCATCCTCCCCCCCCCCCGCCTCCCTACACTGCTATTTTCTTTCCCCTTCCAACTTGTTTCCTCATCTACTCCCTTCCTATTTATTAGCAGATCATATCAATCAAAAATTCAAGACATATTGACATATAACTATGATCATGCTATCCTACTACCAACACTTTGTTATTTTAAAAATCTGACAAAGACATTGTTTTCCCAACCAATCTGGTTCTTTCTATTTTATAAATAATAGGCATAAGATAGTCAACTTGTCCAAAATATCTGTTGGGTATACCTGAAATCAGTAACATTTCCAGTTAAGATGTATGACCAGCCACAGTACTAGTTATTGCACTGCTCAGTAAACATAAATAAACAGAGCTAAGGAGTAAAATGTGATGAAAGACTTAGATGCTAGTAGCTTTAAGCTATTTGAATGTTCCTACGATCCTGTCCAGGGATCAGTATTCTGTACTACAAAGTACATGTTCACAGTTACCAAGGAATGTTAACATGCATTGAATTTATCATCTACAATCTAAAATAAAACAGTGAAAGTCTATCTGATCCCTTTTCATCCTAGTTCGTACACTGCAGCATATACTAATAAAGTCAAGATCACCAAGATGTCCGGTGGGCTAATGTCACTGTTATTTTCTGCAACTTCATTAGCCAACAATACCCACTGGTAGACCACAACCTTAAATGAGTCAAAACCATCTACTACTTAGTACAGAAATGGCTCAATGCAAATATCTTTTATTATTTGGGAGGGGGGGGGTTAAACTTACTTTTCCACCAATTAATGGCAGAACATGCATCTTTCCAGTCAGGCTGTCTTTCACAGATGAAACAATCAAGCAGGTTCCACACAGGATAACTTGGCGTCGTGTCCACCGGTTCACTGGTAACTGCATTTTGCCTTTGCGAACATTGTACATTCCTGAGAGCTGAATACGTTCAGAACTACCAGTGCTGTGAGGCTTTCCTAAAAACAAACACAAGCAAACAGGTTATTCTTTTTTTTTGTCAGTCATAGGGCTTGAACAGGGCGTTGTCCCTGCACTCTTCAGCTCAAGGCGAGCACTCTACCTTTTGAGCCACAGCACCACTTCTGGTTTTCTAGTGGTATATTGAGATAAGAGTCTCACAGAGTTTCCTGCCCGGGCTGGCTTTGAACCATGATCCTTAGATCTCAACCTCCTGAGTAGCCTGGCTACGTTATTCTTTTAAATGAGCTTTTCCCCCCTCCTCCTCTGCATATCAGATAAATCAGCTGGGCAGTAGTTTAACAATAGTGAAACAATGTATAACTGAGAAACAGCTGCAGAAATGAAATATGATAAGAACTACTGTATTTATTCTGCTGGTGTATTTTAATATCAGGTGGTAAACAGCCTTTTCTTAAGAGTCAAGGAAAAGACCACATTATCTCCTGTTTTTGTTAAAATCATATTTCTATTATCTTTTTTTTTTTGGGCGGCATAGGGCTTGAACTCTGGGTCTGGGCGCTGTCCCTGAGCTCTTCAGCTCAAGGTGCGTGCTCTACCATTTGAACCACTGTGCCACTTCCAGTTTTCTGGTGGTTAATTGAAGATAAGAGTATCAGGGACTTTCCTGCCCAAACTGGCTTTGAACCGAGATCCTCAGATCTCAGCCTCCTGAGTAGCTAGGATTACAGGTGTGAACAACCAGCACCCGGCCATATTTGTATTATTTTTAAGTGGTGTGCAAAGGAGTTACCCTTCAACATGTCCAATGCATTTTGATCAATGTTACCCCTTTCATCATTGTCCTTCATTTAATTTGTTTTAGCCCAAGTTTTATTTCCATCTATATTCTTAAATTTTAATTTTACATCAAAACAGATGAATTCAAGATTTTTATGGATGGTTTAAAGTACTCTTCACTCTAAAAAAGAAAACACTATAGATTAAGATAGGAAAAATAACATCACCACCAAATATTTAATGAAAGAGACTCAGTTTTAAGAATTCAAAGTTTTGTTAACCTGTCACATTGATTTAGATCTCTGAATAACTAGAGACTGGAGAAAAAAGCAAACAGAGTACATCAGGACAGCCTTTCAATTCTCCATCTCCATACATGCACTAAAGAAAGCCCTACCACAAATCACCAAATAGACTGAACTTTGGTCAGGAGGGGTCTTTACAACTATGAGATTGGCTTTCTGTTCTACCAAATAATCTTGGAGCACAATGGTAACATCATCTATCCTAGGAAAACCCTGAACATCACAACCAGAAAATCTGTCTTATCTTGCTCTGAGAGAATTTCTTGTCTGTTCTCTCCTGGGGTGTTCCAGATTAGACACACCCTTAAGGATTTGGCTGTTTACCTCTGGACTCTGAGGAATAATGGAGATGAATGAGGTAATATACACCTAAGCAATCACCCAGGTGCACCCTCCTTTGTGTTAAGACTACCTTAATCTATGACATAAGGAATTATTTTAGCTCTCAGTTGTCAAAATTCTCAGCTCAGAGGCATTCCAACTGTCCAGTGCTCTAATAAATGCTGACAATAGCAAAGAAACCAAATGCCTGCCAGTTCAAAAGTGGGCCAGTTGTAAATTTTACTTTAGAAATGTTATTCTAATTTCATGTTATTCTAATTTCCTGCATGCTCAAGGAATTTTTACATGATTCAGAAGAGACAGAAAAAGCAAGCATTTCTCAAGCTAAGACAGACATGACTACAACAGATTTTAAAACACACATACTTTTTCTTGTATTTCACACTTGGTCCATGGAAGATATGATCTATATTACTCTACTTTAAAAGCCAGACACTGCTCTACCAGGTAGTACAGCTAATATGCAGAAAATTGTACTCTGATGCTAGAGGATTACAACAGAGTTTCTGGGTCTTCATTATTTACTGAAAACTCCTCTCCAACACTGAATTAATAATTCTTCTTTTATGCAACAGAAATTGTTGTTGGGAGATATGAAATGTGTACTATAAGCTTAGGCCTATGGTAAATTCCAGGAATATCAAGAAAATGGTCTTAAACTGAGTGCAGGTAGCTCAAATGGTTTGAAGCTAGCCTATGCAGAAAAGTCTGTAGTCTCTTCTCTCTCCAAATAACCACACACACACACACACACACACACACACACACACACACACACACACACACACACACACACACACACACACACACACACACACACACACACACACACACACACACACACACACACACACACACACACACACACACACACACACACAGTGTGTATGCCAGAAATGGAACTCTGGCTCAAGTGTTAGAATGCCAGTCTGAGGCAAAAAAGCTAAGGGACAGTGAAGCCCCAGTGCCAGTGCAAACAAACAAATGGAGAGGGAAAGAAAACGTAGGGAAAGATTTCCATTTTGTTTTGCCCTCCCACCCCCGTTATCAGTCACTTTAACATTTTTGTGTAATACACAGCTACCTGAAAAATAACATGGAATCTGTGGGGGGGGGGGGGACCATAAATATGCACAAACATCAAATTTGGCAGGTATGTGTGGTGTTGCTTATTTGACCATTCTTAACAAAATTTAAAAATGATGGAGTTAATATCAAGAGTAGGTTCCCATTTCCACAAATCATATTCCTAATACTGCTGATTTTAGTACAAACAGCCATTATTTTATAAGGTAATTTAAAAAGTCTGCTGTACTTATTATTCCCAGTGTTGTTCTTTCCTTTACATAGATTGTCTGGCTGATATTTGGATGATTTTTTAAACATTTGTTATAGTGCAAGTCTCCTGTGGTGATGAAGTTCATCTGCCTCTGAATATGTGAGAAAGCCTTTTCCTGTTTGAAACAGCATTTTACTGTGCATAGACTTCTAGATTAACAGTTCTTTCTTTCAGTATTCTTTCAGTATTCTGAGGATGATTTTCAGTGTCTTCTAGTATGTACTGTTCTGATACTGTGCAGAGCATGTTTCTCAACCACCTGGTTGAGAGTTTTCCTTACACTGCTCGTTTTAAGCAATTTGATGTTTGATACTTTGTGTGTCTCATATTAAGGTTTGTGTTATTTCTGAGATTCACGGTCAAAGTGGAAAAACTGTCAGCAATTTACTGCTTCCAAGCCTTTTTCCGATCTCGCAAGGCCTCTTCTGTGACTCCAATTGTAAATACATATATTAATCAATTTGAAGTTAGCTAACAACTCACTGATATTCTATTCTCCCTCTCCCTTTTCATTATTGGTTGTGTCAATTACAATACATTCAAATTTGCTTATCTTTTCTTCTCCAGTATTTAACCTACTCTTAAATCTAGTCAGTATACTTTTCATCTCTAAAAGTTCAATTTCAGTATATGCCTATATATATACATATATATACACACATATCAATATATGTGTCTATGTATCATTTATTTTGACTTAGTTTCTATTGAATTTTCTTCTTCTTATGCATATTTTATAACACTGGTAATTTTGGTTTAAATGCCATCATTATGACTCTGCTTGATGAGCACTAATATTTGTATTTCTATAAATATTAGTTTTTCTCTAGGACAGTTATTTAGAAATAGTTTGGTTCTTATAAGGCTTGTTTCTAAAATGTGTTAAGCTGGATGACAGAGGCCTTAAGTCTAAGCTAATAATATTAGCAAGTAACATCATACTGAGTACTCTACCTCATACCTGTAAATTATAAGATTTTTCCATTCCTGCTAGAAGGAACATGAACTATTCCTGGTCCTATATAAGCTGCTTTTCAAAGTCTTTCCTTAAACCTTGCATACTTTCCGCTCATATGAGCACTGATTTGTATTCAGCTTAAGGCTAACTGGTAACCCCATGCTCCCAGAACTCCACCTCTCTGAGTAGCTCTTTGCTTTCCAGCACCCCACCCCTATATAAAACCCGCCTGCTTCTCATCAATGGACTCCCTGCTCTTTGCCTAGATGACTACTGAAACAACACAGAAATAGGCACATGCTGGATGTCAATTAAATGCCTCTGCTAAATATTCCCTAGAGTCGGTCTATCTTTAAAACTATGTTTACAAATTCTTCTAAATTTTTCCTTTAAGAGGTGGAGCCTCCTTCCATTCCCCCTATATATGGACTACACTTAGTGGTCACTTCTAACAAACAGAAAGTGGCAGAACCAACAGTGGCAGCCTGTGACGCCTGAAAGGAGGTCATAAAAGGCATTAGAGCTTCCTCATGGCTCACTCTCTCTAGGATCATTCCCTCTGGGAAGGCCAGCTGCTACGCAGTGAGGACACTCACACAACCCTATGAATAGATCAAGGAAGGGAGCAATATAAACTGCTGCCAATGGCCAGCAATGTACCCCAACTATCGTATGAGTGAACCATATTAGAAACAGATCTTGAAGGCACTGTTGAATGCAGAGAACTATCTATCTAGGATATCCTGATTTAAACCTCATGACAGATCCTGAGCCAGAACACTCACCTAAGCCATTCCTGAATTCCTAACTCAGAGAAACCACAATACAGTAAATATTTGATGTCTTGAGCCACTAAGTTTTTGGATATTAGCTAAAATATAATGATATTAATATGATGGCTTCACTTAGTTGTATTCACTAATCACAGTGGTACTTGATTACAATTTATTTTCCTAAAATAATTCGCTAAACTGCTTCCAGTAGTATGAAGAATAAACCAGGAGTAAGGGTCCACAACAATCAGAAACAGTCAAAAACAAGAATAAGAATGGTGCTCTGAGCTAATACAACACCCCCAAATGATGAGAGTAATGCAGCATCAAATACTAAAAGAGTTTGGTCAGTTCAAGAAGTTGATGGAAGAATTTGCCATGTTTTTGGAACTGAAAATGGTCTGGAATAAGTGAAAACACTCAATACTCAACCCATCTGCTCTATTTTTGGAGCTTAGACTGATAAACTCTAAAGCATGTTTCTTATTGCATATAAACCTCTAAATCCTTTTTGACTACTTACAGTGGTAGAATGAATTAAATTACTTGCCTAGGGTCATTTCAAGAGCCAGCAGAAGATTGAAATGACTCTGTAAGAGGTCTAGAGACCTGAGCATTAAACTGTATCTGGGAATTTTGTCTCAGAGTGAAGAGGCTAAAACATCTCAACGAGAAATGCTGACAGGAGCTCTGAAACAGATTTAAGACTAGTTGCTCTTTAGCTAATGGAAATGACAAGCAGCTCCTAAATACATTGGGAAAGGGTTAATTTATGCACCATATCAAAATGTGTAAAGTCAACTACCCAGTAAATGTTGCTCGCTTTCTGACAGTTACTTAATTTGATTATGTTTATTTATATCTCCTAAATTTTTATAGACTCTTCCACCTGACAAATGTCAAGACTTGAACCTTTAATCATAAAATTTTTCAATACTAGTAGATAATTACCTTTATAGTATTCATCAAACAATACCTAAAATAGTAAGATACCCTCATTCCCATCAAAGATTCTGTAAATATAATCAAAGAGGGGTATATCCACCATACTAAGCTGCCATATAAACTATATCATAATTAGATATGAACTTTTCAAAGAGCCAAGATCAAAATAATGAAGATTATTACTGTGACTGTACTTTTTGTAATATACACCAGAAGATAATAAATACTCACATTCATACTCCTGTTCCTCTTAAAACATAGTGAAGGGGGAAAAAAACCTGCTTTTCGATTTTCATTGCCAAGGAGAATTCAGCCAAAATGAATTCGGAGATTATAGAAACCAATGCACACACAGTCACATAATGTTGCAATATAATTCCAAGTTAAGTTTTACAGTGGTTCTCTCTGGGAGAAAGAGCTATAGTTTATTTTCTATTTTATAATACAAATAATGTTAAAATTGTCTTAAATAAAAATGAAGATTCCAAGGGAATATAATTTCCCAAAAACTTTATTTCTACTCCTCTACTGCATTAGATTAGTACTATTTTCTCTACAAAGTTGAAAGTAACAAGAAGAATAGAACAAAAGGTCTAAAACTGACCACCTTCTACATTCCCACATACAAAAGTCCACAGTTCACACTTCAATATTCTCCAATTAATAAGAATTAAAAAAACAGCCCCTTCATGGAGAGTTTTTTTTTTAAGTTATAATATTGTAAAAAGGGGAGCTTTGGTCACTTTTTAAAATTTGCATATGTGTATCATACTAATGATAATATACATTTACATATATATTATGGCCTTCAAATTATATCACATATGCTTTTCTAAGTTGTCAGCCTCTGTATCTTAAACACTTAAAAATGTTTAAAATTTATTAAGCATCTGTTTCTATTTGACATTGTTTCTGATTTTTCATTTTATGAATTAACTAGGTCAAGAGAACATAATTTTTTTATAGTTCCAGATTCTTCTTTCATGTAAGCATTTCTTTCTAGCCACTAGCAATAGGTCAAAATGAACAAAGATAATAATGGTTCCAGTTCTGAGTATTTTCCCCCCACAGGAATGACCTCTTTCCAGACATTAAAAGAGCATATGGGAAGAGACCTTAGCTACTTAGCTACCTTATTAATTAAAATGTTGATGCCAGTAGCTTCATTTGAGTAATACAGCAAGTGAAGTTACTACTCTTTAAACAGTTTAAAAGAGCCAAGAAAGAAAGAAAGAAAGAAAGAAAGAAAGAAAGAAAGAAAGAAAGAAAGAAAGAAAGAAAGAAAGAAAGAAAGAAAGAAAGAAAGAAAGGGAGGGAGGGAGGAAGGGAAGGAGGGAGGGAAGGAGGGAGGGAAGGAGGGAGGGAGAGAGAGAGAGAAAGAAAAAGAAAGAAAGAAAAAGAAAGAAAGAAAGAAAGGGAGGGAGGGAGGGAGGGAGGGAAGGAGGGAGAGAGAGAGAGAAAGAAAAAGAAAGAAAGAAAGGAAAGAGAGAGAGAGAGAAGAAAGAAAAAGGAAAGGGGAAAAATAAAAACCATAATTTTTCTAGTGAAGGCTTTCATAGTTGTATTTAAATACTTTTCTAATTTTTTTCAGCACCCTATATTGAATTCTCTGGTCACTACCCCTGTCCCCAAAAGACCACTTTTTACCACTTTGAAAAAATGGATGAGAAAGAGGTTAGCCATTGTTCATGGCTATAAAGAACAGGAACACACTTACCTATGAATTTAAAAATATTTGCAGCTGGGCATCGGTGGCTCACATTTGTAATCCTAGCAACCCAGGAGGCTAAGATCTGAGGATCAGGTTTTGAAGCCTATTTGTCCGTGACACCCATTTCCAATTAACCAACAAAAAGCCAGAAGTAGCACCGTGGGTCAAGTGGTAGAGCATTAGACTTGAGCAAAAGAGTTCAGAGATAGCACGCAGGCTCTGAGTTCAAGTCCCAAGTTGGGCACCAAAAAAAAAATAAAATTTACTGAAAACAGAAGGGATTAGGGATTCTTTGCTAGTTCATTTTTCAGACCACAAATAAAGCAACCAAAAAAAACTAAAACCTTTGAAGGAACATGAATTTCCAGGTATTGTAAAACCTCATATTTGAAAATTTGAAAACAATCTTTTTTCCACTGTCATTTAGAAAAGCAGTATTATATTGTAATAATATTTGAAGTCATACCTTTTACTCCTGAATTATCAGAAAGAATTTTTTTGGATGACAAATTATACAGTGTTTATTTTCAACTACAAGTGTGTGAAGAATGATTTAGGACACACAACTGGAAACTGAAATTTTACTTCCAAAATAAAAGCTTCATGAGGCAAAATATATTTAAATGATTTCATATAACACTCCAAATTCCAAAGATTCTATTTTGGTAGAGACTGGCTAGATATTTATCAGTCTCATTTTATATTCCCTGGATATACACGATAATTACATTTTGTCACCTCTCCTGAGAAAGGCCACACATGTGGTAGGGGCTAACAAAATGTGGGCAGCAGCATATAGACCACTTCTAGATCTGCCTAGACATTGACCCCTTGTGTTCATGCACCCTTCCCTCATCCACCAAAAGAATGAAGTCCAACCAGAAGATTCTAAGAGCCTCTAGAGGATGAGTTCACCACAAGGAGGATCCTGAATCCACTGGGATAAAGCTGCCTTCCTAGAGATATCAGCATGGACTAGTCATGAGAACAGAAGAAACTTGTATTGTTAAGCCAATGGATTTGCACAGTTACAAGATTTCTAGAGAAGCTAAAATTTCCCGAGCATATATTCAAGTTAAAATTTCATCCTCACTGAAACAGAAATAAACTGCTGTCATACACTAAAAGCAAACTTCTACAGTCAGCATAATAGGCATTTTCCCTCACAGCTGTTGCTCTACAACTTATATCACACTTCCACTTCCAGCTTTTTGCTGGTTAACGAGATAAAGATTCTCAGACTTTCCTCCTTACTCTGGCTTCAAACTGTGATCCTGAGACCTCAGCCTCCTGCATAGCTAGATTACAGGTGTGAGCCACCAGGCCCAGCGATAGTTTTCTGTATCCCAAGTTGGGAAAATGACTGCTTTTCATCTACTCAGTACTTGTCTATCAGCCTCGACTTTTCATCATCTTTACTTTTACTTAAGCCTTTCAGCTCCAGCCTTTCAGCTGGAGAGGAAAATTTCTCCAATCCTAACATAAGGACAAACATTGTTCATCTCTGAAATTGAATGTGTGCTAGGCCAACTCTGTTCTCTTAACTCGGATCTGTCTCCGCTGTACTGAACTCACCCACCTTCTCATCCTACCCAGCATAAGTAGGATGCAACAGTGAAGCAACTATTTCTAAATACTCAGAACAGTTCACAAGTATAAATGTCTTAATCTTACTGTGGTTTAAAAGATATGATGAGAATACAAAGATATTATCTTCTTTATTTATGCTTCTGTCCCAGAAATCATAAATCGTAGAACAAATGTTCAACATATAAATATGAAATTTAATTAAAATTTTAGAGCATTCCTTTTAATTAAAATTTTAGAGTATTCCTCTAATTTTATCAATATAACAAAAGAAGATATGACAGTGGATAAACTCCAAGTTGTAATAATGTAATAAATGTGAAAAATTCTTTTGTTTTCTATAATAAAGGAGAAAACTGATACAGTTTGAGTTTAAAATGTCTCAAAAAGCTCATGTGCTGAATGAAGCATTGGATCTTGGTACAAAATTCATAGAAAAAGCCCTTTGGGAAGTAATTGGATCATGAGGGCTCTAATTTCATTAATGAAGGAATCATATTGCTAGACTTATACTAAATGGGGTATGGGAGGTGGTAGAAACTTCAAGAGATGAGGCCTAGTTGGAGGAAGTAGGTAACTGGTGACATGGCCTTGAATGAGTTATTTTGTCTTTGACTAGTACTGCCTTTCTCTCTGTCTTTGCTATGAGAATAAGCTCTGTTCCACCATGGATTCCCACCATAATATTCAGACTCATCACAACCCTAGATACCAAGTTACCATGGACTGAAACCTCTGAAACCATGGGGCAAAATAAAATTTTCTTCATTAAGCTGAGTGTTTTAGGTATTTTGTCTCAGCAGTAGAAAACTAACAGTTATCTTGTGATCACATAATGCAATATTCTCTGAAGATTATTAGCTTGAGAAAATAAAGCCCAATCAATAGATTCACCACATACTAAATCAGAAGATTTTGTTGTGAAAGAAGATAGAGAAGTGAACTTTGTTTATAAGGAGTTGAAGCAAATAGCTGACAAGTATTCAGTAGGTAACATATGGATTTAAACTAATTTCTGATGAATTACACATTCATGTCAAGGTTCTTATATTTTGGTTTCCTCAAACAATTATGAGTAAACCCTCAAACAATTGTGATTCTTATAGACAACACTTTAACTGATATAATCCCAAATAAATTTAAATGGAAAACAAAATGGTGTTTAAGGGGTTTAGAACTGAGGAATATCTCAATCTAAGATCCGAGGACAAAGTTCTGTTCTGTCACACAGAAAATTATTAATTTCAAAACAAGTACCAAGCTAACCTTCAAAGACATTATTTCAACATTGCAAACATTTTGTTATCCCAAAGACATCCTCATTTTCTTCATTCTCATCTTCATTTTGTAAAAATGTTTTGTAAAAATTTTGCCTTGAAAGTATGATTTATCTTTCAGAAGAAATCAATTTCCTTAAAATCTTAGGAATAAAAAATTAAAAATAAACCCCCCAAAACAAATAAGTATAAGACCTATTATCCATTCCATTGCCATAACCATTTCTATGTCTTCCACTTTTGAAGAAAAGTACAATAAGCAGAATAAAACACATAAAAATAAATATTAGAAGAAAGTAACACTGAAGGTTTCCTTTCCTTCCAAATCTACAAATAAATTCTTCCTGAAATCACAACAATAAATCAATTTTAAATAAATTTTAAATAAATTAAAAAGATGAAATAGAAGCCAAGCATTCCTAATAAATTAATCTAAATTTTATCTATCAATTCTGATTTTCCACATACCACAAACATATCCAATAATGACCTCAGAGAGAATATGTCTTGTGCTCAATATAAAGATACAAACACAAGGGCTGGGAAGGTGGCTCAGTGGTAGAGCATTTGCCTTGCATGCATGAGGTCCTGAGTTCGATTCTTCAGCACCACATAAGCAGAAGAAAGAAAAAAAAAAGATAAAGACATCATATAAAATACAAGTCAGTTTTTATTTTGATTTTTTTCTCTATAGACAAAGAGAAGTCCATGGAAGGCAGAAAACTCAATTGATATGCAATCTAGAGTACTATAAACAGAAACAGAGCCATTATTTATACTGAAAGTTTTAAAGTCATTTAAAAGGAGGCAATTACATAATTACGTTTTGAAGTGCCCATAGTCTATGTCTTACTGTCTCTCTCCCTATACAATTTTATTTAGCAGTATGATGTCCTAGAGCCACAAATACAGTAACCAAGATGTTTATAACAGTTTTAATGATCAAAAGCATTCCTTTTGGAAGAGCATTAATTCCCATGTACTCAGGCTTCACTTTGTTCCCTTCCGTGGAATTAAACCTGCCCCTTTTGTCCAATGTCCCCACCCCACTCTGCTCTCCAGGAGACATGGGATCCCCTCTCCTTTGCTCATTGAGTTCTTCATGATCAGTGGCTCAGACTTAGCCTTGAGGTTCTGGTAAACTTGCTGTTCCCCTTCTGTCTGTTCACACAGCAATTCCCCATTGATGATCTAACTTTTTCTTTTTTCTGGGTTTCTCTTCTAAGATAGAAGAGAGGTAGACCACACACCTGCTCCTGCTCATTCACATCATCTCCTGGATGCTCGCATACACACACTGGCCAATGACGAAAGTTAAGCAAGAGAATGAGAAGGAAACTGAAGAGAAAACAAAGAGAAGTAAACTTAGAGGAGGAGGAAGGGGAGAGGGGAAATAAAAAAGTAGTGGTGCTGGACATAAACAAAGCAACACAAAGCCAATCATATTCCTGGACACTAGTAACCATTCTAGTAACCATTGTTTGTATATACTAATGTATATTGACATAATAGTAAATGTAAAGGATACATAAGAAAAACAAAAAATAAGTGAGAATTCTTTAACTGAATTTCCTATAAAGATTCTATCAAACCAGAAGGCTTCTGTAAAAATTATATAAAACAAATAGAGTTAAAATAATGTCAAGTATCACCAAAGCATTCAATAAAGTGAGGATTTTATTAGATAAGGTTAGGCAATAGCTACAAAAACGGCAAAAAGGGGTACAGGTGTGGCTCAAGTCACAGAGGGCCGGCCAGTAAAGTCCCCAAACCTCTCTTACCAGTTGTAGCTGCTTGTTAGAAAATAAAAGAATGCCGGGCGCTGGTGGCTCACGCCTATAATCCCAGCTACTCAGGACGCTGAGATCTGAGGATCGCGGTTCAAAGCCAGCCCGGGCAGGAGAGACCGTGAGACTCCTATCTCCAATAAACCACCAGCAAACCGGAAGTGGCGCTGTAGCTCAAGTGGTAGAGCGCTCGCCTGAGCTGAAGAGCTGAGGGACAGCGCCCAGGCCCAGAGTTCAAGCCCCACAACCGACCAAAAAAAAAAAAAAAACACTGACATAAACCAAATGACATACATTACAAAGGTTAGTTTTAGGCTCCTTTCCTGATCTATTTCATAAAATATCCTATTTACCACTTCTTTTTTTTTTCTCATAGACGATTAAGAATTTTTCAATTCTTCCCATAAAATCTCCCTCAGCATTTGTGAACTTCATTCAGCAGAGAATATTCAAGACCAGAGGAAGGATATAACATTCAAATAAGTCAATTTTGTTCTAATTTTAATAATTGGACTAAAACACTTTGGTTTGGGAAGAATATTGACCTAAACTCTACAAATGCTTGACCAATATTTGCTAATTCTCTGAATTCTGTGGGAGTTTTTTTTTAATATTAACATGCCTTTAATATCAAGTAGGAACATAAGAAGATCAAGGAACATTTGACCTTCTGGCTCTTATCAGAGATGACTTGATCAATGAATCATTTAAACAGTGACCACCCAGTTAGTTTAGCCACAAAGTTAAAAAAACTGACTGTGAAGCAATCTCTAAAGAACAAATGAACAATTAAAAAAAAAAAAAAAACCATGAGGAAAAGATTCATCTTTGTATACAATTTTTGCTGGGGTTTTCAAAGTAAGCCTATAAACTTTCATAATAACACAAACTTTTCAACAACATAACTCTAAAATATTTCTGAAGGCTCTTCAAAGGATCTTTTAAACAAAAGTAGGGAGCAAGTCCTGAGGAGACTTCTGTGAGTCAAAATTAAACTATTTTATTTAATTTTGTTACATAAAGCATATCTGTGTCAAACTGAGGAATAACAAGAAATAAAGGATGATGTATTTTGCTCACTTCCAAGTAATAATCCAAGAAGGATGCACACACACTCAAAAAGAATGAGTGGAATCATAGAGACCTGGGTTCAAAGCCTCTTTCCAAATAGGTTGGGGTGGGGGGAATCATCAATTTCTGAGGTATGTAGTAAATTAGTGATTCTGGACCCAGTAAATCAAGATCTCACGAGAACTTTTTAAGAAATGGACATTTGTCAGACTTACTCTAAATAACTGGGACTAACAAGTTTCTAATAAGAAACTCTATGAATGGAACCAAGCTAATCTATGTTTTAACAAACACTTTAGGTTTATTCTGGTGCATTCTCAAGTTTACAAAATAATATTGTAGCTGGGGGCTGGGAAGGTGGCTCAGTGGCAGAGCGCTTGCCTTGCATGCCTGAGGCCCTAGGTTCGATTCCTCAGCACCACATAAGCAAAAAGAAAAAAGCCAGAAGTGGTGCTATGGCTCAAGTGGTAGAGCATTAGCCTTGAGCTGAAGAGCTGAGGGACAGTGCCCAGGCCCAGAGTTCAGGCCCCACGACCGGACCCAAAAAAAAAAAAAAAATTGTAGCTGGACACTAGTAGCTCACACTTACTACTAATCCCTGCTACTCAGGAGACTGAGATTCAGAGGATAGCAGTTCAAATCCAGGAGATGGAGGGAGGAGGAGGAGAGAGGATAAGAGGAAAGAACTGGAAGAAAGGAATAAAACCAGGTCTACAGGGTCTCTAAATTAGAAAAGGGTGAAAGTTATTTTTTTAATAGTACTTGAAATTCTACATCTTTCCTTTTTAAAACATGTACTGAAACTAGTACATAACAGGAAGTAACTAGATATAAGTTGTCCTACTTGACTTTCTAGTGGTCAGGCTAACGCCTCTCAGTGAATTAGTGATAATTCCAATCATCTTTTCAGGTTTTATGAATTATATTTTACTGTGCATAATCAAGCTCTATTTCACATAACACTTATATTGAGGCTCTTTATAATTCCATCCTACCAAGAAGCTTTATCATTTTAACGTAAAGAAGGCTAAGATACTAAATGATATGTGTTTTATAACCAGAACTTAAATTAATTTGACATACAATCTGAAAAAATAATGAAAAAACAAGAGATGGCAATCTTTATAGTTAATTAGCTACATGGCTTATTCTCTCTTTTCTTTGCACAAATACCAACAAAATCTCTGTTCAAATACCAACAGAGCCTGTCCTGAGCACTGACCACATACTCTATAATAATATAACCTGATCTCCACTTTCCCTTACATGTCCTTCCCTGCCCTACTTTCTCTTTCTTCACAACATCTATTGCTTTACATATTACAATTTACCTAAGTGTTGTTTATTATCTTTTCCTTCAAATATGTAATTCATGAGGACACTAAGCTCGGCTTTATTCATGGATGTATACTGAGTACCTATAACAGTGCTTTGGACAAAGAATACCTGGCACACAGTGGCTTCAAAAGAAAGTTGTGAAAATATTTAAGATATAGGTAATGTTTTAAATGTTTTATTATAATAAAAAAAAGCTTTAGTTACAAAAGAATAATCTATTTTTATCCAAACAGGCTGAAATTTATATATGAGCTTCTAAAACATGCCAAGTGCTGGTAGCTCACACCTGTAATCCTAGCTACCCAGAAAGCTGAGATCTGAAGATCACAGTTCGAACCTAGCCCAGGCAAGAAAGTCTGTGAGACTCTTACTTCTTAAAAACTACTCTGAAAAGGCCAGAAGTGGTGCTATAGAGTTCATATGGTAGAGTGCTAACCTTGAATAAATAAAGCTCACTGACAGCACCCAGGCCTTGAGTTCAAGCCCTAGGACTAGCACACGCGCGCGTGCACGCGCACACACACACACACACACACACACACACACACACACACACACACACAAATTCTTAACTTTTTTTTTTCCTTTCCTGTGTGAGGCTTTAAGTGAAACAGTTAAGATCAAAGTTAATTATTGGTCAAAAAGATCAGATATCGTTATCTTATGTGGTCAACACTCATAAATAGCTTAACTAAATATAGAATTCTAAGAAATAGCAATTTAGACTTGGATTACAAAAGGAACCCCTAAATAGGATTTCTTCCAAAGCCAATTAACAATCCAGATGACAATATGCAATCCATAAACAAAACACTAATCAAGTTTTCTGAAACAACTGCAAATTCATAACAAGTTCCTTTCTTTCTTCCAGCAGATGGCTGACAAAAGCAGTGTTTTGTTGATATTTTTAACAAATTTTCCACAATGAATAATCACACTCAAATGCTTTCTCTTGTCTTTTGTGTATGAAGTCTCTGGAACATTTTATCTAAAGGCACCAACCTGACTGGGTTCAAGAAAAAGAGCACTTTTTCTGTTCTCACAGCCTTCAACTCTACTATTTCAAAGGTTCAAACACTTCCATCTATAGAAGTTTAGAAAAGTCCACAAACTAGCCAAATGGAAGAGAAAAAAAAAAAAAGACCTGGGACCTTGGCAGGGAAAGAAATGAAGGTTAAAGCTATGTTTGCAGTATTTCTTCCTGTCTTCTACTAGGTTCAAAGTCTTTAATCTAACAATTCACTATGGAAGCAATGTAGCAGAACAGTTTAAAACATGGCTTCCAAAGGCAAAAAAGTCAGATCTATCTTACTCCCACCGGTAACCCTTCTTAGTTGGTTTCTTGTCTATATAGGGGTATAAGCAATAGCATAGCCCTCCTTAGTTTGTGAAGACTAAACAAGCAAACGTGGTCTTTAAAGCACAGTGAATGATATTTGGTATTTATCTTAAGTCTGAGAGCTCCTGAATATTGTCTCTAAGTTCTAGAAGCATGAAATTCACTAATAAATTATAGATTTGTCAAGGAATTAAAATTAAAATCTGCTATATAAACTGTAGGCTCACATACAAAAGTAGTAAGAGACTGCTTCCCATATTAGCCTTTCAAAAGTTAGAATGAGCTGGGTACGGGTGGCTCACACCTGTAATCATAGCTACTCAGAAGGCTGAGATCTGAGGATCATGGTTCAAAATCAGCCCAGGCAGGGAAGTCTGTTATCTCCAAATATCTATACACCTCCCTTCCACCCCATCCCCCAAAAGCCAAAAGTGGAGCTGTGGCTTAAATGGTGGAACACTCGTCTTGAGCAAAAGATTAGGAACAGTGCCCAGGCCCTGAGTTCAAACTCCAGAACTGGAAAAATAAATAAACAAACAAACAAACAGATACACACATACACACATATAAACACCTACTTGGGAGTGGGGAACTCTTGTGTTTGAATCCTGGCTCTACCTCTCCCTAACAGTATGAATTTGGGCAAAATAACAGCTTATTCGTCTATAAAGCAAATTAAAAAAAAAAAAAAAAACTACCATCTAAATCACAAATCTGTAGTATGTGGCAGAATCCCTGATACACAAATAAGCATTCAATAACTGTCAAGTGTTATAATGGTCACGGTTATTATGGAAGAGGTGAACAGCAGGCTATAGATTGATTGTTTGGACAGAGACCACTCTGTGTCAGGAATGGTCATAGCTAAACAATCAGTTCTATCACCAGGTTCTATCCAGGTTCTATCACCAGGAGAGATTCCCAATTAAAATGAGATGATTTAAACAGCACATAATCTGATATGAGGGTGAATCATAGTACAGACCCAGCTTTGAAGATTATTAATCAAAACCAGAATGATTTTTCAGAATTGACTTTTCATGAAACACCCAGGTAACTTGCTGCCAGTAGGCCCTTATACTGTGTTTCTAATGGAACTATGTTCTTATCATGATTCAATATCATAAATTTTATTCTTATTTGCCAAGCAATTTATTTATGCATCACTTACAAATATAGGGAAATGTTCCTTTTTTTCTTTTTTGCAGAAAGGCATAAAATATACACTCATGAACAGGATACTGTCATAAGTTGCAACAATACATACTCAGTAATTAAAAAAAAAAAAAAAGACCACTTCATGGTCTTCATGACTAATCTGGCATGAATGAATTGAATGAGTGAATTTGGTATGTTACATATAGATAACATGTTATATTTATATATAATGTATATATTATATACTTTTTTTTTTTTGTCGTTCGTGGGGCTTGAACTCTGGGCCTGGACGTTGTCCCTCAGCTCTTCAACTCAAGGCGAGCGCTCTACCACTTGAGCTACAGCGCCACTTCCTATTATATACTTTTATATAATATATATTATATACTTCTTTTATAATATATACCTTTATATAATATATAGTGTATTATGTTATATAAGTATATATTTTATTATATATACCTTTATATATTTTGTATATACATATAAATCTTCACATTTTATATATAACTTTCACCTCTCCCAGTGTTTTAACATAGTGACAACCTGTACCAATCCTATCATCTCTGATCTAAAAAAACCAGGAATAAGGAAAACAAACAGGAAGTGGTGTTGTGGCTCAAGTGGTAGATCGCTCATCTTGAACTAAAGAGCTCAAGGACAGATTCCAGAGTTCAAGCCCCACAATTGACAAGAAAGGAAAGGAAAGGAAAGGAAAGGAAAGGAAAGGAAAGGAAAGGAAAGGAAAGGAAAGGAAAAAGGAAAGGAAAGGAAAGGAAAAAGGAAAGGAAAGGAAAGGAAAGGAAAAAGGAAAGGAAAGGAAAGGAAAAAGGAAAGGAAAGGAAAGGAAAGGAAAGGAAAGGAAAGGAAAGGAAAGGAAAGGAAAGGAAGACAGAGACAGAGAGACAGACAGAAAGGAAAGGAAGAAAGGAAGGAAGAAGAAAGAAAGAAAGAAAGAAAGAAAGAAAGAAAGAAAGAAAGAAAGAAAGAAAGAAAGAAAGAAAGAAAGAAAGAAAGAAAGGAAAGAAAGGAAAGAAAGAAAGAAAGAGAAAGAAAGAAAAAGAAAGAAAGAAAGAAAGAAAGAAAGAAAGAAAGAAAGAAAGAAGAAAGAAAGAAAGAAAGAAAGAAAGAAAGAAAGAAAGAAAGAAAGAAAGAAAGAAAGAAAGAAAGAAAGAAGAAAGAAAGAAAGAAAGAAAGAAAGAGAAAGTTGGGTCGATTTGCTCCAACATTGTGTATACAGCCTTTCATCTCACATATTGAGGAAGTCAAGTCAATCACATGCTATTTTGAATCAGTCCTTTGTATCTATATACCTAAATCACCCATTTATAAATTTCCTCAATGAAGTCTTGGCTCTAACACCTCCCATTCAGTTATATCTTTTACTCTGACTAACCTGTTTTAATATTTAGAACTTACTATTTTCTATTTTCCAAAGAGAAAACAAAAAGAAAATCAACTGTAAAGGAAAATGGGGGGGGGGGAGTATTTAATTACTTCAAAACTGTTTCAATTCAAACTGAAGAGTTTGACAGTAAAAAGAGAACTGTCTTTAGAACTATTTATCAACAGGGTTCTTTGGGGTGGGGGGAGAGAAGCAGTACTAGGGACTGAATACTTACCTACACAAGATATGCTCCCAGCCCTTTGATTGTATTTTGTTTCTGAGATGGATCTAACTTTTCCTGGGTTAGACTCAAACTCACAATCCTGTTTTCTGCTTCCCAAGGCAAGGATTACAGCTGGGATTGCAGACATATACCAATATGCCCAGCTAAGAAGCAAACATGTTGAGAAGTTATCAGAACAGATTGATAAAGAGGGGAGGAGTAGAAGAAAGCAAGGAAAGAAAAGTGGTCAGAAAGGGTAGCAGCAGCAGAATTCATCTTTCCCCAAAGAAAGACTGATGCCATCTAAAACTTCCCCAAAATCATTTATCCTAAAAGGGTTATCAGAAATAAAAACTTTAATTCAAGTGTTCCATAGAGCAAGTATATGACAGCGAATTACACTTTTACTGTGAAAAATAATAATTAGAGATTCAGTAAGTCATGAAAAAAATACTTCTTTCCAAACTGCCTTTCGGCTCAGTATTTTGAAATACAGGAACTCCCCCACGTTTGGAAAAAAAGCTCAGTGACTATGATGAACTCTGGGGTTTAGGTTTCTATTTCTCCAACACTCACAGGGAAAAGATGGCTGAGAGCAGAAAGAGGAATTTAATTTATTCTGTGACTAGAAAAAAATTCTGTTTACATTTATAATAAATGTATTTACTGTAAATCTCCTTGATTAGAGGAATTCAGGCTGACTATATTCAGACTAAAAACAGAAGAGTTAATTTATGATTTCTTTATTCAGAAAGAGAGAAAAAATATGTTCCAGAAAAAAATGTTAATTAATTAGCAGAATACTGGAGTTATAAAACATAAAAAGGTATTAATTCAGTCGCCCCAGGCTGCCTTCCTCAACAGACTCAACACTTCAATGACAGTATCTTCCATTATTAGTCTTTTTTTTTTTTTTTTTTTTTTTGGTTGGTCATGGTGCTTGAACCCTGGGCCTGGGCATTCAAGTCTAGCGCTTTTCAGCTCAAGGCTAGCACTCTACCACTTCAGCCACAAAGCCACTTCTGGTTTTCTGCTGGCTTATTGGAGATTCCAGTCTCATGGGCTTTCCTGCCTGGGCTGGCTTTGAACTGTGATCCTCAGATCTCAGCCTCCTGAGTAGCTAGGATTACAGGAGTGAGCCACTAGTATCCAGCTAATTACTCATCTTAATGAAGGGCATTATTTCCTATGAAGAGGAAGTCACTTTAGAAGTTCTCTACCACTGTTTGAAAGTCATCCACAAAATGAAACTGACTACCTTGTTTTCCTAATAACATCTCAGAATATTTGACTAATTTCAAATATGTCTATAAATCAAGGAAATAACAGCAAGAGCATTCAAAGATGTAGCATCAAAAGTTGTGCTCAAATAAGTTAAGAACAAAATAGCCCCGTGTAGGAGCAAGAAGCCAAACAAATCCCAAGAAATGTGGTGAGAAACTTCATTTGGACTGATGATAATTATTAATACTTTCATATCTTTAAAACTACGTTCAAACAAGCATGATGGAGTTAAATGGTGATTTTCAAGAGACAACACGCTTCACACAATGATGTCAGGCTAGCAGGCCTGCCTCTGCCTCTGCCTCTGCCTCTGCCTCTGCCTCCGCTCCCCTCCAAGTACATGCGCATGTGCAGGCCTCATTACTGATTTCTTACTTGTAAGTAAAACTAGGTATCTGAACAATTTGTTTTCAAGCAAATCCAGTTACCCCACAAAATTCAAAAGAACTATAAAACAACCAATAATTATTAAGCACTTCCCAGGGCAACAATAAAAGCAAGCCTGTCTCTGCTTGCCTTGGGAGCTGCTGAAGAGTCTCTCAGAGCTGCAGGCCACTAGCTCCAGCTCCTGCCAGGTCTCTTGCCCGCTCAACTCAGTACCTCAAAAACAGAGTCGGTTTTCCTCCCTGTTGTTTGTCCCATTTCTGCAGTAATAACATTCTCCCAGACTTAAAGAGCTGAAATCATTGTTTCTCATTCTGCTTTGTTGTCTTCAGTTTATCTTGCAGAATTTTCCCAGCATGGTTTGCATCCATCCCTCTGTCCCTAAGCTTGAGCTTTTAGCTCCACATGTACCTCTCAGCAACAGCTACCTCACTACTTTTCTTGTCTCTAGTTTCTCTGTAATAATTAGCACCATCACCATACATCATCTTCCTTCATCCCATTCAAAAGTTTGTGACTTTTCCTGGAACATTTTAAAGTTCCTAAAGTTTTAGAGTTCCTAAGTTTGTATATCATATGCTATACCAGACTGCTGAGCTTTATAGACACCAAGTATGTACTCTTGCAATAATTATGATTTCAATAATGTTGAATACCCTGTAACTTGTTTGCCTTGTCACAAATCAAATAAGCAGTGACTACTTTTTTTAGGACCATAGGTCATCATCATTACAAAGGTATATAAGAATATAATAATTAAAATCATAAAAATGTCCATAGCTAGCTTTTCTGTCTTCCTTCTTTTCTTTCTTTCCCACTCTCCCCTTCTTCTCTTCCTCCCCTCCCTTCCTCCTTTACTTCATTCCTTCATTCCTTCTTTCCTTCCTCCCTTCCTTCTTTCCTCCATCTCTTCTTCCCTCCCTGTGTTTCTCAAGATTGAACTCCGGGCCTCAAGCTTGCTAGGCAGGTACTCTACCACACAGCTATAGCTCTTTTCTGTGCTGGTTATTTTTGAGATAGAGTCTGACTTCCAGTACAAGAGTGAACCTGATCTATTTTACACTTCCTGTCATAGCTGAGAGGACAGGTATGTACAATGCACCCGGCTATTAGTTGAGAAGAGGTCTCTTGTGTTTGTCAAGCTTCGCCTGAAACCACTATGTTCCCAATCTCAGCCTCCCAAGTAGCTAGGATTATAGGCATCAGCTATGGGGACCTGGCTTACTACATTTCTTATTTGTAAAGCCTTGCCTTTCAAACTTCTATGAAAATGTATGGAAGACACTGACTTTATTTTAATCAAACTCTATTACCTGCTATTTCTAGTTACTGCCTCCTTATAACACATTAACTCACTAGCCTCACAGAGGCTATTTATTTATAAATGTTAGTAAGCAATTTACAAATATAACTTCAAGCACAATAAATGATATCAAAGTTGTTGCTATGAAAGCCCCACAGGTTCATATGTTTCATTTTCTTTCATTCATTTATTCATTCATTCAAACGCAGGGCCACTACTTGAGCCACATCCCTAGCCCTTTTATTTTCTAACTGTCCACACCCCTAGTACCTGAAATTACAGGTAAGAGACACCACAACTGGCTAATTTACATATGTAAATATATAAAATATTTTATATATATTTTAAAAATTGGCTTCAAGTATAGTGTGGAACTATTTACTTCAATAAAAGACAAAAAGGCTCCATTCCAAACCAGCATCAGCAATCTAGCACGAAGTGGAAACTTTTTGGTAAAAACTATGCTACCTCAAACTAGACCTCACAAGTGCAGAAGGTTTTATGCTAAGAAGCTCTCACCTCTGCTACTGGGCTTCCCTAGTAATACACAATATCATCATTGCCAAGAGCAAGACCTCTGGGGAAAAACTTTGGGCTAGGATGTAGCAATTGCCTGTCAAGTAAAAGGCACTAGATTCCATCTCCAGTACCAAAAAGGAAGGGAAAAAGAGAGGGGCAGGGCAGGTGCGCAAGCAGGCAGGCAGGCAAGCAAAAGCCACCCAGAAAATTCTGGGGAGAAAAAAATCATTATTTGTATAAAATCTGAGCTGTATTTTGTTCTGTATTTTGTCACTCAAAAACAAATCTGTCATTTGATCAATATAGCTATACACACAAATACTTGAGTTTTTTTTAAGCAATGGTTTTCCACAGGACAATAATGCCATCTGTTTAAACATGGAAATGTTCACCTGCTATTGTTTGCTTCTATGAAAACAAACAACAACAAAAGTCTTCCAACTAACATTTAAAGAAACAAAATCACAGCATAGCTGGAACTACTACAATATTTTAGTTCAGCTTGCTCTCCACTTTCCCATGTGTATCATGTGGCTTGGTAGCTGTGGGACTCTCCCAGCTGGTTTACTATTTTGACACAGAACCTTGATGTGGCTTTAATTCAGCTTTATGAGCTTCCATATCACAATGTCAACATCTCCAAACATGGGAAATAAAGCAAGCCCCCTCTGTGACAAGTTAAAGCTATTTTTGCACTCTTCCATTATTTATTAACACAAAAATGGAAAACCCCAGTAGAACTGTTTTCTTTCACAAACATGGGCATATAAATGTAACACAAATAAATATATATATGTTTATATGTCTATATGCATATATATCCAAGTTAGGCATGCCATTAAAGATGCTAATAAAAGGAAAGAAATTTCAGATATCCTAAAATTAACCACTTTAATGCTCTGTGATTTTTCTGCAAACTATACTATTCCACAAAACTAAACTAATGACTGCAAGCTAAGATTTGAGAGCAACAGTGATTGATGGCAGTGACCAAAATATCCTGGAACTTTCCTGTGTACCCCTTGTTACATACAGAAGTAGAATCAAACACATTTTAAAACTTGTGAGCAATCTGCTAATCCAAAAGGCACAAGGCAGCCAAACATTTAACAAACATACACACACTATGCATCATCAAGCAAGGGCTGCCTATGGTTATTTTGATGGATTTTTTTAAAAACAAAAGATGAAACAAAAGATGCAATTTTTGGTAACCACACCTCAACAGATTAAAGAATTCAAGTTATTAGGCTTAATTTTTTTTCTTTAAATTTTTAAAAGTTCTCACTGTCCACATTCATTAGTTTTTTGTTGTTTTGTCTGGAAGGAAAAGAGGTGTTGGCAGTGCTGGGGATTGAACCCAGAGCCTGGAGCTTGCTTCTCAAGTGCTCTTCCACCTAAGCCATGCCCTCATTCCTCCATCTAGTTGGGAAAGCACAGTTCAAATCATATAAAATGATGTTCTGTTATAAATAGCCAGAAGGCACAATTCCAATATAAATTGAGTATAGGATTTCATGTCAAATTTGCCCTGGCTTTGATGGTGGGATTACACTTGCTCTATAGGTCCTGCCTGGCCCTGGCTGTCCCTCACAACTGTCAATCCTCCCTCTTCCTGAATCCTAGTTCCTGAATTACTGGGCTTCCTGTACTTCTAAAAGCCAGCTGATGTAGAAAATGCAAATATGCTAAGCTATACAACACCTGGGCAGTGTATGGCAATCATCTTCCTTCTAGAAATGCAACTAAGACTCACTGTTAACAACTAATCCAAAAGAAAGAATTTTAAAGTAAATAAACATAAAAAGGCTCTCTACTGATCCCCAGGAAGAGTATAGCCTCCAACAGAAAATGCTATTTATTGATGTCTCTTCTTCGCTGTTGTAATTATTTTTTTAATAAAGTAACACAAAGCAAACATGCAATGTTTATGACGGGAGAACAGTGGATGCATACTGTGCCGCTGAGGTCTGATAAAACTCCTAACGATGGAAGATTTGACAAGAATCTAAAGATAGAAAACACTTTTCTTACAAAATTCCACTTAGCCAGTGGCCACACTTCCATTCCTGGAGTGATGATACCCATGAAATCTATGTGCAGTGGGGTCCCCATTAGTAGTATTGCATATTATTTCTAGTTCTCTTACTGACTGTTCTATAATCATCGTACCAAAATTTATATGGAACGATGAAAAAAGAAGACAAATGTGATTTCTAGGATACTTGAATATTTTCAAGAAAATAAATCATTATTCAAAATATAAAAATGAAAGATTTGTTGAGACAGAGAAGTAGAAGGGCAAGGAGAAAAGGAGGTGAGGAAGGAGGAAGAGGAAGAAAAGAAGGAGGAGGCAATTATAGTATACCTCACAAGTTAACTCTGAAAATGAGGAACAGGGAGAATAATAATGTTACCCAAAGCTAGAAAAAAATAATACAACAGCCAACGAGTTTGCTTCCTTGAACTTAAGTCACCCAGTAGGTAATAAAAAAGATCAGGATTTTAAAATGAAGACAGTGATGATAATAAATAAAACTCTGTGGCTCAATTTATTGAAATTAAGAAATAAGAAGCATAAGACCCCTTAGCCCACATTCTGAGCTCATACTGTCCCCTGTGAGCTTTAGCCACAACTCCCTACATTAAGAAACAGAATGTTTTCTTATAGGGAGATGCTCTAGCATCAGAGTACAGAATGCATGAGATGCTAGGAAACCACATGGAAACTATCATTTCTGCTGTCTAGTTAAGTTTGTTATAGGACAAGAAACCAGTGAGGGCAGAAAGTCAAACACAAAGATCAAAAGTATGTTTAGGAAGTTCTATCATCCTGTATTTATCTATCTGTTAATGTTATTATCTCAAATTATTGTAGTTACTGACTAGTATTTATTATGGCTCAGGTACTCAACTATAACAGAAAATATTGAACTAAAATTCAGTTCAAAGCCTAATATACTTCCAGACTAGGTGCTTACTACTCTTCTCTAGCCCATTCCTGTCATAGCACAGGATGACATGATTTGCTTATTTCCACATTAAAACTGTCAAGCAACATCTTGCTTTCTTAGGTCAGAAATTCCAGCATAACAAAAAGTCATAGGAGGGTGGGAAGGAGGATAGGGGTGGGGAATGGCAAAATCTTGGCTAAACAGCCCAGTCTTTGGCATTCCAAAACTATTTGGTTTCCCACCTGTTTGAGGAAGCCTTATTTCTTTCTTTTCTTTTTTTTTTTTTTTTTTTTTTTTGCCTTATTTCTTTTTCCCCATCCAAATTTTGCCATTTTCTTTCCCAAAGGGAGGCTACTAATCTACAAATGGTATCAAAATTTACAGGTACATTTGACAACTTTGCCCAATGCCTATACTATGTGGCTATGTACATACAGCCAAGCATAGAAAAAGTTAGAAAGCAGCATCGTTTTCTACATTTCATCCCCAAAGTGCTGCGGCTTCTGCTCTAACAAGCAGAGCAACTGCTTCCACTGTAGACAGCATTTTCTCTTTTCCAGGAAGATGTTAAACATGATTTGTAAGTTACAAATAATTAAATGTTGTAAACACTATCATTTAAGTAACAGAACAGAGGAACACAGTAGGAATTTTAACACTGCTTCCAACTTTGTACACATTCTTCCTGTCTTGTAACGATGATTATAAAGAGCCTTAAATGGCTCTTTATCTGCTGTCTGTGACATCACCACTGGCAGCGGCTGCACTCTAATTGTTCTGGGGAGAAGAGCTGAACATCACTGAGTGCTATCACATGCACTCTCCATCCCTCCCTGTATCATCCAACACTGTATTTAGTGAACAATATAAACAATACATCAATTTAGAGGCCTTTAAAACTGAGAGTCAAACAGAAAAACCTACCAATTATCTGGTTTTCTATGTTACACAACAACATAATTTTGTAGCTATAATTTGCCTTAAAAGTTACAAATAATGAATTTTTTTAAATTATTCCCTATTCCTTTACATTGGTTATGTTAATCTTTTCCCACAAATACCTCTCTATTATGACTCATTTTCCCTGAACAGATCATGCTTCAGTTTCTCAATTATAGCAACTACATCAAAAAAACCATAATCACTAAGTTCAAGAAAGGGTTCTTTATAAACTTCTTTTAAGTGTCAGTGGAAGTAGACTTGTGCTATGTCCCAATTCATTCTCCAAAAGTCCAATTCGTATTAAATGAAACAGCAGGAAAACACATGTCCAACATGCAGAAACTACCAATTTTCAAACTAAGGTTCTACTGGTAATAATTCCATCATTTTGTCAGCATACACAAAATGTAGGGCTTGAGCAGTTTGTGAATTCACACCGCTCCAATAAAGGAAGGTGGACTACACTGAAACTAACTTACTACCTGAACTTCTTTGTAAAAATAAAGATTATAGATAAGACCATAAAACTTGCCAAGAATTCTCATAGTACATCAACTTCACACTAAATAAGGTAGTAACTGAAATAGTAATTCCCTGCTTTCTTTTCTGAAAGCTCTTTTCAGGTTGAGAAGATTATAGAAACCTCTGCATCTCTCTGTTCCTTGTATCAGAAAAACAATGCTTTAATATTAAGTTTGCCAACTTTAGCACTACTGAAATTTGAGTCAAAAAATTCTTTCTTGAGAGGCTAATCAGTGGACTGTAGGATGTATTGCTGCCCAATGACAAAAGAAGTCAGGAGTGATCCTTCTAGTTTTGACAACCAAGAATATCTTCAAATGTGGCCATATAACCCCTGAGAGTCAAAATCGATGCAGATGTGAACCGCTGTCTGGCTCTTCACAAAGCCTAGGAAGAAGAAAGTGGATTCAAAACAGGACACCATTCAAAATTCTTCCCATTGTCTCCAATGTTGATGAACAACCTTGAAGACCATTAACCTGAAGCACTCTAAGCCCTGCTACTTCAGCTCTCATTGACAGACAGTATGCTTTCTTTACTGGGGTCATCACCCTTGTCATTCTCAGGCCCTCGAATAAGAAGAGAACAGGCCAAATCATAAAAGTATGAGTTTCCTAAAAGACAATTAAGAAAATCCTTAATTGCTTTTGAATTTCTATTGTGGGGACTGTTGTACCTTTTCATTTCACTCTACATGCACAGTAATTTAACTAGACTAACATACAAATTATTGAGTGTTATTTCTTTTTTTAATTTTTCACTAATACTTTATTTTTTTATTATTATTAATTTTTATTGTAAAAATGTTGTAGAGGGGTTACAGTTACATGAGTAGGGTAATGAGTCCATTTCATAGTAAGCATTGTTAACTCCTCCTTTATTTTCCCCTACCATCACTTCCCTCCCCACCTTCCCAACTGCTTCAGCCCCTGGGTGTTATTTCAAACATAAACTGCTAGCTGCTGTAAAAGGGGAGAAAAATGCATCAAGAATCTTCAAAGAGACCAGATGTAGTGACACCTATCTATAGTCTCAGGCCATCCCAATACATTAGTGAGACACTCTCAAAAGTAAAATAAAACAAAATAGCTGAGGGCTTAACCCAAGTGGTAGCACAAGACCCTGGGTTCAATCCCCAGTTCTGGGGGTAGGTGGAACTTTTCTTCAATGCAAGCTTGCTAATGATGCTATTTCATGGACCCAGAAAAAAATACCCATTTCATGAAAGCAGCACAATAGCTTCTTGACACAATAACCACAGCAATAAAGCACTTATCTAAAACCTCATAGAAAATAAAATCAAAATCTAATAAATATAGGTGAGCACTTAAAAAAAAAACTCTGGAGGCTGGGAAGGTGGCTCAGTGGTAGAGTGCTTGCCTTGCATGCATGAGGCCCTGGGTTGGATTCCTCAGCACCACATACACAGAAAAGGCTGGAAGTGGGTGCTGTGGCTCAAGTGGTAGAGCACTAGCCTTGAGCTGAAGAGCTCAGGGACAATGCCCAGGCCCAGAGTTCAAGCTCCACAACCAACAAAAAGAAAAAGAACAAAAAGAAAAAGAAAAATTCTGAAACATTATTAACTCATCAAATTTTAGCATGAGCATCATTGATGGGTACCACTTCCATCTTCTACAAGAATAATGTTTTACTGGTCCCTAAACTATGTTAATAAAGATTCTAATCAACTCTCATTAAAGCTATTTACTTAAACTATGGTTATGTGTTAACAACATTATAAGAGTAAAGAAATTCACTTAACCTCAACACAAACAAACATCAAAAGCAGACCACTAAAGTAAAAAACCAAATTACTTTTTGCTCTAAACACATTTGATGCTAGTCAGTTAAAACCTCACTCCATCTTTTATTGTTGTGCCACTTTCAAAAGAACACTACCATTACTCCTCACTATATCTCTGACCTTCCCAGATTTTATGGTGAAGTTCCATCTTACTCAATGATAGCAATTTAAATAAAGAAGATATAATCACACCTAACTGAAATTAGCTTTGTAAATTTCCTCAAATTCTTTCACATGTACCATATTTACAGCTAATACAAAAGCTGGAGTGTCTATATCCAAATTCACATAAATTAGTATGAGATACGTGCACTCTCTATTAAGATACTTTAAAGCAAGACTATAAATGGCAAGGATAGTTCCATTGTTTAATACAGTGAACTGTTCATTTCCACAGGTTCTATAGTTAGAGGTGCTGCATCCACAAAGATTCTTAGTGGAGAAGGGTTTGGGGGGAGGTGCTAGGCATATATATACTTGTTGCCATTATCCTCCAAACAATACATTGTAACAACTGTCTATACAGCACATACACTGTATAGGTGTGTTTTAAGTATCTAGAGATGATTCAAAGTACTTGGTCTTATTCAAATACCAACCACATTTTTTTAATGTGGGAGGAGTATCCTTGTTGCAATAACCTTTCAATAACAAGAGAGAACTGTTTTCAATTCTTCATAGGATTCCATCCTGCATGAATCTTACTTGGTCTAGAATATGAGGCTTCTACATGCTTATAAATGCAAACAAAACTCCTGTTTTAAACACACTGCTCAAGCACACAGACTCAAATATATCTGCTGACACTCTGCAATTAAGCCAGATAAGTCCTAGTGAAATGAAATTCAACAAAAACAAAGATGCTCTTTGATATCTGAAAAGCATGAAATCATAAGAATGGCTGAAAATGTATAATACAATAGGTCTTAGGACAACAGAAAATTCATGGACATAAAAAAAATTAAGATAACAATGACAAGCCATTGAATCTTCTACTGCTACCAAGCATAATCTGTGATGGGACTAACTGGCACTTTCTCACAGTTGTTTAGTCACTCTCTTTCTTAAAGGACCTCCCTTCCAATCAACAGAAATCACTGCTGCAATTTTCCTAAATGTAGTTAGTCCAAGCCAACTAAAATCTGAATATTACAAGTACAACACAGTAAATTGAAGTTCTCTTCTAACGAACATCCAAGAATATTAGAACTTAAAAAGCAAAAGAAAAGTTAGTCATTTCAATCTAGTAACACTGAAATCACACACATTTTGGGAAATATACTGAATCTAAAGCTTACCACTGTACATTTTGAGAGCCAGGCATGCTGGGATACACTTGGATCCCAGCACTTGGGAGGCTGTGCCATGACAAATGCTAATTTGAGCCCAACTTGTGCTACACATGGGAGCTTGCTTCAAAAAAGAAAAAGAGGTCATCCTATCCCAGGTAAGAAGACAGAGTTACCTTCCTATCTCTGGCCACATGAGGTTTCATGTGGCATCAGAAAGAAAAGGAAAAAATCACACTGAAACATGGTGAAGACTGGTGCCAGACAAACAGGCCATAACAGGTTATCTTAGTAAGAAGGACTGCTTGATCCAGGAGCAAAGCTAATGCCCAGGGATACAGAGCCAGGTTGTGCAGGCATTTCCAAACAAGTAAGCAGAAGCAGGAACTGTGGGAACATACCAGACTCCTAGCTGCCTGCTACCCACCAGTAAGCCGGAAAGCTTAGACGAGCAAGATGTGAGTAGTGCTCTTGAGTAACACTGCCCAAAACTACATCAAAATTTATAACCACAGACTCACAAGTTTTTCTAAAGCCACCAATTATTAAGTACCTATGAAGTACTTTATAGATCTTAGCAAATTTAACTAAGTCTTCACAAAAATCCTACTAGGCAAATATTATCAACTCCATTTTAAACAAAAGAAAACTAAACTCAAATAGTCAATAAGTCAAAGAGCTAGGACCTTTTTGGCTGGCGACATGGCTTAATGGTGTAATGTCTGCCTAGCAACCCAATGCCCTGAGTTCAAACTCCAGTACCACTCCCATCCCCCCAAAAAGTCTTTTGATTCCACAAGCCAGAGTTCTCAAACTAACAAAATGCCTGTCATCTCTAAATGTATGTTTGTTTGTTTTTTCAGTTAAGCACTTAATCCAAAAGTTACTGGTAACCCCTTGCTGTTAAGACTACATTTGTCTTTTTTTTGTTTTGTGTGTGTGTGTGTGTGTGTGTGTGTGTGTGTGTGTGGTCATGGGGCTTAAAGTCAGGGCTTGAGTGTTGTCTCTGAACTTTGTGTGTGTGTGTGTGAGGTCATGGGGCTTGAAGTCAGGGCTTGAGTGCTGTCTCTGAACTTTGTGTGTGTGTGTGTGTGTGTGGTCATGGGGCTTGAAGTCAGGGCTTGAGTGCTGTCTCTGAACGTGTGTGTGTGTGTGTGTGTGTGTGTGTGTGTGTGTGTGTGTGTGTGTGTGTGTGTGTGTGTGTGTGTGTGTGTGTGTGTGTGTGTGGTCATGGGGCTTGAAGTCAGGGATTGAGTGCTGTCTCTGAACTTTTTTTTGTTCAAAGCTAGCATTCTACCACTTTAGCCACAGCTCCACTTTGGGCATGGTTTTTTTTGGGGGGGTGGGGAGGAGGAGTTAATTGGAAATTAAGTCTCAGGGACCTTGTTGCCTGTGCTGGCTTCAATCCACGATCCTCAGATCATAGCCTCCTGGGTAGCTAGGATCACAGGCATGACAGCCATACAGCCACCACCACCCATGACATTTTTTAAATGCTGGAAAGGAATATGAAGAAATGCTACCATCACAAGGTAAACCCATCAGCACACACTAGTTGCAATACATCCATATACAACGTGGGAACCTAAACTATTTGTATGGAAACACTGTTAGCTCATGCAAATTTAAAAATAATAACAATAACAATAATAATAACGACAGTAACTATGGCAATGGTGCTCAGAGTTTGGGTCTCAGAATAGAAACATCAATATAACCTAAGAAACTTATGAGAAGGCAAGTCCTCAGGCTACACTGAATCAGAAACAGGATAGGGTCCAACAATCTGTGTTTAATCAGGTCCTAAAGGTGATTCTGATGACCACACTGAAGTGTGAGAGCCACTGAACCAGAATAAAGACCAGAAACATAATATTCTATAATATTTCTTAAAGCTGATATGTTTCTAATGTCTATTTTATTCTAAATAAAACTGATGTTAATTTAAGGCACATAAGACCAAATCCATTACCACAATTCTTAAATGATTTTTAAACAAGAAAGATTGGTATTAAGGTTAAAATTGGTAGCCTGAAGATAGCTATTTGTTGCTCACTTAAATAATTCTATCCATTTTTAAATCAGCATATCCAATAAATCATGGACGGCATTTCTTACAGTAACTACTATCCCACCCCTCAAAAAAAAAAAAAAAAAGATGTAAGAAACCACTTCTGAATTCTTGAGGTATTTTAGTGTTCAGCTAAGTGAAACAATTTTGACTTTTCATTCTTGCAAAAGTTTAATAATATGCAACTATCATACACACATATCCATACTCAAAAATACAAAAATGACCAGAAGAAGACAGAAATTTATGATCATTTCACTCAATCCTAGTATTTTATAAACTAGGAAATTAAGAGGCAAATGAGAGAAGAGTTACTGTCAGAAATACAAGGAGTGCCTGGGTTTTACGATGTCCACTTCCATTGTTCTCAACCTACCACCCTGCCTTCCCAGGATTTAACTTAACAAAAAATAGAAGGAAGACGAGGAAAAGGAAGTAAAGAAAGAGGAGGAAAAAGAAAGAGAAGCAATAACATTACAGCAAGTTCCAAATGCTGCTGTAATTAAAATAAACTTTTTTAAAAGGTAATTATTATCCAGACCTGTCATAAAGTAGAAGGAAGAGGAATAATGACCTGACAAATTGAATACAAGACAGGATCTTGTATCTGCATACCAGCTACAGCCGCAAGAGACAGTATCTGTTTTTACCATAATTGAATCCTGTACAATGTAATGAAAAGATAAACCAATTATTGCATAATTTAAATAGGCAATTGTATGAATTATTACCTGTTTAGTCACAAGTTGTTTTTAAGTAATCACTTGACGTCATTCATCTCTCTGAACACTTACGAAGCACCCAGCAAGTGGAGGACACAGCAGTAAGTGATCCAACAGCAAGGCAACACTGTTCTGAGGATTACAAACCAATGAAAGGGGCACAGAAGCATAAGATGGAGGCAACAAAAGTAGTGTAACGCGAGAGCTGTCTAGAGATAAAGGGAAACTGACATAGACCTTTGTGGAAGGTGACAACAATCTGAGGCCTGAAAAGGGCAGTTGGAGGTTTGCAAAAGGATTAGAGACAGAGGTGAGAGCAGGTAGAAAGGTCTAGGACAGGAGTGGACTTGCTTGCTCAGAGGCACAGAGAAGGAAGCAAGGCTATCAAGAAAAGAGGCAATAAAACTGACAGGTGGCAGGAGCAGGCCTACTTGGTAGGGTGTTTGGATTTCATTCCAAGTGCAATGGGAAACCCCTGGAAGGTTTTAAATAGAAACACAACAGGATCTAATTACATATGAATACAACAAAATCACTACAAATTCCAAACAGCCTTAGAGTTTTTACCACCAGCAACTATCATTACTTGAATCAAAGATGTACAAGCCACAGCTAAGCTCATGAGACCACATAACTGAGAACATTTCATTTAAAGTATTTCCATAACATAGTATAAGCAAAGGAATGACTCTAAATTACACTATATCACCAAGCTATAAACATTAAATTAATGACCTTCTTCACTTGCTCTTGGGTAGTAGTTGGCCTGTATGCTGTATAACAGTAACAAATATTCTTAAGGTGCCTATATAAAAACTCTCCAAAAAAACAATCTGAACAAATGCTAGTATATTTCTAAAAATAGGAAATCTTGTTCAAAAACCTCTATGTCAAAGCAAAACAAAGCACTAACAGAACCACCACAGTATGCGATGTCAGAGGAAATTAAAGATAATCAATGATAGATACCCTTATACCATTCTCAATACTTCGAGTTATACTTCTCTTATACTTCCAGTTCAACAAGTTATTTCCTAGTTAATAATTTATAACCAGCATAAAGAACTCTTTCAACTCAATAATTAGGAAAAAAAAAATGGGCCTGGTACCAGTGGCTCACACCTGTAATCCTAGCAGCTACTCAGGAGGCTGAGATCTGAGATTCAAAGCCAGTGCAGGCAGTAAAGTCTCTGAGACTCTTATCTTCACCTAACAGAAAAGGCCAGAAGTGGCACTGGGGCTTAAGTGGTAGAAGCACTAGCCTTGGGCAAAAAGGAGCTCAGGGACAGAGCCCAGGCCCAGAGTTCGAACTCAGGACCAGCAAAAAAAAAAAAAAAAGTCAAAAACCACACCTATTCATATCACAAAAATGAAGTATCTTCCAGGGCGCAAGTGGCTAATGCCTGCAATCCTAGCGACTCAGGAGGCTGAGATCTGAGGATTGTGATTTGAAGCCCACCTAAACAAGAAAATCCATAAGACTGTTATCTCCAATTAACCATCAAACCATTTTTTTTTTTTTTTTGTCGGTCATGGGGCTTGAACTCTGGGCCTGGGCGCTGTCCCTCAGCTCTTCAGCTCATGGCGAGCGCTCTACCACTTGAGCTACAACTCCACTTCCGGTTTTCTCGTGGTTTATTGGAGATAGGAGTCTCACGGTCTCATCTGCCCGGGCTGGCTTTGAACCATGATCCTCAGATCTCAGCCTCCTGAGTAGCTAGGATTACAGGCGTGAGCCACCAGCGCCCGGCTCCATCAAAAATTTTTAAAAAGCCAAAAGTAGAGCTGTGGCTCAAGTGGTAGTGTGCTAACCCTGAATACAAAAGCTCAGAGACATTACCCGTTCCTGAGTTCAAGCCCCAGGACCTGAAAAAATTAAAAATCTTAATGGTAAATAAGTACCCCCAAAAAGGCTAAAAATCTGAGCCTGGCATTGAAATGCATATGTATTTTCCAGGAACACAGAAGGTTGAGACAACATGGAAATATGGAAGCTAAACCTGTATTGTATAGCCAGACACAGAGTAATAAACACTCAAAAAAATCATTAAGGACAGGCGCTGGTGGCTCACGCCTGTAATCCTAGCTACTCAGGAGGCTGAGATCTGAGGTTCAAAGCCAGCCTGGGCAGGAAAGTCCGTAAAACTCTTATCTCCAATAAACCACTAGAAAACTGGAAGTGGTGCTGTGGCTCAAGCGGTAGAGCGCTTGTCCTGAGCTAAAGAGTGCAGGGACAGTGCCCAAGCCCAGAGTTCAAGCCCACAACCAACAACAACAACAACAACAACAAAAACATTAAGGATATACAATTTTGAACTATAAGAAGTCATATCTGTAAACTCATTAGAATGGCTAAAATTAAAAGATTAACATAAAATATTAGAAAAAATTTAAAGCAACCAGAAGTGATTCCAATATCATGAGAAAACTTTCAAGGGTAATGAAAATATTCTATATTTGACTGCAGGGTTAGTGAAGATAACGTCAAAGTTAAATACTTTAAGGAGATCCAAGTTTACTATATAATAAAGGATACTGGAATAAGTGACACCTAAACCAAGCAACTAAGTGAATCAAAGTGCCATTAGTAGACATTTAACAAAACAAGAAAGATACACAGTGAAATGGGAGTTAGCTTTACTCACATGAAGCTCTTTTCTGTTGAGATGTCCTTTGGTAATGCTAAAGAAAAGGCAATAAATGTGAATCTATGCCTCCAAAGATATTATTAGAGTACAGCTCTTGAAATTGTTTACTCTAAGTAGTGAGAATAACTAGGAACAGATTTGATAAAAACAAGAAAAGTACATTTCACAGTGTTTCCTGGATGTTGCTACCAAGTCTTTTGTGATCTTAGGAGCATAGTTTTAGTAGGGTATCAAGGCTGAATATGGGACTGAGGAAAGCATTTTTTGTTTTTTGTTTTTTTGCCAGTCCTAGGGCATGAACTCAGGGCATGGGCACTGTCCCTGAGCTTTATTTGCTCAAGGTTAGCTCTCTACCACTTGAACCACAGCGCCACTTCCAGCCTTTTCTGTTTATATGGTCCTGAGGAATCAAACCCAGGACTTCACACATGCTATGCAAGCATTCTACCAACTAGGCCACATTCCCAACCCCAAAAGCATTTTTTTTTAATGAGATGCCACCTGTAAATGGAAAAGTAAAAAGAGATTGTTGAATGAGAAGATGGGGTTTTTCCCAATGGGTAGTAAAAGACAAAAAATTACACTTGGACATGATAAATTAAACAAGACTCTAAACATTCGCACAGTGAGACCAAAAGGAGGATATTCTTAGGAGAGGATCACAAGGGCTCAATAGGTATGTGCATATGATCATATCAAATGATGTTTATATAAATGGAAACGAGGGTTTTTTTCTTTCCTTTTATGAGGTTTTGTTCCATTTTCCTCCTTTTGTTGCTGTTTTTGCTTTCTGTACCTTTTGTCTTGTACAAAGATACAAGTGTATCTGATCTGGGAAGGGAAGGGGAAGCACAAAAATGTTAGGACAAAGAGTGAAGTAATTCAGCAGTGAGATTATATTGAAAATGAACTGTACAACTTGTGGGGTAAGGGGGCTGGGAGAAAAAAAACTGGGGAAAAAAACAAGGGAAGAGGTGACACTGTTCAAAAAGAAATATACTCATAACCTGACATGTAACTGTGAGCCCTCTGTATATCATCTTTATAATAAGCTTTTAAAAAGAAAGTTTAAAAAGGTGAGTATCTAAATTTGTTTTGGGGCTTTATAAGAAAGTATTTTTGTATTTTATTTGCTACTCATTTGATGATATAATGTTTTGTTTGTACATAGATAAAACATTCACACTTTCATAGTCTGGGAGAATTATCCCAGAGCATACACAGGCTGATGTGATAAAGATTATTTTTCTAAATGGAAAATCAAGAACACAGATGGAACTGTTATTGCCTTAAGTGATCATTTCAATAGGTACTATAAGTTTTCAAAGAACTTTCAAATTTACTGTAACTGCATGATATGCATGTGTGCATGAGAGAAAAAGAAAAGGCATGTATGCATGAGAAAAAAAGAGAAGGAAAGAGAGAAAGAGGAAAAGAGGATGGGAGAGGAGATGCTCTTGCACAAGGAGGTAGGGATTCTTATATTAAGCTCAGTGAAGGACAAGGAACAGTGACCTCCCTTAAGCCTTTCACATTTATCACATTTTAACGTCAAGACTCTGTGATCCATTTGTAGATGAAAGGCTCAGAGGGGTCAAGTGACTCTCAGGGTCAAAACACAGTTGGCATCAGAATAAGTCTCAAAATGCTGCTGGTCTGACTTCAATTGCATTGGACTTCCTCATGCCATGTTAAATCCCTACCAATGTGGAAGTCTCATAGTGGATAAAGAATTAATCCAGCTGTAGTGAACAATATATGGAAGGGAAGGGGAAAAAATCACAAACTGTGTAGAAGTTTGACTTGCCTCCGGCATACTATCAAGTGTCCACTGTACTCCATTTTAATATTTTGAATATCTTTTTTGAACAGTTCTATTTGTAAAGATTGCATTTCACAACAAATTATTTTTCCTTAGAGGTCTTCTAAAGAACAAAAAGAAAACTCAAGGATTTTTTAAAACAATAATATTTTCTCTATCTTTCAACTGCCCAAGGGGTAATATTGGACTGTCTCATAAATCTAAGAAATATTATGTGATCTGAATGATCTTTGTGATTTCATCATCCTAATCAATTATTCTTACCAGTTATTGCCAGCTGTGCTTTTAAAACTAAAACAACAGGAATGGCAAGAATACCTATATAAGAATGATACAATGAAACAAATTGTTACCAATGTATCAGCCTTCAGTTTTGTTCCTATATTATCCAAGGAATAATTGAATTCTGAAGAAAGCTTTAGAAGAAAGACAACTTTAGAGTCAGCTGCTAGCTTTCTTTCTATGAACAAGGCTGAAGATAGAGATTTTTCATTTTCTACCCAAAATGGCACAAAGATAACTGACAAAAGGAAAACGTCTTAAAATTAACTCAAAAAGTGAAACATTTTACCATGTAAACAAAATTCAGAATTTGATTCTTCAGATGAAGACACTAAGTTTTTTCATATTCCAGATCTGATGAGTGACAAAGAAAAGAGAGTATGGTGTTCTTGTCCGATAAGTCATTCAACATAAAGGACTGTCATATATAGTATTTTACAATAAGAACTTAGATATCATTGTACCAGGAATGCCTGAAGCATTCATTTATATAAGATTGGTATACATCAAAATTCACTTTATATGATTCATTGGTGAATCATAAAAAAGCTAAGTTGAAGACAAAGAGCTAAAAGGAGATATATGAAATAGAGACTGACCGTACTAATTTTTTTATAAAGGAATAAAAATATTTTGCAACTACAAAGTGAAGATAACTTTTCTTCAATAAAACTATAAGTTAACCAAAATTTCAAAAACTTCTTTAAGCATAGTGTTTAATAAATGCAGGTGTAAGAACAAATAATGGTATTTAAAATCAGGAATCAATATTAAGACAGATATGCTCTAATTTCATGTATTAACAATTGATGAGCTGTTAGTTCCATTTGTAGAATATTACTCATTTTTAAAATCTCATCTAAACTAGAAAATATAGAATAACGATTTGGGTTTTGTTATACTTAAATTCTTAAGCTTTTTTTGTTGTTTTTTTTTTGCTGGTCGTGGGGCCTGAACTCTGGGCCTGGATGCTGTCCCTCAGCTCTTCAGGTCAAGGCTAGCACCTTACCACTTGAGTCACAGCACCACTTCCAGCTTTTTCTGCTTATGTGGTGCTGAGGAATTGAACCCAGAACCTCATGCATGCAACGCAAGTGCTCTACCACTGAGCCACCTTCCCAGCCCCTTCAACTTTTTTTTTTTTTCTGTCAGTCATGGGGCTTGAACTCTGGGCTTGTGCGCTGTCCCTCAGCTCTTTAGTTCAAGGCTAGCGCTCTACCACTTGAGCCACAGCGCCACTTCTGGCTTTTTTTCTTTTTGCTTATGTGGTGCTGAGGAATGGAACCCAGGGCCTCATGCAGGCAAGGCAAGCATTCTACCACTGAGCTACCTTCCCAGACCCTCCCCTTAAACTTTTTAATAAGGCTGTTTTGCACTGTACTCTTTTGTTGTTCTGTAAATTATTTATAAACCAAAAACTATTTTTTTTAAATGTAAGAGGATTCACTGATCCCAGATGGTTAAATGGTAATAGTCTGTTTTTTCTTGGAATACAGAAGATCAAGCATCTTGGAAATACTTCTGTGAATGTTCAAAAGGTGTACTTTGGAAACATAGAATATATTTTTTTGTTTTTAAATTGTTTTTATCCTCCTTCCCACAACAATTATTAAATTATTGTACCCATTTCAAAGTCAGACATAATTGACTTATAGTCAGACATACTGATTTATAGTCAATACAGACAATAGAGATTATATGAAATCCTCTTTAGGACTGTTCCTACCTGTGGAGTTCTGATTCCACAATATTATTGTTCAAGACTTGTGCCCAACAGCCCATTAAATTTTAAAAGTGCCTCTAATTTACAACTTTTAATCATGATTGATATTCTGTTTCTTTCATAACTATACAATCTCTAAAAGTCTGCATCTAAAGTTTGCATGTGAAATGCCAAGAGAATGAGCAGTTAGTTAGCTTATCCCTTCGTTTCCATACATGAGAGTTACTTTAAGACATCTTAATCTCTATTAATATTAACAATCACTTAGCACATGATATATTAAACTTTCAAAAGTGTATTTCCTATCCAACCCTGAAAGTAGTAGTGACCACTAACAGATTGTCATGCTCACCACTATCATCCCAGGAAACACAGTATCGAAGCCATTTTCTTCATGTATACAAAATAATAATTCTAGTACTTAAAAATGAATGAATTGCTTGCCTTGATCATAACTGAACCCAGTTCCTCAGGCTTTAATCCTTATATTTGCTTTCAATAGGTTAGGGATTGTTTTGTTTTTGCCTACTTTCATTATTAGGTGAGCCATCATCCCCATCCACACACTTGCTTGGTATTGTCACCAGGAATGTCTATAGTAGCCTCTTTCCAAGATTCATATCTCTAATAAAACCACATAAACAAATGTAGGAGAATTATTTACAAAGATAATGAAATTTGATCTAGGTTTATTTTAGTGGTGTCAGTTTAGGATATTTAGAATTTTTAGCATATTTTCTCATTATTGCCTATTCCAGATAGATATGACTATTACACAGCCTTTCACTGTGTGCTGTTTGCAGAATAATGTAATTACTAAACTCATATTCCTGAGAGTTATAAAACAGCCTGCACCATCGCCAGTCAATGATATCATTGTTGAGTTGTTTTCAATGTAAGTTCATGCTGTACTTCCTGCCTCACAGGTCGGGTCTGGTTCTACTCTTGGATCCTCTCCACTGTATTCAATCTCTTTGGTTTTCAAGGTGCCTACTCATGGTTCTAGGCTTAAGAATAGGAGAGACAATACTGGTTTAAGGGTTTATTTTCTGGTTACTTTTTTTTTTTTAATGATAGCAGCTTAAACTTTTCTTCCAAGTCATGGCTTCTTTGCTATATTGTAGTTTTCAGAATTTTAATCTTCATACTTTCCTGAATAGCTTCTAAAAATTTAAATTGAATGTCACAAAAACAAATTTATAAAACAGAGATTCTGGGCAGTGCTCGCTCTGTCAAAAGTATAGGCACTAATAGATTTTCATCCCTCTTGGAAGAGCCTTGAGATAACTTAGGTTTCACATCTCTCTTATACAGTCAATGTGGCTAACTTATACCAGCAAGTGCTATATATTAGCATCTTTCATTCCAGACCACTTTATGGATAAAGACAGCAGGAATGAAATAGACCACTCCCAATTACACTGCGGGGCGGGGGGAGCCTAATTTCTATAATGTAAAATCAGCCAACTATCTTCTCGCCTTAAACACATGCCATCCCCAGATCCATTTACCCATCTATTTACCCATTCAGAAATGCAATTAAGGGAAGGGAAAGGGAACAAAAAAATGGTGAGCCAAAGGACAAAGAGCGAACTAATCCAAAGTGATACTCACTGTATTGGAAATGATCTGTACAACTTGGGGGGGAGGGGCGGGGAATGGAGGGATGGAAAGGGAGAAAAATGAGGGAGGGGGTTACAAGTTCGACAAGAAATGTTCTCACCACCTTACTTATGTAACTGTAACCACTCTGTATATCCCTTGACAATAAAATTAAAATTAAAAAAAAGAAATGCAATTAAACATAAATATTTTCAGAGACCTTTCAGTACCTGCAATGCAAAACTCTGTGGCAGGCCTAATTCCCATGAGTCATTACATCGGATTCTTGCCTATGCCACAGATGAGTCAGCCTCCTAACTATTAAATCATTTCATTTAAAGTTTTCAAAAACTGAACTAGGGTTTGACCATGTATGGGCTCTATCTTTTCATACAAATAGGAAAGGATCAAACCAACAGAAAACTGGTTTTCTTCTTTCTAATTTAATAGTGAGTATATTCTGCCAAACTCTAGTACTTTCTTAAATGGAATTGTAGGTTTGGGCTCTCATAATCCACTGCAATTACTGGCATTATTATTTGACTTTCCCCATTCCTGTTGGAAAATGAATTTTATTGATCTTATGTCTCCTTGTTTCCATATTCTGTGGTATTGTAGCACTATGATTTAGAGCTGAAAACCGGTTTATGCCCAAAGTGTTTTAGTTCAGTTCAGCCACAGGTATGCAAGCACTGAACACAACTACCTTCTAATCCTAGTCACAAGATGTTTTGCTCTATCTATATCCACTTACCACCACCCCCCCCTTCTACCCCGTTCCCTGGTAATCCAAGGGGTTGTTGGAGGAGGTAGAATTAAATCAGTGGATAATTACAAAACTAACTTCTCTCCTAGTTGGGATGACTCTGAAAAGTAAGAAACTGCTAAGGGAAGAATAGAAAAAGAATGATATCTGAGAGATGGGCTAGTATAGTATAGTCTCTTCAGGCTTCCTTCTGCCGGAAAGCATGGGTGGGAGGGACAGTGATTCAATGTACACAGCAAGAAACTGACACATGCACATGGCTTCCTGCATGGAAGATGCAAGAACCTGTCTAAAAGAGCTGTGGACAGCCTAAGCCCTCTCCCCCTCCCTCCAACATTTGCTCCCTCCTGAATTCCAAGTGTCAGAGCAGATTCAGGCCTTTACACTGTAATTATCTCATAAGCAGTTACAAAGAGAAAATAATGTTCAAAGGTGAGACAAATTGGCGCACCATTTTAACTGCACAGTTAAGGCAATCACGGCTATACTTTCTGATCATGACTGCAGCAGTGTATGAGACCTCATGCATCTCCAGAAGACACAAACAACAGTTAGAAATTAAAAAAAAAAAACTCAGTAACCAAGTCACCCTGAGACATTTTTTGTGGCTGGGGGGGGTGGGGGGGGGAACACATGGGGAGATCTTAATTAGCTAGATGGATCACTGGACTGGTGTATTTTGAGAATTTAGCTACAAAGTAATATTAAAAGTAATAACTGCATTCTAGATACCATATTTTATAAATCCAGGAACAGAAACAGTAACGATGACACTTCTGTCTAACCATGGGTAAAACTAGAAAGAGTAACCATCTTAAAGTGTGATACAAGTATTTCCTTTGAGCAATTTATAGCCTAGTTGAAGTAATCATAAAACTCAAGCTCATAAAATTTAATAATTATTCTATTTTAAATCTAAACTCTAAACATAAACAACTAAAAATCATGCTAATATTAAAAGAACAAAAGTGTTTTTGAACACTCACAGTAGGGTTTTTTTTAAGATATTTTGTTTATAGTAAGTGTCAGCAGGTAATTACTTGTGAGATCCTAAACAAATCATTCCCTCCTGAAGACTGTCTCTTCAACTGTGAATGTATGAATGGAACTAGATATAAGGTAGATCCTTACAGTTTTACAAATGCAGATAACTTCTATAACTGAATCAGGATTCTGATTAGCTAGACAATGAGGAATAATTATTATAATATTTATAATTTATTAATTTAAAGTCACTATTGTGGAGACTAAGGATATAGCTCAATGTTAAGAGTCCAAAAGACGCTAGGTTTGTTGATCCCAAGTTCTGGGCAGAGGAACACACCTAAGGTAAATATTGCTATTAAGAAAAATAACTTGGGGCTGGGAAGGTGGCTCAGTGGTAGAGCACTTGCCTTGCATGCCTGAGGCCCTGGGTTCGATTCCTCAGCACCACATAAGCAAAAATTTAAAAAAGCCGGAAGTGGCGCTGTGGCTCAAGTGGTAGAATGCTAGCCTTGAGCTGAAGAGCTGAAGGACAGCGCCAAGCCCAGAGTTCAGGCCCCATGACTGGACCCAAAAACAAAAAAAAAGAAAGAAAAAGAACTTGGTGGGGCTGGGAAGGTGGCTCAGTAGTGGACTGCTTGCTTTGCATGCATGAGGCCCTGGGTTCAATTCCTCAACACCACATAAGCAGAAAAAGCCAGAAGTGGTGCTGTGGCTCAAGTAGTAGATTGACAAAAAAAAAAAAAAAAAGAAGAAAAGAAAAAGAAAAAAGAAAAGAAAAGAAAAATAACTTGGTTAAGTGAGGTAAGCCAAGTTCAAAGAGACAAACAGCGTGGTTTTCTCTTTTATGCAGAAGCTACATCTAATAGAAAATGAAATATGGTATATTATAAAAGACTCTAAACATTCATATACAGTGAGACTAAAGGAAGATATTCTTAGAAAAGAAACACAAAGGCACAATGCCTGTGTGCATCTGATCATATAAAATAATATTTATCAAAATTAACTCCAGGAAAAGGAAACAAGAGATTTTTTTTTCTTTGTTGCTGTTTTCTTTTTGTCTTTGTTCACTTATCTGTTTTGGGGAGGGGGGGACTGAAAGAGAGAGACAAAGGGTGAACAAATGCAGCAGTGGTACTCCCTAGCTACTGTGTTGAAAATGAACTAAACAACTTGTGAGGGGGAATGGTAAGGAAAAACTGGGAGACGGTGAGGGAAGGGATGACATTGTCCAAAAGGAAATGTACTTAGTACCTGACTTATGTAACTGTAATCCCTTTGTATATCACCTTTATAACAATAAAAATGAAAATTTAAAATAATAATAAAATGTTACCACCTATTCAAGTACCCAGTAAAAGCTTCATAAAGGCAGCCCTGAGTTCAATATATAAGGAGTTAAGGAAGGAATGAAGGAAGGAAGGAAGGAAGGAAGGAAGGAAGGAAGGAAGGAAGGAAGGAAGGAGAAGGAAGGAAGGTGAGAGAGGGAGGGAGGGGGAGGGAAGGGGGAAAAGAAAAGAGTGTCAGTGAGCTACTCATCAAGTTTTGCTAAGTAGGCCACTAATTTTTTTAAAAACTATGTATAAATCGTGTTCAATATTCACCTTTCTTTTACCCAAACTCTATACAATTAAGTTATATATTATCTACTTCACAATGTGAAGACTGAAGCTATATAAAACACCCTGTTGAAGGAGAAGGGAAGTAAAAGAATTCATATGGACAATGGCCTTACACAAGGGCCAAACCACTCTGAGGAAGGAATGTGAAGCTTCCAAATGCAACATTAAAAGCATAATGATAATTCTAGGATTCAAAACCAATTCCACCTGGCTCTAAAAACCATCTATTTTTTTTCAACTAGTATGCAATACTTAGTGAACTTATCAGCAACAATGAAGGTTAAAAAAATAACACCATAAAAATGGGGAAGCACCTGTAGAAAGACTACTTTTGAGGCATGGATTGCACGCTGAAAATGCCTTTAGGAGCCAGGCAAGTAATCGACAGCAAGAATTCAATAGTATGTGAGTGTGAGACTGCAGCATGCGAAGAGGCGGCTGCTGGCTTCCTTGGATCAGGTGTGTACGTGGGCCTGGTGTCACCACAGTGTCTGCTTCTTTTCAGAAAACACTGGAAAAATTAAATGCTCTTCTATTTCAAGTAATATATGTATGTGGGCCACTAGCATCTGGCCTCTGTAATTGCTAGGTCCCAGTCACCGTATTGGAAGCAATACTATCATCTCCAATACAAGTTGAAATAGTCAAGGGTGGAACCCAAAGAACAAAAAGAAACAGGTCCAAGAACAGATGGAAAACTACAAAATTAGAAAATTACATGTGTTTACCTAAGCTAAAATTATTAGCTGTATGTTTGATTGTTAGTGTTTTGGTTCTTAGTTGTACAATGTTAAAGAGAGAGCAACAGAGGAAGGAGTTATGATATAGCAATGATTTTATGCAAAAAAAAAAATTTCTTTTAACTAAGTCAACCCTCCAGTCACAGAAACTACAACAACAGCAATTCTGCACAAGATCAATTTGGGTAAAATATAATTAGTCACTTTGTTATTAGTTCTTGTAAACAAAGTATGGTCAAGGGAAAGTAAATGTATTAAGTAGGATTACATTTTAAACAAGATCTTGAAATTAAAATAAACATTTCATATGTTCAAGAGATATTGCCAGAAAGGATTAAAGCCAAAGATGCAACTGAGCACAAATCTAGTAGACCTAACTTTTCACACCTCTCCATGTGTTCTTGCTTTCTTATAGTTTCTAGGAATATAGTTTATAAATAAATGTGGCTTCAAATACAACAGAATTTCTGAAAATAAAAAATGATCTAAGATTGAAAAGAGGATTTTTGTTTTGGGGTTTTTTTTTTTTGTTTTCGTCTTTGTTTTGGTGGGTTTTTTTGGTCCATCATAGGGCTTGAACTCTGGGCCTGGGCGCTGTCCCTCAGCTCTTCAGCTCAAGACTAGTGCTCTACACCACTTGAGCCACAGCGCCACTTCCAGTTTCCTGGTAGTTTACTGGAGATAAGAGTCTCATGGACTTTCCTGCCCCAACTGGCTCCACTTCCAGTTTCCTAGTGGTTTATTGGAAATAAGAGTCTCATGGACTTTCCTGCCCCAACTGGCTTTGAACCACGATCCTCAGATCTCAGCCTCCTGAGTAGCTAGGATTACAGGTGTGAGCCACCAATGCATGGCAGAACAGGTGAATTGTGATCTTTAAAGCTTTCAAGGAAAACAGTTTTCCAAATTTTTTACCTAAGTCCTCACGGCACTGTTTTACCTATGGCCCTTTCTGCAGCAATCTTCTCCATAAATGGGATGACATCTGACATGCTCCACCCTACCAAAAGCACTCAAAACCATTTGAAGTACACAGTATTGTCACAACTCTTTGTGTCATTATATTAATGGGATTCTTTTAAGATTTTAAGATTATCTTCAGAACTGTTCTCACATATTTCCCACAAAGTAGACTGAGATACAACAAATAAACATTTCCATATGAATCTTGTTTTCATACTCAAAATCACCACAGATAGTTCTATAAACATTACTGAGAAATCAGACAAAATTTTCCCTTTTGTTTGGTGTAGAAAGACTTGAATTTACCAAGGATCTCCATTCTGCACAAAGATTTAACCTCACAACCCTCCCTTCACCAAAATCACCATATGAAAAGAAGCTGATTTGCATTTCATTAAAAAAAGGAAATTTTCAAAAAAAAAATAGAAGAATTTTTTTAACTCTTAAGGAAATAGTTCACTTTGTCTGCACAGGTTTTCTACACGCAAAATCGAAGAATGTCTAATTTTCTTTACTAGGAAAAGATAGGAAGAGGTATCTCATCTCTACCTAAGACTAATTCACTTAAAAGTACCTAAAAAGTAAAGTGCCAGAGGCTCCTTACCTCAGAAATAGAATCTAATATTATTTTTTCTATAATGATGTGTTTTCTCTGACTACTCAGAAATATACTGAAAAGCTTTGCTTTTATCTTCAAAAAAATTCAAAAATTTTATCACCAACCTGAAAAAATTAAATTGTGGAATCAATGCATATATAGCCTTCTTTTCATTTAACTGTACTAAAGAAAGCCAGGTGCTAGTGGCCCATGTCTGTAATCCTAGTTATTCAGAAGGCTAAGATCTAGAGGATCTCTATTTGAGGGAAACCAGGGGAGAAAGTGTGTTAGATTCCATCTCCAAAATAACCTGCCAAAAGCAGGGCTGAGATGTAGTTCAAGTGGTAGAGCATCAGGCAACCAGGAAACTGAAGCAAACAAGCAGAGTGAGCAAGAGGAAGGGAGGGAAGGAAAGAAGGAGGGAAGGAAGGAGAGAAGGAAGGAGAGAGGGAGGGAAGGGAAGGAGGGAGGGAAGGGAAGGGAAGGGAAGGAAGGGAGGGAAGGAGGGAGGAAGGGAGGGAGGACAGAGAGAAAGAAAAAAGAGAAAAAACAAAGAGAAGAAGGGAAAAAGGGAGGAAGGGAAAGAAAGAAGGGAAAGGGAGGGAGAAGGAGAGGGAGGGAGGGAAGACAAAGAATACCAGTAGCTATAGGAAGGTAGAGGGAGGAATAGAAGGAAAAGCAAAAAGGCTAAAGGAATGGAGTAGCACGAGCATAGTGTTATACACCAACTGGTCACAAATGGGTATTTACTTGCTAGGTGAATAACAGTGATCAAGTTACTCAGCCTCTGTGTGCCTATTTTCTCATCTTAGAAATGTCAGTTCACTGCCCTGAATGAAGTGTTTCTTTTTTCTCCTCTTTAAACAAATAAACAGGAAGGCTGTGTTATTAATTAGTGAATGCCAAGAATATGATTTTCTTTGACATTCATTCCTAAAAGAATTGAAGAGAAAAATAAAGACTGAAAAGGAAAAAGAAGGTTACAATGAAAGAAGCATATTTCTACTCTCTGAATAACAATGAGCTTTGTGTTGATCATTTTGCAAGTACTTGGGGAAAAAAGTGGTTTACATTTGTAGAAACTCTTCATGGAATTAAAGTGCCAGTTGTCTCTACTATCCTGTAATTATGAAGTTGTATTTAAAAGTACCCATAACTTTGGAGTTTCAGAGATGAAAACTAATTCAATATATTTTTTTCAAACCTCAAATGTACAAATGAAAAGGTCTTTGCTCATAAAACTAATAAACCCCATAAGGACCAGAGTCAATTGGGCAGGATGGAAAGGTTTCTTCATGAAAAGAAGTTGATTTGTTCATACATGTCTATAACCACGTTAGAAAGCAAGCCACAAAGAGGGCTCAAAGCTAAAAAGCAAAACTAGAAAACAGCATTAGGGCACCCCAAGTTAAGCAAGCATCAAGCCATTCCTTCAGATAGTGTCTGCCAGCTGAGGACCACAAGGGTCCTGCTACGACATAAGCATCTCTCCCCTCTAGAAACAAACACTGAACATTCACACTAATAATAAGTATGGCAGATGCTGTTGGTGGTTCATTCTATATTCCTCATCATTTTTTTTTTTTGGCAGTACTGGGATTTGAACTTCAGGGCCTCACACTTGCTTTGTCTGGCATTTTGCTGGTTATTTTGGAGAAAGGCTTTCTGCCCAGGCTGACTTCAAATTACAATCCTCTAGATCTCAACCTCCTAATTACCTAGGAGCTTGTAAGGTATGAGCCATTGATTTCTAGTTCTACATTCTTCTTCATTCAACTTTTGTTAAAATATCTACTCCTGCACGCATAGCCATGTGTTACAGGGGGGACTCAGTCCTGATCCTAACTTCAACAAGTAGATTTGATTTCTGAGCCAAGCACAGCTGATTTATAACTGATTTTATGACAACTCTTCCCACTGAAACATGAGAAATCTAACTGGGGCGCTTCTAGGAAAGATTTAAGGAAAAAATAGCAGTTTCTTCCTGAACCCCTTATCTCCAAACACCATCATTTCTGAAATTGCAATTTTAGAAATACTCTCTGCAATTGCTGAGCAGCTTATGAACATGACGGTAGCCTGCTTACGAGCAAAGCTCCAAGTCATGGATGGCAGAGCTGAGAGAACTCAGGGCCTTCTCATAGGACATCACTAAGTTCCTGATCATACCATACATTGTGTGGATTCAACAACTTCTGGGTCCTCAGTGCTGTAAAATAATAAATCTCATTATTTAAGCTTACTTGATTCAGTTTATCCATTAGTTGTAGCCAAAACCATTCTAAATCATCCACACTGTGGTATGAGTAGCTTTTCCTACTGGGTACATTACTCTTCCTGGCTCTTGGAAGGTGCTGGGGCCAGGCCACTTCTGCCATGTGAACTGAAACACTCTAGCGCTCTCTTTTCCCTCTGGCAACTAGCAATGTTCCAGACACTGCTCACTCCATTCTGAGCTCTTGAGTAAATGCACAGAGCTCCCTTCTCCTTCCACAATGTTATGTACAATATGAGCAGAAAATAAACCTTTTATTTTAAGCTGCTAATATCATGAGAGTTATTAGCTAGTATAGCATAACTTAGTCTTTATTTAAAAAAATAAAAATGAAAAATGCAAGAAACATGAATCTAGGCTTCTTTCCAATAGAGAGAAACCAACTGTGGGAGATACCACAAAATGCTCTAACAAATCATACTTCTTTCCCTACCCAGTCATGATAGGCAAAAAGAATTCGCTATGCTTGAATTCTAGAATAGTCCCTGAAGAAAGAACAAGACAGGCACTGATAGCACATGTTTATAATCCTATAAATTTATTTCTCACAGCTCTAGAGGCTGACAAGTCCAACATCAAGGCACCATCAGATCTGGTATCTGGCAAGACTCGTATTAGTTCATAGATGGTGCCTTCTAACTACAGCCCCATATACTCAAAGAGCTGAGAGAGTCTCTCAAGCCTTCTTTATATAAAAACACTAATCCCACTCCGGATTAAAGGTGGAATGGGTGGAGCCATCATGACCTAATTACCTCCGCAGAGAGTCTACCTCCTAATGCTATTCCCTTGGGGTAATTTCAACACTGAAAACTTGGAGGAGGTAATGCACCACTATCTAAACTTCATCCCCTTCCTCCCCCAATAGAAATCAGAGGGAAAGGAGTTATTGGTATTGGCTGACAGAGCATGACAAGGTTAGGTTTTGAATATCCCTGTTAGAAGTGCTTTTTAACTTTGACAGAGAAACATATTAATCTAGATTATAAAATAATTTATCTAGGAGACAACAAAACAAAAAGAATATAGCATTTTACATCCTACCAAAAATTAAGAAAAAAAGAATTAGTTTATCTACATGGTTTGTTCCCAACTGTTTTTACCAACCCAGTGTAGTAGGTATAACTTCAATCCATGTATTTCTTTCTTGATTCACATATGGAACGAAGTATATTACATGTGATACTATATTACATTACAGCAAATTGCAAGATAAAACAATGATTTCTATGATGTACTGATAAAGTAACTGAGTGGCCCTGCCTTCTGATATTTGTCAGGAAGGCAGTACACTTGTCAGTGCAGATTCAAAGTATACTAAGCTTCTCAAACACCTTTCAGTCCATTCTGTCACACCCCTAAAAGCACCAAACCTCTCAGCATAGCTGCAAAATGCAATCTACTCATCTTCCTATCCAAAAGCCGTTTGAGACAACCAAACACATTTTGTGACACTGACACTGATTTTTTAAAAAAGAGTTCAGAAAATTAAAAGTTTGAAGCAACCTCCACACCTCAGTGATCAAACTTGCAGCCTGTCTATCTATCTGTCTATTCCTGTGTACACACAGACAAGCACTGTTGCTACTCTCAGCAGTTACATGCAACCACTCTAGTCTACCAGAGTGACAAGACAGGTGATAGGGAAGCCTGTCACAGGAGTGCAAAAGGAATTCTACAGCAGGATAGGAACAGCTGAGCAAGAACTCAGGCACAACTGAGAGGCCAAAAACTAAGACAGGGCACAACAGACACACTCTCTTCACTTTGGAGAAGGGAAGATGGTAAAGCAGTGTAGAGAAACAGCTGCAGAATCCAAGACCAGAAGGGAAAGGGGGGGCGGGGTGCAAGCTGAAGGGATAAACACACGACTTGAGTATGCTTTATCACACAGTATTGATTGGGAATCAGAAATAGGTGACAGCCCAAGGAAATAACCAATCCAACTCTAAAGGGAGTGTCTCCAAGAAAAAGCTAGGCATTGGAGGCTCTGGGTTGTAATCCTAGCGACTGGGGGGCTGAGGTCTCTCTGTTTAAAGGCAGCTCCAATATAAAAGTCTGAGAGACCTCCAATTAACCAGCAAAAAGTCAGGCTGGAGGCATAGCTCAAGTAGTAGAGCACTAGCCAAACACCCCCAAAAAAAGTTACTGTAATTTTTTTCTCTTTCCTTCTCCATAAGAATTCTTTAAAACCAGTCAATTTATTTAAGAAGTTTGCAGAGAAAAAAAATACCAAACACAAGCATAACCCTGAAGAAACTACAAATTTATTAGCCTAATTTGTTGCAAAGTACATCAACAACAATCACACTATGTCATATCCTGAGTAACAGTGAAATTAATTAAACTAGAGCTGAAAACCTGGGTAAGACATGCAGGTTCCTATTTCAATGTTTATGCTACGAAGTCCCACTATGTAGCAAAGACCCTAAATGCAGCTACACACATCTTTTTAAGGTCTGAATATGAAATGCCCCCCCCCCCAGGCTCATGTGTTAACAGCTAGGTCTCGGTTATGTTTCGTCTCTGGTACTACTTTGAGAAGTGCTGGAAACTTCAGTTGATGGGTGCTAGCATGTCTTAGGGGGTGGGAGGAGGAAGGGGGCTATACCTCATCCTTTGGGGGCCCCTTCCTGATTCTGTTTCATGGCTTCCTTGAGGTGAGCAACTTTGTTCTTCATGCCCTTCAGTCATGACATTCTGCCTCACACCACCCAGAAACAACACAAGGGAAACCTCTGAAACTGTGAATCAAAATCTTCTTTCCTTTGAAATGGATTCTCCCAGGTATTTAGTATAATGATGTCGAGTCTAACACACCTCCTGGTACTGAACAGTTCAAATTCTCAGCAGCAACAAAAAATAAATTCAGACATCTGCTAGGGAAAAAGATATGCATGCCAGCAATATTTACTAAGTAACTAAGCAGCTTAGGGATGTTATATGGGTTCAATAAAAAAGTTATTATAATTACTATTACTACAATGAGCCCACCTTATTTTCCAATAGAATTCTCTATATACCATATTGGAGGTCCTCTAATATGACTTACATAAACTCAATTGACTTATCAGAAAAGAGCCCATTAAAATAATAAAACATTCAGAATATGAACATAAATACCTTAGATAATTGCACCTTAATATAAAATATAAGCACATATTAACTTGTCAACTTTCTGATGCATAGGCAACATGTAAACTCATCAGTCTTGCATAGAATATACAACCTATTCTCTAAAATATTTGGCTTCTGTCTTTTTTTTTTGCCTGTCCCGGCGCTTGAACTCAGGGCCTGGGCACTGTCTCTGAGCTTCTTTTGCTCAAGGCTAGTGCTCTACCACTTGAGCCACAGCTCCACTTCCAGCTTTTTCTCTGTGTGTGGTACTTAGGAATTGAACCCAGGGCTTCATGCATGCCAGGCAAGCACTCTACCACTAAGCCACCTTTCCAGCCGAGCTTCTGTCTTTTTTAAAAGAAAAAAAAAAAAAACTTTGTTTACCAAACACTGACCACTTAGTGCAAGCCAAGCAGGACTCTGGCTACTACTCTTCGTTTTATCAGGACTCTGCTGGGTTTGGAGGGATTTATAACCAACCCAGGTAAGAGATGATGAGGCCAGGTCACTGGTGTGGAGGCTGTCCTTCAAATTGAGAGATGCTTAGCAGCATCACTGTTCGCTTCTTATGCACTAGATGCCAATAGCTCACCCCCATCAGCTGTGTCAACCAGTAGGTCTCTAGACACTACCAAATGTCCCCAGAATACAAATGACCCCTGGTCAAAAATCACTGTTGCAGAAAAATTAAAAAACAGTCCTATTTTAATTTCAAACTGAAAACTATAAGTTACTGAGATTAAAAGTATAACTTCAGTTAGATGAAATGAAAAGAGATTCTGGCATTTGTGTAAAATCATTCTATTCAAAATGGTAGAAAACATTTTCTTTCTTACTTCTATTTCCCAAGGGCCCGATGCATAGTGCTGAATAATTTGAACTAAATTACAGACATCTTAAAAATCTGTCTCAGAGAAAAGAATCTATTAACAACACAACTTCACACTAAAGAGAAAAAGATTTAATCGTTCCTTTTTTGGCCAAACTGGGATTTCAGCACAGTATTTCACACTTGGTGGCCAGGTACTCTACCACAAGTCACACCCTTAGCCCTTTTACTCTTGTTAGTTTTGAGACAGGGTGTCATAGGCATATTTTATCATTATGCCTTTTTTTTTTTTTTTTGTCAGTCCTGAGGCTTGAACTCAGGACCTGGGCACTGTCCTGAGCTTTTTCAGTCAAGACTAGTACTCTACCACTTTGAGCCACAGCTCTACTACTGTAGTCGCATAGACTTTCCTGCCCAGGCTGGTTTTGAACCATAATCCTCAGATCTCACCCTCCTCTGGAGTAGCTAGAATTACAGGTTTGAGTCACTAGCACCCAGCTTGAATTGAAAACATAACAACTCAACATCCACTGGCAAAACATCATATATTCTAAACTAGACCAAAATCATAGTTTTTAAAACTTTGGAAAAGAAGGGAAAACTGCATTCATGGGCTTTTTTTTTCCCTTCTTGATTTTAAGATTCTTACCCAAAACCCCTGCTTCTAAGAACTTCACTGCTAATACAACCTTAAAAGCTACTCTTTACTCAAAAAAAATTGAAAGAAAAAAATCCTTAAAAATAGTTGAAGAAAATAAATCATTTGGAGAACATTACCATCTATTCTTCCAATGCCTCCTACCTCATCTGACCTGAAATGTTTTTTCTGGATGTTTTGTAAATAATGCTAAAAGCAAACACGTTTTCTGTTATTCTCTAGAACTTATCAACCCATTGAGTCACTTGAGAATCTTTTTTATAGCTATCTTCCTGAGTTTGCTTTTTGTTTGGGGCTATGTTTTTTAAGGGACAGAGCAGGAAATGAAAGGGAAAAAAAAGATCCACACAGTCCTGCCTCCCTCCCATCTTTCCCCTCCCCCTCAAGCCACCCCAAATGACTGTGAGAACTTCCTGCAGTGAGAACACTATGAATAGGGCCTGGCATGCAGACAGGAAAGATAGTGCAAAACTAGGACCGCTCTGAATAAAGCTTCTGTGCAGCCACGAAATTAAGGGGATTCAGGAGCCGCACAAAAGGCCTGGCTATTTAATGGATTCAGTCTTTTATTTTACAGTATAATTAGGCAGCATACAAATGAAAGCCTTTTCCAAGGAGCTGGACTGGACTAACAAGGCCAGATGAGTCTTCTCTCATGTTAGCCATCTTCCCCTTGAGTTGATGTTGTTCTTACTCTTAGGCAAACATTGGCCAGATTTAATAATTTAATCTACCCTTTTAAGAAATATAAATTATCTCCTACCTAGAGGTCAAATGCTGGAGCACCTTCCAAGTTTTCCACACTATTTTGGATGGTGTTCAAACAGGGCAACACTACCTCCCTTCCACCCACAAACACTCTCTATGCTTCACATTTTTTGAAGTAATAATACTAAAAACTGTGGAAAGTGAACTATGCAACTTGTGGACAGGGACAGAAGGGGGAAACTGAAATAAAGAAAGCCCAAAAAGAATGCATTCATTACCTGACTTATGAAATGGTAACCCCTCTCTACAATACCATAATTATAACAATAAAATTATATCTTAAAAAATGTTACTGATCAGCTGTACAATGGACTTATGAATAAGAAAAGCTAGCATGCCTCTGAGATGTGCAGCTGATTCAAGAGACTCACTCTAGATCAATGACATCTGAGCTGCATGCAGTTCTTAAAAGCAGTGTCCACACTTTTTGTTTTGATACAACTCTCTTATCAGGTACCTGAGGACTCAAGGAATCAAGGAATCAAGCAACAGCTAAAGTAAACCCTGAAGCAAAGTAACCAGACAAACTTCTCCTTGACTCCAATATGCTTTAACTTTAATTTTCTTTCTTTTCGTCTTCAAACAATTCTGTTTTCTTTTTCCTTCAAAAAGGGGTGATTTGATACCTAAAACTTAAAGGGGGTCTGATTTTATAAGATACAGAAAAAACACAATTATTAAAGTAATAATATATCAATTACAGAATAAAAGCTGAAATCCTAGTAACTTGTAAAAGTCACCTTACATTAAACTTGTAAAATGAAGTTTTCCCAGAATATCAGCAATTCACACAAGAAAAATAAAAGCAATAAATACAAAAGACAAAAATTCAACAGAAAGAAATCAGAACAAGTTGGATCTAGGTTAAACATTAAAAAAAAAAAAAAAAAGTAAAGCCAGGTACCACCAAGCAGCTTACCTCTATAATCCTAGCTACTCAAGAGGCTGAGATCTAGGGATTGTGGTTCAAAGCCAGCAGTGGCAGCAAAGTTTGTGAGACTCTTATCTCCAATTAAGCAGCAAAAAGCCGTAAGTGGAGCTGTGTGGCTCAAGTGACAGAAATGTAGCCTTAGGCAAAAAAGCTCAGAGATAGAGCCCAGGCCCTGAACTCAAGCTCCAGGACTGATGTGCACGCACGCACGCGCGCGCGCACACACACACACACAAAACAACATAACTAACTGTAAAAACATCAATGCCAGGTTTTCAAGGCTACAAAGGAGTTTTCCTTTTCCATTGTATATACAAAATAGAATGGCTATATTAATAACTCCAAAACAATACTAGGAGACTCAAATAGGAAGATCACGGTTCAGGCCCAGGAGGCATAAAGCAAGACCCAAATTGGAAAGTGCTTAGGCTTGAGTTCAAGCCCCAGTATCAACATGCACACAAAATGGACTGGCAGAGTAGCTCAGGTATTAGAGCACTTCCTAGCAAGTATGAATTTCTTAAAATCTCAGTACTAAAAAAGAAAAATTACTTGAACTTCTCTTCCAGCTATCTCACTCTACTACTTAAACATACAAATTCATTCATATGGCATGCATTTTTTTTCTTCCTCTAAGGGGCCCTGAAAGAAAATTAGTAGTCAGCTATCTAGAATTACTACCTCTGACCCAGCCTGCCTGTCAAATAAATAGTTCATTTGAAACTAGTTCAATATTTCTGCTTCAAATCCTTAAATCATAATTTTCTTCCAAATTGTAAAAATTCTTATCATAGATTCAGAAAGAAAAAACATTAGCTAACATAAGCAAATGTTTTTGAAAATAAGATCACAAATGGAAAACTGTCAATTAAAATTTTTCCTTTAATCAAAGATCTCTCATAAATTTGTCTAGTAGTTATCACTTCAATCTTCAAATGCTTTGGAGGGAAAAAAGAACATTTTATTGAGTGGTGATATTATTAAAAATCTTCTACTGTAAATGACCCATTTCTTTCAAATTTGCAGCCCTTCTTAGCAATACAACTCATACTACATTATCTCAACCTACCTGAAAACGAAAAAGGGAAAAAAAAAAAAAAAAGAAAACAAAAGAATGAGCATTCACCACTTTAATGGTGGTTGTCACTGTGTATCAGCACCAAGGTCTGAACTCAGGGCCTTGGTCTTGCTCAGCTTTCACTTGCTAACCTGGTAATCTACCTTGCTAAGCTGGTCATCTATTTCTTCATCCATACCTCCAACCAGCTTTTTGTTGATTGTATTTTTGGAGATGGAGCCTCATGAGTTTTTCTGCCTAGGCTGGCTCCAAATCACTAGCCTCTGAATCTTAGCCTCCTGAGCAGCTAGGATTATAGGGATGAACTTCTCAATTAATGTTGAGCCACCAGTCCCCAGTTCCAATTTTAATGTTTAGATATGCATTCAGATAACACAAATAAGATTACTCAAACCCAAAATAAAATAGCATTTTCCAATGATATTCAAATGCCACATTTAAAAACATAATGTGGGGGCTGGGGGTTTAGCCCAGCAGAAGGGCGCCCGCCTGGCGTGCCCAAGGCCCTGGGTTCGGTTCTCAGCCCTAGTTTAAAAAAAAAATAAAATAAAATAAAAAAAATAAAAACATAATGTGTGCAGATATAATGATGAAATCCTTCCCTATATAACTAATATAAACTAAAAAATACATAAATTTTAAAAATATTAAACTAAATTAGTAAAACAAAAACATGATTAAGCCATGCTCCGTATTACTTGCTATGCCAGTTCCAGACCAAGCTTTGAGACTAGCAAAACCTGAATCAATCAATAAACGAATCAATATAAAATTACAGCATACCCATTTCCTAAACTATGATCAAGTCTGTGAGCTGTCTATGCCCATAGTTCTTCCTTGTTCACACTTGCAGTGAGTCCTGGTTAACATTGGACATAATTCAAATGAAGGAATGGAGGAATTCAAACTCACCCCCTTATCACTCTATTGCCCTTACCCTGTTCTTAAAATAATTTCACAAGCATATATATCTTAATCAGAATAATCCTCTCTATTGCTCTTTCCCTATCCCCTCCCCTCAACTCTCTACTATTAAACAGTTTTCAGTGAGATTTTTATGCCATCTTTGTAAACAAAATATATTTCAATATTATTCACCCTAATCATTTTTCTCCTCTCCCCTTCTCACACAGTGCCTTATATTTGTATGTGTACGTGTGTGTGCGTGTGTGCGTGCGTGCGTGCGTGTGTGTGTGTGTGTGTGTGTGTATGTGTGTGTGTGTGTGTGTGTCTTTAAAGTCTAGGTTCCAGGAGTAGGCAAGAGGTGACAGTGTCCAAAAAGAAATGTACTCTTTACCTGACTTATGTAATTGTAACCCCTCTGCATATCACCTTTAATAATAAAAAGAGTGAGAAAGAAAAAAGTCTAGGTTCTACAAATGAAAAAAATCATGCAATATTTGACTTTTTGTACAAAAACTATTGCTAATATTATACAGCATTATACTGATGACACACTATGATTACAATGCAAATGGAAGAAGTAGGTGTACTAACTGTTGAATTTTAAACATGGACATGCATTACATGTTTTTTTTTCCCCTATGATTTAGCTGGTAGTTGGTTTATTGCTTCCTCTCTTCATTCACTCATTCATTTGAGTATCTATCTGCCAAGTACTCTGTTAAAAACTAAAAATACAAACACCAATTTCCACAGTCCAAATGGAGAGGACTGTTAGAATAAATCATACAATGGATTGGGTATGTCTTTTGACAGATGTATAAAGCACAAGAGGAACACCAGCTGGCATTCTGACTACTATCTGAATAAAAAGCAATTCTTACAGAGTAAAAACCACATCTTAGAGGGGAAAAAAAATTTTAAGGGAAAAGTACCATGCACAAATTTTAAAATAAACCACACAATAAAATAAGTTCATGTGTTTTAGGCTATAGTTTCTAAACCCACCAGCATATTGGAACCAGGCAAGATAATCACATGAGTATTAGATGGGGTATGAAGGGCAAGTACCTCTGAAGACAGCTGCCATCCCTGACTGGCTACACCTGCAATTGCCAGACCTTTTGAGATTTAAAAATGATGGATGCTAGCTTTGATTCTTACAGAAGTTAAACGCATGGAAATTAATTTTAAAATATTCAGACTGTTCACCAAATAAAACAGCTCTGTGGCCATGTGTGGCCTCTGCATACCATTTTTGGCCTCTGCCCTAACTCCACCAAAAGAATAACAATGTAACTCTCTTTATCATGTTTCTAAAAGGTATGCTTAATTCAAAATGTACAGAAGGACCAAGTGTAGTAGTACATGCCTGTGACTGCAGCTGCCTGGGAGACAGAGATTAGGAGTATCCATAGTTTTGGTCCAGTTCTAGGCCAGCCCAGGCAAAGAGTTAGCAAGACCCCCATCTCAACAAACAAGCCTTTCTGTTAGTATGCACCTAAAATACCAGCTACTGAGACAGATGTGAGAAGATCAGGGTCTGAGGTTAGCCCTAGGCAAAAATGTGATACTCTTATCTGAAAAATAAAGCAAGAAAAGGGCTGGCGGTGTGGCTCAGGTGGTAAAGTGCTGCCAAGTGAGCACAAGACCCTGAGTTCAAATACAAAATAAAGACACCGAAGTATATACTCAAACTCTCAGTGTAATTTTGTTAAATATCTCCTCGGAAATATAGTCCCAAACAAACCCAACAACTTGATTTCTTCAACTAGTAAAGTAACCACAATGAAAGAGGGCAAGGGGGAGAGGAAGATGAAAAAAGAATAGAAAAGAGAAGGGAAATCCAAAATTAAACAACTCAAAAGATACAGAAATTAATCAAATCACAAGATATGAATCACACTTGGTTCATAACTCAAACTAAACTAGGTATTTGTTGAAAAATAGTAACTAGGTTTAATTTTTAACAAAATAGTTAACGACTTGTAGATACTTCAGTTTAAAGGTCCTGATGAACAAAATGATATAAGATCTTAGAATTACTTCAAAATCTAGTCAGAAGCCATTCACAGGTGGCTCATGCCTATAATTTAGCTACTCAGGAGGCTGAGATCTGAGGATCTTGGTTCAAAGCCATATCACATGGGAATGTTTTAAGATTTTTATCTCTAGTAATAAACTACCAAAAAAGCCAGAAATGTGGCTCAAGCAGTAGAGTGTTAGTCTTGAGTACAAAAGCTCAGAGACAACGTGCAGCCCCTGAGTTCAAGCCCCAGGAAAAGCACCAAAAAAAATCTACTTTGTAAATTTTCCATAACAAAAATTTTTTAATGCTTTGCCTCTTTCCTGATAACCATCACTTGATCTCTTCAAAAGTAGGGAGGGGAATGATTCAAAGGATTAAGAGAAACCAAGAAAGGAGAAAAGAACAGAGTAATGACTTCAATAATAACTATGAAGATGCATGTGTTTCTAACGCATTTATAAGATTATCTCTTTGTTGCTTTGTATATCCCTCCCCCACAGTATAACCCCTGCTTTAAGGATACAGGTGGACCTGTTGCAACAATGAGAAGTACAAGTTGTCATGTCCAAAACTAGCTTTACAACGTCGGTGCGGGGGGGGGGGGGGGGGGAGAAGGATTGGGATTGGGGGGGAGGGGGGAGGCTGGGAAGGGATGTGAAGGGTAAACAAAGGAGGAGGCTGCAATGCTTGCTAAGAAATGTACGCATTATCCTGCCCACGTAATTGTAACTCCTCTGTACAGTATGTTCACAAATAAAATTAAATTAAATTAAAAAAATAACTATGAAGAAACTAATTAAGCTACTTCTTAATATAAAAAATAACTGTGCATAAATGACCCTAGGATCTCTCTTGTTTATGGGTAAAAAGTATTAAAAAAAATCCTAAACAGGTATAATTTCATTTAATATCTCCCTAAAAGGACATAAAAAGTTTAATGTTGTATTGCAACTTCGTTAAAATGAGAGTTGGCTGCTGAAGTGCCAAAAGAATACATTAAATTGGAGATTTTTAATTTCTTTAAGTCAAACAGACATGATGTCCAACACAGCATTATTTACCTGGGGTGAGTTGGGGAAGCCAGAGTTCCCTACAGGGGATGTTTATATACTCTTCATTAAGAGGTACTAAGTGTTTCTGAGAAAGGAAAAATGAGTGTGTAGGAAGGGGACAAAAGGCAGAGCTTCTGTAAAAGTGAATGTAAAGCCAGTAAAAGGGCAACATATACCTTTATTTTTCAGAGCATGGGCTTTGTAAATTGCAGGCATCCCTAAGCATCTCAAGTCAGTGTAGCTGGGCAAGGAGTTAGGTGACTAGGAAAAGCTAGAAAGATGGAGTAAGCCATATGTATATAATGAAGGAAGAAGAGTTGGCTACTGTCAGCATGTATTGGGTTCAGCAAATTAAGCAATGAAAAAGTTGTCGAATCCTCCTTCTATCCCTACTATTGACCAGTCACAGCACTTGAAAATAGAATAGATTACTATTTCTTTCTTTTTTTTTTTTTTTTTGGGGGGGGGGAAGGGTCGGTCATGAGGCTTGAACTCAGAGCCTAGTCACTCTCCCTGAGATTATTCTTAAAACCAATTCCAAAACACCAGTTGTAGTTTCTCTGCTACAGAGAATGTATATCTACATATTTTGCATTAATTTAAAGGAGAAAGGTAGAGGACCCAAGGTGAACAACAAACACACTCTGTAGGCAGAAGATGGCCCCAGATTACTCACCCAGGGCTTTAGGATTCCCTGCTACCTTCAATCTGGCTGTGCTCACACTCCCCAAAATCTTTAACTTGCTGGGCTCTCTGCCTCAAGGGCTCCACCCATACTACTCCTCCATGTGAAACATTCTTCCAGGTAACCTATACCCCAAGCACTATTCAAGGTTGTGTAACCTTAGCTTATACAACAAGGATTCATTGCATACTATTTGGTATGTTTCCCTAGAGGCACACATCACAATTATAATTGACTATGTAAGTATTTGGTAAATTTTCTCCTTAAGTTTCTTCATGTGAGTCAGGACAGCAGAGGCATGGGTATTTGATTAAAGGTAGAGTAGAGTAGGCACACACAGTGTGCTTCATTGTACTTACTCTGCTCTATTTGATGACCCTCTGTGTCCTTGTGTAATTTGGTTTAATCTTCTGAAAAGGCAGAAGATCTGGATGACTCATCTTTTTCCTCAACCTTCAAAGCACCTGATACCACCTTGGGAGGCAAGCACTCTACTATTTGAACTAAGTAGATTAAGTAGCCAAAAAAAAAAAAAAAATTACTTCTGTTAACCACTGATCAGTGACTTTTGAACACAAACGAAACCTTGTGCCAGCAATTGCTAGCCTGGTAAATATACAAAGTTCCTGAATAAATAAACAAGAACAACAAAACTCTACATTCACTCCATCAGACTAAATCAGTATTCCAGGCCCTGTGGTGAAATCAACAACAGACCATTTTTTCCCTACTTTCTGTTTGACAATTCATAAGGTTTTGATACAAAGAATTAGCAAGAATAATTCTTGAAGAGTTTCTATTCTAGTCCTAAACATCTTTGTTAAAATTTTATAGAAACCAATCAATAGCCAAATGATCCAAGCACTTTAGTAAATGCCTGGAGAATTACATTCTTAAAACCAACCAAATATCGGCATTTATCCCAGTACTAAGCATAAAATACAAATTCACCAGAAGACAGCAGAGAAGGGATGACACTGTCCAAAAAGAAATGTACTCAGTACCTGACTTATGTAACTGTAATACTTCTGTACATCACCCTTATAATCAAAAAAAATTTAAGAATACACAAAAAACACAAATTTGATGCTTACTAAAATTAACCAGAAGAAAAATAATAGGATTATCATGGTTTTAATAGTATTTATCATATACAAAACAATAACTGTTCTCTATGCCTTGTGATTTATATCTATCTAAATTTACATTTTACCATGACTTTCTGCACACTTTATTAAGAGATTTAAACGTTGCATCGTTTTGATAATCTAGCATTGGAGGGGAAAAATTATCAAAACTATTTTAGCAGTAATCCAAAAGTGATTTTACAAACAGAAAGGAATCTATACTATTAACAGAAGGCACAATCCTGGTTTTGTCACCTACTATAAATGTGACTTCCCTGAAGGCTTTTCTGACCATTCTGTACCCCTATCAACTTCTCTCCCACCACATAACCTCAAAGATTAAGAGGAAAGAACCACAAACTGTGCTATCAAAACAAACCTGTCCGATGCAAGCATTGCCAAACCTATAAAAACACATCTGGTAATCAGTTCCTTCACCTCTAATTTATTCAGTGTAATAAAGTATTTCGAACAGCCCAAGAAAGGACAAATTACTCAGCACAGATTGAAATCAAGAGTTAAGAATTTTCAATAGTTGTGTATTCACTATGATTACATGGTTAATTCATTCAAGAAAAAACATATTAAAATACACAGAGACCCCACTTTTCCTTACCTGCTAGATCACTAACAAAATTGAATGAAGCCAATTAAGGCCTAACCCTCAGAACTCTTAAAAAGAAACCATCTTTATCTTTACTTACCTTTCTTAATAGCCTCAATGAAATAGCTGGCCCTCTTCTCATCCAACGCTAACTCCAAAGATGCTCACCATTGCACCCCATTTCTTCCAGGACCTTCCCCTGTTTATGTTTCTTCTCCATTCACTTACCCTTCATTCTTAGCCTATTTCTAGCTCTTTCTTGCCCCTCAAAACAGAAACAATGTTCCAATTTCTTCCTTCCAGATTCCTTTTTTTCTTCCACAGAGGTATACCTTTCACCTAATCAAGGACATAAACTGGAGAATACAATTTGATAGTTTTTAATCCCAGAAAAAACAAGTCACATATCAATACAGAGATATTTCCAGGAATATTCACATGAATATTTCTGTAAAATGTAACCACAATCATTATCTATAATTAAAAATTAGTTTTGCTGTCAATTGACCTTCATATCAGAGTGCATCTCTTTTGTTCTGAATTATTTTAGTCAAAATAATTCATTACCACTTTTTAAATAAAAGTATTAAAAGTATTCTATAGACGTGCTTCCCCTAGCACTCTTTCAATTTCATTCCCACTCTCAATTTCATTCAATCCAAACACTTCAACTACTACCTGAATATAGACCTTGAGCTCTTCAGATATACCTTCACGGCCTTCCAGAACCCCAAATTTAACACATCCAAATTCTAACTCATCATCTCTCCCCTATATCCAAAAAAATTCTTAAGAGTTAACCAGAAATTAGAAATCACCAACTCATCCTGGCATACAAAGCCTTGTCAGTTTTGTTTACACTATATCTAGTTCTCACCTTGGAAGACACACTAGAATTAGCTCAGGAATGAATACAAAATCCTAAACTCTTACTCCCCCAGACACACACATATGTAATCATTCACTAAAACCCAACAACTCTATACTCTAAACAATTCTCTAAAGTACAAGGTTTTTCACTTTTCCTGACTCATATAGGCCCCTTCTGATTAGCTAGGTAAACCTTTCTCTTCTGCCACCAATGTCCTTTCCCATCTACTCTGGTCTGCTCTTTCCACGCTTCAAAATTATCTCCCCCTCTCTCTCCCCCTACTATCACAGAAGTGATATTTCCCTATTTAGTATAACAAGAACACTGAATAAACCTCAAGAGTGGTACACTATATGTACTGCAATTCTTTCACTCCTAGTGCTAAACTCCTTGAGGCAAGGGCAGCATACTATCATTTCCTTGGGTCTCTAGCCTTGTGTGAAAGTATTCACACAAAGAACTGCAATGAATCTTTATTATGTCAGCCTCCAAGTCCCTAGGAACTTCGTCTCCAATCCATTCTCCAGCCAGCTGCCAGTTAACATCCCAGAATACAAATTTAATCATGTCCCCACTTTATTGCTTATGAAGTCATTCATTACACAGCATGAAACTTTTCATCATGTGGCCCAAACCACCCTTTTAGTTTCATCTCTTACCACTTTTAATTTCACTGCCTAATACTTCACCACCCCAAATAACTTGCCATTCCTCATCCACATCATACCCCTACCTTTAGTATCTCACATGCTCATTCCTGCAGTGCCAGTTGCCAATTCACACAGGGAATCCTTCCCAGGAAGAATTTCCAGAGCATCACAGCCAGGGAGTTGGTCTGTCAGCTTTCTGTATTTCCTTGACATTAAACACCTCTATTAAGGCATTTTGAAGTTCGTTATAATCGTTTCCATAAATCCCAACCCCCACTAGATAGTAAAACATCAGCAAACAAAAGTAATACCTCCTGAAGCTTCAGAAATTTCCTATAAACACTCTGCAGAACTCTTTCCTGGTATCCCTTTAGCTATAATCAAGACTAGCACTCATTTTATATATGAAAAAAAAAAAACCCACAAAGCTCTTATAAGAAAATGAGGTAAATAGTTCCTTCCCAAGAGATACCACACATATGGTAAGTGTAGAAAAGCAGTAAAGCTCCACTGAGATTTGGAAGCTGGGTGGTGAGCCAGGTCTATTTACCAGCTAACTGACAGCTGCAGTCAGTTTAGCATGCATTCATATTTCAAACTTATGCTTCAAGAAAATCAGTACTCTAATATTCAATTAGTAAATACCAAGGAAACACACCTTCATCTATTATCACCAACCCCTAACTCCAGTGCCTGTGCCTCAAGGTTGCTGAGTTAATTAGTGGTATTTCTGTGTATTCTGTTGTTTCATGCTTTCACAAATTGATCCACAATTCTCCCATCAGCCAAACCACAAACATAATCATCTTTGAGTTTCTACCACCAAAACTGCCAGTCTGGCTACTACTCTTTAATTTAACTATTCTAATTTAACCAGTACTACCACTTCTCAAACAAAGATGTAGATGAAATGCCTAGAAGCTTTTAAAATGGTAATATTTCATATAATTCAGGTGAAGCCTGAGAGTTTGTATTACTAATAGGTCCCGAGGAGATAATAATAAAGCTAGTCCAAAGCTAACCTTTCAAGGAGCAAGATTTCCATGCCAATTAAGAAACTAGACAGGATGTCCTCCAGTCCCATTCAGGACTACACTGTGTGGGGATATGAAGTTGTCACCCATTTTACACCAGGAAAACCTTACTAAGCTAAACGTGAGCAGGTGTTGTTATACTTCAACTACTGTATTCAACAAGTTCTCTCTAAGTCATTACAGACAACCCTAGTCTTACAAGTATTTGGGGGAAAAAAAATACTATGTTGATGGATGCCATAATGAATTGACTAAAGTGTCTAAAAAGATGGTCGAAAACTGTATATTGACAGGTAATTGGCCTGATTGCTGATTAGTTTAAGTCATTTGAATTAGAAGCCTGACTAGGGAGGTGAAATTTTTTATGGCATTGTCATAATTTTAAGACTAATATAAAGAGCAAAGTGAAGCACTTCTTTCCAGGATTGTGAGCTATACTACATGAGACAATATTTCCTATAGTCATTTGCAAACTACCTAAGAAATCATGACAGCTCATTAGTAAAGATGTATAATACAGAATTTATAGACATAGAAAAAAGAGCTGAAAAGTTAGCTTTCCTTATGTGTGTTTGTTTTGTGTTTTGTTGTTTTTTGGTTTTGTTTTTGTTTGTTTGTTTGTTTTGGGGAGGGTTACCGGTCCTGGGGCTTCAACTTAGCGCCTGAATGCTACCCCTGAGCTTCTTTTGCTCAAGGCTATTACTTTACCACTTGAGCCGCAGTGCCACTTCTGGCTTTTTCTGAATAGTTTATTAGAGGTAAGAGTCTCACAGACTTGCCTGCCCAGGATGGCTTTGAATCCCGATCTTCAGATCTCAGCCTCTTAAGTAGTTGGGATTACAGGTATGAGCCACTGGCACCTGGCATTTATGTTTCTTACTAATTAACATTAGTTTTTCAAAATCGATTCCTCTGAGAAGATCAGATGGCAGATTTTCAGGACTTTAAAAAAAAAAAACTTCCGGGCTGGGAGGGTGGCTCAGTGGTAGAGCGCTCACCTTACATACTTAAGGCTCTGGGTCCAATTCCTCAGCACCACATAAGCAGGGAAAAAAAAGCTGAAAGTGGTGCTATGGTTCAAGTGATAGAGTGCTAGCCTTGAGCTGAAGAGCTGAGGGACAGCGCCCAGGCCCAGAGGTCAGGCCCCATGACCGGACCCAAAAGGAAAAAAAAAAAACTTCCAAATTATGACCAATTAACTATCCTTCATATTTTATATTAATGTGGTCTACAAATGACACTGAAGTATGTGCCTTCAGAAGCTGTACACAGAATTTGTCATAAGTTTCATTTGCCCATAGAAACACAAAATCTCATGAACCTTAAAAAAGAGAATAGCTTCCAGAATACCACAGGCACACTGACAGGCCTCAGTGCACCTCACGTAGGCACATCTGCTTAACCCAAAACCTAGATAATCACTAACTGTGATACCAACTGAAGCCCAAAATCATTCAAGTGCATTTTTAAGTCTATTTTTTATCTAAATTTTAAATTTATTGTCAAGGTGATATACATAGGAGTTACAGTTACATAAGTAAGGTAGTGAGTACATTTCTTGTTAAACTTAAAAAAAAAAAATTGTGCCAGGTAGTCTGTAAGTTACTAATGAAATTTCAAGACCCATTTTGGAATAAACAAATGTGTTAGTGGAAAAAAAAAAAAGTCCAGGTGTCTAGGGAAGTACTTTGTGAAATTTAAAGATTATAGTAGAATGAATAACCCAAACTTCGTCTGACTGGACTTTGAGCTAAAAATATATGGCTGTTCCTAAAATAACTCAAGATCCTAGAATAAGGCAACAATCTATACTACTCAGGTCTTCAAGGGCTCAAGCTTTCTGGCAATGTTCAAGATGAAGTGAGAAGACTTCTCTGCTTTTCTGCCATTACAGTAATCTATGAATTACATATTTCATTAGGTTACTTTTCACCTTTTTATATAAATATTTGCTTACAGTTTTCCAAATCTACAAGTATTTCAAGGCGTCACAGACACTTCATATTAATTACTTTTGAATCAAAAGCACCTTTAACATATTAGATACTCATAGTAATTGCTGACTGGATAAATGAGTATTATCTTCTGCATAACTAAGCATCAGAGCCCCATAACACTATATCCCACCTTCCTTAATGAGCCCTAATCAACAGTACCATCTGTGGCAATTTACTATTGCTAAAAATAAAACCACATTGTATAACACCTCAGTTTACAGAGCACTTCCACGTATATCATCAAATTTGAACCTCATGAAGTTCCTTCACAGACTTTTTTTTTTAAATCACCATGTTCTCCTTCTCTAACTGATGAGGCTGAGGGAGGTTTCATGTAAGTTAAGAAGCCCTCATACCATCAGCCACCGGGCTGCAGTTTCTCCCAAAGTGCACTTTCCAGCCTAGAAGTGACAGCATATACCCCAAAGCAGGTAGAGATTGACTTGGAACCCTAACAATACTTGTCCCCAGAACTTCAGTTACCACATTTGATCTTCTCAACAACCTTGTTGTTTATATCAGTGTGAAGGAAGGATGAACTTGAGCTCTTGGCTCAGGGGTAAAGCTGGAACTCAAGTCTAGAATCTTAACTAGTTCAAAGTCTGTGTTTCCCAAATGCTGATGTGCCCAAGTTCACAAAAGAAGAACACTGTTTATTTAATATGAAGCAAGGCAATGGGGGTGGAGGGACCAGAGAACCAGTTAGCTCTGGCATCAGATATCCTAGACACCTTTCTCACTATGCAAAATCCAGACAAGTTACCAAACCACTCTATAATTCAGTTTGTCTTTTTGCAATACTGGAGAATAACTATCTCACATAGTGCAACAATAAATCATAACTGATCATGAAATATCTTTAAACAAATAAAGCTGGGCACTGGTGGCTCAGGCCTGTAATCCTAGCTACTCAGGAGACTGAGACATGAGGATGGTGATTTGATACCAGCCCAGGCAGAAAAGTCTGTGAGACTCTTATCTACAATAAACTACTCAGGAAGAGGCGGTGTGGCTCAAATGGTAGAATGCTAGCCTTAAGCAAATGAAGTTCAGGGACAATGCCCAGGTCCTGAGTTCAAGCCCCAGAACCAGCCCAAAAACTAAAATAATACTCAACTTTTCATGTATATATGGATGAGAATTGTTAACCTATTCTTAATTTCTCCTCCCAATCAATTTTGTAAAATATAGTGATTTCTTTTTCTAGCATTTCTACTCTTCCAGAAATGTCAATTTCAAAGAACTGGATAAGCCAACCCTGATTTACTAGTATTACACCTCTTTTTAGTCACCTGTTACAAGTCCTACCATAAATCCCCCAAAGAGTAATATCACTAATGAAAATGAATTTGCCTCATGCAACTGAATATCCAACTGCTCCATTACAATTTCTCTTACAGTTTGCTACTTTGAGATGCAACCTTCCCAAAGCACTGATTAGAATGAACAAAATTAGAAAAACTTTGCAATAGAAAAACCACTAAATGTACAAAACACTCACTTCCTGAACTTCTGAGCAATAAATAAAAAGAGCATTCAAAGACATTGAGCATACATGTTCAGTGGAAAGAACATTAATGTCCTGAGTGTGAGCCCTAATTTTGAAACAGATCAGCATCAATGGACCTGGACCACACACTTAAATTCTATGGTTTATCTTCCTTGTCTATAAAAATACAGATGTTGCTGGCCACTGGTGGCTCACACCTATAATACACAAGTAGCTGAGATCTGAGGATCAAGGTACAAAGACATCTGAAGCAAGAAAGTCTGAGACTCTTATCTCAATTAACTACCAAAAAGCCAAAAACTGAGCTCTGGCTCAAGTGGTAGCACTTGCTTTGACAACAAGATAAAAAAAATCCAGAGATGCAAAACTAAATTCTGCGGGATCTTAAATTCTATAATCTAATCAAAAGAATAAAAAACCTTCATTTTCTCTTAGTGCTTTTTCTTCCACTGATTCTAGGTGCCAGCAGATAAGACACATGGCTCCCAATGAACTAAAACTAATTAACTAGCAAGTTTCATCCATATGGATCCCACTAAAGAAATTCTTATAGTAAGCTACTAAACTGGATTATGAAGATAACTTATTTTATAAATCAAGTTAAGAAAAATAATTTTACTTTTAACTTTAAAAGTATATTTCTTTAAATCCATTTCTAACATGCTGAATTCTACTGTAGGACTGACCAAGAGAAGGTAAAGCAAAAGCAAATATTCTTCATTCTTTTCAGCTCCAATCTCAAGCAAAAAGGAAGTCTGATTTCAAATCTCAGTCTTTCTCTTACACACACACACACACACACACACACACACACACACACACACACACTTTCCTTCTTCAAAAGAAAGCAGGGATTTTGACAACTTCCACTCCATTATTTTACAGATGAGGAAATACAACTCAAGAGAAGTGAAAATGAACTCCCCAGCTAGATGTGGTAGTACACACCTGCAATCTCACCACTTGTAACAGAGGCAAGTAGATCTCAAGATCTCAAGTACCATGCGGTACACAGCACTTGTCTCAAAACACAGGGTTAGGGATACAGGTCAGTCACACAATGCTTTGTGTCTCAAAACACAGGGTTAGGGATACAGGTCAGTCACACAATGCTTGCTAGCATTCGCAAGACTCTGAACTCAATTCCTAACACTACGCCCTACCCTCATCCCCGGCCCCATCCCAACAAAAGCACAAAATCATATCAGGTTTCACAACTCTCAGACTAATTTCTTTTTTTTTTGCGGGGGGGGGGGGGGGGGGAGGTCCGGTCGTGGGGCCTGAACGCTGTCCCTCAGCTCTTCAGCTCAAGGCTAGCGCTCTACCACTTGAGCCACAGCGCCACTTCTGGCTTTTTTCTTTTTGCTTATGTGGTGCTGAGGTATCGAACCCAGGGCCTTGGGCATGCAAGGCATGCCACTGAGCCACCTTCCCAGCCCTCAGACTCATTTCTTTAAAGTATCATTCCAAGTAAGAGGTAACTTTTTCTCAAAATTCTGTTTTTCCTAAAGTGTTAATTTCACTCAACCCAACACACAAACATACACAAACTCATAAACTACAAAACATAGCTTCAACAACTAAGGTAGGTACATGACAAGTTCTCAAAATACATTCCTTAGAAAGATATTTCTTATAATACAGCCAGGATCAAAAAACTGGTCCTACCCATAAAATTTCAATCTTTAATCCATGTTTCAAAGAGTCAGCTGAATGTAATACCTAGGTAATTGTTAAATTACAACAAAAACAACTATCCGCTGGTGGCTCTTGCCTGTAAACCCAGCTACTCAGAAGGCTGAGATCTAAGGATCTCGTTGGAAGCCAGCCCAGGCAGAAAAATTTGTGAGACTCTTATCTCAAATTAACCATCAAAGAGCTGGAAGCAGAGCTGTGGCTCAAGTGGCAGAGTGCCAGGCTTGAACAAAACAGCCAACAGAGAGCACTACATCCTGAGTGCAAGCCCCAGAACCATTAAAAAAAGTACAGATCATATACTTTTGTTTTATTTGAAATCATACATGGTACTTGAGAAAATCCCAACATCTGAACACATCTATTAACAGAGGAAGTTATGTGCAAAGATCTATTCTCCGACTGCTCAGAAGAAATAGATATCGCACATATAAAGTCTCTTCCAGCTTAAAAAGAATGAAGAAACATCTTAGAAAAAGAACTAATTCAAATTATATCAAATTTCTAAACAGATGTTTCACACATTATTAAAATGGTAAGTTATTTCAAATTTTATCCAATCTTATAATTTAATGTTTTCACATAGCTGGAAATGAGACGAATTTACTTTTAGTCAAGCTTCAATGGTGAAAGTATAAGCCAATAATTCTAGGGGTTTTTTTTAATTTCCTACTAAAGTTTTGATATTTGCCAACTCCTAAAATGTATGCACCATATAAATAAAGTATTTTGCCCAATTTTCAATAGAGCATCTTAGGTTACAAACGCAGAGATCAGTAAATGAACACCTCAAAAAGACACTTCATAATTAAATACATTTTTCAATGTATAAAAACAATCCCAACTATAAAAATATAAAGGGGAAAAATTATTTCATCATGAATGTGGCATTATAGCATCATTATGCTTTGTTTCATTTAACATATTGACAGATACATCATGGTAAAAGTCATTCCATCTATAAAATTTAAGTGTAATATTACTTCACTAATCAGTAACTGCTATTAGGATCACACAATTGAAAGTTTTTATGCTATTTGAATTCATCAAATAACCTATTATTAAGGTTTGTTTTATCCAGATCTTTGAGTTTCAACTTTTCCAAATATTCCAAATCCTACAGTTAAAGTTTCACACAAATACAAACACAGTCAGACATATAGTCTTAGGTTACAAACATCTCTTATACCTAGAGAATCCACATTTTTTTTTAAATTACATTATCTTTTAGAAAACCAAAGTTAAGTATAAAAAAGTTTTGCCCTAGGAGCAACAGTGACATTAGGCTAGATTCCAAACCTCTCATTACCAATGTTTCGCCAAATGTATGTGATTAAGGGGGTAGACTGGGTTTTAGAAGGTAGGATTTTTAAAGGGGACGGTGGGGGGGGGGGGGGGATACTTTATTTTCCCAGTCTACTTCAGGCATTTTGACAACATCTCTTTTTTTTCTTCTTCAAATTTTCAGGTGTCTTTACAGGAATAGTTTCCTACTGAGTGAGTCGGGGCTTCTCAACTTTCAAAGTACAATTAAACCCTTCTCCTGTCCAGGTAGACTGAACTATGGCATATAACAAAAATCATTAAATCTAAGATGCTTCATTTGACAGGTGACTCATTAAACTCCTCTCAAAGTCAGGAGATGTCTTAGGAAGGGAGAGGGATGTTAGCTCTAAAAAAACTTTGAGAGAGAATGCTCTCTCCAAGTTCACAAAGTTCATTCATGTGAAATAGAATATATTAATAATATGTGGCACATCTCATATCTCCTGACAAGGGAGAAATGTCCATATGTGTGTTTAGCACATCCCAGGACACCCAAACTGGATGATGGAAAGCTAAAGAATCAGGCACATGCCACCAGCTGCCTCACGAAATTTAATAAATTCAACAAATGCTATACAAATATGTCACATTTTCTACCTTGCTTAGATTTTATCCATGTCAGTGAATGTTATGTCATTAATAAATCCAATAAATATGGGGTTCTAAGAGAAAGAAAAATTAGAAATAAGTATGTGTTACAACACTAAAAAAGTAATCATCAACTCAGAATTACTAATCATTTAAGGTAGTTGATTTCAAAATTCATGTGTATGCAGGTAGGGTGTGTGTGTGTGTGTGTGTGTGTGTGTGTGTGTGTGTGTGTGTGTGTGTGTGTGTGTGTGTGTGTGTGTGTGTGTGTGTGTGTGTGTGTGTGTGTGTGTGTGTGTGTGTGTGTGTGTGTGTGTGTGTGTGTGTGTGTGTGTGTGTGTGTGTGTGTGTGTGTGTGTGTGTGTGTGTGTGTGTGTGTGTGTGTGTGTGTTTACTAGGGTTTGACCTCAGGGCCTCATACATGCTTAAACATGAACTCTACCACTAAGCTAAATTTCACACCATCTTACAGCAAAAAAAAATATACCTTTTAACTTGAAATTTCACCCAAACTCATTTATACCCATTTCCTCTCTAAAATCATTGTAATGAGTATAAATGACATCATTTTGGGAATGAAATTCAGGGAGAAGAATTTACTCTATAGCTCTGTAACATGAATTATAAAAATGGTACAAGAGCATACATAGCAATACCAATAGAGCATTAGTTATTGTGAGTGCTTTACCAAGTACAGATAATCTCACTTTCAAAATAAAAGGCAAGTAAAAATGTTAATAATGGGTATTTTCAGAATTGTGAGGGAACCAACTGTTCACAGCCCTGCTCTCCATTTTTTAGGTGAAATAGTCTTACTTCACTTCTCAATGAAGATTTGCAGTTTACAAAAGAGAATAAAGAACCATTAGGTAAACCTTGTTTCATTTCAGACCTATTGCTATTTTTGTAAGCAGAATATTTACATTACTTCAGCACTTTTTATATTATCTACTTTTTTGCCAGTCTAGCTTATGTTTTAAAGGTAGTACAATAAAAACAGAATCACTCACATTTACAAGGAATTCCACTCAGGACTACAGGATAATAGCACCTCATTACCAACAAACATAGAGTATTTTCTGAATGCTTTCAACCAAGTGAAAAAATTTTAAGTGTAAATGAAATTCAGCATCAATTCATGGAAAGTGATATGAATTGCAAAGCAGAACATCTAGCTGTCTATTTTCAGCTCTACCAAGGACTGAAAAAATGAGTCAAACCTCTCTCTGCATCCATTTCTCCATCTAAAAAGGACTGACACTGACCCCTCCCTAATAATGTTTTTGAAAGGACAAATAAGATAATTTATGTGAAAACCCTGTAAGATTTTTGAAGACAATAAAATCCAAAGTGTAACAGATGTTATCAAACCACAGTTAGAAGAAAAAGACATCTTGTACTTTACATCAAAAACAACCAATACATAAATATGACAAAATGTAAAATACGAAAAACAACAAAATAAATTTAAACATTCTGCACTTAAAAGGACTACTGGAGCATACCCTGGAGTCACATGTTCAAAATACGTTATTCAATACTGCTGTAATTATAGTAATAAGAACCTGCCAGTCAATACTACAGCTTAATGCTGAACCACTGCTCTTGGTTTCCATGTAGGAAACCATCATTGGGAATCTCATTCCCAAAAAGAGAAAAAGATAAGAAATATGAGATGGGCAAGAAAACTGTTCTACCAAGCCATCCCAAGGATTCACATACAAAACATCTTGTCCAAGATGCACTAGGTACAGTGTATATATTCTTCATTCTGTAAATGCCCTTTCCATTATTATAACCTGAACTGAAACAGCCAGAATATCAGATCTAAAACTTTAAAAAAAATCAAAAGTTTAATACCACTCAATAAGACAGACCTCCCAGGGAGTACGAAACAGGAGCTCATTCATGCTTAGGAGTCCATAAAACTTATGACAGGCATGCTAAATTCTTTAACTTTAACCTAAAGTTATTCTTTCAGGAAAAATTTAAGATAATTTTAAAAGGGAATTAAATGTTCACTAAAAATTTCTCTTTTTTAAAAAACAGCTAAAAGGATCCTTACATGCAATAATAATTTTCAATCTGTTTTCATTATTTCTGTAATTACATGGTACTTTTTATCCAAAGCCTTTTACTTCATTGAAGACTTTCATTTTACCTTACCCAAATATTTAGCCATTCTAAGTAACCATAAATGGCTTTCAAACACTTTCAAGAACAACCTGGATACTAAAATTCATTGAAAAGGTGACAGGTGACCCTCCAGAGAATGAAAATTCTTTCCTGGACAAGAACTTGTTGAACAAGGAAGCTAAGTGGGAAACTAAAAACAAGAAGGAAAAACAAAATCACAGATGATAATGAGCCCAACTTAAGGATGGAAAATATTCAGAAGGCCTCAAAGGTAACTTCTCAGCTATCCTTAGCTCCCCTACACATAAAGACATGCAACAAGAAATGCAACATATGTTATACAGATAATGATAAGATAGATAAGGCATAGAATAAAAGGTATAAAATAGATAAGATATAGAATTTTCCAGTATGCCCTTTAAGGCCGTCACCCAAAACAAACATTGTCTTCTTCTTAAAGAAAACAAATATCAAGATATAACATCCCTTTGGGGTGTCCTATATTCCACTGGAGCACTAGAGGTGGTTTCTAGGAATCTTGTCAGCACAGCGTGAAACTTCACTGTGTATGAAGTCCTGACAATGTCTCAGAAGGTGAGTTCTAACAAGACTAAATGTCCATGTGAAAGTTCAAAGTGCACTAAACCAGGTACTAAATTTTGTCCTAAGGCAAATGAGTATCAGCAGAGTTGTTATATTAACTTAAACCTAAAATAGGTTCAGCACTGTTTAAATACAAAACAAGCAATCAGACAACCTAATTATCACACACCTTCTTTCTAGAATCTTGTGTGTACTCTGACTTCACATTCGAGAACAGGATGGATAATTCAGAGTGACAGCCCCAATTTATTAGTCATTTTTATGAGCTTATAGACAGATGTATATATGTATTTATGCTGTGCATGTAGAATAGATCAGTTAAGTTCAGAGTGAGGTAACAATTACTGTTTTTCATAAAGAATAAAACAAAAATATTTAAATAATCATACCAGAAACTGAAGATTTAACAAAAGGATTTGTCACTTATATTGAGATTCACTGGAAGAAAAAAATGCTTATCATTCACTTGGAATACTGTAGACACTCTTAAAAACACAACCAAAGCGAATCAAAGATTTAAAGTTCACGACTGTGACAACCAAAACATCTCCTGTGGATATTCATCAGAACAAAATAAGAGTTGAAAAGCTCCTTCCTTCAATATAAAAATGTGTCCAAATATTGTTCATTTTCTATACCTTGTCATATATCTATTTCCCTCCATGTAGTTAAAGCACATTTATCATTCTCATGTCAACAAAATAGTCTCAAGTGTGCTTCCCCCCTTGAAAGCTGTCATAAAGTATTTATTGTTTCACAAATTACATGAGCTCTAGGAGAAAGTGATATAGTGCTTGTGTCTGTAAAATAAAATTTTAAAAATCACCCACTTTCTGGGCCCAAGTTTTTAAAGGCTATCATTCAGTTAGGATATTAGCTTTAGTACTACAGCTGCTATTATACTAAGATCTGGGGTTTTTTTAATAAGCAAAGGTTCATCAGAAGTCCACTTAAGCATTTCAGAAAAATTGCAATTAAACTTGAGGAATATCTCAACAGGGATACAACACAAATTAGACCAAATACATTAAATGTAAAAAGAACAGGTACAGACTAATGGAGTTGGTAGTATGATTACTTTTCTGACATTACAACCTAAAACCTAGAGCTGGCAAAGATTTGACTCATGATTTAGTTCTTCTAATTTTTTACGTTTCTTATGATAAGACTTATCACTAAGAACTTTTGTTCAAACCAGAGGAGGAAATGGATGCAAACTTACCAAGTTCAAATGCAGTACCTAGGACCTACAGCTCCCTAGTTTAGAACCAGCCAAGTCTTTAGCCAAAAAAGATACACTACATTTCTCATCAACCCTTGTAAAAATTTGATCTGGTACTTGAAAGACAGGAAGATCTGGGGTCCACCCCAAGAGTAGAAAAGGCAACTACTTAAATTCTTATTATGAACCCTAGTGCAAGTTCTACGTCAAAGGTCTGGACCAGAAAGCTGGAAGCGAACTCATTTGCATGCAAGATTCAAACTTGAAGAAAGTGGGGGGGGGGGGGCGGGGAGGGGGGTGGCTGGAGATCCCTAAAGTAAACCAAGAACGCTATCTGTCAGGTGTCTAAAAGGGCTGTAACAGCAGCAGAGTGGAACAAACAAAGGCATCAGTTAACAAGGCACAAGTGGCCCTTAGTGACCCTAGACCAGGAACGGGAAACTTCGGAGAGTCAGGGGCAGGGAAGGTGTTCATTCCTGAGGATTAGGCCAGTTTACCCGAAATCCAAACTGCCTGAAGCCAGCGAAAGCCTGAGCAGGGTCCAGAGCCGGCAGAGGCCAGGCACCTTCGGCGTTAAAGGTGTCCTCGCTGCCTTTCCGGACAGTGTGCCGCCGCCGCCTGCACTTCCTGCTGGCTGGGCCGCCACCTCCCCTGCCCCCCGCCCCGGGCCTTCCTACCTGAGCCGAGGGGTGACCCCCACTCTCCCATCTACAGACGGCGCGGGAAAAGCTGCGCCTAAGTATCAGAGGCTCAGCAGCCCCTCAGTTACTCTGGGGCTGGGCCCTGTGAGCTGCTCAAGGGTCGCTCGCTGTCAGAGTTTGGGGGACGCACGTCGACGTGCAGGTGACTTCCTTACCTGCATAGAAGCGGATGAGACAGCCGACCTCCGAGTCCAGGCCTTCTTCCTGCACCCTCCATAGTTCCCCAAATCCCAGTTGGAAGAGGTAGTCATTTTGGATCTGCAGGGGCTTCTCGTCCGCCTCCAGGCGCCGGGTGGTCTCCCCGTGGAGCTGCACGTACAGGGTGGGCGGAGGAGGCGCCTTCTCCGCCATCCTCTCCCCGCTCCTCCCGGTGGGGGAGAGGGGGCTTCCTGGGGCCGCCACCGCCGTGTCCCCCCGAGATCCCTCGCGGGCTGCCCCGTCGGGGGCTTTCTGCGGCGGTGGAGGTGGGGCGGCCGTCTGGGAAGGCGGCGGGGGCTGCACGGGGAGACCCGGGCGACGGGGCTGGCTCGGGTCGGCCTCCAGCTCTTCCGACGACGAGGAGCCGCCGCCGCCGCCGCCGCCGCTGCTGTAGGGGTCGAGGCGATCGGACACGCTCTCGGCACTGGGGCTCAGGCTGAAGCTCTCGGTGTCGGAGGCCGGGCCCGCGGGCGCACCGTCCAGACGCCGCGGGGCTCCGGGCGGGGAAGCCGGGCCTCCTCCCGGGAACGCCTCGCCGGGGCTGGAGTCCGAGGGCGCGGGGCTGGCGCGGCGCGGCCACCCGCCCGCGGGCAGCGGCAGGTCGCCGGGAGGGGCGCGCGGCGGACCCCCGGCGGGCCCCGGGGCGGCGATCCCCACGGAGGGCGAGTCCGGCGACGCGAGCCGCGAGCCGGCGTCGGGGGGCAGCTCCGCCGGGGCGCCGTCGGCAGCGGCGCCCGGCGCCCGGCCCGGCACCTTCACCACCCCGCCGCCTTTGGGGCCCAGCTGCAGGAGGCGCGCGGCCACCTCGCCCGCCGTGGTGTCCAGCGTGCAGAGCACCGGGCGCAGGTAGCTGGAGGCCAGGTGGCGGTCGAAGACGTGCACGCAGCCCCGCCGGAGCTGGTGCCTCACCCAGTCCCGGTCCGACGGCTGCAGCGGCAACGTCTGCCGGTGCTTGAGGAGCAGAGTCTTCCGGTCCAGGCTCCGGGTGCACAACGCCGCCGAGGCCGAGCAGGAGACGGGGAGGCCGGCGGCGCCCGGGGGCTGCGAGGCGGGCCCGGCTGAGGACGAGGAGGACGACGACGACGACGACGAGGCGGCGGCGGCGGCCGCGGACAGATTCCTCTTCAGCCTCCCTCGCCTCAGCAGCAGCGAGTTGGCGCCGCCGCCGGCCCCGGACACCGGGGCGATCCCGCCGGCGGGGGGCTGAGGAGCCCCGCGCCGCCGCCGGCGCCCCGTGCCCCCGGCCCGGCCCGCCGGCGCCTCGCGGGGGGCCTCTGCCCGCGCCCCGCCGCCGTTCCCGCCGCTCGCGGGCGCCGCGGTCAGCGCGGGCTCCGGGCTCCGGCCGCCCCCGGCCGCCGCCGCCAGAGCCGCCGCCGCCGCCGCAGCCGGAGCCGGAGCCCGGTCCTCCCGGCTGGGCTCGGGGAGTCGCTGCGCCGGGGCCGCGGCAGCGGGCTCCATCGCAGTGGGGTTTCGCGTCTCCCCCCCAGCTCGGGCGGCGGCGGGCGGAGAGGGAGGCGGTGAGGCGAAGGTGGGAGACGGCGGCGGCGGCGGCCGCGCGCGGAGAAGGGAGAAGCCAATGGCGCTCGGCGCGGCCGTTCCAGGGGATTATGTGGCAATTCGGAGCATTCCGTCGGTGTCTCGGTGTTCCATCCCGCGCGCCCGCCGGGCCGCACCGTCCCCCCCGCCACACGCGCCCTCCCCGCCGAGTCCAGGGCTCCCCCGGCGCCAGGCCCCGCCCGCTCCGCCCGCCTCACCCCCGCGAGCCAGCCGCCGCGCTCGGCTCATTGAATATTAATCACGCGCGCGGGAAGGCGGGCGGCGAGGAGGGGCGGGCCCCGCGCGGGCCTCATGAATATGCATCGGTCACATGACGACATTTCGGGGCGGAGCGTCGGGAGAAGGGCGGAGGGGCGGGACTTCGGGGTAAATAAACGTGACGCGTGCGTGCGAGGGCGGGGCCGTTCCTGGGCGGTCCCGGAGTCCACTCGAGGAGGGACGGCATGAGATGCGCGGTGCTCCTTGGGAGTTGTAGTTCTCTTGAGGATGGAGCATGCGGGAAGGGAGCGGTGGCGAACTACAAGCCCCAGCGGCCCTAAGGAGGTCGACCCTTTCAATACTGCCAGCTGCTGGCGGTCGCTGGTGGGCATTGTGCCCTCTGCTGTTGAACTCCTTGCCCGGGAACGTTCTTCTTTCCCCTTACTCCGCCACTCCTGCTTGCCAGATGACCCGGCTGACATATTTTCCCTGCTAATTCAGAGTGAGGGCTTTCAGGGACTCTTAAACGGTACGGACATCCTGGGTACGCCACTGCCCATTGTGTAAAATACAAGTTAAGTACACTCTCAGGACATCCCAGGACCCTGGGCGGCCCCGGTTCTCTTGACCCCCCCTTTCCCACCCACGGCTTTTTCAAGGTCGGGGAAGACATGCAGTGTGTGGAAATTCTAACAGACGATAGTTGCCTGTGTCTGGTGGGAATTATCTAAACCTGACCCCATCCTTTTCCATTCTCCTTTTAGGAGAGAAAAACCATGGCCAATGGTCCATCGTTTCCCACTGATCTTTACGTTTGAAGTAGTTTAATCACACAGAAAGGAGAGAAAATAGAAGGAACATTAGAATGGAGACAGTGAGATATGAAATAAGCTCTTTCCGGAGTTGGTTGTTTTGTTTGTTTTCTTATTTTTTAAGGGGGAAAGATTTATTCATTTAGTCTATTAATCTATTTATTGCCAAGATCTCCTAGTGTAGCTCAGTTCGAAGTGACAATCCCACTGCCTCAGCCTCCAGAGTTGCGATCAAAGGCATTTGCCACCCCACCAAGGGAAAATATATTTTCTACCGTTAAATGTTTAGTCTTGGTCTGAAAAGTGACCTTTCTTCTTTCTTTTTTGGATAATTTACTAAACCCTTTTTTAACGTTGTTTTACCAGAGGGTTTCATTGAGAGCATCCCGTACATACTTATGGAATACTTTTAACATGTTCATCCATGTTATTCTCTTACACTCCCTTTCTAACCTATCCCCCACCTTTCCAAGGTATTTGGTGGATTTTATGATCTTATCTACCTGACTGTCTATCTGTAATATACTTCCATCCTCTTGATACACCAATCCCCTGTCCTTTCCTCTTTCCCACTGATTCCTCCCCCTCTCTCACACACACAATCCCCTTTTACACTCATTTCCATTGTTACCATTTTAGACTAGATTTCACATATTAATGAGAACATGTGATACCTAGCTTATCTCATTCAACATGATGATCTCTACATTGATCCATATTCCTGAAAATATCTTCAATTCATTCTTTAGTATTAAACCTTTTTTTTTCTACTGAATTACCTTTTTTTTATTGAATATCCTTGAGTGCTTATAAATGTGAGCTTTCACATGTAAGACTTTTAAATAGTTTTAGATGCTTGCTATCCAGGACTTAACTTCAATAAAGTTGCTAAAAGTAAGAACAGAGAGAGCAAGCAACTGAAATTTGCCTGAAGAAAAGATGCATGGAGTTTTTCCATAAAATTGCATCGAAGAGAAATGGAAAAGGCTACTAGGATAAAAATGAATAATTTTCAGTGAATCTTGAAATTCCTAAAATTACTCCTAAAAATTATTTCCTGTATTTTTAAGGATTTACCCCTTGGCTTCATGAAATTAATTTTTATTCCATTTAACTCAATAACAACATTTTAAAAATTAGAGCTATTACATGTTCCCATAAGAGAGATACAGATTCAAGTAAGCTAGCAAACTACTATAGAAATATACACCAGTCATGTGTTCAGCAATGGAATAACCCAGTACAACAAAAGGAAAGAAGGATGAGAGGGGAAGGACAGAAAGAAGAAAGAAAAGACAGAGGGAGAGGAAAGAAGGGGGAGAGAATTTAGTAGCCAAAATACTGGAGTTGGGAGGGGCTGCTGGGGAGCCATCATATAATTCTGACAAAGACGAACTTGCCACAAAGGATACCTAATACTAAATTGCAGGTAGGAGAGATTTTTTAAAAAGTGAAACTATTATTATTGGAAAAGAAGATACATTACCAACTCAAAAAGAAAAAGATAGAAGTAGACTTGGGCCCAGTGTGTCATGCCTATAAATCTATCTAATCAAGAGGCTGATATTAGAGAATCTCAGTTTCAAGCGAGCTCAAGCAGAAAAGTCCTAGAAAAGTCCTTGCTGAGATGGAAGTATGGTTCAAGTGTAGGGCACCAGTCATAAGCAAACAAGCCAACTGAGAACACAAGACACTGAGTTCAAGAAACTGTAAACAGAAAAAAAGTAGATGTAAAGTGTTTGTTTTTCCCCAATTCATGAAAACAGTCTGTAATCTGCAAAATGATATATTTCATTGTGCTCAGAATAAGAAAAATCAGAATGCAGGGTAAAAAAAAAAAAAAGTTCTATGTAATCCAAAACTTTCGCAAGTCTATGCAATCCTAAACCTTCACCAAGTTACAAAACTTGTGAGTGAAAAGAGAGAAAGAATTCCTAAAGAATAGATAATCCTCTGAATGCCACATCAGCCAGAACCTAGCAGTTGAAATAACAAATTGATAAAGGGCCATGAAATTTGTACTTAGAGCTTGCTGGCATTGTGGGACATCTCCCAGACCATCTGTGCCAACACACACTGTCAAATTTCTCTGAATAAGGAAATGTTTTTGATAAAAGGCAAGTGTTTTTCCATAAACTCAAGGAATCGCAGCTTCTCCCACTTAAAAAGTGAAGCAGGGGCTGGGATGGAGCTCAGTGGTAGATCACGTGATACAGACCTGGGTCTGATGCCCAGTCCTGAAAAAACAAAAGCAAGACAGACAAATTTGACTCCATTTCTTTCACCATTGCCAGATGTGGGTAACTCATGCCTGTAATCCTATCTACACAAGATGATGAGATCTGAGGATTGCAGTTCAAAGACATCCAGGGCAGGAAAGTTCATGCAATTCCCATCTCCAGTTAACCAGAAAGCATCATCCAGAAAGCCAGAAATAGAGAACTGTGGCTCAAGTGATAGAGCACTAGCCTTGAATAGAAAAGCTAAAGGACAATGCCCAGGCCCTGAGCTCAAGTTCTATACCAACAGAGGGGAGGGGGGGGGGAGATATATAAATACATAAGGACCTACCCTTTAAAATATTCTATATACACCTATAATCATCTGCCACCTTTCTGACTGGCCACATTTCGTAAAGTATCTCATTTTCAAATGCTAAAAGAAAATCCTGAAAGGAACTGTCAGATAGAAAATTCATAAACCTTGATGCCAACTTGTAAAAATATTTTCACAGCTTAAGTTTGGAGATAGAGAACATTATTTTCTATTCTGTTCCACAGCTCCTTTTTGCTACGTGATTTGTAACTGGCTTGCTGTGTTCTGTATCGAAGTTAATCCTGTGTGCATCCTTGAATCTAAGATAAAAGAAAACATCTTTGGAATTTTTCCTAATGTAAGCAGTTGGAATTTTAATAGAGGCATCAATTGATGGCTGGGATAGTTTCATTCTGAATTGTTGAGGGCTCAGCTGCGTCCAGAAATACACACAGAAAGATGCAATATACAATGTAATTCATTTAGTTAGTACATTATAAACAAGGGATCTAATTATAGTTTCACATTTTTATATCCCCTGAGCTACTAGTGGTTTACCATGCCTAAATTGCTCACTGTTTACTCATTCTTTTTCTTTTTCTTTCTTTTATTTTTTTACTGGGAGGGACCCATTTAGCAAATTACTGGTGCACTAAATGGGCCCCAGGTGGCCAAACTGAATTAATATGTTCCCTGTTCACTGGCAAGATGAGACCTTATGGTCTCTCTCAAGTCTTACCCCTCCTTCATAAAACTTCCAATTTGAATTTGATCAAGAGCTCAGATTACTACTCTCATTTTACACAGTCTGTTTTATAGTTGGGGCTTGATAGCTTTTCAGATTTTACTACACTCTTTGTAATCCCTTAATTCTCTATCTTTTTCTCATTTCTCACTTTCTGCCTCACCCAGATAAACAGAGGTTCTGGATGTGACAATAATGATGCTTCACACTGGACGCAGGCCTTCCTCCTAGTGATATAAAAAACTTTAGCCTTCCACAAGTATTTGCAGAATTTATATACCTAGGCACCTTTACCCCAAGTAAACACTGTACAGGCAAAAATAGCTGCTCTCCATCAGGCTCATCTATAGGCAATGATCATTTTTTGTAGTTAAGCATCAACCTACTCTCTTTTGTATACATAGCTCTTGATTTGGACAAATAGGGAAATCTAGATATAAAATTATATATGAGGGCTGGGTGGCTCAGTGGTAGAGTGCTTGCCTTGCATGCATGAGGCCCTGGGTTCAATTTCTCAGCACCACATAAGCAAAAAGAAAAAAGCCAGAAGTGGCGCTGTGGCTCAAGTGGTAGAGTTCTAGCCTTGAGCTGAAGAGCTGAGGGACAGCGCTAAGGCCCAGAGTTCAGGCCGCACGACCAGAACCCCCCCCCCAAAAAAAAGAAAAAATTACATATGAATATAAACATTTTGTCCCAAAGTATTTCTTACTTCTCTTGTGAATGAGTTTGTCATACAATTGTTTGGAATACTTTTGTAATGGCAGTACATTAAAAACACATTATTTGGGGCACTGCCTGTAATGTTACCTAGCTACTCAAGAGGCTGAGATTGGAAGATCATGGTTCTAGGCCAGCCCAGCAAAAAAAATTTTTTTGAGACTACATCTCAACCAGTAAGTGGGTACAATGGTCTTAGCTCTGGAGGAGGCTGAAATCAAGAGGAGAGAGGTCAATACCAGCCTAAGGAAAAGGAAGTTTGCAAGACCCCATCTTAATAGAAAAAGCTAGATGTGGTTGTTGATACTTGTTACCTCTGCTATAGATTGCCTGCCCAGGTAAAAAAGCAAGACCCTATCTCAAAGGGGAAGAAGGACTGGAGGCATGGCACAAGTAGAACACCTGGCTAGCCAGCATGAAGCCCTGAATTCAAATGCCAGTTCCATCCCTCACAAAAAGATACATTAAAAACTAGGGCTGGGAAGGTGGCTCAGTGGTAGAGCGCTTGCCTCACATGCATGAGGCCTTGGGTTCGATTCCTCAGTACCACATAAGCAGAAAAAGCCAGAAGTGCTGCTGTGGCTCAAGTGGTAGAGTGCTCACCTTGTGCTGAATTGCTGAAGGACAGCATCCAGGCTCAGCGTTCAGGCCCCATGACCAACCAAAAAAAAAAAAAAAAATTCCAGAATGGATTCCAGGGGATTAAGTCTGTCACCTTCACTGCTCAGGGGGCTGAGATCTGAAAGTCATCATAGTTTGAAGCCAGCCTGGTCAGGAAAGGCACAGAGACTCTCCTCTCTAATTAACTTAGAAAAAGCCAGAAGTGGAGCTGTGGCTCAAGTGGTAGAGCACTAGCCTTGAGTAAAGAAGCTCAGGGGCAGTCCCCAGGCCCTGAGTTCAAGCCCCAGGGCTGGTGTACACACACACACACACACACCACACACACACACACACACACACACACACACTCCGTTCTTACCTGTCTCAAGCATCTAATACCTATATCCATCAAGATTCATCTCTGCCAAGTATCCTTCCTACATCATCCCAAAGCATTTCTTCTGATTATATGAAAACTGAAAATAGAAAACATTCTCTAAGCCGGGCGCTGGTAGCTCTCGCCTGTAATCCTAGCTATGCAGGAGGCTAAGATCTGAAGATCACGGCTCAAAGCCAGCTCGAGCAGGAAAGTTTATGAGACTCTTATCTCCAGTAAACCACTAGAAAACTGGAAGTGGCTGTGGCTCAAGTGGTAGAGCACTCACCTTGAGCTGAAGAGCACAGAGACAGTGCCCAAGCCCAGAGTTCAAGCCCCACAACCAACCTCCCCACCCAAAAAGAAAACATTCTTTAGCTAATGACTCCCTATACTATTACTAGTCCTCAACTTTACATCAAGGAAGTAAATGGGTATTCCCTCTGTTCCCCCAGTACAGTGATGACAAAATACACCCTCCATCCCTAGAAATCTTTCCTTTCCTTTCTGCCTCCCTCCACATCCAGTGTCCAAGATTCTTCTCTGTGTTAGTGTTTTTGTTTTGTTTTGTTTTGTTGTCAGTACTGATATTTGAACTCAATGTCTCACACTTGCTAAGCGGGTTGTATACCACTTGAACCATGCCTTCAGCCCTTTTATGTTGATTATCTTCAAGACAGGGTCTTACTTTATGCCCAGACTGGCCTAGTCTGTAATCTTCCTCTTTAGATCACTGGAATGACAGGCATCATGCCACATGACATTTTGCTCAACCATTGGTTGAGATGGAGAGTTGAGAACTATGACCCTCCAATTTCAGTACCATGAACTCAAAAATAACAAAAATGCATTCCTTTACAACTATGGAAATTAGAAATCCAGATCAAGATGTTCACAGGGCCATTCTCTCTCTAATGTCTCTAGACTTTAGATTGCTAGGATTCTCTCATGCTTCCTCTGGTTTCTAGTGCGTGCCAGCATTTATAGGCTTCTAGCCACATCACTCCAGTCTTTGCCTTCTCCTATATTTCATCACCTAGAGGTGGGGAGACTTCTCTTCTCCCTATGTCTCTGTGTTCAAATTATCCTCTACTAAGGACTCTGGTCACTGGGCCAGGGGCTACACTGATCCTTCCTGCCTTCATCTTAGCTAGATTATATCTGCAAAAATCCTGTTTCCTGAGGTTCTGAGTAGAGGCAAATTTGAGAAGAATGTTTCAAACTCAATACAAGGGATATATTGGCACTCAATAGAGTAGTGCCAATCTGAAAGTCATTAGACTTTAAGACTAAGAATTTGTTATTTCCCATGTACAAACAAAATTGGTAACCAAATGAGGTTTACTAACTGTTTTCTGTTTAGATATTCATTCATTCTATTACATGCCAGGCATGATACAAGCAAATGAATATGTGATAATAAATAAAACACTTCCAGTCATTGCCCCACAAAGCATTGCAAAACATAAGTACCACAAACACACCATTTTGAAAAGGATACTTTAACACCAATAAACAAGGTAGGAAAGATAAATCTCAGCATAAACTGTGGTCCTTTCAAATTCAACCAATGAATCTTAGGAGAAACTCATTAACCTGCCCTTTCTCTTTTTCCTGGTGTTCCTATAAGACCAAGAATAATGTCATCTCAAGCCAGTACCAGATCTCAGACTGGCCTTTGGGAATCACAATGCAGAACTCCCCACAGTGGCTGCTTCCAGTACTCTGCTATTAGATGCCCAGGAACAGAGAGTTATAGTTAATGAAGGTATAACTTTAAAAAGTATAGCTTTGGACTGGGAAGGTGGCTCAGTGGTAGAGTGCTTGCCTTGCATGCATGAGGCCCTGGGTTCGATTCCTCAGCACCACATAAGCAGAAAAAGCCAGAAGTGGTGCTGTGACTCAAGTGGTAGAGCCCTAGCCATGAGCTGAAGAGCCGAGGGACAGCACCTAGACTCAGAGTTCAGGCCCTACAACGGACCAAAAATAATAATAATTATTATTATAGCTTAGTGGTAGAGTGCTTGCCTAGTATACACAAAGCCCTGGGTTTGATTCCTCAGATAGTCAGACTGTACTGGTAGTGGCACTGTGGCTCAAGTGGTAGAGCAGTAGCCTTGAGCACAGATAGGCTCAGGGACAGTGCCCAGGCCCTGAGTTTAAGCCCCAGGACAGGCACAGAAAAAAATCACCAGTGAGAGGGAGGAGAGCTAATGGAGATGGTGAATGAAGTTGAACAGGATACACATTATTTATTTGCATATATGAAAGTGGAACAGTTGCCAGATGTTTGTGGCTCAGGCATTAGCTACTCGGGAGGCTAACATTTGAGGATCTAGGTCCAAAGCCAGCCAGAGGAGGAAAATCCAGGAGACTCACCACCAATTAACCATCAAAAACAAAAAAAAAAAAGCCGGAAGTGGAGCTATAGCTTAAGTTGTAGAATGCTAGTCTTGAGCAAAAAAGCTAAGGGACAGCATTCAGGCCCCAAGTTCAATGCCTGCACAAATGAACAAACATAGAGAGGGAGAGGGGGAGAGAGAAGAAAGAAGAGGAGGGGGGGGGGGAAGCAGCCAAGGAAGGAAGAAGGGAAGAAAAGGGAAGGGAAGAAGGGAAAGGGAAAAGGAACTGAAAGGGAAAGGGAAGGGAAAGGGAGGGGAAGGGAAAAAAAGGAAAGGAAAGGAAAGGAAAGGAAAGGAAAGGAAAGGAAAGGAAAGGAAAGGAAAGGAAAGGAAAGGAAAGGTGAAGGTGTTTTAAGAAGACAGGATGAGGGAGAGTGATTCAGAGAATTGAGGTAGATTGGGATACATTGTTTACATATGTGGAAATGTTACAATGAAAGCCCTCTTGAACAACTAATGTATGCTAATAAAAATGTCACACTGTAGAATACCTGTTGCCATATGTGTACCAGAGCATGATGAGACATGGTCACCACACCATTGCCACATCCTATGTGAGACATTGCTATATCTCTGTTGTAAAAATGAGCTAACAGGGAAATCAAGCAGAGGGCTCATGCTCCTAGCCAGTACATTAACAAACACAAAAGAATGATTGTGACAATAGACTGACACTGTCTCTGACACGTGCTGATGTTTGAGATGTTTGAGAATTCTGCTGAACAAGCTTCTAAGGATCAAGATTGGAAGTCAGGAGTTCTGAGTCTATAAGGTGACCTTGGGAAGACATCTGACCTCAAGAAGGCCTCACCTACGGATTTATGAACTGAAGGGGTTAAGGTGAGTAGCGTCTCTAAAATCTCTCTGGCTCAAAGAGATTTCTGACTCTGACAAGCAAACTCATCCAATTTGGGATTTTGGCAAATGTTTCTGTGAGTCACAAAGCAGAGACCTTCACATTTCAATGTTATTAATTTGAAATAAAAAAGACTTTTCAGGCTGATTCTTGCCATTTAAAAGAATTTTTAATGCATTTTTTGAATAACAGCAGGTTTCTTTGACATTTAAGAAAACTGGGTTTTCAGTCCTTTGAAATATGAGTTTGTCATGAATAAAGAACCAGCCCATGAAAACAATTTCCCCAACTCCTGGTACCCAAGCTCTGGGGTCTTTATCAGTGCTCCAGTTATGGTGATAGATGGGTATAAATCTCATTAGCTCAACGTAAAGTAGCTCACAGAATCCCAGGCATCTGCTCCACCAGGAGACTCAGGCAAGGATGCTGAGCATCAAGGGTATGGGTACCAGAACACTCAGGTCCTTCCCTGAGAGTGGAGCTGCTGCTTTCCAAACCTGGAATCAATTCAGTGTCTAGCAATGTTCAGTAAATAAACAAATGGTAGCATCATCCTACCTTGGAATACACCTATGGCAACAAAACTGAATAAATGGTTATCACCAAGCCAAATAGATGAACCTTAAAAGCATTTTGAGTGAAAAAAAGGCCAGGCAACAGAAAGACAGTCCCTGATTGACAATGGTATGACTTCAGATATTGGATTTTACAGTGGTATGAATATAATAGATATATTTGGTAGAAACTGTGCTTGGAATCTTGAACTTGGTTCTTTCCCCAGGCTAAGGATATACGGTGTAATCTCTTCTTGAGATACTGGGCAGTGGCAGCCAGTCTCAGCTATCCACCAGCCACTTGATGGACAGGAAAGTGAGCAACACTGTACAGGGTACAAGACTAAGCTAGCATGATTAGGTGATATGATATTTTCAATGTAAAATGGGGTTATCTGAGTACAACTTCATGACATATGTTCTTAACCACATGTTAAAGTACATGTGAGGAGCAAGAACAGTGAGGAAGATAGAGCTCATCACTCTTATCCTATATTAAAATGCTAGGAGACCCCACACCAAATAACAATACCACATGGATCTTGGGTGTGAATGTGAAAGATAAACCTTCTGAGAGCAACCTTGAGATAGGAAATGGAGTGTAACACAAAAGAGTAACTGATAAATTAGGCTTTTAGGACATTAAATACTTTTGGCCAAGTACTTTGGCTCACCTCTGTTATCCTAGCTATTCAGGAGGCTGAGATCTGGAGAATCATGATTTGCAGCCATAGACAGAAAAGTCCATAAGACTCCAGACAAGAGGCATGGCTCAAGTGGAAGAACACCAGCAATGAGAGAATAAGTCAAATGAGCTCTAAGCCCTGAGTCCAAGCCCTAGTACTGGCACAAACCAAACCAAAACAACATTAAGTACTTGTTATCAAAAGATATCAGGAAAAGAATAAAAATAAAGCCACAAGACCACTTTGTGATAAGGAACCAGCGTAATATTCAGAATAAAGAACTACCAAAGACAATCCTCCTGAAATACCAAAGACAATCCTTTCAAGCCACTTGGCTTGAAAGGTGGCTCCCACCTGTTATCCTAGTTGAGATTTGAGGATCTCCTGTTATTATCCCTGAAGATCGCAGTTCAAAGCCAGTCCAGGCAGGAAAGTTCTTGACACACTTATCTTTAATTAACTACCAAAAAGCTGGAAATGGAGCTGTCGCTCAAAGGGATAGAATACTATCCTTGGGCACAAAAGCTCAGGGACGGTGTCCAGTCCCTAAACTCAAGCCCTAAGACTGGCACACACATAGAAAAGATAATCCTTTCAAAATCCCAGGTAAAACAAATACTTAAACAGGCACTTCACAAAAGAAAACATCAGTTGAGTATACATCTATAATCTCACTCCTTGGGAGGCTGGAACAGGAGAATTTCAATTTTAAAACCAGTCTGGACTACAAGCAAAACTGTCTCAAATGGAATAAACAAAACCCAACTCTTATGTGAAAAGAAAAAATGTTAACTGTCATCACTCCTCATCAGGAGAACACAAAGGAGAACCTCAGAAGGCTGGAGATGTAGCTCAGGGGTAGAGAGATTGCCCAGCACACATAAGGCTCCAGATTTCATCCTCAGCACCACAAACTCCAACAATCACAACAAAACAACACCAGATATGTCACTCATCTTGGAAAGGCTAAAATAAGAGTGAGCGGTGGCCAGGTTATAGAGGAGATACAGCAGTTAGAACTCTCATGCATCCACTGTCAGTAGCTACCACAGATGAACATATGCCTGCCTGATGATCCAGAAATTACACTGTCAGGCATAATACCCAAGAGAAATGAGCGAATATGTCCACCAAAATATCTGTGCAAAGCCATGAATAAGAGAGCAGCTTCACTCAGTAACCCAAAATGGAAAGCCCGATTGCTCATCAATGGAATGGAAAAATAAATTGTAGCTGTGAATTAATTTCAGTGTTGGATGGAAGATGAACTAGCTCACTGTATTAATATTTAAGAGAGGGAAAGGGTTATAATAGCCCAGCAATAGAGAATGTGTCTAGCATGTGGGAGGCCCTGGGTTTAATCTGTAGTACTTACAAAAACTAAAGTAAAAGTTAAAAATAATAGTTGGAGAACAGGACAAGTACTTTCCAATTAACTTTTTTTTTGCCAGTACTATTTTGAACTTATGGCCTTGAGCTCTTGCTAAAAGTATGACTCAGGTGGTACAGTGTTTATATAGCAAGTGCAAGGCTCTGAGTTCATAACCAAGTACTGCCAGAACTTAAATGAAATTAATATATGGAATAAAATTTACATATAAATTTTATATAATTTATATAGTATGTAATTTATATCTATGTATATAATTTACATGTAAATTTTATGGTTGGGGTAGGGTTGAAGTGGTATTTTGTGGCCCTGGGTTCAAACCCCAATACTAAAAGAGAAATAAAAAGACAACTATTTAGGAAGAAACTATATTACTGAATCTAAAATGTCCTTCATCTTGTGAAGGTAATTGCCCTTCTGAGCTTATTCTGTGGAAAAAGGAGACAGAGACGAAGTTCTGGGATGGGGGATACTGAGCACAATTGAAGTGCTGAAGACAGAGGGTCATGATCTGCCCAGTTCCTTACCCAGCCCCCAGACCCACAGCCCTTGGGTACAGCTGAGATTCACTAGTGCACCCAGCCAAAGGTGAATGGGGCTGAAATCTAGTTCCTCTCCTAACACCATGTGCCCGGGTGCTGGTTATGCCCAGAGGAGGGGGCACAATTTCCTTTTTCTCCAGAAGATACCAGTTGATTGCTAGCTCTGCTCCTGAAGGGTACCTCCCTCAGAAGAGGTGCCTTTCCTAATGATTTCTTGAAGGAAGAGAAAGGAGATAAAATACACAACACTGAATGCCACAGGAAGAAGGAGGGTCAAGCATTTCAGCCCATCTTCACCATACAGAGATGAGCTTTAGGTTTAAATAGAGGAAGAATGGGAGTAGGCATGAAAGAGATACATAATTCATATTTATTAATAATATTTATTTGAAAATATTGATATATTATTATAATTTTAATTATCAGTCAAGGTGTAGTCTGGTGGTCACAGGTGCCTTGAGGCTGCTCATCATCTCAGTACTGGTCAGGCAGGGCCTGGTCACCATGAGAGAGTCATGGTTGCCTATGGGGTTGTTTCAACTCTTGTCACAAGTTGTTTACTCCTTAGTCCTGTTTACCTGGACTGCAGTGTGATCTCAGAAGTCAATGTCTCAGAGCAAAAGGACCCAGACCCAAAATGGAGATGCCAAACTGTTTTCCCACCCTCTTTGGATGTTTGCAGGCCCAAGTGAAGAGTCAGCGCTCTTAGCAAACGCAGTTTGCTATTATCCACAACCCTTCCCATGTGTTCACACAACTCAGTCCGGTGGACAGTAAGCATCAGCCTATCTGGGTCTACAGCTGTCCGAGCTGGTGAAAAACTGGTGCCCAGGATGGAGACAGGTGGTAATCACTGAAGTATATAAACCAAAAGAGCCAGTTTGAAGCCTTAAAGTAGAAACACTATGATAAAGGAATATAAGATAGAACCAATGTCAGAAGATATCTAATTGAACACTTGTATAGGCGATCCTTTATTGTTGTTTTGTTGAGTTAATACCTCTGTGAGTATGGAGTTCTAAAAAAAAAAAAAAAGTCCAGAGTCAGTAGCAATGGGACTTCTCTAAGTTCTAAGTTCACCGTCTTGAAGGCATCTGCAAGGCTTCAGTGTCTTAGCCATGTGTAAGGACCCTGTGTCTATAATGGCTTCAGTTACTTGTAGAAGGGCTGCCACATTTTTTCTCATTAATTTTTTCAAGACAGAGTGTTGTCTGGGCTGGCCCACTCTGATCCGCCTGCTTTTGCCTCCTAAGCACTGGGATTACAGACATGTACCACCATGCCTACGTCCTAGTCTTCACACACAAAAAACTAGCATGAACTTACAACACTCTGCCTAAGACTCTGGCAGCCCAAATTAGTCTTCATGAAAGATTCTTCCCAGGGATATACAACAACTCCCCTGTCCCCACAACCTATCCAACAGCCTAGCCCACAGCTGGAAAGTATGAAAACCCAGACAGCTGAGCACCAAATCTGAGTGCAACTGAAACAAGCTAAAAAGGGGTCACTTAAAGGAAGTTGACTTTAAAAACTTACTCTATTGTCCTCAGAAAAGAGGACATGAAACGATAACAAAATAATTACACAGATACAGATTCAGAAAAGACCTCTGAAATTAAAAGAGATAAGAAGAAATAGGAAGTTTGAGACAAAGCTGAGGAAACGGAGAAAAATAATAGTGATAGGTGAATATCCAAATATCAGAAAACAAACAATTAAAGATAAGTTTCTAGAATCAAAGGATATAAGTATCTAGGTTAAAAACAAATTGAAATGTCAAGTACTAATAAGAGCAAAATCAAGGTAGATATCATGAAAACTTAGAATGCACAGACAAAATAAAATTATGAAGTTCCCATATAGGACAAAAAAAACCCCAACAAGTTACATTCAAGGTGAGGAATCAAAATTCCTCAGAATTCTTAAAACCAACAGACAAAGACACATACTCTCATATTTCTGAGGTAAATGATTTGGAATATAATTCAACACTTGGCCAAAAAATAATTATGAAAAAAAGAATGAATCAATGAGAACAAACAAAAAATAGTTAAGGTAGCGTAAGGAAACTTTCTTGGTTGTACAAGGTCTGTCAAACTTTACCCATCATATTCTGTTTTTTGAAATGCTGCCTCCAAAGAAATGGAGGTCTATGCCAAAAACAAAGGTAGATAGAGGATGCCAGAAACATAGACATCAAAAAGAACAAGGAAGATAATACTCAAGTCTAGGGTAAAAGGATTTTTGAACCTCCAAATGCCTTTCAGGTTAGAGAAGTTCCCAGGGCTCCTGGACATCTCCACAGATAAAATGGATCCAATGTCTGATGTGAGAATAGATTCTAAGAAAAGCTGTCTGCTCTTCCAGTGAAGTTTGGGGCTTCAGTAGCATTAAGAACATTGACAACCAAGTGAAAAATGAAGGCAACTATTAACTTCAGGAAAAACAAAGTTTTAGAAGAAAGGAAATATAATCACAAACTTCATTACTCTGCTAAATGGAGTTACATTAGCAAAATAATTGTGTTTTTTTTTAACAGGTGAAATTTTTTCCTTTTATTTATTTATTTTTTTATATTTTATTTTATTTTATTTGAGAACATACTGTACAGAGGGGTTACAATTACATGGAAAATAATTGTTGAATATTCATTTAGCCCGATTTGTGATGTAACTAAGAAGGACAAAGGGATAGTATCAAAGTGGCAGTGGCCTAAAATGGAAAGGAGCAATAAATATCAATGTGGCCAGGTTATTTGTGCTGGGAAGAAAATCCTGAAATAGTTAAAGAGGGTCCACAGCTTTTGCCTTTAGTGAGGAAGAGTTGGGGGGAGGAGGGAGCTCTGCTGCTCATTAAATAAAAAAGATGTGTACAATTGGCAAAGCATTTAAAATTCAAAATCAGAAAATGGTAATTTTTTTATTGTCATCTTTTAAGTAGTCATACAAAGGAGTTGCCATTTAACAAAGCAGTTTATGACTACAATATAGCTTGATCAATGTCACCACTTTCAACATTCAAAAAAGGAGGGTTTTTTTGTTTGTCTTTTCCGTCAAGGGGCCTGAACTCAGGGGCTGGGCGCTGTCCTGAGCTTTTACAGCCAAGGCTAGCTTTTTATCACTTTAAGCCACAACATCACTTCCGCTTTTCTAGCGTTTATTGGAAATAAGAGTCTCATGGACTTTCCTGCCTAAGCTGACTTTGAACCATGATCCTCAGATCTCAGCTTCCTGAATAGCTAGGATTACAGATGTGCACCACCAGGGCCCAGCTCAAACAATGGTATTTTTGTGGGAAGAGAAAACACAGGTTGGCTGTAAATTCATTTCATTTGCAGAAGCAAGATATTCAGATGACCAGAAATAGGAAGCCAGGACTCCAGGAGGCAAGGCACAGTTTGGGACAGAGGTTTGTAAGTATTTAAATTATCTCTACAGGAGAAAGACCATGTTGTTTCCAGCCGGAAAGCAAACATTTTATAAGTATCACTTGAAGTGTTGGGAGAAAAGGAGAATCTTTAAAGAGAGTTGTCATGGAAGTTTCTGGAAGGGGGTAGGGATGGTGATCCAGGTCATGTGTTAGGGTTGGGGGATGGCCAAGACTAAGATCCTTAAACATTGTAAACAACGTCTGAACAGAATATTCCAGTCCAAGGATTAAGTTCATACCTTTTAATGAGTCTTACATTTAAAATAAAAAAGAGTTTGGGTTTTGGAATAATTGTGTGTTTTTCCAGGACACCACGCAATGCCCGTGACCCCGTTCTCAGTAAGTACACAGTTGTCTTTCATGGGGCAGTAGTACAAGCCCCACATTAAAAGAGGGAATCTTAGGGCAGATTGTCATTACCGTCCCGTACAGAACGCTGTCCCTGCTCTCCGGCCACACAAGGGAGGGCATTGTCCGTCCGAGATGAACATTTGAACTGAAGTTCATGGCTTGGCTGGAACCTTCCTTCCTCTTGGCTGCATTTCCCCAGGGATCAGCTGCCTGTCACAGGCCCTGGCACCACTGACACCCTAAACAAGAAGAAAACCTACGACCACAAACAAGAAGCTGCTTTCCTGGCTGCATGCAAAATAACAATCTTTCATCTTCAGAAGAAAGCCAACTTTAAGAAGCACTGGTTATTTCATTTCACTGATTGGGCTTCAGGACTCAAAGAATCTGTGGAAATGTTGCCTCATCTCTCCATACACTTTTCCCTTTCATTGTGTGTGTGTGTGTGTGTGTGTGTGTGTGTGTGTGTGTGCATGTGCGCGCGTGCATGTGTGCGTGCGCACATGCACACACCAGTATAAGTGCTTGAAATCAGAGTCTGAGCGCTGTTCCTTTGTTTTGTTGCTCAGGGCTGAGGCTCTACCAATTAAGCCATGGTTCACTTCCTGTTTTTTGGTAGTTAATTGGAGATAAGAGTCTCAAACTTTTCTGCCCAGGCTGGCTTTGAACTTCAGCCCTCAGATCTCAGCCTCCTGACTTGCTGGGCTTATAGGCATGAACACCTGTCCAGCTTTCTTTTGTCTTTTCTTTTTCTTTCTAGCTTTGTGCTGCATACATTCACATTCTCCAAACACATGCAAGAGGGACAGCACAGGACAGTTGGTATTCTTTTTAAAGCCCCACCAGGTAATGTTCATTTTTTCCATTTGCCCCTGCAAGATATTGCTGCCTTCCAAACATTTCTCTCTCAGACACATCCAGAGAGACAGAGGGCTAAAAGAATAACCTCTCTATGGAATTCACAAAGGTCCTACAGGTGCACGAACAAAAACCCCAAACAGCCTGCCTGCCAAGCATCTTTTGTGCCAGTATATGTCACAGTTTCTATTCCTAAATCGTAATGTGAGCATGTATCTGATACAATGGCCAATCTTGTTAAAAGAAAGAGCAAGTGGTGCAAAACATTTCTTTTTAAACTACATAGCCTAGCAAGTACTCAAACATATGAATAGGACCTCCCCACCCACCACTAATATCATCTGTTAATTGAACAATTCAATGTTTATGTGGTTTCTTTCCCTGGAATCATTTGCACAAAAGACTGTTTTCCAGTTTCTCCATCCTAAGGGAGGCAGACTGGAAAAAGGCAGTCTCTGATCTCCGGCTTCATACACGGCTCTGCTGTAAAACCTTGTAGCCCGCTGGAAATGGTCTCGCTGCTGGAGGGGAAGGTGCTGTAGTAGCACTCAAGGGCTGATTTCAGATCTGGGAGGATTGCTTCTCAGCTGACAGCGTGTAGGTATGGGCACAGGCCATTTTTATTATCTTCAAAGCAGTCTGTAATGTTGAATGTATATTCTGGCTTATGTACGAGTACTTTAAAACAAACCAACAAAACCTAAGCTGTAGTCCATATGCAGGGATGCACAAAAAGCTGGGCAATCCTATGTGCATGTACAGGTTACTTATATAGGTTACATCCACACCAGGCTTGGCTTTCTTTTCATTCAGCCCCTCATCTGGGATGTGGTTCCACATTTAGACACACAAGTGGACTCTGGTTTATTTAATATACTGTTGAAGAGCTTGCTATACGTGTTATTTCTAGTTAATTACTTACGGTTGATCCCCATTCTTACTCCTAGGCCTTGGCAGCCATCTTTATCTACTTTCTGTGTGTATAGGTTGATCTTTCTAGAAATTTCACATAAATGGAACCACATGCTGTGCAGTCTTTGCAGCTGACATGCACTTAGCAAAATAGTTTTGAGATTCACTTGTATCATATTAGGTATCAGTAGTTAGTTCTTTTTCATGGCTGAATAGTATTCCATTACACAAGTAGACCACACATTGTTTTTCTATGCACAGGCAACAGTTGAATAATTTGCTGCTATCCACAGGTATGCACGAAGGCCATGTGGTCATAGGTTTTCATGTGACCAATAGAGTGATATGGCTCAGTCATGTATAGATCTATGTTTACCTTCTGAAAATACTGAAGACTTTTCTAAGTTGCTGCATCATTTTACAAACGAGTAGGCATCTGTGAGCTCTTCAGGTTGGCTACTTGAATTGGGCTTTGCCTGGAACTGTAGATTGGCTTTGGATAGATTGTATCACCACCAGAAATATGTGAGTCCGAAGTTCCAATACTTATGGATAAGAATGTGTGTGGAAATAGACTCTTTTCAGATATTCTGGTCAAGATAAAGTCATTAGAGCATGAAGAAAGATTGGGAGGCTCATCGTTCCCAGCTAGACCAGGCAGAAAAATCTGCAGACCTTTGAAAGACTCTATTTTGTTTTGTACCAGTAACAAGGACTTGATCCCAAGGCCTCCTACCCTCCCTGAGGCTGCAGCTCTACCACTTGAGACAGACCCCCACTTCTCACTTTTTGGTAGTTAATTGAAGATAAGTGTCCAGTTTGTCTGCCCAGGCTGGCTTCAAACCTCCATTCTCAGATCTCAGCCTTCTGAGTATCTAAGATTATAGGCACAAGCCACCAGTGCCTGGTAGTAAGACTCTACAGAAAGAAGCCGCACATGGTAAAATGTGCCTGTCATTGCAGCTATGAGGGGAAGCCTGAAATAGGCAGATAGCAGTCCAGGCACATACCAGGCAGGAAGTAAGACTTGTCTCAAAATAACCAGCATGCTAGAGGCTCAGTGATAGAGAACCTGACTAGCAGGCACAGACCTTAAGTTCAAATACTAGTGCCAAAAACAGCAAACTAATAAATCAACCCTGTCAGTGCCTAAATCTTACCTTTGTTACCTCCAGAATTATGAGACGATACATTTCTATTGTTTAACCAGTTATTGGTACTGGATTAGGGCAGCCTAACAAATTATTTTCAACATATTCTCAACTCTCTCTGTAAAATTAGACATAGGGTATTTAAACAAGTCACTCTTATCAGAGCAATGAGTAGATTGTATCTTTCAGGAAATAACTAGGAAGACATGATAGCAAAACTGTTCCTAGAGGCAAACTGTTCCTAGAGACCGTCTCATTACCCCATTAACCACAGAACTGTCTGACTTATGGCCAGCTATATCATAGGAAAGGTCTCTTTCTTGGCCTTGGGAAATGCTGGGGGCCCCCAGTATAATTATAGCACAGGGAGGCCTCGTGGGAAAAGAGTTTCTGTAGAGAGTGGCTATGATCAGTCCACTTACCTAGGCTCAAAGTCCAAAGTTAAGTCATTTCAGTTCTTAGGAGATTGATTTCATTCCACCCTAAGAACCCAAAACTTCAGTGATTCCCTAGCTTTTCCTTTTGCTGTCCATTATATAATAACAGGATGAAACCCTCCACTTATTCTTCTAGCTGGTCTGGGAACACACCAATGCCCCTCCAGATCTGCCATCTGCCTTCTCTGCCCTCTCCCGTGCTTCAGGAAGCTGATCTGTGGGGCTGCATTAGCTGACGCCCCTGGCCAGGTCCACAGTAGATGCCTTGGCAGTGAGCAGAGGAGAGGGTGAGTGCAAGTCATGGCCTCTGCCCACATCCCCCTCCACTCAGACCATCACGTGCTGTCTGGGCTCACTACGGGGTGCAACTTGGGTCAGTTGACATCTGTCCAGGCTCAAGTAACTACCCCTTCCCTTTGCTTAGGTGAGCCCTCTTGTTGAGGTCGAAGGCTATAACTTAGGTGTTGGCCAGATTGCATTTCTTTCTGGAGTTTGGGGTTGTCTTCTAAGCACTTGTGGGTATTAGCAAATTCTCAGTCTTGTGGTAGTTTACTTGGTTGCTGCCTGTTGGTTCTGGCCACTCTTAGTCTTTTGTTTGGTGGGGGTGCGGTATTGGGTCTTGAACTCAGGGTCTAGGCACTGGCCTTTAACTTTTTCGCTCAAGGCTTCACTTCCAACTTTTCAGTAGTTAATTGGAGATTAGAGTCTCATGGGCTTTCCTGCCTGGGCTGGTTTTGACTGTGATCCTCAGCTCTCAGCCTCTTGAGTAGCTGGGATTACAGGCATGAGCCACCGGCACCCAGCTTTTTCTTCCTCTTCCAGGTGGCTCATCGTTCGTCTTGTGTGTGGTCCTCTAACAGCATGGCTGCTTACTTCCTGAAGATGGGTAGGAGCATCTCTCACTCCATTTAGATAAAGCAGAGAATCTTCGCAATGTGACTTGACCAGAGGAGCGAGCCCCCCTAAGAAAATAAAAATGGAAGGGCTGTAGGTTCAGAGGGCTTGCCTAGCAGGTGCAAGCCTTGGATGCTAAAAGGAGTTGTGAAACTGCCTGGAGGTCGTCTTAGAAACTTCCCATCCCAGGGTGGAAGTCAGTTCACTGCTTCTAGCCCCTTGAGCTGCATAACCCCTGCCTATGCCTTTAAGCTGTCCCCTCATTCAAATCTCAGATCACCCCATTGGAGGGTCCCATCTGTTCCTAACAGGCCTCTGCATGGGATGCGCTTTGCTAGGGTATTTCCCCAGGCTTCTCTGAGCTTCGTGCCAGCGGGTGGCAGGAATTGACAGAGCTCAGGTTGAGCTGCAGCACCACAAAAGCAAAGGTGGCGATGGTTTCTGCGAGGTTCCAGGCAGGGGGCGGGAATGAAAGGAAGCCGGAGGCTGAGTAGCCAGAGGCCAGCACAGAAACCTGGGGACAAATCTGCAGGGACTTTGGAGGGAAATATACCTACCCACAGTTCACCGAATTGGCATTGCACACCTGCCTGAGGTGGCCCACCTGGAAGCATGAGGGAGAACAGGGAGGCTGTTCTGAAGTCCAGTTAGACGGAAAGCCAAGGTGCCTGCCTTGGCGTGATCACCTTTCCGAGAATTAGATATCACCCTTCCTCCTTCTCCAGACTAAGGAACAAAATAGTTTGTTTCTCATCTCCTTTTCCTTTTCTATCTTCCTGCATTAGAAAATCAATACACGAGATTTATCTCCTTGAAATGCAAAATCCCTTCCTGTTTGTTAGCCATTTAGTCGTAATTAACAAGTCCATCTGCTTGGTGCAAATGCACCTCAATTAACCAAATCAAGAGGTTTTAGCAACCTCTAATGATTTAAACTCTTAACCACTAAGCATTGGTGGATTGGTGGTTCATGGCTGTCATCTTAGCTAATTGGGGAGGCTGACCTCAGGAGGATTGATGTGTGAGGCCAGCATGGGAAGAAAAGTTCATGAGACCCTCAACTACCCCACTGAGAAGTCTCATTAAAAAAAAAAAACAGTCATACTATATGATTACTACAGAGCAACAATTATAACTTGGCACTGATGGCTCATGCCTATTATCCTACCTACTCATGAGGCTTAAGATCTGAGGATTGCTGTTCAAAGCCAGCCTGGGCAAGGAAAGTGCATGAGAAAGTCCATTGATAGTTTACCTTCAATAAACTATCAAAAACACAGAAGTGGAGCTGTGGTTCTCATGGTAGAGTGCTAGCCTGGAGCAAAAGAAACTCAGGGACAGCACAGCACCCAAGTCCTAAGTTTATGTCCCAGGACTGGCATAACTTAAAAAAAATAGTCACATTTGAGTTTTATGAACTTGGGGGGAGGGATGGTATTGGGTTTGAACTCAGGGCCTTGCCCTGGCTGGGAAGGTGCTCTACCACCTGAACCACACTGTAGCCCTTTTTTTCTGAGACTTGGTAAGATTAGGGAACATTTTAGATTATACAGTGACTGGGCCTGGATTCTTCTCATTTTGATGTGCCTCTAGAACTTTTTTGGGGGGGAAGGGGGGAGTATCATAGGGCTCGAACTCAGGGCCAAGGTGCTGTCCCTGAGCTTTTGCTCAAGGCTAGCTTTCTACCACTTTGAGCCACGACTCCACTTATAAGAGTCTCACTGACTTTCCTGCCCGGGATGGCTTTGAACTGCAATTCTCAGATCTCAGCCTCCTGAGTGGCTAGGATTACAGGCATGAGCCACCAACACCCTCCTGCCTCTAGTATTTTTAATGTATCTATTAAACATCAGGGAAGAATCTGGGTTTATTTTCTTTTGGGAGGTTAGTGCTGTGGTTTGACCTTTTCCCTTGCTAGGCAGACCCTCTAGCACTGAGTCCAGGCCCTCTTTATGCTTTAGTTATCATTATTATTAGTAGTAGTTTTGCTCTTATGTCCAGGCCAGCCTGGACCCCCATCATGCTATTTACACTGTGCAGCTAAGATGAAAAGTATGTACGACCATGTCCAGAGTTTTATAGGTTGAGATGGGATCTCAAGAACTTTTTGCCCTTGCTGGCCAAAACAAAAGTAGCTCCCTAGTAGCTAAGATTACAGGCATGAGTCACTGTGCTGGGCCTGATTTATATTTTCTTAAATGGGAAAGCACTCAAGTTGAATTAAAAACCCTTGACTAACACCTCAGCAGATAGGATTTTTTTTTCCTAGTTTGTGGTGATAATTCCTCAAGGAAATTTAATTCAGGCTTCCTCCAGCCCCAGCATTACTTGGTCTACCCTATTTATTGGAAACTTAAAGCATGAAATTGACTAAATGTCTTCCCAGTTTATTCTGTAGAGCTGATTGCCACTACACTTTGGATCATCTCTTGCTTGTTTCTCAGAAAAAGGTGTACCTCCAATCCAGGGAACACAAATGATAAGTAAAATAGTTCCAAGGGTCATGAAAGTATGAAGGGTAAAATGACCAGAACAGTCGAACTCCTTGGTCTGATTTAGCTATGTACAGGCTGAAGGATACAACAAGAGCCTACGATGACTGTGAACTGTGAAGGACAGGAAAAGTGAGATACTGTCTTGTCCCCCAAAGTGGGTTGGGTAGTAGTTCTCTAAAAGCTGTGTCCAAGTCCTGACTCTCAACTCTTGTGACTTTTTGTCACTTCGTCACGAGGGACTTTGTAGATAATACCATGTTAAGGATCCAGATGTGAGACCAGATGTGAGATCATCTTGGCTTTAGAATAAACCAATACCTGGTGTCCTTGTAAGAGAAAGCAGACAGATAGTTGAGGTGGAGACACCACTGAGGTGGCCAGGAGAAGATGGAGGTAGAGACTAGAACGATGCATCCACAGCCAAAGAGCCTCAAGGACTGGAGCAAAGTCTGGAACTGCTTTTCCCTCTGAGCCTCCAGAAGGAGCCCCACTGTATCTACTCTTTGGATTTCAGACTCCTGACCAGCAGAATCTTAAGAGGAAAGGAATTTATCTTATTTTGGACCTCCTGATTCATGCTGTCACTGCCCTCTGTTAGCCATTGTTTCTGTTACATCACCTACAGAATGGGCCATAGTTGAGAAATATGAAATGGAAAATTCCAGAAAACACCAGTTCAGGTTTTAAGTTGCACCCCATTCTGAGATCATCCAAAAGAGAAGAAGGGTGATGGAAAGAAGGTCCCTTTGTGCGTTCTTGAACACTTGATTCAATTCCTTGCTCTCTGAGTGACTCTTCAGCCTTAGTTCCTTGTTCTGTCTCAGCTCCTGGACCTGGCTTTCTCTTGTTTTGTTTTGATATGTTTTCTAATTTCCTTTGTCAGTTTACTTTATCTATCCAGACTGAAATGATAGTCATTTGCTACAGCAGCACTATGAGCTAATAGGCGCAACTCACTCACGCTAATATATACATGAAAGAGGAATGCTGGCATTGCCCTGAACCTTCAACTGACGGTTGACCCAACATTTAGCCAGAGACATGATGATCAGGGATGGCTGCCTTCTGGATGTCCAGTGGTTTAGGCTCAGCTCATTGACTAGGCAGAAGACAGCAGGCCTCTTTGACCTTCTATAACACTGTGAGCCCCTTCTCTTCCCTCTCACTGCAAGATTCCGAAGCAAGGCATCTGATCCCAAGAATTTTGTCTCCCTTGGGCAGTCACATCGTGAAGATTGACGGGTGTGCTGGACTTTCATGACTCATCGCTGAGTAGCTTTACCTCCTTCCCTGAGCCAGCTCCGTGAATTCCTCAGTTTAACTAGCTCTGGAGCAAGGAACAAATAACTCAAGAACCAACTGTTTTCCGATGGTTTATTTTAAGCTCCAATTAAATATCCCTTGAGTAGGTTTTGCTTATTCAAAAGGATAGAAGTATTACATTTGCCCAACCTTGCAGCTGCATGGCTGTCAGGCTGTGTTGAGCCTCAAGCCCTGGCCCAGATTCTTGTTAAATCATCAAGAAGCTTCTAGAATTTAAGATGGCAGCTCCCTTATTAAATTCTTTGATAATTAGCAGGGAAATACTTTGTAGCCAGGAGGCAGAAAGGGTTATAATATCTATTTAGTTTCCCTGGGGGGAAGGAAGGAGGCAGAATAAATAAATGAAATGAAACAATTTCTGAGCACCAAGTAGAAAAGTAGCTGCATAGAATTTTTTTTAACTCTTCCTTGATTACAGAAGACCTAGAAAATTCAGCTTGAAGACCACCCAAACAAACCCACATTTGATCCCTTTAACAGAATTTTTAGAATGAACAAGAGCTAAATGAATAAATCAAAATGAATGATTAATATGGCTATAATGATTATAATTAACCAACTAAACTAGGATTGTCTCCAGCTCTTATCCTCGATCAAGCTGCCAAGTGCTTTATGCCGAAAAAAGATCCCTATAAACAGAGGGCTTCATTAAAGATGACTGACTATGTTAGCTCAGAGTAGGAGATTCTTCTAATATCTCGCAAGGATGAAGCAGTCTGTAACTCCACAAGGTCTAAGGTTCACAGTAATGACGAGGGGGAAAACGAGGGGGAAAGGAGGATTCTTTACAGAAGTTGGCCTTATTTGGGCATGACAGTCACTCCACAGATGGCTCTCAGCTGTCCTTAGCCTGTTTTTCTAGACTGTCTACCTTGCTAAGCACAGGATGCAGGGGGCTTCTGTCTCCCTTGGCTGTGAAATGTCTTCTGATCGAGAAGCTCTCTGGTTAAGTGACAAATGTTATTCCTTTCTTTTAAGCAGATAGGTTGGTGCAAAGCCATAGGGACAAGCTATGGCTAACCAGTCCCGGCTTTTCTAACACCATGTGCTGCCTGGCCATCAACCCCTCTGCTCCTTGCCTGCGCTCCTGACTGCCTCAGGCTCTGGGGTGCCACAGTTACTGTGGCGACAGTGTGTGGTCCTCTCGGCTAGCCCACACTCCTACTCGCCACCACTCACATTATTCCTATGGGGAAAATAGTGTCTGAGTTTTAACCGACAATTTACAATTTGAGAATTTAGGTTGCTTTTAGAATGCTTCTTCTTAGAACCCCATGAAAATGAATGTTCCTATGATCAAATGAACCCGTAACTATTCTACTTAAGCTTAGGGCTGCAAAGTACTTTTAAACCCTTTTATTTATTTATTTATGTTGTTGATTGTGGGCAGAAGTAGTAGGATTTGAACTCAGGGCTCTTTGCTTGTGAAATAGGCACTCTACCATTTTAGACATGCCTCCAGCCCTATTTGTTTGGTTTTGTTTCTTAAAATATTTTTTCAAGTAGGCTCTTCTGTTTTAGCCTGGGACCAGACTTGAAGACTTAAAATTCTTCTACCTATTGATCTCCTGGATGGCTCCAATGACAGGTATAAACTACCACTGTAGGTCATTGATTGAGATCAGGTCCCTCTGTCTTCTGGTTCAGGCTGGCCTCAAATCATAATCCTACTGCTGTCTACCTCCCCAGTAGCTGACATACAGGTGTGAACCACAGTACCTGACTTTCACATGATTATAAATCAGTCGTGGGGCCTGAACTCTGGGCCTGGGCGCTGTCCCTCAACTCTTCAGCTCAAGGCTAGCCCTCTACCACTTGAGCCACAGCGCCACTTCTGGCTTTTTTTTCTGCTTATGTGGTGCTGAGGAATCAAACCCAAGGCCTCAAGCATGCAAGGCAAGCGCGCTACCACTGAGTCACCTTCTCAGCCCTCAGTCATCCATTTTTAAAGCTAGGTATCTGACCAGATTCTGAAAAATTACTAGGAGCTTGCTTACATAGTGGTAAAGTGCACGTACTTAGAAAGTCTCCACGCAAACACAATGTCAGGGAGGCACCAAATGACAAACGTGAACAAAGAGAATACCAAAGAAAGAAAAACTGGGGAGAGTGTTGGAACGCTACTCTGATAGGTAAAGAGTGGAACTCAGGAGATGTCCAGGCAGATTGTACATCCAGAGTACTTAGCCAGTGAGGGACTGGGAAAGGACTGTGCGCAAGGAGAATGCTGGCTGTAACCGCTCCAGATGTGCCTGCCTGTCTAACAGATACCTGATCTTGCAAGGATGCCATTGAAGTCTTGCTTTTACTGTAGTCCAGGTCCCCAAGTCTATTCTTTGAGTTTGGGTAGGTAAGTGTGTTTCTCATTATTGTTATCACCATAATGGCCATTACCTTTCTGATCACCATTCCTATCATCATCATCTTCAGTAGCAGCAGCTACAACTGGGAGAAACAACATAACCTGAAGAGGAGAGAATGTCCTAGAAATACAAAGGAATAGGAGTGGAGAAAACTTAGTTTTCCCCCAATATAATTTAATTTATATGCAGTTGATCTGCTGGTCACTTGAGGAAACCTGGTAGCTATTTTAGACATTTGTTTATTTCAGACATTTCTAGATGAAATTATGAAGCAAATGAATGGTTTTCATTGTGACTTGATGTCCTGTCCTTTCTCCTCTCCTCTCCTTTCCCCTCCTCTCCTCTCGTCACCTCTCTTCTCCCCTTCCCTCCCTTTTCTTCCTCTCCCCTCTCCTCCCCTCCCCTCTCTTCTCCCTTTTCCTTTCTTCTCTTTCAAGTGCACATGCCGCTGTGGTTCCCAGCCTGAGGATGCTTAGATAGATATTGGACAACACTCACCTAGGTTTGCCTTCTAGAATTTGCATCCTTCCGTTAACATGCCTATGCGTCGTCTCCCTTCCCAAATCTACTAGGATAGCCAGCCATTAAGGAGTAAAACAGGAAGATGTATATGACTGAGGAGATGCAAAAGATTTCAGTGCTATTTTGGAAGAACTACAGTGTTTGCACAACGGCATCTAATTTCATTTCAGCTTTTGCCATTCTGCTAAGTGTTTACACCTGGAGATGCCAACAAACAGCAGATTGAGTCCACAGTGAATCTTCAAAAGGCTCAGGAATTGGATGTACAGAGACATTTCTGAATCCAAAGAATAGATATGGAGCAGAAAAACGAGGAGATTTATTCCACGTTGGTGTAAGACGGAGCCTGATCTCCGGATCTGCAGCACAGCCACGGGCTGTGTTCATGTCCATCCAGCAGTGACAGGTTTGCTATCTCAAGTGAGTAAACGAGAGATGTTCTGATTCAGGGGACAGGAGGCACACAGATGGCAAGAATGCAGAGCCTTACCCCTGAAGGCTTCCAGAAGCAACAGGTGACAGCCACTGTGTACATCCGCCCCTCCCCAAGATACTGCCTTGATGCTCTGCTTCTCCTGTTCAAGGAGACTGCATGGCAGAACTGTAGGGAGCCATCGGTGCATAGACCACTGTGTGACCATACAGTTAGACAGGAAGTAAGGCAATCCGATGGCTCAGAACAATGGCTTGAGTGTTGATTAAAATTAAACCCATACCCTGACTGGCTGACATCAGTGAAACAGCCAGGTCATGTACAGCACAGACTTCCTCACCTGCAGCTTCTGCAGCTGGAAAATGACAGTCCCACTTTGACTCTCTGAGGCCAAAATCTCCCTGCCAGATGTGTGGGAGGAGTTAATGACACATAGTCTGGTTTCTAGGCATGAGAACCCCATGCCAGCAGACCCTAATACAATCTTGATGTCTTGGGGGTCCTTGACACAGCCACTTATTCTGGGATACATTCTTGCTCTCCCTTTAGAGTGTGTTTTAACTTGGCATAGCATCAGTAACCCTGTTAATGCTTAAGTTTCCTCTGTGTCCCTTCAGACACAGAGGATCTGGCAAAAAGCCAGAGTAGAGGTGTGGTTCAAGTGGTAGAGTACTAATTGTGATTTTTAAAAAAAATCCAAGTAAAAGCTGGAGGGCTTGAGTTCAAGCCCCAGTACTTCAACAATAAAAACTAAAAAGAAGGAAAGATACATTTCACATGCAGTAAGAATTCTCAACCACAAAAGTTGTTTTTCAAGAATTAGCCTGGCTTCCTAGATTTTAAAGGTCCACTGAGTATCTAGAACAAAGAATGAAATAAATCCACAGGCCATAACATTGCAAAACTTAAGGAGACCACAGTTTTTTTTTTAATCCAGAAGGCTTCCAGAGAGGACAAGCCGGTCACCTACAAGGAACCAGAAGCACTACGCATCAGTCACAACACAAAAAGCTACCAGCCCTGAGAGGGAAATTTATTTTCATTTGAGAATCCTACATCCAGCCAAGCCATCAACCAAGGGCAAAGGAAGAGCAAAGTCACTTCCAGACATGGAAGGTGGCCTCATAAATCTTACCTCCCATCTGCCCTGTAGAAGGGAAGGCACTGGAAGCATCCTTCTTTCCATCCAAATGAATATGAAAATAAAAGGCAAGGGAGACAGAAAATGGAGAATCCAACATTCATATCAGCAGAAGGGATTCTCAGAGTGGCAGCCACAGGAATGTTCTAGAACACCTACTTCAAAGTTGACTAGAGATAGGGTGACTTTATATTCTGGTTTGCTAAGAAAGGCTTGACTCAAGACTGCAGTCTAAGTGCCCTTGTTGGTTAAGCTTTTGTTCTGAGCCTTTTTGTTGTTGTTAGCCATGGGGCTTGAACTCAAAGCCTGAGCACTGTCCCTGAGCTTTTTTGCTCAAAGTTAACACTCTACCACTTGAGCCCCCGCGACACTTATGGCTTTTTTCCTGAGTGGTTTATTGGACATAAGAGTCTCACAGACTTTACTACCTAGGCTGGCTTTGAACCACAATCCTCAGATCTAGCCTCCTGCACAACTAGGATTACAGACATGAGCCACAAGCACTTGGCTCCGAGCCTTTCATTTAAGAAAACAAAGAACAAAAACAACATTATCAACAGAGGCTACCAAAAAGCCAGGATGAGCTGGGAAGACCCTGGCATGGTTCTCTAGCCTCTGCCTCAGTGAGTTCCAGCAGCGGGGGAGACAACGTGGGGCCAGGGAAGCTCTGCTTTAACAGGTGGCTGAGCTGAGAGTTCATTTCCTTTTTATCCTGGTGCTTTCCAGTGTTTTAGTACATGTAAGCAGTAATAACCAAATGAGCTGCACTTAGAAACGAGTATTTCAGGACAGGTCCACCTTCCAGTTCCAGGGGATGCAGGAGAACCTGCCCTGCCTCCGATAGCATGGCCCTTGTCAGCTATGAACAAAACGAACATAATGAAGCATGAAGTAGTGCCCAGTGAACGAGCCAGACCAGAAATGTGTAATTTCAATTTCTCTGGAATGCGGGTGAAATGGTGGTCTCGTTTAGGCATTTCTGTTGATTTGTTTTTTGAAACAGGATTTCTCTGTGTAGTTCAGGCTGGCCTCAAACTTGTGACTTCTATGTCAGTGCTGGGGAGGATAGGTATGCTCTACCACATCTGGTTCGTTCTCACTTGGGAATTGTTGTTTGTGTGTTTTTTCTAATTACTCAATTTTTTTTTTGCTGTCAACTTTCATCATCAGTAAGCTAAAATGATTAAATAAATACATGCCACCATAGAACTAAGGACAAAAATTTCTATATGTTCTAAAGTTGTTGATGAATGGGTCACTTGGTATAAAAAGGTTTGTTGACAGATATCAAGTACCCTGGAAGCTAACATTCCATCACACACACACACACACACACACACACACACACACACACACACACACACACACACACACACACACACACACACACACACACACACCCAGGAGGCACAGATTTATAGAAATAGTGGCATCGCCGTCAAAAATCATATTCTCAATAATTCAGTTTGATCTATGTGGATGTTATTTGCATATTTTTGTGTGCATTTGGGTTTTTGTTTATATCAAACAACTCTTTGATATGTACTAACATATATATATTCTTTATATAAGTAGATTATTTCAAATTTTAATCCCAACACTGGGATAGCTCAAAGCAGGAGGATTGTGAGTTCGAGGCCAACCTGAGATATAATGAGACCCTGCCTCAAAAGACAAACAACAAAAAAGGCCTAAAAACAAACAATGACAAATCTTCTAAGATAATTTGCTTTTATTTATTTATATTTGCTTACTAGTTTTGGGACTTGAGACTTGAACTCAATGCCCCATATTCTTGCTTGGGTTTCTTGCTCATGGATGATACTCTACCACTTGAGCCACATCTCTACTCTAGCTTTTTGGTGGTTAATTAGAGATGGAGTTGCCTGGACTCTCCTACCTGGGCTGGTTTCAAACCAGGTGTCTTCCGGGTGTCTGCCTTCTGAGTAGCTAGGATTACAAGTGTGAGTCACCAGTGTCTGGCTTACTTTTTAATTGCTAATTTTCTTGCAGATTAAAATAAAATGAGGCCATAGCTGTTTTTGTTGGTTCCATTGTCAGCAGCAGAACTTCGCACGTGGTTAATTGCTGTGTTTTGATGATGTCATCAGCTGTTTCCAAAGGAAAGCCATTGCTCCCAGTCAGGCTGCCTCACCCCATACACCTGACCCCACTCAATGCAACCCAAGAGGTCAATTTAAGCAGGTGCATTCCACCAAGGGTCATGTAGCTAACATTATTACTAGTTGTGTTGTCAATTCAGTTTCAAAAGTCACTAGTAAAATATTTTTGTAGAAGCACATTATATATATATATATATATATATATATATATATATATATATATATATATGTAGTTTGGGGAAGAGCACTGTACTGTAGGAAAAATAAAACATTCTGAATACCATGAAGAAACCAAATGGCCTTGGCAACAAGTTCTTGAATATGACACCAGAAAGCACAGGCAATGAAAGAAAAATGGGCACGTCAGTACCATCAGACCAAAAGGCTGCTGTGGGCAGAGCAAACATTCACCCAAAATAGCGCAAAGGCCGCCTATGGAACGGGCTACCGCAGGGGGGGAGTCATGTCTGCCGGCCATGTACCCGTCAAAAATGAAGAACTTTTGCAAACTCAAGAGGGAAAATAATAAGCAGATAAATAAACAAACAGTCCAGTTCTTAATTGTGCCAAGTACTTGAGTTTAGACATCTCACCAAAGGGGGCATGCAAATGGACAAGCATGCAAACAAGTGTTAACATCACTAATCTTCAGGGAAACATAAATCAAAACAAAGAAATATCGTTTCACTCAGGTTAGGAGGGCTGTAATGAGAGTGGGTAGGGAGGAAGGGAAGAGGGCGAGGTAAAGGAGGGGAGAAGGAGGGACAGAGGGAAGGTCGGAGAAAGGAAGAGTCTTATCCCAATTCACCACCACCAAGCCAAAAGTGGGGCTGTGGCTCACATGGTAAAGCACCATCCTTGAGCAAAATAAGTGAGAACAGTGCCTACTCCAGGCACAAAAGAGAGAGAGAGAGCGATGACAGAGAGACAGACAGATCCCACAGTAAATAGTCTAATCTCTTACAGGGAGAGAGCCAGCAAGACAGAATGCCCTGCCCACAGCTGGCCAGCAGCTTTGTTCAGATGAACATGTCAGGGTGGGAGTCATGGTTCAAGTGGTAGAGCATACGCAGAGAGTGCTGGGTGAGGCTGGGTTCAATCCCCAGTGGAACAGAACCAGCCCCTTTTCCAGGTCAGAAGGCTCTAGAAGACACCAAGAGGGGCCTGTCCAGGACCAGATACCACCTGTGCAAGAAGCTCATAGGCCACCCAGAGCAGTCAGGTGGGGACAGAAAGTGAGGAGTCACGTGACGCTGTCTTCAAAGCTGGGCCAGACTGAACAAGTCCCAGGAGGCCATGCTGATGTTTTCCAAGATAATTAAGTTTATTTAATCAGTTGTTTCAGAGCTAGTTTTCCCTTCAGGATTGGCAGCCCGTGACAACAACCAGAAGACAAAGGAACAGCTCAACCAGGAAGCAGCATGAATAAGGGTTCTGCACAGTGTCTGAGGTTCAGGAAATCTGGGGCCCCTTTATTTCCATAAAATATGATTCTGCCCCCCTTTCTTGAGCAGCACTAGCTATGTGCCTTGGAGAGTGTTTTCTTCTGCCATCTTCTTTCTCATTTTCCCTGGGTCCCACACAGCTGCACTGAAGTCTTGGATACACTTTGGTGCGTTTGCATTCATTCAACCAGTCAGGAGACTGACGGAGGCTTCACTCTGCTTTGCTGCTGGAATGGCCTCAGGTAGCTGCCTCTTAGATGGCTTTCGTCACCGTTTCCTTGTCACTGTGTCTCAGTTTTAGCCTCCAATCATCTTCTCACCCCAACTTCCATTCCGTCGTTTTCTCTTCCGCCTGGCCTTGGTCGACAGCCTGAGGCAGTTTCCTGCCTCTGTCCTGCGCACTGCGCATTCGCCTCCCCTCTCAACGCCAGCCACCCAGCGTTCAGTAAGGGCTGACCGCACTACGCAGAATGGGAAGAGCAGGCCCTTCCCTTCCTTTGGGACCATGGATCTGCTTGATGCTTGCCTGCCTGAGCCTGCCATGCCCTGAATGGAGAATGGGTCCCGCTTGAGTGTCCTTGTCATCCTGTCTGCCTCTGCATCTCCCTTTGTCAATGTCCCTTCTCAGCTTCAAGACTGGACGTCCCATGAGCACCTAAGGCATGCTGCCTTCTCTCCCTGTTCTCCATTGCCTGTGGCTGTTCCTGTTAGCACAAACACATCACAGCAGCCCATACCTGCTGTTAGGGTGGCATGTATTGGTTCTACTTTATTATTATTATTGTTGTTGTTATTGATGTTGGTATTGGAGTTTATATTCAGAGTCTTGTGCATCCAGCCAAGTGCTCTACCACCTGAGCCATGACCCCAGACCTTTTTTTGCTTTCGTTATTTTTCAGTTAGGGCCTAGAACTTTTAACCTCTGGCCAGCCTCTGAACCTGATTCTTCTATCTATTCCTCCCACAGACCTGGGGTTCTAGACACTGATACCTGGCTCAGCTTTGTTTGCTGAGATGAGATTTCATTAACTTGGAGGGGTTAGGCTCAAATTGAAATCATCTGGCTCTCTACTACCTGAGTAGCTGGAATTACAGCAATGTGCCACCATGTCCAACTGTTTGGTATGCTTCTTAACCAGTAAATATTTGCCACATGATAGCTTCTCCACAAATAATCCCTCTAGGGGTCATTTGTACCAAAAGGACGAGAAAAGGTACAAAAGAACAACCCCACATCACTTAAGAAGGAGTGCATTCTAAGAGATGAGTCATCAGGTAGTTGTGCAGGAACACCTAGACAACACACTTTTATAAACACAGATGGTAGCAGTCACTCCATGCACGCAATGTGCTCAAAAGAATATGTGTGGAGTTATAGTATTGTACTGTAAAATATAAAGTATTTTACAGTAATGTTTAGAAGGGAAAAATAGTACTATCAAGGCACTAGTGACTCACATTTAGAATCCTAGCTACTCAGGAAACTAAGATCTGGAGGATCATAGTTCAAAGCCAGCCCAAATAGAAAAGTCCTCAAGATTCCATCTCCAGTAGCTAAAAACCAGGATGGAGGAATGGGACAAGTGGTAGAGTATCAGCTGTGATTAAGAAAGCCTTAGCCGGGCCCTGGTGGCTCACGCCTGTAATCCTAGCTACTCAGGAGGCTGAGATCTGAGGATTGCGGTTCAAAGCCAGCCCGGGCAGGAGAGACCGTGAGACTCCTATCTCCAATAAACCACCAGAAAACCGGAAGTGGCGCTGTAGCTCAAGTGGTAGAGCACTCGCCTTGAGCTGAAGAGCTGAGGGACAGCACCCAGGCCCAGAGTTCAAGCCCCACGACCGACAAAAAAAAAAAAAAAAAGAAAGCCTTGAATGTCAGCCAAATAAATAAATGCCATAGGACTATACTGTAAAATAATAATAAAGTTATCATACAGTTAACACATAATCCAGCAATGCGGCTGTTTAGTGTCATTATCAAGTAGTACGCATTGCATGCACTGTGTGTGCTGTGTTTCTCTGCCTGGCAGCACAGTAGGGCTGTGAATGCCGGTCCTGAGAACTTTACAGACTCGATGTGTACATTACCCTGTCAGGACAGCCCACACAAGGAGGAATGGTCCCTTCTAGCAATGAGCTCTGAGAGGACGTTGTGAGTACCACACTGCATGGAGGGACAAATGTCCCTGTTACAAATGTCCCCTCTAGACCTGCCAAAACACAGGCACAATGTGTGCAGGCCCATAGCAGGTGTCATCTGTTCCCAAGCAGCTTTGAAATGCTGGGAGGTTATTTTTTCCCCATGCAGGTTGACTTCCCAGGAGATACCTAAATATATCTCCATTGTAACTGCTCCAGCTTTAAGTACTGGAAATGCAGTCCTACCTACTTTGGGAGGCTGCGAATGGGAGAAGCTCAATCTGAGGCCAGCCTAGGCAGAAAGGCTCAGACAAACTCCTTTGAAACCCTTAGCTGATACAGTGACAAGCAGCTGTCCTCTCAAGCTCTGTGGGAAGCTGAGAACGAACAAAAGAATCTGGGCAGAGAAGCCCAAGACTCCATTTCTGTGGAGGGAAGCTGGACGAGGCACCAAGCAATATGGAAAGCTTAAAAGTAGCGGAGCACAGCTCAGGCATTTGTTCTGGTGGGAAGTGAGACAATATCCTAAAAATAACCAGTGAAAAACACGGCAGAAGGCCTGGCTCAACAGTATAGCACCCTCTCAGGAAGTATGAGGCCCTGAGTTTGAACCCCAAAAGAAATGTCACATTTGGCTCAAAAAGCACATGGGTACTTGGTGGATTAGAAACAACTTAAAATTGAAAAACCCTGTGCGATGGTGGGGGTGGGGCGAGGAGGGAGGAGAAGGTCTACGCCATGGTAATCCTCACCACATTCTCAACTTCCCCCCCCCCCACTAGCCTCTTAGAGAGGCAGCCTGTGCATACAAGGCTTCTTAGAGCCAGATATTAGTTCTGTGTCTTTCTTGCTACTATATACAAATAAGTGTGAGCGAATCAATTATTTAGCTGGACTTTTATTTACTTATTACTATTATTACTATTACTATTATTTTGAAACAAGGTCAAGCTACGTAACTTAGTCTGTCCTTGAATATTTGATCTTCATATCTCGGCTTTCTGATTGCTGGGATTACATAAGTGTGCCATTATATTTGACCTGAAGACATTTAAAGACTAAAAAAAAATAGCATTAGGATTCAAAGAACAAATACATATTGGTATTATTATCATCACCAACATTTCTAAAACAGCAAGAAAAAGAAAAATAGTCATGCTAAAAATAAGAAATGGGGGAAAATGCTGAAATAGAGGTGAATTTCAGAATTAAGTTGAAAAGGATTTTGAAAGAATGTTCAAAATGTATCAGGTTGAATTTTAAAATGATGAATTTTAAGTCAGTCCAGGAAAGCAAATATTATTTGTCTTCCTGAATAAAAAAATTAATGTCTGTAAAAATTAGCAAATATCAACTTACTAAAACATTCCTTCTTCCCTTAAGATGCTTAGATACGATTGTAAGGCACCTTATCTAATCCTGTTAACACATTCTTGAGACAGACATTGGGATTCTGAGAACCCATTCTGCTACTTAGCCAACAAAGTCACTGAATGATTGAACTGTTCAGCTTGCTGTGAATACTTGAGAGAATTGAGTAAGAAAGGAAACACACTGTCATTTCCATTTAGAAATATAACTTTTCCCCATAAGGACAGATTTGATGTTGAGGTAATGTGGCATTTTAATTGCTTGTTGTTTTATGGAGGGAAAGGGAGGACTTCCAGTGTCCATAGCCTGCCATCGAATCTGCTAATGAATCAGTGGTTATTCTTGTTATGAGTCCCCATTTATCAATTCTGAGATATTAAAAGAGCAATGCAGAGAACATTCCAAACCAACATTGGATGCTTTAATGTAATGTCTAAGACACTGGGGAAAGCTTCCTTGAGAAAAAACTTTTATGTGTTCACTGTTACTTAAAACTTCCTATTATGTACCTGGCTCCTGGCTTTCACAGCTGGCCTTCAACATGATAGGAGCTGCTAGCAGAGCTGAGAGCTGTTGGCAGTCACTTGCCTATGGAATGACCTGACTACAGGTTTTTGTCTTGAAAAGAATCTTATTTAGAAAAAGATCCAAGAGCTGAACTATGGGCCAGAGGCCCCCCATGACAGGGAGGGAAACTCTAAGACAACTCTGGCTCACATGACAGTTTGGTCTAAGGTCAATACCAGCAACAAATCTTGACAAACAGGTAAATCTAAGTCTTTTGACACAAAGGCTGTGGAACAGCATGCCATTCTTTAAGATGATTACATAAACAAGGAAGAGGATGAATCTCCAAGAGAACCATGTAGCCTGCTCTGTGGTGAACATGATAGAACCCGAAGCCCCCAGAAGAAATCAGGCCTAAGAAAGCTGGAGAAGCCAGCAGCATCCACACTCAGGACAGTCTAACAGGCTGAGGGTCTCTGATGAGAACTCCCTCTCCCCGTCAGCTGACTGTGGGCTTGCACTCAGGTCTTGCACTCTTACTTGGCTTTTTCACTTAAGGCTAGTGCTCTACCACTCCCACGCCTCCACTTCTGGCTTTAGGCTAGTTCATTGGAGATGAGAGCCTTACAGACTTTTCTGCCCAGGCTGGCTTTGAACCATAATCCTCAGCTCTCAGCTTCCTGAATAGCTAGGATTACAGATGTGAACCACCAGAGTCCAGTGAGTGGGGGGGGGGGGGGGGGAACGACACTTAATCGAGTTGACTACTTGGATGTGAAGCAAAATCTCCATTTCCTGATGATGGTGATTCTCAAACCTGCCTTTCATAAAACCCCTCGGGACTGAACAGTCCGATTCTTAGTCATCAGGTGCCCAGCCCAGTGAGGTGGCCTTGTGCTCCTTATCAGCGTTTCCTGGGGGAGGGTCTGTTCCACAACCCAGAAGGCACACAGTTCTCACTTGCAACAGCCCTAGGAATCTCCACCACCACCACCACCCCCCCCCCCCGCCCCCTACCCACCCCATCTCTGATTTATAAAGCAGCCCAAACTCCTTTAAATTCCTTCTTGAAAGGCTTCTCTTATGTAAGGAAGTGCGAGCTCCACCCTAAGGTCTGCTTCCTGCCAGGCTATTTAGGAAGAAAGCAGAGCAAGGAGCTCTTGCAGCCCATTCAGAGGTGTCTGAAAGATCATCAGAGGGAATGCCTTTCCTCCTATAATCCCACTGCTCAATTTTTGTGGAGGATGGACTTTGAAAATACATGTTGCCCAAAGAAGCCAAGAAACTAACACAAACAAGAATCTCCCTCAAATCCTTATTCAGATCATCTTATTTTCTATGGCTCACACTGCTAAGCTATTCCATAGGGTTGAACTCACTTATTATTATTTGTGTGTATGTTTGCCAGTACTAGGGCTTGAACTTAGGACTTGGGTGCTGTCCCTTAGCTTTTAAACTCAAGGCTATCACTTTACCACTTAAGCCACAGCTCTACTTCCAACTTTTTGGTAATTAATTGGAAATAAGAGTCTCAGGGTTTTTTCTGCCCAGGATGGCTTTGAACTGTGATTCTCCTATCTCAGCCTCCTGAGTTGCTAGAATTACTGGAAACCAGCCATGATTTCTGAATTGTGCCATGAATTGTGCAAATTAGCACAAATTTGATGGCTTAAAATAACAGATTCATTCTCATTGTTTTAAGGGTCAGAAATCAAAGACAGGTCTGCTGGGTGGTGAACAGACATTAAAAAAATTACGTATGTCCTTGGCTTAGGATCTTTCTCCATCTTCTGTGGAATCTGTTTCCATTCTTACTCTTTTTTCCTTCCTGTGTCCCTCATGTAAGGTTCCTTGTGATGATGTTGGGACATTTCAGTTATACAGGATAATCTCCCATCTCAACATCCCGAACTTAATCACATCTACAAAGACCATTTTGCTATGTGGGGAACTATATTTATAGTTTCCAGGGATTAGGCACTACTTTAGGGGTCATTCTTAAGTATATCACAAAACATTATGAGTAAACAAGCTGTTGATCTTAATTTACATGGCCTTTGGTTCATGTGTTCTGTATTGGGAATATGGATTTTTAGCTTTAGTGGATACTGCTAAATTGGTTTCCGAAAGTGGTATGAACTAAAGCTGCATGAGAGCTCCATACTTAGTGTGATTTTTAGCCACTGGGAGTATGGAGATATATCTCGTGATGGTTTAAATACATACATTTTTGATGAATAGGGAAGTTGAACATATATTTGATATCTTCTCTTGTAGAGTACCTAGGGTTTTTTTTTTTGTCTTTCACTCATTTTTCTATTGAATCATTTTTTCCTTACAGACTTGAAGATTCTTTATATATTCAGGATCAAAGATCTTTGCCATTTTTGGGGGGGGTGTTGGTCATGGGGCTTGAACTCTGGACTTGGGCGCTGTCCCTCAGCTCTTCAGCTCAAGGCAAGAGCTCTACTGCTTGAGCCACTGTGCCACTTCCAGTTTTCTGGTGGTTTATTGGAGATAAGAGTCTCATGGAGTTTCCTACGAGGGCTGGCTTTGAACCGTGATCCTCAGATCTCAGCCTTCTGAGTAGCTAGGATTACAGGCGTGAGCTACTGGCACCCAGCAGATCTTTGCTATGTATGTGTACTACTTAAATAATTTCTTCCATTCTGTGGTTTATCATTTTACTCTTTTCATGCTATCTTTTGATGTATATAAGTTGTTCCTCACTTTACCATAGTCTGATGCCTATAAAGAAATCTCAGGGAATATTAAAAATATCTTAATTGAATAAAAATGCAAGCACATCACATTTATGGAGTAAAGCTACAGTAGTGCTTAAAGAAAATTTGATAGCATTAAATATTATAGTAGAAATGAAGTATCTGGGCATGGTAGTACATATCTGTAATTTCTGTAATTCTAGCACCTGGGAGACTGAGATAGAAAGATTGCCAAATTCAATGCCAGTCTGGGCTGTGGAGCAAGAAACAAAACAAAACAAACAAGAAAGGGAAAGAGGGAGGAGGAAGGGAGGGAGAGAGGGACAGACGGAGAGAGGGAAGGAAGGAAGGAAGAAAGGAAGGAAGGAAGGAAGGAAGGAAGGCAGGCAGGCAGGCAGGCAGAGAGGGAGGGAGGGAGGAAAGGAAGGAAGGAGGGAGGGAGGGAAGAAGGGAGGGAAGGAAAGAAGGAAGGAAGGAAGGAAGCAAGCAGGCAGGCAGGTAGGCAGGCAATAAAAGGTAAAAGAAAAACCCCAGAGATTACTAATCTAAATGTTTATCTTAGAAACTAAAACAAGAATAAATGAAAACAAAAGCAAACAGAAGGATAAAAATTTACAAATGAGCAAAACCAGTGAACTAGAAACTAATCAAGAAAATCATTAAAATCAAAAGTTGGATCATTGAAAAGATCAATAAAATTAAAAAATCTTGATATCAACATTTTTTTACTGTTTTCATTAAACATTTTGAAAATAATTTCCTTTTGTTCCCCCCCCCCCATTCTTTGGAAGAGACAACAGCTGGAACAATTTGCCATAGCATTTTTAATGAACAGATTTCCTTATTAGATCTCAGCATATTTGGATTTTAAAATTCTTTTGTCAGGGCTAGGCCTGGCCGTGCACGGCTGTAATCCTATCTGCTCAGTGGAATTGGGAAAGTCCTGTTCGGTCTGTCCAGTCTACGGCTGCCTGGGCAAATGTGAAGACTATCTGAAAAGCCAACTATAGGACATAGAGCTGTAGGTAAGGATTCAAGGGCAGAGTAATTGCCTAACAAGAATGAGATCCTGAATTGAAACCCTGGTTTCCCACTCCAACATTCTTTTATCAGCTTTTTAAGGCATTATAAAAACAAACTTGACCATGTCATTAAAATTTTCACATTTACAGGCACATCTGTTTTCATAAGGTCCTCATTTTTAATGAAAGTTTAATAGTGATATTCTTTTTAATCTCTTCTGTATGCCAATTGCTCTTATCTTTTTGGTACTGTTGATCTTTTTCAGTTGTAGATTTATTTTCTAACTTACTGGTGCACTGGTTCATGGTTTTGTTTATTTATTTTATTTGTTTGTCTGTTCCTGTGCTGGGGGCTTGAACTCAGGGCCTTACATTTTCGCTTGGCTTACTCACTCAAGGCTAGTACTCTACCACTTGAGCTATATATCCATGTCTGGCTTTTTGCTCCTTAATTGGAAATAAAAGTCTCACAGACTTTTTTCCTGAGTAGCTGAGATTACAGGCATAAGCCACGGCACCCAGCTACTTCCCTCTTTTTAGAGGGATTTCGACTGGGTTTGGATTAGATTTGGGATTTTATTTTCTGATTGTTTATAAATGTTTTAGATGGATTCTTAGAGCATGGTTTCCAGCCATTTTTATTTCCCTTTCCCCTATTCACATTTTAAAGCTGTAAGTTTCCTTCTAGGCCTGCGCTTTAATACATCCCACAAGTTTTGAAATGTAGAAATTTAATTATGACCTAATTCAAAACACTTCCTAATTTGTATTATGATTTCTCCTTTGACTTTGAGCCATTTTAAGTGTATTGCACAATTTCCAAACATACGGAGGATTTTCTCCTTAGCGTTGTGTTATTTATTTCTAGCTTGATTTCACTGTGGTTGGAGAAAACACTTTAATTTGGGTATTGCAAATTCTCAGTACCTTGGTAGCTCTCCAATGACTAAAAAGATGTTTTTATATTTAGTTCAACTTTCTACTTGTTTTCAGAAATGAGTTTTGATACAAAGTAAGTTATTCAGCTGTTGCCAGGAGCACAGCTACCATGAATAAGACCCAGAACCCATAGATCACTAGTATCTAGTATCCAATAAACAAAGCACTGGAGGTTGGGGGGGGGGGGGGAGGGCTGGAGGCGTGGCTCAAGTGGTAGAGTCCCTGCCTAGCAAATGCAAGGTCCTGAGTTCCAATTCTATTGTAATATTTCACCACATGGAAGGAAGGAAGGAAGGAAGGAAGGAAGGAAGGAAGGAAGGAAGGAAGGAAGGAAGGAAGGAAGGAAGGAAGGAAGGAGAGAGCGAGAGAGAAGAAAAGAGCTGCCAGGTACTGGTGGCTCAGACCTGTCATCCTAGCTACTCAGGAGGCTGAGATCTTAGGACTACAGTTGGAAGCCAGCCCAAGCAGGAAAGTCCATCAGACTCTTATCTCCAATTAACCACCAGAACACCAGAAGTAGAACTGTGGCTCAAAGTGGTAGAGCACTTGCCTTGAGTAAAAAAGCTCAGGAACACTGCTCAGTCTCTGAGTTCAACTTCCAAGACTGACAAAAAAAAAAAAAAAGAAGACAAAAAAAGTTACATTCATGATTAGATAATTTAATATTTCAGTCTTCGAATTCCAATTTAGAAAGTCTGTGTGCTACTGCTGGCACCCATGTATCAGGCCATCGCTTTTCAAGATCTTCCCCATCAGACTCCACATTATCTTTTCCTTTCTTTTTATTGTGTGTGTGTGGTACTGGAGTTTGAACTCAGCGCCTCGTGCTTACAAGGCCAATGCAATACCATTGAGCCATGTCTCTAGCCCTTTCACCATTTTGTTTTTAGAACAGGGTGCTGCGCTCCCCCTCCTCCTCCCCCTCCCACCCCGGGGCACACGCCTAAAGCACAATCTGCCTATTTTGTAAGCCTATCCTCACTAGGATCACAGACATGCACCACCACATCTAGCGTCTCTTCATGGAGAAAGAGTCCTGTGGACTTTGCTGTCCAGGCTGGTCTGGCACTACGATCCTTCTCCTCTCAGCCTCCCCTGTAGTTTGGGATGGCTGTCACATGGCTGTGGTAGAGTAAGAAGCGGGGCTCATGAACTTTTCTGTGCAGGCTGGGCTTGAATCACAATCCTCCTGTCCTCAGCCTCTCAAGTAGCTAGAATGACAGGTGTGAGCTACCACATCCCCATCACTCCACACTTTCTGTGTAAATGTTGCACCCCTAGCTCTTTTGGTCCCTAGTCTCTCTCTCTTATTTACAAATGGCAAATACCCACCCTGTCCCTTTGTTCCCGTCATTCTCAGCCTCTCGTCTCTTCTTTTTGAAATATCTACACTTTCATTATTTCAGTCTGATGTGTAAGAAAAGAAATACTTAAGCATGAGAGTAGAAACGAGGTCATCTGTCTGTCGCTGCCATTCTCTCAGACATCAGCAGTGGACGTGTCACACTTGTGGAGACTGAGCTGCTGTGAAGCAGGGGCTTTGTCCTTCTGATGGTGGGGGTGTCCTTCTGATGGTGGTGGTGTGGGGTGTGAAGTGAGCAGAGAGCGGTGACCGGTGACCCGCTAGTGACTGGCATGTCTACTAGTGAACATATCACATGGCCTGCAGAATCCTTTCCTTTTCAAAACTCCCATCCTAATTGCAGAAGCTCACAAAGAACCAACGAAACCAGAAACATTGCTTGCAATGATCGCTGTGCCGGGGTTTGAACTCAGGGTCTCATGTTTACTACTCAGGTGCTTTACCACTTGAGCCACACGCCCATCCACTCTGAGATTTTATTTAAAGAGTAATGTCGACTATCCCAAGCTGATGAAAATCTATTCTATTAAATGCTTGGTCTGGAAGTCTATTCTGTGAGCTGTTCGGTCTGTTACGCTTGTCGGGAAGGAGCCTCCAGCAGCAGAGGCTCTCGGCCTGCCCTCGTTACTTCTCAGGACGGGAGGTCAGGCAGATCACAGAAGCCAGCCTCAGCAAAAACCACAAGGTGGTTATTTTAATCGATTTTCAACCACCATAAAAAGGTTGGCAGGCTTGTCATCTCAGCTATGTGAGAGGCTGAGAGAGGAAAGATTATAATCCAGACCGATCTAGGCAAAAAGAGACATGTGATCTTGAAAACAACCAGAGCAAGTGGGACTGAAGGTGTGACTCAAGTAAAGGTTCCGGTCTGGCCATTCTGAAGCTCTGAGTTCAATCCCCAAACCACAGAAAGAAAGAAAGAAAAACAGGAAGGAAGGAAAGGAAAGGAAGACAATATACAGAGAAAGAAAAGAAGCGGGGGTGGGGGGAGCGAGCACTCAGTCTACCATGGCCCCACAGCCACCTGTTCTGGGTCTTCGTGCCTCAGTGGCAGCCTCGGGCCTATTTCCTTTCTGTCTTTCCTCAGAGGAGACAGACACCAGCTGGCCACTAATGCTAGACAACCGCCATCAAGCTACTGGACATCGCAGTTCCGACCTGTTCCTGAACCTTTCCACACTGGCCCCAAGTGTCAACCTAACCCCAAATGACCTAGAATGTTCTCTGGAATATTCTACCATTCTAGGAGCTCTGGAATGTTCTCTGGAACTGAAGATGGCATGGAACACAACAGTAAGATAAGACAAGGAACTAGTTTTCCCCAGCACTGTGCTCTGCTGAGAAACCCTTTGCCCTGACTTCAGAAGTATCTCATTACAGTGAAGACAGCCCGGCTTCTACTGGCTCAGATGCGGTCACATGGAGGCCTGCACCATGATGTCACACCCAGGGGAGGACCTCAAATAGCTCAGGGCTTCAAACCAGGTCCCCAGGCAGAGGAAGACAATGCCACCCCAGAGTTTTGCCAGCCAAACCAATTGTAAACACGCTGAGGTAAAAGGGAATCTGGCCTTCTGTTCAATGATGGGGAAGTCCTGGGAAAGCTAAGATGTATCATGCACATCGGTCCATGGAATACCCCTATATCACCAGCAGTAAGCAAATGTACCACTTTACAATCAGAGAGAATTCCCACAGCAGCTTTCCCTTATGCAAGTGTGAAGCCACTTGATCAGACAGAGAGGAGATGATGTACCCAAGCTTTCCCCTTGGTTTCCAATGTCTGACAGGGTCTTCAAGAGACATCGCCCCCCCCCCCAGATTATACTCCATCCCTGCAAATTCCACCAGTCAACTGAGAAACAAAGCAAGAGATGCAGCAGTGGGGGCTACTGTAACACCTGAGATAGGCTGATGTTGAAGATGTCGTTTGGATTTGTGAACAAACCAACCTCCTAGTATAGCACCCACTTCACAGCAGCCTGGACCACAGCAACCTCCCATCCTCACCCCCCACCCAGCCCACACCCTGACTTAGGCCCTGTCCCAGCAGGCTAACTCCAAGGAGAGAACAGAGAATCCATCATGCCAGTTTGCTCTCTTTAAGTTCCCTGCCAGCCAATCACTCAATCTTCTCTGTGCAGAAGGAAAGACAAGCCTGAATGTTACATAAACAGGGCCTCTCCCCCTCCCTAAGGAGCCATCATGTGTGGGAGGTGTCAAAGTCCAGATGTTTCTGCCTTACTTCCATCCAGTGTCCCAACAGTAACTATATAGCAATCCTTAGCAAAACTTACGTTTCACAGGTGTGGTCAAGTGTGTGTGTGTGTGTGTGTGTGTGTGTGTGTGTGTGTGTGTGTGTGTGTTGTATGTATATGTGTGCACTGTGTACATGAGTATGCATGCGCATACTTGCATATATAAGTGAGCTTGCTGCATGTACATGTGTGTGAATGTGGACATAGGCTTGTGTGTGGATACAAGTGTAGGCATGTGTACATATACGCAAATTGTGAGCTGTGTGGGTGAATGTCCATGAATGCATACAGTATACAGGGTGTGTGTGCCTCAATGTGCGCATGTGTACGTCAATATGTGTGCATCTATGTTTCCAGTTTTGGAACCACTCTTCCTGTCCATATTTGGATGGATTTATTTCTACAGACATTCCTGACTACCTACAGTAGTGACAATGAAGATCATCACAATCCTTCATATGCACACAGCTTATAAGCCAGTAGGAAAGACGGACATGGAAGCAGCTGTGTGCAACACATGACCACAAATTCCAGATGCCAGCAGAGCTCCAAGAGGAGTTGTTGTGATGTGTGGGATGGCAGGAATCACTGAGGTCAGTGAGAGGAGATAGAAGGTGATGCTCCAGGCAAAGGAATCATGAGCTCAGGACAAAGTAGAACTGCATCAGGCATGGGTCAGTGGTCATGCCAGACACACAATTTAAAGAACGCTGCAACATTGGGTCAGTTCAAGGGGAAGACTGGGCTTTTCTGCACCAGGCTTCAGGGGGTGCATGGTAGAGAGGGATGGGAGATGGGTAATTGTGAAGCCCTTCTCCGCAATGGAGTGGGGCCGGGGAGAGGTGGGTCTGAAGATAGGACTTTATTACTCTGGTCTGGATGAAACAGAATGAGGGCTTGAGCCAGATGACAGAAGACAGGGGTGAAATGGGGACACATGTTGCAGATACACTCAACAATCTTCTATTAGCATGACAAAGTTTTCTGGATCTGGTCATTGGCAGTGTAATGTCACTAACAGAGATAAGAGTTCTTCCTTAGAAAGAGAATAGGCTAAAGGGACTCCTTCTCCTCCTCCTCCTCCTCCTCCTCCTCCTCCTCCTCCTCCTCCTCCTCCTCCTCCTCCTCCTCCTCCTCCTCCTCCTCCTCCTCCTCCTCCTCCTCCTCCTCCTCCTCCTCCTCTTTCTTCTTCTTTTCCTTCTGCCAGTCCTAGGGCTTGAACTTAGGACCTAGACACTGTCCCTGAGCTGCTTTTTGCTCAAGGCTAAAACTCTTGAGTCATAGCACCACTTCTGGCTTTTTCTGTTTATGTGGTACTGAGGAATCGAACCTAGGGCTTCATGCATGCTAGGCAAGTACTCTTCCACTAAGCCACATTCCCTGCCCCAGGGTGAAGGGATTCTAAGCTACTGCCTGTCCTGTAATCTCTCAGCATGACCTTCTGCAACCCCAGCACCCATGGAGATGTTGACTTTTGGGACCCAAGACTTCTTGCTGGCTAGACCCCAAAGAATGATGTTTCTCTTGTCACCAGCCTCATCTTCTAGTGAACATTGCTCACTTTTTTGGCAGAAGCCAATTCCTCTTCCATCTGGAGCCTTTCATCTCTAGACACTCTAGCTCTGACTCAAGGAACATCTCTGTGAGAGTCCTTGGGGGAGCCGTGAATTGGCACTGCTCCTAAGACAGGAGAGATGATTCTTGCTAAAAAGTCACATTCAGCACATGAAGTAGGCATGTCTAGGGGTGGATAACCTGATGGCGGAACTCAAAACCACACCTGCATGTCAAGGCACATGTGTGGGTCTGGGAAAAGTCAAATTCACCGAGAAGACAGGCTGCATGCAGGGAGCTCCAGCCAAAAGACAGTGCTCTCCTAGTGAAGTAAGGAGACTGGGTCTAAGCAATAAGCCTTGTCCACACAGCCCTTCTGGTGCCTTGCTGGTGGAGGAGGCTTTCACCCAGCTCTGAAAAGCCTGGGGGTAAGAGAGGCCATTCATTGGATTGCAGCTGTCATACTGTTTGGCCCTTGAAAAGCTTTGCTAGGGCTGGGAAGGTGGCTCAGTGGTAGAGTGCTTGCCTTGCATGCATGAGGCCCTGGGTTCGATTCCTCAGCACCACATAAGCAAAAAGAAAAAAGCCAGAAGTGTCACTGTGGCTCAAGTGGTAGAACGCTAGCCTTGAGCTGAAGAGCTGAGGGACAGCGCCCAGGCCCAGAGTTCAGGCCCCATAACTGAACCCCCCCAAAAAAAAAGAAAAAAAGAAAAAGAAAAAGAAAAGCTTTGCTACAGAGAATGCTCTGGTCCTGCCTTGATCATCCCCCTAAACGTGCTCACCTCTGAGTATCCCCAATATGGAAAGTTTGGGGTGTATCCCCTCTATGGAAAATTTAAGCTGACCCCTGAGCTACTGCCTTAGAAGGAAAGTTCTGCTTGCATAGAGTATTCCAAAATAAGATGTGATTTTGTTAAGTCTTGGCCTAGCGCAGTCCCTCACCTCTTCAGCTCAAGGCTAGCGCTCTACCACTTGAGCCATTGCACCACTTCTGGTTTTCTGAGTGGTTTATTGGAGATAAGTCTCACAGACTTTCCTGTCTGGACTGGCTTTGAACCAAGATCCTCAGATCTCAGTCTCCTGAGTAGCTAGGATTACAGGTGTGAGCCACTGGCGCCCGGCATGGCTTTTGTCTTTAAAAGTTTTGTGCTAGCTCTGTTCTGGGCTTCTGGGCTTTGAGACTAGGGTCCAACCTTTCAGCCGCTGGCTTTTCAATAAAGACTCCCAATTAGATCTCTCAAAATATAGCTTCCCTGTTTCCTCGAAACCAAGTTCTCATATAACACAGGACATCCAAAAGGGGAGCCTCAGTCATCCAGTCTGCCTGGATGGTCCTGGGCTATAGAATCCAGCAGAACTAGGGGCTAACAACAGGATAAGGTTGGAATGGTAATGACAATGGCAACTGAAGCAGATTCCAAAAATGGAGAACAGTTACAAGGAAATATGTCAGGATCTCCACAGCTCAAAGCTAACATCAGAATGGGTTCCCAGAGAACCAAAAGAAACTGACAAAAAGATCAAAGGTGAAATCATACAAAGACTCATAGAGAGGAGCTATCTGTGGCTCTAAGAGATCAAATACAATCTCCAAAGGAGTTTCAGGTCCCTTAACCCTAAGCAAAGTGAGCAGCTAGTAACTAATACATAAGCTACTAAGAGGCAGGGACTACAAATAGAAGGCCTTTGATTAGTCAGTAACCAATTGGTATTGGTTGGTTGACTGCTTACTTGCATCTCTGAATGACACCATGGAATGGCTTTGACTCCCTCTCTTCCAGCCCTGCCACCCCCACCCCCAGCCCCCGTTCCTGGCAGCTGCCCCTGCCTCAGCGAACAAGCTGGTGCTATTTCAGCATCATTGCTGAGAAGGACATCAGAGCATCTTTGTGCCAGGCTGAGTGAGCTCATCCAGATTAATTCTTTAGATGTTCAGCGTAATTTCCAGTCAAGTCACCTTTTGGTCTGAGCAAAAGGCAGATAACTCACTTTATCTGTGTAACCTTTATCTTGTTGACAAACCAAAATTCTCATCCATTCTAATTTTCATGGCAACTCAAAGAAATTGCTAGAAGAAATGCAGACTTGGGAAAGTCCTATTAAATGTGCACTTTGCTGTGGATCAGATGAGTGTCTCAGCAACCTGGGCTTTCTGATCAGTTCCTTGGGGATTCCAGAGGTTGGGTGATTAGTAAGTTCTCTACACCTCCCCCTGCTTTAAAAGAAGCTGGCTATTTTCGACTTCTTTTTATACAACTTTCAAGAATGATCTCCAGAGGCCAAGAATCCAAGAAGACACAGAGAATCTTCATGTTTAAGAGGACATGGATATCATGCTCCTGATATCCCCTGTCAATGAGGTTTGGAGACGTGTGGTCCTCCAACTAAGTGAAATGGCAGTGGTTTCACTGGAGCATGGGCTGAGGTCACACCTCATGAGCTGCAGAAACAGTGGATGTGCATCCAGATACTGCAAAGGAAGGCAAGAGAAAAAGGGGGAAGGGAAGGTGGCAGGGAGGAGTGAGGTAGAACATAAAGCAAAGGAGAAATGCAAAAAAGAAAGAAAAATAAAATTAAAACAAAAAGTGCCTCTGGTTATTTGTCTTCCAGCCCAAGTAATCATTTTGCTCAGCACATCCGTGAGACCCAGCACTCACAAGCTGTCGAAATCTGTGCCTCTCCAAAGTTCTTTATTATTCTTCCCCCCACCCCCTGCAAAAATGACAAGCAGCTAGAATTCTTTTCTGAGCAAGCAACGACAAACCCTAGCACCCAACATGATGAATATCCAGGTACAGAAGTTTAGCCTTCATCTCTCTCAGTTTTTATTCCCTGGAACAAAGGGAAATAATAGGCATTGTGCTGACGGTGGAAATTTAAGCTTTTTTCCCCTCTTTGGTTTTTCGTTGCTAGGGTATAAGACCACGTGGGCCATAAAACTCTCTCCCATCTGGCTGCTTTTGGGAACTTCTCTGGGACCCAGTTTTTACAGTTGAGCAATTAATTCTCTCAAACACTTAGGAGCTGTGGAAATAAAGGAGATTTTCAGAGAGAAGTTCATGACCTTTTTTTGCCTTTGTGTGTTTTGCTGAGAACTGACCGCTTGTATTTATTGAGAGAAAAAAAATCTATTAAAATCTCTTGGGTGAATACTTCAACAGGCTGATTTCATTCTGAAACGAATTATTTGTGCTTTTTAGAAGACGTGATAAATGAAGTCATCTCAAGTATTAATATTACTGAATAAGAAGATTTTCACTAAGATTTAGAGTGTTATTGCACCATCTCAATAATTCTACTCGGCCACTAACTTTTGAAGTCTGATAAACTGCCAGGAAGAAAAACAACCTTGTTTGATGTGATTGAATAAATATCATCCAAACTGTAAACTATCTATGATTAACCTACACATGGAATTAGAGACAAAAGTGAAAAAAGAATTTTAAAAAGTTTTTACTCTAGTACAAGTTATAAAAGACTAGCTAAATTAATAGAAATGTCTGCACGAGGTTTAAGAACAGAGCACAGAGTGGGTGAAAATTGTCACCAAATGGATTTCTAAGTCAATATCATTCTCACCAAGATCTCAAGATGGCCTTAAATTAGGGAAATAAACTGTAAAATTTATGAAGAAAAATAAAAGTTCACAGAGCCAAGGAACTTCTGAGAAAGAAAAGAAAAGGCTAGTTGAGTACTAGTGGTCATGCCTATAATCCTAGCTATTCAGGAGGCTGAGATCTGAGGATTAAGATTCAAAGCTAAACCCCAGGGAAAAAATTCCAGGAGACTCTTTTAATTAATCAGCAAATTAATCAGCAAAAAGCTGGAAATGGAGGTGCAGCTCATGCGGTAGCACATCAGCTTTTGAGGAAAAAAGCCAAGGGAGAGTGGTAGGCCCTGAGTTTAAGCCCCAGTACAACATGCACACATGAGCGTGCACATGCGCACATACACACACAAAATGTAGGAAAAAAACTGACTAGGATGTTAAAAAAGAATGTTTGGAAGTGGTGCTGTAGCTCAAGTGGTAGAGTGCTACCCTTGAGCTGAAGAGCTGAGGGACAGCAACCAGGCCCAGAGTTCAAGCCCCAGGACCGACCAAAAAAAAAAAAAAGAATGCTTGCCTTGGCTTTGACTTTGATCATTTCAGTAGGATGCGTAATGTGGCGGGACACTGGTGGAATCCATCTCAGGTAGAGAGTGGAGAAGGAAGTTAGGTCCCTAGATCTGTTGAAGCTGTTTTAGAGTTCAGGTAATTTTCCTCCCCTTTTGAAACTTCTGCTCTGCACCGCAGAGCCCTGTTTCTAAATGTAAGCCTTCCTCAGGGACAAGCAAGCAACCGGCTCACCCTGCCTGACATCATGCTGTGGAGAGGCCTGTTGACACACCAGGAACTGGCCACCTTTTTCCGGGTCACGGTAAAGCTTCATTACAGGCACACAGGCACAAGGCAAAGCATCAGATGGGGTAGTTGCGTGAAGAATCCTGGGGCTGGAATCTTGGCAACGTGTCTTGCCCATCCTTTTAACTCTTGAGCCACACCTAAGTTCTCAAAGCCCTCAGGAATTTACTGTGTGGACAACTTCCAGGAACGATGGCTGATCCATCTTAGAAACGCATTCGAGTGTCTAAGAATACTTATTGTCAGGAAATTGGGCTTTGTGAGTAAATTTGGGCTGTCTCACACCCATTTCCTCCAGCTCTGATCTCGGGTGGAGATGGACGGCAGCTGGATGCACACGCCCACACGCCCAGTGCACACGTGAAGGTTACTACCGAAATAGCCGCTGTCCCTCCCACCCAGCCTCTCTGCCCCATCCTGCTTCCTTGATCTCTCCTCTCTTCATGGGTCCACTCTCCGAACATACCTACCAGCCCCTCATTGAACTGCCATCCAATAAAGGGTTGGTCACCCCTGAGAGAGTGACCACCTGTCCTGTGCGCCAGGGACCGCTCAGCAAGGGGGCTTAAAATGTGGCACTTTCCATGCTAAGGCCCAACAGATGATTTGGCCTATCTGTCTTTCTGGGGAGTACATGGTCCCAATGGAGAACTGACCCTCCAGTGCTAAGGCGGAAATCCAACCAGAGACCCAAGCATCTCTAAGCGGGAGACAAGAAGGCCCATCTTTAGGACTACGCTTGTCATTCTGTTCTCAGCACAGACCTCCATCTGGAGAGGACACACAGAACATCTGGCCCATATCATGTGCTGTGCGTGTTCACTGCTGTCACCCAACGGAGTGGGCACACTAGGAGAGTTGGCACCTGTGTCTAGAAAAACAAAAAGGAATCCAGAAAATCAGGAGCAGATATGAAGTGTATGATGGGGAGAAGAACTGCAGTACAAAAAGTCATAAGTAGGAGAAAAATAGCCTAACAAGGCTGGGGCCAAACCAAGAAAGAAAATCAGATTCCAAACATATGCAAAGAAGGAGCTGGGAAGGTGGCTCAGTGGTAGAGCGCTTGCCTTGCATGCCTGAGACCCTGGGTTCGATTCCTCAGCACCACATAAGCAAAAAGAAAAAAGCCAGAAGTGGCGCTGTGGCTCAAGTGGTAGAGCGCTAGCCTTGAGCTGAAGAGCTGAGGGACAGCGCCCAGGCCCTGAGTTCAGGCCCCACGACCGGACCCAAAAAAAACCCAAAAAACAAAAAACCAAACTATGCAAAGAAAAGGAGAAATTGACACAGGAACAAACAAACAAAAAATCTATTAAGCATGAAAACACATGAAAGAAGCTGAAGGAGGCAAGAGAAGTAGAGGATCCACCTTCGAGGCCAGGCCCTCAGAGCCTCACACAGAATCACAGCCCTCCCCCTACATCCTTTAGAAGAATAGTCGCGCACTCTTGTATTTCACGGACTGGGAGAAAATAAAGGACTAACTTAATGCTGCAAAGATCCCAAAACTTGGAGTTACCTTCTACCATAATGCCCAAAAGCAAAGAACATTACACATGTCCTTGATTCCCAGGAAACTGGCAGCCTTGCATCCCTGTACACACGGGGCGTTGTTCTTGTTTCTCCCAGCTTGCTGTGGACCAATGATTTGTGTCCTCCAAACTCAAATCGAAATTCACTGTGGCAATGTTGGGAAGGAGGGTCTTTAAGAGTTGCTTAGAGCAGAGCGTCAGGCCTATAATCCTCACTACTCAGGAAGCTGAGCTGTAAGGATCATGGTTTGAAGCCAACTCCAGCAAGAAAGCCCTTGAGACTCTTATCTCCAGTTAATCAGTGAAGGCCAGAGTGGAGATGTGGTTCAAGTGGTAGAGCACCAGTTTGGGACAAAAAAGCCAAGCAAGAGCCAAGACCTTGAGTTCAAGCCCCAATGTCCAATGTATACACACACACACACACACACACACACACACACACACACACACACACACCACAAAGAGCTTATTAGACCATTAAAAAGTATTAATACATTTCTTCAGGGAGTGAAGTCTTATTCTCCAACTAACAGATTACCTAGAGAGTGTGTTGCTACAAAGCAAGGCTGTGCCTCATGCTTAGTGTTCTATAAGCACCTATTGGACCTATTGGAACATGCGACTTCCTGCATGTTCTAAAGCAGCGGGAGACCATCCCAAGAGTGGCCACCTGACTTTGGTGACCTTTCCAGCCTCCAGAACTACAAGTCAAAAGAAACTTCATTTATACATTAGCCAGCCCCTGCCATAGTCTGTTATAGTATAGCAAATGGACGGAGGCGTCAAGACATGCTGAAAAAATAGTCACAGACTGGTAGCAAGTCTCACCCTAGCTTGAGGGACACTGCCTTACTGAGACTCACAGTTCAGTCATGCGATTCTGTATAGGAAAATAACTGAAAGATAACATTAATTGACAGTGACCATGGGAGAGTTATCGTCTCATGAAGTCTCTTCGATAACCCAGTTCTAGTAATTATCTTGTTTCAAAGAAAGCTCAGAGATTAATGAAACATGTCCATGATCAAGTAGTAGAGAAAGGAGTTCATCCAAGTCTCTTGGGACAGATCACCAAAGGGTTTTGTTGTTGTTGTTGTTTTTTGGTCTGTCATGGGGCTTGAACTCTGAGCCTGGGCACTGTCCTTGAGCTCTTCAGCTCAGGGCGAGTGCTCTAACACTTGAGCCACAGTGCCACTTTCAGTTTTCTGGTGGTTCATTGGTGGTAAGAGTCTCACAGACTCTCCTGCCCAGGCTGGCTTTGAACTCCAATCCTCAGATCTCAGCCTCCTGAGTAACTAGGATTATAGGCACGAGCCGCCAGTGCCAGCTAGATCACCAAAGTTTTAAACTACTGTGTTGCATGTCATCAACTGGTGGATGGGTGGGCAGGGGGTGGGGGGATTCTCTGTTTACTGGATGATTTGTGACCTGGCTCCTCTTCTTGCCGCCAGCTCCTCCTGTATACCCAGGGTGGAGTCCTTTGCTTGCAGTTGCTATTCCTATCTATATTTATTCAGAGGCTTCCTTCCTGGCTCCCTTCTCATACTAAGATCTTCCTTGTTCAGCAGCTTTGGCCTTGATGTCTAACGCCAACCAGAACTCAAAATCAGAACTACAGAAAGATAGTGTCAGGTAGATCTTTCTCATTTTTCTTTGTTGCTCAAGCAAAGACTGGTGCCTCTAAAGATCCCCCCCCACCCCCGAGGATTAAGTGACAGGTAAATAATAAACTAGGCTTTCCTCCTCTTCTTAATAGCGTGTTAGGCCTTTTATCTATTCATCACTTGCTGATTCTGTTTTATGAGCAATCTAATCATAAAGAAAACCTCCATCACAGATCTTTTATAGGCTTGGGGAACACCGAGTCTGTTTCTGGTGGTATGCTGCTGAGGGAGCCAGGATATGGGAATCATGATTGGGAGGAATGAAATGGTACCCAGCGTCACTCCACATAGACGTGCATGCGTGGACCTGCTTTGTAACAGCTCCAGAGAAGAATAGTCCACAGCAACCATCTTAGCTCACCGATATGTTTAACAAACCTTATTGTCAAGTCATTTTTCTTCCTTGAATACAACTCTTTTCCATTGCAGTTTAAACCTCAGGAGAGCGGAAGACCCCATCTGCCCATACTACCTTTCAGTACAAAGCGTCATCAAAAAGAAAAGGAAAAAACCTCTGATCTTTTCTCACTCTCCAACATTTAGAGACTCTCTCTTTAGAACCTCTGTCTCCCCCCCACACCATACTCTCTCTCTCTTTTTGCTGGTACTGTCGGACCCAAATTCAGGGCCACAGTGCTCTTCCTTAGCTTTTTTGCTCAAGGCTAGAACTGTACCACTTGAGCCACATCTCTACTTCCAACTTTTTGCTGGTGAACTAGAGGTAATAGTCTCATGGACTTTTCTTCCCCATCTGGCTTTGAGCCTCAATCCTCATATCTCAGCCTCCTGAGTAGCTAGGATTACAGGCATGTCCCACCAACACATAGCACTCCATTTTCTTTTGAACAATCCTAGACTTTGGAAAGAATAGCATATATGTGCATCTTGGTAATTCCCAGACCTGGCACCTGAGAACTACCAGTACCCAACTGGCGTCTATGTGGGTGGAGCTCCACAATGACAATTAACAATCCAGGTGACTTTGAGGCCGACATTGATGTCACAGGCACTGGACACCTTTGAGGCCATCTAACCCTTCTCCATTCCCAGGCAACTGGGACAGATCTCTCTAGAGTGCTGCTCACATTCAAAGCACAGTTCCTCGAGTGAGTCAATATATCTCCTAGAAGTTTCTCTCAACGAGGCCAGGTGTGGCCTCTGGTACCGGAATATTTCAAGTTCTCTTCCTTAACTTTTTCAATGCCAGTACTATTCAAGTCACAGTTTCAGGACAACATAAAGACAGAATCAATAGTTCCTTCTTCAGCATTTGGTCCCAAGCATGATGATAACACATATGCAATTGTCCAAAGCTCTGGTTTAGCCATCAGCAAATCAATGGGTGATGGGAGGTGGGTGGAAGGGAAAGAGCTGTACAAAGAGCTAGAATCTGTCTCAAGTATCTGCGTGAACCAGAATCGCCCGGAAGACTTCTTCACACCCAGGTCCCAGGGCCCTACCTCCAGAAGATCCAATTCTGCAGGGTTGGGTGGGGCCTGGGAATCTGGTTTTGTAATTAGTGCCCAGGTGATGCTGCAGCTGGCCAAGAGTCCACAGAACACACTTTGAGAACCACTGGGCTAATTAACGTGCACTTCAGGCGGTACTTATTAGCCTGTGGAATGAGACCCTACTGCATCAGAATCAGCTGGAGAAGCTTGGGGTGGGGGGGGGGGGGGCGGGGTACAGAGTCCTTTAAGGCTTAGGCATCACCTGAGAATCCCTTAGTAAAGTTCATTAGAAGTTGAGAGACAGCCAGGCACTGGTGGCTCACGCCTGTAATCCTAGCTACTCAGGAGGCTGAGAGCTGAGGATCGCGGTTCAAAGCCAGCCCGGGCAGGAGAGACCGTGAGACTCCTATCTCCAATAAACCACCAGAAAACCGGAAGTGGCGCTGTAGCTCCAGTGGTAGAGCGCTCGCCTTGAGCTGAAGAGCTGAGGGACAGTGCCCAGGCCCAGAGTTCAAGCCCCACGACCAACAAAAAAAAAAAAAAAAAAAAGAAGTTGAGAGACACTTGACTCTGGTTGTGCGTCATGTTGTTTTGTATTGGTCCTGGGCTTAAACTCAGGACCTCATCTTCTTGCTTGGCTTCCTCATTCAAGGCTGAATCCATACCCCTTGGACCACATCTCCACTCACTTCTAGCTTTTTTGCTGGTTAATTGGAAGATAAGAGTAAGAGTCTCATGAACTTTTCTGCCTGGGCTGGCTTGGAACCTTGAGCTGTGATTCTCAGATTTGTACCCCGAGTAGCTAGGATTACAGGTGAGAGTCACCAGCACCTGGGTGGCTCTGGCTTTGAAACCGTAATGGACCCTCTGTCCCTTAAGCCTCAGCTCAGGATATCAAATGCATTCACGAGACTTTGCCACTCAGCTCAAGAACTCTCTTCAGACCTAGCAAATCTGAACCCAGCAAACTAGCCTGTTTTCCTTTCCTGGAAGCCCCTAGGCAACTGTCCGTCTACTTTTTATCTCTATGACATTGACGAGTTGGTGGAAGTGGAATCATGTGTCCTTGTGTGACTGGCTGATTTCCCTGGCCATCATGGCTGTTTGTAAGTTGAAGAAAGCTGCTCACTGCCTGCGCAGCCTTCCTGCTGTTCTGGTCTTCTCGTGCTCCTGTCAGCCGCCCTTCCAGTTCCTCCTTCCTGGCTTCAAGCAGGCAGTGCACCCGACCCTTATTCCTAATGCTTCCTCATCAGCCAAACCATGACAGCTAGCGAAAGCAGGAGCTTGGCAGGAATTGTTTTGTTTTGTTTTTTTACCCAGCTGGCACTCTACCCCTTGAGCCATACCTCTAGACCCTAGAAAAACAATTCTGATACCGGGACATGGCCTCTCTAAAATAGCCTCTTGTAAGATGGCAGCTACCCTTAAAGTGGCCATGCTTATGTCCAGTAGCTACTTTGACAGAAAAGATTCTAACTCGTACTCTCTGGAGCTTGCCTGTGTGCTAGAGAAGGCTGGCGAGAGGACAAAGCAGATACTCACTGTTGAGCTGCAGCTCTGGGGCCTTCAGATGAGTGAGTTGGTTGATTACTGGGGAACAGAAGAAAGTTCTGGAATGTCAAAGCTCCTTGATGAGAAGGCTCAGGAGTGGGGCCAGGCTGGGTGTCAGTGGCTCACAACCTGTTATTCCAGCTACTGAGGAGGCTGAGATCTGAGGATCATGGTTCAAAGCCAGCCTGGGCAGGAAAGTTCATGAGACTCTTATCTCCAATGAACCACCAGAAAACTGGAAGTGGCACTGTGGCTCAAATGGTGGAGCACTAGCCTGGAGCAGAAAAGCTCAGGGTCAGTGCCCAGGCTCAGAGTGGGGCCAGGTGTGAAAGTCAGGGGATACCGAAGATGCTTTGTTCCATCCTAGATGGATCTCAGCTGTGCTGGGAATCTAGCCTGTGGGACTGAGGATGGACGTTTACCTACCTTGCAAAGGCTACTCCTTCAGCCCACTGCGTTGTGGTTCAAGTTCATATATGGTGAATTCAACAGCCTAATGAATAATGAAAGACAATTCGTGCCATATGAAACTTACTGTTCTATAAATAAGCTATCACCCGCCTCCCACACTTACCCAGCCCATCTAGATGGTGTGCTTTTATAGCAAAAGCTGAGATTGCTTTTGACCTCCAAGTTGAGACTGATCGTTGGTCTCCTGGCATATCTGCGCTTTGGGGGTTCAGCAGGAAGGAGCAACTTCTGCAGAGGAGAGGATCTGGGAGAAACGTGAAAGTCTTTGGAATGTGAAGAATTTGAATCAAAACATCTGCCAGAATTCTTCCTCGGATACCCAGGAAGATTTGCAGCATGGAAATGCAGGACTAGAATATAATTTTTGAAAATGGGTATTAGATTCATTCTTATGTTATTTATTGAGAACTATGCCTTCATGGTGTCCAGATGAAGGCTTTGTATGACTGACACTCAGAGCTAATGTCTTTCGTGGCCATGCCACCTTTAATTTGTGTGCCAAGCAGAAGCAGGAGGCTGGTGACTTTCCAATTCCACCTGCAGTTGTCAGCGGGACCAGAAGGGCCCGTGAGACAGCAGCGCGGATGCATGGCTGTTCAGCTTCTACACCACCACATGCAACACGTTAAGAAAAATTATATTTCTGGAACCCTCTTTCACATACACACACTCAAAGCTTGGAAGGGAGAAGAGATGAGTGCTATTTTGGGATCTGTATTTTCAAAGAATAGCAACTCTCTAAGTGACAGGAGAGCAAGCAGAATCAATTTTATAATTAAGGGATGGTGTAGGAAGTAGGAAAGAGATGATAAAGCTTTGGAATAATAAATAAGACATGGTCCTTGTGTGTGTGTGTGTGTGTGTGTGTGTGTGTGTGTGTGTGTGTGTGTGTGTGTGTGCATGTACGCACATGCATGCCAGTGCCAGTACTGACTGCAGCTTGAACTCAGGGCTTGGGCACTGTCCCTTAGCTCTTTCACTCAAGGCTGGTGCTCTACCTCTTGAGCCACAGCTCCACGTCTAGTTTTTTTGGTGGTTAATTGGAGATAAGTCTCATGAGCTTTCCTGCCTTGAGCTGGCTTTGACGCTTCATCCTCAGATCTCAGCCTCCCAAGGTGTGAGCCACCAACGGGTGCCTGGTCTGGTCCTTGTTCTTGATACTGTATCCTTGCATCGCGCACTCGGTACATTTGATGTGTGAGATCAATGTGCCGAAGTGGTTGGGACCCATGACTTCTAAACACGGGGACACATGATCTCAATAAAAGGGTGCACGTGTTTGAATGCTAGCCGACTTCAGACACAGCGTCGCTGGGCTTAGAACAGAGGAGGGATAAAGCAAGCTCCTCAGGAGGGGTGGGTGAGGCCGTGTGCTTCAGAGCAGGAGGCTCACCTTCCTTCAGACGGCGAGACGCATGAAGTCCAACGCCTAGGTGCGGACCGCCTGCCCTTTCACGGTAGTGACATCACTGGCTGGACGGACCCATGCCAGGCCAGATGCATGGCACCCCTCAGCCAGCTGTCTAGGGCCTGGGCCTGGGAGGAAGTCTGAGTTCAGATGTGGGTGGCTGTCAGGCTGAAGAGGCTTTGGCAGTTTGAAGTGGCATCAGCAGAAGAACAGGCTCAACTCCATTCCAACTTTCAAAATACAAATGTGGAAGAATTCTTAGGGGGTGAAGTTGGGCTCAGTGGTAGAATGAAGCCCTCAGCACACATGTGCATACACGTGCACACGTGCATACTCGTGAGCGCACACACACTTTAAAGAACTCTTGCATATCTATTAAATTAAGAGGAGGAAAAAGAAAAAAAAAGAGGAAGAAAAAAAAGAAACTATCTTTAGGCCTGAGGGAAAGTGGTTATTTATATATTGCTAGTGGTTCTAAAAATAGCTTTAATCTCACAGAAAAAGAATGTGGCAAAATGTAATGGGTTATCAAATCTCGCGTATGCTTTGAGCCAGTAGTTTCATTTCGGGAGACTGTGCCTCAAAAAATAGAAGCAAATCCTATTTTAAAAATCCATGGCAGCTGGGCTCACTCCTGTAATCTGAGCTACTTTAGAGGCTGAGAAGGGGAGGATCTCAGATCAAGGCCAACCCAGGCTAGGGAGCTCCCTATCTCAGCCAATTTAAATCTGGGCTCAGTGGTGCACACCTGTGTATGCAGGAAACACACACACACACACACACACACACACGGATTTCCCAGGCCAGCCCGGGTAAAAAGCATGACATTATTGGAAAAATAGCAAAAGCACAAAGGGCCCAGGGCATAGTTCAAGTGGTAAACTGCCTGCCTCACAAGTCTTTAGCCATGAGTTCAAACCACAGTGCCATCAAAATAAATGTTTTAAATGAAAAAAAAATCTATAGCATCCCTATTTATAGGGTAAGAAATGGCCAACAACTAATGGTCTATAACAACACATTTATTAATAAGTTACTTTTCATCTCAAGAGGTTGTGAAAATAGCCTAGCAAATGGGAATGAATATAAAAAAATAGTAAAGTAGAAGTGTGAAATGTTAAGTACTTGTCCGTCTTTGTTTTGTGAAGTGGTATGTTTATCTGTCATCTATTTATCTATTTATCTATCTGTCTATCATCTAGTTATCATCTATCCATCTATTTACCTTTCATCTATCTATCTATCTATCTATCTATCTATCTATCTATCTATCTATCTATTTATCTATCTATCTATCTATCTACGTGCTAGTGGAGCTATCATCTTCTAGCCCCTGCAGCACTGAATTCTGGGAACCCTTGTCTCCGAGAAAGGCCCCCTTGCTGGGGGCTGTGCCTGGCTCTCTGGCATCTAGAAGGCTCCTCTAGTCTGCAGCAAGAGAAAGGCTCCCCGGGCGTCACCTCTGTGGCGGGTAGCTCCCCGTCTCTGGGGTGCCAGGCCCTCCATCCCACGGGCTGAGAAACCCCCCAGCTCCTGGCTTCCCCGCAGTGTCCCTTCACTGCTGGGCTGATGGGGGTGGGGATGCAGCAAGGGACAGCTGACACCACAGCCAAGTGCAATATTGTGGCTGGGAGCAGGGAAGCCCCGGAGCTGTAGGCTGGGGCCACGGCTGCCCGGAGCCTTCCTATGCCTGGCAGAGGGGCAGACCACGCGCAATGGACGATTCCCCAGCCAGAGACCCCGGAGCAGAGCCCAGGCTGCACCTGTGCGCAGCAGTACCCGAAGGCTTCTTCCTGAGGCTCCACCTGGGCTCCTTGAGGTGACACTTCGTGGCAGGAAAGGCACCAATCTGATGAGACCGTGAGGCCCTGGGCTCTGAGGGCTTGAGTGTTGGAATGCCTGTGGCGGTGGAGATCAGGAGGACAGAAGGAGGGAGCAGAAGGATGGGGCACACACAGCTGGAGCGGGAATTGACAGCCGAGCCAGGGCAGCTGCCAGGGCAGCTGGTCCCAAGAGGAGAAACACCCAAGGAGGAGCAAGAGTTACTCCCCGCCCCCCCGCAGGTGCGGGGTCCTGGGCAGGCAGCTGCCCCGCTGTAGGAAGGCTGCCCAGTCTCAGCTTCGCGTGTGGACAGAAGCTGGGGGGCGGGGGAGGGGGGGGGCGGGAGCCACCATGCACGTAGGGGGCTCTGTCTGCAGCCAGCAAAGACAGTCAGCCCAGGTACCCCGAGAGCTGAAGCAGGGGGGCCTCTGTGGCTCTGATCTGCAAATATGGTTAGGAAATTTCCAGATCTAGAAAGAGCCTGGCTGATCTCACCCGCACCTCCTTTTTCTCCCTGAGATTTCCAGCCTCCCATATGTGTTTGGCTTCCAACTCCACTCTTTTTTTTTTTTTTAAGTTTTTTGTCTATGGTGGGGCTTGAACTCAGGGCCTGGGTGCAATCCCTTAGCGTTTTCACTCAAAGCCAGCACTATATCGTGAAGCCTCACCTCCACTTTTGGGAGATCCGAGTCTCCTAGTCTTTCCTGCCTGGACTGGCTTTGAAGGTCAGTCCTCCTCTCTCTGCCTCCTGTGTAGCTACGATCACAGGCGTGAGTCACCAGTGCCCAGCTCATTCCTTCCTGAGCACCTCTCCTGTTAGTTTTTCTTTGTCCTTCTCCAGTTATTACGTTTGTTTGTTTGTTTGTTCCTTTGACACTGCCTGGTTCTAACATGGTGCTTGTAACCTAATGACATCCAGCCTGGAGGGGATTTGGCAAAGCACAAAATAGAAACACTGAACCCCCCAAGCCCGTGTCTCCCTCAGCCGACCCTCTACCCCCTCCAGCTGCGCTCAGGGCTACTGCTGCTCCCAACAGCTGCTTCTGAGCTGCCAAGCAGCCCTCCTTCTCCAAATGACATCTTCCCATATCAAAGACACATCCAGCTGTCAAAATAAAGGTTCATATTTTCATATCCAGGACAATTACTGCTGCAAACAGATTATACAAACACATGCAGGAGGAGTGGAGGAAGGTGGAGGGGGGCGGGAGGGGGACTGCTTCCACGACAATCTCTACTCCCTACAGACGCAGGGACTGAAATGACCCCGAGTCTTTAGAACAGTAACTGACAAGCACATCTCCTCCCAGCCACCGAGCCTGCATCAAAGGAAAAGAGAAAAAGGGATAAAAAAGAGTTTGATCTCTGGAGGAGAAAGCCGAGGAAAAGGCAGACGCTGAGACAAAGGGGTGGCGGAGCAGGGAGTTCATAAGGCATCTGCCCCGCTCGCGCCCCCAGCAAAATGATGTGTGCATAATGAGCCTAGAGAAAAATGCCAAGCGAATTTCTAACAAGACAAGGAAGATGCCAAGCCAGGGCAGCCGGGGAGCCCGGGGACTAAACAGCGTGACCTTCGTATGCCTTTCTTCATAGGGTCCTCCCTTCCCAGACAAATAATCCTCCGAGCCGCGCTGCCCTCAAGCTGACGTCAAATGAAAAGGTTCAGCCCAGGGTTAGAAATTAGGGAGTGGAAGCTCTTACTTCTGTCTGGCAACCCTGAATAAAGCAGTGGAGTGTTCTGTGCCCCGGTTTCCCCAGTTACTCAGTGAGGATCCTAAACCTACCTAGACTGGGGGGGTATTTTGAGGATCGAAGGAGGAAGCATCTTGGAAAGCAAAGAGTGCACCTCAAGGAGCCCCAGAGAGGTGTGGATCTGTGCAGAGAATGCCCAGCTCACCCAGGTGCCTGAGGAGTGTGTGTGTGTGTGTGTGTGTGTGCGCACGTGCGTGTGTGTGTGCGTGCACGTGCGTGTGTGTGTGTGTGTGTGTGTGTGTGTGTGTGTGTGTTGGTACTGAGGATTGAACTGAGGGTCTGGACACTGTCCCTTGGCTTTGGTTTTTGCGGCAGGCTGGCACGCTACCATTTGACCCACAGCTACCTGTAGCTTTTTGGTGGTTCCTTGGAGATGAGTCTCTCAAATTTGTCTTCCCAGGCTGGCTTTGAACCGCGATCCTCAGCTCTCAGCCTCCTGAGTAGCTAGGGTGACAGTGCGAGCCAGGACTCCACGGACACTTGTCATTCAGCACATGGACTGGGCTGCGCAATGGGGAGAAATATCTGGGGGAGCTGCTGGGAACAGCTGCACAGAACGGATTGGAACGGAGGTGACGAAATCTAAGGAACAGTCACAAGATGGCTCCTGGGTGCTCCCAACCCCAAAAAGAGTTTGGGGCTGTAGACCTTGGAACCTGTGAGCATGGGCTGGGAAGGTGGCTCAGTGGTAGAGCGCTTGCCTTGCATGCATGAGGCCCTGGGTTCGATTCCTCAGCACCACATAAGCAAAAAGAAGAAAAGCCGGAAGTGGCACTGTGGCTCAAGTGGTAGAGCGCTAGCCTTGAGCTGAAGAGCTGAGGGACAGCGCCCAGACCCAGAGTTCAGGCCCCATGACTGGAACCAAAAAAAAAAGAAACCTGTGAGCACGAGTTTGTTTGGAATAGGAGACATTCCCTCCGAGGCTTCTGCGGGAGCAGAGCCCTGCCGCACTGGTCCTGGGCCTCCAGTCTCCCAAACCTGGGGACTCTGTATAAGCCTCAGGGCTGACACTAATCCCTTCTGGCAGCCTCCAGACCAACTCAGCACCCTCCCATGATGTCGCCTGGCTGTAAAAGCAAAGCAGCGCTGTGAGGGCTGGACTGGATCCCCCAAATTCGCAGGCAGAAATCCTTACCTTGGGTACCTCAAATACGACCTAATTTGAAACTAGAGTCCCTGCAGATGCCACTAATATGAGATCTCTCAGGAGTGGGGTGGACCCCTAATCCAAAGTGACTCCCCCCCCCAAGAGAGACACAGGGAGAAGTCAGCGACCAGGTGATGTGCTCACCAGCAAAGAAATGCCAGGCGCTGCCAACAAACCGGCCGAAGGCAGGGAGCGAGGGGTCACCTTGCTTCTGGATTTCTCCACCTCCCAAACACAGAGACAACGCATTTCTGTTGTCTAACTGATCCTTTGTAACATCAGCCCAGACAAACTCTCTGGACCAGTTCATTGCTCTGTCTCTGTCTCTCTCCGCGTCCATGCAAGCTAGGTAAGACCCGAGAATGAGGTAGCTCCGGGTGGAGAGGAAGGCAGCAGGGAGGGGTGTGCATGGACAGAGTGCACAGGCCCAGCAGGAGGTGGCGGGACTGGGCAGCACGTGGAGGAGTCCCAGCGGAAAAGGACACACACCCTTGGCATTGTGGGATGGTGGGGGAGCAGAGACTGGAGGAGTGGGCGCTGGGGGCAGTCTGCAGATCCTTCCTTATCCCTCACGGCTCCTGATCTGACCCAGTTATCAGTCACCATGGAAAGCCTTGAATATACCTCCCTGCCCTTTCCTGAGTCACTTTAGACCCTGAGAAGGGGTTAACCAGAGCAAGTAAGGTGGGCCCAATTAGCGGAGAAAATGATAACCTCGTGTGAGAGTTAGGATCCTGGAGGTGAGCCGCTGCCCTTGGGCCTTCTGTGCTGTCAAAGCATAGGAGTTCTGGGTGCTGGGAATCCAGCCGGGGCGTTTCACACCCTAATCACTCCTCTCATCACCCAGGACATGGGCAGCACTTCTATTGTAGCTACTGTGGGGAGAGTTTTCAAATGTCTGAGGTGAAAAAGGGGAAAGGAAGTGAGAGGAGAAAGCAAACGGATTATTCTCTTTTCAGAATGGAGAGAAATATCAGGACTGACCTCAGCATAACCAAGGGAGAAAGAGATTAGAGGTTTGTAGGTAAGTAGGTGTTCCCTCCCTCCCTCCCTCCCTCCCTCCCTCCTTCCTTCCCTCCTTCCTTCCTTCCTTCCATCCTTCTCTTTCCACGAAACAGGAATTCTACCACTTAAGTGTTACTTTCCAGTCCTGTTTTCCTTTTGTTATTTTTCAGATAAAGAGCCTTTCCCATGTTCCTCGGGCCTGGTTTCAAACTCCAATCCTCCTGATCTCTGCCTCCCAAGTGGCTGGGATTACTGATACGTGCAACCATGCTCGGGTTAATGAGCGGTTGCTGAAGTGGCTCTACTCTGTTTTGTGTGAGTGACAGTAATCCAGGTCTATCTAGCATCAAAGGAAAAACCAGAACAAGCCGAGCAGTCCCAGTGAGCTGCATGCAGTGCGTGCCCACCCTGCAGCTGACTTCAGGTTTCTGCTCATTCCAGAGGGGATGTCTGCAGGGAGACTTTTCCAGAGATCTTGGGAGTTTGGCGCTCCAGCCAGGGAACCCGCTTGTCCTGTTGGAGCATGACTCAACTCAGATTCCGAAGTCTGTCCTGGGAAAACCAATGCCCTAGAGACCTGGATTCTGGCCGGAAGAACGCAGGCTTCGCAGCGGCCCCTGGTGAAATCTCTGGGGCAGCAAGGGTCAAATGAGCTGCTACTGAGTCAGACAGGAACCTGGCATTTTGACACAGACCAGAAGCGATCATCTACGGCCACAGATTCTTATCTTGAGAGTAAGACACTCCAGGAGGCAGCGTGAAGGCCAGATCCTGAGACGGAGAAAGAGACCAGGAAGAGAGCAAGATGGAGTCTCCCCTGACCACAGCCCGTGACCATAGTAACAATTCCCCACCACACCACGAGCTGGTCCACTTGGACCAGCTGCCCTTTCTATACTGTTCCTAAGTATTAGCATGGACAATCAAAGGTTGGGAAGCAGTGGAGGCACTCCTTCTGGAAACTTCCTGTGAGGGAGGCGGGGAAGTAGAAAGGTCAGCAGCACCCTCAGGATAAACCTGGCCCTTTGGAGTTGTTGGGTCTTGACAAGGGAGGAGCGAGGAGGCCAGGGGGCCGGGTGATGATGCTCTCTGAGCTTGGATGCACCTTGATCAGCCCTGGGTGGAGCCTGGCCCGCCGAGCTGCTGGCTCTGGGAAGGTTGGGGGGACAGGAAGTGAATAGGATCTCGGTTGTCAGGAGCAGTATTTGACTCCACGTGAGAGGAAGGCATGTATGTGGTCAGGAAGGACTGGCTATTCGCCAGCAGAAATGGGAAGAGGGCCTGGTTGGAAAAGACCATTGCTTCAATCCTCCAACATGGAAGGAAGAAGATTTAGAACACTCTCTGGGGTGTGGCTCAGGGGTAGCGGGCCTGCCTGCCAAGCACAGCCCTGCCCTGGGTTCTAGCCCCGTCTCTACCAAGGGGGGAAAATGGTAAACAAAGTTGATCACAAAAAGGCTCTTCGAACAGCAAAGGCACAAAAAGATATCTTAGTTGGCTCCTGGGATGTCGAACTCGTAGTTGAAGCCATGTGCTGAGTCAGAGTGAAGAACCCACCTTTCCACTGTCTTCCCCCGCCTCAGGGGACCGGGCAGTGAGTCAGGACGGTGTGGAAGCAACCGGCAGCCAGGGAAGCCCCTTCCAGGGCAGGACTGGAATGCGGTTCCTGGTACAGGGTCTGACTGAAAGCGCAGAGAGAATATTATTGCCAAAGAATGATAAAATCATTCCGCCAAAGTCTTTTAACTGGGAAAGAATCAAAATCACCCTTTAAGCTGAGTATGGTCACTCATGCCTGCAAGCCCAGCTACTCAGGAGGTAGAGGATCATAGTTTGAGTCGAATCAGCTCCCAAAGCCAGTGAGATCCCATCTCAGTCAGTAAACTCAATGTGGGCTGGGGTGGGAATGTCAGCTATATAGGAGGTTGTAGGAGGGAGGATCTCTATCTGAGGCTGGCCAGTCCTGGAGCAAAAATAAAACAAACAAGCAACAAAAACAAATCCTGAGACCCTACTTGAACACTAAAGCAAAAAGGGGCAGAGGCCTGGCTCAATGCTAGAGCTCTCACCCGGGAAGTGCAAAGCTCTAAGTTCCAATCTCAGTACTACCAAACATCACCAACCCCTTAGATTCCCATGGACAGAAGGAAGTTCTAAAACCTAGAGAGTGAATGGGAAAGGGTTTAGGGACCCAGGGGACACTTCTGTGCAGCTAAAGGAAAACTGCCTTGGAAGTAAGGCCGGAGGCCAAGTAGAAGAACAGAGACAGGGAGGAATCGGGCCTGCAGGAATCAGGTCATGACCTAGCCAGGGACCAGCGCCTCCGGCTGCCTGAGTCACAGGACCGTGCTGGTCAGGGCCCTTCCCATGGGAGCTGTGTTTTCCCCTGGGATCCCATGGTGGCTGTGGGGAGGGACTGGAAGGCTGGTAATACATGGTTGTAGCTCTTTGGTCATTGCGAAGATCGCTCTCCCGTCTTTGGGGAGAAGACAGTTCATGATACAGAGGTTCACAAGGAAGAGGTCCCAGATGCAGTGACTTGGGCTGTCTCCAGAGGGGAAGGGATGAGTGACCCCCTGTGTGGGAAGAAGAAGGAAACGATTTGGTGACCCAAAGTGTGTGCCGAGCAAGGCAGAGACAATGCACTGTGCTTCTGTCCAGCTTATGGGAAGAGGATGTTCACAGCCTCTTTTGTTGCCGACAAAGGATGTGCTGTGGGTTTAGGGTGATGTAATAAGTAGGCAGAGACTGGTCCATTCATTCACCATAGAGAAATCCACCTTCTGTCTCCTCCCAGGCCACCTGTGAGCGTGTTAGCATCGTGGGATGGGAGCAGCTGGGGTCCCTGAATGACGCCCTGGTGCTGAGCGCTGCAGATCGGCCCTGCCCCACCTCCACCACACGCCAGCCAGGCCCTGACGTGAGAGAGCTGCACGCCCTGGTGTGAGGCCATTGGGTGGGTGGGCCGGCTGTTAGAGTGCTAATGGTGAGGCCATGACCACCTAGAACAGCGCTCAACACCACGCCTGGTCTGCAACTTTCCCAGCCCAAGCTCTTCCCAACAACATCGTTCTTGATGGCCTTTTTCTCTCTCTCTGCTCGTAGATGGCATTTTCTTATGTTCAAAGTCATATGTACTCAGAATTTCCCAATCAACAAGACGATTTAACAGTGTGGGTGATGACCTTAACAGACCTTTCCCTAACCATGTGCGTTGGTCTATAAGCCCAGGAAAAGAAACTCATCATCAAGCTTCAATGATGAGCTGGCCCTCGTTTAAGGAAATGCAAAGCACAATTATCAGGGTATAGCTCCACACCTCCATATACCACCAGGATGGCTATTATGTAAAAGCAAAACAAAAGCCATGCACTGGTGGTTCATGCTATAATCCTAGCTACTCAGGAGGCTGAGATGTGGGCATCAAGGCTTGAAGCCAGTCCCGGCAGGAAAGTCTGTAAGACTCTTCATTTAACCACCAGAAAATGGGGCATGGCACTGTGGCTCAAAGTGATAGAGTACTAGCCTTGAGTGCAAGAACTCTGGAGCAGCACCCAGGCCCTGAGCTCAAGCCCCATGACCAAGAAAAAATAATAAGTAAAAACAAAATAGAAACAGGAGACTTTAATTCCCACTTCCTCCATGGGGAGCGGGGAGTGTGTCTTCTCTGTATCTACTTCTCCCTACTTTAGTCCTGTTATACTAAAATAAATCCTTGCTAAAGCTTAAAAAATACAGTTTAGGCAAGGATGTGAAAATGAAAGGCTTGGGAACTGTTGGTAGGAATATAAAAAGGTGCAGTTACTGCAGGAGAACAGCGTGAGCGTCCTCAAAGAATTAAAAACACAATTATCATATGATCCATGAATCCAAGTTCCAAGATCACAAATAACGGTGTGAAGGTTCCAGAAAAGGCATTTGCAATCCAGCCCTCAGGGAAGCACTATTTCCATAGTCCAAAAGTGAAAAGCCAGGTATCCATTGCTGGATACACAAACTATTCAATAAACAGTCAATGAAATATAATTCAGCCTGAAGAAAGAGCCTTACTTTGACAATGATGCCACATAGGCAAAAGGTGAGGATACTGCGCTAAATCAAATAAGCCACTCCCAAAAGCCAAAAGCTATGAGGAACCAAGCTCACAGAGACAGGAAACAAAAGGTGGTTGCCAGGGTTGGAAGTTGAGGGGCAGGGAGATTGTATAATAGACACAGAGTTTAATGCTTTTTCTTTTTCTGGCAGCCCTAGGATTTGAACTCTGGGCCTCCTACTTGCTAGGCAGGCACTCTACCTAGGCACTTAAGCCATGCTTCCAACCCTGAGCACAAAGTTTAAGTATGCAAGACGAAAACACTTTGGGGGATTGGTTGTACAACAATGCCAGCGATTCACTGTACACTTGGAATGATTAAGAGAATGATTTTTGGTGACAGATGTATTTTACCACAATTAAAAAATTAAAATTCAAAAGGTAACATATCCATTGTTAAAATGTGATGAAGTATAAAGTAAATAACAGTCACTCGATTAGAGATTACAGCTGTTGCAAATCTTGTGGAATTCTTTTATGGAAACGTTTATTCAAGAGTACAATGCAAAAGCATCATTTTAGAGAAGGAAATCCTCTTATAAAGGGTGAGAATTAACACCGTTTTTGATTCCTGGAAAACTGGATTCATGCCAGTATTTTTACTAAGTCATCCAGTGTGGGTTTGGTGAATGCTGTCTATGCCACAAACATGCAGTGCATCAATAATGGACTGTAGATCCAGGACCAGACGAAGTGCTCCTTCCCTTCATTCTTGCACATATTCATCGATTGATCCCCCCGTCTCCCTGTGGCCTGAGAGGCAGTGGTGGACAGAGCAGGTCTTCATTTCTAGTTGGGAAACAAACACAGGAATTGTGAAGAGTCAGGAGGGCGAGGAGGTGGCATGGAGCTGAGACCCGCAGCCTGACAGTGTATGCACGGGCAATCCAGATGAATGGACAGTGCAGAGGGCAGGGCTGTGGGGGGGGGCGCATTTCCTATATCCCCATTGGGGAAAAATTACATTAAAAACTCACTGAGCTGCACACTTAAGGGGTGCTCACTTTACTAGGAGAATGCCTTACCATCCTCAAAAACAAAACGGCTCTTCTTAGGGAACAAAAGGAAGGGGAAGGAAACATTCCAGGTGCCAGCAGGCACACCTTTACTGCAGAGGGACAGGTAGCCCTGCAACCTCTGCTTAGAGCCAGTGGGTTTAGTGACTTGACTTGTTCCTCTCAGGTCCATGTTGCTATAAGTGCACTGGGAGGAGCTCAGTGCGTATGTAACCAATAAGATCAAAGGAAGCTATAAGGGGACGTCCTATAGGCCCACAAGATATAAAAGGTTATGATTGGCTGGGCACCAGTGGCTCAAGCCTGGAGACTAAGATGTGAAGATTATGGCTTGAAGCCAGACGAGGCAGATAAAACCAAAGGACTTTTCCCCCCACTGATCAGCAAAAATCTGGCTGTGGAGGGTGTGGCCCAAGTGGTAGCGCTCCAGCTTGAAGTGGAAAAAGCTAAGCAAGAGTGTGAGTGCCTTATTCAAGCCCCAGGACCAGCATCCCCTCTCTCTCTGCAGTCCATGTCCTCTCTCAGCTGCGGTGGAGGACGTGGTGAGGGCTATTCCTTGCCAGGCCATGCTTTTGTTTACGAGGAAGCACCAGCAATAGGATATCTGGCATTTGCTCTAAAAAGAAGATGGACTGGGGCTGGGAAGGTGGCTCAGTGGTAGAGCGCTTGCCTTGCATGCCTGAGGCCCTGGGTTCGATTCCTCAGCACCACATAAGCAAAAAGGAAAAAGCCGGAAGAGGCGCTGTGGCTCAAGTGGTAGAGCGCTAGCCTTGAGCTGAAGAACTGAGGGACAATGCCCAGGCCCAGAGTTCAGGCTCCACGACCGGACCCCAAAAAAAAAAGATGGACTAAAACCACCTTGCCATTTTCTGTCTTCTGGTACCTCACATTTCCATTTCATTGCAATAATAATAATAATAATAATAATAATAATAATAATAATAAAGCTGGGCCTAGTGGCTCATGCTTGTAATCCTGGCTACTTAGGAGGCTGAGACTGGGAGGATCAAGTTTTTGGGCTTAGCCCTGAAAAAAAAGTTCATGAGACTCTCTTCCAACCAATAAAAAGCTGGGGCAGTGGTGCACATCTGTCATCCCAGTGATGTGGGAAACGGAAATAAGAGGATGAGGGTCTACAGAGGTGGTATCGGCATAAACGTGAGAGTGTATTTAAAAAAATAATGAGAGCAAAACCAGGCTGGGGATGTGCTTCGAGAGGTACAGTGGCTGCCTGGCCAGGGCAAACCCCAGCTCCACCAAAGTAAAGAAATAATGAAGTAAAAAGGCACTAAGAGAATGTACAGGCTACCAGCTGGAGGCAATACTGGACTGGAAACATACACCCAGTAAAGGACTGGTACTCAGAATATGCAAATATTTTTTGAGAACTCTACAATAAGAAAATAAGCAACCTATCTGAAAATCAGCAAAAATGTAAGCCAAATTAATAGAAAGTGTGATATCTCACCTAATAGAGTGGTCAAAATCCGAAACACTGACATCATCAAATGCTGGCAAGGATGTGGAGCAATAGGAACAGTCAGCCATTACTGGGGGGGAAGGGAGATACAAAGAGTCATGGCTACAGTGGAAGGTCAGTGGCTTCTTATGAACCTAAACATACTCTTACCCATGTGATCTGGTAAGTGAATGGTACTTATTCAAAGGAATTAAAGCTTAATATCCACTCAGAAACCGGCACATAGATGTTTATAGCAGTTTCATCTGTAATGGCCAAATGTTGAACGCAATCAAGATGTCCTTCAACATGTGACTGGATAGAGAAAAGTCACATCCACACAATGGGATGTTATTCAGCCAAAAGAGAAGGGGGAAAAAAGAAAGCAATGGAATTATAGAAACACCTGGGGATGCCGTAAATGTACACTGCTACGGGCAAGTAGTGGATCTGAAGCAGCTCCAGCCACTTGACTCCATCTATGATGGCGTGACAATGGATATAGATCCAGGAGAAACCAGACTTCGGCTTTTGATTGGATGTGGCTAGCAATGTGTTGTGGGGTGATGTGAGGCAGCAATAAGCTGAAATTTCCAGTCACTACAATTTGACACTCTGTGTACTGTGTGCTACCCAAAGGGGTTTGGTGGGCTAGGATGGCACCATGCAGAATCCCAATACCACTGTGGACCTTAGTTCATAATGAAGTCTCTGAAGTGGAGCTGGGGTTCAATGGTAGACAACTTTGAGCAAGGAAGCTCAAGGGCAGCATCCAGGCCCTGAGTTCAAGCCCTAGAACCAACCAGCACCTGTGTGTGCACACATACACACACGCACGCGCGCACGCACACACACACACAGATGATCAACAATTAGCTTGTCAAATATAAAACAGACAATGCAGGTATAGGATAATTGAAATGAGTGAAAACAGCTAACACAAATAAAAGAACAAAGCACCATCTAATCCAAAAGGGAGGCATTCCTGGTTTTTAGAGACCCTAAAATAGGAAGGTAGGTTTTGAATGAGGAAACATCGTTTACAGGAAATACAACCTTGTTTTAGGTTGTATTTATTTATTAGGTTGTATATATGTTTGGCCCCTATTTAAATGTATGCTCTTACCAATCACCACACACACACACACACACACACACACACACACACACACACACACACACACACACACACTTCACACACACACACTTCACACACTTGAGAAGTGGACTGTATTGTTTTATTTAGAAGTCAGGGCTCTCTACCAACTTGTAAGTGGTAGATTAGGGACAAAGGGAATTTTCTTAGGCTGTGATTCATGTTGGGGTCTGAAAAACATGAAAACATACCCAACTCCCCATGCAAGTACACAGAAAGCAGGCAGAGTTTGAGGCTGGAAGGACAGAGGATTGCTTTTTACAATGTGGGAGTAGGGGCGGGAGGAGGAGGGACGGCCTGGAATTGTGGACAAAAGGTCTTCTTACGCAGCATTAGCAGATCAGGCGACAAGAGCGTGTGGCCTGGGGACAGGGTGCCCCGTGCTCTTTCCCAGCCCAGGTGAGGAATCCGGAGGCTTGTCTCCTTTTTACCTCACCCATGTGATCTTGGTTAGACATCTTTTTCATAAAGGTCCGGCTTCTCGAAGCTCCTCTTGGGTCTGCGTTTTCTCTGAGACCCGAAATAAGCAGAGGAGGGGTATCCGGGGTGGCAGGTTTGGTCTTGCACAGTAGTGAAGGCCGATCGATGCTGGAATGTCCGCGGCCAGCCTGGGGCTGGAGTTCGCTGGTAACATCCATTAGATGGCAGATTCTGATCTCGGTGTGTGTCCGGTGCAGCGGCTGCTCCGCGCCCAGGGGCCGGACTGGGCCCCACCGCTGATCTTGTTGACTGCTCTGGGAGCCCCCTTTCTGAATGACTTTGCGGGGAAGGCTGGGGTCTGCTGGCCTCGGGCCGGGTCTGCAGAAGTGCTCTAGGAGCTGGACATGGGGGGGGGGTGGAACGAAGTGGCCGCAAGGCCAATGCACAGGGCAACCCAGCCACCTAAGCCGCCTGACTCAGTGTCCCACAGCCTTAGAGCGGAACCCCAGCGGGAGCCCTGAGTGAGCACTGGGAACAGCGGCCGGCCTCGCGCAGAGGCGGGCGGGGTCCGCCCCACGCTCCCGGGCCCTCCCCGCTGCCCGCTCCGAACCCCCGCCCGACGCCCGCTGCAGGGGACCCCGCCACGGCTCTGCTCCCTGGGAACTGAGCTGTGGAGGAAATGTGGGCTGGGAGGGTGCTCGTGGGGTCTGCCTCCGTGGGGACCCAAGGGCCAGGCAGAGACACCCGACGCCCTGCCAGTGCCCCAACCCCAGCCGGAAAAAGCACTGGGATTGCTCTCTCCATCCTGCCCTGCCTCCTCCCCAGCCCCTCCCCGGCCCGGCCCCTCTCCCCCCACGGTCCCCAGCCAGGGCCCCTCTTCCCCAGGGAGCGCCCGCCGGATGGGGCTGCCCCCGCTGGGCTGAGCTCACCACGCAGCTAAAGCACCGGTGCTGCCTGATGGTGCTAGGAAAACGTGGGGCTGAAAAGGAGGGCGCAAATGGCTCACACAGGAGGGCAGCAGGAAGGCGCGGCCACCTCAGGGGTCACCAGCCAGGCTGGAACGACAGGCAGGGCTCTGTGCTCACAGGTGACAACAGACAGGCCATGTATACAAAGTGACAATAGCTGCGTTCCAAGAAACTTTTATTTGTAGACATTGAACTTTGAATTTGACATCATTTTAGGTGCCAATAAAAATGACTTTTTTTGAGCCAGGGTCTGGCTACGAAGCTCAGGCTGGCCTTGAACCCATGATCCTCCTGCCCCAGTGTTTTCAACTGTTTGAAGATCTAAACTAGCCTTAGTTTGCAGGGCTGTTGTTTGTCAGGTCTTTGTATTTGTGGCCAATCTTTAAGCTATGAGTAAGCCCATGACTGTCAGTGCAAGACTCGTATATCAGTGTTCTTTTTTTGGTAAAATCTTCCCCGCTCCAAGGAAACTATAACATAGAGAAAAGCCTAGAAACTATGGAGACGGAACTGCTCCAAGCAGACCGTTCTAGCGCTTTTGTACTGCCACCTAGTGGCTGGACATCCTAACTTTAGTCTTTTCTGGTTTTCCTTCCCTACAAGTACTTCAACACATTGGTCTCCTGGCTGGACCACTCCAAGGAAGGTTCAAGTCCACTGAAACCAAAAAGACAAACAAGAAAACCAAACCGTAACAAATCATTTAAAGTGAAAAGAATTAAGCTTTAACTACAGAATTTTGGAACTGGAAAGAACTTTCGAGATCATCTCATGACTGGATGGCAGCTTTCAGACAGGGTAAGAAGGGGCTAGGCTGGGGCTCAGTGGCAGAGCACGTGCCAGGCATGCCATGAGGCCCTGGCATGCCACGCTCCAGGTCTAGCTCTTCAAGCTGTTTTCAGGAGGAGCCTGTTTGGGCATCCTGCCAGCCTGATACCGGATCAGGGCTGTCTATTCCTCAGTGATGGATCTTTGACAGGACACAGAAGAGGTGCAGGGCTGTGTCCTTGGTACTAGCTAGCCTTTGTGTCTTGAATTCCTAAGTAAACGGGGCACAGTCCCTACCCCACAGGGCCGTCACAGGCTGAAGCATCATCAGTGTTACCGAGGACTAAGGAACTTACTGTGCTTCCTGCATTTTGCTGTGCTCAATCTGTGCAACTGTGCCACCAAGTGCTACTCCCAATTTTAGTGATCGGCCTGAGAAGGTTGGCACGCAGTGAGTGTGGGTGGGTGCCACCTCTTGTAGATGCTGGTTTTATGAAGGTGTCCCAGGTACAAATCAAGTTCCCCTGTGACAAAGCTGACCTAATGTAACAATCTACATATAAATGGAGGTGCTTTGTAATGCCACCAATCACTGGTCCTTCTTGCTTGCACTACTAAACTCATCTTTAAATTTTTATTTTTGTGCCCCTACTGAGACTTGAACTCAGGGCCTTGCACTCTTGCTTAAGCTTTTTCACTCAAGATTGGTGCTCTACCACTTGGGCCACATCTCCACTTCGTTTTTTTTGGCTGGTTAGTTGGAGATGTGTCTCTTGGATTGCCAGCCCAGGCTGGCTTTGAACCCCAATCTTCAGTTCTCAACCTGAGTAGCTAGGATTACAGATGTGAGCCACCAGCACCACCAGCCACAGGCTGATTTCTTAATCTTTAATGTTCACTTTACGCTTAAAATGCAATGGCTCAAGTGGAAGAGCATCTGAGCGCCCGCCTTGCAAACATGAGGCCCTGTGTTCCCTCAACTCCCAGTGCCACACAAAAAAAAGAAAACATGGATAATAAAAGCTTTTACAAGCCAGAGTTACAGTAGAGGATACTTGCACATGTTTAAAACCTCCATTTAGTAATACAGGCAAGGTTGACAGTCCTTGGACTGCTGACAAGACAGAGGCTTCCAGCTTAGTTCTCAAGGTTCTAAGATTTCCTGTTTCTGGAAAGTTCTCAAAGCCTTCAAGAGACACTGAGAAGACACCATACTGAACTACGACGGGGCCTGCGTGGCACCCATGCGCATACCCCGGCCTGCGGCCATCTACCAGGAGTCTAAGGCCACGTGGGTGTGGCACCCCTGCAGGAAGGCGGGGCTTCACAGTTCAGTTACTACACTCCTGTGGGCATAGTAATAGTGGGAAGGGGCCAGAGCACTAGACTGAAATTGGGGCCCTGCCTTCATGACTGTATGTTTGAGGACTGTCAATCTCCCTGGCTACTGAATGCTCCACCAGTAAACCAGGAAGCTCTTATCCCCTTTACAGCTGTGGTAACTGGACTCAGAGGGGAAGCGCCAGGGAGAAAGCCCGGAGTACCATCCACGGCTGTAAGATACTCAGACACAACGCTGGAAGAGGAGACTGCTCAGATCGCTTCCACAGCCATCTGCCTGCATTCTTAAAGGTTTTGGGTACAGGCTGACAATCTCCAATGCTTTCTCTTTTACATTTAATTTTCTCTAAATTAGGTCAGTAGAAAATTATTTGCTTGCTTGCACTGTCTTCTTCAACCACCAGGTGGCATTGCTTTCCAATGAGCAATTTCTTTCCGTGAGAGGCCTGCCCAGACCTTTTAAGTGCATCAAATTGAAGCTGCAAGAGGAAAAAGAAAAACAATGAAAAGCCATGCAAGCCCCACTTTACCCAGCCTGCAACCCCGACTCTCAGTGTCAAGCCGCAAAATTTGGGGGTTAAGAGCTTTTGGTGTCCCAGGCTTGAAGTCACCAAAGATGGAAGGTAACTGCAGGAACCCACATGAAGTGCTCCATTTCCCAGAAGAGGAAAAGGTATAATAACCCGCCCCTCACCCCCTCTCTGCCCCGCCCCGGTGTTTCCAAGACGGATAGGGAAGCTGTGCACACAAAGTTCGGGCAGTAGGTAACCTAGTGCCGATCAAGAGAGTTTAAATTTTCCAAGGACAGTATTTTGAAATTTTGTGAATTCTCTGCAACCTGGCAAAGGTTATTTTTGCATGTACAGACACAAGAATTGTGATATGTATGCAGTTAACATAAAATATTGATGTTACATTACTTTAGAAACCTGAAATGTGCAAACTGATGCAGGCCCTGGAAAACAGCATTACCCAACACGGGCCGCCCTCTCTCTGCTGAAGGTCAACACGAAAGCCAACATTGCCACTGAAACAACCTTCGCCCCCAGGCCATACCTGCTGCTCAGTTCTGGGGCCCTAGAACCATTCATCACAGCTGACCTCACCCAGAACAAAGCAGGGAGACAAGGAGTACAGTGGCCATGTCTCAAGGCAGAGCACCCATTCCCTCACTTCACCCAGCACCCTTCCAAACGCATCTCGGACAATAACGAGATCCTTATTGGAGAGAATGGAGATGTGTGTGTGTCAGTGTTTGCTGCATTCCTTCTAGATGAAAGGAGGAAGAGGAAAAGAAGGGAGGGGGTGTTGAACTGCCATAGCAACGTGCACAAACTCAACCTTAGCATGCTTTGTCATCAGCAGCAGTCTTCCAGGCTTGAACCTATGGGTTAAGTACTAGATGCTTACTGTTAAGTAAGCCTTGCATATAGGCCTATCCTGTCGGTTCTCCACCCGACAGGATCTTACAGAGTAGGGGTTGTCAATGCATGAACAGAATGAGGAACTGTTAGCTTTCTTACCACCCAGGGAACTGTCACCTCCTTCTCTCCCAGACGACCACATTCTCTTCCATATTCTCCCCATCTCTTGGAATCACAATCCTCCCGTTCATCAAAATTGGACTCAACAAACTTCTGAATGCCTTGTGGAATTATTTCATTCTGTTGGGCCTTTCCCATACATTATTTCATTTATCCTTATAACCATGACTTCAAAACAAACTCATTTTATCTTAGGAAAATGAAGTTCAAAGTCCAAAGTGCTTTCTCCTGGTCACATCCAGCCTTTTCTAAAGTGGCTTCACCAAATCAATTCCTCATGTGGGACCTTGCCAGGGGCAAAAGCCGCCGTCAGTCTGTGAACTGTCTCTGAACTTTTAGGGTTTCTTTCTCCAACTGTGTCCTCAAATACCAGTGTCAAAATGACCTTTCCTCTACTTAAACCTTGGTAACTTCTAAGCCTCAACCACCTCCAAATTCTATGCCCCTATTTTATCTATGCTCCATTCGCTAAGGTGCTGTTTTTTCTCCTCTCTCCCAACAATACAGCACCGCCACCACAGCCGTTACACGTTTTCTCATCACCACACAGTCTCTTCTCACGGTGACCAGCCACCCTGGCCACACCGGGAGGCTGGCTCGACTCACCTCCCCATGAGAACGCACAGCAACATCTCCCAGAGCACGCTCCGGGCCTGGCATCGCACACATCTGTGACATCTTCTTAGGAGGGTGTCGGGGTCTCTACTATGCTCTAGTCAGGTGTCAATCATGTGGAAAACAGTTCAGCAAGTCTTGGAAAACTAAGTATCTACATGTTGTACAACCCAGCAAACTCTTATACATAGGAACCAGCAGATTGCTGGAAAGAAGTCCCCAGAAGCCTAGTCTGTGATGGCAGGGAGGGAGGAAGGGGGGGTGGGGAGAAGAAGGGAAGGGAGGGAGGGATTGAGACCATTCTAAGGTCCACTGATGAAATACTGGGTAAATTATTTACTGGTATTCTTCCCCACACCATGAAAATATTTTAAGGTGTAAAAAACAAAAACCCTACAGGAACAAACATGTCTGGGACTATAAAGTCAGATGAGTCAGATGAGTCCAGCCAGTGCCTGAAGGTTCAAAAAGAGCTTTTCTAAAGTTCAAGAAAGGCAAAAATAAGCAGGATATTTAGTGGGATTATGAGAGATGAGGAAACGGAAAAAAAAATCCCACAGGAATAACATAATTTAGAACAGAGTTTCCTTGTGCCGTGTGGTGAGGAACACAGGAACGCCACTGGAGACTTCCTGGCTCAACTCACGGTGGCTCCCGTGGGACGGACCTCAGGCTACTATGGACAGCTGGTGTCCTCCACGCAGGCTAGGCTCATCTGAAATGCACTGTCCACACAGACGCCTCCCAACAGCAGCCCACTGCCCTGGGCCTTCTGGAGGGCAGGGAGACAGCACTGTCGGAGGAGCCTGAAAGAACAGCACACTGGTCTCCACTGATTGATTTAGAAATGACTGATGGTCTGGAGGCCTTAACTGGAGACCAGGGATATTAAAGATGTTCATTACTAAACCCCCAATATAGTTGCCTAGCTGACCAAAGAATGAAGAGCTCTTTATGCTTTTGGCAAGGGAAGTCCTAAGCCAGAAATGGACGCCGCAGGATGACAGGGGACTTGGCCCAGTGTGGGCTCAACAGACACAGGAATAAAGCCCCTCTCTTTCAGTGGTCACACAGGCGGCCTACACGGGAGGTGCCATCCAGGGTAATAACTAAAGAATAGCCAGGTAGTAACAGGGTTGGGACTTACTGCCCAGGTTACAGAGATGGGGTGATCTTAAAAAAACAAAATTACCATGCATGACAGTCTATCTTTAGGTTTTTTGTTTGTTTGTTTGTTTGTTTTACAAATTTACAATAAGGAACAATTCTTTTGCTGTTTTTCATTTTTTTTTATTGCTGTTAATTCAAGGAAAAAAGGTTGCATAAAATCCAATCTGTCTAGAAATATAAGTGGCCTTTCCAGTACATAACATTTCAAATATCAAAGTATATGGTAAACATACAAATAAGGAGAAGGCAACATACCTCCTATGTACAGTACAGTATTTTAAATCATAAAATAAGCTCCATAAAGTACAACTGGCAAGTGACTCGCACTGCGCTTGCGCATACGTGGCTCATCAACACTCTCACCTGAGCAACTCAACTGCAGCTTAACAATTTAATAATGTGGTCCAAAAATACCCAGGTCAAATAAAATATATTTAATCAAAATAATTTCCTTTGCTTGAATTTTTTCTTTCTAAATTAAAGCTCTCATCTGCCCCTTCTCCCCCCTTTCCCTTTCCTGTAGCTCCCCACCCTGAAAGTTTCACAATGTACATTGGTGCTATAAATAGAAATGCCACTTCAGAAGCATCCAAGTGAGCTGCTTTTTGTCTTCAAGTTTTTCTGTCTGTCTAGCAATGTCAGGCTTCTGACCCAAGACCAAGCATGACGTTCCTCCGCTACACACCAGCACAACCCTCCACAACAAAGACGCGTCTTTCCTGCCGTGCTTAAGAATGGGACAACAGGGCCCTCACCCCTAAAACAATGACTACACCGTGGTAGCTGTTCATTGCTGTTGAGAGCAGCAGTCACCAAGAATCACACTCCATCTTCCAGATAACCTCAGTGCACTTTAGGAAATCAAAAATTACCTGGAAGCAATTAAGTACATAGATTGGCTTTTTTTAAAAACAACAACAACAACAACAAAACTTTTTCTTTTTTTTAAGAACAGCAGCATTAAACTTAGTGACATGACACTGACATGATTAATACCATCTCAACACACTCAGAATTCAGTCTTTCACATTATAATCAAGCATAGTGGTAAACGGTTATAAAAGTGACTTTGCTACGAGAGACAGGTTAGGGGACAAATACCTGACTTTGTGGAAACCCATAGCTTCTGTTCAGATTGCAATAAACCACACTTATTTTAAACACAACATAACACTGTAACAGTTGGTACAGCAAAAGAAGAAATATTTACTCAAGTAGTGTCTTTGAGCAGGACACAATGGTAGACGACGCGTAGAACTGGCCGTCGCCTCTCGCCACAAACACAAGCACACAGAGAACATTCACACCAGTGTGTTCACGCTGTCTCTCTGAAGCAACAGGCTAGAGGAGTATGATGGAAGGAAAAGTCGTTTCCTTTTAAGAAAATGTTTTTTGTCCATTTCAAATGCACGTTTCAGCTTCCTATGGTTTGACTTCTTCCTTGTTCTCGTTTGGACACAAGCACTGCGTGTATGTGTTCATGGGATGCTGTTTTTACGTATATACACACTGTCTTGGGAACTTGGTTTCTCCCATAAGGTAAGGTTGAACGTTTTGCCCTTGGACTACTTGCAGAGCAGTTTACAGAGGTGCGGACAGTACACCACTGGGCGCCCCTGCCACGGGCCAGGCAGGGAAAAGGGAGAGCTTTGAGGGGGGTGGGAGAGAAGTGTAGTTTAGGGTGAAAGTGAGAAAAGCAAGGGAAGAAGCAGTTTCTTTTTTCAAAACCATATGACTGTTACCAGTGTTGTAAAAAAAAAAAAAAAAAAAAGGTCAAATACACAGTTTTGAAGATTCAGTAAACATTGCACACAGCAAGTATTCAGTGAAAAACAAAGCACGCGTCAACATTTCCTTTTGATAGTTCGTCTGGAAGTGTGAGTTCCGTGTATCATACAGAGAAGCCTGTTGTTGAACCAGGAGACCAAAGGCTCAGAAGCATTTCATTCTTTCTTATTTTGGACATTGGTACAAGAGAAATGAAAACTCCCAACTGCATAGAAATGTGTAGACAAAAAACAAAATACCTTTCCTCGCCTCCCCTCCACACCCGCGATCCCACACCGGAGTGTGCTAAGCAGGCAAGCTTTACGTGGTTCAGTCTGCAGAATCCAACGTATCATTAGAAGGGGGGAGGGGAGGTGCGTATCTCAGTCTGTAAGTGCCTAAAACAGGAAAGACAGAACGGCTAAGTCACCTCTGACAATGACATGCATGACAAACCAGTCAAGCCATCTGAAGGGCATACGCTTCAGAAGGCACCTTCTTCAGTTTAGCACTAAAACCATTCTGAACTGCAAATAGGTTACTTAAAAAAAAAAAAAAAGGTATTATCAAGCTTGTGCTTTAGGTTCAAACTAAAGCTGTATCAAACTTGATCTGCCCTTACGAATGACAAGTCAGTGCACTCCCAACTCTACTCTTCCACCCCACCCCACACCCAGATTAAGAGCTGGAGAAATGACCAAAGGCCAAATTGAAGTGAATGAGAGCGGCTTGAGGAAAACACTGAATTTGGTACTTTAGTGAACTTAGATCAAGTTCTTATTTCCAAGCCAGTGTTTGTTTTTCTTTTATAATGCAATAGCACTTTGGACTTTTTCTTCTTATACAGTCCTTAGGAAGAAACAGGCTAGCACAGCATACAGGTGAGGCCAGCGGACGCTGGAGTTACTCTAAGCCTTGCATGCCAAATCACTGGCTTTCTTCCTGGTTTTCAGTATCTGAATTCTGCTTACTTGGCAGAGCTTAAAAAAAAATAAAGGCTGTAAGCAAGAATTATACCATAGAATTCCAATTCCCCTTACATTCCTTGAAAAGAGCCTCTAGTTTATTCCTTAACTGGAAACTGGAATTCCTCTGACGTGACTTGTACTGCGTGTGACCTGCTCTAATCTAGACTTTTCTGGCTGCACTTTATGATGTCACTGAAGACATCTGTAAACAAACACACAAACAGATCTTTCTATGACAGAATCACATCATCAACAAAGGAAGGAAAAACGAACAGGAGAATTCAAAAACAAGTCCTCTGGGAGTTACTGGGATTACCTTGTTGGTTGGCCTCCATGGACGACTGCTTACAGTCCTGCGCATAGTGCCCGCTTACACCACAATTGTAACAGGAGACATTCCCATTCTTCTTGGGCCCCGAACCACTGGTATTGGCAACTACATTAGGTGCTGGATATATGGGATAGAATCTCCCAAATCCTGCCATCTGTTGCATGCCATAGTTGGCTTGGCTTCCCATGACTGGGTCATGCACTAGTCCATTTGCATATGGAGTCTGAGGCAGAAAAAAAGGAAGTTGGTTTCCATTGCTCTGATGTGCTTGGTTGAGGTAGCTGCCATTGCAAATGGATGGCAGAGTGAAGAACGACGGGACTCGGTACACTGGTCCAGGCATTGGATTGGGATAATAGTAACTATTTAGCTGAAGGTTTCCATTGGTCCCACAGCTGCACCTTCGACCACAAGAACCACACGGCCCCGAGCCCATCTGCTGGGGTGGCACTATCGTCCCATTAGCGTTCGTGTTCCCCACAGCACTGATGTAAGATGTGCTGTCACTCTGTGCAGTACTGTGTGTCAAAGCAGGGCTTGGGCTTGGAGCAGGGCCTGGGGTATGGGTAGGGACCGCAGGAGGGATAGTGGACTGGGCCTGACTGATTCCTGCACTTGCTGGCTGGGCAGAAGTGGCTGCTGTGTTGAGCACATTAGAATTCTGAGTGGGTAACACGTTGGCAGCGAGGGGAGAGCCTGGTAAGGTGTAGGACGCTGGTGGCTGTGCGGCTGAGAGGCCAGCTGCTGGAAGAACTACCTTCACATTGGTAGGCTGAGGGACTGTCCCCGTGTTTCCCTCCATTTGAGGCACCATTTGATTTAGTCCTACCACTTGGGATGCAGATTTTGTGATGGGGTCCGTGGTAGCCACAGGAGATCCTGGGAAACTACCTGGGTTATGAACAGGAATAAAGGCAGTGTTTGGTGACCCGATGCTCAGATTTCCGGCTGGTTGTTGTGGGATATTAACTGTGCAACTCTCAGAAGATCCCTGTGGTGGTGGCAATTTAAGCCTCTGAAATGTTAGGTGTAGAGCAGGAGTACTACTGTGTGGAAGGAAGGCCGACGGAACAGGCAGCGGAGAGGCCAGCAATTCAAGGTGCTTTTCTGATTCTCCTGTAGAAGCTGTTGGCCCCAGGATTCCAACAGGGGTTGAGTTTGCAGACTCTCTTATTGCAGAAATAGCAACAGGACTAGGAACAAGCATCCCTATTGTTTTGCCATCTGCAGATTTGGGTGGAGGAATAACAACCTCAGGCTTCTGGGCACCATTGTGCATGACACAGTGTAGCGCTGGCATGAAAGGGATATGCGGGTACTTGGGTGAGTTCAAGGGTGAATTCAGGGGATCTTCTAAAATGTTTCCATTCTCATTTCCTAGTGAAACAATCTGACCAGGTGGCTTGACAGTGACAGTCTGGTTGACAGACCCATAACTTGTAAACCTGGTTGTTGATGGATTTCCGGAATCCTCAGAATTGCTGTCTGTATCTTAAAAAAAAAATTATATATATTAACCCAATAGATATTAACCCAAACTGAACTCTCATCTTTCTTGCTAGAAATGAAATTCAGGTATAAAAATGAACTCTAAAGTTTGAGTGTGCCCTCCATTATGTTTCCTAATTGCCCAAGCTGACCTCTCATTTCTGGCTTTCTATAGCATATTTAAGAAATACGCGGACACAGGCACAAAAACAAAACAAAAGGTTACTTGGAGACTATATGAGGTACAGTGTAAAACATAGACATCCACTCCCTATAAAATAGGGAACAGACATGTTTTTAAAGAATGAAATAAATATTTGTACTATCCATATTTCAATTGGGTGAAGAAAATTTAAAGCTACTACTAGTCACAAAATAAATAATCTATGGCATAAGAAGAAGGGCAAATATGAAACCACTGCATTTATTCAAAATCTAAACTGACAGAAAACTGGTCTTACTAGTTCATTGCTCTTCCCCTTATATACAGAAACAATTTCAGTCTTCTGTTATAAAGTAGGTCGACACTGTTTAATTCATAGTCATTTACTTAGGGTCAACCCAGACACCACACTGATTGGTACAGAGACCACACCATTAAATGCCATGCTTATCTACGTATCTTTCGGCTCGCAAATAAGAACTGAGAGCTGGCACGGGTGGCTCATTCCTATAATCCTAGCTACCGAGGAGGCTGAGATCTGAGGATTTAGATTCAAAGTCAGGTTGGTCAAACATATCTATGACTCATCTCCAACTAACCAGTCAAAAGGGAAACGAAAAACAGCCAGAAGTGGAGGTATGGCTCAAGTGGAATACTAGCCTTGAACAAAAATGTCAAGCAAAAGTAAGAAGTCTTTAAATTCAAGCCCCAGTACTGTCACAAAAGAGAAAAAATGTTGAAGAATACTACATACTTAAAGTGTATTTATTGAAAGATGTTAAAAAATGTTAAAACAGGACTAAAAGCAAATTAAAATTAATGGAATCTACTTAATATCAGCAATGATATTAAATGGACCATTTTAATTTATTGAAGAGGGAAGAAGTTCAACTGAAGTCTTTTTTTAGCAAATTCTCATAAGAGATTAACATTTGGGGTATTTCTTACCAAAATTTGCAAAACGAAGACTATCTCCAAATCAATAACTGCTTTGAGGCACTGTATCTGTATCATCCCACCAGTACAGAATTAAGGGCAAAAATAATGTCCAAAGAATATTTTTCACATGACCAGTTAAGTTTATGAGTGTGAAGTTAAGGCAAGTAGCACCGTGGTTTTAAACAGTCCTAAATGGGTTTCTGCGCGCTACACTCATCTACATATTAAGAGGGCTGAGCTTATTTCTGTATGGCCTTTGGAAAACATTAAGTCTCAGACAAAACTCCTTTCCATTAAACAAGATTAATAAGCACTTAGAATTTAATTACAATTAAATAGAAATTTAATTAAAATCTTAGTAAGCACTCAGAATTTTTTAAATAATCAACTCTATCATAACACATATGGGTTGAGAAAGGCCTAAATGAATCTTTTACCTAAGGAAGACTCATTCTTATTTGTTAATATCTGAGATTATATGAGAAAGGGCAAGTTCCTCTACACAGGCTTGCAAACACGTGCTGTCTGATAGAGGAGAGGGATGCTACAAAGTTATCCAAGTATTTGACAACCAGGCCAAATCTGCAGAGTAAGGCAAAGAATCACAGAACCATTCATATATCCTTTAAAACCAAGTATAGTATTCAATGAAACAGAATGGGCACATCTACTCTGGGTACAGCATAAAAATTCTCTCAAGCTTCCTAATAACTTCATTCCTAAAATCTTAATTTTCTTTCATCAGTAAACTGCAGAGCAGAAATGTCTGAGACAGTACAACTGGTGGCAGTCATGGCACGCTACAAAGTAACTACAAAATAAATCTGACTTCCAATTGTTTCCAAGTAGCAGCATAGCTGCATAGGTCTCTGACAAGGCAATATAGAAGCAGACTGCTCAGCAAGGAACCACATGATGGTCTAAGGATCTCTACAAAAGAAATCACTTGATAATGCCTCTCAGCTTGGATACACCTTATGACCAGGATGTCAGCATGTGTGAAGAATGACATCCTTATTCAACATACGCCTTTTCAAGAAGGTCTCACTTACAGAGGGATAGAATAAAGGCCTCCAACAATCCTTAAAACCAACGAGAACCACAGGAAAATTTCAAATCAACTTTCTCTGAATTGTAGGAACTAAGGCTCAAAGCAATCTGAGGACTTAAGAAAAAAAAAATCCTTAAGAACAGGAACTTATGGCCTTTTACCTTGTCCTACCCTAGTCCTACCATTTCTCCATTTCTGAAGCAGTCTTGCTGACTATCAGCCCTTAATTATGGCAGCTATGATAAAGATTACCAGCAGTTACTAGAAAGGTTACAAGTTTGGATTTCTTCAAACCTGTAATGTCAATATGTGAACCTGTCTGACAGCTCATGCTCACAACTAGATCAACAATCTCTTATCCACAAGACATTTGTCCTAACTAATCAGTGGCAAGTGTTTAGCAACATGGCTATCTGAGATGGTGGTTTCATTTGGAGCCAAAGAGGCTAATCAAAATACTTCAAATGAAAAAGTGGAGAATGAGATGTCCATGGGGAGCTTTGAAAGCTTTCCCATATACTGAGAATCAAAAAAGCTATGCTCACACTTAGGCAGCACGCATTCCCAAATCATCCTACTGGGAATTACATTAAATGTAAAGGGACTAAACATTCAGCTCAAATGGCAAAAATAGGAAAACTAAATGCAAAACCCATGATCTAATTTTATATTGTCTTCAAGAGACACAGTTCATATTTAAACACACACAGAGGTTTGAACAAAAGGATAGAAAATAAACTACCATAAAATTAGAACCCCTTCTAAGAGCTGGAGTGGCTATTATCATTAGACAAAATAGACTTTAAGACAAATATTGCTACTAGAAAAAAAAAGGATCTCATAATGATAAAAAGATCAGGAAGACATTAAAAGTATAAATGTATATGCATCTACTAATATACATAATATAGTCCTCATCTGCTAATTCTACATTTTCTTATGATGCTATTTTCTTCCTATTTCATTTCACATGCAGTGAAGTAAGTTTATAACATCAACACTTCTAGAAACTGCTACAGCAAGGTCTTTAAGATACCTTCTGTAATGAATTTAAAATGAATATAAGACATACGTTTATAGAAACATAAAATCGTATGGATCTGATTTTAAGAAAGAACACAGTATTTCCCTTCACCCCTTCCTAAAAGCAAACCTCTGTCCTTTTCTTCTTCGCTTTCAAAACTTTCTCTTCCATCATGTCGTGGACTAGATGGAGAACTGTAACTCTCTGAAGATGTTTCTCCACATGTGTCATGTCCAGATCCAATGTCCAAATTCACATCTAAAAATAACAACTCTATTTAAAAAAAAATCATGTTAAGAAGTTCAATTAATTTCCAAGTGAACTATTAGAAGTGAGTTTAGCTACAAATACTTTTTTCAGTTTTCCTATAAACCTTAAATAACTTTAGATTTAGGTGAAAATTCATGACTAAATAGCAATTCTAACTCAAAGTAATTGATAAAGACATTCTTAAATGCACAAAACAAGAAGTCAATCTTACTGACTTTAAGCATTAAGGTTTCTTTGTTGGGTCTGTGCAGTATTACTTTGAGCCACTTTCTAAGTTTAGATATACTAAATCCTCAATTGCTTGTTGAAAACTTCTTTCAAGAATAGAATAGTATTGCAAAAAGACAATTCACGTAACTACTAAGCCAGTGAATTCAAAAGAATAAAATACTTCTTATCTACTAGACTGGACAGTCCCTTCATTTCTGTCCAAGGGTCAATCCTATACCAAGATGGGGTGGAGGCGAGTGTAGAACCTGTGATAACCAATTAGCTAAATCTGTTTTGGGCACATAAGGAGAGACTGATTATTGGTGTGTGTGGTATTGAAAATTCATACACTGGCCCAGAACTATTTATTTATGAAAGACTAGTAAGTAGCAGAGCTTCTGTCTTAAAGCAAAGACACACATGTGTCTTTATTATAAATCTCCATTTTGTAGTTCTAAGGGGTTCTCAATATTTACAGATGAGTGAATAATTTCTATGGCAACTTGGCAGAAACAATAAAATACAATGATTATTAATTACTTGGGCAAAATATACGTCAGAGAAAAGGGATGACCTGTGCAAAGAACAATTCAGATGACTAACCTGTGTCTTCTGAAGGGGTAAGTTTGTAACAAATTCATACTTAAAGAAGCCTAAGGCTAACGAGGTAACTTGAGGGATGAGGGAGAATGATGGAAGGGGTGACACTGATCAATATGCACCATACTTATAAACTGATTTGTTGAACGGAAACTCTTTTGTACAACTACTAAAAGATAATTTTAAAAAAGAGAATAAACACTCATTATTGAATATTCAATTTTTTTTTACATATTCATGAATACTGAAGAAAAATAAAGGTATTAAGAATGCAGATGTTTCTAGGTCTTTTGGGGTAGGAATTTAAGGAATGTAACATTGCACAAAACTCATGAGAAATGAGAAAAATGGTAGAGGAGTTTATATGGCAGGCAACACTTATAAAAAAGCAATCTTGAATATACTTTCACAGGACAGGCTCTGAATTACTAGAGACAATATGGCCAAAGAAAGGGGTATAGGCCAAAATGTTCCAATGTGTCATACTGGTCAGATAGCTTAGCATTAAACCACACTCATGAAAATACAACCTTTAAAAACTGCTGCACATATGGAAATCTTGCATAGAAACAGTTCAGCCAGCATTTAACAAAATGAACAGCCCAAACAGCTTTCCCCCCCCACATGTAGCTTAATTTATAAAACAATTTTTACACAGTTCTAGCTAGTATTTTAATTACCATAATGCTATACATTAAATTGAAGTGTTCACGGAACACTTCTATACTAGAATCTACACTAGAATTATCTTTTTGATGAAGTGCTTCAGAATTGTTCAGACCTTGGAAGCTTTTATGATATGAAATTACATGCTCCTGTATAGAGAGGCAGAAGCTGTGCAAGGTGAGAATGACACAATTATGCCAACGATTATGCCATAACTGTCTTTGAGAGATGCAAACAGATATTTTTAATCATATCTCAATAGTGACTTATAAGTCCTTATTCCTATCTTTTTTGGGGGGGGGGGTGGATGGTCCTGGGGCTTCAACTTGGGGCCTGGGTGCTATCCCTGAGCTGCTTCTGCTCAAGACTAGAGAGCTCTACCACTTGAGCCACAGCACAACTTTCAGCCTTTTCTCAGTAGTTTGTTAGAGTCTCACAGACTTTGCTGCCCAGGCTGGCTTCAAACTTCGATCCTCAGCTCTCAGCCTCCTAAGAAGCTAGAATTACGTGAGCCATCACTGCCTGGCTCCCTACAAAAATTCTTGTTACTAATTATGGAAAACTGAAGTTTGTTACAGAGTTAAGAACCATTTAATTAGGTAAAAGGTCCACATTTATCATCTGGATTATTAATAAAAATTGGGTAACTTTATAGCATTGTAAATCTTGTAGAAGACACTGGGAGGCCAACCAACTCATTTCCCTTCAAATGTTTTGGTGTCACCAAGGGTGGGGTGAAGGAAGAGATGCTGTGATAAAACTAAAATAAATTAATAAATATTTTTTGGGCCATTCCCAGAGTTTAAACTTAGAGTCTGGGCTTGCTTAGCTTGTTCAGCTGGCTTTCCACCATTTTACTTCAGCCTTGTGGTTTATTTTGTGTGTGCGTATGTGTGTGCGCACGCACGTGCACACACACACACGCACGCACACGCTACTCCTGGGCTTGAACCCAGGACCCTAGGCATAGTCCCAGAACGTTAGTGCTCAAGGCTAATACTCTATTACTTGAGCGCCCCCCCCACACACACTCTTCTGTCTTTTTGGTGGTTAATTGGGGGTAAGAGTCTATAGACCTTCTTCCCCAGACTGCTTTCAAACCACTTAAACTGGCTTCAAACTGTGATTCTCAGATCTTAGCCTCCTAATTAGGAAGCTAGGATTATAGGTATGAGCCACCAGTGCCTAGTTTTTCAGCCTGGCTTTTTTTTTTTTTTTTTTTTGGGGGGGGGGGGGGTCCGGTCGTGGGGCCTGAACTCTGTCCCTCAGCTCTTCAGCTCAAGGCTAGCGCTCTACCACTGGAGCCACAGCGCCACTTCCGGCTTTTTTCTTTTTGCTTACGTGGTGCTGAGGAATCGAACCCAGGTCCTTATGCATGCAAGGCAAGTGCTCTACCACTGAGCCACCTTCCCAGCCCCCAGCCTGGCTTTTTACTGATTGTTCTGGAGATAGTCTTGCAGACTTTTTTGCCTAGGCTGATCTCAAACCCCATCTGTATCTCTGCTTTTGGAGTAGCTAGGGATTACAGGTGTGAGCTGTTTACACCCAGTAAGTAAAGAGTAATCTTAGAGATCTCTGTGTGGTAATGCACACAGCAGAGACCTGAGTTTTTGAGAAAGGCCCAGGCTGTCCTCAAACTTGTAATCCTACTGCCTCTGCCTTACAGAAGAGGATCAATGGGCCGAAAGCTAAGACATAAAAAAGTTAGAAAACACAGTGAATGCAGGCACTTACGGATCTTTACTTTGTTCCCTTTTCTATTTTGTAGATTGTTGAGCTACATGAATGTATTATTATTCAAAATAGGTTAACATTTAAAACAACTGGTGTATGTGTGTGTGCGTGCATGTGTGCGTGTGTGTGCGTACTCATGTGCCAGTCCTAGGGTTTGAACTCAGGGTCTGGTGCTATTCCTGAGCTTTTGTGCTCAAGACTAGTGCTCTACCACTTGAGATTCATTTCCACTTCTGGCTTTTTGGTGGTTAATTGGAAATAAAGAGTCTCACAGACTTTCCTGTGCTGGCTTAGACTCATGATCCTTAGATCTCAGTGTGCTGATTATCTAGGATTTCAGATGTGAGCCACTGTTGCTCAGTTTAAAATAATATATTATTGTTTTTACTATTACTATATATATCTTTCTTTTTTACTTATTTTTACTGGTTCTGGGGCTTGAATTCAGAGCCTGGGTGCTATCCCTGAGCCTCTCTGTACTGAAGGCTAGAGCTCTATCACTTGAGCCACAGTACCACTTCCAGCTTTTTCTGAGTAGTTTATTGGAGATAAGAGACTCACAGACTTTCCTTCCCAGGGTGGTTTTGAACCTTTATCCTCAGATCTCAGCCTCCTGACTAGCTAGGATTACAGGCATCTGGCTAAAATAATACATTAAAAAATCCTAAATAAGCTGGGTGGCGGTGGCTCACGCCTGTAATCCTTGCTACTCAGGAGGCTGAGATCTGAGGATAGCAGTTCAAAGCCAGCCTGGGCACCAAAGTCTGTGAGACTCTTATCTCCAATAAAACCCACTAGAAAACTGGAAGTGGCACTGTGGCTCAAGCGGTAGAGCACTCACCTTGAGCAGAAGAGTGCAGGGACAGTGCCCAGGCCCAGAGTTCAAGCCCCACGACTGACCAAAAAAAAAAAAAAAATCCTAAATAATAAATATATATTCAATATCTAAACCTTCTAACCAGGGCATAATACTTTCTGCTCCAACATAGAGTCGCTGTTTCATAAGGAAAAAGAGAACTTTAAATGTACCCCAAGTTTACTGAGCACTTAAAGGTAATGACTTCTTGGTAGGGTACTTTAATAATTCAAAGGGAAATTAATAGTTAATTTTTTAAGTTGAATTTGGCCACATTTCTAAATTACAGACACGAATGAGACAAGCTGTTGCATATAGCTTCTATTCAATCATACTCCATAAATATAAACACATATCAATCAGTAACAAAGTAAGATTTGGCTTATTCAAAATCCTAAAGTAATTATAAAACTTGAAAATTAAAGAGATAAAAGGAACCAGGTGCTAGTGGGCTCTTGCCTATAAACTTAGCTATTCAGAATGCTAGATCTAAGAATCACTGTTCAAAGCCAGCTTAGGCAGACAAGCCACAATATTCTTATCTCCAATTAACCAGCAAAAATCCAGAACTAGAAGTATGGCTCAAGTGCTATAACATTAGCCATAAGAAGTAAGGCCACAAGTTTAAAAACAGATGAAGAGAAAAGAACTAGAGCATGGGATATTACAAAGTTCCTGTTACAAATGATCTTAGAAGGTTATAAAGTTTAATAAACTGTGAAATATATATTTTCATATATATTAAGGAGAAAAAACTAAATTAGTGAATAGCACAGGACTTAGTACTATTGAAATACTATTCATACATTTTTACATATAATCCTACAATCTGGTGAGTGAGGAATTTTCTGGGTGGTAAATGAGAAAGCTACATACTCAGAGAGGCCACATATCTAAGGAACAAGGGACACAAAAGCCAAGTCCACTGCTGTCTCTGATCAAAGGCCCTGTGCTAATCCTTTGGAAATAGGAAGCTATGGTAAGAATGGCTGCAAATGCCTTCGGAGAAAAGGAGTTACAAAGATGTGAAACAAGAGGCCGCTGGTCCTGTGAGGGATGAGGTGTGCTTGACAGGAATCTCATCAGGAGATTGACCAATTAAGAATGTTCTCTGAAGACAAATGTAGTAGCTGTAAAGAAAATGAGCCAAGAGGGCCCTGCTGAGATGGAATCTGGGCAGGAGGTGAATCTAGTCATCAACCCAGACTCTTAACCATCCTTATAGTGATTAGCCTTTTCTTCTTGCTTTTCACACAAGGAATCACAGCACCACTAAAGCATGACAATATGTTGCTGGGACTGGATCCTTGTATAGACAGGATGGGATTTTTCATGTCATTTTTACTCCTATGAGCTGATCCAATGAGTTGGCTAGGTGAGTTTAATCAAAATGTGACCATTTTTCTTTCACAAATTATTCAATCTCTCTATACAATGCTGAGTTAAAAAATAGGCCCCATTTAAGAAATATATTCTGGTGATTTATATAACATCACAAGTGAGTGTACTAATATTACTGTAAGATTTAAATTTTAAAAATTATGATTCATGAGACCAGCTAATGCCTACGTTAGGAGCATACACAGACCAAATAAATATTCCCCAGAAGTTTGTGTGCTTCTATTCTCATTTTTTTCTGTCTTTTCTATCAACAGTAAAGACCAAAACCAAAACAAAACAAAATACCAAACAAACCCAGAAAAGTAATCAATGAACTAACAGAAAGGGTATATTACTTCAAATGAACCATGAGCCTAAAAATGAGCCTAAGAGACCTTAAAATAATAGTGGGCAAATGGACACTACAAAAAACTCTATTATAACAAAAATCTGAGTACCCCCCCCTAAAGCCCCACAAAAGAAAGCTACTGATGAAAAAGTCAACAATTCTGAGAGATGACACCTAGAAGAACATGTCCAGACAACCCTGAGGGTAGCCTACAGAGCTTCGGAGAAGAGATCCATGGCCTTGGGTCTCTGAGTAGGAATGGGTCAGAGAAGGAAACAAGCGGGTGACTACTGGCACGGAGGAAGGGAAGGAAATGTCTACTTCCATGGCTGACTTATAGTCCTTAAGTTTAACTTTATTAATTTCAGAATAGTTTGATTGGATTGCATACACATTAATGCAAGGTAAAATTATACCAGGATATGACACAATAGCTCAATACCTACTAATACCAGTAAGAATCAGGTTAAAGTAAGTATGCCTAGGGAATGGGTATTTGAAAGGAACTCACCTTTTACACCACCACCATGGGCATGCTGAGGAGTGGAGAGTCTAATACCATTTATTCTACTATTCAGTCTGTTGTCAGTTTTCTTTATTTTCTCCCTAAACCAAATGTAAACATTACCAACACTTTATAAGGTTTTCTGTCAAATACAGTAATTAAGTACTGTACATATTTTTATGGACATCTTAAATACAACATTCATGATTCAGTACATAGGTCTCAGAGTTCTTTGTCTCCCCCTTGTGGGAGGGGGATTGAACCAAGGGATAAGCCTTGAGGTACTAGCCTAAAAAAACCCCATTTCATATCTATCAACTGCATATGCTAATACTTCCAACTAGAAACCACTAAGCCCAGAATTAATACTATTAAGTCACTAATGAAAATCTATTTGTACTATATAAACTAGATAAACCCACAGTCAAATGCTATATGCAGTTTTTCCTTCTGAATTTCTATTACTAGAAACATTAAATTGAACCTACTTTTCTACTTGTGGCTTTCCTTTCTTCTTATTTACTGAAGACAAATTCCGTTTATCAGCAGAATGCTAGTAGAAATAAAAATACAAGTTAGACCAAAGTTAAACCATACTGCTATAAATATCTTTTGTTCTAATATCAAACACTAAGAAGAATATCTTTCCCCATCGTACATTATAACAAATCTCCATTTCTAGCCTATTTTTGAAGTCACTCACCAGAATCCCTAAAATTTACATATGTGGGACAATACTTATTAATAATCATGATTAAAATTCAAGTTTCTTTTAAGGTGGAGCTCTCTACTGTTTTCTGAATACAGCAGTACCTTTTTACAGTTTTGCTTTCTATAGTCAACTATGGTAAAAATATATATATATATATTCACAGAAACATATAGAAATAAACATTTCCGGGCTGGGAAGGTGGCTCAGTGGTAGAGCACTTGCCTTGCATACCAGAGGCCCTGGGTTCGATTCCTCAGCACCACATACGCAAAAAGAAAAAAGCCGGAAGTGGCGCTGTGGCTCAAGTGGTAGAGTGCTAGCCTTGAGCTGAAGGGCTGAGGGACAGCTCCCAGGCCCAGAGTTCAGGCCCCACGACCGGACCCCCCCCAAAAAAAAAAAAGCAAACAAAGAAATAAACATTTCCTAAGTTTTAAGTTGTTCCTTTGAATAGCATGATGAAATTTCACCACCACCTCGCTAGCACTCATGACAGTGGAATAGCCATATTCATGAACATTTATTTACTATATATTGTTATTATTCCAATTTATTTACTGTTAGTCTTTAAATCTTACTGTGCCTAACAACAAATTGACACTTCTCACAGGAGTGTAATGTATAGAAAAGACAACAACAGGCCAGGCACCGGAGGGCTCATGCCTATAATCCTACCTACTCAGGAGGCTGAGACCTGAAGATCGAAGTTCGAAGACAGCCTGGGCAGCAATGCCTGTGAGACTCTTATCTCCAATTAACCACCAGAAAACCAGAAGTGGCACTGTGGCTCAAGTGGCTAAAGAGCTCAAGGACAGCACTCAGGCCCAGAACTCAAGCCCATGACCAACCAAAAAAAAAAAAACAAAAAAAAAAAGGAAGAAAAAAACAACAACATGCACACTATATGGGATTCAGTAACATCCACATTTTCAGGCATCCACTTGATGTCTTTAGATAAGAACGTATCAGGACAACATCCAACATAGAGTGTATCAAGTGACTGGGTTTTGCTATAGGTGTGTCACTCTTCCTTTCTTCTTCTCAGATACACTAACTGAATGCTTACAGAAATCCTCATTTTAAAAAAAGAAAACAGGGGCTGGGGGTTTAGCCCAGTGGAAGGGCGCCCGCCTGGCGCGCCCTAGGCCCTGGGTTTGGTTCTCAGCCCTAGTTTAAAAAAAATAAAATAAAATAAAAAGAAAAAAAGAAAAAAAGAAAACAGAGGAAGCAGCAATTCTTTATATGGCACTAAAGAGCCCCAGCCCCATACCTGGTCAGCTAAGGTCACACAGTGCTCTGGGTGCTGGATGGCGGCACAGCTTTGTTTCCTCCAATCCACAATTCCATTCTGTTCGGAGTACTGCAGGGTAAGCCCATCCAATGGAGAACAGCTTGTACCAACACTGCTAACAAAAAAAGAAGTTTATGACAGTGTGAAAGATCTGCCTTCAATAATTAACCTGCTGTATCATTGAAATGAGGAAGCTATAGTAATTCTTCAGTTTGTCTTAGATTTAGTATTTGTCTTATTTGAATAGCATGTGATAGGCTTAAGGAAAAAATATTATGAGAAATAAATAGGCAAATATTTAATAGCTTTATTGGCTGGACACTAGTGGCACATGCCTATAATCCTAGGCGGAGACTGAGAGGATTGTGGTTCAAGGCCAGCCTGGGCAAAAAGATGTTTCAAGCAATAGCTAGGCACTGTAGTGCATGTCTGTCATAATAGGAAAGATTGAGACCCAGAACAGCCTGAGTAAAAAGAGAATACCTTGCCTCCCTCCCCCGCTACAAAAAAATTATGTGTAACTACCAAGGCTAAACAAGAGAAAAACACAAAAAATAGCAACCTAAAAGACCACAAGAAAGGAGACAAATGGACACACAGAATGGGCCAGACAAATAGAAAACAAATGGCAAACTATTGTCAAATATGTTTTAATTGCTTGGATGTGTACAAAGACATTTATGTTTTAGGAATCAGATACCTACTTCACAACAGGACTCTTCCCAGTATGCTTCTTGTGAATGATGGTGTGTTGTAACACATCTGGAGTAGGAGAAAAAGTCATTCAATTATCGTCCTACATGCCCCAGCTAATGTCTAAAAGGATAGTAAGGATAGTGCTACCAATACAAACAGTAGAGATGGATGGCTAGAGCACTTGTATACATTTCCTAACACAAAAGATATTTTAAAGAAGCAAGTTTTCAAAGACATACTGAGCTCCTAAATTGCCTTAAATATGCTTTCAAATTGTTTCACCTAATAGCATATTGACCCTGCTCAACATTAGGAAAATCTTGCTGGGTATGGTGGAATACACCTGTGATCACAGCTACTGGGGAGGCAGAGGTAGGAGGATGTGGTCTAAGCATGAGACTGTATCTCAGAAATTAACTAAAAGCAAACGGTCTGGGTGAGACGCAATCAGTAGAGTACCTGTCTAGCAAGTGGAAAGCTCTGATTTCAAGTTCCAGTTTGGCCACTAAAAGAAAAAAGTCATCTTGCCCACCCCCCTACCCCAAATAAAACAAACCTGTTGCATTTGCCTCCTGAAAGATTGGGATTACAGTTGTGGACCACCAGACCTAGGTGAAAGCTTCATCTGAACTACCCACATATATCTATGTATTCATAAATACATATATTGGTGTGCATGTTTAAATATACTACAAATGCTCCTTAACTACCACCAAGGATTAATATATCATGATTTATTTGTATTTACTAACATTTGAAGTATTCAGTCATTTTCCTGGTATTTGCTCTTACAAACAAGGTTGCCTTGAGTACCTCTCTCCACTTCTCCCTGAGCACAAGTGCAGCAAGTTTCACAGAAGTAAAATCACTGGGTAGCAGCATAAAATTCCAATGCCGGGCGCTGGTGGCTCACGCCTGTAATCCTAGCTACTCAGGAGGCTGAGATCTGAGGATCGCGGTTCAAAGCCAGCCCGGGCAGGAGAGACCTTGAGACTCCTATCTCCAATAAACCACCAGAAAACCGGAAGTGGCGCTGTAGCTAAAGTGGTAGAGCGCCTGCCTTGAGCTGAAGAGCTGAGGGACAGCGCCCAGGCCCAGAGTTCAAACCCCAGGACCGACAAAAAATTTAAAAAAAATAAAATAAAATAAAATTCTCTCCAACTTCACCGCATGTGCCATCCACAGTGCTTGAGTTCCCCTTGCTTCCTAGGCTTGATAAGGCCAATCTTATGAATGTAAAGTGATGTTTCACTGTTCTCATTGCATTTTCTCAAATTCTAATGAGAGTGCACTTGCCCATATATTTCCTATTTATGTCTTTTGCCTGTATTTCTGATTGGATGACTTCTCACTTTTTTTTTTTTTAAGAATCTTTCTTTAAGCTGCTCTTAGTCTTTTATATATAAATATCCTTTAAATACCTTCTCTTGGTCTGTGGATTGCTTTCTAATTATATGGTTTCTTTTGTCATACATAATCTCTTTAAGATCAGTAGACTGTATGGTCATATTCTGCCTTGTTAAAGAAAGCTTTCTCTCTCTCAGAATAACATTTACAAGTTTAGACTTAACATTTTACAAATAAGTTGCTATTCACTTGAAATTTTTATACACGATATAATCTCTATAACCGTAATCTGATCTGCTCCATCCCTGTAACAACATCCAACAGAATGTCTTATTCTAGTGAGATCTGCATTTACCTTCTTCTTGACTGGAAGCTTCTGAGCTGTCTTCTTTTAAGTGTTCCAATATTTTAGAAGTCTTCAGAGAGGATGGTAAGTTACCTGAAGAAGTAATTCTTACTATTAGCCCTATTACAGTGGGAGATAAACAAAATAAATAAATATACCATAGTGATTACCCCCTTCTCAAGGAAGAGGAGTGGAGGGTTAGCAATAAAGAGAACATGTTTACTAGTCAGGGCCTTCAAGACAGCTTGATGGTATGGAGTTGTGGAGCCTACAAGCATACAACATCTGTCAGCTCCAAGATGCTCCCTCATGAGATGAACTGAACAAGAAGGGTGCTCTCAAGCAATGAGGACTTCTAAAAATATTGTTTTAATTTTTTTCAAATCTCCCATTTGTTACTTTTTTGAGGGGTGGGGGTGGTTCTGGGATTGAATTTAGGACCTAACACTTGCTCAATCACTCCAGCCACACCCAGCACTTTTCTGTGGTAGTTAATATTCAAGGCAGGGCCTTGAGTTAGGCCTGGGATGACCTGGGCTTCAGTCCCCCTACTGTGCTTTCTCGTATCAGTGGAGATGACAGGTGGGCATCACTGCACACAGTCACTGAACTTTTATGCTTGGACTGGCCTCAAAACTCAATCCCTTCATCTCTACCTCCCGAGTTGCTGGGATTACAGGTGTGAGCCACTTCACTTAGCTTCTGTTACTTTTATAAAACACAACAATGCTGTCGCTATGATGGATGACTACAAAACTCGCAGTACTACTCTGAATTTATGTCTTTCTATTACAAAGCAGTGACTTAAGGAGCACATTTTGCTAGCAATCAAGTCTAGAATGGGACCTCAACTTATTTAGGAATTGAACACTGTTTTCTTAGATTTAGTTGTCGGGATATGTCGTACTGCTCTCTGTCCTAGAACCAACAGTAGCACTATCAAATTAAAATCAAATCCAAAACCCTGTGTGCACAAATGAACCTTGACAGCAATGTGTTCATCAGTGAAATCACTCAAGACATAATCATTGCTGGTAGTTTCCAATCTCAAGTTGTGTGTTTTCAACATATTGTAATTTCACACCTGAACACAAAATCAGCTATCCTTGGTAGCACTGCTTATGGGATGAAAACCTTACTTAGCTATCCAGAGTTGTCCCTTACTCATAGGCTCCCTCCTCACATGGCACACGCCTGTCCTGGCAGCCTATTTCCCTATGTCTATTAATTCTATGCCCTTTAGATTTGAACAGATACCACTGACAGATAATACTAAGAAGCAATTACACCTGGCTCAGGGAAAGCACTGATTCTTAGGTCTATATGGCTCTAGAGTAACCGTAACTTAACAAAACTTGTCATTTTTCAGACATAAATTCATCCATGGAGCTATGCATCTTATCTGAGTCAAGTAGTCACAAAGAGTTGTATTTTTATTTTTTATTTTTTTTTTTATTTATTTTTTTTTTTGTCGGTCGTGGGGCTTGAACTCTGGGCCTGGGCGCTGTCCCTCAGCTCTTCAGCTCAAGGCGAGCGCTCTACCACTTGAGCTACAGCGCCACTTAAAGAGTTGTATTTTTAATTCTGATTGCTAATTATTTTCAAACACACACACTCCATCTAACAAATTCAAAAACTTCCTAAGTTATCCTATATGTACAACATCCAACCATAGTGTTTTACTTTCTCAAGTGTGTGGAAATATGTATTTTATTTTCTCCTTAAGAAAAATAATGATATAAAATAATGATATAAAGTTAGCAGAAATTCTCAAAAAGACACCTAAGTGTTACTGGCAAAATATGTTTTAAAGGAAGGCTGAGGAGAATGTATATAAAACAACACAAGACAGACTGTGACAAATGCTGAAACTCAAGGGAAAACTGAACACAAAAAAATACTAACAAAAAAGTACACTGGGAAAGTTTTTGGGAAGATGTGATACTTCAGTAGAGTTGTGATTTCAGTGGGTGGTGATGAAAGATAAATGTTTAAATAAGAGGAAGAATGAACTGAGACACTGGGACAGGAAGTAGTAGGAAGCCCAGGGAAGAGCTGAGCCTCAAGTAGCTAAAGCCTGTAAGACCAGAAAGCAAGCTCAAAGACAGGCTTGACTTCCTTATCAAACTTTTAAAGTTTTTAACATGTTATTTGCAATCAAATTTGTCCCTGTGCTAGTCCTGGAGCATGACAGATTAAGAACTAGCATCTGAATTTAGAGTGGGAAGGTTGAGTGGCTCATGCCTGTAATCCTAGCTACTTTGGAGGCTGAGATCTGAGCATTGTAGCTCAAAATCAGCTGGGGTAAGAAAGTCCCTGAGATTCTTATCTCCAATTAACCACCAGAAAACCAGAAGTGGAGCTATGCTCAAAGTAGCAGAGAGCTAGTCTTGAACAAAAAAAGCTCAGAGACAGCACCCAGGTCCTTTTTGTCAGCCCCATGACTGACAAAAAACAAAACAAAAAAACAGGGATTTGCAGATAACTTGCTCATGTATGAAATAATGCACAAAGGATAAAAAGACATTCCCTTGTCCAGCATGGGTTGGCCTTTAAATAATTGGAAATGCACATGACTAGGTGACCCAGGAAGAAGGCAGGGTAGATCACACCAGCATCATCACATCTCCAACTCTGTACGCCAGCACTGCCAAGGAACTAAACTGAAGGACTAAGCATGACCTAGAGTATCAGAGATTCTTAGTCTGCCCTGTTACATGAGCTTTTATACATTGCTATCTTTAAACTTTCAGTACAGTCACACCTTGCTCTATCACAGTTCTCTTATTGCAGCTTCACTGTATTGAAGGTTTTTTGTAAAAAAGAAAAATGTAAATAGAGATCCCTCATCCCTCACCTACGATAGGTGAAAATTCATGAAGGAGTAGTGTTATATATAGTCGTCCCTCGCTATGTATACACAGTTCACTTATTACTACTTCACGATTTTCACCTATCACAGGGGTCTCTGGAATGTAACTCCAGCAATAGGTAAGGTATCACTGTATAAAATTCATTTAAATAATGACAAATGTATCTCAATATTTTGTATTTCCTATTTCTTAATATGTCATGAGGTCTTTTAATTGAAACTGGTTAACTTTTAATTATAAGATGACACAGCAAAAGATCACTAAGCAAAGGAAAAACTCCGAGACTTCCACAGGTGAACAGAGCATGCTTACTGAGATTGTGTAGAGAGTCTGACGACATGGACCGGAAAAAGCTGTGTACTTTCTGACTCTGTAGAAAAGCTTGGGATGATGTTGAAAATAGCTGCCTGCACATTAAAAAAAAACACACACACAAAAGCTTTTATTAATTTCATGTATATACACCCTCAAAATTGCAGTTTAGATTATAAAGAAGACTTAAGGGACTTTTTAATAAGTACAGAAAAAAGTGTTTTTCCTCCTAAAGAATATTTTATATGTACTTCCTATAGGAAGAAGCAAGTAAAATGCAACAGAACTCACTCATGATTATTTACTAAATAGATTTTTAATGGTAAGGTTCCAGTTCTGGCAAAGATCTAGTATTTCATTCTTTTGACCAATTGGTCCAATAATTGTAATGTCTTTTTTGAGTGTCTTCTTTGTCCATTCTCCAGCCCCACTAGGCTCTCCATTAATTCATCCTGAGGCTGCTGCATGTTTTGTTTTGTCCCTGTATTGGTTTTAGGACTTAACTATTCAGGAGGGAAGGTGGAAAGAGTACAAGAGCCAGCCATGATTCTTTTAAAATGGCAATCATTCAAAGACAGTAGTCACTGGAACTCCTCATGTGCGTATGTACTTAGTTTTAAATTACCCATCTAAACTGGAGAATACCTGGGAACATTATCAGAGTATTTTGGAAACAGAACCAAAAACAGGAAAGACCAGATTTATTTATCAGTTATTAATAAACTAGAAAGCTCTAGTAAGTGAAATGTGATCCTTAAGCAGGAAAAACAGACTGGCAGAATTTGAAGTCTAAAGTCACATATTCTAGCATAATTTAGGAATATCTGATAAAGAAATCAATAATGTGAGAAAGAACTATTTCACTGTTTGAAATATAAGTCAATTGAGGGTCCAACATCATATAGAACAACAAAATAAATTCTAAAGTGTTTAATACAATCTTTTAATTTTTTAAAAAGTAAACGGAGAATATACGTGGAGCAAACTCAAGTTACAAAGCAAAAGCCAAGTCTCTTTACTACTCTCTAGCCCCTTCTTTTCCATAGAGAAAAGCCATGTACTATTCTATGACATAAAATAAAGCCCTTTTGTTTTCTCTAGAGACTTCTTTGTAATCAAGTGTATATCAACGTTTACTTGTCTTTTCTAGTCAAAATATAGTACAGTAAATATTCTTCAACATTCATCTTAGCATGTAAGATGAGTAACTAAAAGTATTCCTATTCATACATGATCAGTATTTAACTTTTGTACTGCCAAATGGCTTTCTGTACAAGTTTTACCAATTTATGCTTACTATCAGAGGACCCACAGGTAGACATACGTGTACCCTAGAGAAGGTAAGGGAGTGCCCAATGCCTGCACTACAGTGAATCACCGTAGGCCTGTGGTCAGGGTTCAAGGAGCCAGATACTCTCACTTTAAACAAGAAACTGAGAAATGAAGCTGGTGATCCAGGTACTCCAAAATCTGGCCAGGTATTATAATGAAAGTGAGATACTGTTCTGAAATCACCACTACTGATATTTTCTAATTGTAGTAGATATATTGTATAGTACGACTTCACATCCTCAAATGAGCTTCACACTAAATCCAGTTTCTTTAAACAGAATCTCTCGGTCATCTGCTGGCCAGTACTGTGCACTCTTTAACAGATTCTCCACCATTCGGTTTAGTTTGACAACTGCTTGGTCTTCGGCTGCCAAATCATGAGCCAGAAATGACAACAATGTGTTAGGAAGTGGGCCCTGTGTTAAGATGTAAGTCATGCCTCTTCTATGTCAATTACCCTGGCATTGATATACTTTGCAGTTTAACATGACTATGATTATATGGGCTCACATCTCTCTATCTGTTGCAATCTCTGTTTTCTGGAAACCTGGCCACTCCATTAGGACAGTCATTCATGAGACTCATTTCAAATTTCCAAGTCCAGCTGCTGCCAGTGAAACTAATATCTTAGTGTGTGTGTACGCGCGCGTGTGCGCACACGCGCCAGTGCATGAGCATGCTTGTGTGCTAGTCCTGGGACTTGAACTCAGGGCCAGGACCCTGTCCCTGAGCCTTTTTTGCTCAAGGCTAGCACTCTATCACTTGAGTCACAGCTCCACTTCTAGCTTTTTTTAGTGGTTAATTGGACATACCAGTCTCACTTTCCTGCCCTGGCTTGCTTCAAGCCAAGATCCTCAGATTTCAGCCTCCTAAGTAACTAGGATTACAGGCATGAGACACCAATGCCGAGTAGGAGTTCATTTTTAAAGAAAGAAATAATTTCAAGTACTTTTCCCAAGGTACTTGTTTATTTACAGTGTATTTTATTATTTTACTTTATGCAGAATTTGTTTTATCTTTAGCATTCAAATTTGTTTTTTAATGTTTTCTAGGAAAAACCTTTCATATTTGTAATAAACCTTATGCTTCCTTATTTGCATTTATACTTTGGCTACCACTAAAAATCTGCTTTTTGAGACATGTTCTCATTATTATTACCCAGATTGGTCTTGAACATTCTAACCCCAATGACTCTTCTGCTCTAAATACTCCTAGGACACTTGTTTTCCAGACACTTTGGCTCAGATTCATCTAATTCACACTTCTAGTCCAGCTTAGATTGACTGTCCATCATTTATTTAAAACTAAACAGTCATTCTAAATTCCTCTGGCTTCTGTCCTATGGTCCTATGTAAGAAAGCCCCAACCTTCTTTCCTTATATTTGGACTGGAATTGTTAGAAAAAAATTTTAATGCATAAAACAGGTCAGATTGATACTGTATATACTGACTACAGTGAAAAAGCTACCCTTTGTCCAGCTTACTAGGCCTCTTTCATTGGCTGTTCTGCAGGTCCCCATACATGGCTTTAAGTCTTTTCTACTTTAAGCATTTGAACCTCCTTAATTCACCCATTTTTATGCAGATCTTTTACTTGAGAGAACATATAAGCCATTAGTCAAAACATCCTTCAAGTTCCCATCATCAAGGTCCCTGCGGGGAAAGGGACCTTGTCCATGAAACACCACTCTCACCTGTATCTTCCATCTCTTCCTCTCTCTACAGGTACATTGGGAGGCTCTGGGAGAAAGGCCTATGTGCCTATGGCATTGTATTTAGTTTTCCTCTTGCCTATACCCATCCTGTCCAATAGTTCAACAATCTAACGAGGACAAAGATGCTGACCTTAACTTGTATTGGGCTCCAGGAGAGCAAATGGTAGGAGCAGATGCTTGGGAAGGGTTGTTTCCCCTCACTTCCTATCCTGCAACCTATTTATTTAACAACTTAGAACATTTCCTGATAAGTATTTTATGGAGAAAACAGTAAGTTTTTACTCAATATTTTCACATTTTTAGAAGCAATAAAATTTTATTATGTTAGAGAACTGAATGATACAAATGAGAAAGCATGGTGCTTCTTACTGTGAGCACAATGGAAAAGATCCATTTCAAAAATTCTCCAGAGAAAGAATCTCTGGAGATTAAGCACCTGCAGCCAGCTGCCAGCTGCTGTGTTTGCATTAGGAAGGCTGTTACCTCAGTATGGGCTCCAGGTCAGGGTGTCGCCGCTCCTCCCTTTTTAAGGAACCCTGATTCAGGGCTCTTAAGATGGTTTTGTCAAAAGTCTCTGAAGACAATTCCTTTGGAAGCTAGAAAGAAAGACACAAATATCCCAAGTTACATTTCTCCTTACTATTATATATAAGATGCATAAAATGAAAATGAAATATAAAACAATAATATAGGCTATAAAGTAAAAGGTTTCCTTTTCATTTATCATACCAAAGCAGCTTTTTATCCCAACACTTCAACACAGAGGCCTGTCACCTAAGTAGTTTCCCCTAGGAAACATGGAATCTCCTTTAGGTCATATTGTGGAGCTTGCCGAAGTGCCAGCTTCTGGGGCACAAGTGTCTGGGGCATATGCTTTTGGGACACACTTGCATATAGCTCACGTCACTCACATTATATTCTGAGTTAGGCTGAAAATTTTGTACAGCACAGCTGGTATTATTTCAATTCTAAAATAGTATTCTGAAAGGTGTTATCTCTCCTCTATAATTACCATCTTTGAAACTCCAGTTTCAAATTGTAATCTCAGGCAACGTCACGGACTACCAATGCATTACATAATGGACTGAGAGGCATGAAAAGCCAGATGAAACTTTATCTTATTTACATCAACAATACTAATCAGAAGTTTTCTTCAATTCATTGAAGGTGCCCTGGAAGCTAGACATCATAAATAAAAAAAAGCATTGCTTGGCCAAAAAAAAATTAAAACTCAAATCTTGTCATTTTATTTAAATTATTTACTTTAAAAACTTGCTAGTAGGCTGCGTACTGGTGGCTCACGCCACTACTAGGGAGGCTGAGATCTGAGGATCACAGTGCAAAGCCAGCCCAGGCAAGAAAGTCCGTGAGACTCTTATCTCCAATTAACCAACAGAAAACTGGAAGTGGTAGAGTGCTCACCTTGAGCTGAAGAGCTGAGGGACAGCACTCAGACCCAGAGTTCAAGCCCCATGGTAGACAAAACAAACAAACAAAAATCTGCTAGTTGCAAAGTTAATTTTTCAAGTTTTTCAAAAATTCCAAGTTTAAATTTGACTTTTTGTACTAATTTCTGAATTAGTTACTTCCACTCAAATTGAAAGTAATTAAAATTAATTTCATTAAAGTAACCCAAAGGACCTAGGAATATAAAAATTTACATAAAGTGATTTACATAGTTTTAATTTCAACAATCCATAATTAATATCTTTTATACAGCATTCTGTGTAATTAAATGGAAAATCCAGCAAAGACAGGATAAAATATTACTAATTTTAAGATGCTCTATCAGTGTGTGGCTCATGACTTAATGCAGGAAGATTGAGAGCTCTGTGATATCCAAACATACACCAACTGTGGAAATCCTGTTCTCTAACCACTAACAGAGAGAAACAAGTTCTGGACTGACACATTTTTCAAACAGAGAACCTCTGATCCTACATCTTTATTATATCACCAATTTAATATACAATCTCTATTAAGCATTTGTACACAGACAAAGAAAATCATATTTGTGGAAAAGTCTATTTGAATTATCAAATCATTTGTTCTAGACAGTGAAGACAACAACTACATAAATTTTTACCAAGTCAATGAACTGCTTACATTACTAGGCAGAATGTGGGCATGAAATCATTGGTACTGCAGCTTGATTTATTTTTCAAGTGTTTTTTACCTGAAATTCCAGAGCCTATATCCATAAGTCCTAAAGAAAGGATATTAGCTAAGGGCTGGGAAGGTGGCTCAGTGGTACAGCGCTTGCCTTGCATGCATGAGGCCCTGGGTTCGATTCCTCAGCACCACATAAGCAAAAAGAAAAAAGCCAGAAGTGGCACTGTGGCTCAAGTGGTAGAGTGCTAGCCTTGAGCTGAAGAGCTGAGGGACAGCGCCCAGGCCCAGAGTTCAGGCCCCACGACCGGACCCAAGAAAAAGAAAGAATATTAGCTAAGAAGGAAACCACTCCCACTCCCTCCCCCTCCCCCAAAAAACAGCTCTAAATCCACAGCCTAATGCATAGTCACTTACAAACCCTCACTATAATTCATTCTGATACTTTTTTCATTTATCCAGTCAACAAATATTCAAACTTCTGCTCTGATCCCACATGTTGTTGTAGGTACTGTGGATATAGCAGCAAAGGAAGAGAGGAAAACCAAACCAGCACAGAGCTGATAATGTTGTGGTAAGAAGAAAAAAAACTGGGGAACAGACCATGATGAGGAAGACAGAAGCTACTATTTCCAGGGGAGAAAATAGAGAATTTGGTAATCCTGACCTCAAAAGCCCTGACCTCAAGTTCAGTTCAACAGCACCAACCTAAGTTAAAGGAAATTTAAATGTACAGGTTATCAAAAGGAAAGTTCTGCTTTTGAATTTTTGAAAATGGCATTAAAAAGGTAAAGATAACAGCGAGTTTGAAGGCTAAAAAGAGGCAATTCATTTTAAGAATATATGTTATATATTATTTATGTAACTAAGAGACATTTGTACTGTTTTAGAAAAATATTATAAACGAATGTTGGCTAAGGGGGGGAATTGCTAATTAGACATAATTGAGAAAATTCCTTATTTGGTGCTTTTTTTTTCTTAAGCATTCAGTGTTTAGAAAAATTGTCTGACAGAAAAAATAGTGTCAAGACAATACCTAAGCTTAAGGGAGGGAAACAAGTAAGGAGAAAGGAGAAAGGAGAAAGGAGCCAGGGTCTGAACTGGGGTGTGTTACGCTCCCCCATGTTCATGCAAACTGCATGAAACAACTTTGCTTTCACAAATGGCAATGTGGGAGTCCCCCCAAGACTGTTTTTCACTCTTTATCTCTGTACCTCATGTAACCCACCACCATTAGACCTGTGACATGGAAAAAAACGAGAGAAGAAATAAGAGCACATGGTTTCCTAAACCAAATGGTTTTGTTCATGATTTCCTGCCCATAAAATCTGATAGAACTTTAATATCAAGAGACAGATGAGTTAGACACAAGCAGAAAAGATTTAACAGGTAATGCAGGGGAGAAGTAGAGCAGCATCATCATGCCAGCCAGAAGCTCTGTCTCCAATGGGGCACTACCCTCATTGATGGTGCCTGGTCCACCATAAGTCTCTTCTGATCATTCCCACAACTAAGTCCAGGAAATGCCAGTGTTACCTTCCTCACCAAGCTTCTGGGACTGTTGGTCATGACCTCTGTAACTAGAAGCAAGCAGGCAGGTACTAACTTCAATAGGTGAAAGAGTCCTTGCTCTAAGACAGCTAAGTTTAAAATAAGCCACAGAAAAATAGAATTACTATGTCACCCCTGGGTGTTACTTAATTCAAAAAGACTAAAAAGAAATCCAGCTGACTTGAACTGTGTAAAAGAACCAGCCTCTACTGTGCTACTCAAAGCTCTGTGGATGGGCAAAAACAGTATTGATTTAGAATATACAGACAAACCAGATTGAATAGAATATACTTATGATGATAAGTAGACAACTTAAAAACCAGAACTGAGAGCTAGAAAGTTGGGGTGGTAGAGTGCCGGCCTAGCAACCACACGACCCCAAGTTCAAACGGTGGTCCTGACAAAAGCCAAAACCACACAAAAATACCACTGGCCTGGACACTTCAGGTGCTATGAGTGAAATAATTATACTTTCATTCAGAGGCTGGCAACTGAAAGAGGAGTGTTTCACATTTTTGGACTTATTAACATTAAACTTTAAAATATTGGCTTACTAAGAAAAAGTAATTTATTGGTCAGTTTCCTTTTAATATTGATTTCTACCCATATGCTTGTCAATAAAATCTAATTTTTTTTAAGGCAAGGGTTTTAACAAAGTGTATTTAGATACCTTTTACCTCTGCAAACCTGAGTAGGATGTTTCTAACAGCTTATTCCCAGTGGTTTTAAGATTCTGTAATATGGGGGAGAAGGAGCTGGAACTCAAATGAGAAAGAACAGAGTAAGATTCAAGGGAAGGCCAGACAGGGAGCACGGGACAAGTCTTATCTCATTTTTACAGATATACCTGGGGAAGTACCCTCACAGGCAGCCACCAACAGTGCACATCTTTGTAGCAACGAGAAAGCAGTAACAACAACAAAAGATGCTCCGCATTTCCTTATGATGCTAACAAAAGCTAATTTAGGTTTTAATAACATTGTGTGCTCTACAACTTAAAGAGTCTGAAGCCAAATTTTACCTGTATTTTCATTTTCTTAATTTTTTTCTTAACACTGAGTTTTTAGATTGTTTATATTATGGAAAAATCATTTTAATAAAAAAAATCTGTAATTTTACCTTCAGTAGAAATTCTTGTAGTTCTTGATGGGTTTTTGTTACTGTTGTGACTGAAAGATCAGACCAATTTACCTGATTTAAAAAAAACACATATTGCATGGTTATTGCTAGACAGGAACAGGCTTAAAAAAATAAAAGCCATGTGTAAGACAAAAACTTAAATTTTATTTAGAGTAACAATTATAAAGTTTACCTAACATTGTTATTTCTTCAGTTGTTTAATTGTACAGTAACAGTTTACTCAAAAAGTTTTCTAATGAATCCCTTTAAACTGCACATATTTTTAAAAAGCATTCCTATACTGTGACTACATTTTATTTTTTCAGAAAATAATTTTTTTAAGTCTTACTTTTTTGCTTGGTAATAGTATGACTCTAAAATGACAGTGTGGATCCAAGCCTCCAAAGATAAAGGTGTAAGCTCTTGAAACTTGTTAAATAGTATTCCTTTCATTAGGGAAAAAAACAGTACTGAGATTTGAACTCAGGGCCTGGATCTTGCTAAACAACTATTCTACCATTTAACCCATGCCCCATTAGCCCTTTTTTCCCCTTTGTTATTATTCAAGTAGGGTCTTGTTTTGGCATGGGCCATGCCACATTGTGATCCTTCTATTTATGCTTCCCTGGGATAACAAGCATGTGCCACCATGGCCAGTCTTTTTGCTTGGTCTGGCCTTCAACTACATTCCTCCTGATCTCAATGCCCAAAGTAACCTCCAAGTACAGGTGTAAACCACCATACCTGGCTAAATATAAATTCTTAGAAAAAATAGTGAGAATGTACTTCTCCTAAAAGAGGGTCTTACCATTTTATATATTTTTGGTTTCTTTAGAAATTTCATCTTTAAAATCTTAGCAAGATGCTTGGTGCAAGTATTACTTCTATATTGAGGTAGAAAAAACTATACTCGAAAAATGGTTAACTGATTTTAGTGTGACTCTAATAAGCAGAAGAGCCAGAACTGGAACCTACACTGTGCTGCTCTACCTCCTGGACTTGGTTATGGACCATTAATAACATTTACTATGGACTTATATGAGCTATGTTAATATATCTAGGCCGTACCAACTATTCATACTGTAATCATATGCTTAAAAACACATAGGAAATTTTATCCAGCAACGCTCTTTTGATTGTCTGGCACATTTCTCAAATAACTTTTAAATGCTCAAATGTTCATGGAGTAGGCACTGTTCTCCTGTGTCAGGAAATACAGGAATGGACAAGAAAGACAACTGTTACTTCCATTGTCCTAGTGCAGTCTAATGCCAGAGACAGGTAAAACCAAACCATCAGGAATTAGTGCTTTATAGGTAGCAAGTATGGAACAGAACATGTATAACCACCGTGTCAAAAAGGGACTAGGAGGAAGCAGCATTTGTGCTCAACACTAACTGTGCTGTGCTCTAGGGCACAGGGTCAGTAAAGTCTTAAGGAACAAGCTTTGAACAACAGCAGCCAAAGGAATGGCAAGCAAGCCTGAGCATTGAGGGCAAAGAGCAAAACATGCTTACAAGTGAGACATGGAGATTAGGAGTGGAAAAACTAAAGATATTTCTACTTCTGAATAGAAGCCAGAGTTTTGATATTCATTCAATGTATGTACTGAGCAGGTGACACGGATGGGAAGGCAGACTGAAGATGCCTGCTTTGACAAGAAGATTTTGAAGGATTTTGAAAGATGACAAGGAGAGACCTTAGGAGGAGGAAACATTCTGTCAAGAGGTCCAGAAATGACTCCAGAAAAGAGGTATAGCTAAAATCTGGTGAAGCAGTAGAGAAATGTGGTCTTATTCCACATGACTTCAAGGTATGTATAGTACAATCTCAAGAAAAAGGGCTTGTCAATAATATGCTAAGAAAACAAAGTGTAAAATACACATCAGGATCTGAAGCCTGCAAAAACTTCATTTTTATATTTCTTACATTTCAGGTAATAGATATATTAGATCAAATAAAATATCAAAATGGGGGGGGGGAGAGAAGGAGAGAGGGAAAAGGTTTATCAGTGAAACTCAAGAAGAGAAGGGTCAAAAAGACGTGAGCAAGGAATGCACATCATGGTCAGCAGGTAAAAAGGAGACCGGAAGAGTCTTTCCCCGGTCATAACAGAAGCAGAGCTGGGCTCTTGGTTAATCAGGCAGCAGCAAGAGAGAGCAATTCCAGATCAGAAGATGAGGCCACAAAGCAGGGACTAAAAACAGCACAGAAAAGAGAGAGAGAAAAAACAAAAAAACAAAATGGCACAGAGAAATAGAGGAAGAAGAATGTCAGCAAGAACAATGCCAGAAAGACAAAGCCTATGATCAAATATTACAGTAAGTTGACAAGTATGAAAATACTTGCTTTTACTTTTTAAAGATATGTGCTTCATCTTAATTATTTTTCTATATCTAGGGCTCTTATTTCTCCTCTAATAAAATTGCTATAGTAATTTTAATGTGATAGGACTTCTTTTTAAAAAACTTGGCAAACTATGGTGCCATTCTTCAAACAGTACATTTCCTTCAGAATTACAAACATGTTGCATACATACAGACACAGGAAAACATACATGTATATATATATACACACATATGCCTTTTATGTATATATATATGAGTGTGTGAATATGCATATGTTAATTCCTCCTTTAAATTCTCAAACTTGCCATAAGTTTCTTCAAAGATCAAAATCACTTAACATAGCAGGTGAGAGACCTTTTGTGGATGAGAATAGCTTACTTTGAATGTGTACTCCCAATATTTGTCAGCCCTTTTTCTCTGCACTCCTTTCAACATTATCTTCTCAATGTGTACAGCTGAAAGACAAAACATACATGCTGACTTGCACTATAGAGATTAGACACACACTTTGGTTATATAAGCTAATCCTATAATTTGACAAATGCTTAGGAATTAAGCTATTTCACTATTGGCCTTAAATGATAAAATAAAGCAAACTGAATTTAATATAGCAATATGACACTCACCCAAAAAGCTGCTTTTTCTATATGCAATGTACATGCTGAATGCCCAAGTATTATCAAGCACTTTACTAACACCAAACATAAACCATAGGACAAATAATAAAACATATGTGCTCTGAAGATAGTTTTCTAGAATATGACTTGACAGCTGTTTCTTTTCTACAAAAACAGTACTTTAGGCTAACTAAATGTAATTCCATTATTTATACATAGTGGATATAGGCAATAATATCTAGTTGTATATACTTTAAAAATTCAAGTATTATAGTAAGTTGACAAAAATTCCAATTAATAGATGAATTTTTCTCAAATGTGACCCTTAACATACAACAGTAAATTATAAAACAAACTGAACATTGTAATCAGGTATGAAGGTTTATTGTAAAAGAATTTTCCATAGATAAAAGAGTAGATACAAGTATCACCAAGTTAAAAACTAATTACTCTGAATTCAACTACATATTCATAAAGTAAGCAAATGTACAAATTCCCTACTCACTTTACATTCAAGTATCACCAGAATAATTTTTTTTTTCCTGTGCCATCTCTGGGGATTAAACTCCGAGCCTGGTTGCTGTCCCTCAGCTTCTGGGCTCAGGGTCACATAACTCCACTTCTGGCTTTTTGGTGGTTAACTGCAGATAAACAGACTTTCCTGCCTGGGCTAGCTTTGAGCCTCTGCTCTCAGCTAGGGTTACAGGCCCAAACCACCCACCAGTGGCCAGCATGGAAACAACAAAAATTTTTAAAGCCAGTGTGAAAACAGCTAGTCTATCAATTACACTGTAAGGACTTAAGAAAAACAGACTGTTGATCGGGTTTGAAGAGAAGGATGAGGACCTGTTCTACAGCCAGGGAAGTGGCCCTGCAGGCTGACAGCAGTGAACACTTTATCCAAGCAGCAGAGAGGTTAGGAAAGTAACCAACAGAATGGTAAGTCATGGCTAGATTTAGGGAGCAGACAATGAGAAAGAAAATGTCAAGATTCATTTGGCTTTAGAAGGAGTTAAAACAGATTTAAAAAACAACAACAGTAATAAACGGTAAAATTAACAGTGACAAAAAAGCACGGAGAAGAAAGATTGTTACATAACATGGAAGGTAGCAGTGAAAAAGCATGAAGGAAAACAGGAGTGTCAAAGGAATAAAACACCAGTCTTTGTGCCAAAAAGTATTTGGTGGCCTGTTTTATGGCCATTTATTTCTTTTGTCAGCCAGAAATGGAAGCAAATGGAAGAAAATCTCAAAAGTCAAATGAAAAGCCTGTCACCTCATAGGCCAAAGTGGGGATGGAAAGGTCAGCTCAGTCTAAAAATTGTTACAGTAAATGAAATAAAGAGTGATGCTATTAAATAAAAACTTACCTAATTTATTGTGTTCAGAAATTAAGCAAGTCACCTTTGCAAATCAGTGGCCAGGGTTTTTTTGTAGGGGGTGGGAGGGATATATTTCAGTTTAGCTTAGCAGAAAAGGCCATGATGACATTACAGGACATGGAAGCAGGGCTGGCTACAGCTTCAGCCTGGACTTCCAATGAGAATGTGCTGCTATCTCCCACACTATTAGGAGAACACAGGAAGGAGAACCTTCCCGTCTCCTAAATTAAAGCTAAACTGCATGTCTTACACACTCGGCAAAAAGTTATGAATGTTAAGAAAAAATATTTATAGTACTAAGTTAAAGTTAACCTTAGCATTTTTATTTAGTCCTTATGCTTTCTAGAATATTTTTATTTGTAAAACAAAAGACGCTTTAATCTAAAACCAAACTCTGTTTTAAATTACTTGTTTGACAAGCACTGTGAAGTATCTATGATTAAAGTAGCATAGCTGTTGTGACAGGAGTGGAAGAAATGATAACCTTTTTTCTCAATAAACATTCAGACCGGTTTTTCCTCTAAGGAGAAATATATAACACAAGAATGATTATTATAGGGACTAAATGAAGACATACTGATGTAATTCTAAATTATTCTAACAGAATATATCTTTTCTCCTACAGCCTGTATTTTCTGTTTCTGCTTTTCTTTCAGTACCAGCTAATGGACTCCCCAAATGCAAAGGGAGAGAAAGTTCCAAGCTCATGTCTTTTTAGATGGCAAAGTTCTTTCATTCCTCAACCCCAACCCTATTAAGAAATGCATTATTTAATTTGTGGAGGGGAAGGGGAAAAACAAATTGTTTAAATAGGGATACAGGTGGACCCATTGCAACAATGAGATGTACAAGTCGTTATGTCAAAAACGAACTTTACAACTTTGGTGGGGGGGGCGTGGCTGGGGGGGCAGGGGGAGGATGGGATGGGAAGGGGAAACAAAGGAGGAGGCTACAATGCTTGATAAAAAATGTACTCATTATCTTGCCCATGTAATTGTAACCCCTCTGTACAGTATTTTCACAATTAAAAAAAAGAAATGCATTATTGCAGGAAAAATGGATTAGCCAGCTATTTATTGATTCACTCTCCTACAGCAGACTTTGAAAAGATTTATTTTTCCAGTAGTTACTGAGCACATTTTATAGATAAAACATTATTTTAAATACATTGGAAATATGATAAAGTCTTCATCCTCTGGAAACACATGACCAGGTTTAAGATAGAGAAGCAAAAAGACAACTGTCTCTGAGATCGGACAGATGCATCTGTGCTGAGACAGGGCCAGAGTACAGACAATACCTAGAGCACTGGCTGTGCAGCAGAATCTAGAACCAGTGATTTTCTCTAAGAAGTGTAAGCAGTACCCTGCTTTAAGTTCACATTAAATGTTAACATACCTTCTTGCTGAGCTCTGTGAGGGGCCACAGTCAGTCCATTCTGAGGTACTGGGGCTTGTTCTATGAAACCTGTCTCACTTCTTTGCATGAAATCATCATGAACGAAGGCATTCTAGGGGATAAAGAAGGGCCTGCATTAATCCACACCACGAGACAATAAATCCCACAAATATAAACCACAGTGGTTATAATAATGATCCTAATAGCAATGTTTAGGGACCAAATAAGTGTCACAACCACAAGTAAAAGACTAGCTAATGTTTATTTGCATTCAACAGTAATATTTTAGCTATTTTTTTAACCATACGGTTGTCTTAGAACACTCAAAAAAAGCATGTTGCTATTCAGAGTTGCTAGTGAGGTCAATTCTAAAGAATAGTGCACCAAAATTAAAGGGACATATAATAAATGGTACACTACACTTCATTCTAATCCCCCCAAATAAGGATATTTATACTTTTTTTTTTTTTTTTTTTGTCAGTCTTGGGGCTTGAACTCTGGGCCTGGGCGCTATTCCTCAGCTCTTCAGCTCAAGGCTAGCTCTAACACTTGAGCTACAGTGCCACTTCTGATTTTCTGGTGGTTTATTGGAGATAAGAGTTTCACGGACTTTCCTGCCCAGGCTGGCTTTGAACTGCGATTCTCAGATCTCAGACTCCTGAGTAGCTAGGATTACAGGTGTGAGCCACTAGTACCCGGCTGGATATTTACACTCTTATCTTATTGCATAAATATCATTCATTCCTTTGGTTTGGAGACAGCCTAAAAGGATTACTTGTTAGGAAAATCTCTCTAAACTACATGATGTTTGAGCAGTGAGTTTATTATTAAAGGCAAGACATTTAACAACTGGGTATTCTAATTTTGACTGGATTTGACTAAACTTTAATTAACTTTACAAATTTATGCTTTGAGGATCAGATCATGCATGTCTTAGAATTTTCAAGAATTAAAGAATGAAAGCAGTGTAATGTTATATGTTGTTATTATCAAACTGGTTAAGCTGAAAACGAAAACAGTCCTGTATCACACCTCACCCCTTATCCTTACCCTTTCTGCTCAGAACTTCAATATATTACTCATATCAAAATCAGCTCAACTTTCAAGAACCAACTGCAATTTTACAAAACTACAGTTAATAACATATACCCATTTTTAAATTGTGTAAATGACACAAAGGACCTTAAACTTCCCAAAGACATCGGTCCACTTAAGATATTTTGTTCTCCTGTCCAATCTTGCATACTGGTTGGATGATGAACAGTACTGAAAGCCTGATCACAAGACTACTTGTGGAAATAAACTACCACACTGGATATTCATGGGAGCTCAGCTTCAGCCTTATAATCTTCTAGAAACTCAAGAAATAAAGATTGTCTACAAAGAATCATTTAATGAGTACCCAGACCTTACCAGTCAATGTCCAGTTTCTGAGACATTTAACCTGATGGCCAATGTCTACAATCACAGCACTCTGGAGGCTGAGACAGGGGTACCAGAAGTTAGAGGCCAGCTGGGCTACACAGAAAGACCTGTCTAGCCCTCCTCAAGGAAAAAATTTAAAAAGTAGATATAAACTCATTTAACAATAACCAAGTCACATACACTTGAACCCAGACCATGCCATGTTTTCTCACAAGGTAGTTAAGATTACATTTTCCTGGGGCTGGGAAGGTGGCCCAGTGGTAGAGTGCTTGCCTTGCATGCATGAGGCCCTGGGTTCTATTCCTCAGCACCACATAAGCAAAAAGCCGGAAGTGACACTGTGGCTCAAGTGGTAGAGTGCTAGCCTTGAGCTGAAGAGCTGAGGGACAGCGCCCAGGCCCAGAGTTCAGGCCCCACAACCGGACCCAAAAAAAAAAAAAAAAAAAAAAAAAAAGGTTACATTTTCCTAAGAGTCTACTTTTCAAAACTGTCACACAGCTGTAATTACTCCAAATAACAGCTGAAATAGGGGGGATAGGGCGGTAAACTCAGTGCAAGAGTGCCAGCATTCGCTCCCTATTTTTTTGTGGAAAGGGAAGGAGGGGAAGAAAGGGAGATACAATCCTCTCAAATAGTTGTGTTAACTGGAGCTCCAATCATTTCTTATAGTAGAATATATCTTTGTGGGGACCAATACTAGGGTTTGAACTCAGAGCCTTGTGTTCTCGCCCAGTTTTTTCACTCACAGCTGTTGCTCTACCACTTGCACCGATCTCCTGTCTGGCTAGTTAATTACAGAGGGCAGTTTACAGGCTGTCTTTGTTCAGGCTTCCTTCAAACCAGGAACCTCCCTGTCTCAACTATCCAAGTACCTACGATTACAGGGGTGTGCCATTAGCACGTGGCTCTAAAGAGTATTTTTCTACATTTTGACATGTGGTTCATAAATGTAACATTATACTTTTAAAAATAATGAAGCAAAATATACAAAAATAACAGTTCCATTACAGAAATACAAATCAAACCCACAATGATACCATTTTACACCTAATGGGTGTGAAGAAAAAACAGAAAAGAGAGCCAGTGAAGACATGAACTGAACACTACTGAACTGTACACTCAAAAAGATTAAAGTGGCAAATTTTGTTATACATATCTTTTTTTTTGGGGGGGGGGGTCCAGTTGTGGCGCCTGAACTCTGGGCCTGGGCGCTGTCCCTCAGCTCTTCAGCTCAAGGCTAGCACTATACCACTTGAGTCACAGCGCCACTTCCGGCTTTTTTTTCTTATGTGGTGCTGAGGAATCGAACCCAGGACCTTGAGCATGCAAGGCAAGTGCTCTACCACTGAGCCACCTTCCCAGCCCTGTTATACATATCTTAAAATAGTAAAATAATCATCCTGCCTCCACAAATATTCTAAATACTAAAGTAAACAGGAGAAAAGTTTACTTCACAATCAAAATCACAGTTTTCGTTTGAAGAACTTCAAGAAAACAATTTGCAAGAAATGTGGATCATGTATGTAATCCTAGTTATTCTGGAGGCAGGAGGATCACAAGCTCAAGTCCAGACTGAGAATTAACCAAGATTCCATCTCTATGTAAAGTCAACATGGCCTGAGAGTGTTATTCAATGGTACAGCATGTAGGAGACTCTGGTTTAGCTCCCAGTACACTAAAAGTGTGTGTGTGTGAGGGGGCGTAGAAGAACACAATTTAACAGTGAAGGAAAAACCTCCTATTTAATAAGAGAGGGAGAAAAATAAAGTTTGATTTTCTAAGAAACAGTCAATAAACTGGTAAAATATCTACTGACATTTACATAGGGATACAGGTGGACCCACTGCAACAATGAGAAGTACAAGTCATTATGTCAAAAACGAACTTACAATTTTGGTGGGGGGGGGAAGAGGAGGATTGGGTGGGGGAGGATGGGAAGGGATGGGAAGGGGAAACAAAGGAGGAGGCTACAATGCTTGATAAGAAATGTACTCATTATCTTGCCCATGTAATTGTAACCCCTCTGTACAGTATTTTCACAATAAAAAAATAAAAATAAAATCATAAAAAAATCTACTGATTTTTTTTTCTTATTGTCCTAAGTCTCAGTAGGTACTAATACTGTTAAATCAGGCTAAATTTAGAAGCGATTTACACAGGTCACACAGAGGCCCAGAGACCAGAATTACGCCATTTACTAGCCACAATTATTAGTAACACTGTCTCCCTTTTACATGTTACGTAACATGACATTCAATCGAGGGAAGTGTGCCATAAAACCTGAGAACTACTACTAAGGAATTGTACAGAGGGGAATCACACCCTCTTTCTCGGTTAAGTTTGAATTTCCATCTCTGGGAATTCCATTCCTTGGAATGCCAAGGAGTATTTAAAGAATTATTTATTGCCTTTCTGTTTAACCAAGAGGATGTAGTAGAAGAGGCAAAAGTTGGATTGATCTCTACTCAATGAAATAGTACAACTTAATTCAAGGTAATACTTTGAGAATTATCCCCATGGCATCTGATAAAAGGCAACTTTTGGACTGGAAATAAATATGCATGGTAATGTACTAAAACTGCACTGAAACAACAAAAATGACACAGCGGTGCAAAGGAGACCAATGAATCAATAGCCCAGAAACAGCACAAAGCAGATTTCTGCTGTGCTGATAGGCTCCTGATGTAGAAAACTAGAAAGGTGGTTGATAAGGTGAGTCAGCAAAGTGTAACAGAATTAGCCACCTTTTGGGGGCAAATGTACTCTGGCTATTGAATGGGGAGTGGAAGGGTCATTTAGTGAGCCTGTGTGCACTCCATCATCACAGTCAACAGATCAGACTGGGCCACTACGGCAAGGAAGCCACAGTAATAGAAACCATGCAAGGTTTTCTGGGCATGGTTAGCTAAGCAGAACTTGACAGATGAAATAAGATGGAACAGCAAGAATCATACTCTTTTGGAACTCTATGTACTTATTAACTGAAAAATTAAAACTGTCTTCTTTTTAAGAAACTGAACTTGCAGATTTATTTACATTAAGGAAGATCTAGTAAATAATGAGATCAGAAGCTTTCCAAGCAGGAGTGGAAGAGAGTAAAGAGAAGCAATGGCAGCCTTAGTTTTCCTTGTAAAGCTCTCGCAGCTTCTGCTACTTCAATCTAAACAGTGCTATCTTCTAGTTGGCACGTGAGTGGTAAAAAATATAGACTGTACTAGACCACAAAAGGACAAAGGTACAGGATCCAGAGAGGGTAGCTTTTTTTTTTTTCTAAAGCATGGCTTTAGAGCCCAGACCAATGCTGGAGCCTGTTCTTCAGCACTAGACTTGGGTGTCCTTTTCCTTCTGCCCCCTTCAGAAGAGAAAAGTTCTCTTTCTGCGTAGAAATGAGGAGGTGGAACCAGGAAACTGCTACCTATATACTTGGGCCAGTTACTGTCAACAAGAAGTGAGCTGGCTGATGGTGAGAGAATCATACATTGGTAGGTCCACTAGCACCTCTAGCAGAACTAGCCTTCAGAACAGAAAGTCTTTGAACTACTCACAAATTTAGGTTTTACAGCGCTTAAGAGAGACCCTTGACAGTAAGTAATGTATACATTAGTAAGCACTTGCAGGGCTGGCAACAACTGGCCTGGGAACATATAAGGTCTTCAAAACCATGTTACATAATAGATAAGAGGGAAGACACGGCCACGTGCTTCCCATCAGCTTCCCCTGACCTGTATTGATGCTTTTGTATGCCCACGAATGATGCTATAAATATCCAAATGGACCCTTGGCAGAAAAAAGCTTCCCACGTGATAGTATCAGGTAACACTATGGTAGGGTAGGATTTGGCACTCATGGCACCTATTAGAATAGGCACTTGATACGCTAACCCAACCATTCCCCCAAACCAACAAAATCATTCAATTCAAAATGTCATTGGCAACCTCTCTGTATGTAAATGGGCCTTAAAAAAAAATGAAGTAATTCCAAACACTACAGCTTCACCCTGGCATGAGACCACACTATCCTCTCTAGGACCAGTAGAACAAGAATCTATTACTCTATGGAAACTATCCCAGCTGAGACAGTCTTAACAAGAAGCATAAACATGAGTTACTTTACAGACAGCTCATCTCAATGAGAAAAGGTAAGTTTTGGCTTTCTAAGCATACCAAGTATCACTCCACCACCATATGTCAGCCAGTTGACCCAAAACTGAAAAATAAACACTAGAAGAGGCTCCATGTAGTAAATTACTCAGACAAGAAGAAAATACTCTGTAACTCATGCTTCTCCAGCTTATCAAAACATCACTGACAGATACAGTGACAATATATTTACTCCACACACAGAATGCTAATACCAACTTGACAAGTATTTCATAAGCACAACTGTTCAGTATTCACCAACTGAAGACTCATGTCAAATCTTTACAATTCCTCTTATTTAAAAAAAAAAAAAAACTGGGACTGGGAATGTGGCTTAGTGGTAGAGTGCTTGCCTAGCATGCATGAAGTACTGGGTTCAATTCCTCAGTACCAAATAAACAGAAAAAGCTAAAGTGATGCTGTGGCTCAAGTGGTAGAGTGCTAGCCTTGAGTAAAAGCAGCTCAGGGACAGTGCCCAGACCCTGAGTTCAAGCCCCAGGACTAGCAAATAAAAACCACAGAAACAAAACAAAACAAACTGTGGCTACATATGTAGCAATACATATTGTTATAAAGTACCTGGGTAAGTATACTTCAAAATAAGACCAAAAATCACTGTCTGATGTGTTTAGTCTTAATGCAATTTGTCATATTAGTATTTCTGAGCTATACTTAAAAAGCATAAGCAGAAGAAATTATGACTGAGCACTCAGGATATATGCAACGCTGACAAAAAAAAATGAGACACTGATGCCTAGCCTCTGGGGAATTTCAAATCCTAGTGGGAAAGGTCAATTTTATATTTTAAAATAACATTAAGAATTACAGAAGTACCAAAACCCCAACCAAATATATGCTCTAGAAGAACTCAGAGTTAGCAAAAGAATCCTAAGATTGCCATAGAAACAGTTCTAACAAACGCCACACAGAGGTGGGTGTTCCATTCAAGCCCAGCCTAGGATGGAAGGCGAGGTCTGTGAAGTGCCTGAACGGGAGTTGGAAATTAAAGACCTACCCAGTCACTGAGAGAAGATGTAGTTACGATTAAATACTTATTTAGGAAGATGTACCTGGTAGCATATCCAAAAGATAGAAGATAGTCTAAAAGCAAGGAAATCAGCAAGGAGAATATCATTCAAGTGTTTAGGCATAGAGTCCTGAAAAAGAATGGTAGAAGTAGGGATGAAAACTGGACAGCCAGAATACAAGGCTTGTATATAATAAGTACCAGTGGGAGAATCGGGTGAGTCTGGAGTTCCCTTTATACAGATTAAGTCTTGAGTGAAATCTGACCTTCAGGAGATATATGTCACAGACAAACATACACAATATTTTTGCTTATGACCATAAAACCTGTTGACAGGTTTATTCCTTCAAGAAATTTGCAAGACCTTTGTAATCCAACTCATTATCTCAACTGTCTATATTGCTGTTCTCTTTTTTGGGGGGGGGAGGAGGTGGGAGGTCAGCTGTGGGGCCTGAACTCTGGGCCTGGGCGCTGTCCCTCCCTCAGCTCTTCAGCTCAAGGCTAGAGCTCTACCACTTGAGCCACAGCACTACTTCTGGCTTTTTCTGCTTATGTGGTGCTGAGGAATAGAACCCAGGGCCTCATGCAAGCAAGGAAAGTGCTCTACCATTGAGCCACCTTCCCAGACCTTGCTATTCCACTTTTATATACATTATCATATTGAACTTCACAACAGTTATAGAAATAGATGAGGAAGATATCCTACCCTATAGACTGATTATACTCAAGTGTGGGATGTGACCTTTTCGATACTTAAATCTGAGCTCAGAATGAGCATCAAACACTTCTAAGGAGCCAAGATATGGGGAAGGGAATTAAAGGTCACGTATTTCTTGTAGCACAGGAACGGAAGGAAAAGAGCTGCCCAGGGCCCACCACCTATGACATAAACACTCCATGCGGCACTTCCCTTCTCCCAGGACTGTTTATAGATTTGGGGGGGGGGGGGGACGGAGGAGTTGTCTATTGAATAAACAAGGTTATTGTGAGGAAAGAATTCATTGTGTAAGAGGCACTTTATATACTGTCATCTATAATGAAAACAGTGCTGGTGACATAAAAACCCAGTATGCTTTCAGAGCAGTACAAATCTTGTGTGTGTTTGGGGGGTGGAGGGGTGTACACACACACATGCGAGCGTATTTTTGGTAGTTAACTGGAGATAAGAGTCTCACAAACTTTCCAGTGCAGCTGGCTCTGAACTGAGATCCTCAAATCTCAGCCTCCTAATATAGGTGTGAGTCATGGGCACTTGGTAAACTTTGTCTTTATATTTTAAAAAACCTAATGTAGCTCAAGGAAAATAGTGTAAGATGTTAAAAATTTAGCCAATTTAATGGCATCTATAAAAAGATAGGAAAATGTTCCATAAAAATAAATTCCATATGGAATTGTAACCCCTTTATATAACTACTTAATAACAAAAATAAACTGGATGTCAGTCTGCTCTGAACCAATTAACTATATAACTTAACAGAACTGAAATGTAGTTTTACTTTTTAAGACAGGGTCTTGGTAGCTTATTTTTCAGGTAGGCTCTCACTTTTAGCCAGTTTGACCTCAAACTTGTAATCTTACTGTTTTCAGCCTACTGAGTGCTGAGATTATAGGAATGCCCCACAAAATAGCTTTAGTTTCCTACATAAATTTGATAAAGATTATAGCTTCATGGGAATAATAATCCAAATTCAAGTAGGTACTTTCTCTATTCCCATCCCCAAATACAGCAGTGGTAAAATTATGTCTTCTATTTTTGGTGGTACAGTACTGTGGTTTGAACTCAGGAACCACTTTACTATCTGAGCTCCTCTCCCAGTGTTTTTTTGTTTAGATACTTTTCAGGTAAGGTCTCACATTTTTGCTTAGGCCCAACCTCAAGACCTAGATTTTTTTTTTTTTTTTACCTAGTTTTGATTCAGAGGTGAATCACCACATCTGTCTTAAATATTGGTTGAGACAGGGTCTTAATAACTTTTTGCTTTGGTGGGCCTGGACCTACAATCTTCCCAATTAGCTCAGGAAGATCCTAACTCCTAACTAGGATTAGTGGTTTGAGTCTTCATGTCTGACCTAAAGAATATGCATTTGGGGCTGGGAAGGTGGCTCAGTGATAGAGCGCTTACCTTGCATGCATGAGGCCCTGGGTTCGATTCCTCAGCACCACATAAGCAAAAAGAAAAAAGCCGGAAGTGGCGCTGTAGCTCAAGTGGTAGAGCGCTAGCCTTGAGCTAAAGAGCTGAGCTCCACGACCGGAACACCCCCCCCCAAAAAAAAAAATATGTATTTTCCTGACTTGTAATTCAGAATTTCTTCTTGGATTTCAACAACTTTTTTTAATGTAAGTATTATGAAAATAATTGCTCCAAACAAACGTCTCAAATACTATCCTTTCAATTACCAGCCTTTCTTGAATGCAATCTACTAAAGAGGCATGACAAAAAAGCACAAAATATCCCATGTGAACTTTAAGAAAAACAGAAATTTAAGATCCAAATAAACATTCATTCTATTCCTGAAAATAAAACACTATTTGAAAAATCAAGTGCTATTCTCCATCAAGAATGAACATTCCAAATAGTACAAGTTATTTTTGCAACTGTCTTGTTAATTCTGTCACCCTAACTCCAAAAGAAAGTTACTCTCACCATTTTATAGATAGCCTGGTTAATAAAACTGAGGTAGTGAAAGAGATGGACTTTAAGACTCCAAGAAATCCTCTACTAAACTTGGTGCTCATGTGCATGCTCTTTCCCTCACGCCCCCTCCCTTTACAATATACTGCCTTTACAATATACTGCCCCACAAACAAAAGTAAAACAGGTAATAAACACCCGCAAATCGGGGCTGAGAAGGTGGCTCAGTGGTAGAGCGCTTGCCTTGCATGCATGAGGCCCTGAGTTCAATTCCTCAGCAACACATAAGCAAAAAGAAAAAAGCCGGAAGTGGCGCAGTGGCTCAAGTGGTAGAGCACTAGCCTTGAGCTGAAGAGCTGAGGGACAGCGCCCAGGCCCAGAGTTCAGGCCCCACAACCGGACCCCCCCCCCCAAAAAAAGACCCGCAGATGTACATATATAGAGATCCAGATAGACAATGACAAGTATTGGTGGACTTGAATTAAAGCCCTGGATTCTCCCCTCCCCATCAAAGTTCTCCTTACCTGAAAAAAACAAAAACAAAAAAAACACTGTACAGAAAAAAATGCCCCTGAGGGAAGATATACAACAGCTTAGTTTAGCTATTAGATATTAAGTTGTTTATTGAAGATCAAGTACCAGGATTTATTCATTCCACTTTACACTGAATCCTAGAAATCTAAACCTAAGTATCACCTACAACTTTTTGTGCGTGTAACGGCTACTGAGGCTTGAACTCAAGACTCACAGGGTCTTTGGCTCTCATTTGGCTTTTTTCATTCAAGGCTGACTACCTACCACTTGAGCCACACCTCTACTTCTGCTGGTTAACTGGAGATAAAAAGCCTCACAAACTTTTTCACCCTGGCTAGCTTGAATCCCAGGATGCTCAGGTCTTTAGGATTTACAGGCGTGAGATGGCACCCAGCCATTTCCAACTGGTAACTGAAGAAAGTCACAGGCAGGGACCATAGTTTCAAAGACACTATTGAATTTAAGTTACTAAATGTCTAGCAGTGTCCAAAAAATTACATGAAAGCAAGCACTGAAACTATTCTTTTTACCCAGACATGGTGGCATACACCTATAATCCTGTGGCTGAGAAGAAATATGGCAAGTACAAGGCCAGCCTGGGCCTGTAAGAACCTGTCTCAAAACAGAAAACATATTCATCATTTTAAAAGTTTTTTTAAAACACATCCTCTTAGTGCTTAATACGACAGAACTTCTGACAACTATTTCCCTCTCATTTTCTATAGCTGCTCTCACATTTGTGCAAGCAACAATTCAACCCTTTGAATTTTCTCAGGCTCTGAACAAGGACAACTAGTTTATTTTATTCACTTTATTAATTTAGTAATTTGAATTCAAATGATATAGTTCATGTATGGTTTATGAGTGAATTCAAATGACAATAAGACACAGGATCATGTCCAATAACATTATTTTTCATTCAAATAGTTTACTATTTTTCAGCCAAGTAAGTAACTAAGTTTTGAGGACCCTGAAAATATAATCACCAGAGAATAGCCAAAACTACAATATTAACCACTGACTACTGTGCATCTATGTATTTGTTTTTACACCTTTATATTGCTATCTGGAGGCTAAATCTCGACATTTATGCATAGTGAAGCATTCCTTTAATCACGAAAACATAAAAACCTTAGTTCCTTTTCAATGAAAAAGCACTCATTGATGCTAGGGTCTTTTTAAAGTACTCATGCAGTGTTTTGTTCTTAACATATAATTTATGCCATGTTTAAAACCATGAGTCTTCAGCTATGTTATACATGTGGTCTGTAGCTCTAACAGAATTACTTCAATCACACACTTCCTAGAACACTGTTAATGAGTACTTTCTCCATTGCCCATTGATCTATTGCTAATTTTATGGAAGCTACTGGCTATCCACTACTGTTGGGTAGGGAGGAAATGAGACGTGTGCAGAAATCTCCTAAAAGGAATGCTAATATTCAAGATGTAATCCAATGTAACATTTACTATAATGTCACCCAAATCGCATCTTTAAAAACTACTAACGTGACATAATTACCATTCTGGTGGTAATTTGTGAACTTGTCACAACTGTTAACATTTTAACCATGGCATCACACCATGTGCTAGACCAACTTCAAAGGGGTATAAAATAAAACACAGGCATTAAAGTCCAAGCTTTACCTGAAACATCAGTTGTTATCGTAAGACATTTTAAAGACAGCTATTGGTACAAGTTTTGTGAGAGCAAAAACACTTTTCGGGGTCAGTATACTTTCAGTTAAAATTACAAGGAATCAGTTTTGCTTTGTCCATGTAGTATAGGTGCAAATACAAAGGAGCACCAGAGATTCACTTATTAATAAGGAAAAACCTGACTCCTGATCAATTGTAAGGTTGCCCACAAGTGGCCACAAGGTTACCTCCACGTGAACTTCCTTTCCCAGGTGACCACAGCCGGCAGGCCCAGGGCCCACGTGGTAACGACGTCAGCGCCCCCCACCCGGGAGGGGCGGGGCCGCGCCAGTCACGTGGGCCGCACGCAGCCGCCATCTTGCGGGGTGGAGGGGAGACGCCCCCAGGGCAGGCCCCTCGCCACCGCCGGAGGGCCGGGAGGGTGCGGGGTGCTTTGTGCCCGGGTCCCCCAGGGCCCTCGGGATGGCCCCGCGCCTTCGCGCCAGGCACGCACAAGCCCCAGGCGCATCGCCGCGGACTCGGAGGCCCGGTGCGCATGGGCAGCGGAAGCCGAGCAACCGCTGGGTGGGACTGCAGAGAAGGGAGCTTTAAATCAGCCGGCGCACCTGCAGCCAGAGTGACGGCCCGGGAGATCCGCTGGGACCCCCCGGGGCCAGGGCGAGCCACGGCCGGAGGCCTCGGGGTCACTAACGAGCACAGGCCCGGGGTTGGAGCAGCGAGGGAAAATAGAACCATTTCTTACGGCAACCCTACACGGCTGCTGGAAAAGCCCCAGCACACCCAGGGTCTAGGGCTCACCTTCAGCGTCTGCAGTAGTAGGCGCACCCCTGACTCAGGGCCCCTCCGTTGACGGCCACAGCACAGGCCACTTTCTGACAAGGAATGGTGGGCCCAGAAATTCTGGCAGGGTCACCAACCTGCTTGACCTCTCCTCCCAGCCCTCGCTGACCGGCCAGAGAAGGCCACACACTGCAGTCAAGGTAAATCTACTTACTCGGATAGCACGAATAGCTTCCTATCTCCCCTCGGTCTAATTGTGCTACAATACTCACATTATAAGCAAAATTTTAAAAAAGGAAAAAAATCTGAAATCAGTGAAGTATCCTAGCTGGAATGGTATGACTGGAATCAGAGGTTCCACTGTGCCACCCTTTCCTCAGACCCTCATTCAATGTTATCTTTACTATACATAGACTGTTACAAGAAAGCGCCTAAAAATATTTACTCACTGTTCTAGAACTCATGCTTTCTTCTGGAAATTTAATAGCTTTGCAGCAGATCTTTTCAGATATATTTGACTGAGTAGGCTGAGGGATGGAGTGGCTTTTTCCACTTTTACACACACACTTACATACTAGTAGTAGTAATAGGCACTGGAAGAGGGTAAAATTTCACGATCGACAAGAAAATGATGGGTATACTAGCATTACTACATCTGAATTTGATTTTTAAAAAATCTGTCCTGAAAGATGAGCTTACCACTTCATAGAAGCCTCAGAGTAAAATGAGGGGCTCAGCCTAGATTTTCTCTGTCCCTTTCAGACCCTAGATACCTTAAAATCGACAGGTAATGAGTCTACACCACCTTTAGTGAAACACGATGCGAAATTTTAGTTCAGGGATAGTGAATGACAGCATATATATATAAGTTGAATTAACTTTCAAGCAGGGAGGAGGGAATCCCTGCTGGAGATCATTTAAGTTGAAAAGCATGACATCCAAATCAATACCTTTCAAAAGATCCACACCAGTAAGTACTTAATGTACATAGTTTTTACTCTAGCCCAAACCTACTCCCCTCCCTCCTCTCCATTAAACTGTTATTCTCAAGGATTTTACTGGGCCTGGATAATTGCTTTCATGGCTCTGTAAAAATTCCTTACCGTTTACGACAAGTGCCTCATCCGGATTCTCATCTACGACATTTTAGGGGTTAAATAATAACTGTTAAACGACATCAATGCCCATAGTAATGGATCAACAGAGTACTAGGGACTAGGCTCCTTAGACAGCTGGTTGAGCTGGAGGTGGAGCACTGGAGCAGGCCACCCCAGAGCTGTCTTTCTGACCCAGACACCTGCATCAGTACTTAGGTAAATTCGCAGGTCTCCACATCAACATCTTTCTGGGGAATATTAATTCCTCTTCATGGAAACCAAAAGACCCATATGACACGTTTTAAGTTTGGCACACATCTGGCATTTTAAAAAGTTCCTTTCTGCCAAAGACAAGGACAGCAGGCCTGGTGTGTACCTTTTCCAGCAGTTCATCCAAGATCAGGCAAAGCTTTAAGACCTGAGACCCAGAAAGGGAACGAACTGCCCGAGGCCAGGCTCCGGGCTGGTTGACAGACCGGCTCCCTAACATTTCCCTTTGGCCTGTAGGTAGTGCCAAGAAATGCCCAAAGCCAAGAATGTCCGGAGACCCCTCGCAAGCGAGAAGAGCCCTGGGGCTGGGAGCTCCAGGTCCTCCGTGCAACTCCAGCAGGAAGGGTATTCTAGAGCATTCCGTTATGGCGGGTGTCTTTGCAAGCATGAGGTGGGGTGGGGAGGGTGAAGGTGGGGGGGGGGGAGGTTGTTAAGCGGCCCAACCAAACGAAGATGAGGACTCGGACTGAGAGCCAACGCAAGGGAATTTCAGGGGCACCTGCGCCCAGCCGGGGACGAGGTCAGGGGGCGTCCGAGGGCGAGGCGGGGAGGAGGGTGATGATGCCGCGTCGCGGCGCCTTACCTGGGGCCTGGAGCCCGCGAAGTTGCCCGGCTCCACCTCCGCGTCCTCGGCGACCCCGCGGAGCGCGTGACGGAGCCGCTCCAGGTGCTCCCTTAGGGTAACCCGCTGGTGGAAGGAGAAAGCCGGGTGCAGCGAAGCCATGGTGAACAGCAGTAGCAGTTCCTCCTGGGCCCGCGAGCCGAGCCCGCCGCCCGCCCCGGGCTCGGGGCCGCCGCCTTCCAGGCCCGAGCCGTCTTTTTCGGGGTCCGGCTCCGCGTCGCCCGGCTCGTCGTCCGCGCCGCCCCGCGAGCCCTCGCCCCGGGCCGCGCGCAGGCTCTTGAGCACCGAGTCCACTTGGGGCAGGAGGCGGTGCAGGCGGCCGGCGGCCTCCCGGTTCTCCGAGCCCAGCAGCGCCAGGTAGACGATGAGGCGCGAGCGCACGGCGGGCTCTCGGAAGTCGGCCAGCGGCCCCGGGTCCGAGAGGCCATTGGCCTTGGCCTCCGAGTCGCGCAGGTAGTGGTAGTCCTTGCGCGCCAGGTCCTCCAGGCACGAGCCGAGGAAGCGCAGCTCCAGCGGGTTGCACAGGTCCAGCAGCCCGCACATGAACTCCAGGCGCTGCGCCGAGCCCAGCACCAGCCCGAACCACTCGTACACCCGCTCCTGCTCGCGCAGCGCCGCCGCGGCTCCGCCGCCGCCGCCCGGCATGCCCGCCGCCCCCGCCGCCGGCCCGCCAGCAACAGGCGGCCCGAGCCCCAGGGGCGGCGACGGCGGCGGCGGCGGCGGCGGGGGGCCCCGCGGCGGGCCCGAGGGCGGCGGCGGGCGGCAGTCGCGGCGGCGGCGTGGCGGTGCCTTCGCGCCCGGCCGCGCGTCCGCGTCGGGCTCCTCCGCGTCGGGCGGCGGCTCGGCGGGGTGCGTCGGCTTCAGCGGGAGCTTCATCCTCAGCATCCTCGGCTAGGGCGGCGCGGACATGCGAGCGGGGGCGGGCGGGCGGGAGGAGCCGCGCGGCGGGGCGGGGGCCGGGGCGGCGGCGGCGGCCGGGGCGGCGGCGCGGCCGTCAGGAGCGGGGCCGCTCCATGCCGCTCGGGGAGGGCCGGGAGTGGGTCTCGGCCGGCGAGGGGGGCGGCGACCGGCCGGCGGGGTCGCTGGCGTCGTTGTGCCGGACCAGAGGCGGGGCGTGCCCGCAGCGGCTCCTCCCCGCTGGGCGCCGCGCCGGTTCTGGGAGCCCGGGTGCGGGTGGGAGCGAGCGAGCGAGCGAGCGAGCGTGTCCTCCTTCCGCCTCCCAGTCCCCGTCGTCCGCACTGGGCTGGGGCGGCGGCGCCTGAGCGGTTCCCTCGCGAGCCCCTGCGGACCCAGCGGCTGTGCTGGGCGGAGACGCTGGCGGGCTCCGCGCACCGCGCCTCAGCCAATCAGCGCACCAGGATGACGGTGACGTAAATCTCCCCGCCCTGGGGTCCGCCTCCCTCCGAGAAACCACGCCCAACCGCTGCTACTGCACCGCCCTCCTGCGGCTTCCGAGCGGTCCTAAAGTCCGGCTTCTGGCAGCAGCGGTGGACGTGGGGTGGGACCAGGGGCGGCTGCGAGGTGAGCCAGCCGGGACGCGGGTCCATGCGGGGCCCACGTGAGAAAGGGAAGTGGGCGACTTGGGTTTGTTGTTTTTCCTCCGCGAGGGCCCTGCCGCGCTTTGCAGACCGCCACCTCCGCCAGCCGCACGGGATCCCTAGGTCTGCCGTCCCGACGTGTCCGGGAGGGGTCGTGCGCACTCCGAATGACCCCGTCCAAAGCCTCGCCCCTGGTGGACTTCGTGAAATCCCCGCTGTGTAACACTTTGCCAGGGTCCCTCATGCGGACGCCGTGACGCCAGTCGGGGCCGGGGTCGGTGTCTGCGCGGCCTGCTGGGGCCGGCGGCGGGGAGGGGTGGGGCGCTGCAGGGGTGGCGCCTCTGGCCCGACGAGCTCTGGCCTGTGTGGCCTTTGAAAGTCATGTCCCCCAGTTTAGTGAAAGACACCCCCACCCCCAAGAAGTGCCCATCATTTAGGAATCATCTGAATCACGTATTTGCTCAGAAACTTGTGGGCTCCTCACATGGGAGCATGTTGGATCCTAGTGCCAGAGTAAATTTCCTGAGACGCCCAACAATCTAAGTTGCCACCTTGATTGGACATAAACTTTTCAAGCCTGGTTACGTTGGTTTGTTTTTGGTTTTTTCGGGTTTTTTTTTGGTCCGGAACTCTGGGCCTGGGCGCTGTCCCTCGGCTCTTCAGCTCCAGGCAACGAGCGCTCTACCACTTGAGCCACAGCACCACTTCCGGTTTTTGAGTGGTTTATTGGAGATTAGAGTCTCATGGACTTTCCTGCCGGAGCTGGCTTTGAACCATGATCCTCAGATCTCAGCCTCCTGAGTAGCTAGGATTACAGGCGTGAGCCACCAGCGCCCAGCCTGGTTACGTTTTTTGTTGTTTTTTTTTTTAATTTTTTTTAATTGTGAAAATACTGTACAGAGGGGTTACAATTACATGGGCAAGATAATGAGTACATTTCTTATCAAGCATTACGTTTTTAAGGCTTAAAGAACAACAGAAATCTCTCTCGCTTTTTTATTTTTACTGATTTAATCCAAAGTTTTAAACCTATTTTGGGGTTGTTCTTTGTTTGTTTTTGAGGGTTAATAAAAAAGGCAGGTGGTTTTTTTTAGCTTGAAGAGAAAGATCTTTAATGCCTTAAATGTCATACTCAAGAAGCTGTACAAAACAGTACAAAGATGAACTGAATCCTAAATCCGCTTTGGTGATAAAGTTGGGAACTGTAAAAATACTTTCAAGATTGTAGGTTGGCAAAACATATGATGACAATCCACTCTTATTATCTGATATTTCCTTAGATTCTTCGAGTATAATTTAAACAAATGAGACAAAGACTCCATGAGGACTTGTATGGAAGGCCCTCCCTTCTTTATGAGCACTGATAGAGCTTGATATTAGGGCCTCACACTCTCTAGAGTTTTTCTGCTTATAATTGGAGTATACTACTTAAGCCATGCCTCCTGAGTGGCTTTTTTTTTTTTTTTTTTTTTTTTGGCTGATTAGTTGGAGTCTCTCAGCTGGAGATCCTAGCTAAGATTACAGGTGTGAGCCAATGGTTCCTGGCTCTTGGTTTTTTGTGATTTTTTCTCCTCCTTTTGCTGTCCACTTCAACTACCCTGGCATCTACTGCTACTATTTTATTATTTCCTGATCTCACATTCCTAAAGCCTTGGATGGAATGCTGTAAGCACTAATTATAATGCTAGTTAATGCACAGGCCTTGGGTAGTGAATAATTGTGTTAACTTCCTATTTGACTTTTACATGTGACTCAGGCAAAGATTTTACATTTTCTTTGGCAACAATAAGTCATTTAGTTTTTTTCCTTATTGTTTGTTTTGGGTGGTAATGGGAGTTGAACTCAATCTCCCATAAGCTTGGTTCTATTTTTCAGAAAGATTCTTAGGGACCACATTGACCAAGCTGTCCAAGTTTTCACTGAACTTGAAGAAGCATGGTGCATTGAAATTTTTGAAGTAACAGTAAAATCTACCAATCTTTAGAGACTGTCCAGAAATAAACTTGATATAATGCAGTTTGGTTTGGAAAACTACTAGGCTACTGGTTTATGATAGGAACTGAATGACTCTAGGCATTTAACCATGGCAGAGGTCCTTCACTAAGCCACGTAGTTCTGAAAGACCTCTCCTGGGCAAACAGACCTTTGGCTCAACTGTTCAAAACAGTAAGGGCTGTCAAGAGGTTCATGAAGAAGTCAACACTGACTTCTGCCATGGAAATGAGGAATGGAACATTGGTCTGATAGAAAAATAACATTGCCATTGCCTTAGTGTTCTCTGGAATTGAATTTGCTGAATCCATGAATTTTTTTATTTTATTTATTGTTTTGCTGGTCCTAGGGCTTGAACTCAGGGCCTGGGCACTGTCCCTGAGCTCCTTTGTGCTCTGCCACTTGAGCCACAGAGCCACTTCTGGCCTTTTCTGAATGGTTGATTGGAAATAAGAGTTTCATGGACTTTCTTGCCAGGGCTAACATCAAACGTCATCCTGGGATCTCAAGTTCCTGAGTAGCTGGGATTACAGGCTGAGCCCCTACCACCCAGTGATGAATTTCTTAGACTAAATGGTTACATAAATTTATTGGTGAGGTGTTTATTCTCCCCCACCATCTCTTATTCTTTTACCTTCATAAAACTATCTTGACTTTTGTTCCCCTTATCTAGTCTTCTCCCAGACACCTTGTATGAATCCAGTAATATCTTTGCTAGAGATATAAATAGATCTTGATCGGTAAACCAATCAAAACATCCATACTTTTGCCAAATGATTCATGCTGGAACATGTCAAAACGTTAGGCAAGGCAATTCGAAGTGGGTTCTCACTGGCCAAATCTGACAAAAATCAAGTCTCCAAAGAGAAAAGATATATTACTGAGACTCTCAGAAAGGGGGTGGGGGTGGGGATAGTGCTAGGAAAGCTTTTTATAGAAGGATGCAAAAAAAAATGTAGAAATATCCCTTTACCACCACCAAGCCTAACAGTTGGTTCAGGCATTTTCACCATTAGGTGCAGTTGTTGGAAAAGGAAAAAATTACATGGTCCCAAAGAATATACCACCCCCCCCAAAAAAAAGATGAGATAGGGTATTCTTAAATGGATAAATCTTTTGGATGCTACCACAATTAGTATCATAATTAGTATCACCAAAAATGAAGCAGTCTAATACTGAATTCTTCCCTGTCTCATGAATAACATTGGGAATGACACCATTTACAATATTCTTGCCAAGATAGTTAAGTATGAAGAAATAAGACAAATCTGGATTGTGAAGTACTGTATGAAATGACTGAGCTGAATGTTCAAAATACCAATGCTATGAAAGTAAACATAAGCAGGAGATTGCTCTAGATTAAAGGAAACTAAAGAGACAGAACATTAAAGTTTGATTCATGATCCGCCTGACTCTTGGATTTTAAAACACTCATAAGACATTTTGCCAATAGATAAATTTTGATTCTACACTCTTTATTAGACATTGTGTCAATGCTAACTTTCTTGGGTGAAGTAAAGACACTGTGATTCTGCTGGGGAAAGTCCTTGTTTTCAAAAGATACTTGGAAGTATTGAAAGTTGCAATTTCATGGTATGGTATTTACATCTTATTTGTAGCTCAGAAAATAATAAATAGATGCCAGGTGCTGGTGGCTCACACCTGTAATCCTAGCTACTCAGGAGGCTGAGATCTGAGGATCATGGTTCAAAGCCAACCCAGGCAAGAACGTCCATGAGACTCATCTCCAATTAACCACCAGAAAACAGGAAGTGGCGCTGTGGCTCAAGTGGTAGAGAGTTCGCCTTCAGCTGAAGAGCTGAGGGACAGCACCCAGGCCCAGAGTTCAAGCCCCACGACCGACAAAAAAAAAAGAAAAGAAAAGAAAATATTAAGTAGGAATGTAAAGTAAATGTGGTAAAATATTAGCAATAGGTATATCTAGGTGAATGGGCAAACATTGTACTGTTTTATGCATCCAGAATATGAACAAAATCACAATATGTAGTCATGGTGATGTGCTGCATATATAGTGGTGGTCCATTTGATTACAATGGAGCTGAAAAATTCTTACCACTCTACTGGTGTTAGGGCTACCATAATGTGATAGTGCAACACATTCCTCATTGTTCGTCATGATGCTGGCCTAACAAACCCACTCTGCTGGCAGTTGTATGAAAGAATAACACAATACTTGAGAAAGAAAATAACTGTGTCTCTGGTTTATGTGTTTAATATACTATGTTATCATTAATTTGACATGTCCTTTATACTACAATAAAAAAAAATATTCATGAACCAGGAAGCTGTGGTGCACCCTTGCTATATCTCATACCTGTTGTTTTATCACGTGTTTTGATTATATTCAGAGGACACATCAAGTGACCTTTGCCACCTGAGAGTTTGTATAAGTACATTCTATAATGTTAATATAGCAAAGAAATTGATCAATAGAACAATTCTCAGAATATATTGTCACAGTTAAGTGATATTCTACTGTAATATTAAATATGTAAGTTCAGCCCAATGCCTTTAAAGTCCTTAAGATAACTAGTTATGTAAAAGAGACAAAAAGTCAATTAAGTACCTCAAAACTAAAAGAATATAAGATTTATAAATGGGGCTTAAGAAAACTGGTTTGTTGAATATGTTACCTCAGATACTGATATTTCAAAATATCAGTGAAGCTGGTTAAGATCAACTTGTCATGGCTTGCAGAGTCAGAAGAGGTCTCAGGAGACAGTTTGTCAATAAGTTATGAAGGAAATCTGAGACATAGCCAAGTCCAAGCAAGGTCATCCTGATAGAAATATTCTTTAAAAAGACTTCACAATAATCATACTAGAGCCAAGCCACACTATCATGGTATTCTATGTGGAACATTTTTGAATTAAATTATCTTAGTTAATTTTATTATCTGCATAATTCAAAAAGATACTTAAAGAGTTACTTGTAATCTAAACTAGGGGAAATGGCCTGTATCTGCACGTTAAAGCTGATGCACTCTTCAGTGTAAACTGCTACTGTGTCTGGTAGATGGAAATTATCCATCACTTGAAGAACCTACTCTGTGCTGGAGAAAAGGTAATTTTTTGGACTGGTCTCTTACCCACATGAAAAACCTATTTTTTTTTTCTAGTGCTGGTCTAGAACTCAGGGCTTAGGCGCTGTCCCTGAGCTTTTTGTGCTAAAGGCTAGCACTCTACCACTTGAAGCACAGCTCTACTTCCAGGTTTTTTGGTAGTTAATTGGAGATAAAAGTCTCACAGACCTTCCTGCCTGGGCTAGCTTTGAACTACAATCCTTAGATCTCAGCCTCCTGAGTAGCTAGGATTATAGGTATGAGCCTCTGGCACCCAGCCTATCGACAGTTTTCTCTCTCAGATTTTCAAATTGTAATTCTGACGCAGAATCAAATAACCTTTGGTTAGCAATCCAGTGTTCCGATGATTTACTGCTGGGAAACATGATACTTTGGTGAATGGAGATTTATAATCCAAGGCTAAATTAAGAATATCCAAAATTATAATTAAGTGCCATTCTAGTTTACAGATGCTTATAAGTTAGAGAATTCACTCCCTGTGAATCTTACCAATTTAGGGTAAATAAGGTGGCTTTTGTGTGGTGACTTGTCCTTTTTGTTCTTTAACATCATTTAATGTATAATTCCTATAAACTTAAGTAATGTAGATCTTAAACAATACCACTTTAAGAATACTATTCTTTTTGTTTGTTTTAATCAGTTGTGGGGCTTGAACTCAGGACCCAGGCACTGTCCCTGAGCTCTTTTGCTTAAGGCTAACGCTCTACCACTTTGAGCCACAGTGCTACTTCTGATTTTTGAGTAGTTAGTTGGCAGTAAGAGTCTCACAGGGACTTTTCTGCCTGGGTAGGCTTTGAACCTCAATCCTCAGATCTTACCTTTTTCTTGAGTAGCTAATATTACAGGCATTAGCCACCAGTGCCCAGCTGAATACTATTATTACTAAAAATAATTGGAGTAATTGAAATAAACACTACAATTTTAAATGTTACTTATCAAATTTAGAGGGAGTTAGAAATCTTTATGTACAGTAGAAGATATATACCAGACTCAAACCCCATATACAACTGATTACATTTAAAAATGTGCTTTTAAAACAAAAACTATTTAAACGTGTCCAAATAAATGGCAAATTTATTTAGTGCATTTGAAAATAAAATTGTAACAACTCTTTACGTATGTGCTGCATCTGGGAAAAGCACATGTCTTTTCTCATAGTTGTAAATTCTCCAAACAGGAAAGAAAAGCTTTCAGTTTTATTGACTAGTGCCCAGAATAATGATTCTAATTCTTTCAAAGTATTGGAGCAAAGGGGGAGGATTGAATGTTTCGTGTATGTTTGCAACACCTTTGGCCCCATATACAATCACAAGAAACTGAATTTACTTACCTTTTACACAGGCCTCTGTAAGGATTTGACAAGTATGTAATCACTAGTGATTCATATCTCTTAGAAATATCTGAAGGTAGTGACTACTTCATCCCTCTCTGTTCTGGTCTACAGCATCACAGTTGAGCGAAAGTTTTAAGATTGTAAATTCTTGCTTCATTGCTTTTTTCTTTTTTAATTTTTCGATAAGTATCCACTTTAAAAAACTGTCTTTTAGGGGCTGGGAAGTTAGCTCAGCGGTAGAGTGCATGCCTTGCAAGCATGAGGCCCTGGGTTCGATTCCTCAGCACCACATAAACAGAAAAAGCTGGAAGTGGCGCTGTGGCTCCAGTGGTAGAGCGCTAGCCTTGAGCTGAAGAGCTGAGGGACAGTGCCCAGACCCAGAGTTCAGGCCCCATGACCGGCAAAAAAAAAACAAAAAAAAACAAAAAACTGTCTTTTAGCCTAGTGCCAGTGGCTCATGCCTGTAATCCTAGCTACTCAGGAGGCTGAGATCTGAGGATCACCGGCAGGACCGTCCTTGAGACTCTTATCTCCAATAACAACCCCCCCCTCCCCCAGAAAACCAGAAGTGGCACTGTGGCTCAAGTGGTAGAGCACTAGCCTTGAGCTGAAGAGCTGAGGGACAGCGCCCAGGCCCAGATTTCAGGCCCCACGACTGAGAAAAAAAAAACAAAACCATGTTCATCATAGAATCATTTGAAGTATTATTTAAAATCAATGAACAATACATGATAAATAAGAAAATATTGTATGACTATTAGAAATTGGGGCAGTTTGAATTTCTGCAGAGCAGAAAATCAACTGTGTATGAAGAATAGAAGAAAGCAAGATGATGAGTTCTTTCTTCCACTTCAGAATTAGAATTGTCATTAGCCCCAGAAATTCAGTTCTTTCTCTAGGTAAAGGCAAAAGCAAAACTGCAGGTATGAGCCTCTTAAACTAGGCTGACTGGAGTGGCAGACATTCTCGGTGACTTTTTCACAAGAAGGAATTGCCCAGGTGAGTGAGCAGTGCTCATGTCGGTGCTGAGGCAGTGACTGGCAAATTCACAATCCAATAAGGTAGATGCATTTTGCTCAATGTGAGAATAAATTGGCATGATACTAACTCTTAAATCTGTTTAAAATTCCTCTTTGGGAACATCTGCCTAAGAATAACTGCTGTATTTTGACCCAGAAAGGAACAATGATAAGGAATACAATCACATGGTACCAGTAAGAAGAGAAACTGAACAGAACTGAAACATAAGTGATAGGAAGAAAATGAAATGAAACTGAAACTTATCCAGTGATGCAATTAAAAATAATAATGAACCAGTCTTGATCTGAACAATTCTAGCAGGTAACTATTTATGAACCAGTATTCCCAAAAGTCAAACAAATGTTTCAAATTCCCCTAAGTACATTCATACTAGAAATGAAACTCTTGACTAGGCTGGGGGATCTTTCTAAAATCAGTTAACCTCTATGAGTCTCAGGCTACTCGTGTGTGAAGACAAGCAACTGGACATGTCAACCCTAATGTGTCTTGGTTACACCTCTCATCAGATTTACAACCATTTTCTCTCTTTGTGTTAGGTTATTTATTTATTTATTTATTTTGTTGGTTGTAGGGCTTCAACTCTGGGCCTGGGCACTGTCCCTCATCTCTTCAGCTCAAGGCTAACACTTTACTCCTTGAGCCACAGTGCCACTTCCGGTTTTCTGGTGGTTTATTGGAGATGAGTCTCACAGACGTTCCTGCCTAGGCTGGCTTTGAACCATGATCCTCAGATCTCAACCTCCTGAATAGCTAGGATTATAGGCATGAGCCACCACACTGGCTTTATTTTTTATTTTTTAAAGCAGTATTGGAGCGTGACCTCATGTCCTTTAGCTTTCTAGGCAAATGCTCTACCACTGTGACTTGATCCATGCCTCTATGCCTTCTTGCTTTTATTACTTCATTATTATTGTTGGTGGTGGTGGTGGTTGTGGGACTTGAACTCTGGGCCTGGGTGCTATCCCTCAGCTCTTCAGCTCAAGGTGAGTGCTCTACCATTTGTGCCACAGCGCCACTTCCGGTTTTCTGAGTGGTTTATTGGAGATAAGAGTCTCATGGAGTGGACTTTCCTGTTCGGGCTGGCTTTGAACCTCGATCCTTACATCTCAGCCTCCTGAGTAGCTAGGATTACAGGCATGAGCCACCAGCACCGGCTTCATTATTTTTTAATAGGATCTTCTCTTTTTTTCTTTTTATTGGTGGAGTCTGGCCTAGACCATGACTCTCCTATTTATGCTTTTGGCATGGCTGAGATCACAGTGTATGCCACCAAGCTCAGCTTTTTCTTCTTTGAGATGGGTCTTGTGAACGCTTTACCCAGGCTGGCCTCAAGCTGCAGGCCTCCCAGTCTCAGCCTCCCCAGTAGGATTACAGGTGTGGGCCACCATGTCCAGCATCACTCTCTTGATAATACCCTATTGCCCATTAAGTATTTTAATCCATATGAAGTCCAATTAATTATTTGTTTCTTGTCCTTTTGCATCATTTTTATGAGTATGTTGACAAATCTTGAGGCAGTAGATTTACCCTACTGTTTTCTTCTAAATGATTCTTGTATTTATCTTCTAAATTTAGGTCTGTGATTCAATTCAAGTTCACTTTTACATACATTAGAAAAAATAGGGATCCAACCTCAGGCTCTTGTGTGTCCAGCTGTCCTGCACTACTTTTGAAAGACTGTTCTTACCCCTATTCTATTGTCTTGGCAACCCCATCAATTAGCCACACACGTGTAAGTCTATTTGTAGACTCGCACAAGTACTTCATTGATCTACACCTTATTATTTTTAATAAGTGTAGATAAGAGTGTGTCAGGACAAGCTACAGCCTGTTCACACGGAAGCGTGAACATTCTGGCCAAAGATCAGATGCATAGCTGTCTTAGTCTGGTTTCTATTGTAACACAATACCGGAGGCTGGGTAATTTCTGAAGACAGGAGGTTTATTTTGGCTCATGGTTCTAAAAGCTGGGAATTCAAGATTGGAAGGGCACATATGGTCAAGGCCTTGTGCTTCTTCAATCATGGCAGAAAGTAGATAGGATTGCATGTCAAGAGAGAAAAAAAGAAGAGAAAATTGAGAAAGCCAAAGTAGATCTTTAAAGAATTTTCTTTTGTGAGAACTAAACCATTTCTACAAGAGTGAGAACTCATGCAGGGAAAGCATAAATCTATGCCTGACGTCTCGGCCCCCATGATCCAAACCCTTCCTTCTAAGGCCCACTTCCTAATACTGAGGAGTGAAGGAATCCAACACAAGGATTGAAGGAGCTGGCACTCACATCATAGCAACAGGGCTTGGAAATTTTGATAAAATAATAGAGCTGTTAAGATCAAGCACAAATAGTTGGACACACTTATGCTAAGGCAATTTTTTTTCCCCAAGAACATGAGATAAATATATAGAAATAATCTACTTAACCTTACTTGGCAGACCTTTCTTAGGAACATGGTTTTTATTATGTTGGTGGATGCACTCTCAAATAAGAGAAAAACCTCTTGAATTGTTTGCATTAAGCAGGTATGTTTATGCTAAAACCAGGAAGAAATCAGGATGGGCTTGCTTAAAACTATTTAAAATCAACCCCCATCTTCAATTTTTACAACATCACAGTTTACTTCTCTTTCTGCTTAGATTCAAGGATTCCAAATTCCCAGAAGTAGATTTAGTTTAAGTACACAGTCCAATGGCTTAAATGCTTTAATATTTCAATTAAATCAATAATTTATTATCAATATTGATATTTATATTCTATGATATGTATGGTTATTAAATTATAATCCATTATGTTTGTATTGTTCATTCATTTATTATCTAAGGGCTGAAGCTGTAACTCAGTGGTAGAGCACTTTCCTAACATGGATAAGATCATGGGTTCAATACCTAGCACTTCAAGAAAATAAAAACCAAAAAAAACGTTAAAAATAAATGTCTCCCTGCATGTATTGGGTTTTTATTTTGTATATCATGCTAGGTAATGACATGTGTCATATGTTTATGTGTTCATTCATTCAACAAACACTGTGAGCGCCTCCCATGAGTCCCACACATTTGCTTGGCACAAGGTGGGGCATCTTCAGTCTCTTCCTCCCTGCAGCTGTGAGATCCTTGTCAGCCTCTCACAGAGGCGGATAGCAGAGGTGGCAAAATGTTTCCACAGCCCTACCTGCCCTGATTCTACTGACTCTGTGCTGAGTTCCTGGGCTCATCAGCCCACAGCTAGTCAGATCCACTAACTTCTTCCTTAGCTGCTCAAGTGAGCCAAGACATATGGGTTTGGGCAGGGCAAGGTATATCCAAACCAAAGCATGGGGTAAGGGGCCTTGCTCCATACTTGCTCGGTTCAGTCTCTTGGATTTGTACTGAAAGGTCATGGGGCCCGTTCCCCACTCTAGGACCAGTGTGGCCTTTCCTTTGGTCCATCCTCTTGAATGGTTCTTGCTGAGAAGACAGTGCATGTCTTTCTTTTTTCCTCTTGGCCCAAGGAAGACCAAGCGTGAATATCTGTGGAGCATGAAGAAGCTTGAAGTGGAGCATGATGGATTTTGGTAGCCCCCAAGGCAGTGGCCGATGAGGAGAGAGGACAGGCCCATCCTCTCTCTCCCTTTCAGCCACTAGATTCTGCTAAGGAGATACAGACAACAGTGGAGGCAGTGCTGTAGACTCACTCCATGAACCCTAGCAAATGGTACACAGTTCGTAAGATCTGGAAGAGGTGAAGATCCGCGATTTCAATCAAATGCATGCCATTGTGACAAGGCACCCATCAAAAAATCAAAACATATAAATCTGGCCTACAAGGTATGCTTCATTGTTTCACTTTCCAACCATGGACTATTTGTCTGTCTTGGGAAAGAAGGGCCATTGATTTTGGAATCCAGTACCCAGTTCAAAGTACAGTAACGTTTCCTGGGTCCCTCTGGCCCAGTCAGGACCTGTGACCAGAGGCCAGAGTGGACAGAAGCCCACTTCCAGGGGGCTTCCCATTTCCAGGGGAAAGTACATGAGTAACTGTTTTGTAGTCACCCAGCACTGGAAGTTAGTTTTAAGCCTTCTTCTTCTTTTTTTTTTTGGTGGGGGAGGGTGTGTGTGTGTGTGTGTTTGTGTGTGTGTGTGTGTGTGTGTGTGTGTGTGTGTGTGTGTGTGACTGCAATCTCACATGTAGGAGACGGAGATAGGCAGATTACGAGTTCAAAGCCAGTGTAAGCATCATAGCAAGATCCTGCCTCAAAAAACAAAGCAAAGCAAAACACTAGCAAGAGCTGGTAGCTCACATATATAATTCCATCTCTCAGAAGGCAGAGATTAAGAAGTTAGCCATTCAAGACAAGCCCAGGCAAAAAGTTAGATCTCCATCTCAATGAACAAACCTCTTTCTATGCCCCTTTAATTGAGCAATAATGTAATAATAATAATAATAATCACATTTCATATTGTTTCTTGAATTGGCACATAATTACTTTCTATCTGCCCTGAAAACAGGAATAATATTTTCCCCTTATGCCATCGGGTATAGTAGAAGCTTCTTGAGGTAAGGAGTTTTATTTATTATAAGGCCCAGAAGTGTATCCACTCTCTCTCTCTCTCTCTCTCTCTCTCTCTCTTTCTCTCTCTCTCTCTCTCTCTATGTATATATATGTAAATGAACGAATATTGCCAAAGCTGCTGTGCAAAGAAATGTTTTACTGTACTCATGGTTATTACTTAAACATTTGTTATCAGAATTCCAAAACAACTGATTTTCTCCATGTAGTTTTTTTCAAGTTATTGCTCTTTTATTAATCAACTCTGATCTGTATACAGCTGTATATTTTATAAAAGAGAACTAGCCATTGGGCGTGGTGGTGCCTTCCTATAATCCCAGCCCTGGGGAGGCAGAGGCAGGAGGATCAGGAGTTTGAAGATAGCCTAGGCTTCTTAGCCAAGTTCCTATCTCAAAACAAACAAACACAAATTGCAAAAGCAAAGCAAAGAAAACAGAAACAACAAAACAAGCTACTAATTAAGTTCTAGATAACAGCTGTTCCAGAGAACTTTCTGCCATAATTCTATATCTGTACTCCTACCATGGTGGCCAGTACCCACACAGAGCCAGGGAACACTTGTGCTTTGGGGGTGAGAGTGAGAAGCTGAAAATTTAATTCTTGTTTTAAATATATACTTGATGGTTATTGTAGATGTGATGTCCAGATGTGACGTATGGTTACAGATGTGACGTATGGTTATATAAGGCAGGTAATGAGTACCTTTCTTTTTGAACCATGTCACCCCCTTTCCTTGCTCTTTCCCAGTTTTTTCCTCTTGTCTCTACCCACAAGATGTATAGTTCATTTTCCACAATGTCTAGTAAGTACCACTGTTGTATTTGTTCACCCTTTGAATTTTAATTCTTAATTAATTGTGGTTGATTAAGACTTAAAGCTGGGTGCTCGTGGCTCACGTTGTAATCGTGGCTAGTGGAGGCTAAGCAAGGCTGAGATCTGAGGATGGAAGCTCAAAACCAGCCTGGGCAGGAAAGTTCCTAAGACTCTCCCCCCCCCCCCCCCCCCCGTGAGACTTTTATTGCCAGTTAATCAGCAAAAAGCCAGAAGTGGAGATATAGCTCAAATGGTAAAGTCATAGACTTGAGAAAAAAAAATCTAAGAGACAGAGCCCAGACCCTGGGTCCAAGTCCAGTACCAAAACACTCCCCAAATTACATATGAACAGTCACGTGTGCACGGTGGCTGACAGGCAGGACACTGCAGTTAGATCAGTTCTTCTCATCCTCATGAACAAGGTAAACACCATGTTTACCAGAATGCTGGATGTAATTATGAAACCATTACTACAATCTGAAGTTAATCTTGTATGAAGAGAAGATGAAAATATACTCCAGAATTATATGTTTCCAGATGCGTAACAGCAGAGTGACTTCCTGGATTTAAAAAGTTTCTCTTGCTTCGATGGTACTGGTGTTTGAATTCAGGACAGGCCTAACCTCAAGTCTACCAGACAAGGACTCTTACCACTGAAGCCATGCCCCCAGGCCTAAAAAAGTTCTTTACCACACAGCTTTCCTGATCTCTAATCATCCTGCTAAAATATGGACAGCTCACTGATACTCCTTTCCAGAATGAGTTTTGTGAAAGTTAGAAAATACAAAGCTCCCACTCACACTGCGTGTGCTGTCTTTCCCTTAGTGATTGGTGTTTTACTTGGCCTAGTTCTGAATGTGGAAGTGAGCCAATACCATGTAAGCTCCCAATATTCATGTGATGATGTCAGAAGAGTGAATTCATCTGCTGTGGCTTGGATGTGGAAACCTCCCCCCCAAATCAGTGATTAGATCATGAAGGTTCCTACCGGACTAGTGAGCTTCAGCTACTCACAGTAGCAATCTGGATGTAGACACCCTACTTTTTGTTTCATGTGGTGTGTGTGTGTGTGTGTGTGTGTGTGTGTGTGTGTGTGTGTGTGTGTGTGTGTGTGTGTGTGTGTGTGTGTGTGTGTGTGTGTGTGTGTGTGTGTGTGTGTGTGTGTGTGTGTGTGTGTGTGTGTGTGTGTGTGTGTGTGTGTGTACATGTACTGGGGCTTCAACTCAGGGCCTGTCCTTTATGTTTTGTTTTTTTACTCAAGGCTCATGCTCTAGCAATCAAGCCACACCTCCAATTCTGGCTTTTTGGTGATTAATTGAAGATCAAAGTCTCACAGGAACTTTCCTGCCCAGGCTTGCTTTGCACCACAATCCTCAGATCTCAACCTCCTGATTAGCTAGGATTACAGGTGTGAGCTATCTGTACCTGGCTAAGGACTCCTTCTTAAAGACTCCTTCTGTACCCTCATAGATACATATGGGTGGCCAGGACTCTAAATTCCAACGAAAAGGTGGATCTTTTTGGTTTTTGTTTTAGTGTAGCCAAAGTCTTATACATGTTCCAGAACATTCTTTCTAATATGCCTTTCATTCGGTTCTTAATAAACTATCGGTCCTACATAAGAACATGATTATCTTTTTAAGTTACTGCACAAGGAGATTTTGATGTTCTCTAATCTTTCAGATAATCGACTTTGCTATTCCAAACTAGCCTCTCCTCATCTCCAGATCCCCAGAAAACTTCTTCAAAATATTTGTTTACTTTTAGTTCTAAGTCTTTGGCTTTGGCCTCCTGATGGGCTTGGCATCTTAATAGAAAGCAATGCAATTGAATAGATCTCTTCCTTTTAGATGTTGTTCTTAAGCAACAGCATGATAGCATGGCAGGTGACCAATGATGCCAGCTAGGGTTCTACTCTGCTCCTGACAATGGCATTATTAAGACCCTATCTGGCTTCCTAGATTCTTTTTTTAAATCTCTCTTCTCTTTGTGGCTGGAGGGGTGCTTTCCCTCTCCGGATTTTTTTTCTGACTCATTTAGTTTTTCCTTTCTCCGGAAAGCCTGATGCACATTTGCCACAGTGGTGCGGCATGTCTGTGACACAACTGCGTATTTTGTCTCTGCTTTTGCTCATCCAAGGAGATTTTTAGAACTAGCCAGCTGTTGCTGGGGCACACACTGCAGTAATATTCCAATCTCCCTCTTTCCCTGATTTGATGACCCCCTCCCCCAACAAATCTAACCAGCACAAGAAGTAGTTCTATTTATCTGTGAGACCCACCCCCCATGGTAGAATATTAGAAGAAGATGAAAACATACACTTGGAAAACACATAGATTTGATGGATTGCTTGTTTGATGGCAGTATTGAGATTTGAACTCCGGACCTGCTAGCTTCTAGACAGACACTGCACAACTCGAATAACACCTCCAAACTGAAAACTTAGAGATTTTAGAAGAATATGAAATAGTAAGCAGGTAGTCATCCTCAAATGCCAGAAAGTCATACATAGTAGGAAAAAATACAGTTTTCTACTTTTGGAACCATTCCTCCTCCTCCTCAGCACTCAGTGCTTTTCTTAGAAGGTTCGCATTTCTTTGTGTTGTAGGTATTTCTTTACATTTCAATTACTCTAAGTGAGATAAAATTTTAGTTTTGTTTGTCTGTATGTCTCCAAGACCCAGCAGAGGGCTTAGATAACAGTTGGTGCTCAATAAAGGTTTTATTAGTGGGAAGAAAAAAAAGAACTGTTTCTGGGAAGAGTCTGTTGAGAAAGCAAACTGTTCCAAAACATTAACCAATGGGAGTAAAGTGATCCTGTGGGCCATTAGAAAGTTGTTTTCTGCAGCCATAATGCAATGTTCTGCCTCTGGTTTGGAAGAATGAAATAGGAGATAGCACAGTATTGGAAAGAGGGCCCCTCCGGTCAGCATGGGATGAGACTCATTGCATACAGGGTACCTGTTTAAACCTGACCTGTAAGAAGAAAAGCAAGTTCAATGCATCATGAAGTGTGAATAGCCTTTGAATTGACCAGGAATGATTCGGGAATACTTTTGGAATGAAAGAATAAACTCAAATAGGTAACACAATGGTCTTAATCCCAACCAGGTAATGTAATAGACCATAGTAAGAATCAGAAGACAAAGAGCTTTTCCTTCAGGACCATTCTCTGTACAACACCATCATTAAACAAACAGAAAAGATGTTGGGACACTACAACTACACAGAGAGACATCTATATCAGGAGATGGATTTTAGAGGTTGATGATATATCGTCATTTGGTTCAGAAGGCCAGTCGAGTAGTCAGGTGTTAACCGTGATGCTTGTTTTCCTTATGACTTGACCACAATTAGCAGTGAACCTTTCTATCAGTATAAGGTTTTCCTTAGTATTCTGTTAAACATAAAGGAAGATGGAATTCGGGATTTTTATATCTTCTGAAACAGATGGTTGTAATTTAAACTTCATGAAATACAGGAAAGAAGAAATGCAATCAAAAACCTGAAAGTCCTAGTTTCTTATTTTACAGGCCAAAGCCTGCAGGATAATTGTATAAATAGTTCTGAGACTTTCTTCTATTTTTCTTCCTTCCTGGAGATAATCTGCACAGTATCTGGGTGGACACATCTAATGGTTGGCCAGATGGCATTTTAAGAATCACTATTTAAATGCTTCAGATCTAATCCAATGCATTGGAATGAGTGGAGCTGAAGCAGCGAGGAACACAAAGCTATAGAATAAACAGGCACTGGGGGCTCACGCCTTTCATCCTAGCCACTCAAGAGGCTGAGATCTGAGAATTGAGATTTGAAGCCAGCCCCGGCAGGTAACTTCAATAACTAAGGAAAAGGCATCTCATTACTGTATTTCCTAACACTAGAGACCAAAAAAAAATAGATTAATTATTTTTGCTTTTTCTATAAAATCTAATTTCCAGAAATTAGAAATTTGAGGAGGGCTGTGAGGAAAAAAATTAGAACATTAGGGAAAAAACTAAGAATAAGTAAGCTTCTATAACAAAATACTGCACTACATTCAATGTTGAAAGCTAATCCCTAATAGGATGAGATTTGTGTGTGAGGCCTATGGGGAGTAATAAGGTCATGAGGAGGGACCCCTCCTAAATGAGATTAGTGCCCTGGTAAAAGAGGGCAGAACTGCTTCTTCTGCAATGTGAAGTGTCAGCATTAAAGTGGCCATCTATCAACAAAGAAGTCCGCCTGCGGGCATGGAATCTGCAGGTGATGTGATCATGGACTTTGCAGTCTCCAGAACTGTAAGAAATAAATTTCTCTTGGCACCAAGTCAATGGTATTTTTTGTTATAGCAGTCTAAATGGACTCTGACAAGTAAAAGCATTCTAAATGGAAGAAACAGCTTGAGCCAAAGCATGAAGATGGGAAAATATGGGCTGTGTGCAAGAGGTAGCCAATGAGAGGAGGCGAAGAGGAAGGAGGGTCAGGAGATGAGAATAGCCCTACTGCTGGCTAGGGACTCCTAGTATACTTCCTGTGGACTCTATCTGTGCAGGGAGGGAAGGGTGTTAAAGGAATCTTAGCAGAACCATGAGGAGATGAGTACATTCAAAACTTTCCTCTGCAGAAATGCATAGAACTGCTGGGCGCCAGTGGCTCCGGCCTGTAATCCTAGCTACTCAGGAGGCTGAGATCTGAGGATCATGGTTCAAAGCCAGGCTGGGCAGGAAAATCTGTGAGACTCTGATCTCCGATAAACCATAGAAACCCGGAAGTGGCACTGTGGCTCAAGTGGTAGAACTCCAACCTTGAGCTGAAGAGCTGAGGGACAGCGCCCAGGCCCAGAGTTCAAGCCCCACCACTGACAAAAATAAATAAATAAATGCATAGAACTCTGTGATACACCTTAGCCGCCATTCATAGTTCAGCTTGATTGTCCCTTCAAGGGAAGTTTTCTCAGAATCTCTGATTTGGTAAAACAAACAAACAAACAAACAAACAAAAACAAAACAAAAAAAACCCTAAAACAAAAAAACTTCTTATTCCACACCCCGAGGGCACCCTGTAATTCTCCTGTGTACATGTCATTATTTGTCTATAATCATTTTCTTATTGCCTATCACATTTTTTGAGGGGGGGGGTCCGGTCATGGGGCCTGAACTCTGGGCCTGGACGCTGTCCCTCAGCTCTTCAGCTCAAGGCTAGCGCTCTACCACTTGAGCCACCGCACCACTTCCGGCTTTTTTTCTTTTTGCTTATGTGGTGCTGAGGAATCGAACCCAGGGCCTCATGCATGCAAGGCAAGCGCTCTACCACTGAGCCACCTTCCCAGCCCACTTGCCTATCACATTTGGAGGGTAGGAACTCTGTGGATTTGTATGCCCCTCTCCAAATTCTAAGTACTTAATAAACACTTGTTCACTCCTAGACATTATGAACAGTAATAAGATTCTGCAGTTAGGATGCTGACAATGGAGATGACCAGGTGGGTATGGGGAAAATATATCCACGTGTGACCACCCCCTCTGCCAAACTGAACATTCTGGAACAGAGGTCAGCAAACTATAGACACATCCAAGTCAGGCCAGCTAAATGGTTTCATAAATGCAGTTTTATTGGAAGCTAGACACACACATTCCTTTCGATGTTGTTTAAGGCTGCTCTGACTGTACAGTGCCAAAGTTGAGTCATTGCAATGGGAAGAGAAAAAAGAGGGCCTGCAAAGTCCAACATATGTCCCACCTGGCCAGATCCCAGAGCAGCTTGGCAGCTCTGCTCTGGAAGAAAGACAAGAGAGAGGCTCACAACACCCAGCGCAGTGGTTAGCTCTGTGTGGCAGGATTACAAATGAGCTTCATCTTTTTTCTTAATTTTCTGTATGCCTCATATTTCTCAACATGTATTGCTTTTGTACTCAGTAAAACAATAAAGATTATTAAAAACCAGATGGAGTGCCCTACTAATTGCTACTAGAGTGAATTGCTAAGGATTTTGGACTTCTTTAAAGAAAAAAAACAATTGTTCAAGCTCATTTCCTTGTTGACTTCAGGGAAGTTAATGAGATGATTTAAAGGTAGCTGGGAACAGATCTGTTCCCCCTATTTCCTGTACTCAGGAGACGATGCCGTTCTGCTTTTTGAAATCTGACTTTTAATTCTGAGTTTAAAGAACCAAGCTAAAGGTTTCGATGAAAGACTGGTTCCAGTAAATGTGTACCTGTGACCAAATGTGTACCTTTGACATTGTGAAGCTGCTCATTGAACAGCTTCCTGAGGACACTTGTTAATATGTAGCAGTCTTCTGATTGACATCTGTTTTCTAGATTTTGATAACTATTAATATTAACTAATGTTACAAAACACAGACACAATTCTAATTGTGATAATAGATTAAAAAAAACTGTTCGCAAATGCCTTTAATTAAAACAGAAAATAAATAAGCGAGGTTTTGAAATGTTTAGCAAAAGAATAGGGTTGTAGTGCCCATTGCAGCTCTAAACTCTCAAAATGATGTAAGTAAATGGAGACTTTTCACCTACGATTTTCCATTAGAATATAAGCTCTGTGAGAACAGGAATTCTGCTGTTTATGGCTAGGTTCCCAGCATGCAGAATTCTTTTTTTAAAAAATTCATTTTGTTGTAAAGATCCTGTACAGAGGGGTTATAGTTACATGAGTAAGGCAATGGATACATTTCTTGTCAAACATTGTTACCCACTCCTTTCTTTTTCTCCCACTATCCCTTCCCTCCCCCACAGAATTCTTTTTTTTTTTAATTAATAAGTTTTTATTGTGAAAATATCATACAGAGGGGTTACAATTACATGAGCAAGGTAATGAGTCCACAGAATTCTTAAGAAGTCTATTGGAAAGCCGGGCTTCGGTGGCTCACGCCTGTAATCCTAGCTACTCAGGAGGCTGAGATCTGAGAACTGCGGTTCAAAGCCAGCCCGGGCAGGAAAGTTCGTGAGACTCTTATCTCCAATAAACTGCTAGAAAACCGGAAGTGGTGCTGTGGCTCAAGTGGTAGAGTGCTCGCCTTGAGCTGAAGAGCACAAGGACAGCGCCGAAGCCCGGAGTTCAAGCCCCACAACCGACAAAAAAAAAAAAAAAAAAGAAGTATATTGGAAGGCTAAGAATGTGGCTTAGTGGTAGAGTGCTTGTCAAGCATGCATGAGGTCCTAGGTTCAAGTCCTTGGTACCACATAAACAAAAATAAATAAATAAAAATTTAAAGAAATACATTGGAGATTTTCAATAAATACATTTTTGTCTATCAATATTTGTCAAATTAATGACTGACAGATAAATAGATAGATAGATAGATAGATAGATAGATAGATAGATAGATAGATAGATAGATAGATAGATAGATAGATAACCATGCAGATAGATAGATAGATAGATAGATAGATAGATAGATAGATAGATAGATAGATAGATAGATACTGATCTTCTGGGTAAATGGCTTTCTACAAAGTACTTTTGTTAATTATACAATGTGCCCTCTTAAAAATACAGAAAATTAAGAAAAGGAGAAAGGAAAAAAAATCCTTTCTGTTCTCTCAGATTTAACGCTTCTATCTTTGTTTTGTTACACTGTTGTCATTTTCTGCATACATAACATTTGGAATGCAATGCTAACCATGTCTGTATGTAATTTTATCTTCCTTATAAAGTTAGTCTTGCATAAGCATATTTCATGTATTCCCAAGCTCTTTGTAAACATTATTTTTAATGATTGTACAATGAATTAAATAGAGCAGCATTATTTACTTCATTCCTGGAGTAGTGGCCGTTCTTTGCGATGATAAACAATGCCACTGTAAATACCTTTGTGCATTTAGCGATTTTTTTCCAAAGAAAAAAATTTCAAAGAAAGTCCTGTCCAGGTGGTCAGTCACCCTGGACAGTGTTGGTTTTGTTACAAGAACAAACAACCCTCCAATCTCTGTGTTTATGACACAACAATGATTCATTTGTTGCTCATGCCATGGTGCAACTGTAAAAAAAATGGAATGAAATAATAAAAATTCAGTTTCTTCAATATGAGCCAACAACTATTTATTGAGTTCTTGTGATTATAAGGCCAACTCTGAGCCCTGAAGGTAGTTGAAAAGACTTGTTTGATGAGTCACAGATCAGTGAGAACTGGGAACTCCATTTTATAACAAGCTGTACCACAGCAGACGCAAAGAAGTCAATAAAGGCAAAAGATCATTTCTCAATCTAGTCATTGGAATGGCACATCTGTATTGTTTTAGATGGAGCTCTCTTCTTCTGTCTACTTCTTTAAAACCTCCCTTTGTGCATGAAGGCCAGAGCTGTGGCTCTAGCAGACCCAGTGCCAAGCAATAGGATCACCAGCTTGGTTTTGCAATTCCCTCATGCTTCTCCTGACCTCAGTGCTATTATGAAATTTTCCAAACAAACCCATTTCAGTGCTTGCTTCAGCAGCACATATACTAAAATTGGACCAATACAGAGAAGACTCACACAGCCCTGTACACAGGTGACACACAATTCATAAAGCATTCCAAGTTTATAAAAGAAAAAAAAGCAACACACTTTGAGTCACTAAAAACAGATATTTAAGAATAATCTTTTGGGCTGGGAAGGTGGCTCAGTGGTAGAGTGCTTGCCTTGCATGCATGAGGCCCTGGGCTCGATTCCTCAGAACCACATAAGCAGAAAAAAAAGCTGGAAGTGGTGCTGTGGTTCAAGTGGTAGAGCGCTAGCCTTGAGCTGAAGAGCTGAGGGACAGTGCCCAGGCCCAGAGTTCGACCCATGACCAAATAATAATATAATAATAATAATACTCTTTTTAAAAGTTATATTTTTTATTATCTTTAAGGAGTTGTACAAAGGGTGACCATTCAACAAATCAGTTTTTAAGTACAATGTATCTAGGCCATCTCTTTCATCATTCTCCCACACCCCTCTCAGTCCAAACCCTCTCCTCAATTTTCCTAGGTTCATTGGATATACATTGAATTGTATGAATGCATTCTCCTCCCTCTTTTTGGTGTTGGTCTTACGATGAACTCAGGGCCTGGGTGCTATTCTGAGCCAGCACTCTATCACTTGAGCCACAACTCTACTTTTGCCTTTTTGTTAGTTAATTGGAGATAATAAGAGTCTTTATTGAGCTTATTTGCCCACTTATTGAGTTGTTGATTCTTTTTTTTTTTTTTTTTTTTTTGTCAGTAGTGGCCCTGAACTCTGCCACTTCTAGCTTTTTCTGCTTATGTGGTGCTAAGGGATCAAAACCAGAGCTTCATGCATGCAAGGCAAGCACTGTACCATTGAGCTACCTTCCCAGCCCAAGTTGTTGATTCTTTAAAGGTTTAGTTTCTTGAGCTCTGTGAATGTTCTGGATATTAGGCCACTGTCTGACCTATAGCTGGTAAAGATTTCTGCTGTTCTGTAGGCTGTCTTTTTAGCTTGCTAACTATGTCTTTTGCCACGCAAAAACTATTTAGTTTAATGCAATGCCATTTGTCAATTCTCTCTTTGAATTTCTGAGCCTCTGAAACTTTACTCAGAAAGTTCTTACCTGTGCCAAGAAGTTCTTCATCCTAGGGACGCATACATCAATAAATGTAATACAACACATGAACAAAACCAAAGACAAAATCACATGATCAGCTTAATAGATGCAGAAAAAGCCTTCAATGAAATCCAACCAATTTTATGATGAAAGCTCTGAAGAAGCTAGGAATAGAACCTTCTTCAACATAACAAAGACTTTATGACAAACAGCCAAAATCACACTAAATGCTGAAAAACTAAAACCATTTTCTCTTAAATCTGGAGCAAGACAAGAATGTCTACTTTCTCCACTCTTTTTCAATACAGCACTAGAATTCCTAGACAGAGTACTGAGGCAAGAGAAAGACATAAAGAGGATCCAAATAGGGAAAGAAGAAGTAAAGCTATCCCTATTAACATCTTATCTCTAAAGGACCCTAGAGATTCGACCTTCAAGCTAGTCTCAAAAAAAAAAAAAACCCACCTAAAAATCAACCAAACAAGGAAGTGAAGGACATCTACATTGAAAAGTATAAAATTTTGAAGAAGAAAATCAAAGAAGATATTAGGAAATAGAAAGACCTCCCATATTTCTGGATTGCGTAAGGCAATCTACAAATTCAGTGTAATACCAATGTAATTTGCTAGATGAAACAATACAAAAATTCATATAGAAACACAAAAGGTCCTGAATTGAAAAGGTGATCCTGTAAAACAGTAGTGCTAGAGGTATAACAATTCCAGACCTCAAACTACCATAGAGCTCTCATAATGAGAACAGTGTAATACTGTCATAAAAATAGGCTTGAAAACCATGGAGCAGAATAGAAGATCCAGAAATAAACCCACAGTCCTACAGCCATGTAATGTTTGGTGAGAGTAAAAACATAGGATAGAAAAAAACAAAACCAGACCCCAAACCCTCTTTACTAAATGGTGTTGTGAAAACTGGACATCTACATGCAGTAAAAGAAACTAAATCACTTCTTAAATGGGTAAAGACTTCAGTGTAAGACCTGAAACACTCAAACTACTCCAGAAAAGAATAGAAGAATCATTAGAACTACTTGGCACAGATAGGAAGAATACTCTTTAGTCCAGTAACCCTAGTGCTAGGAATTTTCCTGAGGAAATATTAAAGAAAACAAATCTGTTGACATTCCTGTCTTCAATTAACCACAAAAAAGCAGAAAGTAGCGCTATGACTCAAGTGGCAAAGCACTAACTTTGAGTGGAAAAGCTAAGGGAGAACACTGAGATCCTGAGCTCAGGCCCCAGTAGCAGCACACACAAAAAAGAAAATCCAAAGAGTATTTGTAATAGGAAATGATGGTGGAGAAATTAATAACATATTTACTAGGCTCAATACCATCACTCTGTAAGCATTGATAGATATGAAATTTATACTGAAATAAAAGTTCTTGATGATTAGTGGTAAAAAGGAAAATAAAATTCCATCTATGTTGTACATTTTGTTTAAAGCATTACACATTTACAACGAGATGCCTAGGAAAGTGGCCAGTGAAATGGAAATTCTGAATCATTTTATTTCAGTTATTTTAAATATTTTCAACAAATGACACTAAAAATTACAATAAGCTCCATTCCTAGGAAGAGCTTTATGTCCAATTAATGTTTATAAAAGTTCAAAGTAAAGGTCTGACACAGTGCCTTACATTTGTTCCAACTACTCGGGAGACAAAGATCAGGTGGATTGTGGCTTAAAGCCAACCTTGCCAAAAAAGTTAGCAAGGCCCCATCTTAACGATTAAGCTGAGTGTGTTAACATATGGCTACCATTCCAACTATGCAGAAGCATAAGTAGAAGTAATGAAGTCCAGACTAGTCAGGACACACACACAAGACCCTATCTTAAAACTAACCAAAGCACAAAAGTTACCTACCTACCTAGCAAGCACAGGTACTGGCAGTTACTTTGTTAGTTTTCTGGAAACCATTCTTTTGACAAATTCATAATCCTCATAACACACAAACTAAAAGATTTAGATACAAATGTAAAAAAAAATAGCGCTGTTTAGAGAAACAGTCACCGCTACTATCTGTTGTTTTAACATTCCACAACCCAGGAGATTAATAACTTAAGACTGAGATGTGCTTCTGTATGAAAAATGTAGATCTGACTGATAGAAGACTCACCCTTCCCTCCCTCGCTGCTTCCTTCTTTCCTTCCTTCCTTCCTTCCTTCCTTCCTTCCTTCCTTCCTTCCTTCCTTCCTTCCTTCTTTTTTTTTTTTTTTTTTGCCAGTACTAAGGATTGAACTCAGAGCCTGGGCATTGTCCCAGCTTCTATAGCTTTTTTAAAATCAAGGCTAGAACTCTACCACTTGAGCCACAGCTTCACTTTTGGTGATTAATTGAATGGATTTTCTCACCCACTTTGGCTTCAAACTATGATCCTCAGATCTCAGCATCCTGAGTAGCTATGATTACAGGCGTGAGACACCAGTGCCCAGAAGAAGACACTTTTCAAAACCAAACATACCTAGACTTTCCTTCCCTGTGCTTGGGACTGGATGGAATGAGAAGGAGGGAGAGCTGTGCCCTTGGGGTTCCCAGGGAACCCAATGTGAGAGGCTGGTTGGCCAGCAGGAAGGTCTCCCAGGAACCTCGAGAGAGCAGTCTTTCTGCTGTTCTAGCTCCACAGAGATCTTTAGGGACTGTGAGAAAAACAGCCCCATCATGGGTGGATTGATCATTCAATTTTATACCCATCAACAAAGATGGCAGGTAATGGCTGCTAAAATCCACATTGACACTGCCTACTAGACTCCTGCATCCTGATTCTTGTCAAGATGTGACATTCTTTTTCTTTTTTTTTTGGTCAGTCATGGGGGCCTGAACTCTGGGCCTGGGTGCTGTCCCTCAGCTCTTCAACTCAAGGCTAGTCCTCTACCACTTGAGCCACAGCGCCACTTCCTTTTTCTGCTTATGTGGTGCTGAGGAATCGAACCCAGGGCCTCATGCCTATGAAGCAAGCACTCTACCACTGAGCCACCTTCCCAGCCCTCAAGATGTGACATTCTTTACTGGATGTTCTCTTGGGCTCTGGTGTGAAGAGAAAATGGATATTGGAAGCAATGTTTATCCTGGAATCAAGAATTTTTGGGACACATTATTGTACTTTTGTCATTCGAAGCCTTAGCACATCCCCAAAGCCAGATAGCCTCTTTATTTTAGTAGCTTGCACTAGCCCCTTTCATTTTGTTGTTATTAGCTTTGGTGTCTGGGGTTTTGCTGGGAGCAGATACTGGTTGGCCTGGGTAAACTTGGTGGCACACACAGCACATACACAGCAAGAGTCTTCTCAGGAGGAAAAATGGCACCCACCTCATCAACATGCCACAATGTCACCTTGCCGTAATCCTGCAGATAGCCTGGTGTCTAAGACAGTGACATCTGTGTTGGCAGTGTTGCCTGAGCAGCGAAGAACCAGGGTAGGTTTACCAACACTAGGAAGTTTATATGGAAATAAAGACCACAACCAGTCATGGTGTAATTAGCATATTCATGGAGTAATAACACTTGACTGTTAGACAGGCACTTGTGTTGAGCAATAACTTGCCCGTGATTGCTCAGGCGGAGCTGGCAAGGGAAGGCACTGGATCAGGAGCCTGGCCAGCTTGGGTGGCCATCTGGGCTCCTGGGGCCCTGCCTCTGTGTCATCATTTGCCCTAGTTTCTTGCAAATTTAGCAGGTTATGTCTGTCCCTTGGGTCATTGGGAAAGTTCAATTCCCTTTGCAAACCACTTTGAAATCCTCTGTAGAAATGAGAGTAATTGTTAAATATGAGTAATGCGTTAGAACTTGAGTCATTTCTTTGGGATAACTAGCAGATCATTTCTTCTGTTTCTGTTTTGCAAGAAATTCCCAGAATGCTAACGTCTGCAGAGTGCCCACCTCACCTGCGTTCTCAGCCTTCAGGTGGTGTGCCAACAAAGAAGCTTTGATTTTTTGTCTGGCCCAAACTCCCTCACAAACCCTGGAACTTAAATTATCTGGTGCTTTCTTTTGCCAAAGATTGAGAAGATGCAAAGATTTCAGAAAACTGTGGGAAATGAATCTTCTACTGCCAAGATTCTGGGGGTGAACAACTCTTTCCGAGTGGTTTTCGATTGTCGGTTGTAATACATGATTGATTTCCCCATTGCATGACCTTAAAGGGATTAAAGTGATGCCACCTTCCTTTTCTGTGCACTTTTATGAGTCACTTGCATGATGGTGTATCTTGAGTAATAAAAAATGGGCCAGGCAGTTTAAATAAACTCTGCCTACCAGCAGTCTCCCTGTGGGATAGGTGAGTCCAGATTAACCTGTCCCTGGACTCTAGGGTCAGCTGCCTTCTGACCCAGGGCTTCCAGTGCTCTGGATAGCAGGTAGGCCCCAGCTACACGGGTGCGGGAGGTCAGGAGGCCTCCTGACCAGGGCCAGAGGAGCCTCCCCTTTGGCTATGGCTCATCATGGAAGTGCTCTGTGGCTGCCGTGCTGAGGCACCACAAGCTGAGTAGCTTACAACAGCAGCAGAAGTGTATTCTCTCATAGCTCTGGAGGTCAGAGACTGAAACAGAGAGGCTATAGGCCATATTCCCTCTCCAAGTGGCCAGGGAAGGGTCTACTCCAGGCCTCTCTCCTTGCTGGTAGTCCTTGGGCTTGTGACAACACAAGGGGCTCTTCCCCTGGAGCTCTCCTCGTGAGCAGGTCTGCGGGCAAATAACCCCCTTTTAATAGCAACCCCAATGACAGTAGATGAGCAGCCCACCTGACTCCACCATGACCTTACTATCTATACCTCCAACCATTGTCTCAAAAGATGGTTGCATTCTGAAGCGCTGGCGTTAGGGCTTTAATACAGGAAGTGGAGGAGGTGTTGGGGAGGCACAAAGTAACTCGAATCCCTCACCCACATGAGCCTGGTTTCTTCAGGCTCTCCATCCAGAGTGGGAGGTAAGTTGTCCTATCTGTTAGACTCTTCAACTCAAAACCTAAGACTGGTTTTAGCCCCTGTTCTTCCCTCTAGAGAGGGAAGGCATATGCTTGTCTGAAAGCATCAGACAGATGAACTTGTGCAAACTTCTAAAGTTATTTTTTACATTTTAATTAGCATATATTCATTGCAAAAGGGGTTTTGTTGTGGTATTTCTATATATGTGTACCATTCCCTCTATCATCTCTCGTTCTCCTTTCCTTCTTCTTAAAACAATTCCTGCAGGTTTCATTGTTTGATTTTCATACCTGTGAATAAAGTCTTTCAACCACATTCGCCCCCCCCCCCCATACCCTTTTCCTTCCATGGTCTCCTCCCCATTGGAACCAACTTTCAAAACAGAAGCTGTTTTATGTTCTTATTATTCATTTTTAAGGACAAGATTCAAAATATGAGAGAGGACATGCAATATTTGTTTTTCTCTCCGTAGCTTATTTTGTTTGACATAATTCCATCCATTTTTCTGTAAATGACATAATTTCATTCTTCTATGTGGCTGAATAATGCTCTATTGTGTGCATATTTTCAAGTGTGTGTTTTATTACATTTGAAATTAGCATACATTAGTTGTACAGAGGGGTTATATTGTCAGATTTCCTTACAGAAATACCGTGTGTTCTGACCCAATGCACTCCTACAGTTGATTTATGCATTGACTGGTTGGTGGGCATGAAAGCTGATTCTATGGTTCCGTGATAATGAATAGAGCTGCTATACGCCTGGTGTATAGGTTTCTCCACTGTATGTTGACTTAGTGCCCAGAGGAGTGGTATAGCAGTATCACGTGGTAGTTTTAGCTTTGAGTTGTTTAGGAAGCACCACACTGACTTGTTGACACAACATCACCAGTATAAGGGCCACATCTCCCCCCCCCCCAAGGTCCCCACCAGCATTTGCTGTTTGTTTTCTTGATGAGAGTGGGGTGAGATGGAATATGATGATGTTTTGATTTGTATTTCCTTCTAGATAAGGATGCTTAACATTTCTTCATGTATTTATTAGCTACTGATACTTTAGAATCTTTCCAATTCATTTGCTCACTTGTTAGATATTGAGTGTTTAACTTTTGAATTCTAATATTCTAGATACTAATCCTTTATGCAGTGAATGGCTGGCAAAGATAGCCTTCCATTCAGTAGATTTTTCTTTTACTCTAGTAATTGTTTCCTTTGCTGTGCAACTTTTTAATTTGATACAGTCTCATTTTTCAAGTCTTGTTCTTATTTTCTGAGCAATTAGGGCTCTATTCAGAAAAGTATAATCTATGCCTTTATGTTTAAAGAGTACTTCCCTTTTCCTTTGACAGCTTCTACAGTTTCTGGTGTTATATAAAGGTCTTTGTTCCATTGATTTTTGTACAGGGTAAGAGATAGAGATCTAGTTTTGGTCTTCTATATGTGAATATCTAGTCTTTCCAACACAAGTTTTTGGCTCCTTTATCAAAAATAAGATGAGTGTAGCTGTGTGGTGTTCTTTCTGTGTCTTCTTTCCTATTGCATTGATTTATATGTATGCTTTTGTACCAATACCATACCATTTTTGTTACTATGGTTTTACAGCACAGTCTGCAGTCAGCATTTTCTCTTTTTTCACATGATGGCTTTGACTACTCAGAGTCATTTGTGTCTCCAAAAGTTTAGGACTGTATTTTCTATTTCTGTGAAAAATGATCTTGGAATTAGAGATTGCATTGAATCTGTAGGTGTGAGCTATAGATTATTTGATAGTATAGCACTTTTCATAGCATTAGTTGTGCTAATATAGGAACATTGTAGGTCTTTCCATCTTTAGTGTATTCTATTTCTTCAGAGTATTTTGTAGTTTTCATTGAGTTCTTTTACCTCCTTAGTTTATTTATAGGTATTTACTTTTTTATGAGGCTATTATGAATGAGTTTGTTTTTCTGGTTTATTTCTTAGAATAGTCATTATTGGTATAGCACTAAAATAAACGTTGAGAAACTAGACACCAAAGTCTCATTTCTGACTTTAGAGGAAATTGTTTTAGTTTTTCTCCAGTTAGTATGATGTTGGGTATAGGTTATCATATATTAATTTTTTTGGCTGGTCCTGGGGTGTGAATTCTGGGCTTGGGCTCTGTCCCTGAGCGTTTTTGCTGAAGGCTAGTGCTCTACCACTTCCAGCTTTTTCAGAGTAGTTTATTAGAGATTAGAGTCTCATGGATTTTCCTTCCCAGGCTGGCTTAAACAGTGATCCTCAGATCTCAGCCTCCTGAGTAGCTAGGATTACAGGCATAAGCCACCAGTGTCTGGCCATATATTACCTTTCTATGCTGAGGTATTTGTTCCTCTGTCCCTAGTTTCTTCAGGCTTTTATCATGAAGGAATGTTGAATTTTCTTTTTTTGTTTTTTTTGTCCGGTCGTGGGGCCTGAACTCTGGGCTTGGGGGCTGTCCCTCAGCTCTTCAGCTGAGCCACAGCACCACTTCCGGCTTTTTTCTTATGTGGTGCTGAGGAATCGAACCCAGGGCCTCAGGCATGCAAGGCAAGCGCTCTACCACTGAGCCACCTTCCCAGCCCGGAATGTTGAGTTTTCTGAAAGGACTTTTCTGCTTCTATTGAAATGAGCATGTGAATTGTATTTTGTTTATGTGTTTCACCACATTGCTTTATGTACATTGAGCCATCCTTGTATTCTTGGAATAAAACCAACTTGATTATGTTGTATGATCTACTTAATGTGTTGAATTTAGTTCATGGAATTTTGAGAATTTTTGCATCTATGTTCACCAAGGAAATTGGTCTATAATTCTGTCACAGCCTTAACTGGTTTGTCATCAGGGTAATATTAGCTTCATAGAATGAGTCTGATTGGTCTTTCTCTTTTTGTTTTTATGGAATACAGCACTCTTATGAATATCCATATCTTTCTCTGCTTGCAGGACTCATGCTTGTTAGGTAAGTACTGTACTGCTGAGCCACACCTCTAGTCTCTGACTATTCATACCTTTTAAGACTTATATAGACTATACTTAATCCATGCATCATAATGTGTTGGATTTTTCTATTTAATTAATTAATTAATTAATTTAGTCAGTTGTGGGGCCTGGGTGCTGTCCCTCAGCTCTTCAACTCAAGGTGAGCACTCTACCACTTGAGCCACAGTGCCACTTCCAGATTTTTCTATATGTTTATTAACTATTTTTTGTTTGAGACTTTTAGGTTTGATTTGCAATTTGGGAGACATAAACACTTAATCATAATTGATGATTATATTTGTTAAATGTGATTACAGGCTCATGCTGTCATCCCACTTACTCAGGAGGTAGATATCTGGAAGATCACAGTTAAGGCCAGCTCATGCAAAAACTTAGCAAGACTCCATCTCAACTAGCAAGCTGAACGTGGTGATATACACGGTGGTCTCAACTATTGGGAGCATAGATAGAAGAACTGTGGCCTGAGGCTGGCCTAGAGAAAAACTGTAAATGGTACTGGAAAATAACTAAAGAACTGGAGGTGTGGCTCAAGTGGTAGAGCATTTGCCTAGAAAGCTGAATTCAAGCCTGGGGTGGGGGAGAAGGGGGGAGGGACAGAAACAGAGACAAAAACAGAGAGAAAAAGCTGGGGAGGGTGAGGTAAGCCTGGCCTTGTAGCTCATGGCTATAATCCTACCTAGTAGCTCATGCTTATAATTCTACCAGAAAGCAGAGATCAGAAGGATTACAATTGAAGGCCAGCCTGAGTAAAAAGGTCACAAGAATCCTCCCTCCTGACCTCTACCAACAGCTAAGTATAGTCTTCCATGCCTATCATTCTATCTATGGCAGAAAACATAAATAGGAGGATCACAATTCAGGCTGGCTCAGACCCCCCCCCCAAAAAAATGAAACCCTATCTCAAAAATAATTAGAACAAAAAGGAACTGTAGATATGGCTCAAATGGTAGAATGGCTGCCTGGTAAGCACAAGGTATCAACACCACTAATGGAAAAAGGATTGTGGTTGAAGGACATGGGCATTTGGCAGGACCTTGATAAACACCACTAATTCATTGCCTGTATGCCTCCTGCAACCCGTGATATCTTTATCCCTGTACTATAGCTGCTCAACATGGACAGACACTTCTTCCTGTAGTATGAGGTCAATAACCATTATTGTGGTATGTTCACAGGTCCACAATAACCATGGCTCCCTTTTATTTGAATGATTTGGGTCTTTCTGCTGATGGAGAAGGTTGGTAAACACCAGGCCAAGAACTCAGAGAAGTAAACCCTGGCAATACCAGTTACCTATTTTTCCCTTAACTAAACCCAATCTGTAACAGGAAGGAGATGGGAAAGGAAGCAATGGAGTGAGCCAAGCTGATTGTTCCCTGTTCTCATTTCATTCCTGCAACATAAACTGCAGAAGGCAAAAACTTGTGTCAACAAACTCTAACTCATGAACCAGGAAGCTGGGCCATGTTGTGGGAAATATTGGCCAAATCTGTGCCCATGCTGACCTTGAGGACACTTCTAGAAAAGCCAGTACTTAAAGGACCACAGGCACCCCTGAGCAACCTGGGAAAACACCTATAGCTGACCTTCTCACCTAACCATTGTTTCTTTCATCTGTTTATTATACAATATTTTATATATGTGACAGGATTAACCCACTCCCAGCTCATTACACAAAGTACGGTGAGCCTTTGTTCACATTTCCTATTACTTTACAGTCTCTTACACACTCCTCCACCCAGAAATGACAGTTATTCATAATCCAATGCTCATCACTTTCATGTGTTTCTTTATACTTTTTCATGTATATGTATCCCTGAGCCCAATATAGCATTTTTTCCATGATGTCTAACTTTTGTAAACTGTTCTATGTCTCCCTTTGCAGCTTGCTTTTTTGTTCCATATGATCTCTATGAAACTTATTCATGTTGAGCCTGAAGTTCATTCATTTTGATATTCCTTTGTGTATAAATATAATTGATCAAATCTCCTAATCTCCCTTCTAGTTTTCCTTCTTAAAAAGTATTCCATAAGTTCTTGTACATCATGCTGTGCAGGTTCCTTTGGTGTCTCTGTAATTGTGATCAAAGATCAGCACATGCTTCTTTTTCTAGATATTGCCTGCTTACTCTCCATTTAAATTTGCATGCATCTAGTTATCAGTGAATTTTAGCACCTTCATAGTAATTTTGGCTGTTAGTGTTTCCTCTTTCTGTATGCATAGCACATGCTCACTTTGCTTTTCAGTTTATTTGACTCTTTTTTTTTTTTTTTTTTGGTCAGTTGTGGGGCTTGAACTCTGGGCTTGGGCGCTGTCCCTCAGCTATTCAGCTCAAAGCAAACCCTCTACCTCTTGAGCCACCGCGCCACTTCCGGTTTTCTATTGGTTTATTGGAGATAAGAGTCTCATGGACTTTCCTGCCCAGGCTGGCTTTGAACTGTGATCCTCAGATCTCAGCCTCCTGAGTAGCTAGGATTACAGGTGTGAGCCACCAGTGCCCAGCTTTGCCTCATTTTTTTAAAAGGACAGAGCTGAACAAAATGAGCACCACAGTTATTAATCTTAACAAAGAACAAACCTCCAGAAAGGGACAGAGTACTGGAAGGAAAGTTGACTTGTCTGGGAGGTGATAATAGATTATTTCTCCCCAAACAAACAAACCACCAAGATTTTCTTCACTCCTTCTGGTGGTAAGGATCCCTGGGACCTCTCCTAAATCTTCTCTAGTTAATTGCATTTTTATGTTCTCATTGTGGTGCTGGAGATTCTACCAAATTATATCCCAGCTTACCTCTGTATTTGGGAAATGACTCTATCTTTAGAAACAAGTTGGTCTGAGCCCTCCAGTAAATGGGTTCAGTACTGCTTATTCACTACAAGTATCAGAAACCAGCTGTAGGTACTTGAAAACAGAATGGTAAAAGGGTGAAGTAACATGGAGAGGGTTGAAGAACAGATACAGACAAGAGCTTCTGGAACAGGAAAGGTCCCACACAACTATTCTCAGGGCTGGTCTAGTAGTAACACCACTGGCCATAGGCCCTGTGGCTACCTTCAACCCTTACAAAGGACTATGCCACTGACTTTGACCTTACTGATGACCATGACAAGAGTGATTTCATTGTTACAGCAAGAAAACGTATTTTCCACACAAAATTGTGCAGGTCATAATTTTTTTCTTTGTTTTTTTCTCAAGGCACATTTCAGCTGTCACTTGCTGTAAGCACCAGCAACAGTAGAAACTTGTCAATAGTTTCTTCCATTTCACTTAAAAGAATAGTGAACAATGATCCCCCATATACAACTAATTTAAAAAATTTAAGACAGACACCAGTAGCTCATGCCTGTAACACCAGCTACTCAAGAGGCTGAGATCTGAGGATCGTGGTTTAAAGCCATCCCAAGTAGAAGAGTCCCTGTGAGACTCTTATTTCCAATTACTCAGAAGCAGAGCTGTGGCTCAAAGTGGTAGAGCACTAGCCTTGAGCAAAAGAGCTCAGAGACAGCACCTAGGCCCTGAGTTCAAGCCTTATGACCAACAAAAAATATTTTAAAAATTATATAAATAAAAGATTAACCATAAGAAATGATATTGACCCTCTTCTTCACTTCTGGATAGATCAAGTTCAGGAGATTTGGTGGATAGGAAATAGAAGGAGCCTCATATGAAGGAGTCCCTGTGAAAGAAACAGAGAAATGAGCCTGCAGGTAGAAGTGGACATGGGAGAAGGATTTTAAAGATAGTAACTTTTTGATGTATGCTCATTTCCCTGCAGGTGTGATTGTACAAAAGACAGCAGACATTCCTGGAAGGAGAGTAGGTGGGGAGCAGAGATGGTAGTAGGGAGATGCTCAGCTCGCCAGCTGACCAGGGAAATGTGCTTCCTGGGGATGAATGCTGGGGATCAATAGCTTGGGAAAGGTAGGATGCAGAACTCCTTTCTGATTCTTTTTGTCTTCTCTGTGAAATACACCAACTCAGCTGCTGATAATTAAGAAATGGAAAGAGAGGGAAAGGATTCAAAACAGGAGGAAAATGTCCGGTTTCAAGGGCGTATTTTTTAAATTCTTGATTTTTAAAATAGACCATGATAAAAATCACATGGGAAAAAAAATCTCTTAAAATGTTCACTAGCGAGCAAAAGCTGGCTATGAATTATACATATTGTTTGAACTCTGGGGAAGCTATTCTATTAGGACAGTTTCTCTCTCAAGAATTTTCACAAACTCCCATCTATTTACCTTTCTTCAGAACAACAACAAAAAAAGACAAAACAGCTAACATCTGCTTGTCCAAGCTGAAAGTCCAAATTGTTTTTATCGATTCAAACTAACCTTCAGAGAGCAAGAAAGGAATCTTTCACAGCAAAGGGAGCTATGATAGGGATGCGTTGAGAAGAAAAAGACGAAGCCAGAAGCAGTCAAAGGTTGCTCTTACAGAACATGAAAATGGCCTTCTCAGAGCAGGAGAAGCAAATGACTTTTTTGGTGGTGTGAAGAGCAGCATGGAGACCTGTGGGTATTTCAAAACTAGTGTTTAGAAACTTCCCACCCACGCTTCCCACCTCCCTCCACCTGCTCAATTTCAACACCAGTCTAATGGTGTGCAATGTTGATATTTCCCTGGCTGAAATGCTTATCCAGAGGCAAAAAAAGGGGCTAGCTTCCTGCTGGTGATTCCTCTGGAGTGATCTGATGATGTAGACACATTTGATTGAAGAATTTATGTTCAGCAGAAAATCTTACCAGGCCATAAGTTTTCTCTTTGACCCTTTCCTGGAAGTTGCAATTTCACTGTCACTTGAGCATCAGCAAGAGAAGACATTTGCAATTTTCAATTTCATTACAAGTGATTACTCGATCCTCCTTTCCTTCCAACCTGATTTCTTCGGGAGCTGATCTCATTTCTTTAGAGACTTGTTTTAGAGATTTGTTAATTGAGGTAGACCGCTGCCTTTATTTATCCTGTATCTAAGGATATCCTGGATCTAAGGATGAAATGCTGATGGTAATTAATTGTATTGCTTGGGGAAATGAGAGCTGATGAATGATTAGAGCCCAAACGTGACCCCCAGGACTGCAAATCATTGGGAATAGATGCCAGAGCTCACAGAAGGTCGTGGGCCTGCCAGTGGGGAGGTAAGGGACTTCTCAACAGTGCCCCTCCCTGTTCTTTTTCTTTTCTTTTCCTGGGGCTGGAACTAAGGACTTGGAGCTCTCCCTTGGCTTTTTCCTCTCACAGCTGGTGCTCTACCACTTGAGCTACAGCTTTACTTCTACTCTTCTTAATCAGAAATAAGAGTCTAACAGATTTTTCTAACTGGGCTGGCTTTGAACTGTGATCCTCAGATCTCAGCCTCCTGAGTATCTAGGATTACAGGCGTGAGCCACCAGCACTTAGCTTCACCTGTTTGCTTGGTTTTTGTACTGGTTCTGGGGTTTTGAACTCAGGGCCTGAGTGCTATCTCTGAGGCTTTCTGCTACCACTTGAGACACCATCCACTTATGGCTTTTTGGTGTTTAACTAGAGATAGAGTCTCATGGACTTTGCTTCCTAGGTTGATACTCAGTTCTCAGCACTTGAGGAGCTAGGATCACTGGCATGAGTCCCTGGTGCCCAGCTTGTTCTTTGTGTTTTGGGTTTTATTTTCTCTGAAAATAGTTCCATATTAAGTAAGTTTGGGAGAAAAACATTAGGTGTTTTTTAAAATTAGTGTATGTTGTTTCAAAAATGGCATGTACAAATTGCACATGGTTATAGAGTAACAGGTAATGTTTTGATAGAATGTACATGGTACACAAAGCTTCTTCTAGGAGCTTTGCTACCTAGCAAGTAGTGCCCAGCTGAGGGCCGTGACTCAGCGCCTGGCTCCACTCCTAGTGGGCATTTCCATCTCCTGGAATCCCAGTTTCAATGGCACTCTATGACTCAGCTGGCATGACCGCTTTGGGCAAGTTCCACTACAGAGTTTGTGGTCCAGGGCCTTTCATCTGAATGTAAGGACCTTGTCAATCAATCAGCGGGACGGGCAGCTGCCACTTCCCAGGAAAAGCAAGAGATTTCCCCCCTGGGCCCACAGGGAAAGGTCTCCTGAGAAGATACCATGTTCAAAGTCCTCTGGGATGGAAAGCATTCTGAGGATGTGAGTTATCAAGGCAAAGCTCACCATGGCTTCTCTGCGCCGATATAAATAACTGTGCGCTGGCAGCAGATGGGAGGAGAGCCAAGTAGTAATGAATACTAGGACAAACAAACGGGCCTTCGGGATGCCGGCCCAGCCATGGCAAACCACACTTGGCAACAGGCTTGGAGGTGGTGGTGGGCGAAGCTGGACCAACAACAGTGCATTAATCACTTGTGAGTGAAGGGAAGAATCGCTTGGAATCATGCAAGCTCGAGTAATTAGGAGAGGCCATCCCACATAGGATTAGATCATTGATGTGTCTGATTCGATGCTTAAATACTAACCCACAAATCAGTAGTTATATGATGGATACTTTGTATGTACAGAGTACTAAGCTGGACAGATAATGGGGGAACATATTGTTTCAGCATCTCCTAATTAAGGGCAAATAAGCAGAAGAAAGAAATCTGGCAGTGTTGGATACAAGTAACTCTATATTAAAAGGGAAACAAAATCACAAAGCCAAAAGCCAGCCTCTGGTGGCTCACTCCTGAAATTCTAGCTCCTCAGGAGGCTAAAATCTAAGGATTGTAGTTCGAAGCCAGCCTGGGGAGGAAAGATTCTTAACTCCAATTAACCAACAAAAAGCCAGAAGTGGAACTATGTCTCAAGTGATAGAGCACTATCCTTGAGCATAAAAGCTCAGGAACAGTGCCCAGGCCCTGAGTTCAAACCTCAGGACTGGCACACATACAAAAACAAACAGACAAAAATGATTGCGTGACTGAGATCATAGTAAGTAATAAGGGGGAAAGTGGGATGAAGCCAAGGCACACCCTGAGGTGCAAATAGAAGAGTTGCCCGGAGCTGAGAAGCAGAATCCTCTGTGGGTTGATTTGTCTGGCAAAGGGAAGATTGTAAATGGAGCCTCTCACATCAAACTAGAATAATGCCTCTGCCCTCAGTCATTAGACTGGAGTAGTACCTCTGCCCTGGGTAGAAGCGATCAATAACGAGGACATTTGCTCAGGAAAATTCCTCGTCATGTGCCAAAATTTATTTGACTGTGCTTCAGTGAACTTTGGGGAGAGACCCCCTAAGTAAGGCCCTATGTTTATGCACTGCATATTCCTAATGTCATTGTAACAGAATGCATAGTGGTGAGAATGGACATGCACAGTTTAAGAAAATACTATAATACATCTGCCACGGCCTGCTACTCAAAGCCGTCCACCCCAAAGGAATCCCCTTCTGGGGGAGAATCTCTCCCCTCATCTCAAATCAGCTTTCAATGGATATCAAGTCAGGGGGCTTGGGTGTCTGCTCAGACCTGTTCCCATACTGTGGAGCTGTTACCACGTTACCATCTCTTTACTTTCATCTCAGTCAGCTCGTGCTTCTCTCACTCCTCGTTGCCTTTTGCTCAGTTCCTTGAGGAGCTGAGAACCTGCATCAACCTTCCACTGTCCCCAGACATCTGCCGGTTACATCTGCTGATGCTGTTCATAAAGCCTTTGCTTTCAACCCCACATGGACATGACAGGAGAGCTCGCTTGCTCTTAAAGACTCATTTTGTGACCAGAGCTCTGTCGTCAGCCTGCCCACTCGTTCCAGGCAACATCAGCGCACCTCTCTGTTTCCTTGGGAACAGGACCCAGCAGAAACCCCCATGAGACTAATAACACCTTCAATTTGCCCATAGGTCATGAAGAGAAACCTAAATCCCCACACTGTTCTTGCCTTTGGTTCAGATAAAATTTAAGAAAACCAAGACAAAGGCTCGAAAAGGAAATGAAAACAAAAACCTAATTTACCATAAGAACTAGTCATTTACCCCCTGGAGGTATGAATAGCTCATGCCTGCTCTGAATCAGGGCATTGAATAAAAACCATATGTGTTAAATATATATTTAAGCCTTACCTCAGACAGATGACTAATGGGTGCTTTGCTGTGTTTTGGTTTGCTTTTTATTTTTTGTTAAATGTACAGAGATAATTATTGACTCAATAAAAATCTAAACTATTATCATAGTATAATTGGAAGCCAAGGGTACTATTTGTCTCTTCCCACCCCTTCCAAGCTGTAGCTGGCAAGGCCAAAGAGCAGACAGCATGAGCATGAATTCCCATATAGGGTTCCGCTGCAATGTATGGGAGGAACTCCCCATACATGGTCATGAATCCTTAACAGCCTTGCTGTAGGTGATCCTTCTACTGTTCCTCGGACTTGAATGCTCATCCCCATTTCTAGCTGATTCCCTTCCTAGTCCTGCAGGAAAAGGAGTGGTTTTCCACGCTTACCATTTGGGGAGAACAGGCTGTCCATCTGTAAGTTCTTCTCTTGTTCATTTATGAGTTTTCAAGGTCTAGGAACAGTCTCGAAGCATCCAAAAGAGCCACTGAGCATCCGTTCAGCGGTCTGAAGACAGAGGACTAGGAAATATTAGGAAAAGATGGGACCTGGGTGGGGGAAGGGTTCCCTGGGCAGCCACCTGTGTTTAAAACCTCAGCTGATCTGGGTTCTTCTCCCTGCTGAGAGGAGCCAGATCCAGACCCTTCAGGACATGCGTGCACGCACGTGTGCATGCATGCACGCACATGTGCATACATGCACGCACACACACACACGCCCCCCCCCCCAGGCTCCTGAATGCAGTCCTCATCCTTCTTTATGGCCTTTCCAGGTAGCTCTGGGTCTCTTTTGACTTAGAAACATAGCCATCTTCTAGGGTAACTGAATCAGCACAAAGCATTCTGGGAAATATGATGCCCAGGGAACACCAGCCTCTCTTTGAAATGATCAGTGGATCTAAATGTGGGTTCAGATTCCCTATCATAAGGCGTATGTTGGGGGCATATCGTGAGAATGCAAAGTGGTTCTTCTTCAAACCCATTTTAACATCTAGCCACAGCTCAGCCTTGAGGGCTTCCCTTTCACTTCTACTGTGTATGGGATGGGTAGGGAGCCTTCCTGGAAGGAGAGAGGTTGCAGCTGCAAGATTTCCACCTCTGAGGGTACGCAGGCTCTTTGTGCGGCATGATAGGAACCACAGCACTGTTCTTCTTTGAAACGTGTAGCCAGGGGCCCCACTGCCTTGCCTGTGACTCAGCCCCTGCCTTCCTCAGTCTGCTTGTCATCCCACAGAGACCTCTGGCGACCAGGAGAGTGTGCACATGTTCATTCCTCAGCTCAGCATGGCTGCTGAGTCACTCTCAGAGAGATTCTCACTACCAGGTGCACTAAGTACTGTGAGCTTGGTCCTAAAGAAGGGGTGGGGGGGAGCACAGTCCACTTAAGGATGCTTCCATCAGATGCTCTGTCATCCACATTTTCTGTTAGCTCCTGTTGATCCTCCCATTCTTGAGTTGCTCAAACACCAGTCCTTAACAGCTGGAAAGCATCAGAACACCAGGTGATCATAATGCTGGACTCCATCAGTCCTCCAAATGCCTTTTCCCTGGCCACAAAAGGGGGAATGTGCAATGGCAGGGAGGTCCACATCATCGTCAGTGAAGACACTTCATTCTTGCAAATAGTAATTTTTTTCTAAAGAAGGCAAAAGCTTATTGGCCAGCTACTGATCCTTTCTGATTACATTCAATAATAATTGTAAATTCATCAGAAGGTAAGAAGAGTGGAGGATTATTTTCTTCCTGAAGATGAGCTATGAGTTACATTCCTCAAAAAAAAAAACCAGAAGAAATATTACCTTTGCAAAATACATCAAACAATACTGACTTCATGTCTCCTTCTGAGCACAACATCCTGACCAATGAAATCCTCACCCACAATGACCATAGACATGAAATAAAGCAGCTGGTGGTAATATGTATGAATGCTTCTCCAAAGTGTGAACATGAGCTCATTCTTCCATCCTCCAGGTCTCTATTACCAAGGAGCCCACAGATGCCTTCATTTTCCTTGGGTGGTTCTGTGGGGCTGTTTAAGCCCATAAAGCTGCTGTGGCCTTTGGTTACTGTTCAACATCACTGGCACTCTGCACAACTGCTTACAGAACAGACTCAGCCTCCAATGAGATACTAAGTACTTAGCGCCCATTCCTGCTTTATGAATGATACGGTCTTCGTTTCCTCATCTGTACTGTGAGGATTATTGACACTGTCGTGGGATGAGTTTCTCTGACCCCTTCTTTCCCAAGAGCAGAGCCTGTGTCAAGATTTGGGACAAATATGGAAGGAGGATTAGTCTCCTGTTACTAATGAAACAAATGATGACAAATTGTGTGGCCTAAAGTAATACAACGGTCACTCTCACAGTTCTGGAGGCCAGGAGTTGATGTCAGGGACAGGAGGTGACGTGAGAGCTCCCTTTAAAAATTCCAAGGAGGCTCCTTCCTTGCCTCTCCCTGGCTTTGGGCCATTGGTCAGAATCCTTGGTTTGTAACCGACCATTGCGATCTCTGTCTGTCCTCAGACCTCCTCTTCTGTGGGTGTCCAGCTGTCCTGTTTCTGCATCTTATGCAGATACTCTCTGCAGAATAAAGACTCATTCTGTTCAACACCATCTCATGTCATTCTTAAATTTCTTCTGCAAAGATCCTATTTCCAAACTAGCTTTACCAGGTGAACGTGGAATGTGGGGAGACACGATTCCACCAAGTCCAGGGCCCAAGGGTCTTTTTTCACCCTGGAACGACCTGATGTGGACAGTGAAATGTAACTAGAGGGTAGGAAAGATAGTTGGTTCAGAAGACAGGAAAGACCATGGCAGAGGCTCTAAATTCTTCTCTTTGAGCCCTCTCCTTGGCTAAAATTACCCTGGGAAGCATTTCGAAGTGAATTGACTCTAGCTTCAAGATGGCATCCTCCGAGGAAAGGCAGATACCTCTGGGGAGGAACTTCTCAAGCTACAGTCATCAAAGGGATGGGCACACCAGGAGAATCTGGGCCAGAGGCAAGTTTTCACAAAGAACATCTGCTTCAGGAATTCTGAAAGAGAGGCCGGAAGGAGTGCCCTGTAAACAAGAGAATTCCCCTTGTTTAATCGCTGTCTCTTCTGCAAATGTTTTATAGTTCTCAGGTGTGTAACTTTGATTCTAAGCCACCATTAGCCACTTCCTAGCTGTTCTTTGCTCCTTGCCCTTGTCTGGGAGATGGGGTGGGGTGAGGGTGGATGAAGAAAGAAGAGGTAGAGCACTAGCCTTGAGCTGAAAGAGCTCAGGGACAGCGCCCAGGCCTGGAGTTCAAGCCCCACAACCAGCCAAAAAACAAACAAACAAACAGAAAGGAAGGAAGGAAGGAGGAAGGAAGGAAGGAAGGAAGGAAGGAAGGAAGAAAGAAAGAAAGAAAGAAAGAAAGAAAGAAAGAAAGAAAGAAAGAAAGAAAGAAGGAAAGAAGGAAGGAAGGAAGGAAAGAGACTCACTAGAGAGCAGCTGGTTGAAAGGTCAAACAACTCAAGTTTCATTCATTTCACATTTCCTGGAATAATACGGCTAAAATGTGTAGCCAGATGGCAAATGGAGTTGGGTTTAATGGTTGAGATTTTGTGTGAAGTGTGTGGCTGAGCAGCGTAGGGTTAGGAAAGAGTTGGAAACTGTATTTGGGCTAAGTCGGCAGGGAGCCATGAAAGTCACAGTGTGACACAAACGTCCACAGGGACATTGACACAGGTCACAAATGTGTAACTTGTCCCTAGTTCATAGGGTTTGGGGATTTGTTGTTGTTTTTTTTTAAGGATCATTTCCTAAATATGTTGTTGCCAGACACAGGTAACAGATTTTGGTATAAAAATACACAAACAAACAAAGTCATAGAAAAGGAGCTGTTTCTATGCCATTACTCCTTTTCCACATTTCTAAAGACATCTGGTTGCTCAATGTACAAATCTTGTGATTTTTTTTTTTGAATCATGAATTCTTAGAGGCAAGGCACTGTATCTATTTATATCCTCTAGCAGAGTACATGCTTGGTATCTGTTGTGTAACCAGGATTGCTGGGCTTGAGCCAAGCCTGAGCTAAGCGAGTTGAGGGTGGGTTGGATAAAGGAGTAAGTTGGGAGGGATGGTATTCTACGATCATTTCTTCCGCCCTCCAAAAGGCAGCTGCATGAGTTTCTCCATACACACCTCAGTTTCCCCATCTCTAAAATGGGAATCGGGAATCTGCTTCTCTATTGCCTCACAGATTAGAGTGAGCTAGTTTGAGGCTGTGTGGAGTGGGTGAGAGCCTGGGCATCCTTGAGAAATCTTTCCCACCCCCTTCTTTGCCATGGCAAATAAGGATGTTTGCATGAGGAGGGCACTGTCCAGGAAATCCGGCTCCGAACGTTACACAGGGACATCTGGAAATCTCCAGGGCCCAGCCATTCTGAAGATGCCAAACAAGGAAACATGACCCTCGGAAAAGTCAGCCGGGGCCTTCAGGAGTTCACCAGAGTGAGCAGGTTGGGCCAGGAGCTGACTTTTCCCTTCCTCATCCGCAGCAGCCCGGGACAGCCTGGCCAAGGTCACTTTAAGGCCCAGTCAGCTCCCGAGGGCATTAACAAGGACCTTCCACATGATTCAATTAACATTGGCAGATTTCAACTTTTTTAAAAAAAAGAAGAAGCAAGAGAAAAAGTACATTCTCCCTGCCCCCACCCCCCCTCCAGAATCCCAAAGCTAAACTGTGGCTGAAAGAGACAAGAACTCTACCTTCCTGATGGTCCAGGAAGACAATCTACAGGAGGCTTGAGAGAAACTCCAGAAGGAAACCCCTAGAGTCCCGTGAAGAGCGGGACTTGAGAGATGGACAAGACAACACTGGGTCCCTTCCCAGGTCAAGAGGGCGTGGCTTCTGCAGGAGAGAACAAATCTGGGGACTTCGCTCTTTAAATCTACTCAATCAGGATAATGAAAGTGTGATGGAGTTGTGGGAACAGAAAGGTATGTCCCTCAGATCTGAACTGCCATTTTGAGGACAGTGAATTTTCTAATTAAAGTCTGTAGTGGATTGAAAGTGGGTTAATGGTAGGGCAAGGGCGGTACAGACAATGTGGGGACAATGTCTGTAGAGAACTCATCACGAATAAGACCATCCCAAAGCTGGCCTGCTTTTGATTCTCAGCATGCACTGGGAGTTCTAAATACATGTTTATGACCTAGTACTCCTACTAGAATCATTCTTTGTTGCTATAAGTTCTAAACAATTGTAGCTATTGTTGAGTTTAATAGTATATACAGAAGCCTAAATTAGAGCACACTTTAATTGTTTCCCCTATAATGAATATTGGATTCCACATGGAAGTTAATTTGGCTGTCAACTCACAAGGACTCAGCCACGTGTATTTGCTCTTAACCAAGGCTAGAGAAATAAACAATGGGGTGATTGCAGAGCCAGATGGATGGAACTTGAGTGACTTCAATTCTGTCATTCTATGGAACTATACCAAGGATTTGCAAACTATTAAACTGTGGGTTTGGGGGGGGGCCCTTCTTTTGTGCTGGTCCTGGGGCTTGAACTCAGGGCCTGGGTGCCATCCCTGAGCTTTTTTTTTTTCTTTCTCAAGGCTAGTCTCTACCACTTGATTCACAGCTCCACTTCTGGCTTTTTGCTGGTTAACTGGAGGTAATTGTCTCATGAACTTCCTGCCCAGGCTGACTTTGAATCACAATCCCCAGATTTCAGCCTCCTGAGTAGCTGAAATTACAGGCGTGAGCCATCAGCACCTGGCTAAGACTGTGTTTTGAATAGTACTGTAGTTTGGGATGAATGTCTTCCAAGGTCCATGTGTTGAAGGCTTGGCCACTGGCTGTGGCACTTCAGAGGGATGATGGAACCTCTCAGAGGTGGGCCCTGTGGGAGGAAGTTAGGTTATTGGGGACATGCTCCCAAAGGGCACCCTAGGGAGCTGGGCCCATTTCCTTCTCTTTCATTTCCCAGCTGCCATGCATTGAACAATTTTTATCCCATCACAGATTTCCACCGCGATGTACTGTGCTGCCACAGGCCCTCAAACCATTAGAGCAACTGACCTCTGCAACTATGTGCTCAAACAAACCTTTCCTTCTTATGAGCTGTTTACCTCCTTTACTTGTCAGAGTAACAGCAAGTTGATTGACAAATAGGTATCTTGATGTTTAAATTGTTTTTCCTTCAAGATCAATCCAAAGAAATTGTAGAAAAGGCCAGTACTTCTGTCAAAAAAAAAAAAAAGGAAAAAATTGGTGACAAAATGAAGTTATATTAAAAACAAAAGCCACCATACAAAAAGGAAATGTTAGGAGAAATGACCAAAGGGGTCAGTCAGCCTCGCCTCTGCAGAAGAAACTTCGGAGCAGCATTGAGGCCCCGTGGATTTCAACAGGAACAAGAATGCAATGACTCAGGGCCCTGTTTTCTTCCACTTAGGCATTTTTTCTCTGAAGTTTTTCTTTTGCAGAAGGAAAAACTCAAGAACCATAAATACTGGAAATGTATGAGAAATTTCCTGGTGATTTTTTTCTTTCTTTTTTAGAAAAAAACTATGTCAACAGTGGAGACATAGGGAATCGCCTAGGATTCATCCTGAAGAAACAAAGTCATGAATTGTACTGGCATTCTGGAAGTTGTTGTGAGATGAGATTTAATGGATCTAGATCTCCAAAAAAATGTATCTTTATGCTTAAGACTTTTGGTAACTCCACATAGGTGTCTCACTAAAGGGAAAAGAAAATTTCAGAAGTTAAGATAAATGAAAAAAAGAATTCCTTGATCAATGATGAATGAAGATTAATTACTCAATCTGGCCATGCTGCTAGAATGAATACACATGGAAAATCAATGTTGATAAAATCATGAGCAAATTTGTAGATGTCTCAAAAATAGATGTTGCAATGGTCTATTGTAGATTAAAAATTCCCATTTTCTCAGAAAAAAAAACTATTGCAATTTAGAATATTTACTTTTAAAGCTGGGCATAGCGATACACACCTGTAATCCTAGAACTCAGAAAGCTGAGACAGGAGGATCATGGGCTTACTTTTGGCAATAGACTATTTCTTTATGTGTTATATAAGTAACTTAGAAAGAATGTATGTAGCAGATATCTATTTCTATATGTGAAGTTTAATAAAAGTTCAATAAAAATTCTTTTATTATTTGTGTAATTTTACAATGACTACTGAAACTAATTTTGTCACATGGTATGGGCACTGTTAAAAATGGTTCATTACAGGTGTCAAATATATACAAACTTTGCTGTTAGAGCTGATAACATTCCAGGGGGTTCTGCCAATTGGTAACATTCATGCCTAACAAAAGAGTAACATAAATACGTAACTTGGCATCAACAATGATACGTGTATTTCCATGGTTACCTTTATCACACAGCAGACATTTGCCATCTGTTTCTCTTCCTAGCTGATAAAGGGGGAGTTCTGCATTCCGTTAGACACAGCTACCTTGATTCTGGTGAAAATGTCAGCTTCTACCTTTAGGTTCTCTTAACCCAAGACCAGCCCTAGCTAGGACTGGGAGAACTATTTATATTGATAACTCCCTCTGGTCTCTTCTCTCTTTTTACCCAGGAATTTACTTTTTTTCTCCCTTTGCCTTAGATACCCTCTTTCCCTGGCTCCTTATTAGATTCTTCCATCTTAAAGGCATTGTGATAAATTCACTGGAGAGAGATACACTGGAGTACGACAGATGAAGTTTTATTTATCATAGCTCTGTCTCGTACTAGGTATGTAGCTTTCTTCATCAAAGCTCTTTCTTTTTTGTATTTTTTTTTAGTTGTAAAAATACTGTACAGAGGGGTTACAGTCACACGAGCAAGGTCATGAGTACATTTCCTATTGAGCATTGTTGCCTCTACTTTGTTTTTCCCTGTTTCTTACTAGACGTATGGTTTTAAGCAGCTCACTCTCTAAGCTTTTACTTTTCCATCTGTAGAATGGGGGAAGAATGTTAAAGGCAGCCAGCTGTCTCTTTGGAAAGATCTAGTCTGCATTGTGGGCTCTGGTCTTGCTATCAGGGGCCCATAGTCAGCTCTCATCAGAATCTCCTCTCTGGCCCACTTTTGAAATGTTACTCTTGAAGTGACAGTTGCATTGAGGAGAATGAGGCTTTGTCCCCGATCCAGCAGGAGGAGGGCTCAGATTAACTAGCATATCCTAGTCAACTGGAGAAAAGCTCCAAGAATACCAACCAGCGTAGCTTCCTACCGGTGTTGGCCTCTTAGCCATCAGAGCTGAGCTTGTGTCCTTCTCCCTCATGCTACCCTTCCCTGGCGTGCCTGACACGGCAAGCGTACAATCTGCTTATCTCAGCAAAACAAATATACAGTTGGTTGGTTTGAACCCAGACAATATTTTTTCCACTTGAGCCAAGCTCCTCGTTGAGGAGGTGGGGCCAGGCCAAATCTCCGAGAGTTGTTTGGCAATCCTAACTATTGGCAAAGACAAAAAAAAAATTGGTCAACAATGTTTTAAAAATATATTAAATGCCAAGCATTCCATATTTTAGATTTTAAAATTTATTTATGAGCTTTTACTATCTTCTTCTTCTTTTTTTTTTTTTTTTTTTTTAGGAAATCCAGGAACAAGTGCCAAAGTGTTCCAAGACTCACCTCAAGGCTTCTGAGTCACATTCATGCTTCCAACAGTCTGCCAGGGAAGATGGAGGGAGGGCGGGAGTGGACCAAGAGGTCCCCATACATCCCGGCTCAAAGCCAGGCACTGCCCTGGCCACTCTGTCCTCTGAGCCAGCATCTTCTCTGTTCTTAAATGACCTAATGTCATTATTATTACTCACAGCCTAACCTTCCTTAAACTCCTACCATAACCTAGACAAGTAAATCAATGAACAAAGTGCACTTACTCTAAAGTACCAGGCAGCTAACAATTCTTTGCCTTAAGACTTCCTTCTTTGTATTCATCTCTGGCAGGATGGAATTGTGTAGAAAGAAGCCAGTTTTCAAAATTAATCGCAATCTTTATGTATTTGTAAACTACTAGTGTAAGCCTTCTAAATCTTCACCTCAGAAAACTCTCACAGAAACCCACCCATCTCTGACCATTCGGGGCCTCTTTCTTGCTTCCCTGCTTTCTCGGGATGGTCTAGAGGTGTGAGGGACAGAGGTTTCCGAGCTGTGGGGACAAGCTGTCATGAATGAGGCATCTGCCAGGAGTCAGCAAGAGCACACAGTTGCACAGTTCATTCTTTCTCAGAAGAGGGACAGGAGGGGAAGGGGATGGGAGGTAAAAATTAGTGCCCCATCAGCTGGAGCAAAATTGAAATCCAAACACTCTATAGCTGAACATTTAACATCTAAATCTAAATAGATTCTTCTGCTTTCTGGACTGGAAAAGCTGGCTGGCTGGATATTGGAACAATTTGTTGGAAGAAATCATGTCTCTAGACTTGAAGTTCCTGGGAACCTTGTGTAGGTGTCATGGCTCTGGGTAGGCTGTGGAAAGCATTGGTGCCCTAGATCAGAAGCAGTCTTGGGGTAGAGGTATCTTTGAGCCTCAGAAAAGAAGACTAAGGCTCCAGGATTAAATAAGAACAGAATGATGTTTAAGTGAGATGATTTAGCATGGGTGTCTTTCCTGTGGGTCAGGAGTTTTCCCTAAAAAGCTAGCCAGAGCTTAGCTATGGATTTCAATATTGGTAGTGGTCACCAGAGAAGCCTCCAGCCAGGTGTCTCGAGAGCCACTAGACTTGGGCCTTTTAAGGCTCTGCAACTTTCTTTGCTGTGTACAACTCAATGTGGTCAGTGAATACCACTAGAAACGTTGGCACTCATTATTTCTCTGTCAGGGGACTCTCCATTGTGTACCGGCTTAGCGGTTGTCCTCGAGCCACACAGCCCACCAAGTAGCCCCTAACAGTTTAGGTTAATGTTATTATTTACATTTAAATTAAGCTGGAATAAACGACTCATTTCCTTGGTTCCATCAGCTGCCTTTGAAGTGTTCCTGTGGATGAGGGCTGCCATATTGGACAGCACAGAAAGTTTCCGTTATTCCACAGAGCTCTGATGATAGTTCTTCTCCACAGGAGTCTGTGCACCTTTGACTTGCTAGGTTTGTCTTAAATGAGAACTAAGTCCACTCCCCCAGTGAATGACACATCTTAGGTCATTTTTCTTTTCTACCTGAAGAATTTTCTTAGGACTTCTTTTAACATGGGTATACCAATGAAACATTCTCTTACTTTTTCCTGAAAGTATTTTTATTTTTTTTCCATTTTATTTAAGAATTTCTCTTCTGATACTGAATTATAGAACGGCAGTTTTTCCTTTAAAAATATGCTTTTCCATGTGAGAGGTTAGCTGTTGGTTTGTTCGTTGCTCCTCTAGAGGAGACACATCTTCTCTGTTTGAGGCTTCCATGATTTTCTCCTTTTATCCACTTGGCTGTGATAGGCATGGGTGTGGTTTTCTTTGTGTGGAGGATTTGTGGATCTATAAGCCTGCTGTTTAATATCTCTATTTTTAAAAAAAATTTAAGCAATTATCTCATTAAATAGTTCGTGTGCTCCATTCTCTTTTTAACTCTCATTCCAGGACTCCAATTGCAAGTGTTAAACTCCACCACATCCAATATATTCATTTCTATTTTCCTAAAATTAGCTGTTTGTGTGTGTGTGTGTGTGTGTGTGTGTGTGTGCGCGCGCGCGCGCACGCGCGTGCACGCCATCAGGAGGGATAGTTTTCTCCTGATCTATTTTTCACTTCACTAATTTTCTTTGCCTTTTCCACTCTTCTATGAACCCTTTCTACTAAATTATTAGTTTTAGTTGTTTTACTTTCTAGTTCTAATATTCTACTTGATATCTCTAAGAACATCAATTCTAGTTCTCTGCTGAAAGTTCCCACTTTAAATATATTTTTGAATAATTAATCATAATTATCTTAAGGACCACGTCCAATATCTCCAATATCTTGATCAGCTGTGATTTTTATTTCATTTTCTGCTTAATCTCTTGACTCTGGTCATTTAATTCTGTGATCTGGAAGGCCTAACAACTTGGATTAAAAGTATAAGTTGAACATCTGTAGGATGTTTTTATATCTTCCAAGGAGTCATGGATCTTTTTCTGCAGGGAAGCTAGAGTACACAGATTACCTTGATCCAATCAGGGACTGAAAGGGATTATTGTCCAGTTGACTTAGTAAATTGGGTTACAGGATTCTAGACCTGTCAAGAGCAACAACTGTATGTAGTTTATAGCAATATAAAATACTGGCTTTGCTTTGTGGACAGCATAGGTAGAACATTTCCATCACTGCAGAAAGTTCTAGTGTCATTCTGGAGAGATCAATAGGCATAACTTACTCTAGCTTGATATCTCGAGTTTTATTTTTTTCAAGATTCCATCACTGCTCCATGAGAAATAATTATGGTGCTCTGAATTTCTGTAAGTTAAGCCTGTGGCAAACTTTGTGTGTGAATACTGTGTTAGTCCATTTTGGCGGTTATAACACAATACAATAACTACAGAAATCCATTGCTCACCATTCTAGAGGCTGGGAAGTCCAAGATCAACGTGTCAGATGCCTTGGTGTCTGTAAAGGGCCCATTTTCTGGCTCACAGAAGGCATCTTCTAGCAGCAGCCTTGAATGGTAGTGTGGCTGAATGAACTTCCTTGAGCCTACGCTATTAGGTCATCACAGCCAGGAAGGCAGAATCTTCATCACCCGGTCACCTCTCCAGAGGGCCCACCCCTCGTGTTGTCCATCTTGGATTTAGAATTTTAACCTCTGAATTTTGGTGGACACGTAAACATTCTGATCATAGTGTGGAATGTAGAGGGGAAAAAAGAGCAAAGAAACAGAGTAGAGATGGAAAGGAGAGCGGGAAAGACTCAGGGGAACGTGTTAGAAAGGCTGGTGCCACTTTGCAGCCAGCTTCTTTGCTCATTCTCCACGTACTGTCTTTGGAAAGCCTGTATGAATGACTGTGTCCGTGGGGGGCGGGGGGGACAGACTGAAGGACAGGGGTGTCTTTGGAGTTGAGTTCAGAGACACAATAAGATTGTTGTTCTCCACAACACCTCCGTTCAGGAAGAATGCACATTCTATTCCAGAATGTTCAGAATGTTTCCAGGATGTTGGTAAAAAGTTGGCCTCATAGGCCTTAACTCCATGAACTCTGGTTAGCATGTATACATTAACGTCAAACATATTCCGAGGTATCTCAGGAGTAACAAGGAGGCCCCAGGGTTTTTGTATTAAAAGCCATGTTGCATGAGAATTGGGCTGGGAGGAATGCGCAAGAAGATAGGAGGTGGTACCTGAGAAATGGCTAGTGAAAGCTATTATTGTAAAACTCCAACTTGCATCTATTTCTCAAGACTGTACATGCATTTGTTTCTGAACTTTGACTGCTCACTCCTAACGCTGTAAATGTAGAGACTCACTCTCTGTAGCTATAGCTACAGTGTTGAAAGAATAAACAGAATAATCTTTATTCCAAATCTCTGGCCTTCAAGAGACACAAAGCAGGTAATGGAGGGCCTCCACCCTTCTGAGCCACAAATCTCTTGTAAAATAAAACCTTTAAAGTCTCACTGGCAACTTCCCCTTAGTCAGAGTGGTATTCAAGGACGGACCAGATCACTGTTAAGGTCTCAGATGGAGCTGCCCAAGGAGTGGAGCATTTCCTGGCTGAGATCTGTGGTTCTGAATATCAGAGCTTTCCCCTTCTAGGGTAGAATGAAAGGCAGAATTGTCTTTTGAGGTGAGGTCAGTGGTACTCAGAAGTCTTTGCCTTCCAAACCACTCGCACCATCTTCTCGGTGCTGACTAAATGAGGAAAAGAGCAGCACACAAATATTTATTGTCTTCAAGGTGCTGATAATGCTCTCCAGCCATGAAGCTTTAACCGGGGGAAAGCAGGGAAGAAGGAGGCCGGAAGATGTTACTCAGAAGATACTGAAGGTTCCTCTATTTTACGATATCCCTGGGGTGCTCAGAAAGGGGAGCCTGCCTTTGAAAAACCCAACAGACTGGGCTGGGAAGGTGGCTCAGTGGTAGAGCGCTTGCCTTGCATGCATGAGGCCCTGGGTTCGATTCCTCAGCACCACATAAGCAAAAAGAAAAAAGCCGGAAGTGGCGCTGTGGCTCAAGTGGTAGAGCGCTAGCCTTGAGCTGAAGAGCTGAGGGACAGTGCCCAGGCCCAGAGTTCAGGCCCCACGACTGGACCCAAAAAAAGAAAAGAAAAGAAAAAGAAAAACCCAACAGACAAGGGCTGGCTTGGAGAAGCCGGCACACGTGGCTTTGTTGGGAGTCTGTTCTCCAGCCATTCAGTCAACAAAATAAGGGACATCAGAGCCAATCAGAGGTCCGGTCTCTATCATTCATGAACCAACAATCAACTTCGAAGATGGCAAAACTTTCCACAGGCAACAAGGTTTCTTTGAGGCATATCGTATCACAGCCTGAGAACATTCCTTAGAGTTCCATCACTGTTTAATTCCCTTTGTTTGTGGCCTGATGTGTGCTTGCACACTAGTCTGTATTCCCATGCTGAAACTCACCGTGTGTTTGATAGAAGTTGACGAGAAGCCATTTCCTCCATCTTGAGCATTTGACTTCCAACTGGAAGTGTATTTTATCTTGTCCTGGTGTTAAAACTGTCCTATCCTTTGCTGGCCACTCTCAGAATGTTCCAGAAGGACGTTAATGAGCACAGAGTGTTCTATCAGTCTGGCCAGCCCTGGCTGGCATCCACCAATGATGAGGTGCTGACTATGCCTTCCCTGCCCACCCGACCACCCGTCATGCTGGGGCGCCAGACTGGCCAGAATGACAGTCACATCCTATATTAAGCCCCACGGACTTGAGAGTCTCTAGACACCAGCAGAGTTCATGGTACATCTGATATCCCGCGTGGGAGTGAGGACAGCAGGAGGATCTTGACCAGAGATGAGGCTGTTAATGAAGGAAGCAGGGGAAGGTTGTGTCTGATGTGAAGAATAAGTCAGACTTGCAGGGGAAAGAATTGGGGGTCTAAATCTGCATTCCGAAAGCACCTCTCTTGTCCTGAGAACCTGTTTCTGTGATTGCCAGATACCGAAAGGGAAAGACAAGAACCCTTGGGCCAACCTTCAACAGAGCTCCACCTAGTGGAGTAGCTTTTCACTACAAGCATTTTGCTATCCGTGGGAAGAAGCCCTATTGCAAAAGGAGCCAGGCATCTGTCTCTAATTTTAGGCCCTTAGACAATGGGATGATTGAGGTTGTCTACAAGCAACAAGTTACAGACAATGCTAATCAAGCACAGGTATTGCTTTCATTTTTTTTGCTGGTCATGTGGCCTGAACTCTGGGCCTGGGCACTGTCCCTCACTTTTCAGCTCAAGCAAGTGCTCTACCACTTGAGCCACAGTGCCACGTTCGGCGTTTTCTGTTTATGTGATGCTGAGGAATCAAACCCAGGGCCTCATGCATGCAAGACAAGCACTCTACCACTGAGCCACCTTCCCAGCCCAAGCACAGGTATTTCAAATCCAAGTAAGTTCCAGTTTTACTCTTTACCAAATATAGGAGAGTGTAATACGAGGCAGAGATCCTGGCAACAGAGAGATGGCAGGTAAGGAGGAGAGAGGGCAGCAAGGGACTGGCCATCCTCCCCGCAGGAGCAGAAGCAGACGGAGGGCCTGGCAGTACCAGGCTTCACAAGCTGGCTCTCAGCCATCCAGAGAGGACAATCCCCATCCCCTTCTCTAACCAAGTGGGGCCAAAATGACACAGACATTAAATGTTAAAATGTTTTCCACATCAACGGTTGCTCAGTGGAGCCTGAGCACAAGTCTGTTCAGTCCCCTGGCCCCTCTTGGGGAGAGGCAGCGTGCTCTAATTCCATAAGGCTGGAATTTCAGGGAATTAAAAACTGCTCAGATTAATCGGCTGTACCTCATCTCTGTTAGGACAGTGCATTCATTTCCTGTGACTACTGCAGCAAAACTCCCACCAGCTGGGACTGGATCTTATCTTCCCCTGGAAATGTATTGCCTCTGGAGGCCAGAGTTCAAGATCAAGGTGCTGAGGGGCCATACCCTTTCTGGGGAGAATTTATTCCACAACTCTCTTTGTTTTGGTATTGCTGCTAGTCCTTGATTTACTTGGGCTTGTTAGACATTTTACTCCAATCCCTGAGCCATGTTTTCTGTGTGTCGTCACATCATTTTCCTTCTACATCCATGGGTCCTGTGTCTCATTTCTACTCTTGCCATGTTAGTGTGTGTGTGTGTGTGTGTGTGTGTGTGTGTGTGTGTGTGTGTGTGTGTGTGTGCCAGTCCTGGGGCTTGAACTCAGGGTCTGGGCACTGTCCCTTAGCTATTTTGCTCAAGGCTGGCTCTCTGCCACTTGAGCCACAGCTCTACTTCTGGCTCTTTGGTATTTCCTTGGAGCTAAGAGTCTCATGGACTTTCTTGCCTGGATTGGCTTCAAATCAAGGTGCTCAGACATCACACTTCTGAGTAGCTAGGCCTACAGATGAAGCCACCAGTGCCTGGCGACTTCTCTTTTTATATGACACCAGTCACATTGGCTTGGAGGCCACCCTATCCTACTCCAATGTGGTCTCACTGAATTTATATCTCGATTACATCAACAACATCAACAACTCCCACTTCCATAGCAGGTCACATTCATGGAAACTAGAGGTCATAACTTATGGCGCTTTTAGTGGACACATTCAACCCATAAGAAACAGGAAGGGACAATGACAGGCAAAAACTACAAGTTCAATACCAGTAAAGGGGTGGGATTCCCACATTCCCATTCATACACCCGTGTTAATAATGCTTTGTAAGGACACACACACACACACACACACACACACACACACACACAGAACATATCCTACTATAGACATATATCTCTCTATATATCTAGATATAAAGAGATATATCTATAGACATATATCTATATAGAGACATGTATCTATATAGCTTATTATTAAATATATAGTGTTTGAACTCAAGGCCTTGGGTTTGCTTGGCAAGCACTTTACCAATTAGGCCATGCCCCCAGTCCTAGAAATATATTTTAAAGATGACACTTTTCCACAGGAAGGCAATGAGGGCCTATTATTTATTTGGAGCACCTTCCAGTTAATACGTCATTAACTCAGTCTTTTATTTTTTATATTCATGGAGAAAATTACTACAGCCTGCTTAACAATGTGCTCTGCCATCTGAATGGAGAGTCAATTCAAATTGTGTGGACTTTCTTCTGAGTGATTTTACCCAGGCCTTGTCTTTTTAATTAATTTTTATGCTGTGGATTGAACACAGGACCTCATATTTACAAGGCGAACCCTGTACCCCGTGAGCCAGGCCTCTAGCCTTTTTGCTTTTAGTTTGTTTCCAGAGGGTATCTCTCTTGTGCTGACTTTGCCCGGACTGATCTTGAACCATGACTCTCCTGTCTCTGCCTTTGAGGTAGCTGGAATTATAGATGTGTAATACTTCAGTTGGTTTTGAGATGGGGTCTTGCTAAATCTTGCCCAGATTGGACTTGCACTATGATCCTCTTGTTTCTCCACCTCCAAAATACTACTTTAAAAACGACATTATCTAATCCATAAATAATTCAATAGATCTTATTTCACTAAGGCATGTAACAGTTGGATTGTTGATGCTTTTTACAATCTATGTTGCCTTGTTACTGATAACTCAAGCAGATATACAATCTGTACGTACTGTCCTTATGAAAATTCTTTACCTCTTATTTCAAATGGGCACAAAAATAATACTTCTTACTACTGAATACCTTCTTATCAGCCAGGCACTGTGCTAATTGATCTTATATATATTTTATTTAATCCTTAAACCAAACTTCTATATATTATTAGTATTAGTATTAGTATTAGTATTAGTAGTAGTAGTAGTATTTGATAGTACTGATGTTTGAACTCAGGATCTCATACTCGCTGGGCAGGTGCTATACCATGTTAGCCACACCTGCAGCCCAGCATTTGGTTGGTTATTTCAGAGATAGAAACCTAGACTTTTCTGCCTGGGCTGGCTTCAAATCATAATCCTCTGGACTTCAGCCTTCTGAGTGGCTAGGATTACAGATATGAGCCACTGCCATATCTGTATTATTCTTAGTTCACAGAAGAAGAAGCAGAGCCAAGGGTTACTAAGCATCTTGCCCTAAATCTCATAGTTTGCTAATATTCATATTTTGCCATTCAAAACTGACTTTATGATTCCAAATGTTGGTGACGTTTTCTTGCCCAACCTAGTCCTTCTCTCCCCCTCACAAAACTTGCAAGAAAAGAAGCCCAGGTTCAAGTACATAGATCAAAACCCAATGGTCCAAGTACATAGATCAAAACCCAATGGTCCAATCCCATTTCAATGTTTCTGCATTTTACTTTTGACCACTAGGTGGTGATATGCCTATTTTCTCTCCAAAAGATCTTGGACTTCACAAAAGGCAGCAGTGGCCTTTTGGGTCCACATGGCTATAGAACCAGGGTACTAAGGAGTCAAAAACCAGATAGGTGGGCCCGTAGACAAATGTATTTCTCATGATGATTCTCTACACTTTATGTAAAAAAAGAAAACCCCCACAGAGATTGTAGACACTTGTCAAATCAACCGTTCATTTATATGTATATAAGTGACACTCTGGCTTGGAACTCCATGAGTGTAGATGCTAATTTAATAATCATCATAACAGAAATTAGTCTGCACCTTTATTAAAGTGAAAATGTGATAAATACCTTTAATTCAGCCTAAGTTTTTTATGAGGGTATCTAATCTCTATGGACTGTATACAAGGGGTAGATGATACATGGTTTATATTCATTGTAAGTGCATAATTGATTTCATAATGCATGTTTACTGATTCATTTAATTATCTAACAAATATTTATTGAGAACCTCCAGCATCAGGCTGTGTGCTAGGCATGGTGTATGCATTGGTGAACCAAATGCCAGCTCCTATCATGACCTGAACTTTGGTAGACATATTGAGGATGGTAATTGTCCTAGAAGTTATGTGTGTGTGTGTGTGTGTGTGTGGTCCTTACTTTCAGATTCCATATGTATAAATTTGCCTGTTAAGTTGCACTTGTTCAATTTTTGTGGCTTGAACTGGGGGCTTTGTCTCAGAGCCTTGAACCCCTGCTCAGCATTTTTTTGTTTTTGTTCAGTCATGGGGCTTGAACTCTGGGCTTGGGCACTGTCCCTCAGCTCTTCAGCTCAAGGCGAGTGTTCTACCACTTGAGCCACAGCGCCACTTCCGGTTTTCTAGTGGTTTATTGGAGAAAAGAATCTCATGGACTTTCCTTGCCCAGGCTGGCTTTGAACCATGATCTTCAGATCTCAGCCTCCTGAGTAGCTAGGCGTGAGCCACTGGCGCCCGGCTTCAGCATTTTTTTGCTTAAGCCTGGCCTTCTTCCACTTGAGCCACAATTCCACTTTCGGCTTTTGGTTGCTTGACTAGGGATAAGAGTCACACAGTCTTTTCTGTCTCGGCTGGCTTCAAAGTGTGATCCTTAGATCGCAACTCCCTGAGTAGCTAGGATGACAGGCGTGAGTCACTGGCTCTTGGCACAAAAATGCAATTGTAACCCCCAAACCAACAGTGGCAGTTCTTGTGTGTCATTTGTAACACATGGTGTGAACAAAGAATTTAACCACCAATGTGAATGTTCCCGCTTATGTCAAACAAGGGCATGTCCCTCCTCACTCCTAATCAGCAAGTGTCTTTATAGCTTTTACCACCCTGGTCTATTCAGTGCCACGTTTTCTGTGAGTGATTTTGCTGCATCAAAAGGCCTCCACACAAAATGTTTCAAAGTTCAAGAAGTCTGTGAGGTTTGTTTGTTTTGGGTTTTTTACATGAAGAATTGTACTAGATAACTTTTATTCAGGAATGAGTTATGGTGCCAACTACCAGAGTCCAACAGTAATCAGCGATAGCGTGATCTAAAGTTCTTAGGTACCTAATTCTGTATTTCCCCTAGGAACAATGGTATAGTATCCACCAATTCAATGTCATGATGACTTTATAGACCACAACGACTGAGAAAGCAAGAGTTGACTCTGTGTGTGTGTGTGTGTGTGTGTGTGTGTGTGTGTGTGTGTGTGTGTGTGTGTGTGTGTGTGGAGTGTGGATAGTAATCAGCAGACCTTGAGGAGCTGGCCTTGACAGATCTCTGGCGGCTGCTAGGTGAGGTGAGCTCTCAAATGAGTGGCGTGCACACACTGGGAGAGGACACCCATGGGATGCGGTGCCGCTCTGGGAAGATAGAAGTTATTGGATTTGGGGTTATTCCTGATTTGTACTCAAAATGCTCTAATATTGGTGGCTTTTGTACAACACAAGAAGAATAGGAGAGGGAGACAGCAAACCCCACAAGTGTCCCTGCATTAGAAATGCACACAGAGATGGGCGGATGGGAAGGCTAACTTCCTGGGTCTGTAGGGTAAGTGAGAAAGACCAGATCCATAGTTAACTGTGTCCCACTGCATTTCAGGGATCACTCTTATGGTCCCTAATGTAAAAGATTTTCAAAATCCTTTTCCCCCATTATTTTTCACCTTCTGGTTTATTTTCCTGCTCTAATCAGGGCTACAGTGGCTCAGACGACTTCCTCATCTTATTTAGAGTCAGAATGGACAAGAGAGATGTTTCATTGAGCTGCTTCCCACAGATCCCACAAGAGGGACTGGAGAAAAGTAAGGGGTGGCAGCTAAGAAGAAGGGCAGCTGGATACACCCCCCTCCCCCCAAGAGAAACAAGGAAGATTCCTTCATCATGCAAAATGATTCCACAACAGTGCTCATGGCTGATGGTTCTACAAGCCAGCCATGCAGACATCCTCAAAAAAGAGAGTTGGACCTTTAAGAAGCACCACAGGGAGCTCTCAATGCTGCAGGGCTCAGGGCCGGTGAAAGATGAGGGATCCACCCTATGGCCTTATTGATCTGGGAGAGCCTGGGAACAAGGAAGCAGACTTGGGGCTTAAGGAGAGAGTGCACAGGAAAGAGCTGCCAGAAAGAGAGAATACAGAGCTACTCAGAAATACTCAATAATGCTTTTGTTCTCCACTTGGGAACTGATCTTCCTACTGGGAAAGGCATCATGAAAAGAAGCTTAGAGGGATGTGAAAACAGAGAGGAAGGAGCGTGTGGGCTTGAACATCCTGATAAATGCCTGAGATCGTGCAGGGCAGACCAGAGCTCAGGGGAGACTCCAGAGCTAGGAGCTATGACTGGAACAGGATCTGCACCTGGGCCAGGAGAGATGAGTGACAGGCCTAACGGTCCCATGGAATGCATTGGGAAAAACAAAGGAAGGTAGAATGTGGAAGGTGGAAACAAGTTAATGTCTATTCCTGGATAAAGATTAGAATCTGTCATGAAGTTGTCATTTTTTTTTAAATCAGCCCTGGGCTGAACATTAAGAACACGTGATACCAAATGAACTACTTTTCCCTTTTTATGAGATTGCTAATAGATAAGGGGAGTTCATAGTTCCAGCATGTGGATTTTGGCAAAGATTCTCATGGTTTCATGTAAGATGGAGAAATGTGAATCGGGTCATCCAGCCCATCCATCCACCTCACTCCCTCAGCCAGACGACCTGATGATCTCCTGACTTATGGCCTAGACAGCGGACAGCAATGGCTCTCCATAGCTCTGCAATGCAGGGAAAATGATAATGATGTCAACTATGAATAAGAAGGTGATGGCTCACTAACTTTCTAGCACTGTTCTGGGTACTGGGCATGCAGCAATACATCATGTTCCTGCAGGGGAGAATAAACCCAGCCATTCCCCTGAGATCCCACTGGAAACCTTGTACATGAATGAATGAATAATGCACAAAGCAGCATTGTTCTTAACAGCCCAAAACAAAAAAGCGGGGAAACAACCCAAAATATTCAGCTGATGAATGGATAAATATAATGTGAAGTCACAATCAGATTTGTGCATTTTGCAGCATTTGAATATTACCTCGTTAACAATAAATATATAGAAAGTGTAATCATTCAGGGTGCATGCCTGGAATCCCATACTTAGGAGGGCTAGACAGGAGGATCGTGAATTCAAGACCAGCCTGGGCTAACAAGGCAAGATCCTGTCTCTACATACATACATACATACATACATACATACATATAAATTATGGCAATAAAAAGAAATTAAATGTACTACATATATGAATCTTTTTTAAAAAATTAGGCTAACTAAAAGAAAGCAGCACAAAGTACTATATACTGTATAGTTTTGTTTGCTTTCCTTTGTGTGAAATTCTCAGAACAAGTCAGAAGGATTAGTGGTTGGCTGAGCAGGTTAAAGGAAAATGTACAGTGATTGCCAATGGATACAGGCTTTCTTTCCTTTTTTTTTTTTTCCAGTTCAGAAACTGCAGCTGTGTGAATATGCAAAAATAAAATAATAAGGAGCTGGGAAGGTGGCTCAGTGGTAGAGCACTTGCCTTGCATGCATGAGGCCCTGGGTTCGATTCCTCAGCACCACATAAGCAAAAAGAAAAAAGCCGGAAGTGGCGCTGTGGCTGTGGTAGAGCGCTAGCCTTGAGCTGAAGAGCTGAGGGACAGCGCCCAGGCCCAGAGTTCAGACCCCACGACCAGACCAAAAAATAAATAAATAAAATAATAACCTTTAAACAGGTAAACTTTAAGGTATGTGAATTTTATCTAAGTAAGATTGTTATAAAAAAATGGAAAACCAAGATAGGCCTGGTGGCTGAAGCCTACATGGGAGGCAAATTGTTAGACTGTGGCTCCAGGCCAGACTGGGCATCAAAGTTTTCAAGATTCCATCTCAACCAATGGCTGGGCAACAATGGCGTGGGCACATATCTGTGACCTCAGCAACAAAGGGAAGCACAGAAAGGAGAATCATAGATAGTCAGGCCCCACAAGGCATAACAGTGAAATCCTATCTTGAAAGTGACCAATACACACACACACACACACACACACACACACACACACACACACACACACACACACACACACACACAGACTGGCAGAGTGGCTCTAATGACAGAGCATCTGCTGGGCAAGTAGAGGATGGAAATTCTAATTATCTCCCCCCCACCCCCAGCCAAAAAAGGTACACTCAGCCAGGCATACATGGTGGGTTCATGTTTATAATCCTACCTGACCTGGAGACCGAGATAGGGAAGATGATGTTGATTCAAGGCCAGCCTAGGCAAAACACTTTTGAAGTCTCAAGAAAAGCTGGACATGGTGAGACACATCCCAGCTTAGGCAAGAAGTGCGTGGAGGAATACTGCAGTCCAGGCCGATGCAGAGAAAAGGCCAGATTCTCTCTTGAAAGTAAAGCACAAATGTCAGGACTGTGAGTTTTAAAAATAGAGTTGTGGGATATACCAGCTTCTAGACATTGGCGAACAAATGAGTGCCTATTTGGGGCCTGTGTGGTTGAGCATGTGCGTTTGGTGGATGTGTGTTTGGAGTGTGCTCTGGCTCTGCAGTGAGTACTCTGATGTATTCTTTGCCCATCACGTTATGATTGCTCAGGGCCCTACTTTGTAGGAAATTAGGGTTCCCGCCTCCAAAGCACTTTCTTTCTTCTATAGTTTATGGGAGGAACCATGAAGACGAGCCTTTGTCCATGTCAGGGGCCTCTGACAGCTCCCAGCTCCTGTCACAGGAGTTCTCTGTCCTTCCACGCCTGCTCTTTCCTTCTCCGGAAGAGGTATGTGTGTACATGCCTGCTGGGGCTGTGAGGACAGGAGCTGGGACTTCGAGGCAGGATGGGTGGGGTTGGCCAGCATCCTGGAGGGGCCTTGCACAATGGAGAGGCCACCGAGGCAGTTCAACAGGGCACTGGCCAGGCTTGTTTATGTGTGTGTGTGAGAGAGAGAGTGGAGACAGAACATTTGTTACTGAGCCTGTCCATGTGAATGGTGATGGCATTATTCAGGTGGGAAATAATCCCCACCTGCTTGCGTTCACCTAGAAAAGCAGGGAGAAATGGAAATGGAAGCCCATAAGCTTTGTGGAGCCAATGGGCTTGTGCACAGACCTGTGGTGCCGGTGGATGAGCAGGGAGGAGGGCAAGGACGGGCTCTGGGAAATAACAGAATTGTTGCAGAGCAGAAAGGGACCATGATGGGGAATGGAGCAAGTGGATCTCCCATCATCCTCCAGGAAGGGGGATCCACGGGTGGACTCGATAGAGAGTGCAATATCCCAGCTCCCCAAGATTGACAGCAGTCTTTCCTCCAGGTGTCCACAGGATCTTTGCTTATCTCACATTGCCCTGGGCCTCTGTAAGGAGATTGTGATTTGCAGCAACTCCTGGTGTTATCTGTCCAAAAGAGAAATCACTCATGGATTGTGACTTTAGAAAATACAGGCTGGAAAGTTCCAGACCCCTGGGCTGCATGGAAATGTACCTGTCGAACCCAGTCCCTGAAAGAAGGAAGGGCTTGTTACTTTTCCACACATGACTGTGCTCAGACTCCTCCTTTAAAACCCTCCCTGCCTCCCAGCAAGAAAACAGCAGCTGAAGAATCTGTGGGGATGACTTCATGAGGAAGAGCAGACGTCAGAGGACTCGATGTCTCCACCGTGCAGCTAGAAGGCATCAAGGTGTCTAGACCTAGCAAGTGAACATACAGAATGCTCAGTTAAGTTTGGATCTCAGATAAACAAGGAATTCTTTTTAGTTTATAGAAAGGTTTCCAGCAATATTGAGGACATAAAAATTGTTTTTAAAAATGCATTCTTTAACTGGGCACCCTGTATTTTCCTGCAACCCTGGTGAGGGCTAGCTTTTTGTGGGGGTGCCCTCTGGTCTCTGTGATTGGAAGAACTTAGGAGTCAGCTAGATGTGGTGAAACTTGGACCAAGAGTTACCTTTGGCTCTCTGCCCCTTCATTTCCTGAGCCTCAAGGAATTGTGGGAGATCCTATTGCTTTCCCCAGAGAGTTGATAGGATTACATTTGAACAGTCGTGAAATAGACTGAAGCACAGGATTAGTCCAGAGTTGTCACTGGCTACTGTTTGTTACACTTGCCCTCACACTGTTCTCTTTCATTTGGGGTCAATGACTGAGGACACAGTTTTGCCAAAATGTTGGAGGATGTAGTGAAAAATAATCCAGCCTTCTTATTCAGCCATCTTCTGACTTGGAGCTTTTGGGAGCTTTGGTGGTTCTTATTCCCTGAGAAGCCCTGCTTGAAGACTCAAGAGTTACATCTAGAAGTCATCCTAGAGAGACGAAAACCCTAGATTCTGGTCTATCCAGTTATTCACACCACAATTGTGGTGGGGACAACTAAATAAACTCTCCACAGACACCTGTGTTTCATTTGTAGAGTGCTGATTTTACCTTTAGTGTTGGTTCACGTGGCTCGGGAATCTCTGCTGGATGCCAGGGATGGCAGGAGTCCTGCCTGTGTGTCTGTCCTCGAAGTGCTTCCTTGTCACATATTGCTAAACACATTTTCATGTTATTCTCAATTTCCCAGCTTCAGCTTTGATTCTCCAAAGAGGATGAGCAATTCAAGCTGTTTTAGTCCTTTATACTGATTTCTAGCATTATTTTTTTATTGCCAGCTAATTCTCTAATTTTGCTCCATTTAGACCAACGGTAATTATTTAAAATTAGTTTGTAGCGTGTCTATACTGACAGGGACACAAAATCAGTGGGTTTGTGCAATGAGAGGAATTGGGGCAACTCATTATGCTGAATTAGCTGTGTGTCGTTCTAAAGCAGATAACGTATTATAGAGACAAATAACTTTAAACAAAAACAAGCCATTTCCTAGAAGGGAAACAAGGCCAATCCAAGGTTGCCATTGTTCTAATTATGTCTTTGGTTTTCCCCAGAGCACAGGAATCTTTGCATTCTTTCCAAGTAGCATTAAGGAAGTGGAACACTTCCTGTCGGTGAAACTACCACCTCATTTAAATGTTTAAAAATACCTCATGAGCATAGGACCCATTAATACCCTATCTACTGATTGGGTAACCAGGATATTGTTGGTACACATTTTAATTGAATAATAAGAAGGGAAAGAGACATAATGAAAGAGTGTCATTCACCAACATTACACTGACCCCACAAGAGGTTGGGATGGCGGCTGTATCCAAAAAGGGACAGCGTCAGACACAGAGGGAAAATGGTGGATCTGATTGGGTGCCTCCTGCCAGCATGTTTAGCCACTGCTGGGGTGTGGATGTGCCAGGCCGTGCCTTCCTCACACCAGTCCTTTGGAGGAAAACAGAGAAGCCAAGCAGCTGCACACAAGTGCTAAGTGACAGGGCCATGCTGCGAGTCACAGCTGGTTGAGAATCTTCTACTTGGTCCATCCCATAGAGGAAGAGTGTAACTTCGCCAGCTCCTTGGCCAGAATCACAAAATCTGTAATTTGTCATTTTTGTTGTTGTTTTGGTCCTGAGGCTTGAGTCTGGGCCTGGGCACTGTCACTGAGCTCTTCAGCTCAAGGTGAGCACTTTACCACTTGAGCCACAGCGCCACTTCCAGTTTTCTGGTGCTTCATTGGAGATAAGAGTCTCATGGACTTTCCTGCCCTGGCTGACTTTGAACCGTGATCCTCAGATCTCAGCCTCCTGAGTAGCTAGGATTACAGGTGTGAGCCACTGGCCCCCGGCTTCTTACTAAGGAAATAGAGACAAGAGACTGGCCAGCCATGAATTTCCACCGTATTCTGGGGCCAAGATACTGCAGAGTAGGGAGGGAGGAAGAAAGAGAAAATCAGACTCACCAGACTACTCACACGACTGTACAGGGTTGACGAGGGACAGTCGGGAGGCCACGTAGACGTCCTGTTCTCCTGGTTCCAGCCTTGGGGACATGGGTTGCTTTGCTGGGAGAGGTAGCTCCTTGGCAGGGTTTCTGGGAGAGCTGTCCGGGGTTTTCACCCCCCAGCCTCTGGGCAATGATGTCATCTGGATGCCGGCTGTGCTCACTTCCGCCTGCCTTCCCCACCCACTTTCAGATCCTACCTCTTTTTCTCAAGGCTTTAGTAATTTCGAGGTAACCTGTTCACCACCACTCTCTTGGGGGCCAGGGATTCCCAGAGACGCCCCTTCCCATCAGCCTTCTCGGTGCCCTAGAATGCGTCTTCCCCACCTCCCAGCTTTCCAGCCCTCTTCCAGCTCCTCTCTCAGGGTAATCAAAAAGGCCCAAATATTAAAAGTCTTGTAAGCAGAAGAGATGACTCATCAACACAGTGCAGGGACCCGGAAGCTTGATCACGGCTCCCCGATCAGATTCTGCAAAGCGCAGCAGCACCCACGGCACTACACAGTGGATGCATGAGAGTCCGCCATTTCACCACCATAATTCTTCCACTGAAAACAGGGCCACCGGCTCCATCTCACCCTTTTTCCCAGGACATGATCATCATAAATCATGAGCTTGTTTGTTGGATCAGAGGTCTGCTCTCTGGTGGACTCGGTTCCTTGGACTTCTCCAGTTGTCATGATTTTACAAGTACAGGAATGGTGCTTCAGTTGTGTGTGTGTGTGTGTGTGTGTGTGTGTGTGTGTGTGTGTGTGTGTGTGTGCGCGCTAACAGAACATGGAGGTAATTCTGTAGGCCCAGTTTCCAAATCATCTCCATTAGCTCTGGAAGGGATTTGGATGGTTAAATATGAGTGTGGGAATGTCTCCCATTGGAGGTAGACACAATATTAGAAAGCAAAGGAATGTAGTTACCAGAGAAGGAA